>NC_064920.1:928975765-930225765 GCF_023897955.1 Schistocerca gregaria | reverse complement strand
GATATTTGAAGTACAATGATACAAAGGTTTTCCGTGATACATTTCATTCCATTGCTGTAATCTGTAACACCTGAGGATATAATTACATTAATCCTCAGGGGGGTACACGCTTACTTTGTGTACCATGTGTTTGGCCAGCACAAGGAGCCCTAGCTAATATGGTATTTGCTTATACAACTTTTCACATCGGTACCATATTTCTCTAACACATAAATTACACAGCTATCTGATCATTTAACTGAGAGAGACAAACATTTTTTTTTTACTATGTCAGTGACAAATGTTTACGCAGTTACACAGCTGGATAACTTCACACTTATGAAATTGTATTTTGTCTGTACTTTGTGAACTCTTAATACTTTTTCAGAACCATTGTGTTACTATGAGAGCTTTGAATGGTGTATTTGGTATGGGATCATGATTTTTAAACTATGTTTGAGGTAGATGACACTGTTGAAATGAGCAGAGAATTTTTTTCAGGTTTTGAAATTATTGGAGGAAGCTACGACGATTTTGAGAATTGACTGAGATGTTATGATATTATTACGACGATGATGTGTATTATGCTCTTCAGATATGCTTATGATCAATAAGATGATGCTACCGTATATGAGAAATTTGATTCCTACGTATTTATTATGATGAAATATTGAAAAAGTGTCTACGAATATGTATATGTGTAATAAGGTAAGGAATAATGAGTAGTGGTTAGGGACTCTGGTTTGTGATAAAGGTTGTTGGAAATCAAGAATCGTACTTTAAGAGTTATGAAATGTATGTAAATGTGTGAATGTATTACAATTCTGAGAAAAATTTTTTGTACACTGTTATATCAATAGGATTTTATTTCTACAGATGTGTAACGCAAATTCTTGACCTGTGAAATTTTTTATATGAGACTGCCACTGTAGCGGAAACTGGTGTCGTAAATATTTCGGTAAGACAGTTAAGTGACCACCTGCACGTAATGCGTCGTGGGCACCCAGCTGCGCGACAGCAACCTGACAAAAGAAAGCCATTAGATGAAAAAAAGAGGCCATTATCCTCGCTATTGACATTCCTTTGTAGAAAGCATCACAAAAACGGCACGCTCATTACTTGGAAAGATACTTTGTTACATCTGCACACCTGATAATGACAAGCGTCTTTCTACGATAGTTGAGAGAATTTGTACTAACTTATGAGATGTCACATGACTATTGAATGATATTTTTATGCTTTGTCTTTCGTAGTAGCTTATTTCATTTGATATCTGGTTTCCAGCTGTGTTGCAGCATTGGTTTTGTAAAATAAAATTAAATGCATTTGCTAATGTGAACACTTTCTGTCAATAGATCTATTAAATAATCATTTTATGATCCACGTTCTTCGAAAAAGGAGTACTTGGAAAGGAAAAAACAATAGGAAGGGATTAATAACAATTACTGCATACTTAATTTTCTTTTCAACCACTTGGTAATATCTTTTGTAGAATTAGTTCTGTGGTGCACCACTTTAATGACATAGATATTAATATGTGAATAGACATTTCCCTTGTCTGCATTGTTGTCTTTCCTGTAATATTTTTTCTACTTGAGCTTTGTCATATTTAGATATAAGTTATTCCATTTCGTGCTGCTGTTTGCCAGGCATAGTGTTACTGAATTTCTCTTTGTATTACTCTGTTAAGCCAGTTTTACTACTGATTTATTTTTCTTGTTGTTGTTCATCGCTTCATATTAGTTGTAATGTTGCATTTGCTTTGATAAGCCCTATATTGCTGGCTTTTTTGCCAATTTGCATGTTTTTGTCATTGTTGTTTGTGTTAATTTTTTGTGCTGCTGCATTGCGTCGTCCCTTAGTTTAGCATCTGAGCTCAGTAGGTTTAAGTTAGCTTAAGAGGGGGTAGACTATACAAGAAACTAACTATGATGAATTGGAAGAAAAGCATTGAGAAGCTATAAGAAAATGGCTTGGCCAAAAAAGTAGTGTACAATGGAGAAAAACTATTTTTGAAAGAGGATGTGAACAGAATACAGAAAGCATGCTTGGATAGGATTTTTTTTTTTTTTTTTGGCTGGAGCAAATGTTGAAATAAGAGGGATGATCTATGGAATGAAGTTTTGGGTTGGACTGCAGTACCAAATGTTACCCTGAAAACAAACCCTGTCCTTTCCTTTTGTGTTATCCCACTATGTGTTTGTGTACCCTTGTGTACTTATTTTCTTCCTGTCTCTGAGTACTGTTTCGTAGAATTTTTTCTCTTCTAATACTAAGCTCCATTCACTATGATGAGGAATACTGTTATCCTCAAATATAATTTGCATTAATAACATGTTATTTACTTCGTAAAGATGTTTAGCCATTATTTGTTCTGTTTTGTATTAATGCTCACTTGTGAAGTTGATGTTTCAAAAGTTATTCTGATCTTTATGTATGTACTTATGTCATAATTTTTGTAACACTGATGTGCATGTTTATTTCTATTCTTTTGTGAAGCCTGTTTTACCACCAAAGTTATCTGTATTATTATGTTCATTAATGATATAATTTGTACCTTTTTTATTGTATTCTTATGTTATAAAATTGTAATTGACACCAGTTCATCAAATTAAGTAACTTATAAGTTACATTTCACTGCACACATTTCTGTTGGTCATAGTATATGGACAATATGTGAGAAGTAGGGACTGATAGTGTTTGCACGTGTGTTAATAATTCAGTAAGAGACTGGATAACAGCATTGCTGGTTCTAGGGATAATTCCAAAACATTGTGAGTGCACAGGTGGTGGTTTATGGACTTGCTATGTTGCCCACAAGGCTCTTCGATGGTGATTGTGCACCTGCACAGTCGCCACAGTTGGCTGAAAGCCATCTCTACAAGGACTACAGTGTGTGTACACCTTTGATGACTCACCAATACCATTATTTCTACAAGGACTGCAGTGGGTCTGCATCCCTGGTGGCCCACCAATACCATAATCTCTACTAGGACTACAGTGAGTCTGGTCTGTGATGACCAACCTACCAATATTCTTCAAACCTTCGACTGACTCTGCTGTGGGTTTGCTCTGTTGTGGCCCATTACCTGTCAGCATGTCAAGAGTCAGCACTGTCTATCCACTGGAGAGACAACACTACCTCTTCAAGACTGCATGGAAATCCACTACACCCAAGTGCATTTTCTTTTATTGCTCAGTCATTGAGGAAAACACTGCTATTTCACTGTGATGAACGATCAGGACTGTCTTTATGGACTGTGAGAAAATTTTAGCTTTTGACCAACATTGTATCAATAAGTGTCTGCATTTCATATCTTTGTTATTGTAATTATGAAAAAAATTTCAAAACTGTATTGGCCACTGCCCAAAACAATTTGTAAAATTTTTGTGGGGAGCATGGGGGCTATGTAAGTAGGCTGTTTAGGTTTTTATATTGGTAACGCCACATAGCGCTCTGTATGAAAATCACTGGCTGTGCTGTGCGCAGTCTGTGGCTCGGTGGCATTGTTGTAAGATTCGCTATTGGATGTTATGAACTGCTATACATACATACATATATATATATATATATATATATATATATATATATATATATATATGACTATTAAGGTGAATACATTGTCTGTTCTCTATTAAAATCTTTCATTTGCTAACTATACCTATCAGTAGTTAGTGTATTCCGTAGTTTGAATTTTTTATTTAGCTGGCAGTAGTGGTGCTCGCTGTATTGCAATAGTTCGAGTAACCAAAATTTTTGTGAGGTAAGTGATATGTGAAACGTATAGGTTAATGTTAGTCAGAACCATTCTTTTGTAGGGATTTTTGAAAGCCAGATCGCGTTGCTCTATAAAATATTATGTCAGTTTAAGCACAGTCATGTATAATTTTTCTAAGGGGACGTTTCACAGTTTCCATTAAAACATCTTCCTTGCAGGATTTTTGTACTGATTAGAGATTTTTGTATCCCGCCTGGAAGACGGCGAGCGGGTCTGCTCCTGTAATTTGGAGGGTAGGCCGAATGTAGGAAGCTAGGAGGAGGAGGTGAGGTAGAAATACATAGGTACTGCAAGTAAAGTAAAAGATGTTTACTCTAGGTAAAATGGTTACATAACTTTGGCTATGATGAGCACGTAGGTTCGAAGCAGGATGTATCAAAGCTAACAGAAGTTACACAGGAAATCTGAGTGGCTCGCCCACTATGAAAATGAAGCATTGTCGGTCGGTCATCTGCTCGTGATCAAATGGGCTGATTCTGGAGAGGCGCTCGTCAAGCTGCACAACGCCGGCTAGAGGGCGCTGTCGCCGGTGTGGATCGTTCGCTCTCGTAGTGCCAACCTAAGAACTTGTACCTACTCCGTGACATCCTAGCTATCGATACAACACAGATAAGTTGGAAAAATCACTGAGAATTTTCTTCCTCAAAAACACAGGCACAGCTGCTTTGTCAAAACTAACTTACAGTGTAATATATGGAACCACGTTTCACCCTAAAATAAACCAGTAGCCGTTGGGACTCTCTAATATGATGTCCTTTTCGCAGATGGGCAATTTTGGAACAAACGCTTTCCGCTGGCTCTTGGTTATTCGCTCTTATGGAATGCTTTAGAACTTAATCTCAAACACGAACCAATATTTCCGAACCTCCTTTGCTATTCTTAGGGTACAGTTCTGTGAGATGGAAGCTTTCCAGTTTCCACAAATCTGGCATTTTTCCGGATTGCCTACAGTATCGAAGAAAATTCTCTCATATTCATATGGATCGTCTCTAGAATATTTAAAAAAACTTCACGTTACGAGCTATACTTACCACATCCCCCAGTGTACTATTCCCAAATGTTATTTACTGAGCGTCAACTCTAAAGCTTTAATATTCCGGAATCATATTCTGAGGTCTTTTCCATGATAAGAAACAGATTTTTTGCTTCATTTGTCTATTAATTTAATAACGCCAAAAAAAAAAACAGTCGCACTCATCTGTGACATCATATTCTGTTATCGCATTCCACTATTGTTCTAAGGAGTGATCGAGTCCACAGTAATGAATTCTTTTTTTGTGTGTGTTTCTCTATCTGATGCGAGCAGACGATCTGTCGTAGACCTTCCTTCTTCTTAGCCAGGTCCCAACTGGCTGAGAATGGTGTAGAGGGATATCCGACTGCAAATACTTTGGAGGAGTGTTCCTATTCTGGCAATCACCTGACTACGAAAGAAATCGTTCTGAATACCGTGGTCACGAAAAAGATATTTGAAAGGCATTTCATTAATTCTTTATTTATATTTCTGTCACAGTTGACAGTAATTTATGCTGGCGACAAGTTTCAAATGCAGCCATTCATTTTCGAACCAGACGTCTACTAAAAGTTATCAAAGCAAACTTTCACTGACATAATTGGAAACGTTGATGCAACACATAGTTATGCAATAGATGTGGATTGTTATTACATGAGCGATATATTCCACAAATGAAACTGTACTGTTGAATGCCTCACGCATATAATTGTTTACCAGAAGATATTAAATATTATACCAGAGAAACACTAAAAATCATTATGAGGGTGTGTGTGTGTTTGTGTGATTGAGAGAGTGAGAGAGAGTGTGTTTGTGTGTGTGTGTGTGTGTGTGTGTGTGTGTGTGTGTGTGAGAGAGAGAGAGAGAGAGAAAGAAAGAAAGAGATATATATATCTATTCTAACACACAACATGGAATTACTAATATTTACCATCATGCATAGTATTCAAATCATGTATAAAAAATCGAGATATTATTGTAATAAATGTGGTTAATGCAGTATGGAAAGGACATGGAAACTCCAGCTGTATGTAAGAACAGTAATACTTTACAATGCTTGTCGCTTAGCAACTTCCATTTGTTTCAGTTAGGCCTGTTTCATCATCATCTTATTTGTTTCAGAGTTCTATAAAATTGAGCTATTAAACATAAAACTGAATGCAAAACCACCTTAAGAAGCACAGAATCCCGAAACAAGTCGTGCGTTGAACAAAAGAACCTTCTATTGTGACCTTTAGCGGTTACTACTCTACACCCTGTAAAGGAAAAGCTACGGAGTTCAACTGCATCCATTATAGATAAAATTCAATATAAATTCATCTTCAAGTTTACCACCTGCAGTAGATTCCTCAACATTTATGAGTGATGCACACTATTGATTTATCTTTGATAGTGCTAGGCTTCATCTCTGGCGTTCGCTAAGCGAACGTCTTAGCTGACATCTTGCGAGAGTGTGCTTATGCGACCGGCTGCGGTGACTTGACACCGAGGTGCTTTGGCTCTCTGTGTCCTGATCGGCCCGCTAGCTGGAGAGGCAACTCCCTGAGCAACGACTAGAGTTCGTTCTGTGGCGCTGTAAGTCGACAAGAATTTCTGGGATTTCCGCTGTCTTGTGAGCAGGTCTTGGATTTCTATCTCATTTGTCTGAGAAACTCGATGCTCGAGTTCCAACTCTGCCTCTGATCACCTTTGCTTCATGAACCGTAGGTATTCAGAGTGCAGCAGCGGACGTATTTCGATTTGTTTGTTGAGCATCTTGACCGGTCCTGTGGCATGCTTGTGCTCGGTGGTTAAGTGTAACCACTTCCAAAAGATGTGTACCGGTGGCGGTGGCGGTGTTATTGAGCTCTTTTGCCACCATGCTACTGCAGCACTTGCCTTTGGCATGCATTTAACAAGAGTCTGCCACGAGTGTATAGGGTTTCTTTCTTTGATCCCACTGAAATAGTCTGTGCTGACAACATTTACGTGTACTGGACAAGATAAAGTGATTTTTTTAAGAGCGAGCCAGTTGAGTCTTTCGGGTTCAAAACCCTCCTATTTCAATGGGACTTGTGATCGGCTATGTCGGAAATGAAGCGTTTGATTTAAATTTCTCCGAAAGTTTTTTGTTGTTATAGATGCTGAATCTCTCCTTTCGAAACCATTCCCTTTTCGATATCTTCTCTTTCTCTCTGCCATCATTCTCTCTAGCTTCCTTGCACTTTCAATGGATTTGTTGCTTAAGGGATATATGGCTGTATTCTTTTCTGTCCCAGAGCATTTTCGTATTCCCTTCCTACATCGACATTTATCCTATCACACAAAGTATTTTTGCAGTTACTCTTTTCAGGGATGTCGTTTCCTCGTCAATTGAACTGCCAGCTGCAGCAATCATTATTGCAGAATCTACATCCTTAAGCAAAAAAAAAAAAAAAAAAAAAAAAAGTTTCAAATGGCTCTGAGCACTATTGGACTTAACATCTTAGGTCATCAGTCCCCTAGAACTTAGAACTACTTTAACCTAACTAACCTAAGGACATCACAACACAACACCCAGCCATCACGAGGCAGAGAAAATCCCTGACCCCGCCGGGAATCGAACCCGGGCGTGGTAAGCGAGAACGCTACCGCACGACCACGAGATGAGGGCATACTTAAGCAACTGCAGAGAAATTTAAACACGCAGTATGAATCCTCAGTGCCTCGGTTTCTCATTTCCTTACACACCGATTCTCTCTGACGATACTCCTTTATCCTATTGTTAATCAGCGCTAAGGTGGCATCCTGGCGTGCTCAAATATCTGCTCCAGTCTGTGGCTCAGGAATCACGCCCTAACCATTACCTAATCCAGTTTGTAATGCCCGGTATCTCAGCGCCTTACCAAAGTGTACTTCATTTTTGTGTGATTCTTAAGGTTATTTGCTGCTACTACCTAAATTTTAAAGAAGAGCTAAGATAGTCTTTCTCTTCTCTCCCATAGCATTCCACACCCGCGAAATAAACAACGCGCTGCAAGTCACCTAGGTGGACAATAATATTTTGGGTAAACGATCCCCCTCCCTTGCTCTGTCCGTTTCGAATCTAGCCACTGATGACGACCAACCAATAGCGGTAGCAAGCATTTCAACCAATAACCCTTCTCCAGCGTAAGTGTCGAACAGTGCCTTTCTACGCGTTGACGATGACTGCCAATGGTATCTACAGGAGATGAGCGACCAACGCCCCTTTTTCTGCATTAGCCTATGACTATGGCCCACCAATGGTAGCCACAAACTGAACCCACCAATGCTTTTGTGTCCGATTTGTTCTGACCCATTATATTGTTTCTCTTAATCACCATCTCTAAATGAACATCCTACTGACTGCAATTCTCATTTCAGACTGGTAGGCTAAAACATATGCACAGCACAAAGTTAGAGCCTGTGCATATGTTTATTTGCCTAATTCCTAACAGTAAGAAATGTGAATGCTACAGCACGAACGCCAGAAAAATCCCCCATTAAAAGTGAATGCGACACTCGTCTCTGACAATGTTCTAGCAGTAGTGGACACCAAAAGATCCTGAGGAAGATCCCTGCAGAGGGGTCGAAACGTCGAACATTTTAGAAAAAAACATGACACGGCCTAATAACACAGAAGATTTTAACTTCAGTGACAACGGTCACGAAAGCCTGCAGACTTACATACTGGGATAATGGTTGTGACTTCAGAAATTTAAGTGTCGGTAGTACCAGTTTCTTCACATGTTCCAACTCTGCAAGCTTTGCACGTTCAGAAAAATGAATTTTATCTGTCATTCGTTGTAATGTTTTGTTCTTTCCTTACCATCTAAATCTTTAGTCTTTCTGCCTGGCTTTGTGATGTTTTTTCGTAGCAAATTTGCAGTACTTGTCGAATATGTGACTATATAACAGTTACTGAGAAATCTAATCCCTCTCTTCTGATATTCACATTCATTATTAAAAGCTTGTGACGATAGCTAGTTTGCCTGTTTCTGTGCGAACAAACGCCACACTTGTGTTCATCCTTCATGCCATGATCAAATAGGGAAGGGTAAACGATTCATGAGGAGAGTTGTGATGGCGGAAAATGCCATACCGTACTTCTAAATGAAATGTCACGCTGTTGTGGATTCTTCCGAGAACAACCGAACGAAGCCGAGACACGCCGAGCCTCGGTCTGCACGCGCATCTCATATTCTGCTCGCGTTGAGCTTGGCACGGCGTGACCAGCCCCGAGTTACGCTGCTTGCATTCCTTCCGATGGCCACGCAGTAGTTACCGCCAGATAAGTAGACAAAATGCTAGCAGACAAAACGCTAGTAGACCACTTGACAGTTGTTGAGCTGGAGTACAAATTGGCGTGATATGGTAGGAAGAAAACCTTCAAGAGACTATCAGGTAGAGCCCAAGGCTCTATACGGAGGGTCTAGTTTCAAAACGACCCTTTTCTAAAAGCTATGTGCCCATAGCAGCAAAAATGACGCGAGGAGCATACAGTGATTCATAGAGCGCATTATTTGTACCAATTAAACGTAGATGTGTAATACGACTGCCTTCGTCCGTCAGTTAGAGTTCGCCTAACGGTTAAGTAAGTGAACAAAGAACATGGTTCTATCCTTGTGGCAGCAAGATGAACGTAGCGTATTTTAGGAGTGATATTGATGCACATGTGGGTGGTGGAAATGCGCAACAGAGTAACAGAGTCGAAAGTTTATATGGACTGTTTCTCACAGAAGAAATATTGGAGCACATTAGTGAATAACAAATATTTATGCTACACAAATGTTAATGGTTTCCAAATTTTGAATCAATGGGTCCCAACAAGCAAAGATAAAATAAAGCGATTGTATGGAATGATTATGTAGAAGAGATTGGCGAAACTTCCATCTAGACATTTACATGTGTCCTTAGGTGCCCTGTTTATTGAAACATTCCTGCGAAAGGCAATGAGTAAAGTTCACTTCGAAATTCTGTAGAGAATCACGCATTTCACAGACAGTACAAAAGTTAATATTTTAGATCGTCTCTCAAAAGTTCAATTCATCGTTAGCGAACTGAACAAAGTTTATAAAAGGTATTAACAACCGCCCAAAATACTTATTATAATCAGGAAAGATTTGAAACAAGAGACATATGTATGGCATCTATATGTCTTAACTGCGCCGTAGTAATGGCTACTGCTACAGTTCTCGAATGTACAGTGACAAAGTACTTGACAAAAATAATATTACAATAACAAATGTTGTGCCGCATTTTTATGAAGACGTAGTCAGTAAAGGCCTCACGTTACATACCGATAGCTTTCACATCAGTGCAGATTTTGCTACCAAACTTACAACGAAGAATTAACATTTTGTTGGCGTCCTTCGATTGATTCGCAAAGGAATTCCAAAAGAAATTGTAATGACCAAATTGAAACGGGGGGAAATGACTGTAAATGAAAATAGTTAAGGAATCACGGTATCGAAATGGAAAGAAAAAAAAGAGAAGCTCTGACTCCTTGCATCAAACGTTCGAGTGAAATGGAATACTTGACATCCAAAGAAGAGTCTTATTGAAAATTAAAAAAAAAAAAACTGTTACTGAACATAGTAACTGAAAAACTGGTGTTGACCTTTCTAATAAGGTAAATGTGTATAGCAGCCCGCTGAGAAAGATGGTACAATTATATGGAAGTTTAGCGTTCTATCGTTTTTTGAAAACAGTTGTCGTGAATTCGTTATATGGACTCCCAGATGTGATGGGACGAAAAATATCCGAATATTTAGGAAACAGTTGGCAGATGAGATCACATGGCAGTCACATGAAGATACTCCAGCCAATGTCAATAGTAGAAAACGCAAACATGAGATGGAAAGAAAAGACGGTGTAGGGAAGCAGCCTACTCACGCCGTATAAAATTTACATCAGTCTTACCACTGTGTGCCAGCCAGTCCGCTGTAACTAGCTCTGACGTCATAAATGTTGCGCAATACTTTAAAAATCATGTAAATAACCTGAAACGTTTCTAGCATGTCAGGAGTAATACTAAATCAATATGTGTCGAATATCAGTTTAGTAACTTTAACCATTTTCGAAATTTGGACGTTTTTCTGTAAAAATCATTGGCGCAACAGAAAAGAGCTAGAAACTTAAAAATTTATATTTAGATTCCATTCTCATAATAATTTAGTAGAAAAAGTATTCTGGATCTCACAAATTAAAATTTTAGTTGAAATTCATGAATTTCTGGTTTTTGTCTTAAAAATTAAGGAAGCAAGATAGATTACGTAGGCGAATAAATAAAGCTAGGATGTTTAAATTTAAGTAGAAGGGAAATCCGCTATAATTATAAAGATGTGAGACATTTCAACTGAATAACTATAAAACTATAGCTATAGCGTATCTCCAAAGGTCAAGTTCAGAGCTCGTCTACTGCGTGTAGTGTAATTAAATTAATTCTCTCGCCCAAAATGTTTGACTTAGCCACGTCACACTTTTATTATGATTACTTACCTGTGTGCTGATTGCACATTGAAATTTAGAGCTTCATCAGCCATCAGCAAAGGAAGCAATGATTTATTCGATAACTTAAAGTGGTGCATTACTAGCCCAGCAGCTAGTTGGGAGAGCGGATTTGATCATGCGTTCCCTTAGCCGTCCGCACTGTGGCTATATATATAAGATCGCTGTACGAGAGAAAAAGGTCCCAGTTTTCTCCAGACACTGATAAGCGCACCACCTGTGACGGAAGTCGCGTCGTGTCTGTATCATTGCTATAAACAGCCTTGGATGCCGTAATAAGTTACTTGGGATACGCGTAACCATGAAATCGTTTTCGAGTGAAGCGTTAGTTCTGGGATGACTTTAATGATCTATCTCCAGTTTGCGTATGTTGTATTTTCACGTGCCGCCGTGGGACAGACATTCTACCATTATTTAGCGTGGTGTTTGATGAATATTTTCTTCAAATCATGGCGAGCATTCATTTAAACATTTAATTTGAACAGTTATAGTTGCATCAGCGCATCAGACTCTGAACTGCTTTGGTAGTTTGATTGTGTGAATTCTTTTTTCTTCTTTGTCTGTGACTTTCAGAATATAGAGAACATTTTAGAGAGAACAGTTTTTGATTATGAATCCCAGACAATCTCCTAATTCCTCACAGCAATAAGCTGCAGCTATAAATGTATTTATAAGATGAAGTGGGCACTAGGAATTCTAATTACAGGCTTCACGTTTTGCTAATCACTTTCTGGTTGCCAATATTGTAGTTAGAGAGCCAGTGTTGAGAACGGCAAACAACAGCATTAAATAAATAAATAATAGGAACATTTAAGGACAGTTAAATTCCACCCACTGCCCCACATATGGTGTATCGGCCGGGAAATTCATCTTTTCTACATTACATTCTACACATTGATAATAACCAACAATTCCACCCGCCGCCCCACATATGGTGCATCAGCTGGGAGAGAAACTGAGTAAAATTGAGAGTGATTTTTAAATATTCGGATTCGGGAGTGAACTGCGACACGCAACTGAGTAATAGAACAGTGATAGTGTTACGTGTGCATGTGGACGACGCAATTGGATTAAAAACGCATCTGGATTGACGGAGCTGGCCCTGAGTCTAGCGGCGCTGCCGGCATCGCAAGAAGCCAGTTTCGCTTCACCGCAGTCGTACGCCGGAGCAACCAGAACCGCTCCTGCAGTTGCGGGACACGCAAACACACAGCAGTCGTCGAAGTGCCGCCTGCTGTTCAATGCGCCGCGTCGCATCAGTAATCCTGGTACGCTGCACCAGCAACGCCATACGTCGAGCACAAGGAACTAATTTACGTGAAAAGCTGTTAAAAATTTACTAACCTGCACTAAAAGAGTGTTGGCGATGGAACTGCCAGAAGAAACCGAGGTTAAACTTAAATCAGGAGCTATGTCTGTTGAGGGAACTGTAAATCCCGACAACGATTTAAGTGTAAATATGCATGAAAATAGTAATGTTAAAGTGATATAAGAAGTATTGTCTCCTGACAATAGTGTGAAAAGGGGCAATGATTCAATAATAGAGACCCCTGTAGTAAAGCAGAAATCAGAAATTGTTAATTTATTGGGTGATAGTTTCTCTGATGAATTTAAAATGAAACAGTCATCAGAGGTGGTAGAGTTTAAGAAGAAGAAGAAGTTAGATATGACTGATTAATAAGAAGTTTCATTTAGTTTTGATGATTCTGGTGTTGGAGCTAGCTTTTAGTCACCTGAGTGTGATAAAAAGCTAGCTAGTGAGCAACCGAAAGATACTGGGGCTATTAATTTAAGTGTAATATTTCAAGCAATAGCTGCCAGTAATGCTAGAATGACAGCTGAGTTAAAAGTGAGGCAAATAACAGGATTGTGGCCAGGCAAACCAATTTTAATAAACGGTTTGAGGTAATGGACAATAAATTAGAATCCAATAAAGCTGAATTAAAGTCTGAAATAACTGAGCTCAAAATCAGTAATGTTGAATTAAAATAAGAGATTCTGGCCAGCCAAACTAATTTTAATAAACGATTGGAGGTAATGGGCAATAACTTCAAAGCTGGTTGCAATAAGTTGAAGAGGATCTGGACAGTTTGAATTATAAAATTGATTACAATCATGAGGATATTAAGAAAAAGGTTGCTTAACAATTTTCTGAAATGTATAAAGCAGTAAAATCCGTATCTGCTGAGGTTCGCAAACACTTCTAAATGGAAGATGCGAAGCTGGAGCACAAGTTAACAGAAAAGATCGAGACGGAATCTGAACTGTGCTCAGATAGGTTTAAAGATGTTAATATAAAAGTAAACATATGTCAAGCACAAGTAGATGCAATCAAAACTGATACTACTCATATTGTGCAAAGAGTAGATAATGTTGAAATGAGACTAGAAAATATTAGTACTAACATTGCTAACATTGAGAGTAAAGTAGCTTTAGTAACTTCTGGTAATGGTAGTATGCAACAAGTTGTAGCTGCAAACGCCGCTTTTATAGGGTGTCGGCAACTTTTGCGGTTCGATCCAGATAAAAATATCCACCCGCAAGATTTATGGAACGATTTTGAACATGTGATTCCAACAACTTGGTCTGAACGAGAGAAAATCTCATTTATTAGAAGCCATTTAGCAGGTGACGCCATGCGTTGGTCAGTTGATGTTATGTTGAAGTGTAAAACATTAGCGGAATTTAAAACAGGTTTCATTAATAAGTACTGGTCTAGTAATAAGCAAAATGAAGTGTTAACAGAATTTTGGAGTGGAAAACGCTTTAATGAATGCAAGGAATCTATTAAAGAGTTTGCCACGTCATGGATCTCACGTTTGTCACATTTGGCCGAAAATCTAAAACCAGAAATGACAATACTAGGTGTTGAAGCCAAACTGCCGTGGTATTGGCAAACTAGAATTATATCTGCCCCTAGAGACAATCTTGATCGTTTCATTGAATATTTGTAAGGTGTAGAGCGTGTGGTTGCCAATGAGGAGCAAGCACGTAATAACAGAAATGCTAACAACAGTTGTAGTAATTTTAAGAACGAGCAGAATGGCAATGTAAACATCAGAAAAGTAGGCGTTCGCCATCCTAAGAGAGGTAGGAATTGGAGAAATAATTATTAGAACCAACAATGGCATTCTAATGATGGTAATTTTGTTCCGAACAAAATTATGCAGGTAAACAACAGTGCGGAAAGCAATGCTTTGCCAGTTAACTATAAGGGAAATAAAGGAAACAGTAGTAGGCTGAGGCAGGAAAACTAGTTGCCGTCTATGAGGACAGTGGCGCTCACCAGGCGGTTACTTTTCCAAGGCCAGTAATTACAGTAATTGGTAAGACAGATCAGAATACTCAGACTGAACATGTGGATGAGGGGTGGGTATCATCTAAGGACACAGCAGAATTATTAGATCACTCACACTATTTAATAGATACCGTGTTAGAGACGCTTTCTAAGTGGGAAGAGAAAGAGAAGGCGCAGCAGTGTAACGGTAAGGAAGAGCTACAAAATACTGAATTGTCAGGTGAAGAAGATGAAGAAATTCATGCTCATATTTACGATGAGGATGATGTGCTCTTATCTAAAGTGCCTGTGCTGGATGTTGATACTATACTAATAGATTTAGGACAGGAGGTAAGTGAGAATGTAGAGGATAGCCTGTTGGGGGTCGATGAACCCAGTAGCTGTGACCAGTTGTCACTTGAGAAGGAACCCGACGATTATAGAGAAAGCTGTAACTAGTGTAATGCCCGGTCTGGAGGTGGAGAATCGCTCAGACTTCACTAATCTGGGTCATGTTCAGCCCTAACCGCCGTCTGCTTCACGTCTGCTGTGCAGCGAGCTACCTTAATTTAAGTATTATCTGTATTTTTCTTACTTGTCACTTCTTCTTCTGTGTGTTTTTGCTTTTAAGAAGCTTTAATAGTCGAGTGCTATTAAGTGATCCATAGATCTCGTGTTTGTTTTGAATACAGTCAGAGAGTCCCTTTAGTCTGCCATAGTGCTAGTAGTGTTAGTGTTTGTTTTCAATACAGTCCAGAGACAGGTAGTGCTATTTTCCTTGTTTTCTACAAGAAGTGGTTAGCAATCACAGTTTAGTCAATAATCAACCGCTTTTAGTGAATTAGCAGTCTAGTTAAAAGTTGATTAACACTCTATAGTAAATTGATTTCTTAGGATGGATGGGATGTGTGGCTGCTGTGTACGGACGCAGGAGGAGCTGGCCACTCTTCGCGAACAGCTGAGCGTGTTGATGGCCGCGGTCAGCCGTCTTCAGTCTGCTGCCTCGGAGTGTAGCGGCAGTGAGGAGTCTGGTGCGTCGCAAGGTACACCCCAGGTGTTAACATGCTTCACCCACTGTCCCTGCTGGCGCGGTTGGGCCACCCTCTCCCCAAGGGGAGTGGCGGGTTCAGCGGCGTTCGCAGCGCACGAGGCGGAGGGTCAATGTGGAGGCTGGCCGTGTGGCATCGCCCGCTCTGCCTGTGAGTGGACATGTGGCTGCTCCTTCAGCAAGGTCCGAGCAGGCACACGGGGGGAGGGGTTTATTAGTTATTGGGAGCTCCAACGTTAGGCGGGTGATGGAGCCCCTTAGGGAAATAGCGGAAAGGTCGGGGAAGAAGGCCAGTGTTCACTCTCTCTGCTTGCCGGGGGGTCTCATCCGAGATGTGGAGGAGGCCCTACCGGCGGCGATAGAGAGCACTGGGTGCACCCGACTGCAAATTGTTGCTCATGTCGGCACCAATGACTCCTGCCGTCTGGGTTCAGAGGTCATCCTCAGTTCGTACAGGCGGTTGGCGGAGTTGGTGAAGGCGAAAAGCCTCGCTCGCGGGGTTGAATCAGAGCTAACTATTTGTAGTATCGTTCCCAGAACCGATCACGGTCCTCTGGTTTGGAGCCGAGTGGAAGGCTTAAACCAGAGGCTCAGACGATTCTGTGGAGAGCTGGGGTGCAAATTTCTCGACCTCCGCTATCGGGTGGAGAAATGTAGGGTCCCCCTGAATAGGTCAGGCGTGCACTACACGCCGGAAGCGGCTACGAGGGTAGCGGAGGACGTGTGGAATGCACATGGGGTTTTTTTTAGGTTAGAGAATTCCCTCCCTAGGCCCGACAAGACGCCTCCTGAGACGCGGCAAGGCAGGAGTAGGCAAAATGCAACAAGGCATAACAATATTAATCTGCTAATAGTAAACTGTAGGAGCGTCTATAGAAAGGTCCCAGAACTGCTCTCATTAATAAACGGTCACAACGCCCATATAGTACTAGGAACAGAAAGTTGGCTGAAACCAGACGTAAACAGTAATGAAATCCTAAACTCTGATTGGAATGTATACCGCAGAGATAGGCTGGAGAGTGAAGGGGGAGGCGTGTTTATAGCGATAAGAAGTGCAATAGTATCGAAGGAAATTGACGGAGATTCGAATTATGAAATGATTTGGGTGAAGGTCACGGTTAAAGCAGGCTCAGACATGGTAATTGGATGTCTCTATAGGCCCCCGGGCTCAGCAGCTGTTGTGGCTCAGCACCTGAAGAATAATTTGGAAAATATTTCGAGTAGATTTCCCCACCATGTTATAGTTCTGGGTGGAGATTTTAATTTGCCGGATATAGACTGGGAAACTCAAACGTTCATAACGGGTGGCAGGGACAAAGAATGCAGTGAAATATTTTTAAGTGCTTTATCTGAAAACTACCTTGACCAGTTAAACAGAAAACCGACTCGTGGCGATAACATATTAGACCTTCTGGTGACAAACAGACCCGAACTATTTGAATCAGTTAATGCAGAACAGGGAATCAGCGATCATAAAGCGGTTACTGCATCGATGATTTCAGCCGTAAATAGAAATATTAAAAAAGGTAGGAAGATTTTTCTGTTTAGCAAAAGTGACAAAAAGCAGATTACAGAGTACCTGACGGCTCAACACTACAGTTTTGTCTCAAGTGCAGATAGTGTTGAGGATCAGTGGACAAAGTTCAAAACCATGGTACAATATGCGTTAGATGAGTACGTGCCAAGCAAGGTCGTAAGAGATGTGAAAGAGCCACCGTGGTACAACAACCGAGTTAGAAAACTGCTGCGGAAGCAAACGGAACTTCACAACAAACATAAACATAGCCAAAGCCTTGCAGACAAACAAAAATTACGCGAAGCGAAATGTGGTGTGAGGAGGGCTATGCGAGAGGCTTTCAATGAATTCGAAAGTAAAGTTCTATGTACTGACTTGGCAGAAAATCCTAAGAAATTTTGGTCCTATGTCAAAGCGGTAGGTGGATCAAAACAAAATGTCCAGACACTCTGTGACCAAAATGGTACTGAAACAGAGGATGACAGACTAAAGGCCGAAATACTAAATGTCTTCTTCCAAAGCTGTTTCACAGAGGAAGACTGCACTGTGCTTCCTTCTCTAGATTGTCGCACAGTTGACAAAATGGTAGATATCGAAATAGACGACAGAGGGATAGAGAAACAATTAAAATCGCTCAAAAGGGGAAAGGCCGCTGGTCCTGATGGGATACCAGTTCGATTTTACACAGAGTACGCGAAGGAACTTGCCCCCCTTCTTGCAGCGGTGTACCGTAGGTCTCTAGAAGAGCGAAGCGTTCCAAAGGATTGGAAAAGGGCACAGGTCATCCCCGTTTTCAAGAAGGGACGTCGAACACATGTGCAGAACTATAGACCTATATCTCTAACGTCGATCAGTTGTAGAATTTTGGAACACGTATTATGTTCGAGAATAATGTCTTTTCTGGAGACTAGAAATCTACTCTGTAGGAATCAGCAAGGGTTTCGAAAAAGACGGTCGTGTGAAACCCAGCTTGCGCTATTCATCCACGAGACTCAGAGGGCCTTAGACACGGGTTCACAGGTAGATGCCGTGTTTCTTGACTTCCGCAAGGCTTTTGACACAGTTCCCCACAGTCGTATAATGAACAAAGTAAGAGCATACGGACTATCAGATCAATTGTGTGATTGGATTGAGGAGTTCCTAGATAACAGAACGCAGCATGTCATTCTCAATGGAGAGAAGTCTTCCGAAGTAAGAGTGATTTCAGGTGTGCCGCAGGGGAGTGTCATAGGACCGTTGCTATTCACAATATACATAAATGATCTGGTGGATGACATCGGAAGTTCACTGAGGCTTTTTGCAGATGATGCTGTGGTGTATCGAGAGGTTGCAACAATGGATAATTGTACTGAAATGCAGGAGGATCTGCAGCGAATTGACGCATGGTGCACGGAATGGCAATTGAATCTCAATGTAGACAAGTGTAATGTGATGCGAATACATAGAAAGATAGGTCCCTTATCATTTAGCTACAAAATAGCAGGTCAGCAACTGGAAGCAGTTAATTCCATAAATTATCTTTGAGTACGCATTAGGAGTGATTTAAAATGGAATGATCATATAAAGTTGATCGTCGGTAAAGCAGATGCCAGACTGAGATTCATTGGAAGAATCCTAAGGAAATGCAATCCGACAACAAAGGAAGTAGGTTACAGTACGTTTGTTCGCCCAATGCTTGAATACTGCTCAGCAGTGTGGGATCCGCACCAGGTAGGGTTGATAGAAGAGATAGAGAAGATCCAACGGAAAGCAGCGCGCTTCGTTACAGGATCATTTAGTAATTGCGAAAGCGTTACGGAGATGATAGATAAACTCCAGTGGAAGACTCTGCAGGAGAGACGCTCAGTAGCTTGGTACGGGCTTTTGTTAAAGTTTCGAGAACATACCTTCACCGAAGATTCAAGCAGTATATTGCTCCCTCCTACGTATATCTCGCGAAGAGACCATGAGGATAAAATCAGAGAGATTAGAGCACACAGAAGCATACCGACAATCCTTCTTTCCACGTACAATACGAGACTGGAATAGAAGGGAGAACCGATAGAGGTACTCAGGGTACCCTCCGCCACACACCGTCAGCTGGCTTGCGGAGTATGGATGTAGATGTAGATGTAGATGTAGATGTAGATGTAGATGTAGAAACTAAATGTAAGGATGTCGTGCAGTGCTTCGATTTGAAATTAATAGACCGACTGGAAAAGGCAGCTGAAAATGTAATTCAGGAAACCCCTACACCCTTTGACCTAAATGTAATGAAGACAGATGTCGAACACTTTAGTAGGAGACAAATCCAAAGGGAACTATTGCATGAGTTTGAGGAACCACCTGTACAAACTGGAATAAGTCACCCTATAATAATAGTGAATATGTTGGGTATCAATGTGCGTTGTCTCTTAGACAGTGGAAGTGAGGTGAGTGCGATATCTCAGTTCTTCTTTGATGGATTACCTAGTAAAAACAAGCTTACCGTAACGAGGGTATCAGAACTAAGAATAATTGGTGCTACTGGCAAGGTGTCAAAAACGGTAAAACAAAAAGCTTTGCTCCCCTTTAACACTAATGGTAATTTAATTGATGATCCATGCTTAATTGTAAATAATCTCAGTATTGAGGTTCTAATTGGCATAGATTTCTTGTCGAAATATCAGAGTGTTATTGACTTTGAAAGAAGCAAGTTAAAAATGGTCTTCCCGATAACCGGAGTAATTACGGTACCTTTTTTTGAGAAACATGTAGTAACTTATGATGAAACTTGGGAGCTGCCTGCACGAGGTTTGAAAAATAGGAGATATAGGGACGAAGGTGTTAATCTTAGTAAAAGTAAACTAAACACAGAAGAAGAAGAAGCGATTATTTTGGACAAAACAGAAGATAAATTGCACGAAATCGATAAAATTTCAGCTAATCAGAAGGAAGAACTGGGCCAGGTTTAAAAAGGCATCATAAGGTATTTTCAAACCGACCTGGCGTGGTCAAACGTTATGAATGTCAATTAAAGGTGAAACGTGGCCAAGTGTTTTTTTAGAAACCCACATGCCAATGTGTAGGCTAGAGTACCCTAAGAGTAAATAGCTATTAGGTCTCAGGAACGTGATCGACCTAAAGAAGGTCATAATAAACTAATGAATTCTGTAGGCAGAAGGTTGTTGTGTAACCTCTACACAGTGTGGCAGCTGTGCAGTCCCAGCTGTGTGAGATCTTCTTTCTTTTTCAGTCTCACTCATTCTTCATCTTTCCTATCCACCAAAGTTTCAACTCCTTCTTTGCAATACTAAAATTTTCTGTCATGGCTATCAAGCCATGCGTTCTGTAACCATTCTATCCAACAATTAGTGAAGAAAATACCTAATGTGACAAACCTAACAATGACATAAACAACAGAGAAGTATGATGTAATTAAGATACAAAGGTATTTGAGTAATAAGTATGTATAGCACCCTGGTAATATTATAAGTACAAAGTTGTTGTTGTATTGGAAGTAGTCCTCCAACAGTAATTAAAAAAGTTATAAAAATTCGTGTACAAGTAGGATCTGAAGTGGCAGTGAAACCTATTGTATGCTGTAGAGCTAACTACTTAATAGTAAAAGAGATTGCTTAGTGTTATGAAAAATATGCAGATAAGTTGTAAAAATGAACTCACCTTGTGTAGCAAGAAGAGTTTCTGATCTAGTCCTGTTCAGTGATTATGATGGTAGTCTCCACAATACAGGAGCAACAACACAACGAAACTGCAGTCATCAGTATGTAATCAGTTCTCTTCACCAAGGCTTTCCAGTGTACTAAAATGTGCCTGACACAAACCACAATATTTAGAGGACCACCGGTGCCAACTGAAAATCGTACTGAAATTTGTTTTATATTCCCTTTTTTGTCGTGTATAATACATGACGAAATTGCCTTCATTTTATGTACATGGCGTAAAAAACTTTATGTTTTAAGAATTTCCTCACAGAATATCATCACTGTAATTATTTTCTATCATTATTGTTCCACCAAAAAGAGCCCATGAACGTAAAATGTAAAATAACAATTTAAAACATGAAGCAAATATAAATAAATAAATAATTAGACTAGTAATGTGTATTTAGATATTTTAATTAGGTATGTTGAAAATACTTCGACATTCCATTTTTACCGCCTATTTTTCAAAAATGGTATTTCAAAATTCAGCTTTATTACACAGGAATGACGTGGCTTGAAGCTGCTTTACTTTATCTGGTAATGAAAGTTTTCATTTTTCAAAATTAATTAACAGTGCTGGGGTATTTGACAGCATTTCAGATTTTTATAAAAATTGGTTATACAGCTCTCAAGGACATTAATAACATACTAACTTCAATTTGAAAAACACTTTTCAAGTATCATCGTTTCTAAGATGTCACCTCTAAACCTAATACGCCAGATTACCTTTCAAAATGCGTTTTACTCCTTAAAAGTGAAGTAGAGCACTTAGAAAAAAGACGAATTACAATATTTTGCCCCCTCTACAAACCCACGAAGTTTCGTCAAGATCGTACATTGACACTCGGGGATGTTCTTTGTTAGTGGACTATGCCTGCCAATATAGGCTAACAGTTTGGGGCCCATGTAGCCACATTTCATGACCTGACCTGGTGCCCAGGGAACATAAACATAGAGGCTATACAGAATTTGTTTTTCGATGAGAAAATCGATTTTTGGCAAAATTTATTTCCGAAATATTTATAGTTTCCCATTTACAATTGTGTACAAAGTATTGAGACGATGTGCACAGAAGTATTCTAAATCTTTTTTAAAAACTGCAACGAAACAAGCCTGATATAGCCCGCCGGGCTGGCCGAACGGTTCTAGGCGCTACAGTCTGGAACCGCGCGACCGCTACGGTCGCAGGTTCGAATCCTGACTCCAGCATGGATGTGTGTGATGTCCTTAGGTTAGATAGGTTTAAGTAGTTCTAAGTTCTAGGGGACTGATGACCTTGTAAGGTGTCAGGCAAATCCAACACCTTCCATGAAAACTCTGACATGATAAGCAAATCCAGTAGTATGTCACATAGCTCCGAATAAATCGTGACATTAAATTAACCAAAGTAATACGAGTAACGAGTGAGCAAATGGAATACCACAGACTAGCACAAGAATGCCTAAATGCATGTCATACCTTCCCACTATGAGACAGACGCAGTTCCGAGGGGAGAAACAAGAACAGAAGCCGAGAGCAGAACCGTGTTAAGCTATAATGCCCTACGATTAGGGATGGACTGGACACCCACGTCGTCAGTTAACAACTAGGACAACGCCAGTTGCAAGTTTTAGCGTGAGACTTTTTCTGGTCTTCGTTACGTCAAGGACCAATCCCCAACCCATGCTAAAAGATAGAGCCCTCCAGAAAAACAGTATAGATCTTACGATAACACAAAAAGGGCCACACCACCCGTAAGTTTTAGCGTGAGACTTTTTCGCGTCTCTGTTACGTTGCAAACTTTAAAAACATTGCCCCACCACGAAAAGTACAACGTTTCTCATTGGATAGACAGAATTTTTGTAGGCAGAGCTTACAGTTAACATTGAGACCCTGATTGGTTAGATGAAAACACAGCCAGATAGATTTTTTTAAACCAACTTCGGTAAATTGTAGTAAGGGGAAGTTAGGAGAAGTTAGTTAGTTCCGAGACGGCGAGCTGGATGGCTGCTGCGCCGGCCGCTGCACCCCTGAAGCTGCCTAACCAACGACAAGGTAATGAACGCACGCAATCCCGCATAACAGCGCATAAAGCTTCACTCAGAACTCCAGAAGTCTCATCTGTTACACCCCCTTTTTGCGTAATACTAGTGTCGATCGTAAATTAAAGCTCATGGTGTTCACATTTGCCACTTGAAGTAAAAATCTGAAACGCGATGATTTCTCTGTTATACAGTTATTGAGAAGCCACATCGGCCACTGTAATTTACGTCAAGTTAGATAAGTAATTAAAAGATAATTGATGGTCACTGTAGCCCATTTTGATAGTTTTCTCTTTTGTGAAACTTAATTTAAACCTAGATTATAGATGTGATATGGCATAGGTCATCCTTCGATCCATTGTAGAACTTCAAAACCCATTCAGGGAATATTCTTTCACGTTTTTGTTGAACGCAGTTCGTTTTTACCATCCTGTATTAAAACACTTCCTCTTAGCAATATTGCAATTTATAAACAATGGATAAGCAGCTGCAACAGCAAGTCGTATAACCCTAGCTTACTTATTTGTTAGATAGTTTAATTAATTTCTTTGCGTATTTTTGGGTACTTGCATTGTTTAATTCATATATTTCGGGCGTATTATAGTATTTGAGGGTTGTAGCATCGCGCCTTAGTACCTGAATACTGCAAATTCGCGTAGTCGTCTCTTCTGTTTTTGTTTTGAACAGCCAGTGTCGGTTGGTCACAGTCATTGTGCTCCCTGCCGCCGTTGGATAAGCAGCTGCAGCAGCAAGTCGTATAACCCTAGCTTACTTATTTGTTAGATAGTTTAATTAATTTCTTTGCGTGTTTTTGGGTACTTGCATTGTTTAATTCATATATTTCGGGCGTATTATAGTATTTGACAGTTGTAGCATCGCGCTTTAGTGTTTACTTGGTAGATTCTTATTTAAATTGCGTGTGAGTTTCGTATAGGAGGTGCAATTTCGAGTTTTAGTTACTGTAATCGTAAATTCAGCAGATTGTAGCGCAGTCGTTAGGCATTTGTACAGGTTAGCTGATACATTCTTTCCGTGTTCCGCTTGCGTTATCTAGGCACGGACTCGTGTTTCGGTAACAGTTGTTAAACATCGATTAGAATGGACAGGGACTGCGATTGCTGTGTTCGGATGAGGGCTGACTTGGCATCCCTTCGCTCACAGCTGCAATCGGCGCTGACTTCGGTCGCGCAGCTTGAAGCTGTTGCCAATGGGCACCACTGTGGGGAGCCGGACTCGGGTATCACGGGGATGTCAACCTCGTCCCGTCTGTCTCCAGATCGGTCTGCCGCTGTGGTTGCCCCGGTTGCTGCCCGCAGTGGGGCTGAGCCCTCGCCTGTGGTTGATTGGGAGGTCGTTCCAAGGCGTGGCTGGCAGCGAAAGGCGTCCCCGGAGGCTGATCAGAAAGCCTCCCCGGTGCGTCTGACAAACCGGTTTCAGGCACTGTCTCTCGCTAAGCCAGATGCAACTTCCTGCCCTGTTTCAGAGGATCATTCTCAGCCTTCAAGGTCCGGGCAATCGCAGAGGGTGGGCTTACTGGTAGTTGGGAGCTCCAATGTTAGGCGCGTAATGGGGCCCCTAAGGAGGGGAAGAAATCCAGTGTGCACTCCGTGTGCATTCCGGGAGGAGTCATTCCTGATGTGGAAAGGGTCCTTCCGGATGCCATGAAGAGCACAGGGTGCAGCCAGCTGCAGGTGGTGGCACATGTCGCCACTAATGACGTGTGTCGCTTTGGATCTGAGGAAATTCTCTCTGGATTCCAGCGGCTATCTGATTTGGTGAAGGCTGCCGGTCTTGCTTATGAGATGAAGGCAGAGCTCACCATCTGCAGCATCGTTGACAGAACCGACTGCGGACCTTCGGTGCAGAGCCGGGTGGAGGGTCTGAATCAGAGGCTCAGACGGTTTTGCGACCGTATTGGCTGCAGATTCCTTGACTTGCGCCATAGGGTGGTGGGGTTTCGGAATCCGCTGAATAGGTCAGGAGTTCACTACACTCAGCTGGTGGCTACACGGGTAGCGGAGGCTGTGTGGCGTGGACTGGGTGGTTTTTTAGGTTAGAAGGCCTCGGGAAAGTGCGGGATGGGCTGCAATGTCAAAGGGTGCTTGGCAATTACAGGACGTGCTTGGATCAAGGAACAGTCGGAATTATAGTTGTAAATTGTTGTAGTTGCGCTGGAAAAGTCCCTGAGCTTCAAGCGCTAATAGAAAGCACAGAAGCTGATATCGTTATAGGTACAGAAAGCTGGCTAAAGCCTGAAATAAGTTCTGCAGAAATTTTTACGAAGTCTCAGACGGTGTTCAGGAAAGATAGATTAGGCAGAATTGGTAGTGGAGTGTTTGTGTCTGTCAGTAGTGGTTTATCTTGTAGTGAAGTCGAAGTAGATACTCCATGCGAATTGGTGTGGGTGGAGGTTATACTTAACAGCCGAATTAAGTTAATAATTGGCTCCTTCTACCGACCCCCAGACTCCGATGATACAGTTGCGGAACAGTTCAGAGAAAGTTTGAGTCTCGCAACAAATAAATACCCCACTCATACGGTTATAGTTGGTGGGGACTTCAACCTACCCTCGGTATGTTGGCAAAAATACTTTTTCAAAACCGGTGGTAGGTAGAAAACGTCTTCCGAGATTGTCCTAAATGCTTTCTCCGAAAATTATTTCGAGCAGTTAGTCCACGAACCCACGCGAATTGTAAATGGTTGCGAAAACACACTTGACCTCTTGGCCACAAACAATCCAGAGCTGGTAGAGAGCATCATGACTGATACAGGGATTAGTGATCACAAGGTCATTGTAGCTAGGCTCAATACCATTTCTTCCAAATCCATCAGAAACAAACGCAAAATAATTTTATTTAAAAAAGCGGATAAAGTGCCACTAGAAGCCTTCCTAAAAGACAATTTCCATTCCTTCCGAACTGACTATGCGAATGTAGACGAGATGTGGCTCAAATTCAAAGATATAGTAGCAACAGCAATTGAGATATTCATACCTCATAAATTGGTAAGAGATGGAACGGATCCCCCGTGGTACACAAAAAAGGTCCGAACGCTGTTGCAGAGGCAACGGAAAAAGCATGCGAAGTTCAGAAGAACGCGAAATCCCGAAGATGGGCTAAAATTTACAGACGCGCGAAATTTGGCACGTACTTCGATGCGAGATGCCTTTAATAGGTTCCACAACGAAACATTGTCTCGAAATTTGGTAGAAAATCCGAAGAAATTCTGGTCGTATGTAAAGTACACAAGCGGCAAGACGCAGTCAATACCTTCGCTGCGCAGTGCCGATGGTACTGTTATCGATGACTGTGCCGCTAAAGCGGAGTTATTGAACGCAGTTTTCCGAAATTCCTTCACCAGGGAAGGCGAATGGAATATTCCAGAATTTGAAACACGAACATCTGCTAGCATGAGTTTCTTAGATGTAGATACCTTAGGGGTTGCGAAGCAACTCAAATCGCTTGATACGGGCAAGTCTTCAGGTCCAGATTGTATACCGATTAGGTTCCTTTCAGATTACGCTGATACTATAGCTCCCTACTTAGCACTCATATACAACCGCTCGCTCACCGATAGATCTGTACCTACAGATTGGAAAATTGCGCAGGTCGCACCAGTGTTCAAGAAGGGTAGTAGGAGTAATCCATTTAACTACAGACCTATATCATTGACGTCGGTTTGCAGTAGGGTTTTGGAGCATATACTGTATTCAAACATTATGAATCACCTCGAAGGGAACGATCTATTGACACGTAATCAGCATGGATTCGGAAAACATCGCTCTTGTGCAACGCAGCTAGCTCCTTATTCGCACGAAGTAATGGCCGCTATCGACAGGGGATCTCAAGTTGATTCCGTATTTCTAGATTTCCGGAAAGCTTTTGACACCGTTCCTCACAAGCGACTTCTAATCAAGCTGCGGAGCTATGGGGTATCGTCTCAGTTGTGCGACTGAATTCGTGATTTCCTGTCAGGAAGGTCGCAGTTCGTAGTAATAGACGGCAAATCATCGAGTAAAACTGAAGTGATATCAGGTGTTCCCCAGGGAAGCGTCCTGGGACCTCTACTGTTCCTGATCTATATAAATGACCTGGGTGACAATCTGAGCAGTTCTCTTAGACTGTTCGCAGATGATGCTGTAATTTACCGTCTAGTAAGGTCATCCGAAGACCAGTATCAGTTGCAAAGCGATTTAGAAAACATTGCTGTATGGTGTGTCAGGTGGCAGTTGACGCTAAATAACGAAAAGTGTGAGGTGATCTAAATGAGTTCGAAAAGAAATCCGTAGGAATTCGATTACTCGATAAATAGTACAATTCTCAAGGCTGTCAATTGAACTAAGTACCTGGGTGTTAAAATTACGAACAACTTCAGTTGGAAGGACCACATAGATAATATTGTCGGGAAGGTGAGCCAAAGGTTGCGTTTCATTGGCAGGACACTTAGAAGATGCAACAAGTCCACTAAAGAGACAGCTTACACTACACTCGTTCGTCCTCTGTTAGAATATTGCTGCGCGGTGTGGGATCCTTACCAGGTGGGATTGACGGAGGACATCGAAAGGGTGCAAAAAAGGGCAGCTCGTTTTGTATTATCGCGTTATAGGGGAGAGAGTGTGGCAGATATGATACACGAGTTGGGATGGAAGTCATTACAGTATAGACGTTTTTCGTCGCGGCGAGACCTTTTTACGAAATTTCAGTCACCAACATTCTCTTCCGAATGCGAAAATATTTTGTTGAGCCCAACCTACATAGGTAGGAATGATCATCAAAATAAAATAAGAGAAATCAGAGCTCGAACAGAAAGGTTTAGGTGTTCGTTTTTCCCGCTCGGTGTTCGGGAGTGGAATAGTAGAGAGATAGTATGATTGTGGTTCGATGAAACCTCTGCCAAGCACTTAAATGTGAATTGCACAGTAGTCATGTAGATGTAGATGTTTTGTGAGTAGAATTAAATTTCCAGTGGTAAACTTAACTGCTTTTTCGACGTTATATTACCAGCTAACTAAAAATAGGAAAGCCTTGAACCCCTTCCACTAAATTTAGTTAGTATTAAGATTCTTTTACAGACAGTACAGTGGAGCTGACGCTGAAATCATTAAGTATTTGGTTATATCATCGGTAGTCTCACTGAACTCTTCTGAATTCTACATGTCATCGGTGGTCTGGCGTCTCCTTACCAGCAACAGGTCCCAGGTTCAAACTAGTCAATTCCCTAAAAAACACGCTCAGAGCATCGTTGCCCGAAAGTGGTAGGGAGACACGACATAGAACAAACAGACACCATCCAGAATGTTAGAACATTAGCAGATAAGTCCCATAGTGCTCAGAGCCATAGTGCTCAGATCCAAGCCTGATATAGCCTGTCTTGCCAGAGGTGTAAGTGAGCACAAGAGTTTTATATTTTCCGTTGGCTACACTGCAAGACATTTGTCAGTCCATTTCACGCCATTTGTATTGCTTCCTTTGTAAGTGAATCCATGTGCTTGTTATGAAAGTCATATTTTGTGAAATCATTGAGTTTTCTTCCACTCACTGTGCCAAGTTCTAGTCTGGAGGACTTAAAAATCTCGCTCGGTCACAGTGGCCGGAAAAATATGGGATAATTCATATGGCTTTATTATCAGATGTTTTGGAGTAGACCATATTCAGACCATATTTGCTGCGGACCATACTCAGAAGTTCTGTGGTCTAGCAATAAGAATACAGCAGATGCAGAATTAATGAGGGCAGCAGTCTAGCTCTTTTTCACACAGGTTCAAGCAATAATATTCCCCAACGTGGGCTAGTTGGTGCAGGTACAATAGAGGCAAGGTAACTAAACAATGAGACAGTCACTTTCATCATTTGCCATGATGTACGAAATAAAATCAATATTTCAAGACCTCCCACATATTAGTCTACGAAAGAAATAGCTTCACGGCCCATCTCAAAAACCAAATGAGTGTATGATATGGTACAAATCACCTAAAACTGGGTTTGTGAGGTTTTCGTACGATGCTGTTTCATCATTTCGTCAGAACAACACAATAAAGTGCTAAATTTTGCGGAAGAGTGGACTCTGTTTAGGATTACGAACTGCAGCAGTTGCAAGAAACGGCTCAATTCTTCAGATAATGCAGTAGTGACGGAACTTCTAAGGACAAACATGGTGAAGGCTCTGCGTAAATTTGCTAGACATGTTAAAATACTACAGATTTTAATTTATCAACTATAGTCAATGAGACGCGATAGCTAGAGATCGTGGAAAGGACAGTGATTTATGTGAAATTACTAAATGCCATTTACGAAAACAATGTTACAATAATTCGGTGAAGATAACATTTTAGAATTAGATTAGGAAATGAGACACTTAAAGTAGAAAAGGAGATTTGCTATTTGGAGAGCAAAATAACTGATGGTGGTCAAAGTAGAGAGGATATAAAATGTAGACTGGCAATGGGAAGGAAAGCGTTTCTGAAGAAGAGAAATTTGTTAACATCGAGTACAGATTTAAATGTCAGAAAGTCGTTTCTAAAAGTATTTGTATGGAGTGTATCCATGTGTGGGAGCGAAACATGGACGATAAATAGTTTATACAAGAAGAGAATAGAAGCTTTCGAAATGTTGTGCTACAGAAGAATGCTGAAGATTAGATGGGTAGATCACATAACTAATGAGGAGGTATTGAATGGAATTGGGGAGAAGAGGAGTTTGTGGCACAACTTGACAAAAAGAAGGGACCGGTTGGTAGGACAAGTTTTGAGGCATCAAGGGATCAAAAATTTAGCATTGGAGGGCAGCGTGGAGGGTAAAAATCGTAGAGGGAGGCCAAGAGATGAATACACTAAGCAGATTCAGAAGGATGTAGGTTGCAGTAAGTACTGGGAGATGAAGAAGCTTGCACAGGATAGAGTAGCGTGGAGAGCTGCATCAAACCAGTCTGAGGACTGAAGACCACAACAACAACATTTTAGATCTGCTGCTAACAATATTGTGCGAACATTTCGACACAGTTTACTTACAAAAGGGAATACTTGATCACAAGGCACGTGTAGCATATATTAATATCAATGGAAAAGATTGTAGCGATGAACTTTCATTCAATAATTGCGACAAGAAACAAATTTCAGATTATCTAATCGCTCAGCACTTTACTTTGAGACTATCTGATTAAATGAGGTTAAAATCGATAAAGATAAGGCGCAAATATGTAGGGATTAAGCCCTGCAACTCTATAAATTAGTATGTGCAAAAAGAACTAAACCAATTTAAAGTGATTACTATCAAGTTTATTAATTTTAGAAAAGAAGACCTAAACTATTTACAGATACTGTATTTTCCCTTTAACTACAGAGCATCTCCTACGCACTGTATGCGATTGTACAATACCTTATTTATAAGGGAACAGTGTTAGTGGAAAAGTAATTATCTGAAAAAGTACTGTTAATGTGGAGCGTGGGTTTCACTGCAGGATGAAACTGGAAGCCACCCACAGACTTCCAAATGTTTCTTTGCGTCATAGTGTTTGCCAGCGCAGACGAAAGTGTTCACAGCGGATAACGCTGAAAGAAAGACAAAGGCGCCGGATTGTCGTTGCTACGTGGCAGTGACAGAGGCTGCTCGCATAAAAAGCAAGAAACTGTAAAACGGGAGCTCTAAACAAAAATGCAGTAGAGCTAATTAACGGAGGAGCGCACAGCATGAAGCAGTGACTTTATATTCCCAGGGCTGCCGGGAGAAGGCGGCGGATTATTGCGTCGTGTCTGCAGCTTAACAAAAACAACCTCCATGTGCAAAGGACAACTGTGTTTGCTTGCTGTTGCGTGGCGCTGGCGACATATATAATTAATGGGGAGTACCTGACATTTTCAAGAAATGCCAGAGTACATCTGTAAAACAAGTAATATTTGAGTCGCATGGTATACCAGGTTATTTTCAGTGCACACAATAGCATATATTTTTTATCGTATTTGCACTGTAACGTAAAAACGTATGACTTTCGTTATGCAAACTGCAGCTCAGAACATTTTTCCTGTTATTAAACATATATTTTAGAACAAACATTTGAAAAACAATTCTTACGTTGCACCTGAAACACTCTTGTTTTATAAACATGCGAACACTTTTTCCGTAAAAGATGGGCATAGTAGACCTTATTTTAGGACTCATAGAAAGTGCGTTGCTGTGAGTTAGAAGAGCTGTGGGAACTGCAGTTTTCAGGCATTTGCTTCACGGCTCTTTGCGTCAGTTTTGGCTTAATTCCTTTCACCTTTAGACTCAAAATTCAACAAATATCTCCTATACAGTGACACCTCTGTTGACAGCACGGCAAATTACGCACATCAACATTTTTGTTACAGAGAATATGAATGGTGCTCTCTGCTGTGCCGTGGTTGCTGACTTCGAAAATGCAATATTTTTTGCTTTAAGGCACAGATTTCCTGTGACACACTACTTTCTACTTCCAGTAATATATGAAAATGTGACATACTGCTGGTTCTGCCGTCACTATACTTAAATATATTGCGGATTTAAATACTGAAAAATAACCGAAACATGTACAAGGAAATAGCACACATGCCACTCAGTTCAGAATTCTACCTCAAGGAAATAAAGACGAGTCATGACTGAACACGCAGAATCAGTGTTGTTAATGTCGGATTTTTGTTCTAATTTCGTGATGGTTTGTGGCTAATTCAGAAGAAGTGCCCCGTACCTTAGTAAATAGTGATAATTCGTTTTGTTTTATCTGTGGAAAATTAACTTCGAATTCACAAAAACGAAACGTTAATCTTTTGTAAAGAAATGCTACGAAGTGGCCAACAGGGTACCACTGGGTGCTCACGTGTTCTCTTCATCATTAATATACTCCTGACAGACTTATTGAAAGGATCACCTCACACATCCTTCTGTGTCACCATGACTTCCAAGGAACAAACAGGTCACACAACGGACTGTTATTTATGTCCAACTAATACATAGGGTCACATCTAAAACAAAGAAAACTGTGTAATACAGTATCTTAATTTGCCATCTGCTTTCATACATGTATGGCACAGTGAAGAGTTCGTCATATCCGTGCCTCATGAGAATGCGACTGAATGCTATTATGAACACGCATGAAACAGTGAAGGAGAAATGCAAACCTACGCAATGTTTCATGGCCACTATGAATCACATGAACCACACTTTCTGTCTCGTGGGATTTCAACGATTTTGATCGAGACTTACATTCGTTGAAGCAATATTTTGAGCTCACAGCTTCGCGGTTAAAAGGATGGAATCTTCTTCTCGATAGACAATTTAGTATTTTCAGTCTATAAGCTTTCTTTTCTATTTTCTCAAAGAAGTTGATATGGTTTCCAATAATGATTTCGAGTACATTATAAAGACTCCTGATCATGACTTCATTGTATATCGTAAGCGAGTTGGACAGTATATCTAGAAAAAAAATCACTATTACAGTAAAAAGTTCTGTTAGGAATGAACCTCTACTTGGACAGTAGATCTTGCGGGCCCCAAAAACATGTATCTGTCTCCGCTGTGCCAAACACGTTTTGAAAGCCGTAGATACAACTTTTCGTCGATTGATGTACTTGCGATAGAAGTGTTCAACGATCATTGGAGCCTAAATAAGGAAAATAAAGTCTATAGGACCGAAAATTAGGGCACTAATGTCTGATTAAGGATTTCTAGATTTGATGAGTGAAGTTTAAAGAATGACAAGATTATCTTTCACAAGTATTACCTAAGACTTCCTAGTCAACCATTAAGCAGAAAACAATAACAATATTGTACGAGTACTATTAAAATCATACCACTTTATACAGGGGGTCCAGAAAAAATGAGGACACTCTTTCATAATATCGGTGGAGCAACATGACATACCTTGTCAGTTTTGCGCAGCAGCAAAGTCCATTGTTTTCTCAACACATCTTGGTGAGAGTTTTTCAGTAGATGGCAGTGCAGCAATGAATGAAGTAAGATTGTCGTCCGAGCAACTAAAAGGCGTATTGAAGTGGTACTCGAAGTACGAAAACATGATGGAGGTACAATGGTAATGGCGTAATGTGTGCAGAACTCATACGACAACACGTACAACAATTTATCGTATTGGGAATTAAATTTGAAGCCGACACTGTTCAAGATGTGCTTAAGGAAAGGTCTGGCCGACCAAAAACATCAAGAAATCCAGCTTCCAGCGCGGCTGTGTTGCAATATTTTTCTAGGTCACCTCAGAAAACTGAAGCAGGGCGCATGTGAGAACGGGATACGCCGATCAAGCGTACGACGAATTCTGTAGGTTGGTAAGTGGAAAGTTTACATTCCAAGATCGCTGCTTGCTATGAGCGTCGACGATCTAGACAGAAGGCTGGAAGACTGCGAGTGGTTTGAAGGCATTCTCTGCGAAGATGAACGGTTTGCAGAAACGGTTTGCTGGAATGGTTATCTGGTCTGATAAGGAGCAATTCAAACTGAACGGTATTGTAAACGGCCGCAACTGCCTGTTCTCGGCTCCTGAAAATCCTCACATTCACGTGAACAAACATATTAATCGATCGGGTGTTAATGTATGGTGCAGTTTGTCACTGCTCTGTTTGATTAGCCCAATTCTTCTTTGAAGGTACCGTAATTGGTGAGGTGTATCTTCATATGCTGCAGACACCTATTTTACTAGCCATGTTTGTAAATGAAAGATTTTACCTACAACAAAATGGCACTCTGCCACGTACCACAGAGATGTCAGAGAATCTACCTGGACGATGGATAGATTGAAGAGAAGCTACTGAGTACCCAAAATGGTCTCCAGACCTTACACCTCTCGACTTCTACCTACAGGAGCCTTGAGAAAGTAAGTTCATCGAACGAGCTACGAGAAACCATCAAGGTGTCCCGTGGAGCTATCACATCTGGGACAGTGACAGCCATAGTTCGGTCAGTTTCAACACTTAAAATAACCTTGCCCCGTGCAAGAACTGTAACGCTATCATTTTGCTCCATTAATGGTTCAAATGGCTCTGAGCGCTATGGGACTCAACTGCTGAGGTCATAAGTCCCCTAGAACTTAGAACTACTTAAACCTAACTAACCTAAGGACAACACACACATCCATGCCCGAGGCAGGATTCGAACCTGCGACCGTAGCGGTCGCGCGGTTCCAGACTGTAGCTCCAGAACCGCTCGGCCACCAGCGGCCGGCATTTGCTCCATTAATGTTGGCTATCCAAGAGCGTCTAGGTTTTTCTGGACCCCCCTGTAGTATGTAAGATATCGTTTAACTAAATTTGTTGGCTAATCATTCGAACTTTCGACGGATAACCCTGGCGCTAACAGTGTCGAATATTGACAATGCTTCCATCAATGGAAGCGTTATTATGACAAATGAAGTACTGCAGTGTTGAACGATGACAGCTGTTCCTTACGAGGCAACATTTCTGGGGTATACTATTGCAGGAAATCGGGAAGAAAATATTTTTACATCTTTATGCAATTCTTAAGCATCTTCCGGCGTACTTAATGACGAAATAATTGAAGGGTGGACGGCCGGATGCCAGGTGCGCTGAAAATGCCTACGTGGTCCCTTGGTGAAATATTGAGTCCTTTGGACAAGGATATGCGGCCATTCATCTGCGAGCTATTTTGTCATGGTTATCTACTTTTATTTACTGTTATGTTACACATTTATTCGATTTCGTAGTGTGTTAACGGATTTCTTGTCGTCTTGTTGTGAGAGTGTCATGTTTTTGACTACTTACACTGATGACGCAAACCATTAAGACTACAGCCGGCCGTCAGACTGAACAGGGCTGCTGACTTTGTGGGCGAGAACGCGATAAGGAAGTGTATAAACCGAGCAGAGGCGAACGTGGAATCATTCTAGCGATGAACCAGGTCACAAATGGGGAAATCCACTTACGCAGGGGACTTTGAGAAAGGGCGGATTATTATGGTCCGGCGCTTTGAAACGAGTATCTAGGAAATGGTGAGGTTCATAGGCAGTTCACGTATTACTGTCATGGGCATCTATGGAAAATGGCTACATAGCGTTGAAAACATTAAGAGGTGACAATGTGCTGGACGTCCATCCCTCATCACAGAACACGAAGATCGGAGGCTTACTCTCACTTTACAGCAGAATAGAAAGATATCTGTGGAAGATCTGAAAACCGAACACACGCTTTCGCAGATTCATGTGTTTCGGAGCACACCGTCCGTCGATAATTATTGACCACAGGACTCCACAAACGTCACCGACGTGTTTCGGTATCAATTATGACTGCAAAAGGCACGGTATCAGTGACGCTAGACCGAGGATACATGGAAAATGTCAAAATGTCACCTGGTGGGACTGAATCGTATTTCTTGTTCTTGGTGACTTAGGCGAATGGCTGTTCGAAATATACATTATATACAGCCTGATGTGGGCAACATTATGCTGTGGCATTCATTCACCATGGCTTCCATGGGATCTGTTAGTAATCGAAGGTGTCACAGCTGTGGCTTTCCTTCATCCTGATGTCTTCCCCAAACACAGTGGGCTCTGTTATTAGAACACCTACCTGTAACACAGGGCCAGAAACGTGCTACGGTTGTCTGAGTAGCATGATAGTGAACTGAAGTTGACGTCTTTGCCATGAAAGTCGTCTGATCTGCAACCTATGGGACACAACTAGGACGGTATCAGGTGCAACCTTTTCGATCAGAAATCACAGATCCATAATTTAGGGGTATAGCGCGACCTCAGAATAGACATTTGGTGCCACATACAGCACCTCTGAGAACCTATTGAGGACTTTTCGAGTCAATGCCACTCTGAATCAGTGCTGCATTTCCATCAGAGGTGGAACCAACACTTCATTATTAGGTTTGTCTCATAATGGTACAACACGTAGGTTTCGTTAAGAATTTGCAGAAAACTTTAATACTTGAAAATTGTGTCTGAAATAAAAACTGAGAAATTTTATTTCGATTCAGGACAGAAGTATGTTCCACATACAGTGCATATTGATCTTGCAACTAAAAAATAGTTTTCAGCAATGTATTCTAAATTAATTGTATGAAAAACGTTATGTCCCACATTAGAAGAAATCAGACACAGGTTGGATGCTAGAATAGCATTATATACAGCAATCATACGATATTTATGGACTCTTGTTAACAATAACTTTGGAGGTTAAAGAATACAAATTGGACTCAATAAATACGGTCAGCAAAATTAGACTCATATGCCGCTACTAACGTTAAATGTACGAAGGAGAATTATTTAACCATCTAGAAATGCCGGGAGATTAATTTGCTTGTGTGACTGAATAATAGGCAGATGGTCCAGAACAGAGCGTACACTGGCTAGCTGAATCCACCACCGCTGGTCAGCCTAGATACAAAGATAAACAGCACTTGGCCAGAAACGGATAAAACCCAGAGCTGAGAATTTGGATGATGGTGGCTCACTTAACCGGAAGACAGAAAAGTAGCAAAAATGACAGAGTGTAAGACAGTCTGAAATATGGCTACCTACGGCTCTCTGAAATTATATAATGAGTAACATTTAATTAATAGAGAAAATCTGAATATATCTGAAACATCAGACAGATGAGACACATCTGATGAAACAATAATATTTTCTATATCTTAAAAACTAAAGAAGTTAATATTTTACGAAGATATTTTCAAAATGAACCTTAGTACTAACAACCTTTAACGTTTCATGCGAGTTCGACAAATGATATCTTAGATGATAGCATTGCGCTATAGCTACCATCCCCGAAAATCATGTTCCCGTATCTATTGTATTTAATGATTGATTTTGTGTTATATCTTCTTGTTTATGCAGATGTTTGTTAGAACTTTGTATCATCCACAATAACACTGCAATGGAATGCAGCACGAATACCTCGCATCTCTTCATATTTGTTCAGTTATTTAAGATATATGTTACTATTTTGGCCATTAACTTGATTTAAATCTTGATTACAATTAATATTAAAAACGCTGGTACTTTAATTGTGGTCAGTTGCATGTGCTAGCTGACACCACAATTGAAAAGAGTACCAAAAGATGCTTCTAACAAAGTGACGTAATTACTAGTTTAAATAATAGTTAACAAGATTTAATTTGAGTGCACATGAGCGGCAATGCCGAATTATTTATTCATGACTCAACTACTATTTATATTTATTGTAAATGGCCTGCGTATCACAGAATGTTTATAACAAATCTTAATCAAATATTATGATAACATATTTGTTTGGCGCAGAAAGTCGCCGAGTTAACCCTTTTCTGTAGAAAATAAGAACGATGAATTTATGGTGGGGATGGCCTTCTGTCTATAGAGAAGTAGGCAGTGGCATTACACTACCGAATTCAAGTGGAGACAGACACTTTTTGACTGCTGCTCCCAAACGATCAATTCAGGGCAATCTACTCCGAGTGCTTGAAGAAGGCACACCTCCCTATGGTTATATATGTTGTTCGGTCACGTACGTCATTGATTCTGGGCGTCGTGGGCGCCAGATGGTGAACTGCCACTATAGTACTTCTGAAAGGACTCTGTCGGAAGGCCTGAATGTGCTCCAGAGCAGAACTATTAATCTGTAAATTGTCATGCTGAATTCTAAGCTATTTTGGGATGGCGAATATTTCGTTTGTTCCTATCATGAAATGGACTTAGTTTCTCACGTGTCTTGGATGATCTTTTGGCTTGGGGATTGTGGTACCAGTACTACTTTATTGAATTTAATGATGTTGCTCTTCTTTTGTCGTATGACCACTTTTCATTTTTTTTATGAATTCTTTCCTGAGTAAACATTATTCAACATAAACTCTCTGGTGTCGTCTACATGAATTAAAGAGCTTAGAATAGAATCCTTTTTATTACTTATTCATTCGTCTTTATTCTGTATCTGTGTTTATTTCATTACTCCACAATTGTAGCTGAAGCGTAGGCTATTTGGAAGATAGTATCATAGTAGTTGAGCGAGGCTGTTAGGACCGACAGGTCGCGCCACGCTGCTGGGTTCCACAGATTTTACTCCCTAGAGCGATAACCGCTAAAGGGCGCGCGTAGAGTGCTCCAAGCTCTCACAAGGGAATGGGGAATGATTCTGTCCGACATGTCGAAACCTTCGCCAAATTTTTTCGCACAGGAAGAATACACTGAAAGAAATGCACAGTAAAAATTTTGGCTGCTCTACGGTGGCACTGCAAGCATTTTTTTAATTATATTTTTTTTTTTTTTTTTTTTTTTTTTTTGAAAATGGTCTGAATGCCTGCTTTAGCTGTAGCCGACAGTGCACATGCAACATGGCAGGAACAGACACTTGACTGACGGCACGTCAGTAAACAAGTGGTGGTGGTTAGTGTTTAACGTCCCGTCGACAACGAGGTCATTGGAGACAGAGCGCAAGCTAGGGTTAGGAAAGGATTGGGAAGGAAATCGGCCGTGTCCTTTCAAAGGAACCATCCCGGCATTTGCCTGAAACGATTTAGGGAAATCACGGAAAACCTAAATCAGGATGGCTGGAGACTGGATTGAACCATCATCCTCCCGAATGCGAGTCCAGTGTGCTAACCACTGCGCCACCTCGCTCGACGTCGGTAAACAGATAACGCAGCACAACGAGATCGTAAGTTGTAAATCGTACTTCACTTCCTTTGGTTCAAATGGCTCTGAGCACTATGCGACTTAACATCTGTGGTCATCAGTCGCCTAGAACTTACAACTAATTAAACCTAACTAACCTAAGAACATCACACACATCCATGCCCGAAGCAGGATTCGAACCTGCGACCGTAGCAGTCGCGCGGTTCCTGACTGAGCGCCTAGAACCGCGAGACCACCGTGCCCGGCTAGTTCCTTTGGTAGTTTCGCTGTCACTGTTGTTCACAGTTACTATTCGTTAGAATGTAAAACTTATTTTATATCCACATAATTAGCAGCTGCCTCTGTAGTATCACTAAGAGTTGAAATGAAATGAAGGTATGGCATTGTTGTCAGGGAGGCCCCGTTCGGGAAGGGACGCCAAGTGCAAGTCTTATTTCAGTCGGCGCCACATTGGGCGACTTGCGGCCGATGATGAGGATGAAATGATGATGAGGACAACACACAGCCCCGAGGGGAGAAGATCTCCAACCCGGCCGGGAATCGAACTCGGGCAGTGCATGGGATGCAAGCACGTTACCACCCAGCTAATTCTTAACAAGGTAAAACTGGATTTATTTTGTTTGTGTTTTCTTCGTATATGCTTGCTTATAGCGTATCCATTCAAAGTTTTCTGCGTTGTAGGTACAGAACATAAAGAAAATGTAATAGAAATAAGTTACATCCCGTGAATACCTACATACCTGTTATTTGTTACCGGTGTTAATGTTGTGGTTGGAAGGAGAGCCAACATCGTGTTCCTAGAGGAGGCCGGCGTGAGGTCTGGAACAGGACCACGAAATAAGAATTTAGAAACAACGGACGTAGCTGGTGGAATACTTAACTTTAATCCATTAATGATGAACGTCGCTCTTGACATTACATGATTCACAACATCAATAATAACTGATAATAGCGCCTTGCTAGGTCGTAGCAAATAACGTAGCTGAAGGCTATGCTAACTATCGTCTCGGCTAATGCGAGCGTATTTTGTCAGTGAACCATCGCTAGCAAAGTCGGCTGTACAACTGAGGCGAGTTCTGGGAAGTCTCTCTAGACCTGCCGTGTTGCGGCGCTCGGTCTGCAATCACTGATAGTGGCAACACGCTGGTCCGACGTATACTAACGGACCGCGGCCGATTTAAAGGCTACCACCTAGCAAGTGTGGTGTCTGACGGTGACAACACAGTTTATTTGTTGGACTTTCATACGAATGATTTCGACATTTCGTTAGAAATTGGGAAATATTAGGTGAAAGAAGAAATATGTTTGACAATCTTTGTACTATGGTTCGAACTATAACTGTTGTGCTACTTAATGCTCAGACCAAAAATGCAGAATCTTTTTAGGTCAAAGAAACTAATGAGAGTAATAGCTTTTGATCACTAACTAGCTTAGCACATGGGGGCTCTTAAACTTTCATGGTTTGAAGAACCGTGCTCATTGACAAAACTACACCAGTTTGTATGAGAAATGGAAAGTATTCTTGTCAAGAAGTATTAATTAAGTAAAGCACAACAAACTATAACTCTTGAAATAACAAATGTGCTTTGATAAGCAGTTTTCTAACCTACTCAAAATATAGTTGGCTGTGCAAATGCCATCACGACGTTAAATTCAAGGTAAACCACTTTCTCATAAAATGAACACTGATAATGCTTCGTAATTCGGATCAAAGTGCCTAAATGCAACAACTAAAAATATTTTTTATTACAGATTAACTTTACTATTTTCAGGTAGTTCTTCAAGTAAGTCAAATTATTTAAGAAAATGACTGCAGATTGGTCCAAAAAATCAGTGGGAGTGAAGTATATCTCAAACTATAAAACTCAATTTTAAACACCTTAGCTCCACACAGTAGAAAGCACTCATACTCATTTTTTACAGCTGCCGACTAGGTCTTTCCATAATAAATTATGACACATGAAATGAAACTCACTAGGATAGGATTCCTGTCACTACACAACTTCCTAACATGTGTACGTTGCTCTTGTGGTGAATGATTTATTATAAGGGTCTCCATTTGCTCCACATTCCATCACCGTTCCCGTGCCATTATCAACTTCCCTGCACGCTAGATGTTTGCGAAATACATAGGTGTGACACGTTTCACAGAAACAGAAATAAAATATTCCTTGCCTGCAATCTGGAATGAGTACTACGTGGCGAATGAAACGTGCCTGTAATATAACAGAACCTGACACGTTAAGGGGCACTCTAACCCTGATCTCCAGGGGAAATTCTGACTGCAAACCTTGAGGATGGTTTCCTCCAACAACTGTTTCTTCCCTGAATTTGTGACCCTGACGGCTCCCACATACCCCAAACCTTGCTAGGAGCCAATCTACATTAATTCAACTCACTGAGCTTCCTGAATCCAAGAAAGCACCCACCGACTCTTTGTTAAGTCTTGCACGCACACACACGTATGGAAGACCGGATTTGGATGCCGAAACTCATTTATATCCTGGAATGTCAAGGGCGACGCATTTCCCCTGATGTCTGGGTCCGTTTTTTGGTAAGTGGCCGTTCTGCTGACACCTATAGCATCTCCACCTGCGGGACTGGGATTAAAATAGGCCCGAGGTATTACAGCCTAGCGTGGTACCCGTGGTATAGGGGTAACGTCTTTGATTCATAATCATAACGTTTTCGGTCCTGGGTTCGATCCCCGCCACTGCCTAAATTTTGATAAATAATCAGTGTTGGCAGCCGAAGATTTCCGGCATAAGAAGTCAGCCTCATTATGCCAATGGCCTTCTCAAAGAGGGCGGAGGAGCGGATAGAGGTTCAGGGCACTCTCTTGCAGAAGGCAATGGAAACCACCGCATTAAAAACACGTAACGTGTATCCACAGGACATGTGGCCTGTAGTTGAAGAAGTGTCATGATGATCTCCCCATTGGCAAAAGATTCCGGAATAGTCCCCCATTCGGATCTCTGAGAGGGGACTGTCAAGGGGGAGGTTACCATGAGAAAAAGATTGAATAAACAACGAAAGAATAATCTTCTACGAGTCGGGGCGTGGAATGTCAGAAGCTTGAGCGTGGTAGGGAAATTAGAAAATCTGAAAAGGGAAATGCAAAGGCTCAATCTAGATATAGTAGGGGTCAGTGAAGTGAAATGGAAGGAAGACAAGGATTTCTGGTCAGATGAGTATCGGTTAATATCAACAGCAGCAGAAAATGGTATAACAGGTGTAGGATTCGTTATGAATAGGAAGGTGGCGCAGAGGGTGTGTTACTGTGAACAGTTCTGTGACTGGGTTGTTCTAATCAGAATCGACAGCAGACCAACACCAACAACGATAGTTCAGGTATACATGCCGACGTCGCAAGCTGAAGATGAACAGATAGAGAAAGTGTGTGAGGATACTGAAAGGGTAATGCAGTATGTAAAGGGGGACGAAAATCTAATAGTCATGAGGGACTGGAATGCAGTTGTAGGGGAAGGAATAGAAGAAAAGATTACAGGCGAACATGGGCTTGGGACAAGGAATGAAAGAGGAGAAAGACTAATTGAGTTCTGTAACAAGTTTCAGCTAGTAATATCGAATACCCTGTTCAAGAATCACAAGAGGAGGAGGTGTACTTGGAAAAGGCCGGGAGATACTGGAAGATTTCAATTAGATTATATCATGGTCAGACAGATATTCCGAAATCAGATACTGGATTGTAAGGCTTACCCAGGAGCAGATATAGACTCAGATCACAATATAGTAGTGATGAAGAGTAGGCTGAAGTTCAAGACATTAGTCAGGAAGAATCAATACGCTAAGAAGTGGGATACGGAAGTTCTAAGGAATGACGAGATTCGTTTGAAATTCTCTAACGCTATAGATACAGCAATAAGGAATAGCGCAGTAGGCAGCACAGATGAAGAGGAATGGACATCTCTAAAAAGGGCCATCACAGAAGGTGAGAAGGAAAACATAGGTACAAAGAAGGTAGCTGCGAAGAAGCCATGGGTAACAGAAGAAATACTTCAGTTTATTGATGAAAGGAGGAAGTACAAACATGTTCCGGGAAAATCAGGAATACAGAAATACAAGTCGCTGAGGAATGAAATAAATAGGAAGTGCAGGGAAGCTACGACGAAATGGCTGCAGGGAAAATGTGAAGACATCGAAAAAGATACGATTGTCGGAAGGACAGACTCAGCATACAGGAAAGTAAAAACAACCTTTGGTGACATTAAAAGCAACGGTGTTAACATTAAGAGTGCAACGGGAATTCCACTGTTAAATGCAGAGGAGAGAGCCGATGGGTGGAAAGAAGACATTGAAAGCCTCTACGAGGGTGACGATTTGTCTGATGTGATAGAAGAAGAAACAGGAGTCGATTTAAAAGAGATAGGGGATCCAGTATTAGAATCGGAATTTAAAAGAGCTTAGGAGGACTTACGGTCAAATAAGGCAGAAGGGATAGATAGCATTCCATCAGAATTTCTAAAATCATTAGGGGAAGTGGCAACAAAACGACTATTCACGTTGATGTGTAGAATATATGAGTCTGGCGACTTTCGGAATAGCATCATCCACACAATTCCGAAGACGGCAAGAGCTGACAAGTGCGAGAATTATCGCGCAATCAGCTTAACAGTTCATGCATCGAAGCTGCTTACAAGAAAAATATACAGAAGAATGGGAAAGATAATTGGGAATGCGCTAGGTGACGATCAGTTTGGCTTTAGGAAAAGTAAAGGCACGAGATAGGCAATTCTGACGTTACGGCTAATAATAGAAGCAAGGCAGAAGAAAAATCAAGACACGTTCATAGGATTTGTCGACCTTTAAAAAGCGTTCGACAATATAAAATGGTGCAAGCTGTTCGAGATTCTGAAAAAAGTAGGGGTAAGCTATATGGAGAGACGAGTCATATACAATATGTACAACAACCAAGAGGGAATAAGAAGAGTGGACGATCAAGAACGAACTGTTCGTATTAAGAATTGAGTAAGACAAGGCTGTAGCCTTTCGCCCCTACTCTTCAATCTGTATATCGAGGAATCATTGATGGAAATAAAAGAAAGGTTCAGGAGTGGAATTAAAATACAAGGTGAAAGGATATCAATGATACGATTCACTGATGACATTGCTATCCTGAGTGAAAGTGAAGAAGAATTAAATGATCTGCTGAACGGAATGAACAGTCTAATGAGTACACAGTATTGTTTGAGAGTAAATCGGAGAAAGACGAAGGTAATGAGAAGCAGTAGAAATGAGAACAGCGAGAAACTTAACATCAGGATTGATGGTCACGAAGTCAATGAAGTTAAGTAATTCTGCTACCTAGGCAGTAAAATAACCAATGACGGACGGAGCAAGGAGGACATCAAAAGCAGACTCGCTATCGCAAAAAAAGGCATTTCTGGCCAAGAGAAGTCTACTAATATCAAATACCGGCCTTAATTTAAGGAAGAAATTTCTGAGAGTGTACGTCTGGAGTACAGCATTGTATGGTAGTGAAACATGGACTGTGGGAATACCGGAACAGAAGAGAATCGAAGCATTTGAGAGGTGGTGCTGTAGACGAATGTTGAAAATTAGGTGGTCTGATAAGGTAAGGAATGAGGAGGTCCTACGCAGAATCGGAGAGGAAAGGAATATGTGGAAAACACTGATAAGGAGAAGGGACAGGATGATAGGACATCTGCTAAGACATGAGGGAATGACTTCCATGGTACTAGAGGGAGCTGTAGAGGGCAAAAACTGTAAAGGAAGACAGAGATTGGAATACGTCAAGCAAATAATTGAGGACGTAGGTTGCAAGTGCTACTTTGAGATGAAGAGGTTAGCACAGGGGAGGAATTCGTGGCGGGCCGCATCAAACCAGTCAGTAGATTAATGACCCAAAAAAAAAAAAATCCTGCCTGTCGTAAGAGGCGACTAAAATGAGTCAAACATGTTTCTGCCTTGATGTGATAGTGCTTTGTAGGTTTTGACCTCCCTTTTAAAAATTTTCCCGAAGGGCGAGCCAATTGGGGAAGGGCACCTTACATGGCGCATCATGTCCATCGTGCATTGATATCCTTATCCTAATTTCTCGTTGTCGCATTGTAATCCCGCCCATTCTCAATCTCTTGGGCTAGGGCACCGTTCTGGGTGGATTCCCAATATGCACTATGCAGTGTCACTTTCTGTGCCGACAATGACCATGGACTTCTTTGCACCTCATATCCAGCTCGGTAGCCAGTCCGTTGTGGTAGGGCTGCCATGTACCCTGTTGTTTGTAGACCCTGACAACACACAGATTGCTCTGCTGATGCCTGAACTTTTAACTACCCACGTATGCCAAGACGTAGATGCCCATCACCCCGGGGCATCGGGATTCCTGGTAATGGCCAGCCTGCCAGGTGGCCTTTGCTGTGGCTGGCTGGCGCCCATGGGGAGGGCCCCTGCTCAGAGAGGGTGGCATGAGAGGGGATGACACACCATGAATCATACTATGTAATCTCTTGCTGGTGATCCACCACCATCAGTCTCTAAGTGGGCCAAGCCTAACTACAGTGCTAAGAAACATGACACCAAGTCGGTCCCCTCCCTGGCCACACCATGGGAAGAACGCCAGGCTAAGGATGGCAGTGAAGCTTATTCGTCCCGCTACCTCATTTGTATAAGAGTTAGGGGAAACTTTCTTGTCGACAAACCTTCAGTTTTTGTGGAGCATTTGAAGGACAGGTTTGTGGAGGTGGAGGCCTTGGAAAAATTGGGATGTTTGTGTTACCATCACACCTCATAAGAGCTTAAACATGGTCCAGAATATTATATTCCACAGGGACCTTCTTTTGCAGTCGGGCGACAAGCTGTGCAGCAATTCAGAGTTGCAAGGTGTTCATTTCCTCCAGTGCATCCATTGGGGTCTGAGGGATAACCAGGTTCCCATCGATGCCTTCATCTTGGCCTTGGAGGGGACACTTGCCCGAGAAGGTCAAGGTGATGGTGCACCACCGTGACATCAAGTCATATATCCCCCCCCCCCAATGCGGTTCTTTAAGTGCTGGAAGTTTGGCTATTTGTCTTCCTGCTGTTCTTCCAGTCCCACCTGTCGAGATTTTGGACGTCCATCGCACCTCAATACTCAATGTGCCCCGCATCCCATCTGTGTCAACTGTGGAGAGCATCATTCACCTTGGCCGCCAAAGAGGAAAATCATGGAATATAAGACCCTGGACTGACTGACCTACACTGAGACTAAGAGGAAATTTCAACGCCTACATCCTGTGGCTATGACCTCATCATATGCTGCCACTATGAGAACAGTTGTAGCCCCATCAGTTCCTAGAATTCATGTCGCCTTTCAGAACTGGGAGACTACACCTGCCCCCTTAATGGTGGTGGGGCATTCCCTGCCTATTGTTCCCACACCACCGACTTAAGGAGCAACACACCCCAAACATTGGAGATTTCAATCATCACTTCTGAGCCACTAGGAAGGGGTCTCTTGGGTCACTCCCTTCCCAGGTTACTGCTAGTGAGAAAGATGACACCCGCCAAAGGCTGAACAGCCCAACGTCAGCTGATAGTAGGGCTTCATGCTCATCCTCAGTCCTGGAGACAGATTCAGTGAAGTCCTCCCAGTCAGAGAAACCCAAGGAACAGAGCCAGAAATCGAAAAAGAAGACCTCCAAGAACAAGGAACTCGTAGTGGCGCTCACACCACCGCTACCTAAAACCTCTGCATCAGAGTATGGGGTGGAGATTCTGGCGTCTGCTGAGGACCCGGATCTTGCCGGACACTTAGACACAATGGATATATACTGCTCAGACAAGAAGTTGGTGGCAGCAGGTGACCCTGAGGTGTAAATTGCCTCATTGACTGTCCCATGCTTTCTCAGTCTCACGATGATGTCATCCTCTAGTGGAACTGCGGCGGCTTTTTCCACCTCCTGGCTGAGCTATGGCAACTGTTAAGCTTTATACCTGCTTTCTACATTGCTCTCCTGGAAAACTGGTTCCTGGCAATGAGGATCCCTGCCCTCTGTGTCTGTAAGGGGTATTACAGGAACCATAGGGTCTATTATCCAGTGTCAGGTGGAGTTTGCTTTTATGTCCTAACCTCAGTCTGTAGTGAAACTGTGTCCCTTAAAACCCCTGTGGCTGTCACAATATGGACGACGCAGGAAATAACTGTCGGCAATGTAAATCTTCCTCCAAATGGTGCAGTACCACTGAATGTATTAGCTGCACCTTTCCTACTTTAGGGAGATTTTAAAACCCAGAACTCCTTGTGGGCTGATAACGTGTTTACTTGCTAAGGAATGATGTCAAAACTTTACTGTCTCAGTTCGACCTCTGCTTCTTAAACACTGGGACACCACACATTTCAGTGTGGCTCGAGGTAGTTACTCGGCCATCGATTTATCAATTTGCAGCCCAGGATTTCTCCCACCTACCCACTGGAGAGCACATGACGACCTGTGTGGTAGTGACCACTCTCACATCTTCCTGCCACTGCCCCGGCGTCAGCCCTAGAGACGCCTGCCCAGGTGGGCCTTTCACAAGGTGGACTGGAAAACTTTCACCTCTAATGTCACCGTTGACTCTCACCCACATGATGACATTGATGTGATGGTTGAGCATGTGACTACCACAATTGTTTGTGCTACAGAAAACGCGATCCATCGCTCTTTATGGTGCACCTGGCGAAAGTCAGTCTTCAAAAGCTGATGGGGCGATTAAAGAGGGTCAGCGAGCTCTACAGCGACATAGGTGATACCTTTTCCTAGAGCATCTAATAGACTTTAAGCAGCTCCATACCCATGTACGCCAGCTTATAAAACGGCGCAAACAGGAGTGTTGGGAGAGGTATGTGTCGACCATTGGGTGCCATACGTCACCTTCCCAGGTATGGGCGAAATGCAGACTTTTTTTGGTACCAGACCCCAACAGATGTCCGTGGCGTTACCATCAATGGCGTGCTATGTACCGATGCAACGTGATTGCCAAGCACTTAGCTGAGCACAATGCTTGAGCCTCTACATCAGAGAACTATCCACCAGCCTTTCGCACCATCGAACAGTCGACAGAAAGGAAAGTCCTCTCGTTTACAACACACCACAGTGAACCCTATGCGGCCCCATGTACGGAGTGGGTGCTCCTCAGTGCACTTGCACATTGCCCCAACACAGCTCCAGGGCTGGATCAGATCCACAGTCAGAAGATTAAACATATCTCGTCTGACTACAAGTGCCATCTCCTCGTCATCTTCAATCGGATCTGGTGCGATGGCGTCTTTCCATCGCAATGGTGGGAGAGCACCATCGTTCCAGTGCTCAAAGCCGGTAAAAACCCGGTTGATGTGGATAGCTAGTGGCACATCAGCCTCATCTCTGTTGTTTGTAAGCTGCTCGAATGTATGGTGTGTCGGCTGTTTTGTTGGGTCCTGGAGTCATGTGGCCTACTGGCTCCATGTCAGGGCGGCTTCCACCAGGGTCACACTATCACTGATAATCTTGTGTCCCTCAGGTCTGCCATCTGAACAGCCTTTTCCAGACGCCTGCACCTTGTTGCCATCTATTTTTATCTACGCAAAGCATATGACACCATCTGGCAGCATCATATACTTACCACATTCTACGGGTGGGATCTCCGAGGCCCGCCCCCACTTTTTATCCAAAATTTCCTGTCGCTCCGTACTTTCCGTGTTCATGTTGGTGCCTTCCAGAGTTCCTCCCATATCCTGGACAACTGGGTCCCGCAGGGCTCTGTATTGAGTGTACCATTATTTTTAGTGGCCATTAACGTTCTGACAGCATCTGTAGGGCCATCCGTCTTACCCTCTCTGTATGCAAGCGAATTTTGCTCCTGGTACTGCTCCACCAGTACTGATGTTTCTGAGCATGGCCTACAGGTGCAGTTATAGGCTCTCGCCCACGGATTCCATTTTTCGGTTGCTAAGTCGTGTGTCTTGCACTTCTTTCAGCGTCGTATCTTTGATTCAGATCCAGAACTTTACCTTCATGACGATCCACTAACTGTAGTGGGGACATATCGATCTTAGGACTGGTATTCGACGCCCGATTGTTTTGGCTACCTCACTTTCGACAGCTTATGCGGAAGTGTTGGCAGCACTTCAATGGCCTCCGCTGCCTGAGCAACACCATCTGGGGTGAAGGTCACCCTACTCTGCTGCAGTTTTACAAAGCCCTTTTTCTATCCCACCTTGACTATGGGAGTCAGGTTTATGCTTCGGCGGCGCCCTCAGCGTTGCGTTTACTCGATACAGTGCACCACTGTGGCTTTCGCCTAGCGACAGCAGCTTTAAGAACGAGTCCGCTGACCAGTGTCTTGGTGGAGACCAGAGTCCCTCCATTGCGCATCCGAATTACTGTCTCCTTTTTCCGCCCGCGGCAGCTCATCACCCGCACCGCCGGCCCAGGTCAGGGCTAACGATTGCGGTTCGCGTGTGATCCCTTCTGTTTCAACTGGAGTCCTCCCCTTTACCACGTCTCATCCAGGTCCTGCCACATACACCTCCGTGGTGTACACCTAGGCCGCAGATTTGTCTGGACGTTTCGCATGCCCCTAAGGACTCATTTAATATTGCTGCTGTCTGCTGTCACTTCCTGTTGATTCGTGTAGTGTTCCGGGGCTCTGAAGTGGTTTACACCGACGGCTCTGTTCTCATAGATTTCCAACAACTTATCTTCCCACTGAACAAAATTCCTCTCGATCAACTGGTGGCGCGGCTACGCAGAAAAGAAGTTCATAGCGAACAATAGCCTAAACTATAGAGAGGGGAACTTATCATGTATGGCCTCGCGCGTTGTTCCTAACTCCCAGTGACCATCAGACTTAAAATCTGACAATACTGCTCATCGCTTGACCCCAATACTTCGCCACGGTTTTGAAACTCTCGAGGAAAACAAGGCGTCTGCTCAACATCCTCAATAGATGTTACAGACAGAAAACCCCCTTTCCCCAACAGTCCTGTCAGTACGTTGGGTAATTTCGTAAACATTTCAGGCAACCCAATTCTCGTTTCTCGTCTGACATTCTCACTACCTTTTCTTCCCACAATCAAAACCACTCCCTCTTTTCCTCCTTGTAATATCCCTGCTTTACGTCTGCACTGTACCGAATAACTCGTCTCTCTGTTCTTTTACCTGTCTGCAAGATGTCTTAGACCCAATGACGTCATGTGAATACTGTATTCTGCTAACATAATGGAAGAAACATACCGTGATGCTACTCCGTTGTGAGTGAGATGGCTCAGCCATTTTAAAAAAAGGGCTTAATGCACTTTGAATGCTGCACGTAGCGATACTCATTTCGTCCATGTCGAGGTTCAGCGAGGTTACATAGCAGTCTGTTTCTTTCCTCAGCCGGTGCACCAATCGCCTGCGCTCGCAGTCTCTAGCCAACAGCTCATACGCTAGTCTCTCCTTTGCAGCCCCGCAACACTAAGGAATTCTCTCGTCGAGATCCTGAAACACCACAGAGCACAAGCTGCGCCTGCTCGGAGAGGAAAAAGACAAAAATTACTTAGACTTCAAAAGTAAAATCCAAAGAAAAACTAATTGTAATTTTGGTCACACAATACACACGCTCCTCACCAACCCGGAAACATGCTCCACTACCAATGTAATGGAATTATGATTTGGAATGGTGGTGCTGTGTTGAGAGGCATGTGCAAATATCAAGTATCACTCATCACTCAGAAGAGGTGAGTTCCCGGTTACCAAGATACATTTATTTATTTAAAAGATTATAACCATGCCGGCCGCGGTGGTCTCGCAGTTCTAGGGGCGCAGTCCGGAACCGTGCGACTGCTACGGTCGCAGGTTCGAATCCTGCCTCGGGCATGGATCTGTGTGATGTCCTTAGGTTCGTTAGGTTTAAGTAGTTCTAAGTTCTAGGGGACTGATGACCACAGCAGTTGAGTCCCATAGTGCTCAGAGCCATTTGAACAACCATGAAAAAACAAGTAAAATATCAGCAACTTCATCAAGTGAATTTCCAATAACAATAGCTCAAGAACAAGTAACTAAAATGCTGACTCACAACTTGAACAATTAGGTCCAAATTGCGGAATAACGTCTTGAAGGAATTTACATGAAATGTTTTCAGTCTTAACGCTCTTGAAACGGTTAAAAAAGATAATCCGAAACATTTAGGGGTCATTAGCAGCTACAGCACAAAATACCAAAGCCACAAATGGGTTTCATAGTAACTTAATTATTAACCGCCAAAGGGAACTGTGTCAGAATGTGGAATGACTAGAACTAATGTTCATAACACTATGCAAAAGATAATAAACAACTTACAGAAATTTATCTGCTCGCCAACAGCGAGTATGACATTCTTTCAACTAAACTGGAGCCCACTGACAAACAGCGATTCAAATTTGTTTACACAGATTTACGCGACCAGAAATTTAACACAAATTCCAGTCTACTGATTTATGCTGAAATAATAACCTTCACAATCAGCAGCCGAACAACCATTAGGCCCTACGAGACAAAAGAGCCTCCTCGTCATGCAAAGTTTTCCATCTTACAAAAACTGGAGCAGATCGAAACCGACGGTAAGCAGCTTGTTGACAAGTGCGGCCCATGGGTCAACTCGGCGCGTATCAGAGAGTTCTTGACACTTTGCTACACTCCGTGCGATGTGTCCTGACTGTCATGTGCTGACCCAAGAAGGAAGACCGGCGCCGCCTGCCCCACAGGACAGCGGCAGCTAGCTTCGCAGCGCACCCAGCCTTTGCGACGCTCACAGCCCACGCTAAGACCGGTTGTCGGAGTTCTGAATTTAGCGTGTGTCCTGACGGAATAGTACCGTCAAAATGTAAGTACATGAAAAGTTTTACAATAATGGAGAATATAAACTTGGGACTAATGACAAAACAAAATTATTCTGAAGATTACAAAGATATAGGTATGGAATATACAGATTCATTTACACTTAACCATTACGGAATTTCTTATTTTACATTAATGATTTCAACTTGTCGAAGATTTGTGATTTCTTGAAATATGTCACTTCGTTCAAGATTTCATTTTCAATTTTCGTCCTTCGCAGGTTTGTGTTACGTCTGTAATGACCTTTCGAAACGGGAACGAAAAATACAGTACCGTGTAATCGCCTCATCACCAACGTATTAGCACCACCTGCTCAAAAATACTCTACAAAGTTAGTACGTTGCTGATTTTACTTAAGCAGCAAGGTGAAACGCGCTACTCGCACAATATTACCGATTAGATGAGTCGCTGGGTCATCAGGTGCTATACTGTCTTTCACTAAAAACAGCTGTAGAAACACCTTTATGCTAGTGTATATATTATTGATACTGATGTGAGTTACGCTAATGATTACATTTAATAAACAAATAAATGCATTGGAAGCAGTCACAATCTGTGATATTACAACCTTCTCAGGGATCCCTATCTTTATGATAAAGTACTTGGATATTTGGGAACATGTTACCGTCAGTCGCTCTAAGTATTTACATAGTAGACGTAATTATAAATGAGGCAAATCTGATGTGAAGATGATCAACGATAGGTACGAAGACAACCAAATAAAACTTAAAACACCAAAAGTAATCTGCTTCAACTACAGAACCGAAAAGTCATCTGAGTACGCTATCACCTACTTGTAATTAGAATTAGTAACTATGGAATTCCATCAGTAGATGTCCCTAGACGAGAGAAGACATTATCAGTTTCTTACTGGATTCCTAGCTTCGGAACTAAGCGATATGGCTTTGATGACTTTCTGTCGTGCAACTTAAAGTCACAGTGCATGATTTTTGCTTTCTCTGCATCCATCTCGCTTATGTTGACGTAGTTAGGTAATATTAGAGAAAACGATTATTTTGAATGAAGATGCAGTATTGCACCATTTGCAAACGAAAATGGAAGAAAAGTTATCGTCTCCGCCGACGAAGTATTTCCTGTGATAACAATAAAGATTTTTTGAAAATTGTTCATTCGACTTCACTAGATCATATCTTCCGCAAGGTAGAGCATTGGAGTAAATCTTAACTTATAAAAAGTACTACAAAGCTTTCACTTTCAAAATATCCATCCGATTGTACTAGTTTACATCTTTTACTTACACACAATGCAAGCTTACGGTACTTTTTGTTCAAACTCATCCCATACTACGCGACTTCGGAATTCACCCAGATGTGTTGGAATGTGACTGAGTCTGCCACAAACCCGCTCAAAACCTAAAAAATGACACACAGTGATATCAGGCGAACATGGACGCGAGCGCTGATATGGGAGATCCATACGCCCTTACGGCCAATCCACGGTTAAAATAATTCAGTCATGTAAATGTAAGTGGAATGGTACCCGGTCTTGTCGAATATGAAATTTCTGTGAAATCCGGCGAAATTTCGGCAGCAAATTTACTGTCCATATCCAACTACATGATTCCCACAAACATGTCTTCCGCAAAAAAAGGAGAGAGCCGTAAGTCTGTCGTCGGAAGAGGCGCATAACGTATGAAACCTTCCAAAGTCTCTCTCGTGCTTAACAATAGAAAGTGGTTGCTGTACATTGTATTGGTTCACTTTTCCACTTAATGGATCGTACCCTACTTTCTCAACACTAAAAGGGGGAGGAAACTGTTAAGTTTCAACTCCACACCCAGGATTCACAAAACCCTATACGTTGTTTACCGTTAACATGAATGGCTTGTAGTAACTGTTTCCTTTGTGGTTCAAATTACAGAAGTTGTCAGAAAAATACACCACACAGGCATAGGAGGAACGGGTAAGTCCTGGCCGGTGCGACCAACGACGCAGGCCTTCTGTGGAGGCCAGACCGGAATGGCCGAGCGGTTCTAGGCGCTACATTCTGAAATCTCACGACCGCTATGGTCGCAGGTTCGAATCCTTCCTCGGGCATGGATGTGTGTGATGTCCTTAGGTTACTTAGTTTTAAGTAATTCTAAGCTCTAGGGGACTGATGACCTGAGAAGTTAAGTCCAATAGCACTCAGCGCCACTTCAACCCTTTGAACTTCTGTGGACTACGAGCAGTGTCCTGCTGAATGCGCTCAACGTCACGAACGAGCACACGGCGGCTTTGTGTGTATGTCCCCTTCGTTTGTCAAGCAGTGTCAGTGCCATCGTAATATGTCTTGAGCTATAGGAAGTAATGCAGCACTCTCGACGAAAATGGTGCCCCACAGTTATAACTGAATTGCAGCTCTTGAAATGGAGAAAACAAAAGTTTTACTGTTACTGTTTTATTGCCATACCGGCTAGTCACGCGTTGGGCAATGAATTGTAAGCAAAGAAGGGCGATAGTACCACTAGAGAGATATCGACATGAACCTGTTCTGCCGTAACCACAAGAGCCGGAACGAAGATGAAGAATACAAGAGAAGAGAAGGAGGTGAAACGACGTCGGTCAATGTTGCGCTGAGTGCTGATTAGGACCGCACCACGACAGAAGCGGCTTCTACAAGAGGAGAATATAAACTCCGCTCCTGCGAGCCTCGGCTGCTCAGTATCGGCTCAGTATTCGCTCAGTATTCGGATAGGCCTATAAGAGAACGCTACGATTGCAGTTATTAGTGATCCACAAGCTGTGTGTCAAACTAGCATGAACATAGAAACTTCCTGGCAGTTTAAAACTATGTGCTAGACCGGGACTTTTGCCTTTCGCGGGCAAGTGCTCTACCAACTGAGCTACCGAAGCACGACTCACGCCCCTTCCTCACAGCTTTACTTCTGCCAGTACCCCGTCTCCTACCTTCCAAACTTTACAGAAGCTCTCCTGCGAACCTTGCAGAACTAGCACTCCTGAAAGAAAGGATACTGTGGAGACATGGCTTAGCCACAGCCTGAGGGATTTTTCCAGAATGAGATTTTCACTCTGCAGCGGAGTGTGCGCTGATATGAAACTTCCTGGCAAATTAAAACTGGAAACATCCCCCAGGCTGTGGCTAAGCCATGTCTCCACAGTATCCTTTCTTTCAGGAGTGCTAGTTCTGCAAGATTTGCAGAAGAGCTTCTGTAATGTTTGGAAGGTAGGAAACAAGATACAAGCAGAAGTAAAGCTGTGAGTACCGTGCGTGAGTCGTGCTTCGGTAGCTCAGATGGTACAGCACTTGCCCGCGAAAGGCAAAGGGCCCGAGTTCGAGTCTCGGTAGGGCACACAGTTTTAATCTGCCAGGAAGTTTCATAGTAAAAGGGATGTTGTCAAAAACTGGAGCTTCCTGTAAAAGAATTTAGCGTAGCTGAGAACGTTCGTCATCTCTATTTGCGTTGCTCTGTTTTACTTTATCAGCAATCATTTGCATAATGTCGTAGTCGGCTTGGTCTAGTGCATCTTATATGAGTACATACGTATCTGTGAACAATATGGAATGACAGTCTATGTTACGCGATGTAGAAATTACCTCTCTTCGATTAATTACTTGTTCTTCTACACCGAGCGAGGTGGCGCAGTGGTTAGCACACTGGACCCGCATTCGGGAGGACGACGGTTCAATCCTGTCTCCGGCCATCCTGATTTAGGTTTTCCGTGATTTACCTAAATCGCTTCAGGCAAATGCCAGGATGGTTCCTTTGAAAGGGCACGGCCGATTTCCTTCCCCATCCTTCCCTCACCCGAGCTTGCGATCCGTCTCTAATGACCTCGTTGTCGACGGGACGTTAAAACACTAAGATCCTCCTCCTCCTCCTCCTTGTTCTTCTACAGATAAAGCGTGCTGAAAATCTAACGCCAGTTGTACCTTTTCATTCTTTAACATTAAATAGGTATTTTGAAAATCAATAATTGCGTCATGTTGTACCAAAAAATTTGTACCTTAAATAACGTCCGTTGTCAGTAAGGGAACAATCCAAAAATTTGAGTGGAATATATGACCTGCAATGCAAAGTGATAAGTGTGTCTGTAATTTTACACCTACTCCTTTACCAGATACTGCTCCTTTTACTTTAGTTTTGCCTAATGGTAACGTAGGATAGGTTTCCTCTTTGTTGTATTCGTTGAAAGTTTCTTCATTTTTAACTGACATAGGGGATACAGTATCGTTTACTGCTGAAAATGTGGATGATCCAATCATTACTTCAACAACAGTTTGAATTTTTCATGCAAAAGTGTGTCTCGGATGTCGTCAAAAGTAATAACATTTTCGTGAACAAGATTCTGTGTATCAAAAGTATTGCTTACGTTGCTGGAAGATGCAACCTGTAGCATATCTGACGTGCTGTTATTTGCAGCAGGATACTGTGACATTTCGACTATTTGTACTGTTCTGTTACTTCGTCCTGAAGTATTAGGTTCTGGATGATCTCGACTGTCTGTTTCATTAATGATAATCTGTTGTTGTAGATGACTCTGCTGCTGATACGACCGACTGTTATTAAACGTACGCTGAAAACTGTGCTCATTACTTTTACGTCTGTCATGATAGTCATTACTATACGTTGCGTTGCGATAGGACTTGAAATGACGTGTCTTCTGTACGTAGTGATTTCCTTCTTGTTGTGCATTACTTTTTGTCGGAGCCGACGCTGTATGTGTAGGCTCAAATTCAAGCGTACCGAGCGTGAGTCGTGCTTAGGTAGCTTATTTGGTAGAGCACTTGCCCGCGAAAGACAAGGGTCCCGAGTTCGAGTCTCGGTCCGGCACACAGTTTCAATCTGCCAGGATGTTTCATATCAGCGCACACTCCGCGGCAGAGTGAAAATCGCATTCTGTTAGCATGAACATTATATGTATCAAAGGACACTTACTTCAATGTCGCCCATCGCTTGCGACCACTTGCCTTAAATACGAGTAAAGTATTGTCATTATTCTTACTTGTACTGAGATTTTGCTTGAACTGTTGCATAGCATTCCGAGAACGCAGCATCCTTTAGGCACCCTATACGAGACGAGTTGGCAGGACCCCACAGAACTGGAAACTAGCGCCAAAGCTAGATTTAGCATTTCGACGCTTAAGTTAAAATTTAACCCAAACTTTATCATAACGTATGTAGGAGATAATGACTTCTAAAGCCAGATGCCTATTTCTGAAAACCCCTGTACCGTGTACAGTATCCATACGCTAGCGCATCTCGTCGCTAAGGCAGCTAAAACAGCAGCTATGAAGTTTTCTCCCGCCAGTATTCGAACCTGTTACTTCAGAGAAGAGCACCACCGCACGAGGCAGCCGTAGCAGCCTCGTCCTAGTTGAGGATAGCGAGGCAGGAATGACTGTAGTATAGTCTGAAACATACCGTAAAGCAAGTTGTGGCATAATGATATACATGCTAAAAATGCGAGTGGGCTGAGGGAGTATCGACTAAATGAGAATGATGCTAATTATTTTTCATCAGTGGTAAGGGACGTCGTACATTTACAACTTTGAGGTGTGAACAAAATCTGCTGAGAGAGAAACTGTGCGTCGGCGTGGAAGAGGGGTACGTGAAGTACCAGAGCAAGTTGTGGTGACGTGCAGAGCGCGCGGCCACCGCAGTGATGCGCCCGGCGCCGGCAGGTGCGCCACACTGCCTAATAGTCGCCGGCAGTTTCTGCGGCTACGCCGGCGGAGAGCGGTCTGCGGCTTGGCGGTGCACGCCGGCCCGCCGCTAATCAGGCAGCGCAGCCACTAATTAACTAACTGACGATGCTGCTACAGGGAAACCGCGCCCTTCCGCCGCCCGCCTCGGGTATCCACCGTTACCGCCGCCGTCACCGGCTTCTCATCTGCCTTCACCCCGTATCGCATATCTCTAGTGACGAGTCGAACTGCTCCTCAGTTCCTGAACCCCTGTATCGCTTACATTTGTGATGTACAATGACCAATGATATTCAAAGTAAATTAAGCTCCTAACACACTTCTAGGTATTAAAATTGCGACATTATCAAGGGAACATGCCACAAATGGCAAGTTGGTATAAATTGTACTACATGCTTGGATAAGCAAATGATAATCATTTCAGGACAACCGATCGTGACAAGAGTAACGCCATCAGTATTCTATTATGTGAGAAATGCTTACTAAGGAATCAAATAATCCCTTTGCCCTCATCCCGTGGTCGTGCGTTAGCGTTCTCGCTTCCCACGCCCGGGTTCCCGGCGGGGTCAGGGATTTTCTCTGCCTCGTGATGGCTGGGTGTTGTGTGCTGTCCTTAGATTAGTTAGGTTTAAGTAGCTCTAAGTTCTAGGGGACTGATGACCATAGATGTTAAGTCCCATAGTGCTCAGAGCCATTTGAACCATTTTTTTTAAGTAATCCAAAGTTCGGGATGGGATAGAAACAATATTATGAAAAGGCTAGATTGATACTAACCATATAGTGGAGACGTCGAGTCGCTAACAAGAGCGACAAAAAGTCTTCTACACATTTTAACTTCATCTCAAAAGGCCTCCGTTTGAAGTAGAAAACACACACTCATTCATACAACAACTGAAACGCACGTGACAGCTGTCATTGTCCTTTGTGTCCGCGACACCGTGTCAGAAACTATCATAACAAGTCGAGCGCAATTACATGCTGCCAAACCCCGAAACCACGACAACTCGCGGGAGCGTCACACAACACACCTGCTACACCGCCCTACCCCAGCCAGACTCCGCTCTGCCCGCGCTCCATGCGGCAGAGTTAACACTACCAAAAATCCTAAACACTTTGGTTCTTCACACGACCTATCGATGTAATCGTTCGATAGCGTAGTTTTCCCTAGGCCAGACCTAGCTTAAAAATACAAATCATATTTACAAAACAAACCAATTATACATCGACATAAATGCATATATATATATATATATATATATATATATATATTTTCTTCCTGTATTTGTTACCTGAAGATATGACATTTCTCTGTCTTTACATATTGCAAATATATATATATATATATATATATATATATATATATATATATATATATATATATATATATAATTATTTGTTACCTGATAATTATATAATGATAATAATAATAATATTTGTTACCTGAAGATATGACATTTCTCTGTCTTTACATATTGCAAATATATATATATATATATATATATATATATATATATATATATATATATATATATAATTGCAATATGTAAAGACAGAGAAATGTCATATCTTCAGGTAACAAATACAGGAAGAAAATTTATAGTGCAATAGATAGAAATAGGAGGATATGCATTTCCGGCGTTACAGGGCTACACGTGAAACAGACTAAGTTGCAACTACTGTGCTACTCTCTACGTGGTTATGACGAAAGCTGTCTGTCTGCATGAACTGTTACCAAAAAACCTGCCTGAGAGACAGCTCGACCACACAGTTGCTGATCATGCTGCCCAAAACAATGTTATTCGCTTCGATGACTCCTTTAAAGCCTACACCATCTGGATCCTTCCTGGAAAGACCAGCTTCTCTGAAATGCTTGGGTGGGAATACTCCCAAAAATGTATCCTAAAATATAGCCTTACATTCCCATAGCCCCCGTGGCCTCGACCATCGTCAGTCATTGTTCTCCACTAATCTACCCCATTCCCTCCTCAAGTCACCCTTCTATTTCACCAGGCACCCACTAGTCCTTTTAACCTTCTCACCTTCTCCCGCTCCCGTTCCCGTCCCGCCCCCTTCCCAGACCTCCTAACTGAACCTACCAGACCTACACTGACCTCATGACGTCCTTGCACGCTGCCCCAAGCAGCACTACACCTTCCTCCACCCAACTCTGCTATTCCCACCCTGTGACCTCATGAAATGAATCTTCCTTACCCCCAGCATCCATACTGGGTTGCTGCTACCACCAGGCACCTGCGACTAAGCCTAGCCACAGCGGCCAGAGACAAGGCCACGTTTGTGTGAGTTACGCTTGTGTGAATGTGTGTGTTTTCTACTTTAAGATAATACCTTTTGAGCAAAATCTGAAATATTGTACAGTCTTTTCGTTGTGGCTGCATTCGAATAAACATCTCCTCTGTCCTTTTCTTAATATTGTTGCCAAGAAATCACATTTTAATGTTGTTGTTCATGCCTCATATAGGAAGAAACTACCTCTGCCTCTCTCAGCATGTTTCAGCGACAAGACAAAGGGACATGATGACAGTGGTGCGTCTAACGTCAGTGTTAGAAAACGGAGTGGCGCTTCATTGCCATTTTAGATGAGTCCCAATTATGTGTAGCGCATATAAATGCATATTTGTATGAAGACACTGAGGAGTGCTAACGTTGTCAGATTGCATTCATTGTAGTCATATGCGTTCTTCACCTGGTGTCATGACATTAGGTACCATTGCCCCCCCCCCCCCTCCCGCACACACACACACACAACATGTTGATCACTTCTGTTTCGCATAGCCAGTAATCTGGACAAATAAAAGATTTCTGATGTGTTGAGGCTGTTAGCTGTGCCGCACCTCTGAAGTAGCTGTGACGGCGTCTCTCAATAAGCCAACGCTCTTGTTGTCCTGAGTAATACGTAATTGCAGAGCACATGGCTACAGGAATAGGAGGAACAGCTCCATTTTAGGTTCAAATGGTTCAAATAGCTCTGAGCACTATGGGACTTAACTTCTGAGGTCATCAGTCCCCTAGAACTTAGAAACCTAACTAACCTAAGGACATCACACACATCCATGCCCGAGGCTGGATTCGAACCTGCGACCGTAGCGGTCGAGAGGTTTCACATTGTAGCGCCTAGAACCACTCGGCCACTCCGACCGGCCCCATTTAAGGATACAATATAATAATACCGTTTTTACTTTCTTTATTTGTCACAACACAATAGCACAGTAGCTCAGCACACTGGTAATAGCATAGATATTCAGACTACAATAACTGGTTATTAGCGGGTAAATTTTTATGAATAAAATGTAGGAATAAAATGAAAAACTAAAACACAATATATTGATTTATGTTTCGGAGGCACCGGCGGCCAGGCCCTGAAATATAATACACAATAACTAAAAGCGCAAGTTCTTAAGTAAACTAGAATATTTATATGTAATGTTTCAGTGCAGAAAAAAATCCCTCTTAAAACGTCAACAAATAGGCACGTCCCGTGAAATTATACCTCTACTAAATTTAACCTTCAGTTTTAAAAAATCGCAACTCTATGCAAAATTTAATCGGCACAAGGATACAACTAATCACTTGTCAAGAGGATTTTAAGCATGACACAGTCACACAGCATTTAAAACAACTTACCTTATAGGAAAATAGGATAAACAAATTCCTTTGAATAGCAATTGTAGTTGGTCTATTCTTCAGTCTGACGGGCCCAGTCGAATTAGACCCCTCTACTATATGATTTACAATTAACAATTTTTCTCAAGGAAGGCGCTCTCTCATCAACATTGTGTCGTTACACTACGGTGCTGTGAGAAAGCGCAGGTTCACTGACTGTCTCCGACGGCAGCAACACCTAAGGCAGCCTCAGACGCGACACAGGAAAACAAGTTGCACTCGGTAACAGATGGAAAACCATAAATTTATAACCCAACGGTGAGAGACTTGTAAAGGCAGCACTGAGATAGCAAACATTGAATTAATAAATCAGAGGAACCAATTGTATCGGTAAATGCCACACAACTCATATTGTGGCTTACATAGGCAAATTTTGAGACAAGCAAATGACTGATTACGACTAGTTTGCTTCTACGTTTCCTCTTTATTTAACAGTAGTGCAAATGGACAGCATATTGATATGTAATTACAGAGCTCAAGTTACTAAAACATTGGGTTATTAAGAGGCTTAACTATCGTAACTAACGCCAAATACTAGCAACATGCAACATAGTACATATTTGAAATTTACTGTGATTGTAGTGGGGCCTCCCTGACTGAATGAAGTTTAACAGCCACTAACAGAACTACAGGAGCATAGCTTCATTCACTGGCCGGCCGGTGTGGCTGTGCGGTACTAGGCGCTTCAATCTGGAACAGCGTGACCGCTACGGTTGCAGGTTCGAATCCTGCCTCGGGCATGGATGTGTGTGGTCTCCTGAGGTTTAAGTATTTCTAAGTTCTAGGGGGCTGATGATCACAGATGTTAAGTCCCATAGTGCTCAGAGCCATTTTCGTTATTCACTGGCTTCTCATTAAAACATTTTAAATGCTACATGCATATCACAACCATAGAAAACTCATCTTATAGCACAACAAACTGGTTTAAATATACGTAGCATATTCATTTAGCAGTATAGAAGGAGCAGAAGGCACTGCTGAGCCAGAAAGTAATGACTACATTACTTTCTGGCTCAGCAGTGCCTTCTGCTCCTTCTATACTGCTATTAAGGGTGCAAGGTTCTGCTCTTTCAGTTACTACGATCGTATCAAGACTTTAATAAAAATGGCAAAGGCAATGTTAATCAGAGCACTGGTGAGGAGTTGTGGTCTAAATAGCAATTGATTTATTAATTCTCAACATCAGAAGACAAAAAAAAATGATGGCTAAAGAAACGTCACACAAACATTTTTATTTGACAAACGCTTTCACTAATATGCGGTCTATGGTGAATGAAGGGATCAGCTGGGAATCACACACGGCACTAACCAGAACTAATTGATTGATCTGACTTCATACATGTGAATCCGTGGCATGTCCCAAAAACTACACTACTATCAAGCATCTATACTCTACTCTTCCATAAAGAAAGATATGGTTCCAAAGGACAGGGTGTCGAGAAGCATATATTGGAGCCCCACACTGTAGCAGCGAATACTTTACCCTTCTGCAGTTCGGGATAGCACATCACGATGTGTTCGGTGACTGCAGTCATGGATGGTGGCAATCTGTTATTAATGTCGCGTGCCCAGAAAAGAATGCAAGCACGCAGTCTCCCATTCAGTTGATTTGGAACGGAGATACTTCCCTGTGAGCCTCTGAAACACCAGTGGATCCTAGTGTGCAGGTGGACCCGTTTGCTGCTCTGCCAAACCAATTTGACTCCGTGACACGACTATGCATGACGAACTATGTCAAACGTTCTGACGGCCGATTCAAAACAAATAAGTACACCCATGCATCACTCGTGGTGTGCGTGATTCAAGAGGCAGTACCTCTGAAGGTTCATATTGTGACTGGTACAGGCTCTAAGTGGCACACTAGCAAAGGACACAAGTCTCACCGTTTAGATAAAGACCTGTCGTTCTTTACTGACGAAGCGCCAGTACAAGAGAGCCTTCTTCTCTTTCTCTCAGTTTTCGTCGCCAGCCCGGTAGCATAGCACATTTACATCTTAGACTACTCCCACTTTAGCACATGCCAATCACAAGCTGGAGTGCGGCATTCGAAGCTGGGAGACCGCTCCTTGCTCTGCATACACAGATTTGACGAACCAGAGACTTAAAAAATTAACTGGGAGAACAGGAAAAAAGATTCAGCTTTGTGGCCTTTTTCCAATGTATTTACCCCATGTCTTTAATAAAAGGATGTACTGGATGGAACTACATCCCCCCATAAAAAGATCGTTACCTCTCCTGCAGCGTCCATTTCGAACTTTCCAAAGAATTCCCATAAACTCGCTAAAAGCTTCATTCCTTCACAAATATGTTTTTGTAGCAGAGTGTGGACGCCTGGGCGCCAGTGATCTGTTGGAGGAACATGTGGCAATAGTGTATTGTTGACATAATCAACCCCCACTCCTCCTACCTCCCCACTTCCCTCCCCCCCCACCCACTTCCCCACTCCCCTGCTTCACTTTCCCTACCCTCCCCCACTTGTTAATCAGTGGAAAAAAGACTCAATATGTGCTGAGAAACTGGAGAGGAAGCACATAAGATACTGTGTGTATTTATGTAACCATGTATTATCCTGCTGGAAGAATTTCCTACCTTCCTGGCAGGGAAACTGAACTGACCATTACACAACAGCCTTGCTGCTTGAAATTCAAACAAACAACTGCTTAAAATTGGCAGGAAAAACCTCAGTCGGTGCTGAGCTGCCCGAGAGGGAAGCAGCAACTATTGAAAACGTTCACGGTGAATGATAACAGCCAAACAGTTGCAGCATAAAGATTTATTGAAAACTTACTAAAATCACATCCTGCAGTGGAGATACATAAAACAATCGTGCCAAAGACGTCATCAGTACTTAAAACATCGTCTCCATCCATACAACATAATTATGAGGAGAAGGTAGATACGAACGCGGCATAGCATCAGTACATAGCCTGTGAACTAGCGTGAAGAGGGTGTTGAAGCCCTGGGCCAAACAGTTTCACAGCGAGAGGGCACTTGTAGTATGTGCGAGACACTCGCGCACATTAAAACCCAGGGATACGTACTCATACGCATCAAAATTTTAAAAATTATGCTAATTCAAACCCTCTGTCTTAATCAATAAAACATATTAGAACCAATTAAGACACCTACATACAATATAAAATATGCAACCAATTTACCTGTGTCCTAGTGCCAAGCAGGTGAAGCTAGCGCTAAGGAACACATCTAACGAGAGAAGGCACTAGTGGTACGCGCGAGAATATCGCGTAGCTTAAAAGACTAAGATCCATAGTAGCGAAAACGAACAAAATGTTATAGTAAAAAGAAACCATCTGTTGTCGTGAATAAAAAACATAGAAGAATCATTTAGCCACACATACACAGCGAACGCCGCGAACAGCAAACATCAAAATTATGTAAAGTCACAAGAAGACAGGAAAGGCGCATCTCACCAGCATCAACAGACAAGAAAACTAACTTCTAGTCAGCCAGACTATATTACATTAGAGCAAGGAGGGGGTTGAAACTACATAAAAAAATTAGTTTCTGCCTTGCAACAGTTCATTAAGAATAAGACCTTCTTTTTGAGAGAGATGCTTGAAAATCTCTAATTCTTCGAGCAATTCCCGTTTGTCACTCTTATTCACTTCGTGTAGCAATTCTACGCCTTTGGCACGATTATTTTATGTACCTCCACTCCAGCATGTGATTTTAGTAAGTGACTAAAAGTTTTTGTGCCTATAATACTTCGGTAATTTTATGGTTACTTAACCTATAAGGTTTTTCTTCTCTCTCTCTGTTATGGTGTTAACTTTTTGCTAATGAAGGTGTCTTCCTGTTCAGATGTATTTTTGCTTCTGAAGAATGTATATTTAGATATACCAAAACCGTGGTCAAGGATTTCAATAAATCTTTCTCCTACAACTGTTTGGCTGTTATGATTTACCGTGAAGAATTTCAACAGTTGCTGCTTCATCCATGTTTGAAATTTTGACATAAGGTATTTATGTATTTGTTTTAGATCGGAAATTTGTCCAATTGATGAGACGTGTTGGACAGAAAGGAGTTTAGTAAGTGTGTTACCTCTAGGCGTAGGGCTGAGGTCTGTGTCCACACTCTGCCACATGAAGAATGGAAGGAGGTGACGAATGATGAGTGTAGGGGGAACACGTTTCAGCTAATAATGGTGATGTAACAAGATGGATTGAGGATGCTTTCCACAACTCATAGGGACTACTGCCTGTGCTGGAGCTGTTCTAGTTTCTCTGAAATGGCCAGTCAATCCACAGTACAGAAAACAATTTTGTCCTATGCCACTACTCCAGAGCGAATGGGCCAGAGATGCTGGTCTTGGTGTATGGGGCTTGTTTGGATGCATGAAACATGTTTTGATCCTTTTTCCAATCATGTGTGTGTACATCTTTATATTTCTGTATGGCCTAGTCCACAATACCACCCAAACTTGATACGGAACTATCCTACAGCCACTGCCGGAAGAATAGCCTCTCTTCGGGTCTACAAGTGTGTAACTGCTGAGGGACATGTACACAGTTACATGGTAAGAAGGGACAGGACAGCAAACCATCAATGAAGTGTAGGAAGAGTAGCATCCTATCAATCTATAACTGAAATAGCTGCTGACGAACTTGTACACAGATATATGGTGAGATGTGACAGGACAGCGAACTGTCACTGAAGTGTAGGAAGAGTTAACTTGTTGACAGAACCGACTGCGGACCTTTGGTGCAGAGCCGGGTGGAGGGTCTGAATCAGAGGCTCAGACGGTTTTGCGACCGTATTGGCTGCAGATTCCTTGACTTGCGCCATAGCGTGGTGGGGTTTCGGTTCCGCTGAATAGGTCAGGAGTTCACTACACTCAGCTGGCGGCTACACGGGTAGCGTAGGCTGTGTGGCAAGGACTGGGCGGTTTTTTTAGGTTAGAAGGCCTCGGGAAAGTGCGGGATGGGCTGCAATGTCAAAGGGTGCTTGGCAATTACAGGACGTGCTTGGATCAAGGAACAGTCGGAATTATAGTTGTAAACTGTTGTAGTTGCGCTGGAAAAGTCCCTGAGCTTCAAGCGCTAATAGAAAGCACAGAAGCTGATATCGTTATAGGTACAGAAAGCTGGCTAAAGCCTGAAATAAGTTCTGCAGAAATTTTTACGAAGTCTCAGACGGTGTTCAGGAAAGATAGATTAGGCAGAATTGGTGGTGGAGTGTTGGTGTCTGTCAGTAGTGGTTTATCTTGTAGTGCAGTCGAAGTAGATACTCCGTGCGAATTGGTGTGGGTGGAGGTTATACTTAACAGCCGAATTAAGTTAATAATTGGCTCCTTCTACCGACCCCCAGACTCCGATGATACAGTTGCTGAACAGTTCAGAGAAAGTTTGAGTCTCGTAACAAATAAATACCCCACTCATACGGTTATAGTTGGTGGGGACTTCAACCTACCCTCGGTATGTTGGCAAAAATACTTTTTCAAAACCGGTGGTAGGCAGAAAACGTCTTCCGAGATTGTCCTAAATGCTTTCTCCGAAAATTATTTCGAGCAGTTAGTCCACGAACCCACGCGAATTGTAAATGGTTGCGAAAACACACTTGACCTCTTGGCCACAAACAATCCAGAGCTGATAGAGAGCATCATGACTGATACAATGATTAGTGATCACAAGGTCATTGTAGCTAGGCTCAATACCATTTCTTCCAAATCCATCAGAAACAAACGCAAAATAATTTTATTTAAAAAAGCGGATAAAGTGATACTAGAAGCCTTCCTAAAAGACAATTTCCATTCCTTCCGAACTGACTATGCGAATGTAGACGAGATGTGGCTCAAATTCAAAGATATAGTAGCAACAGCAATTGAGATATTCATACCTCATAAATTCGTAAGAGATGGAACGGATCCCCCGTGGTACACAAAAAAGGTCCGAACGCTGTTGCAGAGGCAACGGAAAAAGCATGCCAAGTTCAGAAGAACGCGAAATCCTGAAGATGGGCTAAAATTTACAGACGCGCGAAATTTGGCACGTACTTCGATGCGAGATGCCTTTAATAGGTTCCACAACGAAACATTGTCTCGAAATTTGGTAGAAAATCCGAAGAAATTCTGGTCGTATGTAAAGTACACAAGCGGCAAGACGCAGTCAATACCTTCGCTGCGCAGTGCCGATGGTACTGTTATCGACGACTGTGCCGCTAAAGCGGAGTTATTGAACGCAGTTTTCCGAAATTCCTTCACCAGGGAAGACGAATGGAATATTCCAGAATTTGAAACACGAACATCTGCTAGCATGAGTTTCTTAGATGTAGATACCTTAGGGGTTGCGAAGCAATTCAAATCGCTTGATACGGGCAAGTCTTCAGGTCCAGATTGTATACCGATTAGGTTCCTTTCAGATTACGCTGATACTATAGCTCCCTACTTAGCACTCATATACAACCGCTCGCTCACCGATAGATCTGTACCTACAGATTGGAAAATTGCGCAGGTCGCACCAGTGTTCAAGAAGGGTAGTAGGAGTATTCCTTTTTACTACAGACCTATATCATTGACGTCGGTTTGCAGTAGGGTTTTGGAGCATATACTGTATTCAAACATTATGAATCACCTCGAAGAGAACGATCTATTGACACGTAATCAGCATGGCTTCAGAAAACATCGCTCTTGTGCAACGCAGCTAGCTCTTTATTCGCACGAAGTAATGGCCGCTATCGACAGGGGATCTCAAGTTGATTCCGTATTTCTAGATTTCCGGAAAGCTTTTGACACCGTTCCTCACAAGCGACTTCTAATCAAGCTGCGGACCTATGGGGTATCGTCTCAGTTGTGCGACTGGATTCGTGATTTCCTGTCAGGAAGGTCGCAGTTCGTAGTAATAGACGGCAAATCATCGAGTAAAACTGAAGTGATATCAGGTGTTCCCCAGGGAAGCGTCCTGGGACCTCTACTGTTCCTGATCTATATAAATGACCTGGGTGACAATCTGAGCAGTTCTCTTAGACTGTTCGCAGATGATGCTGTAATTTACCGTCTAGTAAGGTCATCCGAAGACCAGTATCAGCTGCAAAGCGATTTAGAAATGATTGCTGTATGGTGTGTCAGGTGGCAGTTGACGCTAAATAACGAAAAGTGTGAGATGATCCACATGAGTTCCAAAAGAACTCCGTTGGAATTCGATTACTCGATAAATAGTACAATTCTCAAGGCTGTCAATTCAACTAAGTACCTGGGTGTTAAAATTACGATCAACTTCAGTTGGAAGGACCACATAGATAATATTGTCGGGAAGGCGAGCCAAAGGTTGCGTTTCATTGGCAGGACACTTAGAAGATGCAACAAGTCCACTAAAGAGACAGCTTACACTACACTCGTTCGTCCTTTGTTAGAATATTGCTGCGCGGTGTGGGATCCTTACCAGGTGGGATTGACGGAGGACATCGAGAGGGTGCAAAGAAGGGCAGCTCGTTTTGTATTATCGCGTTATAGAGGAGAGAGTGTGGCAGATATGATACACGAGTTGGGATGGAAGTCATTAAAGCATAGACGTTTTTCGTCGCGGCGAGAGCTTTTTACGAAATTTCAGTCACCAACTTTCTCTTCCGAATGCGAAAATATTTTGTTGAGCCCAACCTACATAGGTAGGAATGATCATCAAAATAAAATAAGAGAAATCAGAGCTCGAACAGAAAGGTTTAGGTGTTCGTTTTTCCCGCTCGCTGTTCGGGAGTGGAATAGTAGAGAGATAGTATGATTGTGGTTCGATGAACCCTCTGCCAAGCACTTAAATGTGAATTGCAGAGTAGTCATGTAGATGTAGATGTAGATGTAGATGTATCAGTCTACAAGTGAAACAGCTGTTGAGTAACTTGTACACAGTTACATGGTAAGAAGAAGTAGGAGAGCAAACTATCACTGAAATGTGGGAGTATTTGCCTCCTACTGATATATATGGCTGCTGAGGAACTCATACATACACACACATGGTAAGACGGGATAGGGCAGCAAACTATAAGTGAAGTGTGGGAAGGCCAGTACATGCAACTACAACTGACTGAAAATGCTTCACTGCTCCAATTACACATCGAAGTTTTCGTGAAAACACCACTACTCATAAAAAATGGATGCAGCACATCCACTGGTAACTGAGAAAAATGATTCTAATAACACATCTGTTACAAAAATTAACCCCACAAGGTCCCACCAGGAAAGAGTGGTGGCAGATACACATGTGTTCACCCCAATGTGTGGTGACTGATTTAGCAGCACAGAAACAGTCTTACCACCCCTCCCTACTTGTCCTCCTCCCTCTCACCACTCCCCCAATAGGTAGGAATATCGGTTTTACAGGCCTATTGTAACCTGTCGATGATGGTACTAAAACAGATCCATCTGCTGACAATGATACTCTGTTTCTGGTCTGCATAAATCAGTCACATATGGATAAAAGGCTCAAGAGCAGTATCTTTTCTGCAAGCCGTTAAATGCATTTCTTGGAAGACTGTTTCCCCTGAAGCAATAACAAAAACCTGACTATTCGTCAGAGATGGTGAACTAAATAATCAATAGGGGTGTGCTTTCAGATGTTCAGGATGTGCCGGCCCTTTTGAAAGTGGTCCTCAGCTTAGTAAAACCAGTTTTACGTAGGAAAAACAATGAAATAGTATGTTCAATATAAAAGAGATACACATGGACTTTTATATTAGTGGTCTCATAGTGCACCAGTCTGCCCCAACACATGAAGGGTAGCCTCCACTGCTGTATGCAGATATTACCTGTCATCACTTGTGTTTATTCTGTCTCTTCAGGTAAACTGTCCAAACACTGTCTACTAGGTTTCGTACACTCCACTGTACCAAATAATAGCTGTGTGTGTGTGTGTGTGTGTGTGTGTGGTCTTGTACACTGTGGAATGATGAGATTACTGCTGTACAGACACCAGACGAGTAAATGTGGAGAAATATTACACAGGTCACTTGATTCTCGGAGAAGGGGTGGGAAGGGGGAGACACTGCGTGTCTGCCAAGGTCTTACCGTGCTTAGTATCTCTGCTGCTGTAATGTCAGTTCATTTATTTAAAAAAAAGTGACTGAATAAACACAAACTCTCATTTTCTGCATGAAGAACTACCATCGTCTATTCTCCAGGTGTGATTCTCATGGTTGCTATAACGAATACTGGGCCATGGGGGAGAGGGGGAGCGGTTCTCAATCGATTTCGCATGCATTGTTTTTGGACATTATTCACTGGCGCTACAACTCTCCGTGCAAATAGATTGCAGCTTGTCACCGATTATCTCTGTCAGAGCACGATCTACAGTAGGCCATGAACTGTGTACGCGGACTCAGTAAGAGTGAGGCAGCGAGTGATTTCAGACAAGAGAGCATCACAGGTCACGTTCCAGGCATAGTGGGTCATTTAGCTATTAGCTCTGTTTATGTCAAGTCAGTGTAAGTGTTGAAGTCGAAGTTAGGAGGCTCAGCTGAGTATAGCGTCTGTCTGCCTGTGACCGTTGACTTGTCAAGCTTTAATATGCCATTCTGTGTGGGACTGGGTGGCGAGAGCCGAAATAGATATTTCCAGGATTATCAAATATCTGCCACACGGTGCATTTGTGGTCACTGTTTCTCAGATTACGATACACGCACCTCTACTACCTGTATTGAGTAGCTTACTGAAATATTGTTTGAGGGTAATTATCTGAGCTAAAGCTATGTTGCGTCAAGTTATTTACATTTCATATCAGTTGAATATTTGGCTGTATATATAATTGTGTCTTTATCGGGGATTCCTGTGTATAAGAGAGATTCAATGAAGTGTATTTGTGCTGGATATATGCCCCCCTCCCTCCCCCATGAACCATGGACCTTGCCGTTGGTGGGGAGGCATTTGTAGACTTAGAGAAAGCTTTTGACAATGTTGACTGTAATGCTCTCTTTCAAATTCTGAAGGTGGCAGGGGTAAAATACAGGGAGTGAAAGGCTATTTATAATTTGTACAGAAACCAGATGGCAGTTATAAGAGTCGAGGGGCATGAAAGGGAAGCAGTGGTTGGGAAGGGAGTGAGACAGGGTTGTAGCCTCTCCCCGATGCTATTCAATCTGTATATTGAGCAAGCATTAAAGGAAAGAAAAGAAAAATTCGGAGTAGGTATTAAAATCCATGGAGAAGAAATAAAAAAACTTTGAGGTTCGGCGATGACGTTGTATTCTGTCAGAGACAGCAAAGGACTTGTAAGAGCAGTTGAACGGAATGGACAGTGTCTTGAAAGGAGGGTATAAGATGAACATCAACAAAAGCAAAACGAGGATAATGGAATGTAGTCGAATTAAGTCGGGTGATGCTGAGGTAATAAGATTAGGAAATGAGACACTTAAAGTAGTAAGGGAGTTTTGCTATTTGGGGAGCAAAATAACTGACAATGGCCGAAGTAGAGAGGATATAAAATGTAGACTGGCGATGGCAAGGAATGCGTTTCTGATGAAGAGAAATTTGTTAACATAGAGTATTGGTTTAAGTGTCAGGAAGTCGTTTCTGAAAGTATTTGTATGGAATGTAACCATGTATGGAAGTGAAACGTGGACGATAAATAGTTTAGACAAGAAGAGAATAGAAGCTTTCGAAATGTGGTGCTACAGAAGAATGCTGAAGATTAAATGGGTAGATCACATAACTAATGCGGGTGTATTGAATAGAATTGGGGAGAAGAGGAGTTTGTAGCACAACTTGACTAGATGATGGGATCGGTTGGTAGGATATGTTCTGAGTTATCAAGGGGTCACCAATTTAGTACTGGAGGGCAGTGTGGAAGGTAAAAGTCGTTGAGGGAGACCAAGAGATGAATAAACTAAGCAGATTCAGAAGGATGTAGGCTGCAGTAGGTACTGAAAATGAAGAAGCTTGCACAGGATCGAGTAGCATGGAGAGTTGCATCAAACCAGACTCAGGACTGAAGACCACAAGAACAACAACAACAACAAGAACGACATATGCACCGCGAAAGACTAAATTCAGTGGTTAATTATAATACTAGATTTTCGCGTTGATGTGGGTGTCGGCTTTCTTGTGCTGCAGTATTCTGGGAAAGTGTTTTGACAGTAAGCTGTGAAAAAATGTTGCAGGTTAAACTGTGTTCTTGATTATTTAAATATTTTGAATTTAGTCCTCTATTTTATATTTTATTTGCTTTGACAGGAACTTTCAGCACGTAATATGTGAGTTAACACTGTGTTGTATATTTCCATGTCTAAGTACCATGGAATGAATCGTTGCTTTTAGTATCTGATTGTTAAGTACTGCCTCGTATAGGGAAGCTTGTCATTTTGTTCACGAAAGTTGCTTCCATGTGGTTAGGTTAAATTACTGTCAATTCCTTTCCTATAGGCGTTTATTACGTTTTCCTGAACCAAATTTTAATCACCTTCGTCACTCCTACCCAATCTTAATATGTTGTATGTTTAATTTAGAGAAATTTTTAAATTTGGTGGCGTATTAAGTTTCCTTATGTCAACGATTTCTCGAGAAGTTGGCCATTAACATTTGCTTATCTTGTTTCTTGGTGTATGTTACACCTAAGTCGTGTTTGTTAAAAGTAATATTTAGCCTTCTAAACTTCGTGGCTGGTTTTGCGGCAGCTGGTGGCCACGGTGGCTTGTTGCTGTCACTACCTGCTAATGATTTCAATTTAAGTAGTGACTATATTACTTAATGTTCTGATCTATGAAAATTAATTAAAGTTTTACTTAAGTTTGTACGACTCCTTTAGAACATGCTTCTATTGCCCATATTATGAATTTCAGGTAGCTAAGTTTCTTCTTAACTTGCTGAACCACAAAAAATCATCTTGATTATTATGTTACGCCAATATTTCCAAACTACTAGTTTGAACCTAATTGGGGCTCTACTTGCTTCACTCGTGGACAATCTAAATCTGTTTTGCTGTTTTGGAATATGATAAAAGTTTCAGTTGATTTTATGCTGATTTTAGCAGTGTGTTTGCTCTCTTGTTTGTTAAGGCCCTGATGGACTAAAATAAATATGTAAATAGTTTTCCGAAAATCATTTGAAGGTGTTAAGTGACGTTTTATTGAATTGTCATAAAGATATTTGATGTTGCCCCTTGTGCAGCTTCTGTTTTATAAGGAAAGAATTTTTTTGTATTACGGTTTTGTATTTATTCTGGCACTCTGATTTGTGGCTTTTTGAGGTAAAATTGTTTGTTAGAGCCTATTGTTACTGTAAGCAACTAATCAGCCTTATCTTTTGGCTCATAAGCATATGTGAGTATTGTATTTATTTTTTCATACTGTGACGTGGTATTTAAATAAATCTATTCTTGGGTCGCCCTTCCATGGTTCCCTTCCGTTACCCCATCTAGCTATTAGGGATTTCAAACATTATAGCACCAGACCTCATCACATATTGTGTGAAGGGTGCAGTCATACACATTTAAAGACAGATGCTAGGACTGTGCAGTTAGTGGATGTAGTACTAAAATCAATGAAATCTTGAGCGGAATAAATGTAAGCTCACTCTCCAGGTGTGATTCTTTGGCTTGTAATAATGAATACTGCAGTGGAAGACCTAATCTCACATGTGAAGGGTGTAATCTTACACATTTGAAACGAATTATGTGACACAGAAACAGAGAAAATAACGGTTATAAAATGAGAACGATGAAATATCCAGCTAACAAGTGTAAACTCACAGTTTTGGTATGAACTTATGTTTGCTATAATGAATACTGAAGCTGTAATGCTGGTAGGACAAAACAGTAACTCGATAACCAGCACTGAGTGAACTTACCCGGATAGAGAGAGAGGTAGTCCTCGAATGAGCGAGCAAATATTACACAACACACAATAGAAACGATATGTTACACTACGAGTGCATCCCAGAAACGGTTCTGATCAATCTGGCGGCGATGCTCTGCTTTGGTCAGTGTTGGATCGAAAATAATATACTGTTTCAGGTCTTCAGAAATCAAAAGTATTTCTGAGATATTTCGATACCTGGAATAATGGCAAAATACTTGACTAATCGTCACAGATACAGCAAAGACAACTCTCCAGGAGAGGAACAGCCAACAGCTTGCTACGGCCCTACGTGGTGGGAAGCCAAATCTCGAAGGGCAGTACTCCATAGAGGGGCAGACACCGTTACCAACGGCAGTTGAGATCGCTGTGGGCTCTCGCTATTCAGTACGCTGGGCCCGACCACATGCTTGCTTGGTGCAGTAGAATCCTTGCATACGGGAATGGTTGTCTGACAGCAAAAGCAATACAAGAAAAAGTCTTTCTGGGAGGACTGAGAACACGGTAAACGATAACTGACCGTGGACAGCGATAGGACGGATGGAATAGACTGTTGAACGTGGATGACCACGAAATGTAGAGTAATAAATTCATATATGTTGGAAAAGAGGCCCAGGTCTGATCCAAAAGTTATCAGCAAGCAACCTATAAATTTCTTATAAACAGTCTGGTCATGTGACTAAGATAAAGTTTATATTCTCCTTAGCTAAAGGGCATTGTATTACCAGCTTGGGTACTGCATTGTACAATTACAGAGTGGAACGTATGTTTGATCCTGTGGAAGACTTCTTAAGGATTTTAAACTCTAACTAATAATATTTGCATTTCGCTTACCTGTACTCTAGCAATCACAACCATGTCGTGTTAGCCAACTGACACATAGCAGAATAGTTGCTGAATGGTTTTTAACAACATTCTGCAGTATGTGTACGGAGGAAATAGGAACAGATGCAAGTTGATTGCTGCCTAGGATGCCTTCCATGGAAAGATAATCATCTGCCCCAAAATTTACATGCATCTGCATTGAAGGACCATAGAAAATAGAAGGAGTGATCGGCTGAGAAGGCTTGTAACGAGGTAGACTGGTGGAGCATTGTAGAGAGAGTGAGATATTGTGGCAGATCATTTATGGCACATTTAATCAAATTTCCGTTGTTCTCTCAGACTATATCCAATGTGTGCTTTCAACTTGTACACAACTGCGTGTTCTGGGTGTGACCTAGAGCTCTATCTGCGTGCAATCAGTAACAGTAAGCCAACCCATAGCACAGCCAGTAGAGGGCTTCCGATGTACACTCCTGGAAATGGAAAAAAGAACACACTGACACCGGTGTGTCAGACCCACCATACTTGCTCCGGACACTGCGAGAGGGCTGTACAAGCAATGATCACACGCACGGCACAGCGGACACACCAGGAACCGCGGTGTTGGCCGTCGAATGGCGCTAGCTGCGCAGCATTTGTGCACCGCCGCCGTCAGTGTCAGCCAGTTTGCCGTGGCATACGGAGCTCCATCGCAGTCTTTAACACTGGTAGCATGCCGCGACAGCGTGGACGTGAACCGTATGTGCAGTTGACGGACTTTGAGCGAGGGCGTATAGTGGGCATGCGGGAGGCCGGGTGGACGTACCGCCGAATTGCTCAACACGTGGGGCGTGAGGTCTCCACAGTACATCGATGTTGTCGCCAGTGGTCGGCGGAAGGTGACGTACCCGTCGACCTGGGACCGGACCGCAGCGACGCACGGATACACGCCAAGACCGTAGGATCCTACGCAGCGCCGTAGGGGACCGCACCGCCACTTCCCAGCAAATTAGGGACACTGTTGCTCCTAGGGTATCGGCGAGGACCATTCGCAACCGTCTCCATGAAGCTGGGCTACAGTCCCGCACACCGTTAGGCCGTCTTCCGCTCACGCCCCAACATCTTGCAGCCCGCCTCCAGTGGTGTCGCGACAGGCGTGAATGGAGGGACGAATGGAGACGTGTCGTCTTCAGCGATGAGAGTCGCTTCTGCCTTGGTGCCAATAATGGTCGTATGCGTGTTTGGCGCCGTGCAGGTGAGCCCCACAATCAGGAGAGCATACGACCGAGGCACACAGGGCCAACACCCGGCATCATGGTGTGGGGAGCGATCTCCTACACTGGCCGTACACCTCTGGTGATCGTCGAGGGGACACTGAATAGTGCACGGTACATCCAAACCGTCATCGAACCCATCGTTCTACCATTCCTAGACCGGCAAGGGAACTTGCTGTTCCAACAGGACAATGCACGTCCGCATGTATCCCGTGCCACCCAACGTGCTCTAGAAGGTGTAAGTCAACTACCCTGGCCAGCAAGATCTCCGGATCTGTCCCCCATTGAGCACGTTTGGGACTGGATGAAGCGTCGTCTCACGCGGTCTGCACGTCCAGCACGAACGCTGGTCCAACTGAGGCGCCAGGTGGAAATGGCATGGCAAGCCGTTCCACAGGACTACATCCAGCATCTCTACGACCGTCTCCATGGGACAATAGCAGCCTGCATTGCTGCGAAAGGTTGATATACACTGTACTAGTGCCGACTTTGTGCAAGCTCTGTTGCCTGTGTCTATGTGCCTGTGGTTCTGTCAGTGTGATCATGTGATGTATCTGACCCCAGGAATGTGTCAATGAGGTTTCTCCTTCCTGGGACAATGAATTCACGGTGTTCTTATTTCAATTTCCAGGAGTGTATATGTGCTGAATCACTTCAGCCAAAGCGATGCTCTAGACCAAGAAAGATTCAAACGAAGTACACCATTTCCCCTTCACATCTTCGTGTGTGGAAAAGACTGTTTTGTTCACAGAGTTAGTGCAGCATGGCGTGTAATTTCACATGACAAACACTGCTGCTGTGCGTTTGTCTCTTTCCTAGTAAGATCCCCTTGTTTCATGGATTTGCGTTGCTGATGGTCATTTTATAGGAATGATGCGTGCATAGCATAATTTCCGAACCGTAATAAGACGTGAATACAGTGCTAAACACCTCAACAAACCTCTATTGCGCATGAATCACGAGAAACTATGTTTTCTTTTTGTTTGGTGTAGGAGGTAGTAGTTTATCATCTTAAAGTTCGTCACCGTAGGTAGTGGTATAAAATGCTTGCAGGGTGAATATATGTCAGTTGTTGGAAATATATTTGTTGTACTGGAATAATTCCTGGGTTGTATTCCAAGACTAATATATTAGAAACTATACTGCCTTAACATTATAGCATGTTTCAGTGCAGAACAGTGTAGCAATGAGATATGTGTACATGTTTTGTGATCATTTCTTTCTTTTCTTTACCTTCTTTGTAAGGACTCCAAGCACTGGAACAATACTTTAGAATTGATAGGACAAGTCATTTACGTACAATGTTTCAATCTGCTTCCATCTGGAGCTCCATCACACGTAAACCATAGGTTTCTTCTTCATTTTAACCAAAATACTCTCAGATGTGTCAGGTTTGTATCTACTATACACCAATAAGAGCCGGCAGTGGCCGAGCGGTTCTAGGCGCTACATGCTGGAACCGCGCTAACGCTACAGTCCCAAGTTGGAATCCTGCCTCGGGCATGAATGTGTGTAATGTCCTTAGGTTAGGTTAGGTTTAAGTAGTTCCACGTTCTAGGGGACTGATGACCTTAGACGTTAAGTCCCATAGTGCTCAGAGCCATTTGAACCACTTAAACCAATAAGGAGTGCTAACCATCTCAGCATGCATGCATATGGAGAGAGTGTATGTACTGGGATTTGCAAGGTAAGATTAGTATGGTATGGAACAGGCTTCACAGAAGGGCAGTTACGGTACTGGAATGAGAATACCAGTCTATATCACTAAAGTCGGTCAAATTTGCAAGTCTGGAACACGTTATATTCCTTTTGAAAGGGCACTGTCGAAGTGTATTGATTACATGTAAGTCAGTTCGTTCTGTTTCTTCCCGAGGTGCCTAATGTACCAGATATAGTGCCTATCTACTTCCGTTCAGTTCCAAATGAAATTTGAGACAACGTTATAGGGAGGGTTGGTCAAAGAAAATGGAGCAGTTACAAGATGCGTAGAGAGACCATCCAAAGTTTTGCCAAGGATCCTTGGCTGAAAGTTTCAATGAAGGGGCAGCTCGTTTCGCAAAAGAGGGCAGAGTGCTGGTATGGATATGGTTGGTTTTTTTGAAGTGATGATCTTCAAACATGTTAGTGAGATCTTTCAATTTCCAACTTAATCCTACAAATGTGCATATACTCTGTGACTCCCATCCACATAGGGACATATCACCAGCAATAAGAAAATCTTCCTAAGCTTGTAAGGTTTTTCAGTTAAGGAATATAGTTTCTTCTCTCTGCTGCTGGCTGTTTCCCACACGACGGAAAAGTAGTTGTGTCGTCATGTAGGCTGTGTAAGAGCGTTTAAGATACATCCACATGTATATAGCACTCACCAAGTAATGGAGGATGTGGTTTAGCACTGAAACAAAAATTGAGAATCATGCTGCAACATCACTGGCTTATAGCATCACAAGATCGACGTAATGAGACGTCTTATTCATATGACTAGTCGTGGACCGCAGTGGTTTTTGTGGTGTCACCGCCAGACACCACCCTTGCTAGATGGTAGCCTTTAAATCGGCCGCGGTCCGGTAGTACGTATACATCGGACCCGCGTGTCGCCACTATCAGTGATTGCAGACCGAGCGCCGCCACACAGCAGGTCTAGAGAGACTTCCTAGCACTCGTCCAGTTGTACAGCCGATTTTGCTAGCGATGGTTCACTGACTTCTACGCTCTCATTTGCCGAGACGATAGTTAGCATAGCCTTCAGCTACGATGTTTGCTACAACCTAGCAAGGCGCCAGTATCGGTACTATTGATATTGTGAATCCTGTACCATAAAGAGCGACGTTCTCCATGAATGGATTAAAGTTAAGTATTCCACCAGCTACGTCCGTTTTTCTCCATTCTAATGCCCTTGTCATGTTCCAGACCTCACGCCAGCCTGCGTGAGCTGAGACGCGTGCATTTCGGCCTCCTTTAAACATACGGTTGGCTCTCCTGCTAACCACAACATTGGCGACGAGCAAAACCGCGTTCGTATCGATATTGCTCTGATTTACTTGTGTAATGGATTCGCCACAATCTCCAGTTGTACTGTCCGAATTTTATTGCTTACAGAATCAGCAGACGCAGGCCTTAATGGATGCCCTTGGACAGCTCGTCCAGGGTCAACGACATCACGCAGTTGCTTTTTTTCGACCTTTTGATGCTGCACTGGAAAGCTGGACGAAGTGGTCACGCCAATTTGGATTCCATCTCACCGCCTACAGAATTCAAGGTAACGAGCGGCAGCCTTTCCTCCTTTCCTCCGTCGCCGTATATACGTACCGTGTGATAGTCAAATTATTTCCCGGACGCGACGTAGCAACTCTGTCCTACGAAGACATTTTGTCTGCATTAGATGCATATTTCAAACAATCAGTCAATGTAGTTGCGAAAAGGTATACCTTCTTTCGTACAAAACGTACGGCAGGTCAGACTAATCGCGAATGGGTTGCAACCTTGCAAGGCCTTACTAGGGATTGTGCTTTTGAGTGTCAATGTGGACTCCCTTATTCAGAAACTATGGTACGTGAAGCAATTGCACAGAACGTGTCTGATGTTCGTATAAGGGAACAGATTTTGAAACTAGTCACTCCCTCCCTTCAACAAGTGAGGGACATATTGGATCGGCAGGACACTCTTGACTTTGCTCAGGAATCATTTGAAACTTCTCCAGCAGTGTGTCAGGTTAACCGGCCCGCCGGGCCAGCTGCGCGGAGCAGTAAACAGCCCTCGCGCCCGGCCGCGCCGCTGCCGCCAGGCTCTCAGCCACGTGTGCCGCGCCGGCATACAAATGCAGTGATCAAATCATGCCCGCGGTGTGCTACTAAGCATTCGCGTGAGAATTGCCCGTCACGTCAAGCTATTTGCTGTTATTTTAACAAAGAAGGACATGTTCAGAGTGTTTGCCAGAAAAAGCTCAGATTGGAAGCTCAAAACCGTTCCAGGCCCTTTGCTTCGCGCCGGAATCGGAATCGAATCAAGGATATTCAGGCTCGCTAAACTTCGCCCATGGAAATTCATGTAGTTCATTCCACTCCGCCCAGCGCCACTGTCTCTAACAGTGACTGTGTTCGTCCCAAAAATAGTGTGCGTCGACATCGCCGGAACTCCCGTCAAGTCGCAAGTGATTATGTACCAGCGTCAGTTCACGTTGCACGAGACAGTCGCTCTTGTCGTCAGCAGTACAATAAACTTTTTGTAGACTTGGACATTAACGGCAAAGTGATACCATTCCAGCTCGATACAGGAGCTGCAGTTTCACTAATCAATCAAGACACTTACAAACTGCTCGGCACACCTCCGTTGCGTGCTGCAAATGTTAAGTTTACTAGCTATTCCGGTCAACGGATCCCTGTGTTAGGACAGTGCAGCCTTCTTGCAACATACAAAGGACAAACAAAACTTGTGTTATTTTACGTCCTTCGTTCTTCTTCTGCAGTGAACTTGTTTGGTTTAGATTTATTTCAGTTGTTTAACTTGTCTATAGTAAATCAGGTCCTGTCAGTGAACCAGACTGTGCCTTCAGACAGTGTTTCTCGTCTATGTGAAGAATTTGCAGACATTTTTGCACCGGGCCTCGGTTGCGCTAAGCACTATAATGCACATTTGGAACTGAAAGCAAACGCGCAACCGAAATTTTTCAGAGCGCGCAATGTTCCCCACGCATTGCGTGATGAGGTCGCAAACACATTACACGATTTGGAATCACAAGATGTAATTGAACGTGTGCAGGCTTCTCTCCGGGCATCACCCTTAGTAATTTTGCCAACACCTTCCGGAAAGTTGGGTCTTTGTGTGGACTTCAAGGCAACAGTGAATCCACAACTAGTGAGTGCAACTTTTCCTTTACCCCGCCCGGAAGATCTTTTTGAGAAACTGTGCCCGGATAAATATTTTTCGAAGTTGGACCTAGCAGATGCGTACTTGCAAATACCGGTGGACGAAGAATCCCTGCGCGTATTGGTGGTTAACACGCATCTTGGGTTGTATCAATTCAAACGACTACCATTCGGGTGTGCATCCGCCCCTGCATTGTTTCAGCAATATCTACAAACTGTTTGTGCGTCGGTCCCTACTGCGGCAAAGTATCTGGACGATACTGTGATCTCCGGAAAGACGGAAGAAGAACAATTGGCCAATCTCAGAACATTATTTCAGGTCTTGTGACAAAATGGTCTTCGCTTGCGAAAGAACAAATGTGTGTTTTTTGCTCGGGACTTGCCATACCTGGGACATGTAATCAATGCCCAAGGCATACGTCCAAATCCCACGCACCTTCATGCCATACACGACTTGCCTTCGCCGCAGAATGTGAAGCAGCTACAGAATGTGCTGGGAAAAATAAATTACTATAACAGATATGTTCCACACGCCTCTTCCATTTCAGCTCCGCTTCATCGCTTACGCCGTAAGGGTGCTCCGTTCGTCTGGACGACGGAATGCGAACGTGCCTTACGGCAGTTGAAATCGGCGTTGCTTTCCAATACTTGTCTTACGCCATTCGATCCCCAGAAGCCCCTTTTGTTGATGGTGGATGCATCGGATTTCGGGATCGATGCTGTGCTTGTGCACAAAGATGGATCGCACGATCGCCCTATTGCCTTTGCGTCCATATTGCTCTCGTCTGCGCAAAGAAATTATTCACAGATCGAGAAAGAAGCATTGGCTCTCGTATTTGGTGTTACAAAGTTTCATCATTTCTTGTATGGTCGTCACTTTACCATAATCACTGACCACAAACCTTTGACATCGCTTTTTCATCCGACCAAGCCTGTACCTGCACGTACAGCGCAGAAATTCATTCGCTGGTCTATTTTCCTTTCGCAGTACCGCTACGATATCTTGTATCGGTCCACTGCCAAGCACGGAAACGCCGATGCGTTCTCCTGCTTGCCTGTTGCTGAGGATAGGGCATTCGATTCTTCCGAACTTGCTTGCATGTTCATTGATGCGGAAACCGATGACGTGGCCGAATCGTTTCCGATTGATTTTCGTCGTGTAGCTACAGCCACAGCTGCCGACCCTGTCCTTGCTCCCGTTCTGCCTTCTGTTGATAAGCAATGGCCCTTGTCAAAGTCAACGATTGCGGACCCGTTGGTTCGCCTATTTCTTGCTCACAAGCAGAGACTTTTTGTACGATGTGGTGTTTTGCTGTTGCGTTCTGACAACGATCACTCCAGGGTCGTGGTACCACGTTCGTTACAGTCCTCTGTCTTACAGCTTCTCCACCAAGGACAATGGGGTATAGTGAGAACGAAACAACTTGCTCGTCAGCACTGAATATTTGCTTTTCTTGCCTGGTGTGTGCCGAACAACAATCAGCACCACCGCGGAAATTCTTTGCATGGCCAAAACCCACTTCCCCTTGGCAACGCTTACACATCGATTTTGCTGGTCCATTCTGGAATGCTCGATGGTTGGTTGTGGTAGATTCATTCAGTAATTTTCCTTTTGTTCTCTGGATGTCTTCCACGACGTCATCTGCCGCCATCCAGGCGTTATCCGCTATCATTTGCATTAAAGGTCTTCCACAGACTATTGTTTCCGACAATGGCCCACAATTCATGTCCGCGGAATTTCAGTCATTCTGCAAGGCCAATGGTATTCAACATCTGACGTCCGCGCTGTTTTCGCCACAGTCAAACGGTACCACTGAACGATTGGTCAGGACTTTCAAGTCACAGATGTTGAAGTTGAAAGAGTCGCATTCTCGGGAGGACGCGTTTTTGCTGTTTCTGTCCTCGTATCGCTCTCAGCCCCGAGATGGTCGCTCGCCGGCTGAGTTGCTCCATGATCGTCATCATCGAACCTTGATGTCTTTGCTACATTCGCCGCATCAGGTTCCTGTGCAGCGGCAGACACCTCCTTTTGCTCCAGGCGACGTTGTCTACTATCGCCAATACCGAGGTTCACGGCGTTGGCTAGAAGGGCGCATTCTTCGCTGCCTCGGACGCGCTATGTATCCGGTTTTGGGGGCCTCTGGTCAGGTGCGTCGGCATCTCAATCAGCTGCGCCTCTGTTGTCGCACGGGATCTGCCGCTCGCCGTCTGCTTTCAGCGACGGTGCCGTCCGGTCAGCGCCCCGGGGCCCCATCTACTGGCTCGCCTCAGCCCCAGGTGTTACCGACGCTGCCTTTCATTTTGCCCCATGGCGACGCGCCGCCCGCCGGGCGCCTCCCTGGGTCACGCGCCGCCGATCGCTTCCCGGGCCAGTTGTCCTCCGACATGGAACTCTTGTCCGCTCCGGACCATGTGTCGTCTTCGCCCGTCGGGTGCCCCGGCCCGATGGAGGTCGACCCTTCGGCCCCTCCTGTTTCTCTACGGGCGCATACACCGCATGTTGGCGTGCACCCTGGAGCAGGTTTTCAGGCGTTTCCTCGCTCCCCGCGGTCCGAATGGCAGGGTGTGGGTGGCACAGCCCCGCCTGTTGTTAGGCTTCCCGCCTCGTCGCATACGTCAACATTCGGTCCTCCCCAAGGCGGGCGGAAGCCTTATTCCACAACCGTACTCCGATTTGCGGGGGAGGAATGTGGTGTCACCGCCAACACCACACTTGCTAGGTGGTAGCCTTTAAATCGTTCGCGGTCCGGTAGTATACGTCGGACCCGCGTGTCGCCACTATCAGTGATTGCAGACCGAGCGCCGCAACACGGCAGGTCTAGAGAGACTTCCTAGCACTCGCCCAGTTAGCATAGCCTTCAGCTACGATGTTTGCTACAACCTAGCAAGGCGCCAGTATCGGTACTATTGATATTGTGAATCCTGTACCATAAAGAGCGACGTTCTCCATGAATGGATTAAAGTATTCCACCAGCTACGTCCGTTTTTCTCAATTCTAATTCCCTTGTCATGTTCCAGACCTCACGCCAGCCTGCGTGAGCTGAGACGCGTGCATTTTGGCCTCCTTTAAACACACGGTTGGCTCTCCTGCCAACCACAACAGTTTTGAACTCGAGTAATTGAGTGAAATGCGTTGAAATTATGGAAAACGTGGTAAAATTGCAAAAGGTGATAGAAAACAAATAAGATTGAGAAGAATGATTTGTATGTTGGACTGATTTCGGCAGTTTGCTCGTCTGTGACCGACAACAACATCATAGACCTATTTCATAGTCTTACTCGGTTATATGTTACGAAATATCGAAGAGGTAAGTGATGCGAATTGTAGCATGTTGTTTGGTCTTTGGTGTTTCGTATGTAATTAGATAGTAGTGAAAGCCGTTATTCTGTACTTATATTTGTGCATCTGAAATTTATGTAATACCGAAAAGCATGACAAGTTAATTACAAGACTTCTACAGACACTAATTTGAGTGCTCCGAGGCAAGAAAATAGCATATAGGCTACGGGGGCCTGCGGGAAGCGGCCGGTGGCAGCGGGGGTGGTTGACGCTGGCGTACTGAATAGCGACTGCCCACGGCGACCTCAGTAGCCGTAGCAGGCCGTTGGCCATTCTTCTCCCGGAGACTTGTTTTCTCACCCTCCGTGAGGAATAGTCAAGTAATTCGCTATTGTTCCGATTTCCACAGAACAGTATATCATTGTCAACCCAACAACGATCAAAGCAGGACGTCGCCACCGGATGGATCAGAACCAAGGCCGTGATGCACTCGTTGCGAAACATCGTCGTTATTATTACATTTTTTAATAGTTGCTCATTTACATGAGGATTACCTCTCTCTCTCTGTCTCTCTCTCTCTCTCTCTCTCTCCTCCTAAGGCAGAGTGGTGCCACTCACAAGGGAAAAATGTCTATTCACCCCGGAATGTTCACTCAGTAGTGGTTGTCATGCTGTTGTTTGGTCCTGTCAACATTACGTTACTGTTAAAATCTTATACTGACTGTAGTGTGTGGAACTTGCTAGCTGAATGTGTGTTTGACTGCTGGATGGTGTAAAGTGCTTATTTTTCAGTATATTCAATGCAAGCTTCAATGTTCTCATTTAAATATTCATTGTAGCATGCTTAATTTCGTAGAACGAGAGTGGGTTTACGCTCATTTAGCTGGAGATTTCATTGGCTGATCCGCTATTTGTTCAGTTACCATCACGGAATTCGTGTCAGAAGCATAAAACTACACTCTTTACACGATTTGAGGTGATGTCTGTCAGTAGGATATTCATTTTAGAAAGTGTAAGAATCTCTAGTGGAGATTGAATTACACATATTTACGTGAAGATATGATTGATTTTAGTACTGCATCTAATATCTGCTCCATTTGCACTATCCCAGTACTCGTTCGTAAGAGCGTACGACTATACGCTATACATGTTGTGAGGTGAGGTCTATGGGTATACTATTCGTTGTAGCAAGCGTAAGAATCAACCTAGATAATACACAATGGTAACGCTTCTGCATTAAATGAGTATCCGTGTTTATTCAGCCACTCTTTAAAATAAATTAGTTGAAATAACAGCAGCTGAGGTGCTAAAAAAGGCAAGACCTCAGGCAGAAAAGTTGTGTGTAACTCCACGAAGAACAAGTGACTTGCGTAAAATTCTTCCACCGTCTGCTTTTCAGTCATCTCTACATTAGTAATCTCATCTTCCACAGTTTATGAGAACACACACACACACACACACACACACACACACACACACACACTACACACTTACACACACACACACACAAAGCTGTTATTCGCTATAGTGGAGCATGTGAGACCTTCTACCAGACAGCCTTCACACGGTTTCTCTGTTGAAGTAGAGTAAACACGAGCAACCACATTTAGTAGTTAAGGCTAGTAAGTGAGGTCAATGGTCTCCCCTCTTTGGGTCAGAGCAGGCAGATCGGCGCACAGTGACACGGCTAGTGTAACGATCTGTGTTTATCTCATTTATGCAGGGTGAACAATTTCCATAATTTTTTTTAATATGACACTGATTTTACTCACCCGAGGACCACATCTACATCTACGTGGATACGCTGAAAATCACATTTAAGTGCCTGGCAGATGATTCATCGAACCACCTTCACAATAGTTCTTCATTATTCCAATCTCAATCAATGTGTGGAGAAAAGAAACACCTACTTTCAGACAGTGCCAGAATATCTGTAACGTTTGAAAGCACACCACTGTTTACCACTCAGTTCTTTATCCATGGTGAATAGCTAGATATTTCTCTATTGTTCCAGGGGGAGCCAATCTTTCCCAGATAAATGATTAACGTCTTGTAGGAAGTGCCCTGTTCTTGTTCCTTTTGTCCATCAGTGACTAATTTCTGCAGACCATAAACTGTATATCATTGTCAGCAGAATGATTCCTTATGTACCAACAGCGACAAATTAAAACAGACTTGGAAAACCTATATCTCTACCTACAAAGGTAGGAGTCTGTGGGAGGAGGGGGAGGTAAGACTGGTCTAATGTTCTTAGTCTGTAGCCACACACTGAGGGAATTACACGTGCAGCTGCTGTCACTCTCTCCTGGTCAGATCTTTTGGAGTCTGTTACTCAAGTAGTTGCTTTATTGCAATGATTTTTCTCAGTTCCTTGTTCCTGTCTTTCATCATGTTTCACTGCTTATCAGTGGTGTTGTTTTCACAATTTCGACGTGCAATTACAGGAGTAAAGATTTTCTGTCAGTTGAGATAGATGTATTGACCTTGCTGTCCTGTCACTACTTACTACGTACATATGTTTCTGCACGAGTTCCTCAGAAACTATACGCGTGTAGAGCAGTATGTTGTTGTTGTTGTGGTCTTCAGTCCTGAGACTGGTTGGATGCAGCTCTCCATGCTTCTACCAGTTTTTCCATTCGTCTGTAAAGAATTCGCGTTAGTATTTTGCAGCTGTGACTTATTAAACTGATAGTTCGGTAATTTTCACATCTGTCAACACCTGCTTTGGCATTGGAATTATTATATTCTTTTTGAAGTCTGAGGGTAGAGCAGTAGGAGGCAATTATTCATACACTTCAGTGATAGTTTGTTATCCTGTCCTTTCTTACCGTGTATCTGTGTACAAGTTCCTCGTCAGTAAATCGATAGGAGGTAAATGTTTTGGAAAAGGCTGTAGGAGAAATCTCCACCAAATTCGAATGGTGTTATGGACTAGGGCACACAGTAAGGTGAACATATACACACACGTTTGGAAAGGGAATAAAACCTTTTTCAAGTGTCGTCAGTCAAACCCCATACCGCAAAGCGAGCTTCTCTGGTTCATTTTGTCTGGATTAGTAGAAAAAGATAAACCTATGTCCTGCTCTGTGGGCTGACCGGCCATTTCCATGAACAGCTCCAACATAGGTGGTAGTCTCTGAGAATGGTGAAATGTATCTACAGTCCATCCTGCTGCATCGCCATTATTTCCTGAAAAGTATTGAGCCCACACTCATCCATTATCACCTCCTCCCATTCCCCATATGGGCAGCCCGCAGCTGTGTGCTGACAGATAATACACTCCTCTCTGTCCAACACGAACGTCTGCTCAATTGAACACACTTTCTGCCATAAATAAATAAATACCTTACATCCTTCCTGTTCAGCAGCTCAGCACAGACTGTGTCTTTTTCCTGCCAACTCATAAATAGGGAAGAATGGGAAACTGGGGCAGGGTGGAGGAATGAGGGATGATGATAATATGACATTACCACATTTATCTCTCATGGAGAGAAGTGGGGTGAACACACAGGAAATGCCGCCACCATGATTACACCTGACAACAATGCAGAACGTGCCAGAACGACATTTATTGAGTTCCGCGCGGGCTCACATTTGAATGTTTTATTGGAATACAATTAATTTCAGGCAGTTGCATATGGTGATTCACCTAGGTTCAAATACTATTGGAGCGCTCTAATACAGTTCTGGCTAAAGCAGAACGTTGTAACATTTGGTTGAGTATGTGGTGAGAAAATAAACTATGAGGTATTCAAAGATTATTAGTGGCTTCGTAGGGCATTGTCAGATAACTTAATGCTGAACAGATAGTCTACACAACTTCAGCGAGAATAACTGTACAAAGCATGCAGCATTCTATGACTTTATTGATAAAAAGCACATGCACGATGTAATACTTACAGAGACACGGAACAAAGAAATCGTATATTCAAATATTAACATTATGTTGGAGTATAAAACAGAAATGTTCTACAAGTGAGCAATGGCACTCCCAACTATTGAAAGGTGGCAAGCCACTCCCTCACTTAACATCTGTGTCGGTTAGATTAATATTCATAATTCAGGTCCTGATCTTCCCCAATTCTACATTTGGAATGTGTGCCTTTGACTTTTTTACATGAGGAAATTGTGAGGATATTGTTCTTATAACTCGGAGTTGAAGTAGAGTAGAAGGGCGCCGGCTCCCAAAACATGTTAACTGGGCCAGGCGACAGTCCATTGCGAAGGCAGCCAGATAACGAAAAGTGAGTGGAGGAAGTCATTTAAGACAGACTGCTACAATCTGAGCCTTTATGCAAATGGCGAGATGATGATAAAACTATTAACATTGTCTTGTTGGAAGCAGAGACGATACGAGAAGAACGACTGGTGCAAGTGTTTGGCGGAGGCAAGACTGTGGCTCCCATGATGCCAGAAGTCGCCACGTTCTTTTAGTGAGCGAAAAAAAACAACATATTTCACAGGAATGACTGTCTAGGAAGCTTAACAGCTCTTTCAGAAATTGTAAATGATCAGCCTGGAGAGATTAGATCTCTTCATAAAACAGGGACTGTGGTCCTGTCTAGGTACAGGTTTCTGCCGAAACATGGCCCTACTTGCCGTCTTCTTTTTCCAGATAAGAGAGATTGTGAGTCGCTGATTGACTCCTCTCACGATATGCAAAGCAGTCAAGGTCTGTGTCTGCATTGGCTACCAGGCCAGCAGAGGAAATTCAAGTAGTGGAGGACAATTCGATTAGTTTGTACAACCAGGAGGCAGGCTTTTCTGCTAATTCGGCCCCTGCAGGAGTCTTGGTGGAACCTGATTGTGATTCTTTGGCTTCTTCGTCGTCTTGTGCTCCCCTGGTGGAGAACTTCAGGTCTTTCCCTAATGGGTGAGAGTTGTGGTATGCAACTTGTGATGGGCTGAGAGCTTGCGAAAGTATCCAACTGCACCAACAGTGGAACTACATATGATCTCTGACATATTGTGTCCCACGAGGATGAACATATTCGTCTGACGTTTGACAATTCCAGCCTCTGACTCAAATTAGTTGACAAGTGAACGGGTGCCCCTCGAACTGAAATCTACTGCGACTAAAGAGCACTGATAGGGAAGTTTCCCGCGTTCTAATAATCGGAATGCCAGTCCGTATAGTTTGCAGGTTTTTGTTATGCGTCGGAACATTACAGCTGCCGCCGCGCTCCACCCCTCGCCCACACCCTGTCGATTTCTGCTGCTGTCTGAATAAAGGTTGAAGGGTGAAGTATCTTTGCATCGGCGTATTGTTGTTAAATGATATTCACAGCTATTTGTTCTCCATGAACCATGGTTTGTGGTGTACCTGGTCGTAGTTTATTCCATGTGAATAGGACTTCGCCTCACAATGGATTCATATAAACGAAGTCTGATTTGCGTTGTAGAAGGTATTAATTCATCGGAGAACTTGTATGGTTTCCATCGCAATGAATGCTTTGCGAATCAAGCACCATTCCTTTCCTCATTTGTGATTGTCATTTCCTTTGTAAGATTTATCAGCTCGATTGAAGTTATAAAAGGATGAATAAAAACTTGTCATTATTTTTGTAAACTTAAATACGCCACTGTTATCATTCAGGCTCTCCCAGGCATTCATTCTTTTTTATTGTGGTGATAGGTGGCTACACCAGCAATTCGGATGCAATCATACTAAATTACTCAGTTTGATTATCAATTTGAGTTCTGAAGATGACTAAGGCAATGAGAGTGCCATGAATAAATTCACAAATTTCATGTACGGAAATTAAGCGTATAGCTGCCGCTTTGGAGATTCTTGGATAAGATAACACTTTTCTATATGTAAAGGTAATAACGTTTAGTATCACTTGGATGTATATTTATGATAAATCAAGAGATCCCTTGCAATTGGCGACCTTCAGCCAGGATCTCGACGCATAGAATTTTTGTGAGGTATATAGTGCGTTACATCGCGGAACAGGAGCGTGGTTCTTTTTTTTTCTAAAGTGAGACTGCTGTGCACTGAAAACATGTAGATTCGGTTTTGGAGCTATGTGATGTATCTCAGTAATTTGTAGTATGTTGCAGTCATTTTATTGCAGTGTATGTATTGGCTGTGTTATCTATTTTGTTTTTCATTGCGTCTTGTCTGCGACTTCTTGTCAGATGTTGCCTCGTTGGTAAAAGCATTATGTAAGTTTTTGTGGAGCAACTTTGTTTATGAGTATGTGTACGACATTTTAGAGCAGATTTTGTTTCATGGGCTTAGGCATAAATGTGCGCATAATTTTTAAAAAAATCGGAGTAGAGTTATGGCACTTGATGCATTTAAGGCGGAAACATGCGGAAGTAGCAATTGATTTGACTGCTTAGAAGAAAGCTTGGGCGAGTAGTGAGAAAGGTTGCTCAGCGTTGTCATTCAAAATGTATCATGAGCCAGTCTTTGATGCAGAACAAGATAGGACTGCGGAAGAAGCTTATTTAAATCGCTCTGCAAACGGCGCACAAATGTCAAACGCTGAATATTTCGATGATGAGTTTTCAGTTCTCTGAGGAAACGAGAGTGAAAATGATGCCGAGGTTGAAGGTTACGTAGGTTCTGTAAATACGGAAAGAGGTACAATCAGGGAAAGTAACAGTCCAATGTAGCAGGCACTGCGCCATAAAGCGGTTGAGTCGCGAGCGTCTAGTCCTGGGAACATTACTGGATGTGCACAACTACAATCGAACATGCAATTTATGCAGGACGCAGAGAATCGACGTCAGGAGAAGGAAAAACAGAGAAAGGAAAGGGAAGAAAAGAGACGACAGGAAGAAGGTCAAAAGTAGAAGCTCCTCATTAATGAGATTAGGGAAATTCAGAAGCGACAAGACAAGGGGGAAAAGACAGGACGAGGTAATGAAACAAATTAAGGAAATTCAATGGAGGGCTGATGGGCTTGCCGAAAATAAAAATCAGGCCACAAATAAAGTTAAGGGTGTAAATGCAGAAGTTAAAGATATTAGAAAAACGTCAGGTGAGACCAGAGTATTAGCGGTAGATTCCAGACATTAGGCTAGGACAGCTAGATCAGTAGCACATGACGCGCGAAGAAGTGCCCAAATTGCGCGAATTCAGGCAGCGCTGGCAAAAGTAAAAGTCAGCACAACCAAGAAGGCTCTTTCTGCTCTTAAAAAACAGGGACAGAGAGTATCTGAAAACACACAAGAATAAATGTTAGAAATCACGAGCAAACACGTCTCACTACCCAGCAGAAGGAGCTGGCGGATGCGACAAATATGCGGACGGGTCGCTCCTGTAGAATTTCAGCCACAAGCAACAGTTCTTTCCTGTAAGCTCTCTGGTTACCAGGATTGTCAAAGACAAAATAATGTAACACGACCTCGAGCCACATCCACGGCTCAGGCAGATCTACGGCAGGAGCGGTCGTTTAATGTGGTATGACGCTCGGCCGAGCGCTTGCTTTCAATGGCCCGTAGTACATAACGAACTGACCCGAACCACAATTGCGTGCGACTCAAACGTACGGGAATATTGCTACATGACTCTGCTGACACGAGGAAAGGATATAAATGTGTACAGGGATCGATCGACCATGAAATCTCTGATGCACGCGAGCCAAAATTTAGAGGAAGTCCAGGAGTGCAAAGTTACGAATGTTTTGACTTAAAACATTTTCTCTCAATTCAAAATTTCCTGGTTTACCAAGAGAACCACAATTCGTTACATCCCAAATCATGGATTGCTCAGTATGATAGGGTACTACACGAGTCATGGCCAGTGGTGTACAAATTGGAATATGTCTGTGGATACCTGGAAGGTTCGATAGCAGAGCGCAAGCGTAGCGTTGCAACAAACTGCCGCAGTTACGGGGAATTCAGAGAGGTTCTCCTAAATACCGACTGGGCACAGGACTCACAAGAAAGGATTAAGCAGGAGATTATGTTAGGGAATGATTACGGAACATCGGGGTGTCGCAGTCCGGTAAATTTATCGAGACCATTACCTGGACCAACCACATAGTGATAAGGAGATAATGCGACAGTGCTTCATGAAACTGCCATTGAAGTACCAGGAATTCCTCATTGGTAAATGTAGCGACACAACAGATTCATTCAAGAGCGCTCTACTAGAGTTAGACACTATGAAGGAAGCATAAAATGCGAGGAAACGGGTGAGACATAATGAACGAAACTCGCAAGGTGCATCTGGAAGCAATAATGACGGGCAAAATGGAAATAGAAATAAAGCAACAAGAAATCAGTATCAAGGCCAAAGATTTAAACATGAGCCAACAGGACAGAAATGCAAAATACTGACCACTTCGTGACCTGGTCTGGAACTCAAGGAAAACAAGGAATAACGGAGGGATTCATAGACGAATTCCACAACGTGATCACCAGAACAACGTAGTGGGCATCAGACCACCTAACCCCTCAAACAGAAACCGCAGCAGAAATTCTTGTAGGATCTGACTGACGGCCGCTGTGGCCTCAGCCCAAAACAAAGCCTCACATAATATCGGTATAGGCAACATTAATTTACTGGAGTATGAGGACATAGGAGAGGAAAAGGGGTGATTAACAGGCAGGATTTGCACCATATCATTCGTGTAACCGTAGGTGACGCGGGGCTGACGGGAACTATCGACAGTGGGAGCTACATTAGGGCCATATCAGAGATTGCATACAATGAATACTTTGAAAAGAACCCATGGCCTGCACTTAAAATCCCTAAGATAAGAACAGAAAGTGCTTTGACGGGGAAGCACACTGAGGTGTAGTTTCAGAGTCGGCTGGTGGTTAACTGCCAATGGCGTAAGTCTATCGAGATAGTGTTTACAGTGGACTTCTTAAGTGAACAGCAGAACTCCCTGTTCTCTATGAACCATAGTTCGTGCTTTACCAAGTCTTAGTTGATTCCATTTGAATAAAATTTGGCCTCACAGTGGATTCATATAACCAAATCCTGATTACGTTGTAAAAGGGAAGAATTCAGGGATGAACCTGTACAGTTTCCATCTCAATGAGTGCTTTGCCAATCAAGCACTATTCCTTTCATGATTAATGTTTTTTTCCTTTTTGTAAGATTTATCAGCTCGATTGTAGTTGTAAAAGGATGAATAAAAAATTGTCATTATATTTGTAAAATTAAATAAGCCTTTGTTCCATTTTAAACTTCTCCAGCTACACATTGCTCTTATTTTATTGTGGTGATACGTGGATACAAAAGCAATTCAGAATGCAATAGTACTAAAGTAGTTAATTTGATGATTAATTTGAGTTCTGAAAGTGATCGCAGACAAATCCGACAAATGTGCCATGAGTAAATTCACTAATTTCATAAATGAAAATAAAGAGTGTAGCTCACGACTTAGCGATTGCTGAGAAGATAATACGTTTTTATATGTAAAGATAATAACATTTAACATCACTTACACGTATATTTATGATAAAGCAAGTGACCGCTTGCACTATGTCATAGAGACAAACTGGAGAATGTCATGAACAGACCGAACAAAGGGAGGGAAAGAAAGACGTCAATAAAATGTGGGTGTTGAACTGTTATAACAAGCTTTTTAACTAATGGTGAGAGCAATAATATCGGGCTGCTACTCTAATAAATTTGAGTAAAGCAACTGTGTTTAGTCATTAAGGACCAGGTGAAGATTCGTTGACTGGTGTTTATTGGTGGGCAGAATTTCATGTAATATTAGTTTTCGCCCGTTAATTTCTTTATGTAAAACATCACATTTCAAATCAAATGAATGACATTCATTCAGAGCATGTTTGTCAAAGGTGGATTCTTTCTATCTCAGTCTCCAACTCCTTTCATGCTGAGTCAGTCTTTTAGTTATAGCCTTTCCTGATTGCCACACAGATCGCCAGAAATTCTATCAATTCCATTCTGTTCTATAGGTGGAATCGTATCTTTACTGTTGAATAGAACAGTATTTCTATGGTAAAAAACTGGGGTATACTTCCTGGATTTTAGTTTCCTGGCAGACCTATGACGTCCTACACACATATAATATAGGGGCCCCTTTGTTATCAGTGTGGTTTTGCTGTCTGAGGTGGATAAAGGAGAGCTGTCACAGTCTGTCTATTCTTTTTGCTGAGTATTTTGTCAATTGGTGTAGGACTATAACGATTACTGGATTCCATTTCTTTCATTATTTTCAATTCATTTTCCAAATGTGGTTTGGATCTCCTAAAGAGACTACGTTCATCAACTTTTCAATCAGAATAATAGTCAGTTTTCAGGATCAGAAATTAGTAAGCTACTTTCACTCTCTGATGTCATGCGAAACAACATTTTGGGATAACTCAACACTTTGGCAAAAAGTATTCACTGCTGAAAAAAAAATGGTTAGAATAACATGTGGGGCTCATAGTCGCACATTTGTAGGCATATGTTTAAAAGGTTACGAATACTTACAACAGCCTCACAGTATAATTACTCAGTAATGAAATGACATGGATCGTTTAAAAACAACACTAACATTCATGATAATAATACCCGAAAAAGAAAGACTTGACTTGCACTGTCGTCTACTTAACCTATCTTTGGCAGAGAAAGGGGTAAAATAAGCTGCTGTAAAGCTTTTCGATAAATTATCAGATGAAATAAAATGTCTGCCAGACGGCAGTAATGGTTTCAGAAATAAAGAGAAACCATATCTCCTTGACAATCCTTCTGGAAAAAAGGTGTATTCTTGAATAGGAACAAATAAACCTGTAGGTATGACATATGCATTTAGTGCCATTTAAGGGAATGGCGCAGGTAATAAAAGTTTTAAGCTTAAAAAAAAGCAATTGATTCATGTCTGCCTTTCTTATGAACTTGACACGTTCCACATCATGACGTTTATCGTGAGATTGATCAATGGAACACATAACTAACTAACTAACTAACTAGCTAACAGACAGACACTCAAGAAACAACACGAAACACTCTACATACACTGTGCTGGTGTTGTGTTGGATTTCTATTATTACGTATATTATGAGAAATGCTGCTGGCAATGTTTAAATGTGAGTTGAACTAATATTTTCAGTAACATAACGAAACTAGTTACTGGAGATGTGTGGCGACTTGCTTTATAGCTGGAACTCAGTACAGCAGGATTCTATATGGCATGGAATCGACGAGTTCCTGATTTGTCTCTGAAGGTATGTGACACCAAATGTCTACGCACAAGTCAGGCAATGCTCGTGAACTACGAACCCTAGTTTGTGGTCGTGCTTGAGCTGACGCCGGTTTTACTCCACTGGGTTCAGATGAAGCCAAGAATGAACTTGAGTTCACTGTCATGCTCCTAAGAACACTGTAGCACGATACTGGCCTTGTGACACGGACAGTTATCATACTGGAAGATACCGTCATTGTCAGGGAAGACATCAAGCATGAAGAGATGCAGATGCCCCACATTAATGAAGAAGTAGTCGGGAAGAGCCTTCGATTACTATAACAGGTTCTATGGATGCGCAGGTATATGTCTCTCACTGCGTAATAAAGCCCACACCGGCCTGTGTCCATAGGACGATGGATGTTTCGAGGAGCCGTTCTCCGGGTTGACGGCGTACCAAAACACAAGCACCTAGCTGGTGTAGTAAGAAGAAACGTGACCTACCCGAACAGCCGATACGTTTCCAGTGCTACATGGTGCACTCTCGATGATCTCGGGCCAACTGCTACGATGTGGTCGGGTCAAGAATGAAACATGATGCAGTGGTCTGTTGCGGAGCTCCATGTTCAAAAATGTGTGCGAAATGGGAACTCCGAAATACTGGCACCTGCACCAACACTCTACTCTGTAGTCAAATCTGCCACTGACATTCACCTACCCAGCTTTATTGAGCGAGTAAGACTCCGACCTCTATCTACTGCGATGAGACGTGGACGTCCAACACCTTTTCGCCTACTCTGATTCAACTGTTCTTCAACCATTTTCCAACCACGCTAACGACAGTAGCACGCGATCAACCAATCATAGGCCGCCCCCGGTAGCTGAATGGTCAGCGCTACAGAATGTCAATTGTAAGGGCCCGGTCCGATTCCCGACTGCGTCGGAGATATTCCTCGCTCTAGGACTAAGTGTTGTGTTGTCCTAATCATCCTCACTTCATTCTCATCGACGCGCAAGTCGCCGAAGTGGCGGCAAATCGGAAGACTTGCACCCGGCGAACTGTCTCCGGACGGGAGGCCCTAGTCACACGACATTTATTTATAACCAACCATCTTTACCGTTACCAAGATGATTGTTCCCAGTCCCAGGGCCATAACCATCGACAGTTCCTCAAAGTCGCTTATTTGAGTTGATTTCCCCATTTTTTGGCCCGTATTTTCGCTATAATAAGTTCCCACTTGTGTTTACTCCACTTACATACTTTCCTTTACACTTCATGTGCATACAACGCCATCAGGTGGCATTCAGTCTAGCGCCTGTCAGTGGTCATAATTACTATCGGACATTCAGGGCACTTCATTAAAACGCGTTCGATCTCTGTTCACTGATTACACATATGAAAATGAACCGGAGACGGGCTAAGCAAGAGAGTGGTTGCGCTCAGGGCTTCCCGGATGACCCCAGGAAGCTGGAAAAGAGCTTCCTTTGCCGAAGGACATGCATTATTCAGGCGAGCAGAACGTCGCCATCGGCCCCGTCGATATTGGCCGACTCTTTCAATTAGGGCTCCTCTCGTCGGCGGCAATTAAAAGTCATGTCGGCCACTCAGCCCAGTCTCTCCAATCCCTCTCCCTCCCTCTTTCCCCTTTCCCGTGGTCGCTCTGCTCGCGTCCGCAGGCTGCATCGCCGTAGCGTGGCCACTGGTCTAGGGTATCGCATTAAGGCATTCCGCCATCGGCTGACCGCTGCCCCTCGACGTAATCACCTCGCCGCTACACAGTAATCAATTCCTGGTACTCGTGGCTTAACATGGCATAGATTACTGCAGCTCCTGTTATTCACTCTTCATATGAAGTAATGTTCTCTTCTGAGCGTTGGCACTACTGCCCCATCTTCCTGGTTTCGTAATTATTGTAGTGGTGAGCTGTCGTGGATGAGGATTTCAGGAGTACAGGTATTATCGGATATTTCAAGCAATTTACCAGTCAGCCATATAAAATTATATCTATGGATACATTCATCGATGTATGACCAACTGATGCAAATATACAGGTCACAGTCACGTTCTTTCGGGCACAAATATTTACTCCTACTCCTACTTCTGCTACAGTTGGAATGGTATCCACTTTATGATTACACCATCTCAGTCTCGTGAGAGAGTATGGTACTAGTGATTTGTCATACTCATTGTGCGTATGCCAGCAGTTAGGTGGGGCAGTTTTATGGATTATTTTCGATAGCTGTGTGGAACATCAACGTCACCAAAATATTTTTACTGGCTAAAAATCCGTGTCGCGATCCCAGGCGGGCGCTGTGGTTGATGGTCCTACGCTCCCATGCATTTGTTTGACGTGGGAGTGATCACTCACGGCTGACAGGCCCCACCGTCACATATTTATCTTCCCAAAACTGAAAGGCTTATTTCAATAGTGGTACAAGTCCATTACCTCCACTTTTCTGCCTATAATGCTTCTGCAGTTAATGATCCAAACAAACAGAACGAAAGGTTCATCTCTAGCAAGAAGCCAGATGCTTGGTTATTTCTGGTACCTCAACTGCAGATTTTTGAGCGCTAATGTAACTTTAGGACACCGTATCTCACAATGAACAAAAATGGACATGTACCACTATTGAAATAAGCCCTTCAATAATCTGGTAACACCTGAAGACAAGCTTTAAGTTTCGAAACCGGTCGTGAAATAAATTAAGAAAAGTACTGCCAACTGAAACGGATTTTTGTTCTATAATTATGTTCCTTAGTTGCGGATGTTCACCTGAAACCAACTATTTTTTCAGATAAAGAAGAGAAGTTAATGGTTGCAGAGCACAGTCTAATGAATAAACACAAAATTATGTTCGAAGAGTTGATTAAGCAGCTTTGTGATAGCTACTTCAACTGACACCGGCTATTTACTTAGCTATGCAGGGAAGCGTACGCTTGATAAAGAAAGATCACAGAGAAAGCCTTCACAGAGCTTTTCACCCGACTGGTGTGCTCCAAGCGATACTCGACAGCGAGACCAAATTCAATCTAGGGACGCAGATGGTACCAACTCGGCATTCCCGATCGCCGTGATGTCATCATGACGTAATTTAGTTAGTCATAAGCTATCCTGCGGGCGTAAAAGTGGGAGCCCCGTCGATTTCGTGAGAGTCAGACTTAGCCTCTGACCATTATTACGGAGGGAGCCACCGAAAGCTTGCTATTTTATCCAATTTTAATGCGATATTTAACTAAGGACATTTTGTCCAATTTATCTACTCTACCGGTAGCTTTTCTTTCTGTCGAGTAGCGTCTGTGAACATAAAATTGACTTAGGTAGTTTATCTCCTTCTTAGCTTTGGTTACCTAAATACGCTCTCTGAATTTCTGTGCAGCAACATCCTGACTCTTGTTTTATTTTTCTTTAAGAAGGGCAGTTTTAAGTTCCCACAAAGAATCATTGCTGCCTCCGAAAACTGGGGCTTTGGCGCTGCAGTGAGGAATATTTGTATGTACGAAATATGCCAAACGCAGCTTCCGCGCATTTGTTGACTATTTTACCTTGTTATCCTGTAGGATTCCGAAGAATTTTACGCTCACTGACAGCTTGCTTGGTGGTGCTAATTCAGGGATCTTCGGTCGATGGTGGTTTGCAGAAAGTCCACAAAACGACAGTCGACCGAAGATTGTAAGACGACCTGCAAAAAGCAATTCAGGAAGTTGCCACGAAAGATTAATTAATTTTGTGCATTAAATATCTACTTATCTGAACTATCTAGCAACATGTAATTATTTAAAATTGTATAATGTCAGGATTTGTATGATATACTCTTGAAGTGTTTCTGTGAACCAGAGCAGCTACAGGCCTTTTCAGCTATCGTCTTTGCTATATGGTGATGTTCAACTTGGGATCCTAATTAGTATAATTGTGTCAATGGCAAATATTGTCCACCTGATAACAGAGTCTTTACAGTAAACGAAGGGATTACCCTATCGTAGATCATATGTAACTGAATTTAGGTAATTAGGGATAATTTTTTTGTCTACTTTTTTACTGATAGACGTTACTGCATTTTAAAGTCAACCAAGTTATTTTCATTTTGTCAGAGAATGTCTAAAAAGGTAGACAATTCTATCAACTACGCACTCGATTTTAATGCTATTAGGAACATCGCAACAGTTGTAATCGTTACCACCTTTAATGCAGTAATAAATTTCGTAACCTCCGTGGCGTTACTTGTTTGCAGCTAATGCCTATGTGTGTGCAGAAATATTTAGTTTAATGCTTTTGTATTTAATTGTTTATTGGTAGATGAAACGTTTAATATCACCTTATTAACAATCATTGAATTTGATCGCCAACGACTTTAGTGAGCAATACATTCTCCTACAACTAATATCTGGTCCTTTTTGTTGAAGTTTCTTATTGTTGTACATAGTGGATGGCTTCTACCTTTTTTATAACATAATTCCGAGTTTTGCAGTAGCTACAGTAATGATTTATAACGTATCTTACGCATTAAGCAGAATTTTCATTTCTTGAGTTAAAAGCTTTAGAACCTAGTGTTATTTATGAATTGTCCGCAGTTCTGTTTACTTTCCCTCCTCTTGTTTTAGGTGAGAACGGAATACATTCTCTTTCATATATAAGGGGGTCGCTGGTTTCCAGTTCTCTGTATCCACCCATCAAGGAATTATCTAGATGGCATTTATAATCCAAATACAGAAACAACTTCCAGGAGTCTACATCTGTAGTAAATCAATGAAGAATAGTTCCAAATCTCAGATGTCAGAAACATTCGTGTCCTTACAGCGACGCCTTCAAAACATCAACAGCCATTTTTATATAAACACCAAAATGGGGCGATAAAATTTGGTTGTGTTGTAATTAGCATTAACGATTTCGTCATTCTTGGAAAAATTTGAATTTTAGAAAAGTATTTAGCGTACGTCTGTTACTTCAAAACTTAAATGTTATTTTCGGAAGTAGGCCAAAGGTATGGCACAATATCATACAATCTTCGCATAACGGTGAACATAATTAAAGATAAAATCTTCAAGTGTAAAAGTGGATGCAATCCAGACGAGACATATAGAAAATACAGCTTATTCAACAGCAGAAAAGTATTTACTAGAATAACAATGTATCACTTTTGGATAAGCAAAATATCACAAGAATACCCAGGAAATTTATTACATTGACAAAACTGCATTATAGTTCATCATTTCCATTGACAGGACATAAGAAATTAAAATTTACCTGTTTAGCAAAAAATCTTATTACACTTTGCGAAGTACCTTGTACCGGTATCCGAAAGACTTAGAGTATTATTTTCTCTTAATTGTTTTTCTTAGAAATACTACCGTAAATTTTTGTAGGCGTGTCACTGTCTACGATATCGAAGCGACATCAGTCTCATATTAGAATTCCTGGCGCTGAGTGGGAAAAGGCAACTAAACTGTCGTCCTGTGGAATTTGCGTCGCAAATAAGCGGGACACGAAATCGATTAACGTAAACTAATTCACTCTAAAGTCTAATCTCCGCGGCGGGAAATTGTGTTTTCCCCCGGCTTTACCTGCTCTTCATGAACGGAAATAGGTTGAAACGTGATTGGAGTTGCTTGCCATACATTAACAAGAGTGCTATTATACGGCACCTAGTTCCCGTAGCTCTGTCGTGTGCATACACAAGTTTTTCTGAAGCGTAATACCGAAGTTGTGTCCCGCTAGCTATGTATAAACAACTTGTTCGTTTATGAGAACGGACCGTGGACTGAAAAATCTCACTGACATGTCGCTGTTATTTTTCAAAGCTGTATGATATGTTTACCTAATTTTTATCCTACAAGGACGTATTATTTTAAAATTAATGGAAATTTCACTTTAGAAGTAGTGAATTCTGTACCTGCGCTTCTTGTTCATTAACAAATGCAGTTTTTATTTCTTATAAATTTTACAAATTCTTGTAATATGTCTCTGATTTCCATATACAGTACCCTTAAAAACTTGAAGTTTTCCTTCATTGAATGTTATTCGTACGGCATTTAGCATCTGCTCATAGCAAGTGATTAAGAAAACATTCATGAAAGTCTCTTTTCCTCTTTATTATGGTTGAATATGTTTCTTACTATTGAATTTATGTCAGTAAAACATTTATTCCAATCCATCGCTGTAAATAGGGAAAATTTAATCGGGTCGATATCGGACACAATTTTGCTTAATTGTCTTTTAATAAATTTTTTTAGAAAAGTGGAATGATCTATGCTGCTGTTTCCTCTAACGATTTACGTGAACAACATAAACCGAAAGTAAGAGTGTCGGGTGGTTTTGAACCCAGTTTCATCTGCAAACGCGTCCGTTGTTTCAGCCACTGCGCCTCATTGACAGTGTTGCCAACAAAATTTGTATAACGTTTCGGGCAGAATAATACTGTAACGCAGAAGTTCTCAAAGTTTTGGCACAATAACAGCCAGGAACTTACGGGGAACTAATGTTTCTTCCTGCCAATGTTTTGACGGAGCAGACGCTTTTTTAAAAAGAAACTGTGTCACAGGGATTGACTACATACTGGTTCAAAAAGTACAACTTTTTTGAAAAGTAAATTTAATGTAATATTTCCGTCAGAGCTTTCTCTATAAACATAAAGTTTGTAGATTAAGATTAGCCTTTGAGACTATCTTGTCACATTTTACGTAAGCACTGTTCGGAAAGAAAGGCCATCGCATTACAATGTGAATGCGACTATAGCATAAAAGATATTTTAAGTGGGTTAGTATAGATAACGCTGGTTGCGTCTAAATCCGTATCGCTTAATACAAACATTTCTAATTTTTTATGATTAACCTCGTTACAGATAACTCTTTTTGAAAGAAATAAAGAACTAAGCAAGGTACACAATCGCACAGAATTATAAATAACCCTTTTTGCAACAGAGAGATGCAGGTTGCTACATGTTATGCAGAATGGTGGTAACACAATGGTAGTGTTAGCATATGAGAGATCAAAGCCTGTAGCTTCAATGGTACAAAAAGCAATTCAAATCAATAAATTCTAAATTACGGTATACGTGTTGTATGAATCCATGTATATATTTACGTAGGTCTGCTGTATGTATGTATGTACTATGTCCCACACCTCATCCTAAAGCACTGGACAAACGTGGTGCACATATCACTTACAGTCTGGAAAGAATCAGTGTGAAGATAAGAACCACGCCACCTGTCAGACGGGTGCGAAAGGAAGTGAAAAAGCCGCGTAACGCACGACTATTGAATACCAACATTTTTGTCACCCAGAATTTGAGGATCAGAGCACTTAGACTTGCAAAAAAACTTCACACATAATTTCGAACCTGTACGAAACATTATCTCGCTGTCGACTACCACAAAATGATTCAAGGAAAAGAGTTTATCGCTTATTACATTTTCGACGTACGTGCACTAAAATTGCCACATCAAGCATGACACTTTAATTTATCACATCTTCACTACTAACTGTATTCGTGACACATTTTACATACCGTAATCACATACGCCACTGAGAGTACCGCGGATCTTACATCACTGTAAGATACTTTTCAAGATATAAGGCGCAATAAACAATGAGATGCTTGAAATAATTACGCATCATGTAAGACGTTTACATTGATTTCTTCGTTGCTACTACCTCTATTCGTAACATTTTTCGCAAATAGCATCCACACCTGCCACGGAATGCACCTACAAAAGATATCACTGTGCCATCAAATACTGGACTGGGTGAAAAGTCTGCCGCATCATGTACGATGTATCAGTTTATTATGTCTTTACTACTAATGCAATATGCAACATATATTGCAGAAAGTATCCTTATATGTTTCTGAATATACCTGCCAAAAATATATCATTGTACGCCACATAGTTTAGGAGATATGACGTCAATGTTGAAATGCGTAAAAACTGTGGCATCATGTGTGAATTTTAATTTATTTCTTCCTTGTTACCAACTCTATTATCAACACATTTCACACACAGTATCCACACATAATGCTCAATGTACCTAGTAAAATATGTCATTCTACGACACATAATTTAGGATTTATGATGTCAAACACTGAGATTCGTGAAAAACTGCCGCATCATTGGTCAGGTAACATTTTATTACTTCTTTGCTTCTAACTCTATTCACAACACTTTTCGCACACAGTAGGTACATATACCACTGAACGTACCTCAAAAATTATATCACTGTAAAGAACAATGATCAGGAGATACAATGCCATAAATATTGAGCTACGTGAAAATGAAACTGGAGGACGAAATTCACGAAACTTACAAGTGAAATATGTCTTCAAATACTCGTGAAATATGTTAACTATATGTGAAATGTATTTGATATGTGTGTATGCGGGCAAAGCCACAGGTAAAAAGCATATACTAATCCCCTGCAACGATATCAGTCAAATTTTGTACACATATTAGTTACAATCTGTAAAGAAATACTGTAGGGGTAAGACCTACCAGCTTCCTTTTACGCTGAGTCGTGATAATGTAGGGATAGAATGGAGGATCAGGAGATCGACAGACAATGAGAGGAAAGCAGGAGATAGACACATATAAGATATACAGAGATAGGGCAGGGGGAAATGTGCAGAAAGAGGGGAAGGGAGAGATAGATAGAGAAAGGAAAGAACTGGAGATGGGCAGACACAGGGGAGGAAGAGACAGGCAAAGAGAGAGGAGGTCGAAATGAACAGACAGAGTGGTAGGAGTAAGTACACCAAAAAAGGAAGATGAAGGGATGGACAGAGAGTAGGGAGAAGAGGAGACAGAAATAAAATATGAGGAGATGAACAAAGAAAGAGGGAAGGAGGTGGACAGAGAGAGGGGGATGAGGATATTGACAAAGAGAAGGAGAGGTGCAGACTGATTTAAAGAAGGGAATTAGTAGATGGCCAGAGAGAGGGGCAGCAGGAGGTGGATAGGGTGTGGTGTTGGGGGGGGGGGGGGGAGTTGTGCAAAGAAGTGGAGTGTTGGAGATGGGCAGAGAGGAGGTGAAGAAGGAAATGTACAGATAGATGGAGAAAGAGAGGATGGACTAATGTAAGATTGCAATAAGTACACACCTGGTCAGTGTGAGGTACTCAGCGAACTCAAAGAAAGTCTGAAGAGTTTAATAATTGGACTAAGTAACGCATTCTAATCTCATTCACTTCCTCTCTCTTTCCAACTCCACCTCCTCCCTATCTTAGTCCAAGTTTTGCTCCTCCTGCCCCTTCTCACTTCTTCCCCCTCTCTGTCCAACACTTCATACCACCTCTCTCTGTCCATATCCTCCTCCTCCTCCACCCACCTCTCTCCTCACCTCCTCCTACCGCCTCTCTTTGTCCACCCTCTCCTCTGTCAATCGCCTTCTCGCCTCTCTCACTGTCTATCTACTCTCCATCTTCTCTTTGATGGTGAACGTTGTTTATTGTTATTGGAAACGAAATCTTGATTGTCAACTACGTCGCTTAAAATGAATGGATACCTAAATTATTTGGAAATATTGGTATACAGGGTATTGAGAGAGAAATCTACAGCTTTGGATCTGTGAGGATAGTAGCTTCAGTGACAGCGTTTCTCACAGTTTTAATTGCTGAAACCGGATTGTAAAGTATTCCAATCACAAGCCGATACGCCTTGAAGTGCTTTATCTGAAAACTACCTTGACCAGTTAAACAGAGAACCGACTTGTGGCGATAACATATTAGACCTTCTGGTGACAAACAGACCCGAACTATTTGAAACAGACAACGCAGAACAGGGATTCAGCGATCATAAAGCGGTTACTCCATCAATGATTTCAGCCGTAAATAGAAATATTGAAAAAGGTAGGAAGATTTTTCTGTTTAGCGAAAGTGACGAACAGCACATTTCACTTTACCTGACGGCTCAACACAAAAGTTTTAAGTACAGATAGTGTTGAGGATCTGTGGACAAAGTTCAAAACCATCGTACAATATGCGTTAGATGAATATGTGCCAAGCAAGATCGTAAGAGATAAGAGCCGCCGTGATACAACAACCGAGTTAGAATACTGCTGCGGAAGCAAAGGGAACTTCACAGCAAACATAAACACTGCCAACGCCTTGCAGACAAACAAAAATTACGCGAAGCGAAATGTAGTGTGAGGAGGGCCATGCGAGAGGCGTTCAATGAATTTGAAAGTAAAGTTCTATGTACTGACTTGGCAGAAAATCCTAAGTAATTTTGGTCCTATGTCAAAGCGGTAGGTGGATCAAAACAAAATGTCCACACACTCTGTGACCAAAATGGAACTGAAACAGAGGAAGACAAACTAAAGGCCGAAATACTAAATTTCTTTTCCAAAGCTGTTTCACAGAGGAAGACTAAGCTGTAGTTCCTTCTCTAGATTGTGGCACAGACGAGAAAATGGTAGATAGCGAAATAGACGACAGAGGGATTGAGAAACAATTAAAATCGCTCAAAAGGGTAAAGGCCGCTGGACCTGATGGGACACCAGTTCGATTTTACACAGAGTACGCGAAGGAACTTGTCCCCCTCCTTGCAGCGGTGTACCATAGGTCTGTAGAGGAGCGTAGTGTTCCAAAGGGTTGAAAAAGGGCACAGGTCATCCCCGTTTTCAAGAAGGGACCTCGAACAGATGTTCGATTTTACACAGAGTACGCGAAGGAACTTGTCCCCCTCCTTGCAGCGGTGTACCATAGGTCTGTAGAGGAGCGTAGTGTTCCAAAGGGTTGAAAAAGGGCACAGGTCATCCCCGTTTTCAAGAAGGGACCTCGAACAGATGTGCAGAACTATAGACCTATATCTCTAACGTCGATCAGTTTTAGAATTTTGTAACACGTATTATGTTCGAGTATAATGACTTTTCTGGAGACTAGAAATCTACTCTGTATGAATCAGCATGGGTTTCGAAAAAGACATTCGTGTTTCTTGACTTCCGCAAGGCGTTCGATACAGTTCCCCACAGTCGTTTAATGAACAAAGTAAGAGCATATGGACTATCAGATCAATTGTGTGATTGGATTGAAGAGTTCCTAGGTAACAGAACTCAGCATGTCATTCTCAATGGAGAGAAGTCTTCCGAAGTAAGAGTGATTTCAGCTGTGCCCCAGGGGAGTGTCATACGATCGTTGCTATTCACAATATACATAAATGACGTTGTGGATGACATCGGAATTTCACTGAGGCCTTTTTGCGGATGATGCTGTAGTACATCGAGAGGTTGTAACAACGGAAAATTGTACCGAATTGCAGGAGGATCTGCAGCGAATTGACGCATGGTGCAGAGAATGGCAATTGAATCTCAACGAAGACAAGTGTAATGTGCGGCGAATAAATAGAAAGATCCAATATCATTTAGCTACAATATAGTAGGTCAGCAACTGGAAGCAGTTAATTCCATAAATTATCTGGGAGTACGCATTAGGAGTGATTTAAAATGGAATGATCATATAAAGTTGATCGTCGGTAAAGCAGATTACAGACTGAGATTCATTGGAAGAATCCTAAAGAAATGCAATCAGAAAACAAAGGAAGTAAGTTACAGTACGCTTGTTCGCCCACTGCTTGAATACTGCTCAGCAGTGTGGGATCCGCACCAGGTAGGGTTGATAGAAGAGATAGAGAAGATCCAACGGAAAGCAGCGCGCTTCGTTACAGGATCATTTAGTAATTGCGAAAGCGTTACGGAGATGATAGATAAACTCCAGTGGAAGACTCTGAAGGAGAGACGCTCAGTAGCTCGGTACGGGCTTTTGTTGAAGTTTCGATAACATACCTTCACCGAGGAGTCAAGCAGCATATTGCTCCCTCCTGCGTATATCTCGCGAAGAGACCATGAGGATAAAATCAGAGAAATTAGAGCCCACACAGAGGCACACCAACAATCCTTCTTTCCACGAACAATACGAGACTGGAATAGAAGGGAGAACCAATAGAGGTACTCAAGGTACCCTCCGCCACACACCGTCAGTTGGCTTGCGGAGTATCGATGTAGATGTAGAATATAGTTTTCTTTTGTTAAAACCGACTGAGATGAAGAAAACAAAGGGGCACATTCTTTCGTTTATAATTTTTTTTAATAATAGATAAAGAGAAAGAATTTACGAGTATTTAGGAGAAACAATCTGTCTGATGGTTTAAAGAACCCTGTTAACGCAGTAAAACTGCCTGCGAGGCAGAAAAAGAAACTACACATTTTCACGCCACGACACAACAAAGAATACTTTTCTCACAGTCGGTTTTAACATATAATCTGTATATTGCTGTTTAAAATATTTGTGTTGAAGTGGACACGTGTTCTTCGCTTAGCATTTGTAGTTTGATTGTGTCTGTACTGGTGCACGACGATCAGAAACCCTTACGAATACAACTGATGAAACGGGTAAGTTCGTACCCAATGCGATCCACGATCCGGAAGGACGAAAATTTCCAACTGGGGATGAGCTTACAGTAATCTGCCAGATTTCATGTCGAAAGTCTGTGCAGTTTAAAATACTCTTAGTCGTTACGGACTGATGTCTCATATGTTAATGTCGCTGTGGAAGATCGTGAGTTATTACCCGATGACGGTCTATTAAGTGAAACCAAAATATGGGTACGAAATAATGCATATTCCTACCTCTGCATGGTCATGATTACCTCGTAACACTCTTAAGTGCTTGACAGAGAATTCGTCGGACTACCATTAGACTATCCTCTCTATCGTTCCAATCTCCAACACTTAAATCTTCCAGTGCGAGCTCTGATTTCAGTTATTTATTAGCTATGTAGATGGGCGTCAACAAAAAAAAGTTTTCGCATTCGGAGGAGGAAACTGGTGACTCAAATTTCCTTAAAAGATTTCGGGGAAACGAAAAGAGCCTTCATTTTAATGACTGACATCTGACCTCGTGCATCGCATCAGTGACACTCTCTCCCTTATTTAGCGGTAATTCAAAACGAGCTGCCTTTCTTGAACTTTTTCTATGTCCTCCATCAATCCAATCTGGTAAAGTTTCCTCACGGCGCACCAATACTTCAGAGAAAGACGGACAAGAGTGGAGTAGTTAGTCGGCTTAACAACATCTTCCAATAATTCTGGCAATAAAAGGAAGTCTTTAGTTGTCGTTTCCAACAAATTTTGTTTGTGAGTCTCCCAATTTATGTTGTTCGATACTAAAACCCCAAGATGTTTAGATTTGTATGATTTATGTAACGGGATTCGTTTCAGTACTCTTAAGGATGACCACGTTTTTCATTATCTAGGGTGAATTACCACTCTTCCCATTATACAGATATCCTACACAAATCATGTTGCAAAGATCAAAAGATCTTTTGATGGCCTTACTGGGCCATAATCGCAAAACAATCTGATCCTCTGATTTACACACTACGTTCGGCTCTGTACCAAAGGTCCACAATTATCCCTGTCAGAAATGCTACACCAGAGACTTTCTTCCGATCGCAAGCTTTACACATCGTTCATAGCAATATGAATCGCCACCTGCAGTTAGCCACACACTGTACTCTTAATGGAATCTGGAAGGAACCATTCCACATCTCGGATGACTCCCCCCTCCCAGTAAGCAAACTGAACATCTTCTCTTCCTTGGCAGCCATATCCCTAAGAGATATGAGGCTACCAAGGTCAGTAATCTCACCGTCTGTGAAACAAGAAGAGTGACTGCGTCTCGTCCAGGTTCTTTACTAGAAACGGACAGCCTTTGAGACGAACTGCAGTGGTCTTTGGATTAGTTCCTCCAGAATGAGGTTTCAGCGTCACTGCCAGTGACTGGGCCAGCTTCAGAAGTGGACCAGAGACGTACTGGACGTCCCTAGAATCTCCATGTCCGTCATCCCATAGCGATGCCCATTGGAAACAACCTTAAGCTAGACATCTGAAATCAGCACCATCTGGAGCTGTCAGCAAAGAACCACCGAACTCGCATCCTAAAACAGCACTCACAGTCTCTTTACATATTCAAGACTGCGGAACCCTCCACTACGCAGCTACTAAGACTTGTGTTTGTGCCTAATAAATACACAAACTTTCTAGAAATTTAAGAATTAAACTAAAAAAGCATCCAGGTAAAGCTAAATAAGCTGATTGTAATTGGAAGCTCGTAAACTAATTTGCAAACAAATGATGTACCCTCCTTGTGTCTAATGGGAAAACGCAGTTTATTTGCATGTAACTTGTAAATATTAAATTCCTCTATCAAGAATCAGTGGGAGAATCAACTAACAGGGCCGAAATTGTTTTTACGAAACCTAAACAAAATCTAAGAGGGCACTGCTAAATAGTGTTATCAAATATGGAAGTCTAAATTATCTCAACATTGGAAATGAAGGCAACCGAATGGAAGGTTCCAGTGATAATGACGTAATATTTTTCTCTAATGATATTTGTGATAGGTATTACTCTGACTTTTGAGCACAGACAAACAAAAACTAAATGAAACCAGAAATAACGTAAGGAGAGTTATGTGTGGAGTATCCAGTGTACGCTAAAATAAAACTCCGTACTTCAACTTGAAAAATAATCCTCAGAAATTTTTTATCCTTACGTTAAATCCGTAATGTGGTCGAAGCTATCTGTGCAGATACTCTACGACTCTACGACCATAATAGCACTGAAACTGAGGATGGCATAAAATAGGCCGAAATGCTGAACTTCTCTTTCTAAAATCGTTTCACAGAATAAGACTGCACCGTAGTTAAAAAAAATGGTTTTGAGCACTATGGGACTTAACTGCTGAGGTCATCACTCCCCTAGAACTTAGCGGTCTCGCGGTTCCAGACTGTAGCGCTTAGAACCGCTCGGCCACCCCGGCCGCGGCTGTACCGTAGTACTTTCGTTAAATCTTCGCACGATACATCGAAATAATGACAGTGAGATAGAAAAGTAACTGAAATCGCTCGACAGAGGAAAGCCACTGGACGTGACTGGAAAGCAATACGATTATACAGCTGCCCCTCTTCCAACACCAATATACCGTAGCTCTCTGGAGGAGCGAAGTGTCAATGATGATTCGAAAACAGCACTGTTTCATTACCCGTTTTCAAGAACTGTCGTCGAGCAGACACACAAACTACGGGCCCCTATCCCTGACGTCGGTTTGCTGTAGAATTTTTGAACTTTTATGCCCACATATTATGACATTTCTGGAGATCGAAAGTCTGCTCCCGTAGGAATCAACATGGGTTCCGAAAACAACGGTAGTGTGAACCCAGCTCGCTCTATTCGTTCACAAGATTCAGATGACGATGGATACTGATGTCAGAGTGGATGCTCTTTTCTTGCCTTTCGTGCGGCATTCGATACGGTTCTGTACTCCTGCCTAATGAACAAAGTACGAGCGTGTGGAATATTAGACCAACTGTGTGACTGGGTCGAAAGAGTTTCTAGCAGCATGTAAGTCTGAACGGAGAGCAGACTTCAGAAGAAAAGGTAACTTCTTGCATCCACTGTGTTGAAAGGCCCACAATATACGCAAATGACATAGCGACACCGGCCGTTCCATGAGGCTTCTCTCAGGTGGTGCTGTTGCATACAGAGAAGTCCTGCAGAGGATCGACGTTTGGCGTAGGGGAATTGACCTTTAACATAAACAAATGTATCGTATAGCGTATACAGAGATAAATACGGACGATATGTGTATGGAATGATTTCAACAGGTACAACAACGTAAAACTACATCTGCATCTGCATGGGTACTCTGCAAATAGCATTTAAGTGCTTGGCAGAGGGTTCATCGAACCACCTTCACATTTCTCTATTATTGCAATCTCGTACAGAGCGCGGAAGGAGCAAACACCTATATCCTTCCGTACGAGCTCCGATTTCCCTTATTTTATCGTGGTGATAGTTTCTCCCTATGCAGGTCGGTGTTAAGAAAATATTATCACATTCGGAGGAGAAAGTTGATGATTGGAATTTCGTGAGAAGATTCCGTCTCAACGAAAAACGCCTTTCTTTTAATGATGTCCAGTCCAGATCCGATATCAGTTCTGTGACACTCTCTCCCATATTTCGCCGTAATACAAAACGTGCTACCCTTCTATGAACTTTTTCTATGTACTCCGTTAGTTCTATCTGATAAGGATCCCACACCGCGCAGCAGTATTCTAAAAGAGGACAGACAAGCTTAGTGTAGGCAGTCTCCTCAGTAGATCTGTTACATTTTCTAACTGTCCTGCCAATAAAACGCAGTCTTTGGTTAGTCTTTTCCACAACATTTTCTATGTGTTCCTTCCAATTTAAGATGTTCGTAATTTTATTACCCAGATTTTAGTGGAATTTGCGGCATTTAGATTAGACTGATTTATCGTGTAACCGAAGTTTAACGAATTCCTTTTAGTACTCGTGTGGATGGCCTCACTCTTTCTGTTATTTAAGGTCAACTGCCAATTTTCTCACCATTCAGATATCTCTTGTAAATCGTTTCTGATGACTTTATTAGTCGATAAACGACAGCGTCATCTGCTAACAATCTAAGACAGCTGCTCAGATTGTCTCCGAAATCGTTTGTATAGATACGAAACAGCAAAGGGCCTATAACGCTATATTGGGGAACGCCAGAAATCACTTCTGATTTACTCGATGACTTTCCGTCAGTTATTACGAACTGTGACCTATATGACAGGAAACCACAAATCCAGTCACATAACTGAGACGATGCTCAATAAGCACGCAATTTCACTACAAGCCGCTTGTGTGGTATACAGTCAAAAGCCTTCCGGAAATCCAGAAAAGCGGAATCGGTCTGAAATCCCTTGTCAATAGCACTCAACACTTCATGTGAATAAAGAGATAGTTGTGTTTCACAGGAACGATGTTTCCTAAACCCATGTTGACTGTGTTTCAATAGACAGTACTCTTCGATGTAATTCATAATGTTTGAACACAACGTATGTTCCAAAATCTTGCTGCATATTGACGTTAACGATATGGTCCTATAATTTATTGGGTTACTCCAACTGCCACTCTTGAACATTGGTGTGACCTGGGCAACTCTCCAGTCCTTGGGTACTAACCACAGGAAATGTGGGTTCCGGACTCAGATTCACTGGAAGAAGCCTCAGTAAATGTAGTCCTTCAACAAAAGAGGTGGCTTACAAATCTCTCGTTCGACCATTACTTGAATATTGCTCGTCAATGTGTGATCCGTCTCAGATTAAATTGGTAGATGAAATACAGAGGATAAAAACAAAAGCAAGCGTTTCTTTACAGGTTCATTTAGCACACATGAAAGTGCCACGAATACGATCAACCATCTGTAATGGCAGACGCAGCAAGAGAGGCGTTGTGCATCGCAGTGTGGTTTACTGTTGAAGTTCCCGGAAGAGTGAACAACTACATGGTGTCCGAGAAGGAGTGGTCAGTGTTCAGAGATATGACAGGAGTGACCATTCAAAGCAAAAAGTCTGCCGGCCGGAGCGGCCAAGTGGTTCTAGGCGCTACAGCCTAGAACCGCGCGACCGCTACTGTCGCAGGTTCGAATCCTGCCTCGGGCATGAATGCGTGTGATGTCTTTAGGATAGTTGGGTTTAAGTAGTTCTAAGTTCTACGAACGTGATGACCTCAGAAGTTAAGTCCCATAGTGCTCAGAGCCATTTTTGAAGCCAAAAGTCTAATAAACATGGGTTCTAAAATGCATAACTCAAGGGCTACAGACATCTCTTCACCTTCGATAATGTGAAAAAAATCTCTTTTGCTGCAAGCTTTTTGCTTTCCGTATTTTGAGAGATGGTACTATGGACCAACACAAGCCAAAAATGTCCACTTAACAGGCAAGGGCTCAAAGGTTAAGTGTGCGCTTTAGAGCCCACGTTTACCACATTCTTTTTTTTTTGTTTAGTCCATATTCGCTCCTTCCACAATACGGAAGGGAAAGGAGATATTGTTTCACGTCATAGAGAATAAAGAAGTGTTAGAGCTCTTAAGGTGTATATTTAGAGTTTTGTTTACTAGACATTCAAGCTTCGAATGATCGTTCCTGTCGTATTCCTGAATATTGACAAATTACTCCTGGGTTTCACTGTATATTGCTTCTTCCCAACTGTAACTTGCGAAAAGACTATGAAGATAAAATGAGAGGGATTCGAACACGCTCGAGGACTTAGCAGCAAGCATTCTTCTCGTGAACAAATTGCGAGTAAGATAGGAAAGGGGCGTTACACGAAGTTCCAGAGAATAAATGCTTGTATTGTCTCTGCGGTTGCAATGTTACTTTTCGTATTACGCTGTAGAAATTTTTTGAAAGTAATGATTTTATGCTGCATTATTAGTTTGAGACCTGAGCCCATCGTCAGACGGTAGTGTTGACTGCTTTGCTACTTTTACATTTGTATCCTAAAACATAAAAAAGGTTTCGTGATGTATCGATTAGAAAATGTTTTACACATGCATCCGAAAATATAACAAAGCTTTTACTTACTTCTTTTACATATTATAAGACAAAGATTTGACTTTCTATTACGATCCCTACTGATCAGTGCACTGAACTAAATAAAAGATAGCAAATATACTTATTAGCGTTTGCTGCTGTTTTTATGTGGCAAAGAATGTGATATGTGTACAGATATGGCTAACTTCTGGGGTTACTTTGAAGATATTTCTTCACAATACAGATAATTTTACAGTGTTAGACACTTAATTTTTAGGGTCCAAAAGATGCTGGTAATGGCCAATGAAAAATTTTCTCCCCATCAGTTAACTAGTATTTCAATCACTTCAAATTATTGGAACCGTACAAAATTTTGGAGGTAGCAAAAGTTGACTCACGTCGTCCAGTATGGAATCGCAGAGATAAACCATCGAAGAAAACTTATAAATGTGGCCTTTTGACTAAAAAGGAATACAGATGAATTTATTAGAGGAATTTAGGAATACACAGCCACATTCATAATTATTTGACTGCCTCCTGAATGATCAAATAGAATTTAAAAAACCAAATGCACCTCTGAAATCTACGGAAACAGCTGCGGGGGGTGGGGGGGTGGGGGGGGTGTCCTCTAACTAAAATGGATAAATGTATGTGAATAAAATAATAGCAAGATAAAAAAAAACGAAACAAATTTCATTGACATTGATCTAACAAATATGGTTTATTTCCGTATTGTTGCATTTATTGGTGGGGAACGACCGAGTTTATCGTAAGCACTCAATACCTTGTACTGACTAAAATTTTTATTGAATTAACCACAAAATGAGAGCAAATTTTGATCCAATCGAGTAACTTTCATCTGGTTCTTTGGTCCTTCGGCAGTCCACATATACGATAGTCATACAAAATTTATATAGCTCTACAGGAGGCCGTTGAATTGCAGCACCCGTTTGCTTGCCTGAATGACCTACTGAATTATCAAGAGCGTGATAGTGAGCCACCGAATATGTAAAGTAAATTTATTTATAATTTTTCTTTTCATTTTCGAATCACGCCTTACTAATTTCCGCATCATCGACAGTTTCACTCACATTAGCGCCACCGTAGGTTCAAAAGCGGGTTGCCTCCGGACGACTTGGCGAATTCCGGGTTTTGGCAGCCTCTCTTTGTGTGCCGTCTTCATCACCGACTTCCTCTCTCCTTTTGTCCCAGCTGCGTTTGCGACGCCCTTCAGACTGGCGTCTCTGTCACTGCTTTGCGTTGATTACCAAGTAGACGATCCCTGCGGCCGAAGCCTTTTGACAAAAGAATCACATTATCTCCGTTCGGCAAAAGGAGTCACTACGTGGATCCGCGAAAATCTTTGAGTGGTTCGCTTTCGTCTTGCCTAAAGGCTGTGTGCCACTTATGGTTAAATTTTATAAAAGAAAATTCGTTAATTGTAGTTTCTGAAGCTGACGACAGTTTGTGTAACAGTGAAATTATACCCAGCAGCTCTTCTTCTCAGTCAGAAATACACATTTGTTTGAGGGCTACACATAACTGATTGCTTGATAAGCACGCACGATCAAACATTTTGCACAGGCACGCACAAAACCGCCGCTACTCCACACGGTTCAAGCATGCTTATGCAAACGACATGTAAAGAGATACGTTGAGCTCGGACAACGATGAGCCCAGTGTCATCTGACTGGTCCAAGATAGCAAACTAAAAGCAAAGAAGTGGAGTTACCTGCAATGATGTAGCTCAATAGACAAAAAAAAAAATTATGCACAGATGGTTCCTTTAGCTGCAAGTGGCTCATTTTACTTCAATTATAAACAAATTCACAGTGAATATTAAAAAGGACCTAACGCTGTTCAGAAAAGATGCATTAACACTCGAGCGGGCGCGCCGTGTTTTATAACACGGGCGAAGGCGGGGCGTACGTCGTACGCATGTAGAAAATACCTGCCTTTATGTTACCATGGTAGACAATCACAGTTTAATCTGAGTTTAATTAAACAACTATAAGAAACTGACTTATATAAGCCAGATCTCTGTTCAATTACACAATAAAAAAATAAATTTTCGTTACATATCTCTGATGCTGCATGTAAGTGTTACCCCACATTAATGACACACTCGAAGCATTAAACTGCGCAATTGCATCAGTTCACAGCCAGTCGCTGTTTTTGTTGTTAAATATCTCTTAGACAATTGCCTCATAATAGGACTGCGCCGCTAGCTCGGAATCTGTGCCATTTTCTTTCACAGATCGTAATATTTCTCACTTAACTTTCCGTTCAATTTATATTACTGCTGGTCACTTGGACGTATGACAACACAACTTAGCACTGTGTTAGCTGAAGCAATAATGAAGGAATAGGTATGGACTAGCAATTGTAGAGCAACAATGGAACAGTAGAAGACAATCTTATTTTTGGATGGCGCACTTTGTTTGTAGGTGGGCCTGCTCGAGGGTTAGATAAAGTTGGTGGTGGCGTGGTTGTTGCTATTAGAAATAGTTACCTTGTACTGAAATTGAAGTACATAGTTCCTGGGAGTTACCAAGATTAGCCATTGTCTTTGACAACTTGAATAATTTAATAATTGCTTCATTTTACCGACCTCCCGACTCAAATAATACAGTTACTGAACAGTTCAGTGAAGTTTTTAGTCTCGTGTCAGATAGGTACCACACTCATAAACTTGTAGACTGCTTGGTGGTGACTTCGATCTGCCCTCGACATTTGGCGAAATGCCATGTTTAGAGTCAGTGGTAGGCATAAAATCGTCCAAAACCATACTAAACTCTTTCTCCGAAAAGTATTTTGAACAATTAGATCAGGAGCCCACTTGAAATTTAAATGGCTGGGAAAACATACTCGACCCCTAACCAACAATGATCACAAGAAGACGGGGAGCATTATGGCGGATAAATGGATTAGCAGTCACAAGGTCGTTGTGGCGAGACCGAACGCCATAACATTCAAGCCCCCGAAAATGCGTCTTAAGTTCAAAGTAGTATCGACAGTGGTGGGGATATTTACAGGAAATAAATGTATTATGTTCGAAACTGGCCACCGTCTCTCCCCGTGGTACGCAAGGAAGGTCAGGACAATTATAGAGCAACGAGAAAACCAAGCCAAATTTAAAACACGCTGAATCCCCAAGATTGGCGGGCATTTCAGGAGGTCGAACTTAGCACGAACTTCTAAGGGAAGTGCTTTTAATACTTCCCACAACGAAACTCTGTATCGAAATCTTGGAGAAAATCGAAGGAGATTCTAGTCGTATGTGAAACACACCAGTGGCAACACACAGTCAATACCTTCAGCGTAGGAATAGCGAAGGCAATGCTACCGGTGACAATGCCACAAAAGTGGAGTTACTAAGAACTGTTTCCCAAAATTTCTTCACCAAAGGAGACAAAGTAAAGATTCCAGAATTCGAATCTAAATAGGTGCCAACAGGAGTTACTTACAAGTAGATAATCTCGTTGTAGCGAAGAATCTTAAAACACGTAATAAGGACAAGTTCTCTGGTCCAGAATTTATACCAGATAGATTCCTTTCAGATTAGGCTGATATAATAGCACTGTACTTCTGGATCATATACAACCACTCGCTCAACGAAAGAGCCGTACATAAAGTCTGGGAAGCTGCACAGGTTGACATAAGTACTTAAGAAAGGAAGCAGGGGTAAACCGATGAATTACAGATCCATTTCATTGACGTCGTTTTGAAGTAGGATTTCTGTTCCTATACTGTGTTCGAACATTTGGAATTACCTCGAGGCATACGATCTGCTGAGACAGAGTCAGCACGGATTCAGAACGGAATTACCTGCTTACTCTCACGAAAAAATGAGCACTATCCACAGGGGATCTCAAATTGATTCCATATATTTTGGTGTTCAAAAGGTTTTTAATACCTATCCCCACAAGCGGTTTGTATCCAATTTAGAAAATGGATCGACTGAGGACATAAAAAAAGTTATGAGAAGGCCAACACGTTTTGTATTATCGCGACGTAGGGGAGAGAGTGTCACTGTTACGAAACGTGATAGCAATCACTACAACAAAGTGGTTTTTCGTCGCGGCGAGATGGTTTCAGGAAGTTTCAATGTTCTCCGAATGGGAAAATATTTTGTTGACACCCATCTACATAGGGAGAAATGATTACTGTAATAAAATAAAAGGAATCAGAGCTTCAACGGAAAGATTTCATTCCTCGTTTTTCTCATGCGCTGTTATGGCGAGGAACGATTGAGAAAGTATGTGAAAGTGGTTCAAGGAAGACTACGCCAGGCACGTAAGTGTGAATTGCAGAATAGTCATGTGGATGTGGACTAAAATGCCAAAGCATACGCAAATTATACATTTCTTGTGCTAGAGTTCTGCCCAAATGGCAGAATATCTTATGGACGTGTCTTTCAGATCACAGAATTCTTCGGAGCCGTTTACAAATCACTGAACTTTTGAGAGAGACAGGAGTCGCAAACAGTTCACGAAAATTGTCATATATATTCACAGGGCAAATGTTTTTTTCTTTGGGGACTGAGTGGTATACAGAAACCATTGTGGTAGATTGACGAACTGCGTTGAAAAATTAAAACATCGACCGATTATGCAGAGGGTGCGTTATTTAGCACGTTGTTGGGATTTTGACAGCACTATTTAGCAAATTTCAATTCGCTATCAATTTGAAAGTTAGCTGCACTGATAAAGTAGCAAAAGTAACTATTTCTCAACATACTCGCTTACTGAGTTCCATGTGATGATCTCGATTATGAGGACACAGAACACGGCATAGTTTATAATGGTATAACAAAAAGTAATTAGAATGTGTTACCATTACAAAGTTGTATCATTGGAAACGCATCATTTGATGACAAACATGTTATAAAAGAGTTCACAAACTACTTCATAAAAAAGGATAATTTCCTTGGCCACAAGAAAAATAACAAAGGAAGATAATGCCCTATGTGTGAAAATTGTGTCCACAGATAAATTAAAAAAAAGCTGTTTAGCAGCATTATTGTAACCAACTACCGGTGTTCCTGAAAATCTGTATCACTTATTCATCTTTCTTCTACATTAGGTACAAGGCTTCTGGGTGTCCCTGCTCATTCAAAGAGCTAAAAAGGAAATGGAAGTACCGCAGCATTCACTTGTATACTTGAGATGAGCCGTCAGTAATTGATAACGAGTTTCCATTTTCTCATGCAGTAATTTAAGCTCGGTGAATTCGTCTACTATATACTTCTCTGTTGTAGTTGAATTTCTTTATATTTAAGAAGACGGATATTATAGGCAGAACCCTATTTTGCTTTATTATTTATCCCTCTGAGTTGATATTTCACAGAAAAGGGGTAATTTGCGCAAGCGTGAATAAAATCTTCCTGTTACTCGCAGTTGAACATTTCATATTGTGAACGATGCCGCACAGCTGCTGTGTGCTCGCACTAACCGACCTATTGTTAGTACACACGCGCAGGCATGCACACGTTAGCATGCTTCCACGTGTTTGCGTAACTGAAATTCGAACAGGCAACTTATACAGTGTTTATACTTGCACAAATGTATCCTACAAACGCTCACCATACTTGCGCAAAAAGCATCATGTGTACTTATCAGACAAGCAGTTTTTTGTTAAGTCCCCGTAACTGGTTGCTATGGACTGAAAATAAACACTGTCGTTATTTATTTATTTCATGTAATATCTCTGGCGAGAAGCTATGGTATAGCTGTGAGAAGATAGTATGGTTTCTGGCTCGTTAATGTACGACATGTAACTTTGTGACGAAACCAGGGAGCCCGTGTCACGGGGGGATATGCGTGCCGCTGAAAGACTAAAATCGACGTCAGCGTGTTCCGCGTCATCTATTCAAGGTAAGAGCCAAGACAGGATTAGCAGTGCAACCTGCATTTACTTAACTTAACGACTCTTACGCTGTCGGCTGATTTTCGTTTCTTGCTGCTGTTGACAGTTCATTATCGTTGGACTTAGCCTATCAGGTGATAGAATACGGTAGTCAATGAGAAGCTCTCAATCTTATAATTGTGGTTATCATACATATTTCGCTGTTTTTCCGCGTGTGTCACGATTTCCGAGGTTGTGTTTTTGTAAGAACCTAATATCCCAGCTGAAATTGCTGCGCGTAGCACAAAACAGCAGAGCATTATATTGCTGCAAGTTAAACAAATAGCAGTTAACTTCATTCATAAGGGAAATTAAATTACGAGCGAGAATTACATTGGCTATCTAAGTCTGAATCCTGATTCATCACGTTACTACCCACTATTCATCGTGCGAACCGCTACCAGCGTCAGCACGGAACGGAACATCTGCCGAAACAGTAACTGCACATTTACGACGTTCGAATAGTATGCGTTCGTATTCTGGTAAACGTATATTGAATTACCTATGCGAGTATTGTGAAGATCATACACGGACAGAGTCTACTCTACGGCTGATATTGTAGAATATTGATAATAGTGACAGTTTAAAGTTATAACTTACTTACTTACTTAAAGTTATAACTTACCGCAAGCAACACCATCTGTTATTCGTTTGAATTACTTTCACCTACGGTCGCAGGTTCGAATCCTGCCTCGGGCATGGATGTGTGTGATGTCCTTAGGTTAGTTAGGTTTAATAAGTTATAAGTTCTAGGGGACTGATGACCTAAGATGTTAAGTCCCATAGTGCTCAGAGCCATTTGAACCATTATTACCTTCACAATCTAATACATACTGTAACGACATTTTTTGTTTACACTGCGACAGCAACACTCCAAGCGGAAGAGAGCTACAGTTCTGTGTATGATGAAGCATTAGTGCGAATATAATACATTAAAATAGTTTTTACAACAGAAAGCGTATGTATTGTCATAAGAATAGGCAGTAACTAAAACATGACACCACATTTCTCTCTCTTGGATCCCGGAAATTATGTAATGGTCCATTACAGGACAGTTTATGTGCCATTCTCTTGCAACCTAATTACATTTAATGAAGATTGTCGTTCCCTTTTAACAATTAAAATGGCTAGCAAACATCGTATGCCTACTGAATAACATTAAGTTTCCTTCACGAGACTTCCACTCATATCAGTGAATGTGGAACGTAACAAACTTCTATGGAATTCAATACCTACATTACTTAACGTACCAAATAAGCTACCAAAACTCTTAACTGAAGGGAAAATTATACAAACGTGACAAGGAAACGTCAAAAGCAGTAAAACTGTTTTCCAACACGGAAGAAACCTATTCAGTAATTGTTGTCACATTTGAGTCATAAGGGGCACGAAATTTCGACACTGTCGCATTTAAAGGAAAAGTAATTACGTTTACAAAAATATACAAATGATATAAAGCCGTTTGAAGTGTAAGAATGTGCAAACCATTAGGTTCCACACAAAATTGTTCACTGTCAAGAAAAGTGACTATAATTTAATTAGAACTAAAAGGAACAGAAATGCATGCTTCTCATGCATGGAATGTGTGTTTAAATTCTCTTGCCTTCGGCGAAGTAAGCAACAATTCGAAAGTATTTCTTAATGAATAAATTGTAGCTCGTGTCATTGAATCATGAGATTCCGCTGCTTTTGCAGTTATTTCACTTCATAACCATTCATGTCTCTTGATCACTTACCAGTGCTTGGAGCGAAAAAATATAATAACTGTTCCGTTAATGAAATAGAAAAAAAGTTAAAAACAAACGTTAGTCTTGCGACTGGCTTTTTCGCCGCTAAGGGAGTCATTGCCATTCTAACTGTCGGACGGTAACAACCTTCACAGTTGTGGGTGTCGCGACTGTACGTTTTAGACTAGACTGTGTTAGTATCCGTGCTACTACAAACTTTGAACGTTAACATGTAACGACAGTCTAGTGAACTCAGTACTAATCTGTAGAGACTACTATAAGAAGCAAAGCCTTGACGCATGACCTCACAGCCGCCGTGTTAAACCTGGGAAAGTTGTCAAATTGTTCTGCTGTACAGAAGGAATACTATTACCATTTGTGGATACTATGAGACATGGCCTTGGTTTAGTTTATGGTTCACTGTTCATATTGCTTTGCATCTGTTAATCCTTCTCTGAAAAATTTATTTCGAAATTATTCTCTGTCTTCATACATAATATTTTCATAGCGCCGCTAAAAATAATTAGAAATTGTTCTTCTCGAACATCTGATTAATGCTCAAGGAATATTTCGCTTTCACTTTCAGCGTTCTGTTCCGTGAACGATGAGACTGTATAGCCTCTAAAATGAGTGAATAATTGGCTTGAGCAATTTCTTATAACGCTAATCATTCTGATATTCGACATTTTTTTATCTCTATTGATTGGGCTCCTACACCACCAAAACAATTGGCCGATTTTTAACATTATTAATGTAAACATGCCTGTGAGGGTACTGAACTTTCGCAAAAGGCGAGAATTCTGTCAAAACGTAACCGTTATAAGCACTGTAGTTTAATAATTGGAAGGCTTGACGGATACAACGATGTAATTGTTATTTTATGATGTTAAAATTTACAAAATTGTTAAGTAGAACTTACAAAATCGTCACTTTTACTATTTGGAAGGGCTCGACTGGGCTTGGGGCATAATAAGGCCTTTCAATAAAGAGCAAGGTCGGAAATTTTTGTACAGTGGGTAGAGGGAGTGACACGAACAACATACTAGAAATCGTGACTGCACAGGGATGAGTGTGCAGGTGGAGGTGCGTTTGAAGGTGAATTTTATACGTTTTTCTTGAATAACTCGAAAACCGAGCCCTCCAGCGAAAGCCTACCCTGACACAAAAATTAACTTCATTCAGTTTCATACAAAACAGGACCTGTTTTATTTTTTCTACTGGAGTAAGAGTAGCGCTTAGGGAGCGAGCGCATATAAAAATCCCGCCTGTGGCTTTTGGACGCCAGATATAACTTTGCAGGTTCCATAAAACGACAGCGGTAAGGGCCTCGAGAATGTGTGGGTGCAGGATGGCTGAACAGTAATCAAAACTGTATTTGACAAGAATACGGTTACAGACATGACATAGCCTACCTGATTAAACGCTGCTTACATATCTCTGTTAATAAACTACCGTAATAATATATACGTCTGCATGCATTCGTGGCCGTTGTCACTGAAGGTAAAATCTTCTTGGATTTTTTGTTAGGTCTTGGGATGTTTCTTCTGCACGATCGTCATTACGACCTTCCTCCTAGAGTCTTCTTCAATATCCTGAAGAGGTTGGAGGTTGCCAGCAGAGGGGTGCAAACGTCTATCTTGTAGAAGAAACAGACACGGCCTAACATCCTAGAGGCCTCACCTTCAGTTTATTACTCTTTCATTTCTAAACAAAAACCCTTTTTTGCGTTTGTGTAATTTCTGTGATTAATTTTGTACTTCAGCCTCAAACTATTATTCAATGCCTCCTGTAGGCTTTACTTAATTTAAGTTACCACAAATGTCTGTTGTTTTTGTTACTGTTCGTTATTTGTTTGCAATAGTAGCTCTAACACTGTGACCATTCGCACACTTTTTCATTGCTTTACAAACACGTTTTCTTAATTGTCTGTTATTACAAGCAGTGTAATTCTAGTACTTCTTAACTTTAATTTTGTATGCTAACGCTGTAGTTATATCTACCTTTCTCTTCTGGCAGCATTGAGTCTGAAATTCATAATACGCCTATTTTTCCCTCTGCTACGGAAACGATGTAATAATTAGGTTTCATTTATTCTGGCCAATGATAAAAACTTAGTTTTCTTCCATGAACACTGACTGAAATTTCACACGGGGCAAATCCCTGCATCTGTTCACCCTCCATGATATACTTTTCTTAGGGCTGACAGCTTGGCAGCTTGAACAAGCGCAGTGGGGATGTCGGTGCGTAAACACGATCCAACTTCAAAATCTAAATCTTAAGAACCCTAACGAAAGAGGTAAATGAATGTTCCTAGAAATGAGTCTAGTGAGTCAGAAGCCCTTACCTGACTCCCTCTAAGCAACCAAAAATAAGCAAAAGTACTTCCTTTCACTAGGAATTACGCTCACATTACTACCAATAAGAGCGTGTTACGGTAATGAGTGATACGTACGGAAACTTGTTGTGAAACTCTCGGGGCTGGTTTAAACGCCAAAGCGACGCAAGCCGCCGCTTGGGGCGCCATAGGCGCCACAACTATAAGATTTCCGTAAGGACGTATGGCAGTTAGTACCGGCCGATTGGGCGCCGAGAGGGGCCATAGGGTCTCCCGAGTACAAGATTATTAGATAATGCATATCAAAATTAATAGCGAAAACAGAAACAGATGAAAGTGTGCGAGCGTACCAAACGGTATATCGCTTCTGTGGAGTCCACAGCTCGTGGTCTCGCGGTCGCGTTCTCGCTTCCCGAGCACGGGGTGCAGGGTTCGATTCCCGGCGGTGTCAGGGAAAATTGACCTGCCTCGCGATGACTATGTGTTTGGATCTCCTCATAATTTCATCATCATTCATTAAAGTGCCGAGTTAGCACTGAGCAAAGGTTGGGAATTTGACCGGGCGCTGATAACCGCGCAGTTGAGCGCCCCACAAACCATCATCATCATCGCTTGTGTGGAGAAATGTTCTAGAACCAGCCTTGGAAATGCTCACTCAACAGCAAACCTAAGTTGCTTGTGTAGTTGCAACAACATGACCGTTCTTCCATTACAAACCAAACACCACATGGGGCACTGCAACATTCTGACCGTGATCGGCCTTTGTTGTTCAGTCTGTCACGAACTCTACTGTTGATTGTTTCTACTATGGGCACTAGCGTGCTACTGCTTTCCTCTATTTATGTTATACTTATTTCTAACTGTGCAGCCCTCTATTCCATGTAAGTCTTTTTGTAACATGTGTGTCTTTGTATAAACACTGTACAAAATACGTAGGTCGCCTCGTAAAATGTAAGAAGTATCTCTCCAGGATAAAAAAAAAAATAGGCAAATGTAACACAACGACGTGCACAACACTGACAAAACTTATTTTGCAGAATAGTTCTCATCCCTTATTAAGGGCGAACTGTTTGTGATCCTGCCCGTTATACACTCCTGGAAATTGAAATACGAACACCGTGAATTCATTGTCCCAGGAAGGGGAAACTTTATTGACACATTCCTGGGGTCAGATACATCACATGATCACACTGACAGAACCGCAGGCACATAGACACAGCCAACACAGCATACACAATGTCGGCACTAGTACAGTGTATATCCACCTTTCGCAGCAATGCAGGCTGCTATTCTCCCATGGAGACGATCCTAGAGATGCTGGATGTAGTCCTGTGGAACGGCTTGCCATGCCATTTCCACCTGGGGCCTCAGCTGGACCAGCGTTCGTGCTGGACATGCAGACCGCGTGAGACGACGCTTCATCCAGTCCAAAACATGATCAATGGGGGACAGATTCGGAGATCTTGCTGGCCAGGGTAGTTGACTTACACCTTCAAGAGCACGTTGGGTGGCACGGGATACATGCGGACGTGCATTGTCCTGTTGGAACAGCAAGTACCCTTGCCGGTCTAGGAATGGTAGAAGGATGGGTTCGATGACGGTTTGGATGTACCGTGCACTATTTAGTGTCCCCTCGACGATCACCAGAGGTGTACGGCCAGTGTAGGAGATCGCTCCCCACACCATGATGCCGGGTGTTGGCCCTGTGTGCCTCGGTCGTATGCAGTCCTGATTGTGGCGCTCACGTGCTCGGCGCCAAACACGCATACGACCATCATTGGCACCAAGGCAGAAGCGACTCTCATCGTTGAAGACGACACGTCTCCATTCGTCCCTCCATTCACCCATTCACGCCTGTCGCGACACCACTGGAGGCGGGCTGCACGATGTTGGGGTGTGAGCGGAAGACGGCCTAACCGTGTGCGGGACTGTAGCCCAGCTTCATGGAGACGGTTGCGAATGGTTCTCGCCGATACCCCAGGAGCAACAGTGTCCCTAATTTGCTGGGAAGTGGCGGTGCGGTCCCCTACGGCACTGCGTAGGATCCTACGGTCTTGGCGTGCATCCGTGCGTCGCTGCAGTCCGGTCCCAGGTCGACGGGCACGTGCACCTTCCGCCGACCACTGGCGACAAAATCGATGTACTGTGGAGACCTCACGCCCCACGTGTTGAGCAATTCGGCGGTACGTCTACCCGGCCTCCCGCATGCCCACTATACGCCCTCGCTCAAAGTCCGTTAACTGCACATACGGTTCACGTCCACGCTGTCACGGCATGCTACCAGTGTTAAAGACTGCGATGGAGCTCCGTATGCCACGGCAAACTGGCTGACACTGACGGCGGCGGTGCACAAATGCTGCGCAGCTAGCGCCATTCGATGGCCAACACCGTGGTTCCTGGTGTGTCCGCTGTGCCGTGCGTGTGATCATTGCTTGTAGAGCCCTCTCGCAGTGTCCGGAGCAAGTATGGTGGGTCTGACACACCGGTGTCAATGTGTTCTTTTTTCCATTTCCAGGAGTGTAGAACACAGTTAATTTCCACCGTTACCAGCATGAATTGTAGTAGCGGACTCGCCAGTTTTAAATGCTTGAGAGGGAACTTCCAGTTCCAGCAGTTGCATTACTACCAAAGAAACCTCCTAGAAATGTTGAAGTGGGAACTGGACCTATTTTAGTCTGATGCTGGTGTCATTCAGCCCTAAAATTCAAAATAAGTGTTCAGTCTTAGGAAGCGGTAACATCCGTCAAGTATCTATTCGAAATGATCTCAAATGGAATGATCAGATTACACAAGTAACGGATAAGGCAAACTCTAGACTGCGGTTTATTGGTAGAATCCTGAAGCGATGCAGTCCTTCAACAATGGAAATAGCTTACAGACCGTTAGTTCGTCCAGTCTTTGAGTATTGTTCGACTGTATGGGACCCTTAACAGTTGGGTCAGATTCAAGAGATTGAGAACGTCCAAAGAAGAGCGGCAAGATTCGTGACTGGTACATTTAGGCATCGCGAGATCGTTTGAAATCTCATAGAAAGTTTGAAGGGAGATACACTTGCAGATAGACGGCGCGCTAAACGAAAGAGGCTGCTCACTGAATTCCGAAATCCGATCTTCTCCGAGGATGTAGAGCATTTGTTATTACCACCCACTTTCGAAACGCCCAATGATCACCATTCAAAGATAAGGGAAATTAGAGCTCGTACTGAGGCGTTCAGGCAGTCGTTTTTCCCTCGTGCGATCCGCGAGTGCAACAGAGGGAGGAGGGTGGGGCGAATATGACTTTGCCGCGAATTGTGCCCTTCGTCACACACTGATTGGTGGCTAGCTGAGTATATATGTAGATGTAGAACCAAAGAATATAAGTTTTTGTGGGCACATGTTTCTGTTTGTGTGTTAAAGTGTTAAATAGATGACTCGCTTACGTTTCAGTGTACCTGACTATAGAAAGAAGGACCTGCTAGCGTCATCACCCTTTTTTCCTAGTCAAGGGATACCAACACATGACGGGCTGGCCTAGAGCCGCGGCACGTAAATGACACTGCTTGGAGCTCTACCTGAAGCACGAATGTAACTGTCATCTCTGGCGGCTACGCCATGTGATATCATCGGCTTATGCGTCCTGGACGCAGTAATCTATTGCTAGTGTGAAATATGTCACATAACAGGCGGGGACGAACCTATCCTTGCAGGTTCTTCCAGAAGGTGGAACGGTGCTTGCTGTCTGTCAGATTTGAGAACATCTCAGTCTATATATCGACATCCAGTTGGCAGCTGGAGCAGTAGAGAAAGCTACAACAAGTGGGCTTCTGTAGCGGCGGGTAGTCCTGGGTTGATGCTGTATGGGGAGGAGGTAAAATTTATGGGAAACACTAGCAGGTGGCTCTGCAGTCAGTGATTCAGTTTTGGAGTGCGGGTGGCATGTGATTGTTAAGGCCCAAAGAGTCGGTTGGTAGAGTCACTTCACAAACCATTGAAGTGGTTCTCATGCACTCAGCTGTTTTATGATTTTATTATTACCCACAGACGTGAAGTTGTTCTGAACCTGGCTGAAGATTGGTGTGTTCGATAATCTATAATCCAAGGCTTTAAATGCATGTGAGGCATAAATACTTTCAGAAACCGAACCTGCAGTTCCAAGCGTAACACTATACCGACAATCATTTTTACATGAAGCCTCTACCTACAATAATATCTTTAGGGAATTGTTTAGCAAGTACAGTTTGGAAAACGATGGTACAATGCTGCAAGCTGATCCGAACGTACGGGAATATACATTATCTTGTTCGTGAGAGCAGAATGCGAACAGACTAATGCCTTGTCTACCGGTAATGAGCTTATTTCATCGGTATGCTTCTGTGTTCGACGCTGTACGATGTACCTTACGCTCAGAGCGGCCATCTCCGAAAGTTCCATGTTACTGCACACTACTGCTGCATCAGACGTTGAGAATGTGGCCGCTCTTGGGTAGCCGGTATTTTGTGTGACCTTAAAAAAGAGTTAGATCGTGTAGATCACGTTACTCTCTTAGAAAACCTTAAGTTTTATGGTATTGAAGGCGTCACACACAAGTGTTATGAATTATAATTAACAATCAGTGCAAGTGTTGTGATGCATATTTCAGACAATGTTAGAAGGATAGAACATTTCAGTGACTGGGAAGAAATCAGAAAGGAAGTCTCACAGGGTTCAGTTTCTGGTCCACTCCTATTCCATATTAATGTGAGCGACTTTCCACTTCACTCCCAACAAGCAGAATTGGTGCTTTTTAGAGATGGTTTTACCTTTTTTGTTTTAATAAACTGCATTAGAGAGAAAGCAACATAAGACACTATGAAAGATATTTCTAAAAGACTTATTACGGCCGGCCGATGAGGCCGAGCGGTTCTAGGCGCTTTAGTGTGGAATCGCGCTGCCACCACGGTCTCAATTTTCGAATCCTGCCTCGAGCATGGAGGTGTGTGATGTCCTTAGGTTAGTTAGGTTTCAGCAGTTCTAAGTTCTTGGGGACTGATGACCTCAGATGTTATGTCCCATAGTGCTCAGAGCCATTTCAACCTTGTGAATTATTACGTGGTTATCTCTATATTCAGAGCGAACACTACATATTTAATTCTCTACTACAAATAGAGTAATAGAAAAAATTATTGTTAGTATGACTATTTGTAGGAGAAATGTTCACACGAACATGAGTCAGTGAACAGGGCACAATGTTCCATATGTTTAAGTGTAAATATTGATGAAAACTGGAATATGGAAGAAGCATATTACATCTACATCTGTATGACGACTCTGCATTCCACAATGAAATGTCTGGCAGAGGGTTCATCGAACTATCTCCAACCTCTACCGTTCCTCTCACGATAGGCGCGCAAGAAAAACGAACACTTATATCTTTCCGTGAGAGCTGTGATATATCTTATTTTACTACACTGATAATTTCTTTCTATTTAGCTGACCGCCAATGGAATATTTTCGAATTCAGAGGCTACAGTCAGTGATTAATATTTCATGAGAAGGTCGCACCGCAACGGATATCGCCTTTGTTTTAATGATTGCCACGACAACGCGATTATCATACCTGTCGCACTTTTGCCCCTATTTCGCACTGATACAAAACAAGCTGTCCGTTTTTGAATTTTTTCGATGTTCTCCGTCAAACTTGTCTCATACGGATCTCATACAGTGCAGCAGTATTCCAGAAGAGGACGGACAAATGTAGTGTAGTCACTCTCTTTAGTAGACCTGTTGCATTTTCGAAGAGTTTTGCCGATGAAGCGTAGTCTTTGATTCATTCTCCTCAGAGCATTATGTATGTGATCTTTCTTGTTTAAGTTATTCTTAACAGTAATGCTAAATATTTAGACGAATTCACAGCATTTAGATGTGTGTAATTATCGTGTAACCAAAATTTACCACGTTATTATTACTGCTCATGTGGATGACTTGATATTTTCATTATTTAAAATCAGTTGCCACTTTTCTCATCATGTGCGGCGGAAGTGGCGGAGCGGTTCTAGGAGCTACAGTCTGGAACCGCGCGACCGCCACAGTCGCAGATTCGAATCCTGTCTCGGGCATGGTGGATGTGTGTGTTGTCCTTAGGTTAGTTAGGTATAAGTGGTTCTAAGTTCTAGGGGACTGATGACCTCAGATGTTAAGTCCCATAGTGCTCAGAGCCATTTGAATCATTTTTTTCTCATCATGTACATATCTTGTCTATATGATTTTGTAAGTGGTTTTCTTCATGTGATGAGTTTACGAGACGGTAAATGACGGTATCATCTCACAATCTGAGAGGGCTGTTCAGTCTGTTTCCTAAATTTTTAATACATATTGGGAATAGCATAGGGCCTATGACATTTATTTGGCGAACATCACGTATCAGTGTTTGACTCAGTGAGTTTCCGTCAATTACTACGAAATGTGACCTCTGACTGGAAATTATGAATCTTTTCCCATAACTGAGACGATACTCCATAGTCTCGCAGTTTGATGAGATATCGCATGTGAGGAACGATGTCGAAAACATTCTGGAAATGTACACTTTTGGAATTAGTTTGAGCTTCCCTGCCGATGGTACTCATTACTTTGTATGAATAAATATCTAGTTATTTATCGCAAGAACGATGTTTCCTGAATCGGTGTATACTATTTGTCAATAAATAGTTTTCTTAGAGGTAATTCATAATGATTAAATACAGCATGTTTTCCAAAATGCTGTTGCAAATCGACGTTAATGATGTGGATTTGTAATTGAGGGGATACTGCTATTTCCTCTCTTGAGAAGAGATATGACCTGTGCAACTATACAGTCTTATGAACTGACTTCCGTGGAGCTAGTGGTTGTATATTATTACTAATATGCAGCTATCGTAGCAGCATTCTCTGAAAAGAATCTAATTGGTATACAATCAGGACTGGAGGCGTTGTCATTATTAAGTGATTCAAACTGCTTTGCTACACCATGAATATCTACTTCTGACTTACTCGTTTGGCAGCTGTTTTTGAATCGAATTCTGGAATATTTATTTCGCCTCCCTTGGTTAAATAATTTCGGGAAACAGTGCTCAGAAACTCCGATTTAGCGACACACAGCGAAGGTAGTAATTGTGTCTGGCAGCTTGTGTAGTTTTCATGCGACTAGAATCTCTTTGGATTTTCTGCAGATTTCGAGACGAAGTTTCGTTGTGGAAGTTGTTAAATGAACCTCGCTTTGAAGTCTATGCTAAATTTCGAGCTTCAGTAAAACATCGCCGATCACAGAGATTTTGCGTACTTTTACATTTGTTTCTTTACTTCCGCAACAGTGTTCTGATTACTTTGTGTACCATGGGGAATCACCACCGTCTCTTGTGAATTTATTTGGTATAATATCTGTCACTTGTCGTCGAGACTATTTTGTTGATTTTAAGATACATCTGTTATGTGTTTACACAGTTAGCTTGGAGAGTTTGGAGACTGTCCTATATGGAGGAGTCAATCGAATTTTCATCCTGTTTTTAAACAGATATACTTAACATATTTTTTGGATGGATTTGTATGAAAGGTATTCAGCCTTGCTACACTGACCTTCTGGTCATTAATCTCTGTATTCGTCGTGGTGCTCTTTATTTGCTCAGGATTATTTGTTGCTAAGAGATCAAAATTATTTTCACCACCATTTGCATTTTGCGTGGGCTCCTGACCTATATGCGGAAAATAGTTTTCGGTGAAAGTATTCATTATGATTATGGACGAAATTTTATAACTACCACCGACTTTAGATATTATTTTCGACCACTTTTCGAAGATAGATTGAAACCACTAACAACTATAATTGTCTAAGTAGATTATTTGTTTGAATCTTCCAGCGACTATGTCATCTGCGTCGAGGTGTCGGAAAAGAAGCCAATTATTAATGTGTTCCAGTTGTCAAGTTTAATCGTTACCCATACTAAAAGCAAAAATGGTTCAAATGGCTCTGAGCACTATGGGACTCAACTGCTGTGGTCATTAGTCCCCTAGAACCTAGAACTACTTAAACCTAACTAACCTAAGGACATCACACACATCCATGCCCGAGGCAGGATTCGAACCTGCGACCGTAGCAGTCGCACGGCTCCGGACTGCGCGCCTAGAACCGCGAGACCACCGCGGCCGGCTACTAAAAGCAACTACCTATTTCAATTTCACTATAATATATACTCCTAATAGCAACAAACACGCCAAAACCAACGGCATTTAATTTGTCCTTACCGAACACGGTTAGGTCCTTCGTCAAAACTGAGACTCAAGCCATAACCTGATACAACGATTTGAGCTTCATGGTTTTCCATTTTACGCTTGGAGCTGTGCTTCTTTCCCAGTACTGCTACAACAATATACGACTATGACAGCGATGGTTCCTAGGTATGCATTCGTCCTGCGTTTGAAGTGCAGTTTTGACACTGAGGAGTCCCTTTTCATACTTTTCCGAAACCACCTTAACCTAAAATACCTTCCAGTCCACTTCACATATCCCCCACTACCTGTGTAGCCGCCTCCTGTGTGGATGGACTCCTGACGTATTAAACGGATCCCCACACTCCTCCACCCCATGGCGCAAGCCAAGGCATGTGCTATGTATACGGTCGCAAAACCGCCCGAGTCTCTGACTCAGGCAATCCATTCGGCTCTGCACAAAGGTCTGCAGTAGGTCCTGTCGAGACCCTATAGATGGTAAGATCCACCTACATCTCGCAAGACCGGAAGGCTTCACTTGCATAGCCGCTGGTAACTGAAGAGAATTTCTCCCGAACCAAAGCGAAAACATTGTTAGTTCCGACATGAGGCAACCCCTGCAGTTGGCTGCGCCGTGAGCTCTTTGTGGCATCTGGAAGGAACAGTTTCACATCTGCGATGCCCCCCCCCCCCCCATTATGCATACTGAGCGAGCACTGCACTTCCTCCCCTCCTTGGCAGCCATATCTGTATGGGGCTCCATTACGCACGTGGCAGTGAAGCGCCCAACTACAAGAAATCCCACCCTCTGTGACAGCCCAGATATTGTAGCCGGAGAGATTTTCTCTGAAACAGGGCAGTCGACTGCATCTGGCTAAGGATCTTTATCAGTTACAAATAGCGTTGAAACCTATAGTCAGATGAGCGGTGGTTGCCTCTATATTGGCCCTGCAGAAAGTTTTTCACTGTCTACAGCACCTTGCAAAAACATCGAACTCGACCATGAGTGAGGGGTCAACCTCCGTCCAGGCAATACTCAAAATGGTCACGCAAGAGAACTGCTTAGGGGACACATGAGCGTGCTGGAAGTCACTTAGATCCCCACGTTGGGCCCCCCACATTGTTGGCTGCTGGCAACAGCGTCACGCTGCCTGACCGAAGCCAGCACTGCCTGGAGCTGTGACCAAAGGACCACCACCGCAGCTCGCATCTAAATCACAGACCATATCCATGCTAAAAACGAGGGAAATATATACTAGACAGTTACTTAAACACGGAACTGTGTCTGGTAAATGTACATAATATTCAGAAAATTTGAGACTTTAAACTAAAACTCTGTCATCTCATATGTGAGACTATGTGCTCCAATACACTCATACAGGGAGGAAAGCTACTACCTAACTGGACGGTCTAACAATTGTAAGTGGCACTTGAAACAAAAACAAATGCTTGTCATAATGAGCTTCTCAAGCAATTAAGGTCTGCTACGTTTTCTCTTCCTATAATTGTTAGTCTTGTGAACAAATCACTCAACCTTGTGTTAAAATTTGTTTATTTGTATTCAATGATGTCTTGTGGAGTAATTTTCTGCCTAACTCGTCACTTGTAAAGACAGTATCAATTGCACAAAGGCGAGCAGTAAGAATAATATGTGAGCTTGACTCAAAGTCGTCATGAAGGGGCCTCCTCAAGGAGTTAGGCATTTTCACTCCACGAGTACAGTAGAGATATTCGCCAATGAAATCCGTCATTAATTGTCCATCACAATTTGAGAATAACAATGCTTCTTTACGATTTTAAAGTTTCCTCTTACTCAGAAAAGAGTTCAATGTACAGCACCGAAAGTTTGGAATCATTTTTCTAATAACATGAAATCTTTGACAGAAGAGCATAGTAAGTTCCAAATCAAAACTAAAATCGTTTTTTCTGGACAACTCATATACCACAAACGAATTTTTATTTAAAACTTGGCAGCCTGTAACAAAAAGAGCTGGTTTTTAAACGTAGTTACATAAGAAGGACTAAAAAATATCTTCGTTAATCCTAACGGTAATATACTTGCGTATAGCGATAATGTCAACTAACTGGTTGTCGATCATTTCGATCATTTCACCTGATCTGTGGAAGATGTAACTAACAAGAAAGAAAGGGCAGTGTAGCTCTGTTGACTAGGCGATCCCAAGAGACTGTTCAGCTGTCTAATGGGAAAGGCTTCTCACCCTCTGTGCAAACGCGTTCGGGAGCATCTGTTGAGTATAGGCGAATATAACTGATATATGTATAATGTGGGTGAGTGTAAGGAGTGCATATATAATGTCTATCGCATTTGTGTTGTACGTTAATAGTGAAGAGAGAGCGTGAAACCCCGTAGCAACACATGGCCAAGACCTTTGCGTAGCACTAAGCAGATCCTCAGGTGTAACGAGAGACAGATGGATCGCCAAAACAGTGTCACATGCTCTCACAACATGATACACGGAGGAGTGAGTGGTCTGAAGGTTGACTTACGTGTAGTTTACCACCGATAGTTTTTAACAAGATGAAGCGTATATTACATGATATGTATATGCAACTGTTTGTGGTACTGATCTTAAAGACTGTTCATGTGACATAAAGATGATACAGTGTTCCACTGAAGATTGGCATGTGGCCCAATAAAGGTCCGGCAGAACAGAACTGTAAAATAAATGCTATGTAGCTGGTGTCAATACTTACTCATTAAAATGTTTCTAAGTGGCGTGCTTTGACCAAGTTTCGTGTGTAGACAGAGAGACCGGATATCATCATTGTACTTGCAACTGGTTACACTCAAGTTTACTGTCTACTGTGTGTGTCTTGCTTGTTTGCTTTTCTGGGAAGATGTCACGTATTTCTGAAAACTGATGTGAACTGGTTTTCTTATACAGAAAAAGGCAATACTTTCGAAGACGAACACTATTATAGAATTTTTGCATTAGGCTTTCCCAAATGTAGTCTAACTGCTTCACTGTTTCATTCACTGGAAACGCCAGAGTAGCCCAGTGATCTCTTGTCTGCTTCGGCCGTTGGTACAATTACTGCTTCTGGGATTGCTACAGCTGCCACTGATACTGTTGTTGCTGTAACTGTTCTTGTTGAGGCTTACTCACAAATTGTTGCTGTCAAAGGAGTCGTATAAACGCTGGCTCCATTTAGATTCGTAAAGAACGCGTTTACTACGCAAGACCTAAATACAAATGCTTATAGTTGCCACGCATAGCATTAAAGAATGTTCATCTTGCGGTAGGCTGTCGTGTTAACAGCAGCTGAGATGAATCGCAGTATCTAGGCAGGAACTCAAAATTACAGACGGCAAGATTGTAAGACTCCAAGGCTCACGATTAGCGATCCTGTTGGCATTCTTCACTTTGCTCGTTCACCATTCAGAGGCACATACGTACGTGAAGGAGGTTGCTTTACTTGCTAAGCGATATCTTCACGCTGAGCCACAGTGGGCGAATGGAGTGTGGCTGAAAGGCTAGTATTTAATGGTCAGTTGCTAGGCCTCAGGGTAGTAGTATAGGGCTATATGGACAGAATATAAAGTAAATACATTTTTAGCTTGTCCAGTAAGTCTGCAGAAAAGACGTCGATTTGAAAGGCTTGTACCTGGCTACGAACCAACATTGCTTAAAAATTAACACAGCAATTCTCGGAAAAAAGTGTGTACATACCTTATTTAAGTGCAGAAAAAATTCGCATACTGTTACACCCACGTATTGTCAGGAGATAGGTATATACTGTTTATTTGCACTAATGATGTACAAAGTACAACAGTGAAATATTACAAACAAATTACAAGATACCATGAAGAACACTGCTGTTCATGATATATGCTGTCTGCCAAGAAACGTAAAGCATAGATTAAACTTGGCTAGATATCAACGTAAGTCCATTCTTGTACAAACCAACGGCCCGTTGTAAATGATTAGAGTTGCAGTTCTTTATGACAAACCAAACTGCATTAATCTTGCTCTTATTTATCTTGTTAGCAGGCCTAGTGCGGTATATAAGGAGCATGAACGGCTCCAGACATTTCGTGGTGACTAGAGGACATTAAGTTGCTGCGTACTCGTGTGAGACACCGTTGTTAGCAACTCACAGACTTTGAAAATGGCCTCATTGTGGGTCTACGTTTGGCAAACTCGTCCAGTCGTGCAATATCCAGATCTTTTGGGGCAATCGGATGTGACAGTGGCCGAATGGTGGCTGTGTTGGAATGTGTGGGCAGGCATATTAGTCTTCAAGGTTCCAATCAATCACTCTGCTGTCTACCACAAGGAAGGATCGTCGTGTTGTGCTCCAAGCACATCGTAACCCAACACATCTGTGCCTGCCATCCTAGAACAAGTAACGAGGAACCCTAACACGCGATCTAGTGTACTTGACAAAGACTGGTAGCCGCCGCACTAGGAAATTATGGTCCCATACGTAGACTTGCTTTCATACCACCTTCAAGTTTTTGTCAGGTATTGTATTTCAAAAACTAGCCAATATTATAGCTAGATCTTTATTACTGTTTCGATCAATCTTACATCCCAAATAATTGAAAGCTGATTGTTGTTTTAAAATCAGACTGTCCGCTCTCATTTATGGTTGAATGGAATCTTTGCCCCAGAAAGCCTTCGGTCTAGTCTTGGTTTTAGAAATCTCAGCATTGTATTGTTGACGAAAGTAGTTCAGTATGTGTACATTTTAAGCAGTCTTCTTTTTCTTGCAATATCGTGACGTCGTCTCTTTGAAGGAAAACATTTATCACGGTGTCTTTTGATATTTTTATATGCATCCATTCCCGGTTACCTGCAAAATACTTTTTATTCCTGTGTTGATCGTCTTTCTTCACTACAAGCTTGTATCAGCTAGTACGCTGTTCTCAAGTATACCTGTTGATGTTACAATTAATATACGAGTAACTTATTTACATCTCTGTATATTTCGTGGAAATTTATATTACATTTTTACGTACGTATAGGTGGAGTGAAGGAATACGACAAACACAACGTAAATGAAATATTTTTCAACTAACTGCAAATTTATGTACAAATGTCATGTTTTGACGTCGATTATGTTGTGCTCCTAGCAGAGAATAAATCTTTAGATGTTTTAATATTTTCTGAGAGTGTTTTGTCCAATTTAGTATAATGCCATAAATAAATTTAAAAAGAATGAATGATGTCCGGTACCCTTGCAGTACTCCTTTATTTATTAAAGACTCGTTCTGTTCTCGTATGAAATGAGCATATGGCATCGTTGGCCGGATTCCCAATCCGGGAAAGTTCGTCCGACAAGTGCAAGTTGACGCCGATTGCATGAAAGTCGAAAAAGTTACCATCCAGCTAAGACGTCAGACTGTTCTTGTATCAAATGTACTTATAACAATTTTTGATTCTATGTGTATTATTCTTATGGTCTTTATTAATTTGCTGAGATATCTACTGCTTTCTATTGTATCCATATTTTGTTTCTGTTCACCTTTTTATGTGGTTTAACCGAATCTATAAATGCTATGTGTGTTCGAAGGTTATGTTCCTATCTTTTCTGTACTAATAGTAAATTCATTCCAAGAGGTGTAGCACAGTAACTCCTCATTCCAACTGCTTCGGTCCTAGTCCACCTTTGTCGACATCTTGGCCATTGCTCCCATATGACTCCTGGCAACACGATACACATTTGTTCCCCATATCCACTGAGTTGACGGTACAGGCCTCTGAAACTTTTGCTGGTTCTGCTTACTGGAGATCACTCCTTTTAACTCCGACACATCTTGGCCCAGCCCACTCTTATAGTTACTGCTGCTTCCACCATGGTTATGGCCTCCAGATGATGGTGTCAATACGACTCAGATAGGGGACTAATCTATTTCATTCCGCACTGTTCCAACTAAGCTCAGAGCTGCCATCTGCCAGCCGCGCCCCAAGCCATGCTACAAGTGACACAACAATGCTTCCATGGCTGGCTGGTGTGAAGGATGGCAACTGTAACACAAAATTCAGTTTCATGAAACACAACATTTCCAGTCGCTTTCCTCGAACATTGATTTTACTTGTGCTGTTTTCCATGAATGAAGTATTTTAAATGCCTTTTAGCATTGGTTGAATGGAAAAATCTGGAAATTTGCTGGAAATTATTTGACCAAACTACTGAGGTCATCAGTCCCTAGGCTTACACACTATTTAATCTACCTTAAACTAACATACGCTAAGGACAACACACACACCAATGCCAGAGAGAGGACTCGAACGTCCGACAGGGGGAACCGCGCGAACGATGGCAAGGTGCCCTAGACCACGCAGCTTACCCTGCATGCCGATTGGTTGAACGTGTGCAATGGCCTCATATGTAGCATAACGCGTAATATTTCTGCATTTACCTTATCTGTTCCAGTTGCTATTCTGTTTTCAATTTCGTCTAGGGATTCTGAATCTCTTCCATTGTAATTGCGTCAACTTCTTCTGTCTGCCATATTCTTCCGCTTCTGACTCCCTGATCTTCTTGTTCTCTCTGCTGGAATCATAGGTCTTCGTAGTGCTGAACCCATCGATCCTTCTGTATCATGTCTCTTTTTACGGTGTCCTCTTCACACAAGTTCATTCGTCTTAAAACATTATATACTTAATTCGGCTTTCCATGAATTTTCATTCTCAGTCTGGCTTACAAATTTGTACCAAGGTGCATGCAGTGCTTTATTAATTATTTTCTTAACATAGTTTCTTTTTCCCTTATATCTTTATTCACTGTTTCCTGCAAATATTTTATGCAAGCAATATGTTTATTTCTCGCAGCTTCTTCCATTTCCTTCTTTTCATAAAATGCAATACTTCGTCCTTGAGATGGTGTCCTTCTGCTTTCCATTCTTCCACAGCAATATTTCCAGTGTCACGTGATAGGCCATACTTCATATTCTTTGCTAGTGTGATTTTCATCTCCTTTATCTAGGGCCTATATTTGGAGCATATTTCTTAGTTTTGGCTTTTCTCTCTTATGCTTACTGGTGTCTGTATTAAATTAGGAGATCTACATAATACCTTTCCCAAATGAATTATATTGTATAATGCTTTGCGTAGTGTGATTTACGCCATTCCTGTAATTTTTCTCGGCAATTCGGTGGTTCGTGATCCACCTGTAAATCTTAAAATTTATATGCATTTCAGTTACACATATTTCTTTTGTTGATCTACATCTGTTCCTGAGCTCCTGACTTATTGTATGGTAATTTTGTCTCTTCAGGTGCCATGGTTAATAACAGTTTTTGTAAGCATTCTTCTTTTCCTAAATCAATTTCTTAAGGTCATCGGACATCCATGGAGGCATCATTTTTAGTTTTCACTGTAGTATTTGTTGAAATGCTGAATTTCTTCAGCGGAAATGGCTTATACCACTTGTTTTCACCGCGCGGGGTTAGCCGAGCGGTCTGAGGCGCCGCAGTCACGGAATGTGCGGCTGGTCCCGGCGGAGGTTCGAGTCCTCCCTCGGGCATTGGTGTGGGTGTTTGTTCTTATGATAATTTAGGTTAAGTAGTGTGTAAGCTTAGGGACTGATGACCTTAGCAGTCAAGTCCCATACGATTTCACACACATTTGAACATTTTTTGAACTTGTTTTCCTTGCTCTGGTCAGCCACTTGTCGAGTTGATGATATTCCCCAAACAGGTACATCATGTTTGATAAAGCTAATTAATGATCCGCTACACAGCTTGCTCTCGTATGACGCTACAGTCTTGAACTATCATTTTTTGGCTTTGCGGATTACTGATGTAATCAGTTCATGATTTATGTTTTAATGAGAATCTCTCACAAGCATATCTGTGCGTATACGAGATGATCAATGGTCTTGTCTTGGCGCAAAAGCACCTACTTGGACACCTTCCAGTGTTGCTTCGTCTTGGAAGCCTCCTCTAACATTCAGTATTATAAAGATTTGGTGTCATCATCTTTCGCGCTGGTGAATACACCTGTTTCCAAGGATTGCTTTGCTCTGAAGTTGACACTTGATCTACGAATGATTTTTACTATTGTTTTGATTGTGATAAACCAGTCTGGCATGCTTCCATGTCTCTTGTGAGTCCAGCTCTTCACAAAGTGATGGTTTGCCAGTTCATTCTTTGTCTTTCGAACTTGTATGACCACATTGAATGCGTCAGTGCCACGCAACTGCAATGTCATATGATGGTGCATTATAGCCACACACTTCCACCAACTCAAAATGCATTGATTGAGCTACGTTCCCCGTCATATACAGAAATAATTGCCTCAGCACATACAGCATTATCAATGAGAAGGTCAATTTTGTTTTGGCTACCCCACCTAAGGTACTGCGTAACGGGGACTGCAAGCGCGTACTGGCAAACAAGTAAAACATTAATTACAAAATTAGTTTGTCGAAATGATGAGTAAAACTTTATGACTATTCCTTGAGTCTTGATTCAATGCCAGCCCTGGCATGTTGTGGTGTCCAGGCTTATTTTAGGTGTGGTGTGGCAGGCCCAAGTTGTCACTGTGGGCCGCAGTTGGAGTAGAGTGAGGCAGGTGGGTGGCCAACAACTTAGATGGAAGTTCAGCTCGAACGTGGTGTGCTGATGAGCCAGGCAGCCCGTGCAGTCGATGATCAGTGCGGGGTGTGGGCAACATGTCATGGACATCACCTACCTGGAGGGAGCTCGTATTTTTACTTGTCTTCATGAAGTCTGACGTGATTATGTGATGGTAACTTGTAGTAATAACTGAATAACAACTGATTTTTCAACATCTAGTGTACCGTTGTGTGGTCAAAAGTTAGTGTTGAGGTTACGTGGCAATTTTTGCTAGAGCCCCGAGTTGATACCTAGTTTTAGCAGGCTCTGGTTCATAAATCCATTTTGCAAGGTTCATTAAAGCACAAACAAACCACATGATGCCCGAGGAAATAAGAGCGTTGGAAGTGACTATGGTCCGGGCGATTCTTGAATATTGTTGAGCAGTCTAGGACTCTTTCCAATTGAGGGCGTAGAAAAGATCCAACGAAGAAGAGTGAGTTTCGGCAAGGTATCATAAACTCGGCGTGAGACCGTTATGGAGATGCTTAACAGACTCCAGCGGCAGACGCTGCAAGGGAAGCGTTGTGCATCACGCGGGGTTTCGATGGTGAGATTTAGAGAGCGTACTTTTCATTAAGCGTACGTCATGATATTATTTCCTCCCAGCTAAGTCTTTCGAAGTGACTGCGACAAAAAAATCACAGAAATTAGGAGACCATACAGAGCTTTGTCGATAATGGTTCTTCCCGCGAATGATTAGTGAATGGACCAGGAAATGTGGGGGGAGGCGGGGAAAAAGCTAGTTGTGCCAGAAATACCCGCCGTCTCCTACCGTTAGGTGCCTTGCCAGCTTGCCCTCTCACTTTGAGAGTTTCTTTTATATCCGGAAATAGCCATGGACGTTTCTAGGAACTAGCTGAGACTAAAACGAGACTTTTAGCTTTAATCTGATCCTGCAACTGGCAGACCGCTTACGTATTTATTTCAGAAATCACGTTGTGAAGAGGAGAAGCGCCTTATTATAAGGATTTTGCAGGAACTTCTTGAATTAATTCCATTCAGTAGAGAATTAATTCCTGTTAGTACCTCATGGAAACTTTACATATTTTAAAAGTGAATGTATGTTTCATATCTCCTCAGCAAACTTGGCACACATATCATTACTGTCTGGAAAGAGCTACTGGTAAGAACTACCTAACTCTCAAAGGGGCGGGAGCGGGGGACTGCAAAGAAGCGTAGCTCATGACTCGCAAAAAGCCAGATTATATTAATCCAGTATTTGAGAATGAGAGCACTTAGTTGCAACAAACTTTACATATAAGTTCAAACCTATACGACGCTTTTTCTCGCTCACTCTCCTCCACAAAGTGATGAAAGGAGAAAAGTTTATTGCTTATTACATTTTCGCTTTTCGTGCAGCATCAGCCGTGACCTTTTAATTTATCACTTCTTTACTACCATTCGCAAACATTTTCCAGATGGCATTCGATTATAGCACTGGCTATACCTGCAAAACTTTATTATTGTTCCATACATAATTCAGGAGTTATGACGTCACAAACTCTGAGATGCGTGAAAAAATGCACCATCAGGCATGACACATTAATTTTTTATTTCTTTACTACTAAATCTGTTTGCAACAAATTTCCAGACAGTGTACAAATAAACCAATGGATGTATTTGTAAAATTATATGACTGTACGACACATAGTTCAATACATATGACGTCTTAAACACAAAGCTGCGAAAAAACGAGAATGCAGGCCGAAGTTCGCTAGAGATACAGCAGGAACATGTGTACAGATCTTTGTGAAATATGTTACAATAAATATATGCAACATGTACGTATAGGGCATAGTCGTAGATAAAAAGCTTCTTCCAAACTCCTTGGCAGGTTTCAACCAAACTCTGATACATCTTACTATTCAGTACATCATTAAAAAGTATCACTTTTTCGAAACCACATAATTGCCACCCATCGCTACGCCAAAGTTTGAAAGTTCGCTCAAAACTGCATACAGCCGCCCTCTGTAATTGTGTAAAAACAGGGCGACCTGCGATGTTACCTGTGCGCCCTGCGACGCTTCTAAAAGCAAGATCTCCGCACTTACGAAAAGGAAGGCCGCAGCTCAGAAGTTCATGTGAGGTGTAAGCCGTGTTAATAACGTCTGACTGGTACCACAATTCATCGCAGTTCTTTGTGTCACACGATCCTCTTACCCACATTTCACGCCTTCCTTTGACGTCTCTGCAATGGAGGTTTCAACCTCGATACACAGCGCTGAAACACAATTTGAACTCAATTCACTCAATGTAATGAGTGCTATGGACAGCCTGTCTTAAGTTGCTTACATATTTCTATATGCACAGAGGGCTTTTCACACCGTTCCTAACAAGTGCTTCGTATCAGGTAGCGTGCCTTTGGAATGTGGTCTCAGTTGCGCAATTAGATTATCGCCATTGTAAGAGGATGACGCGGAGGCCAGTCGGTACCTATGGTCCTGTTAGGGCCTATGGACCGAGTTTACATTACCTTTCTGACAGGAAATTGCTAGTAAAATTATCAGAACAGCAAAAAGAATGTTAAAATGATGCTGCCGGAAGTGTCGGTTGAGTCATTTTCTCTGAGAAGTGGCCATAGGTCTTCGTGCTCTTTTTCGGGGACCTGTTTAGAGTTAAACCGCGGTTTGTGTAGATTACTATACCAAGGTTTTTTTTCATTAACTTAATGATAGAGGTCAGGCCAGCGTTGCCTTGATGCGCGTGTGCGCAGCACTCTTCATTCAGCTTAGTGTAGCGAGTGCATATGTCCTCAAGAACCCTACGGTCCAGGGTAATGTGTTCAAAATTGAGATGTATTTTATTCTGAAATACAAAGCAGATAGTTCAGTAGTAGGGTCACAAATGTGCAAAGGTCCATATGCATCATCCGGCTTTGGAAAAAGAGATACGATCATGGAGAACTGAAAAACCTAAGACTATGAGCAGTGGCGTTTAATCCTGTGAATCCAGAAGAAGAAAAGAATGTCAGGAATTCATCGAAATACATTGATGAAGAAAGTAGCTCATGGTTACACAATATGCTTGAATATTGTCGTCAGGCACCACACGTCATTGACAAAATAGACATCCACGCAGGACAGGAAGAAGAAGAAGAAGAAAAGGAGAAACAAAAGGTCCTTCAGTAGCTAGAAACTATACCAGAACTATCCGTAGGACAAAACAGTGGTATTTTATTTGTATAATTGTATTATATTATCAGATTACTTTATTTTATTTTTTGTGGGTTCCCTGGTCGTAGGTATTATTAAGAATAATATTAATGTTGTGTTTTCATATGTTCTGAGCGTTTAAAATTATGTATGATGATGAAGTACTGGTTCATTATGACCTATTGACACTGATTTATGGGAAAAGAACTTATAAATAGTTATCGCAGATCTTACCCAAATCATAGGTTGCGGAAAGATTTACTTTATAGTAATACACATTCTATTAAAATATACTTGTGTATTAGAATCAGGTTGTTATTCAATTATATTAAACGTAAGTATTTAAAATGTTCTATCGCAAATAACCGTTTTATCCTGTGAGTCATTCTTCCTGAAAATGCCTCAATTGACTTTCAACAGTGGAAAGTGTTAAGTCCTCCAAAGGAGTACGAAAAGGAATCCGTTAAATTTCGGTTACACGATAAATCACACAGATTTAAAAGTTATCGAATCAGCTAAATACTCAGGGATACAATTATGAAGAACTTAAGTTGGAATTATCTCTTAGCAGACGTCGTGACAAAGGCGAACCGTAGACTACATTTTACTAGCAGAACATTTGGAAGATGCTAAAATCTTACTGACTAGATTGCCAGTTCTTGTTCATCGTCTTCTGGACTACTGTTGTGCGCTATGTGGTCCTTAGCAGATATGACTAACGGATGTCATCAAAAAACCTACTAAGAACGACAGATCTTTTGTGTTGTCGTGAAATAAGAGACAAAGTCTAAGTATATGATCAGTTAGTAAAACAAACTCGTTTTTCATTGGGGAGAGACCTTTTGAAGAAATTTCATGTGTCGTTTCTTCTTAGAATGCCAAATACATTGGTGATTCACTCCTACATAGCGAGAAATCTAAAGTTTCACGGAAAATTCAGATGCTCGTTTTCCCCACGTGCTACCATGGAGTGGAATTGTCGAGGAATTGTCTTAAAGTGATTCCATTAACTCTACGCCAAACTCTTTAAGTGTGAATTTCAGAGTAATCATGTAGACGAAGCTGTAGATGGAAATTTAATTCATGACCTTCGTCGTATAATAATGGTGTATTTGCTATGAAGTAAATCTTAAACATACCTGTGCTTAAAGTGACTGATACTGATTCTGATAACGTCTATAAGAGTTTGTACGTGCAGAGACATCCCAGTGCACCCGCCTGCGTGCTCCCGAAAAAGACCGACGATAAAATACGACTTCCGCTTTGTAACGGGGATGTTATCGACACCACCGGCTGCATTTGCCTGAGTGAGAACGAGAGTGCAATTGATAAGAAGAGCGGCGGTGAGGAAGGGCCGTCCGTGGCGTTATCGCCGCGGCTTTGTGTAAGGGCGTTGTGTATTTTCCTGCGGCCGGGAAGAAGTTCGTGTCTATCGGCTTTATCAGACAAGCCATCGCCTCTGGCTCTGGAAACCTATTTCTCGTTCGATCAGGCGGGCCCAGCCTGGCGAATGGCTTGGCCTGGAGAACGGCAGGAGGAGGCTGGAGGCTGTCCAGGGCGTTCCAGCTTACAGCAGCCGTAGCCCAGCCAACTGCATACTGCACCTCCGCGTCACCCACTCTAGCTTCTACGTACCACACCATATTCGTTCACTACCTCTGTTCCCGCTCTCCATCTTCAACTAAACTCTGGGCGCTAGAAAACTTTGTAGCAGTATCTTAGACGAAAAGAGTCGTAGCGTATTATACTTCCGTTGGGATCATGATACTTATCTCGGTATCGTTTTAATTTTAGTATATACACTACTGATGCTTAAACTTCAGAAACAAAGTTTGGACAAACTGAAGAAAAACAATAAATAAATCCCACCTTGAAGCACTAAGAAATTCACAGTTGATATTCTGTCGAATATTGAAGTCCTGAGACTGTCGCTAAGAGAAAATACAAGTTGATTCTAGTTTTACTTTTGTAATGTATTGTAAGACTAAAGCTGTACAGGTGCATTACGTTGTAGGTCTATGCAAAGCTTCCTGGCCGATCGCGACTCAGGGCCTTTCCTTACAAAATGGTTCAAATGGCTCTGAGGTTATCAGTCCCCTAGAACTTAGAACTACTTAAATCTAAATAACCTTAGGACATCACACACATCCATGCCCGAAACAGGATTTGAACCTGCGACCGTAGCAGTCTCGTGGTTCCGGACTAAAGCGCCTAGAACCGTTCGGTCACAGCGGCCGGCCTTTCCTTACAGCATTACCCTCCGCCAGTAACTCATTTCATACCTTGCGAACATCACAACAGTTCTGAGAAAATTTCGTGACTGGCGCTCCTGGAAGAAAGGATATTGGAGAGACATGTCTTAGCTGCAACCTGGAGGATGCTTCCAGAATAAATTTCCGTACTGCCTTGGAATGTACGCTGATGTGAAATTCGAATCTGCGACTTTGGTCTTTCACGGGCAACTGCTCTAGCAATCGAGCTAAACGAGTGCGACTCACGAACCGTCGGGTGAAAATAAAATATACTCACAACCACACGGTTTAGGCAACGGGGAACTGCATGACAGAAACCTTGGCTGACGTATTCTCTAGCAACATTGAAGTAATTTTTTGAGAAATTTAAACAGAGAGCAGGAGAAGTAATTTACTATGACTATGTACTTGACAACGGTTCTGTTGAGTAACACAGCAGACGACGTTAATAATATGCACAACCAAATAGCGTGCATGACAAGATCAAATTTACCAGCGAGACTGAAGTGAATAATTGTGTTAACGATTTAGATATAATAGTAAAGAAAAAGGATGCAATCCATAAATACGAATTTTTTCTGAATCCAGCAGCTTCAGATACAAGAATAATTATACTTCCTCGCAATGTTATTAAAAATGAAAAATTTGCAGCTGGATCAGAGCGAAATTAACAATGAAAATAACAGTCTTCAAAAATTTAGCCAGAGCGAACAATTTTGATCCGTAAATGCTTAAAAATGGAAAAATTTAAAGTTTCACAGAAGTCAACCATGAGCGATACTATTCCAGAGAGAGAAATGACTAAGTGAAAGACTAATTTTGCAATCATACCATATTACTGTAATATATTACACAAAATAGTCAGAACTTTTAACCATACGGAAATAAAATTTGAACTTCCCACAGATATTGTATTAAAAATATTTTAGACACGCTTCCCATAAAGCGAACATTAAATAAATCAGGAGTATACGAAATTAGATATGACGACTACGAATGCATTTGCCATGCATCTAATATAACGAATATCAAAAAACATTTTCGACAAAATCGAACTTCTTTATCAGACAAAGATAACAAAGGAAGGGATACTATGGAAGAAAAGTAATGTTTAGCCATTTTAAATGTCGTTCAGATACACTTATCGAGGAACAAACAGAATTGAAAAACTGAGTATCTTCCCACAATTTTGCTGGAATTCTACTTTTCAGGACCAAAATAGCGATTCCATTCGTAATTCCCACTCTAATAAGTAACAATAGTAACACGTCATTTTCACGCTGAGTGACGAAATTATTCATATTACCTAAGTACTAACTAAGTGAAATTTAAATTTTCTAACTATCCATTTTGCAAAACTTTTTAATAATTTTATTATTTTCGTAGCTTCTTTCTTTATGGAAACAGTGAGATTAGCAGACTTCCGAGTTTTTACCCTTACGTCAAAATAAAATAAATAAAGAATTATTGTTTTGTATATTTGCCACCTTAAGTGCACAAACCCAGTGTCAATATTGTTATAAAATCGATTTCAACTGCGTTTTGTAGACTAGCGTGTGCGTACTGTCTATTGAACTGGGGACTTCGAAACGACGGAGAGGCATCGTTCCGCTGTAGCCCACAGTGGTCTACAACCCCACAACAGGCTACAGCAGTCCACCCATCCCGCCGCCGCCTCACACCGAACCCTGGGTTATTTGTGCGGCTCGGAGCCCAATGGGACCGCCCCCCCCCCCCCCCCCCCCCCCGCGAACGTTCCACACCAGACGAGTGCAACCCCAAATTTTTGCGTGGTAGAGAAATTATGGTGTATGCGTCATACGCGTATGTGGAGACAGTGTTTGCGCAGCAATCGCCGACATAGTATAACTGAGGCGGAATGAGGGAACCAGCCTGCATTCGCCGAGGCAGATAGAAAACCGCCTTAAAATCCATCAACAGGCTGGCCGGCACACCGGACCTTGACACCAATCGTCCCGGTGGATTCGTGTTGGGGACCGGCGGCACGCCTTCCCGGTCGGGACGCCGTGCGTTGGACCGCGCGACTAGCCGGGTGGGCTTGTTGACCAGTACAAGTGGAGAGGCAGATTCTGAAGACGCTGCCAATTTAAACATTTGACAAATCTGAAGCTTTTTTCTTCTTTTTTTGCTGATTTACCTTAACACGATTGGGTTCTCATTTCGTATTGGTAACATAGTGGACTTTTCCATACTGATAACCGATATAAAATGGCTTCATAAGGCAAAACCGGTTACCGGTTGTGGATGTAAGGAAAGATAAAATAAATAACAGCCAAACAGAAGAAATGTAGCATTCATTCCATAAGCACTTTCTGAGATCAAAAATCAAAGAATATCAATGCTAAGATTCACTAATGACATTGATATTCCCAGTGAAAGCGAGGAAACATTACATGACATACTGAAAGGAATAAACGGTCTACTCAGCACGGAATGTGGACTCAGAGTAGATCGAAGAAAGGCGAAAGTAATGAGGGGTAGCAGAAATGACATTAGTAAGAAACATGTTATCAAGACAGAGGACCACGAAGTAGACAATGTGAATGAAATCTGCTGTCTTTGAAGAAAAATACAGACAAAAGAAACAGGACATAGGAAACCTACTGGAACAGGCAAAAATGGCATTACGTGCCTACAGCAATCTACTAGCACCGAAACATTGGTCTTAACTTGGGGAAGAAATTTCTGCGAAGGTATGGAACTGAATAATGGACCCACAAAACAAAATAACTGAACCGTTTCAAACGTGGTCTTATAGAAGGTTGTGGAACAGTTAGTTGGGATTGTAAGGTAAGAAATGAGAAATTTCTCCTAGCACATAAACACATTGCCGGAGAAAAGATTGTTACAGATTCATTGTTACAACAGTGCGTATGGTGTACCTGAAATGAGTACATCACAGATCAGTATCACAAGCGGTTCTGAGTACTAGCTGTCGGCAACACCCATAGCAGTACGTGGTGTAGCCTCCACCGGCGACAATGCATGCGCTGACTCTTCGACCTGTGCCGTAGTTCTGCAAGAGCTGTTGGCTGACGAATATTACAAGTCACTTCTAGCCTCATCATATCCCCCACGTACTCGATTGGAGATAAGCCCGGAGAGTATGCTGGCCAGGGAAGTTGCTTGAAGTCTTGCAGAGCACATTGAGTTGCAGACAGAGTATAAGCCCGAGCATGTCCTGTTGTAACAACATATCACCTTGCTGTTGCAAGAAAGGAAAAAGTAATGGATCTGACAACATTCTGCAAGTACCGAGCGCTGGCTAGCCTTCCATCCAGAAATATCAGGCTGAACGAGAGTTTAGTGTATCGCACCCCAGACCATTTAAGGCCGTGGGTGGGGCTAGTGTGACTTGCAAGAATGCCGTCTACTATACAGCGCTCACAACGTCTACAGCGTACGCACAAACGGCCATCACTTGCGTGAAGGCAGATATTGCTCTCATCGTTCAAGACCACGGCGCGTCGTTAAATTTTCAAAGTGATCCTCTGGTGGCACCAGTCCAGCTTTACACGTCGTTGCTGTGGCTTGAGTGGAAGTGGGCTAGAGGTGGACATGCCCGTAGTCCCACTGCTAATAGCGGGTTTGCAGTAGTTTGTGTTGCTGCATCCGGGCTGATAAACCCTCTTACTTGTGCTGTGGTAGCTGTACGTTTTGCCACTGCTGTCCTTACAATACTACGATCCTGCCGCGCATCTGGGCTGCATGGACGTCCGGAACTTTGTCGACGAGTGTGCGAATGTTCACATGACCACTGATACCAGCATGGTTTCAGAATTGACACAGGACGTCCAACTTGTGTGACAGTTCTCCTAAAGGATCAAGAAGATGGCAACTAACTTTATCAGTGATTTCTTATATACTGCTAGCAGCGGTCTCAGGCTATACACTATGAACTGTTTTAGATATCCACCCTAGCAATCTGCATTAGAAAAGTGCATTGCAGACGACCTTCTGATACTCTACGTCTTTTAATGCAGTATCACGAATCATTATGTTGCTGCAGAATCATTATTATTAGCAACTATCCACGGCTCGTGATTGTTGGGAACAACCATGGAGATATGCCCGCCTCTCCCTTCCTCCCTCCCCCCGCCTGCCTCTCTCTATCCACGCAAGCCCACAATACTACCGTGCCAAAGTCTACTATTTCGACAAATTGTGTTCCTCAACATCGTCCTACTACGTCCACAGCGTTCACTAACACAGTACGCTTCTCAGCCTTAATTCCTCTCCTGTGATAACTTTTTCATCTGCCCTTCATCTAGCCCTTTCGCCAACGTCACATGTTATTGGCAGGATATATTCCAGTACCTCTATAGAAGTTATTTTCTACAGTTCTCTATAGCAGCCGTCCGGAGTGGCCGCGCGGTTTGAGACGCCATGTCACGGATTGCGCGCCCCCTCGCGCCGGAGGTTCGAGTCCTCCCTCGGGCATCGCTGTATGTACTGTTCTTAGTATAATTTAGTTTAAGTTAATGTAAGTAGTATGTAAGTCTAAGGACCGATATCCTCATCATTTTGCCGAGGGTGGGGATGAAGGCGAGGCGGAGGTGTCTGCATGGTTGTTCCCAACAATTATGTTGACATTAGCAGTGTATAGTTGCTAATAATAATGCCACAAGGGTGGTTCGCGAGCTCCTCTTTCGTACTGCAGCAGCATAATGATTCGTAACACTGCATTAAAAGTCGTATAGTATCAGAGGGTCGTCTGTACCGCACATGCCTAATGCAGATGGCTAGAACTGATATCTAAAACATTTCATGGTGTACAGTCTGAGACCGCTATCAACAATATATAAGAAAACACTGAGAGAGCTAGTGGCCATCTACTTGGAGTCATTATTATTGAACGTCTTTCTCTTCTTAATTTTGTTTTCCTTGATGCACTTCTCATTCCTGCCTGTGTTAGAAGACAGGCGGCTTTCCAGCACATAATATATAACTGCATCAGTCGTTTGTATTTTGATTTGTTTTGTTTTCTGAGAACCGGTTTATACTACTATTGTTACTGACGTCGGTTTCACTGAGAAGCAGTTGGCTACACGTTCTAAGTGGAGGGGCCAAGTGTGCTGGTGGTACGCTAACCACCGCCTCACTCGCCTTTTTGCTGTCGCGGGACATACCTAACAAGAATGGCACGTGCCCTATTGGTATGGTCCTAGCTCTTCATTTGGTTTTCTGTGAATGGATCTCCCCACTTAACGTCTTTCGAGCAGTATCAAAGTTGGACCTTGTTCTTAATGACATGGGAATCGCTCTTGTAACTATAAGCGTATCATATAGTCGGATTTCTTCGGACACTGTCTTTTAGGACTTAGCCCCAGAATGTAATGATCTGCTTTAACACCTTACTGTCTTCGTAATTCATGGAATGTGCTGTTAAAGATACCAACACAGTCTGGTGGCATGTGCCAACTCTAGAATGTCTGGAAACTCAAGACCTATCACCATGTGTTGGCATTTTTTCGAAGCCTTTAACTAAGAAAGAGATCCTGAATAATTAATACTTCATACATAGTATTAGTGATTCTTGACCCATTTTTAATGACTGACTTCCTCTTGAACTTATTAGCGTGTTGGTTTTTATTCGTTTCGAGCTTCCATTAGTTTGAATACAAATTAAACATTTAGAGAGAAGGGACTCCACAATAGCCCGATTATTTACATACAGTATTCCGGAAAATGATGTCAGGGCTGTCGTTTGAGAGGATTTAATTGTTAGCTCAAAGACGGAGGCAACCATTAAATTCAGATACAAATTCAAACACTTTCTTTCTTCGTCCTCAAGAAGGCATCAGTGATATAAAGAAAACAGTTTTTAGGAGGTTGCAAACATCTGTGGACAGAAAAAGTCTGTCTTCCGAGTTCCCGTAAGTAGTCCCTGACTGCTGCTCCTGGCAGTAGTTATTACTGAGGTTACGTTTTTAGGTCGGAAGGGCACTATAAAGTGAACACTCCGAAGTGGTAAAACCATGGAGCACAGCTGCTGCAGCCTAACTTTTTTTCCAACATGTTTTTGGTCAAACCAGTTGCAGCTAGACGACTCTGATGCAAATGGTCTCTTGGCAGTTGCCACTTAGTCAGATTAGAGTTTGCCTCTTAATTAACTTGAGCAGAGACTATAATGTTGCATACGTATATGCTACACCATTTACACTTGACATGCGTGACTACTATTTACTTTTTCCGTGAAATGACATCGTCAGCAAAGTGGTACCAAATCACCGCAACCATATCCCTTTGTCTAATTGATCGTTGTCTCATGGGTTGAGCTCTCTCTCTTTCTCTCTCTAGCATGTTAGGACTGCCATGTGCATTTAACTCTTTCTGGGGCCTTATTAGTGGTGGCGGTGTTCTAACAATTTTGTAATTTATTACATTGATTCCTGTATTTATTGATTGATATCATTTTCCATGTCCGTCTTGTACCTAAATATTATTAGACTGCCTTTGAAGGCTATTCTCTCCTCTCTGCTCGTGAATTACGACTGAATACATATCAATGTTAATCTTAAATATGAATTATTAGCATTGAACACCTTGTCAACTTACTGCAGTCTCTCAGCTAACTGTGACTCCTTGAAAGTAGTTAGGAAGTTGGTGGACACCAACAGTGGAAGCTGATATCAAATAAATCCCTTCGTGGTTCTGAATTTCCTCTGCAAAAGGCAAAGGCAGTTGCTGCTGCCTTTTAATTCTAGGGCATGCTGTTTACAAACCACCGCTCGGCGTCTCGACAGATCGAGGGAACAAAAAGCGGTCTTAGACAGGCAAACAGGGCATTTCTGGTGAAGAGAAGTCTGCTAGTATCGAACAACGGCCTTAACCTGAGAAATAAATTCCTAAGAATGTACGTCAAGCACAGCATTCTATGGAAGTGAAACGTGAACTATGTAAGAAAGGAAGAAACGGAAAATGAGAGAATCTAAAGGTTTGATGTTGCAAATTAGGTTGGATTAATAAGACAAGAAGTGACGATGTTCTCCGCAGAATCGGTACTTGAGAAACGTGTGGCAAAACGTTGACAATAAGAACGGACAGGATGATACGACATGTGGTAAGACATCAGGGAATAACGTCCGTGGTACTAAAGGGAACTATATGGCATAAATACTGTGGAAGAAGACAGAAATAGTCATATATTCAACAAGTAGCTGAAGACGCCAGCTGCAAGTAGTCCATAGAAATGAAGATACTGGACAGGAGAGGAATTCGTGATGGGTCGCATCTAACTAGTCTGAAGACTAATTAACCAAAAGAACAAAAAGTGCACGATATCCATTACAATCCCAGGGGTGTAGGTGGCTTTGCGAAGAGGGTTACATGGAAAAGAAAGTTTCTACGATGAATATTAGTGTCGAATCCATAGGTTTCGTTGGCACTTGTTAATCAGCTACTTTGACAATAATGAAGTAAAATCCAAAAGTTTTCTTTCTAATCGGTTCGCAGCGCGTTTATGTGGAAGAAAGACATATTACATATATTGTTCTGTTTTTGCTGCAATTGTCACTTCATTAAATCGTAATATTTACATCATGATGAGCTCTTTTCGGCATTGTCATTTCATCCTGCAGTGCTGGTACAATTTTTTGTGATATTATACCATAAAAGCATATCGCTTACGTAGATGTCAGTAGTTGTTATACAGTCTGTGCAATATTATGTTGCAATATATACATATACGGCTTACGTATATGTAAGTAGTTGGTTACATTGCGCCTCAGATGTTACGATGTAATTACGGTATTGGGTCCCGTAGTGTCATGCTGACTATCTATCATTTTTGTACTATTGACAACGTTAGTTCGTCATCACTTTTCTAATATTTTTAATGTACTGATTTTCTGAGAATAAAATTCATTGTAAACATATAAGCGTGACTGGAGAAAGTTGTCAAACAAAGCTGTCGGGCATATAAGTGCGGTTATATAGGTGATCACCGACAGTTGTAAGTGCCACTATAAACGTGATCACATACAAAAATTAGGAGTAATACTAAAACTGCTAGCTAATCAAAAGTACTCTTCAGGATACGATACTGTAATTTCGTCATAATACATAAGATGTAATGTAACCAACTTCTAATATTATATACGTAAGCAATATAATTGTACACTGCCCCGGCACATTAATGTGACCACCTGTCAAAAGCTTTAATAACCACATTTTGCAGCGCGGAAGTCCATGAAGACAGTCAGTGAGATTCTGGAAGGTACCGACAGGGGTGTGGAGCCAGGCCGACTACAGGATCCATGAGACGAATAGTCCGATCGAGATGCTCTCACAGATTGCCGATTGGGTTTAAATCCGGGGAGTTTGGGAGAGTGCTACCACCAGTTGTCTGTGAGTGGTTATTGCACGCTGACGTCGTACAGAGGCGACAGTCACATTATATGTGGCTGGACCATCTATATTATATTACATTATACTGAAACATAAACTAAACACCCATTAACAAAGACGTAAGCAGTGTGTTCTTATAACATAATGTGGCATACAGTGTAGAATAAACACCTTACGTAGATGTAAGCAATAAACTTTTATCGTTTAGCACCACAAAAACTGAACCATCATTGCAGAATCATTTCAGAATGGCAGAAACCGCCAAAACGATCTCATAGTGATGGAAATATAACGAGTTAATAAAGTAACAACTGAACCGAAAACTTGGAAGAACATTTGTATATAAAAGTTAGGACGCTATTACTGTATTTGATAACTGCATTTGAGTTTCAGTCTCCGCGTGATTCACGTAAGATGAAATAGGTTCTAGGTCTCGCGAGGGTTATAGTCTGCCTCAGAGAGGCGCCGGCGATCGCAGAGGGCGCCCAACCACCGCGAACGCCTCCCGGAGGCGGATCTCGTCTGGCGACGCTCGCTGCCACACCGAGCGGCGGGCCGCGACAGCATTCGATTGCGAAGCGGCCCTGTCCGGCCGGAAACTCGCCGTGTTCACTATTCCACCCTCCCAATCCCATCGGCAGAATAAGCCGTCGGACGTTGAGAGGGGGGCGATTCGGACGTGACGCTTCGCTCGCTCCGGCGAAGCTGTCGCCCGACCTGGCGCCACAAAAGAGGTCCGTTCCGCCCGCTGCTGCCGTCCGAGCGCCACTTTGCAAGCAAACGGCGTCCAATGAAGCGAGCACGCGCCTTCAGTCAAGGGCAGCAGCCCTTCCCCTGCTGGCTGAGGCACGTTCTCGGCGACGGCCTGGCGACGGCTCCTGCCCAGATAGCTGCAGCCGGACTGTGCCGCGGGTCACGTCTACAAGCAAAGGCCGGTTCACCAGCAGTGCATGTTCCGCTATATAGCTTGAGACTTACGTCCAGTGCACACAATAAGAATAGAAATATCGTGGTACTTGGAGAGTATCATCACAGAACCTCAGTACAATTCCACGGTCTTTTACTATTATATTTCTTGTACTTTTTTAATAGTATCTACTGCAGTTAATTTTGAGTTACACCTGACTCCGTAACTCCACTGCACCTATTTGATCCGCCTTTAACTGTAATACTTGTATAAGTCCAACTGACAAAATATTAGTGACTCTAGAACTGGAGTTGGGTCTTCGACCATCGACCAACGGTTGTTACTACTGATGACTTGCGTTTCATTAATAATGTAGTCTTACAAGTACATGTAATGTGTACTAAAACATCTTCCTTGAAGCACGAGTAAGCACAGAAAATTCTGTTTGTTCTTTTTGCTGTAGGGGCAGTTGGATGGTGATGATTCTTATATCAAATATCTCTAAGTGTCTTACATGGTGTTTCGACACTGGATGTAAATATTATCTTGAATCAAAACAATCAAAAGTTTTGAGTTTTCATCCCCTAAAAGGGTTCCGTGCCTCAATCTGTAGAAACGGAACCCTTACAGAATCTTTTTGCTTGCAAAATTTGGGATCCCTGGATGCCTCAGAACATGTCCTACCAACCGGTCCCTTCTTCTCGTCAAGTTGTGCCACAAGCTCCTCTTCTCCCCAATTCTATTCAATACCTCCTCATTAGTTATATGATCTACCCATCTAATCTTCAGCGTTCTTCTGTAGCACTACATTTCGAAAGCTTCTATTCTCTTCGTGTCCAAACTATTTATTCTCCATGTTTCACTTCCATACATGGCTACACTCCATACAAATACTTTCAGAAACGACTTCCTGACACTTAAATCTATACTCGATGTTAACAAATTTCTGTTCTTCAGAAATTCTTTCCTTGCCATTGCCAGTCTACATATTATATCTTCTCTACTTCGATCATCATCAGTTATTTTGCTCCCCAAATAGCAAAACTCCTTTACTACTTTAAGTGTCTCATTTGCTAATCTAATTCCCTCAGCAGCACCCCACTTAATGCGACTACATTCCATTATCCTCGTTTAGCACAGTAGCATACAGTGTGAAAACGTTAAGTACACACACATGAAAAGAAAAACCTCTTGCAGTTCTTAAGAAGCGATATAGTTATGTAAATTCATCAAGTTAGTAGAAGTAAATTCCGCTGATAACTGTTTCTCCCTTTACGAACTCCTGACCATAGTAATTATTACGACTACTACAACCATAAATCCTGATAAAAATAACGTACATGCAGTATGACGGTCATTAAGACAATTAGTTTGATGTTGTTCACAAATAATATTCAGAGCCTATTTCAAAACACTTGTCATTATTCGGAAACTCATGTCTCAGTTGAACTTCAAACAGGAACCCTGACGTTTGCTAGCACTGCACGACCAACTGCACCTTGCAAGCATGATTCTAAGCTTCACTTTGTCACATTGATTCCTCTTCATGCCTTCTAGGTTCTACACAGACTGTCCCCTAAAGTTGCATAATTATAACTCCCATCAAAATTTTCGACATAATCGCTACCTCTGGGACTCTACAGAGTTTATATATTTTACTCATTAGCAAAAGATAGAATAAGTGATCAATAAATACTGTGATCTATTAATTTTCCCGAAATGTGGTACATCTGCACAGGATTAATGTGTATTTTCCGTAAATATAATTGCGTCCTATGACCTTGCATTTCTGATAACTTCGCATACTTCGAGTGAAGGTAGTCCATGAAATGCTGCTGAGTTGTTGACTGTTGTCGACTGTTGACTGTTGACTGTTGGATGTCAGCAGTGTCCAAAAACTGTTGTCGATTTAGGTAATTCTACGATATTTTGGTAGTTATAGTTGTTGTGTCTATTGTTACACCTATTAACTCAGTAAATGGCAGTCTTGGATTTCTATCTGTACGCAGAATGTGAATCGTACTCTCAGAGTACATTTATAAAGTGTTAATGATTATGTGAAAAAAGAAGTATTTTATTCATGCAATAATTTACCAACAGGCGTATGTATTGTAGAAATTTATTTTACTTTATGAACTTCTTTGTGCTACCAGTTTCGGCATTACATTGATGTCATCATCAGGCCCCACACGTCATAGTCGTAAAATCGCTATACACGGAAGGAGCCGTATAACTGGATCCGTGAATCAAAACGTCATGTAACAGCTCTTGGTGGCCAGGCGACACAGGCAGCGCCGTTGCACAGCCCTCCCCTCCAGTTATCCTGTGTAAGCATCTTCATCTCTACTTAACTACTACAACCCACATCTATTTGATTTATTTGAAACTGGTTACTGTAATCAAGCCATGGTCTTCCTCTACAGGTTTTAACCCCCATACTTACTTCCACTAGCAAACTGACGACTGTTTGATGCCTCCGGATGTATCCTGTCAGCCGGTTCCTCCTCTTATTCATCCTCAGCATTCTTCTGTAGTACAGCGGTTCCAAAGCTTCTATTATCCTCTTGTGGAACTGTTGTCTGTCTACGTTCTACTTCCGTACAAGGCTATACTCCACACAAATATCTTTAGAAAATGCTTCCTGATATTTAAAATTAGATTCAAGGATCATAATGTTCATTTATGGAGAAAAACTGTGCATACTTTCGCTAGTCGATATTTTACATTCTCTGTACCTCGGCGACTATCCGTTACTTTGCGACCGAAATAAAAACGTTCATCTACTTCTTTTAGAATCACATTTCCTAATCTAAATCCGTCAGCATCACCTTATGCCGACCATCAGATTCCACGTGTCGCCTGTTACACACCTCCAGAGCAGCAAGTTACATATTAGTTTTTACTATGTTTTCTCCGAAGCCGATTTCCTAAATCTGCTCTTGTTTTGTACTTAAGAGGTGTAATCTCGTGTTTTATAACTTTAACTGTATATTCAGGCAGCCTGTAGTGCAACTGTTATACATTTGTTTGTTTTGAAGAACCAGCAGCCATTTCTTTCCCAGCGTAGTTAGTTGGTCAGTCAGATTCCAACCGTGTTTTGTTAAATGCCTGCAGGGCAACAAGTTACCTGTTCAGCTTTTTCAATGTTTTCTTGGTAATATATTTCTTAAATTCAATCTGAGCAGTTCTCTTAGACTGTTCGCAGATGATGCTGTAATTTACCGTCTAGTAAGGTCATCCGAAGACCAGTATCAGCTGCAAAGCGATTTAGAAAAGATTGCTGTATGGTGTGTCAGGTGGCAGTTGACGCTAAATAACGAAAAGTGTGAGATGATCCACATGAGTTCCAAAAGAAATCCGTTGGAATTCGATTACTCGATAAATAGTACAATTCTCAAGGCTCTCAATTCAACTAAGTACCTGGGTGTTAAAATTACGAACAACTTCAGTTGGAAGGACCACATAGATAATATTGTCGGGAAGGCGAGCCAAAGGTTGCGTTTCATTGGCAGGACACTTAGCAGATGCAACAAGTCCACTAAAGAGACAGCTTACACTACACTCGTTCGTCCTCTGTTAGAATATTGCTGCGCGGTGTGGGATCCTTACCAGGTGGGATTGACGGAGGACATCGAAAGGGTGCAAAAAAGGGCAGCTCGTTTTGTATTATCGCGTTATAGGGGAGAGAGTGTGGCAGATATGGTAAGCGAGTTGGGATGGAAGTCATTACAGCATAGACGTTTTTCGTCGCGGCGAGACCTTCTTACGAAATTTCAGTCACCTACTTTCTCTTCCGAATGCGAAAATATTTTGTTGAGCCCAACCTACATAGGTAGGAATGATCATCAAAATAAAATAAGAGAAATCAGAGCTCGAACAGAAAGGTTTAGGTGTTCGTTTTTCCCGCTCGCTGTTCGGGAGTGGAATAGCAGAGAGATAGTATGATTGTGGTTCGATGAACCCTCTGCCAAGCACTCAAATGTGAATTGCAGAGTAGTCATGTAGATGTAGATGTAGAAATTCCGTGCGTTTTTCTCTATCTAAGAGTTGTCCGCCCCGGTAGCTGAGTGGTCGCCGACACGGTAGCTCAGCGTGTTCGGTCAGAGGGTTAGCTGCCCTCTGTAATGAAAAACTGAGTTAATCGATCAATAACGAACTTAAACGGGTGTCTTACGACGTCCACCCCGAGCAGATGCAACGAACAAAAGCGAACAAGATGAGATATAAAAAGGAAAAAAAAAGTGGTCTGCGGGATAGACTGTCAATCCTAAGGGCCCGAGTTCGATTCCCTGCTGGGTCGGAGATTTTCTCCGCTCAGTGACTGGGTGTTGTGTTGTCCTAAACATTATCATTTCATCCCCATCGACGAACAAGTTGCCGAAGTGGCGTCAAATCGAAAGACTTGCACCAGGTGAGCGGTCTACCCGACGGGAGGCCCTCGTCACACGCCATTATTTATTATTATATAAGAGCTGTAGTCTCTCATTTTTGTAACTGTGAACTGTAGAGTCAGGCAGCCTATACTGCAGTTGCCATTTCTTTTGAACTTCCAACTACATAGCTCATGTCTAAGTGTCTGTCTGTTACTTCTTCAGTAAGTCGTGCTAGGATGGATAGGACGTATGCATGCTGTGTGCAGATGCAGGAGGAGCTGGCCCCAGTTCACGAACAGTTGGATGCGCTTTTTCCGTACGGTTAGCGATCTTTGAGCTGCTCCCTCGGGCCCAGCAGTGGCGGAGAGTGGGGGGTGTCACCAGAGGCATCTCAAATGTAGCCCGTTTCTCCCATGGACTCTGCTGCCGAGGCACCTCCCAGAGTACCTGATGGAGTGGAGCAGCACTCACATCAGGGTTAGTGGCGGGTTGGAGCGAGCTCGCGTCGCTTGAGGCCGAAGCTCAGTGTGGAGACCGGCCATCTGACCTCGCCTATTTGCCCTGTGAGTGGACGGGTGACCACTCCTTCACAATGCCGATGTGCGTACGGTATGCCTGCCGGGGGGCCTCATCTATGGAGGAGGCCTTGCCTGTGGCTATCGGACGTGCAGGGTGCAATCATTTGCTAGTTGTGGCTCACTTCTAAGGCATCCTCGTTTCATACGAGCGCTGGCGGAAGTGATGAAGGCTGCTGGCCTCGCATGTGGGGTGCAAGCAAAACTGGCAATTTGCACCATTGTTCTCTGAGTTGATGCGGGTCCTTTGGTTTGGATCCGAGTGAAGGATCTCATCCAAAGGAATTGCCGACTGTGTGACAATCTTAGCTGCAGATTTCTCGCTCTCCTTCACTGGGTGGATAAGTGTAGGACTCCATTAGATAATTCATGGGGAGTGCCCACTGCAGTTGACCAATATATTGTCTCTCAAATAGAGAGTTACAAAGAAGTTACCTGGACGCCTATAAGAAGTCTACGAGAAATCAAGTTAATTTTGGGTTTTTACAGCTAGGCGGTAGTTTGAGATACCGATGAACAGTCGCCAGTCGACACGCTGTAAGCGAAATCGGACCGTGTTCAGAGTAAAGACATTTCAAACTTCAAAATTATATCAGCAAAATGACGAAGTATTCACAACTAAGTTCCTGAATTCACCACCCTCCAGGAAATTTGTCGCGCTCAAGTAATTCTCGGGCCCTAGAGATAATTGAAACCCGAAGGAGAAAGCTGAGAAATACTTACGAGTCATGAACCGAATGTCGGAAAGACATAGTAGATGCCATAGGAGGGGAAGTGCCCATTGCAGCTGACAAAGATATTGCCTCTCAATAGATAGAGATAAAGAAGTTATCTGGACACGTATAACAGGTCTACAAGAAATGAAGTTGACTGTTGGATGGGTGTTGTGTGTTGTCCTTAGGTTAGTTAGGTTTAAGTAGTTCTAAGTTCTAGGGCACTGATGACCACAGATGTTAAGTCCCATAGTGCTCAGAGCCATTTGAACCATTTTGACTGTTGGATGTTTTCGCCGACCACCCGATTCCGCTGTTAAGTTTCAGAGTCATTCAAAGAACTTGTAAGGTGAGTAGCGAGGCTATGATTCATTGCAGGGGATGCCGACAGGCAGTCTTTCTAAGTACTTTTGAGTACGTTTTCCGAAAACTATATTGAGCAGCTCTGTCGGCAGACTACAGATAACAGAAATACGGTTGACCTTGTACCTACAAACTGGGGTGACATTATCGACTGTGTTATTATAAAGACAAATATTAGTGATTATGATGTCATCATACCGACGATAGTTTTAAGCTTAATAAATCAATGAAGAGTGCTAGTAGATTAGTTTTGCTGGAATGACACATAAGCAGTTGTTAGAATCCCACTTAGAAAATAATTGACATTATTTAGTTCCAGTATGTTGAAGGTAGACAAATTATGGACAATGTTTAAACGGATTTGAAATCGTCCCCTGAAGAAGAATGTGCCGAGTAAGTGGATTGAGGACGGAGTTAGCAACAACATTCGGAGGATGTTTGGGAAGCAAAGGCTGTTGTACTGCCCGGTCAAAAGAGAGCGAGCAAATGACTACAGCAAAATGTTAGAGATTTGTGCGTATGTAAAACGATTGATGCGCGAAGCATACAAAAACTACACACCGACACTCCCTAGCAGAAGATCTCGCAGATAATCCGAGAAAACCCTGGTCCTTTGTACAATCGCTAACCGGGTCGAAAGCTTCTGTCCAATCACTCGTTGACCAATCTGGCGTGGCAGTAGAAGAAAGCAAATGGGAAGCATCGATTTTATAGTTTACATTTAAGAAACGGTTCACGCAAACAAACCGTCGTACGATGATTGCACAGACTCCCGTATGGAGGACCCAATAATAAGCACTCCTGGCATAGAGCAACAACTGAAAGAGTTGATAACGAATAAGTCGACAGGTGCAGATAGAATTCGAGTTTGGCATTATCGTGAATCTCTTGCTCCGTACAAAAAGAAAAAAAGATAAAAAACACAGTTGACTTCTGTAGACAATAAGGATAAAGAAACGGTGCCGCAAAATTACAAACCAGTATTCTTAACATCAATTTGCAGCTGAATTCTTGGACATATTCGCAGTTCAGTGTAATAAATTTTTTTTGACGGTGGAAAACTGCTGTCCACAAGTCGGCTCGGTCTTATAAAGCATCCATCGCTCGTGCAAAACTCAGCTTGCCCTTTTATCACATGACGTCCCGCGAACTATGAATGAAGGGCAACAGGCAGATTCCATAATCCTGGATTTCCGAAAAGTATTTGACACGGTGCTCCACTGCAGACTGTTAATGCAGGTAAGAGCATGTGGAACAAGTTCCCACACCCAGAATGAAATTTTCACTCTGCAGCGGAATGTGCGCTGATATGAAACTTCCTGGCAGATTAAAACTGTGCGCCCGGCCGAGACTCGAACTCAGGACCTTTGCATTTCGAGGGCAAGTGCTATACCATCTGAGCTACCGAAGCACGACTCACGCCCGCTCCTCACAGCTTTAATCCTGCCAGTATCTCGTCTCCTACCTTCCAAACTTTATAGAAGCTCTCCTGCGAACCTTACAGAACTAGCACTCCTGAAAGATAGGATACTTCGGAGACATGGCTTAACCACAGCCTGGGGGATGTTTCCAGAATGAGATTTTCACTCTTCAGCAGAGTGTGCGCTGATATGGAACTTTCTGGCAGATTAAACCTGTGAGCCCGACCGAGACTCGAACTCGGGACCTTTGCCTTTCGCGGAAGAGTGCTCTACCAACTTTCAAGTTTCCACATCTTAAGTTGTGGAACTCAGTACATCGTCCTCGAAGGCAACTGTTCATCAGAGACAAGGATATCGTTAGGAATTCCCCAGGGAAATGTGATAGGACCGCTGTTGTTCTCTACGGACATAAATGTTCTGACAGACAGGGTGAGTAGCAATCTGCGGCTATTTACTGATGATGCAGCGATATACGGGAAAGATGTTATCGTTGAGTGATTGTAGGAGGATACAAACATACTTAGATAAAACAGCTACCAGATCTACATCTACATGAATACTCTGCAAATCAAATTTAAGTGCCTGGCAAAGGTTTCATCGAATGTGATGAAGGTAGTTAGCTCTAAACGTAAATGGTTCAAATGGCTCTGAGCACTATGGGACTTAACATCTATGGTCATCAGTCCCGTAGAACTTGGAACTACTTAAACCTAACTAACTTAAGGACAGCACACAACACCCAGTCATAACGAGGCAGGGAAAATCCCTGACCCCGCCGGGAATCGAACCAGGGAACCCGGGCGCGGGAAGCGAGAGCTCTACAGTACGACCACGAGCTGCGGACTCTAAACGTAGAAAAACGTAATTTAATGCAAGTGAGTAGGAAAACACAGTCCGGTCGATTACCCATCTAGGTGTAACCTTGCAAAGCGATATGCAGTAAATGAGCACTCAAGGAATGTGTTAGGAAAGGCGAATGGACGACTTCGGTTTATTGCGACAGTTTCGGGAAAATGTAGTTCATTTGAAAGGGGACTGATTATAAAATACAAGTACGACCCGTCTTCCGTACCGCCCGCGTACTGGGATCTGCACCAGGTCGCATTTAATAAAGACATCGAAGCAGTTCGCTCGCTTACTGGGGTCTCCACCAGGTGGCATTTAAGAAAGACATCGAAGCAATTCAGAGACGGGCTGCTAGTTTGCTACTGATAGGTTTGAAATATACCCAAGTATTACGGAGATGGTTCGGGAAGTCAGTGGGAATCCCTGAAGGGAAGGCGACGTTCTTTTCGTGTAACAGTGTTGAGGAAAACTCAAGAACCGACATTTGAAAGTGATTGAAAAACGGTTCTACTGCCGCTATCATACATTCCGCGTAAGGAAAACGAAGCCAAGATACCAGAAACTAGGGTTTGCACGGAGGCATATGACAGTTATTATTCTCTGGTTCACATTCCGAATGGAATAGGACAGGAAATCACGAGTAGTGATACCCTCCGCCACGTACCATACGATGGCTTCCGGGGTATGTCTATAGATGTAGATGTAAATGTGATTTCATTCGACTACGCTCCATTACCATTATTTAACTTTTATTGAAATTCGTCTTATAACAGCATTCAAATGTATTACTCATTCTGTCCAACTGATCTTGCAGGTCCTTTGCCCTTTGCAGTGTCTTTAGCAAACGAGAAATTTCTCCTTCTAGTGTAGTACGATTTCCATATTTCTCCCTTGTTTGCTTTAGTACATGTTCAGCGTATAAATTGGACAATTGAGTTCCTTCCTCTTCAAGACAGGAAGAGGAAGTAATAGACAGAGGCAAGGTCTTGCAAATAAGGCTGGAGATCCAGGTAAGCCACTGTGTTAAGTGCTAGTAATTATTAAACAGTTGTCACTGTATAGAGTCATGCATTATCGTACAGCAGCTCCATTTGAGGTTTATTGTGGGCGCACACGTCCCTCATTAGGAGGTGCTCAAATATTTCACATAGGTAGACGCATTGAACTTCTGGTAGCTATTATGTACGAAATATAGCCTCCAAAGCCTAAAACCTAACCCAGAGAGCCTTGATGTGCGATTTCTCGCATTTACGCATTTCGATACCGTTTTGCTGCGACAGTCTACGCTTTCCCTCCTCGCATATGGGTCGTACTCCAGGCGCCTCCACTAATCAACCACAGTAAGACGTTCACCGAGGGGTGGGCTTCTTTCTCTTACAGACTCACGTCACGAAGCACTGATTTAGACCACAATTTGACGTTAGTCAACCTTTCGGTCACAGCTGCATGGTGACTCCTATTCGACGATCTTCAATGAAACTGAAACGCATCAGTCCTTTGCTAGATTGGTACGTCTGATATTTACTACATCTTATTTAATTTGTGGAATCTGTGTCATTTCTTATAGCGACTAATCGATATCTGAAGCTGATAATAAGGCTAATAGCAGTGATTGCCTGGATCAGGCCGTCAATTTTCCTTATCATGGAACTTTTTAGATGTCTTGTGATTGTGTTGTTGCTTGATTAGGTCATGATGTGCTGTGGAAAAGACGAAGTTAAGATCGATGGCCCTAGTGCCCCTCTGACAGCATGGGAAGTGGCAATCGTCTTTCACAGATGGGCCGCGAGGAGTCGGGGGCTACCATCCAGTTTCGTAGCCACAAGTAGGCTGTTTACAACCTGTGTATTGTTATGGCGAGGCACCAGCGGGACGACCAACGCAAGTTTTTCAGAAACTGTGCCCGATGTTCCATGGAGCCCTAGTCTCTGGTTGAAAATCTCGTATAATGAACTTTGACGTGAGTGCAATTGGTGCACATCATATGCCAGTTTATAAGCTGAACTATTCGCAATTTCCATCCGCCACAATCTGCTAAACTCCGCCTCCCTAGCCGAGTGATCAATGCGACACACCCTCTTGCGGAGAGACCTGTGTTTGGTTCCTGTTATTGCCAAGGGTTTCTCTTTGGTGGTTATGCTGGACCGGAGTGCACTCAGCCTCGTGATTTCAGTTGAGGAGCTACCTGTTTGAGAGGTAGCGGCCCCAAGTTCGAAACGTCGTGAACGGCCAGGGGTATGGTTTGCTGACCGCTTACCGTACCCAATGATGAATGACTGAGGCTGACACTGCAGTCGGTCAACTGTCACGTTATCTTATGACAAAACAAGGAAGAGATGCGCCAGTCGTGAGAAAATCTTCTGTGTTTTTCTCGTGGGAAGTTACGCAGCTCTGCTTTGTTGCAAATTTTTCTTCTCATCTGTGGGTGCGAATCTGGATCAGGCGGAATTCACTCCACGTGCAGTGAGACAGTTTTTTTCTAGAAGAATGAGAAAGTAATTCATTGGCCGATGTTACAAAAAAGAAATTGAGAAAGTGGGAGCTAGACTGGTAGTTTTTCAGAATTCCGTATGTATGAAGACGGTCCACTTGCCGAAGTATTAAACATTCTCTAGAAGGCGAATTTAACAACTTTGCAACGATAATCTCATTGGACAACAATGGGCTAAACCTTCTGATTGGTGAAGTTGGTTTCACGCGGACATTGCAGGGAACAGAGAGGAGACTGCAAATTTTAGAACACTTCACTCCAGTCTTTGCCTCAGATAGCTTTCCTCTTCAGTGCATGTTTCAGATTGGGACGACAAAGACGCTTGGAGGAATTTCAGCTTGTGGCTTGGAGATGTGGCAATGATAGATTGGTTTGGAGAAACAGAGGTCGCTGCATTCAACGACTTACGTGTAACTGTGGGCGAACGGACTGCCATCCAGCTTCCACCGTTTTATTCTCTAACTTATGAACTGTGGTGAGAGCTTATATCACAGGTGACTCTTCTATGCGAGTTGTTAGGTGTTTGCAGGCACGTGATTTTGACTTGATTGGGTTCCGTGATTTCTTAGGGTTTCTTACATCAGTCGGAAAGAACGGATCCTTATAAGACCAATTTCTTGTCTATGTCTATCCGACTGCTCAAAACTTTTTTCTCAGGAACGAGTAGATGTCAATGAAACTAAAATATACGGCCACTGTATCAGATACTTTGATACTCACAAACTCACTCTCTAAAACTAGTAGAGTTTGTATCTAACATCTTGCCAATATTAACAGCAAAATGAGCTCATCTACGACCTCCATGTGTTTCCGTACCTCTTTCACGATATTTATTGAACATATGTTTTACAATAATATTAACATCGTTACAGGTGATAATCTGAGCAGTTTGGAAGATACTGGTAGTAAATAATGGCAGGCTGAAGCACTGAATCAGTCTGGCGTTTTAGTGCCTGCAAGAGGCGACGAGATGATTCCTCACCTTGATCGGCTACGCTCACTGTATGTTTATTTAGATCACAGCGTAAACGTCGCTAAGAGTAACTACATAACGTCTCAATTCCCAAGTAGTATTTTACGTCAAAAATTAAAACCTCCTTTTATGGCATGAGATCATTTATTACTGTTGAATGGCATCAGTCTACAGGGTGTTAAAAAAAGGTACGGCCAAACTCTCAGGAAACATTCCTCTTACACAAATAAAGAAAAGATGTTATGTGGACATGTGTCCGGAAACGCTTAATTTCCATGTTAGAGCTCATTTTACTTTCGTCCACCTACGCTCAATGGAGCACGTTATTATGATTTCATTCGTGATACTCTACATGTGCTGCTAGAACATGTGCCTTTACAAGTACGACACAACACGTGGTTCATGTGCGATGGAGCTGCTGCACATTTCATTCGAAGTGTTCGTAAGCTTCTCAACAACAGATTCGGTGACCGATGGATTGGTAGAGGCGGACCAATTCCATGGCCTCCACGCTCTCCTGACCTCAACCCTCTTGACTTTCATTTATGGGGGTATTTGAAAGCTCTTGTCTACGCAACCCCTGTACCAAATGTAGACGCTCTTCGTGCTCTTATTGTGGACGGCTGTGATACAACACGCCATTCTCCAGGGCTGCATCAGCGTATCAGGGATTCCATGCGACGGAGGGTGGGTGCATGTATCCTCGCTAACGGAGGACATTTTGAACATTTCCTGTAACAAAGTGTTTGAAGTCACGCTGGTACGTTCTGTTGCTGTATGTTTCCATTCCATGATTAATGTGATTTGAAGAGCAGTAGTAAAAAGAGCAATAACATGGAAAGTAAGCGTTTCCGGACACATGTCCACATAATATATTTTCTTTGTTTGTGTGTGAGGAATGTTTCCTGAAAGTTTGGCCGTACCTTTTTGTAACACACTGTATATTTAGACCACCTTTATACTATTCTCCAACTATGGGAGGCGGGGATGGTGAACGGAACTGGTACTTTCGATTGAGAGACTATCGTCTCCACCTCCGCCTGTCACTTTTGTAGAACGGCCTGAAGGTGGTCTAAAAATGGACCAAAACTAGTCACCTATTGTAATAAATTTTCTTATGCGATCAACATTGTTTTAATCTTTAAATTTTAAAACACTTAGTATTGAGATCGTTGTTATTCCAGAGACTTTTCCAAATAGTGCACTACTGAAATAAGAAGTTTAGTTTTTCGCTATTTGGTATTTTACTACACAGGAAGTGTCACGTAATCTCTTATCCTCAAACAATTCTGGAATGTTAATTTTATTATCACCCAAAATGGAAATGAGCGTATGGCATTGCTGACCCGGAGGCCCCATTCGGGGAATTTCGACAGCCAAGTGCAAGTCTTATTGCAGTCGACGCCACATTGGGCGACTTGCTTGCCGGTGATGGGGATGAAATGATGATGAAGACAACACAGCACCCAGACCAGGAGCGGAGAAAATATCCAACCCGGCCAGTAATAGAAGCCGGGATCGCTGCACGGGAAGCAGACACGTTACCATCCAGCTAAGCAGGCGGACTGTTATCATCCAGATTATATATAAGAAATTTCTCGCTGAAAGATGCGTAGTAACTTGTCATAACTACACTAGTTACAAAGCTGCGGGTGTCTGTTGAAATCGTTGTTATTTCTGCTGCTAACACCGAAGATCTGAAACAGGTCAATTCAACGTCGTTTCCCTCTAAAAAAATTTTGGTACTGGACAGATGGAACACAGAACTGCATTTGGCCAATGCCCTTTTATACTAATGCAGCTCCGGTGCAACCTTACTTTTCCCTCTGGTTCAGCAAGACAGAAGTCCTTGTTAGAGTATAAGACGGCTACCTCTCCGAGGCTCAAAACAAAAAAAACTTACTACGGTAAATTTCATGAAATTGTTTATCACATTTCCAGTGATGGAATTTCGAATTCATCTCCTTCAGATTGCTGTACCGGTAAAAGATATTACTGTGCTGGCTGAACTTTAAGAGAATTACAGACGGGTCCAAATTGTACTCTAGGATAAAGAGGTTGGCTCGAGAGGCCAAGTCGTCGCCGGCCGGTTGGGCCGAGCGGTTCTAGGCCCTCAGGCTGGAACCGCTCGACCGCTACGATTGCAGGTTCGAGCAGGTTCGAATCCTGCCTCGGGCATGGATGTGTGTGATGTCCATAGGTTATTTAGGTTTAAGTAGTTCTAAGTTCTAGGGGATGATGAGCTCAGATGTAAAGTCCCATGGTGCTCAGAGCCATTTGAATCATCTGGACCAAGTCGTGACCGGCATCAAATGAGCGAAGCGAACGAAGTCTTACTCCTCTCACCACAACTTCTCTCCTCCACTAAAAAAATTAAAAAAGAGGCTATTGTTCTGCTAATGAATAATTCCTTACAACTCTGACTCAATATATGTCCAACGATTAACGTGTGATTTGATTGTCAGCAGCTTATTTGCTTCACCCTATACATAAATTTTCCATTGTTGTATTTAAATCGCTGAAATGCCCTTTACGCAGTAAGAAACTTAACTTTTCTTTGAAGTGCACTGGCAATATGGTGGGTCAGGAGTGTAAAAATTAAGTAGCTAAAAAGCATCAATTGATATTACTCCACTTTTCAGCACAGTATTCACCATTTTGAGTTCCCTTTCAATGAAATTTAAAAGAGTACTTTAAATCTGGTTGATAATGTACGTACTATCACAGTCTAACAAAGGCAAACGTGACACTCGTCTGTTGTGAAAGGTAATGCCTTCTTACAGTTAGAAGGACATAGAAAACAGAGACAATAAAACTATAAAGAACGAGAGTGGCACAGTAATTTGCCCTTTAGTACACGTCTGTGTTTACTAGTACGTTTTAAGTTGTATGATGTGCCGATTTAGAATTATAATAATTGTTTGATCAACAAATCCGCAGTGGCGTGAAATGCACTTCATCACTGAAAAACAGGAATATTTCAACGCCATACGGCAATATTCAGCCATACTTCATGCTATTCCTTGTTTATATGGAACTATTTAATTTCTGTAACAAATTATTTACAAGAAATTGATTTAAATATCGGTAACCGGACGATGTTTACAAAGTGTACAATGTGTAACAGAGGGAGGTAAAAAAGGAGAACCCTTATTGGCTTTCATTTAATACATAGAATTTTGTCGTAGGGCACTGTGAGGTGTGCGACACACCCGTCATCTCGTAACATCCTGTGAGGTGGTACTATGGACGAGCGCAGGACAAACTTCACGTACCAAGAACCCGAGAGGTGGCGGCACGGAACTAGAGCTGGTGCCATGGGTCAGCGCAGTGCAGCTATCACAACCCGTGAAACAGGGAGGTGGCGGCATGTAGCTCAAGGTGACACAGTGGGCGAGCGCACCAGAGTCTTCAGAGTCCAGGAACCAGCAGTATGGCGACATGGAATTGAAGGTGGTGCTATGGAAGACCACAGCCCAGCCCTCATGTCCCTAGAACCTGGCTGGTTGCATCATCGATCTGGAAGTGGTGCCATGGTTGACCACAGGAGAGCCTTCACAGATGAGCACCAAACAGCGTTCATGCCTCAATATGAAGAAAGATGGGTGATAAGAAATGAAGATGGCAGGACAGACGAGCACCGCACAGCTTTCACGCCCCAAGAACCCACAAGATGGCAGCATGTAGCTGGACATGGCCCCTTGGATGGGCACAGGAGAATCTTCACATATGAAGAACCAGGAAGGCTGCCACCAGATGGTGCCATGTATCAGCACCAAATGGCCTTCACATCCCAATATCCAGAGAGGTGGAGGATAAGAAATGAGGTTGGCAGGATAGATGAGCACTATACAGATTTCATACCCCAAGTACCAGCTACATGGCGGCATCAAATTGGACATGGTGCCATAGATGAGCACAGGAGAGTACTCACAAGTGAAGAACCAGGGAGGTGGCAACACGTACCAAGAGGTGGTCCCATACATGTGCACCAAACAGCCTTAACATCCCAGTATCCAGAGAGGTGGTGGATAAGAACTGAAGGAGGCAGAAGAGATGATCACCATATAGCCATCACTCCCCAAGAACCAGCAAGATGGCGGCATGTAGCTGGACATGGTGCTATGGATGAGCATGGAAGAGTCTTCGTGTGTGAAGAACCAGGAAGGTGGCAGTATGCAACTGGACATGGTGTCACAGACGAGTGCCAAACAGCCTTCATGCCCCAATATGAAGAGAGATGGGTAACAAGAAATGAAGATGGCAGGGTAGATGAGCATCCTACAGCCTTCACATCCCAAGAACCAACAAGATGGCGGAATGTAACTGGACATGGCAGTGTGGATGAGCACAGAAGAGTATTTACACACGAAGAACCATGGAGGTGGCAGCAGGGAACTGGAGGTGGTGCAATGGATGAGCCCTGTATGCACCATTATCCAGAGAGATGGGGGATAGGAAGTGCAGGTGGCAGAATAGATGAACATCACATGGTCTTCACATCTGAAGACCCAGCAAGATGGCGGCATGTGGCTGGAGGTGGAATCATGGATGAGCACAGAAGAGCCTTCACATATGAAGAGCCAGGGAGGTGGCAACATGGAATTGGAGTTGGCATCTTGGATGAGCGCAATGTAGCTTTCATACCTGAAGGTCCAGTGAGATTTCACCATGGATATCGAGGTGCTGTCAGAAGCGAGTGCTGCAGAGGGTGTATGTCCCAAGACCGAGGTGGCACAATGTATGAGTGCAACCCAGTCTGCACAGACCAAGAACCGGCAAGGAAACACAATGACAATAGAAATGACACCATCGAGAAGCATCGCGCTGCAAATACATCCCAGGAGCCAGAAACAGGCGAACAAGGAAGTGAAGGTGTCGCTATGGACGAGCAAGGCACGTCTGTCAGACAGGGGTATGAAAATGGAGGTGGTGCCATGGATGAGCGCAACACAACCTTCACATCCCAGGAATCAGGGAGGTCGGAGCATAGAGCTACAGTCGGTACTGTGGACGAACGCAGCACAGCTCTTGTTTCAGATGAACCAACAAGAGAGCAGTATGAAACTGGAGGTGGTGGCACAGACGAGAACAGAAGAGCTTCCACATCCCAAGAACCTGAGACAGAGCAGAATGTAACTGGATGGGTCACAGTGGAAGAGGCAACTACATCCTCCAAGTCTGCAGAGCCAGCCAGGTAGTAGCATGGACTGGAGATGGGGATATGGATGTTGTGTAGCACATCTGTCACATCTAGAGGAACTGTGAAGGGGAATCATGGAACTGGAGGTGGCGCCATGAAACAGTGCAGTGTATCTTTCACAGCGCAAATACCATCAAAGTGACACCATGGAAATGCAAGTGATACTATGCACCAGCACAACACAATCTTGAAGACACCATAACCTGGTAGGTGACATCATGGAAATGGAGGTGGCTCCATAGACGAGCATGTGCAAAATATTACACAATCTAAGATTGCAGTCCATCTGTGATACATCCAGAACCAGCAATCAGGTGGTATCTTGAGCAGATTCAGCAGAGCCTTTGTATCCCAAAAAACGGAGGGTGGCGATATTTTACTGACTTTGGCGCCATTGATGAGCGTACCATGGATTACACTCCTAAAAACCCGAAGTATGTCAGTGTATAACAGTAGTTGGTGCCATGGACAAGTGCAGAAGAGCCTTGTTGTTATAAGAATCAGTGGAGTGACAATGTGGAACTGGTGGTCGCATCTTGGTCGAGTGTATCTTGACTTTCTTGTCCTCGGAACAAGTGAGATGGCAGCATGGAACTTAATGTTGTGTCACTGTCGACCATAGCAAAACTTTCTTGTCCCAAGATTAAGAGAGGTCACAGTGTGGAATTGGAAGCGACACCATGGCCAAGTGCAACAGAGCATTCACCTCCCAAGGAACAGCAAAGTGACTGCATGAAACAGGAGGTGACACCATGAACGAACTCACCACAGTTGTCTTGTACCTAGAATCAGTAATGGTGAAATGGACTAGCAAAGAAGAACCATCACATCTCAAGACCCAGCTGGCTATGGCATTTAAATGGAGCTGATGCTATGGACTAGGACTATGTTACCTTCCTAATAAAAGAATCACAGTGATTAGCATATAGAGATGGAGCTGGGCCTCTGAGTGTGTACAGCATGTTCTTCATATTTGGAGTTCCAGTGAGGTGGCAGCATGGAAGTGGAGGAAGCGCTGAGGAGTCACCGAGTGTGACGGTGTACAAGCTGTTGGTTCTATGGATGAACATATAAAAATCTTGATTGGCCTAGGTCCAAGGAGATAGTGGCATGAAGCTGTAGATGGCTCCATGGTCGACCACATTAAGTTAGTCATATTGCAAAAACTATTGAGGTAGCAATATGGAAATATGGGAATGGCACCATGGACAGTCACATCACAGACTGCACATTTCAAGAAACAGCAGTGTGATGGAATGTAAATGGAAGTGGCGACAAGTACAAACATAGCAGATTCTTCATATGTCGAAAATCAGTGAGGTGACATCACGGGAATGAAAGTGGCACATTGATTGAGCACAGCACGGCCTTCACATTCCAAGAACCAGCAAGGAGGTGGCGTGGAACTGGAGCAGTGAATGAGACTAGGACGGTGTTCATTTCCAAAGAACCAGTGAGGAGGAGGTATAAGTGAGATGGTAGAACTCAGCTCATGGTGGTACCATAGGTGAGCCCAATACTGCTGACAAGCCCCAGAAGCTACTGTGTTTGCCTCATGGATCTGGAGGTGCGCCCTAGACGAGTAAATACATGCTTCACATATCAAAGACCAGAGAGATGGCAGCATTTAAATGAAGGTGGTTTACTGGACGAGCACAACTCAGCTTACATCTCCCTAATAACAGAGTGGTTTCGACTTGAAATAGGAGGTGATGTCATAAACGACCTCATCACAGCCAGCACATAGAATGAGTAATGTCAGCATGGAATTGGAAACTGTACAATGTTCTAGCACATCTTAGCCCTCACAGCTCAAGAACCGGCAAGGAGGCGGCACTGAACTGGATGTGGTGCCATGGACGAGAGCTGCATAGTATTAACATCTCAAGAACTGGTATGGTGAAAAAATAGAACTAAAGATGGCGTCATGGGGACTTCAGCTCAAGTGTCATATTCCAAGAACAACCAAAAAGGCATAATGGAATTAGATAGGGTACAACATACAATCACAACAAAGGTTCTTAAAGCTGACGAACCCTAGAATAGCTCCACAGAACTGAAGACAGTGCCTTGGACGAGTGAAGCACCGCCTGCACGTCCCAAGTACTGGTGGGACCGGAACTATAGGTGGAAAATATGTCATGGTCGAGTGCACGACTGCCTTGAAGCATGAAGAACGAAACGATTGGCAGCATCATCTGGAGATTTACTATGAACGAACACAGTAAAACATGTCACACATGGAATCATGGATGAGTGAAATACAACCCTCAGATCTCAGAAGTATGTGAGATGGTTGCGTGAAATTGGAGGAGACACCTTGGTTGTATGAAACACAGTCCTTACATCCCAAGAGCCATAGTGGTGTCAGCACGGTACTGTATGTGGCATCATGAACGATTGCAGCTTTGGCGTCATGTCCCAACATCCAGGGAGATGGCAGAGTATGTCTCAAGGTGGTGTCATGGACAAGTGCCACCCAAGAGTTCTAGAGGTGGCCACATGAACAGCAGATTGCGCCATCCAGAAGTAGAACACAGCCTTCACACTCCAAGAACCAGCAAGGTGGCGGCATGGAACAAAATGTGATGCTATTGCCGATCGAAGAAAAAACTTGGTTCCCAAGAACCAGCAAGATAGTAATATAGAAAAGGAAGTGGCACTGTGGACAAACACAGCACAGACTTCAACTTCCAAGAAGCAGCAGGACATTGGCATGATAGTGCAGGTAGCATCCCTGATGAGCATAGTACACCTTTCATGTCCAACAAATCAGCAGTGTGGTGGCATGGACCTGAAGGTAGCGCGATGGAGAAGTACAGCACAGCCAGGACAGCATGAGAATCAGACAGATGGTGGCTCACCAAAACCCAGTGAAGTGGTGGGATGGAACTGGAGGTGGCGACATGAGTGACTGCTATATAGCTTACACATCCCAAGATTTAGGCAGACAACAGCACAGAAATGGAAATGGCATCATTGTTGATTTCAGCACAGATTTCACGTTAAGTAAGCCATGAATGTGGTGGTATAGACATAGAGGGCTTGCGTGAACAAGCCCTACACAGCCTTCATGACGCTAGAACAACGAGGGGACAACAGTTCAGGTCCCTAGTATCAGTGACGTTGTGGAATGTAATTGGAGGTGTCGCTGTGTTTGAGCACACAACAATCTTCACATCTCCAGAACCAGAGACGTCATGGTATGGAACTGTAGGTGGCTCCATGGGCAAGAAAAACACAGATTCAATATTCCAAGAACCAAGAGCGTGCACTATGAAACTGATTCTGGCGCAATGTGTATGCACAACATTGCCTCTCTGTCCCAACCCCACCAACCATTATGGTAGGAATTAGTGGTGGCACCATGATCAAATGCAGTACTGCCTTCATGTCCCAAGAATAATTGAGGTGGCGGCATGAACAAGTACAGAAGAACCTTCATGTCCTAGATATCATACAGCTGGCCTCATGGAAATGGACGAAACTTCATGGTCGAGTACAGTACAGCCTTTGCATCCCATTAACCACATGAACCAGACAGGTGGCAGGATGTAACTGGAGGTTGTGTTATGGAGAGCGAAGCATAGATTTCATGTCCTAAGAAACTGCTAGATTTCGAAATGGGACTGATACTAGCGTTATTGGTGACATGTGCACAACTTTCACTTCCCAGAGTCCAGCATGATGGTCGCATGTAACGGGTACTGCAGCCATGGACGAACACAGTATATACGTACTGTAAATCAGAGAGATGACATCAGTGGCGCCTTGCAAGGATGTAACACAGATGTCTCTATGTAAGAACCAGAAGATTGGTTGAACTGGAGGTGACCTCAAGAACGTGCACTGTACAACGGTGTACACACCTTTAAGACCCGAGAGGTGGCAACACGGAACTAGGGGTTGGGGCACAGACGAATGCAGCAGATCCTCAAAGTTCCGAGTATCAGCAATGACGACATGGAAATGGAGATGTCTACAGCTAGTGTCACTGGTTGGATATTTAATGCATCATTCATGCATGACAGTAGGTTGTGCGGGAACTGAAGACTGCTATACATCGAGGAGTCTTATCTGTGAAATCGTGCTTTTAGCACAAGTATGTTACATCTGGGGACGATCGACAACACAGTAGGTTTGCTGCGTGGAATCTATAAACTATTGCTTATGTAATAATTTATTTCGTCAAGATCGCCTAATTTTACGGTATAAGATTACGAGTTTCGACGATTTATTGCTATCCTCAGATAATTTAATTAATCCATAGTCAGATACATGGCGTAATGCGTATATCATTGACATATTTTATAGTATTTCATGGCTTTCAGAACGGTCCTTGCCTATTTCTTTGGTATCATTTACACTTCTTAATGATGTTCAGGATACATATAAATAGTCTATATATCATGCCAAACTGTTTATGGATTAATTATCACATCTGACAATTGGCAACAAATTGTCGAAATGATGAGTAATACGAATATAATGGTAACTGGTCAATACTGGCATAATCAATTATTACGGAAATACCTATAACGTCATATGCATCCATTAGACAGTGTGTCACTTCTTAAAAATATTTCTATGTTTGGGCTTCCATAAGCTGAGGTTGTTTCAGTGGGAGTGCACTGGTGTGTTTCATCGATGAAGACGGTCAAGATCAGGCAAGCTATAGGTGAAGTGTACTATTATTGCTGGTTGTTAGTTCCACTTTTGCTCAGACTGGTGACCACTGGTCACAGAGTTATCTGATTACTGTGACATGACTGTTATTGAACTGAGAGTATTTTATTCCATAGCTTAGTATCGTAGCTTATTTTTGTAGCTTTTGTGTGTTTAGGTTGCACGTAAATAGGTTGTTGTTTTTATTTTTCGTAAAGGTAAGCAAATGTGATCTTCTTTAAATTATGAGGACTGATTGGTTTTTATTAATTCTTTTAACACCAAAGAAGAAGGTCACTTTTAAACCAAAAGACTGTAACAGGTGTCTTGTAATATCTGCACTAGTTATGGAGTTTCGCACTGTTAAAATAAACGCAGCTTGCTTGCTTCAGTTGCAGATATAAATAACCACATGACGATCTACCCCAGCCCTTCTTCTCCACAGCGATATATTTGTTTTATAATTACATAATATTATTTCATAAACTGTTATAAATTTACAAAAGCTGAAGATTGTCCTAACTTTGTAGGCACATAGTGTCCAAAATATAAGAATTACAGATAGGTCACTGATATCGCAAGGCTCATCTTTAAGAGACCTTCAGATCGGTGTTATTGCTTTTTGACTCTGACAGTTCCTTTACAGTAAGACATATATGTTCATGTCCCTGTTACACGAATATTCACAAATTTTCTGTGGTCTCAGTCGTAGCCTCCACTACTAACTGGCCACCTGGTCACATGACGTTGAGCTTTTTGGCACGAATGATTTAGTTGTCCCGTTTCCTTTGACAGAGTACCACAGAACCGCTCCCACTCACTCTGATCAAGTCTCGCACGAGCATTAGCACTGGTGAAATAGCGGTACCTACATTATGAAACTAAATTGACGTGTGTGCGCATGTTAGTAAGTGTGGGACGTCTTGGCTAAAGTAGAGCCTTGCCGTTAAACACGAAATATATCATTACCATTTCTCATTTACATGTCAGTGACGTCATATAGCTTCGTGTCTAGTACTGGTACCATTTCTGAATCACATGTTAGTTTTTATGAGGAAATCTAGCTTATGTAAATCAGGGCAACCCAAAAGGTCAGAGACTTCTTAGACTATTGTGGGAGTGTATTGAAGATGCTAAATATTTTTAATTGCCTGAAAACGAAAAACCTACTGTATACATAGAGGTGTTTTGTTGAAAAATTCCATAAACTTATGTCAGGGCCAAAACTAGAAATATTCTTCACTTCATATAGTCCAAGAGCATTACAAGATGTATGAAATAAAATACATTTAATGTCCTATACTACTGGACAGCATGAACCACAAATCTGTAGTCACCTGCTGATGACTCTGAAAACGTCTGTACGTTTTCATTGAGCTCAGTAAAATTGTATGACTCGTCAAAACAGCATTAAAAGTAGTGTGCTACTTGCACTAGCTGAGTCTTTTATTCAGGTTTATTTTGTCATATCAAGAAGTTCAGTCACTTCGTGTTGCCTTGTTTCATTACTCCCCCGTATGTCGGCGACAAGTGATACGCCAATGGGTCTTGCAACAATACAGAAGCATAATTTTCTCGACGTTACCCTTTTCTACTGCAGGTATGTGGGAAAAGCAGTTTTATGTTTCTTCGCCAATGCTCCACATTTTAATTCACGATGACCATGTCCAAGACACTGAATTTTGAATGGGGGTGTGTATCTTGCTTGCAACTACATAAAAGGCAGTTTGTTTTTTGCCTCGCAATTTATCGCTTCTTTTATTTGGTGGTACTTATGATTTCCAATGTTCCTAGTCTGTGTGTGTGTTTTTTTATGTGTCAATGTGTTAGTCTTTGCTTGAGTGGATTTTGTGTGTGTATGTGTATGTGTGTGTGTGTGTGTGTGTGTGTGTGTGTGTGTGTGTGTGTTTATATGTTTCCTTATGTGTAAATATGTTATATTTTATGTGATTGCATGTTTATTTTTGTGTGTGTATTTGAAAGAGAGAGAAAGTGGGGTGCAGAGAGAGAGGGTGGTCCATTAGTTAATTACTCTGGAAATTTGAAGAAAGCTGAATAAGTAATTAATGAAGGCCCCTCTCTGACAGATACAGACACAGACGCATACAGACACACACACTCACAAACACACACACACGCACAATCACACAAACGAAAAAAATCCACTCACATAAAGAATAAAAAGATCATGCATAAGAAAAACAACACCTACACAGACACAAAATAAATCCACTCGTACAAAGAATAACACATTCCCACATAACAAAGCACACACACACACACACACACACACACACACACACACACACACACACACACACACACACAAACAAAACAAATTAATAAATATCAAACCGCACATGCAACACAAACAAAAGACATAAGATAAACACAGAGTAACAGTTGGCAACACTACACTCTGTAAACACACACGTGTTGAACACACAACGAGAAGTACAAGTGAAATGTAACAAATGTGGGTGAAAACACCACAGAAATCGGCCATCTGGAGTATAGGGTCCAAGTTAACACATATCCAGGGCGAAACACATGAACAAGCAAGATTGTAGATCCTAATGCCAAATGATAATTTAACCTCACGCAACTTGCCCTGCAAAAGTTGTTTCTAACCTGTAAATCAGGAGAAAACCAGGAGAAAACGTAACTCTGTAACATATCTGTAACTACTGTATAATATATTTATCATATTTTATAAGAACAAACATTTACTACAGGCTGCTGATGATGATTTATAGATTAAAAAAGCGAAACGCAAATGCAAAAGAAATCTGCCTTTCATTTACTTGCAAAGACAAAACATTCTTCCATGAATTTTGAGGCAACTAAGAAACGACGGAGAATGGAATAAAGTACTAAATTTTTATATGTTTGCTTGTTTTCAGTGTCAGTATATGACAAAACGTCATTTCTTTTTGTTTACGATAACCAGTGTGTTACAAGGAGTAACTGTGTTTTATGAAAAGACTCAACTCTACAATGTCACTGTTTCCATATGTTTGTACTTTTCTGTACTAATTATATTAAAGTTTGTTATCGAGGCATTCATGTAGAGAGCTAACTCCAAGAGTGGAACTTTTAACGAATTACCTACTAGATTTCAAACTTTTTTCCATTGATTTATACCCTTAACAGACACAGTACCACTTCAATTATTTGTTGTTGATGAAATAATGATGCTATCTTCGTAGTGGAGTAATAAACATCTAAGGGAAAAGCGAGCACTTCGACACCCAAGGTGGTGTGTCTCTCTACAGAATGAAACTGCTGTGAGAGTGGATATACAGACTCCAGGTGAGGTGGATGAAGGGATTTCAGTCTATCAGTCATGTGATGGAAACGGGAGATCGAGTCTGGTTTCGGGATTCTGCGGCTTCCAGAGGCTTTATGCGGGCTGTAACAAAACAAAAAACCTACAGGACGCAATGTGAATAAAATCTGAACCACGAGCACTGCAGGCAATGAGATTCGTAGTCACTGCTTGCAACAAGAATATGCGAGATACACAAACACCAGTTTGAAACGACGTTTGAGAACAATAACACTGTACAACAGTACTAAAACACATTTAGGAAGTTGCACCTACTACATATTGTGAGTCATTCATATTGTCTTTGTCGTACCCATTCCACATCTGTCTCAAACCTAAGGCTACCTGTGCTTAAGATAGTACTCTTGAATTACGTTTTGTCCTTCACATATGCTCAAGGACTGTGTTTTAAAAAATACTTTGCAACATGTTTAAGATTATTTTACTAAGTTTTGAGTTTTGTATGAATATCATAGAGGATTTATTTTCCTCCATTGTGAAGACGAATAGCAAATCCATGTTTTTCATTCATATATGAACTGCATTTCTTTGTGATAATAAACCACTTCTTTTCTTGATACATCACACGACTACGACCCAGATCCGTTTACACCTGTTAACCCCATGCCAGTGGTGCGATTTTAATGTTAATGTTCTTGGGAAGAGAATGAATTTGGTTTACCATAATAACCCCACCACTACATGTGTGTTTTAATATATCCAAATTACCTGTTGCACTAACAACCACTGGTAATACTTTTGCTGGGCTTATTCAATTTTGTGAAGATAGATAACCCACACAAGATATTTAGTCCATGAATGAGATGTGAGCAGATTGACACTAGCATGTGCGAGAAAGAATCCATGAATTTAGGCCCTAGGTAATAAACATTTGAATACACTTTTATTCTGTAGAGAATCTGGCCCAGGTGGTTACGATTAAGGTGGCGGTGTACTAACTACTGCAGTGCGGCTGTGTGGATCAGATGCAGCTGAAGCATTGCAGTTGTGTTCATTGATCGGTGCACTCATGGACAATGCTGAAATAATCAGAGTTCCATTTCCTGCTACCAGGTGAAAATAAAGAAAAGTAAGCAATCAGATTGTGAAATGTTTTCCGTTTTGTCATCTGTATGCTGTTTTTCAATAAGTATCATGTGTTGCTTTCTTTTGTGAAGTGACGGTTGGTGTAAAGCGTTGAGAAGGTTGATGTAATCAGCCTGCAATTGAAGCTCTTGAGTCCATTTTTGCTTACAAATATATTTCTTTTTAGAGACTGTCTGCCTTGAGTGAAACACAAATCTTATGTTATCCATTATTTCACAAGTATGTTTCACTGGAGTTTCAGCCTTATCAGTGGGCTTTTATTAACTGTCCATGAAACAGGAAAAATGCTCTTTACTACTTGTACACATAAAAATTTTTACTAATAAGACAGTAATTATAAATTTCATAAACAGACAAAGTTACATGCATCTACCTTGTTACCACATATGCTGTGGTTTTCCAGTATTTTTATGTTTTTAGTTGCAGCTGTTTTCTTTAACACTTAATCATCTCCAACCACATAAAACTTAATGTATAAGATTTACTTCTTCGAAATTTTATGGTTAAGCCTAACATAAGCCAACCCTATTTGGAAGATTTTGTGTTTGTATGTGTGTGTGTGTGTGTGGGTGGGGGGGGGAGGGGAAGTATGGGGTTGTGTGTGTGTGTGTGTGTGTGTGTGTGTGTGTAAGTAGCGGAGGGTTTGTAGGTGCTTTCTTTAATTCATTTTTTTCTTTTGTGGTTTTCTTCATGTGAGGAATGGGGGGGGGGGGGCGGAGTTGGGTTTTGTGTCTATGACATAGTGATTCCTGATAGTTCTTAGAGGGTAGAGAACAGAGTTTCATTGCAGAGAACTGTGCATTCATTAATTATTTCTTTCCTTTCGACTTTGGGTTTTTGTATTTGACAGTTTTCTTCTATTATTAGGTTTTTTGGGGGACTGATGCTGTATTTGAGAATTCTGAAGGCGGTGTTGATGTTTGTTGGGCCCTGTTGCATGTCCATAAGGTATTCAGCAAATGTAGAGTGACAGTAGTTAGTATTTAACGCTCGTCTGTGTTCTGTGTATCTGATTTTAAAGTTTTTGCTTGATTGTCCTATATAAATTGATTTCCTGTCCTGACATGTCAGTTTGTGACTACCGAATGTGCTGTGTTTCTCCGTTTGTATATTGGTTGCCCTTCGTGTTCTTTGCATTGAGTTGTCTGTCCTGTAGACTAATTTTAGCTATTGATTTTTGAACATGTTTCCTACTCTATAAGTTATTTTGTTGTTGTAAGTGAGTGTGTATCATTTACTTGTTATGGGTGTCTCGTTCATGTGTGCTTTTGTGTTTGTTTTGTGCGTTTGTGTTCTGTGTGTCTGAGCTCGTTGTTATGGGTGTCCTTTGTTCATGTTTGGTCATTTCTGTGTTATGTGTGTTTATCTTTTGTGTGTTTGTGTTCCTTGTGTCTGTGTTTGTAAGTTGACGATGGGTTGTTACTTTTTATGTGTCTTTTGGCCCTTTTATATTTGTTTTAATTTTTTTATTTGTGTTTGTATCATATACACTCAATTTAGCTATTTTTTTGATTGTTGGCAATTCATTTTTGTAGTTGTTTTCACTGAGAGGAGTTTCGTTCACGCTGTGCACCACATGTTGGGAACTGGCTTGTTAGTGTGCAGTGAGATTGTAATTGTGTATGGCTGTGCTGGTGGTGGTGACTTTCCTGAATATGGAGAATTGATGTGGGTTGTGTTTGTGTACTGTGAGGTCGATAAAATTGAATGTTTTGTGATTTTCTTTTTCTATGATGAAGTTTATTTTTGGTTGAACTATGTTTATGTCATCGTCGAACCGTTGGATGTCACTGGGTGCTTCACCTAAAAGACATTTAGAGGTGTCTGAGAATTTTCATGGTATCTTTATTTAGGGTCGCTGGTTAGCAATGTTATGTCGTTGTCTTCTACAAATTTTAAGATTTTACCTTTGTATTCCTACTGTTTTATTGCTATCATGATGTTGCTCTTGTATTGTCTCATAATGAGAGTCCTGTTGTTTTTAACAAATTGGCTGGTTCCCAGTATATGTTATGCAGACTGAACAAAACTCCAGTCTGTGAAAACAACTACAAACATGCATTACAGACAAACAAATACGTTATATCGAACGGATATGATAGATGGTGAAAACTATTGAACTATATGAAATAAAATCGTCATACCTTCTGAACGCTCTGGATTAGGACGTTCAGACTGCATGATGAGAATTAGTATGTGCATGCATGGCTTGATTAAGCGGCGATTCACTTTCATTTGCAAGGCTTCGTCAGTAAGCCAAATTGGCGCATTTGGGGGACTGAAAATCCGCATTTCGCGATAGAGAAGTCTCTTCACCCTCAATGGGTCACTGTGTGATGTGTAATGTCCAGTCACAGAATAAGTGGAGCGATATTCCTTGACTACCGAACGGTACGTGAAGGTTTTCGAAGATGATTTCTTCCCAGTTATCCAAAGTGACCCTGATTTCGACAAGATGTGGTTGATGTAAGACGGATCTCGACCCTATCGATGCAGAAGCAGCACTTTGGGGACCGTAGTGGTCTAGCGGTTCTAGGCGCTCAGTCCGGAACCGCGTGACTGCTACGGTCGCAGGTTCGAATCCTGCCTCGGGCATGGATGTGTGTGATGTCCTTAAGTCAGTTATGATTAATTAGTTCTAAGTTCTAGGGGACTGCTGACCACAGCAGTTAAGTCCCATAGTGCTCATAGCCATTTTTTGGGGGGGACCGCATTCTGCTTCTGGGTACAGAGAGGCAACTGGCAGGGTCCTCGATTGGCCGCCATATTCTCCTGATCTGAATACATGCGACTCCTTTTTGTGGGGCTATATTACTGATAAGGCGCTGAACAATGGCCCCAAAACCATTGCTGAACTTAAAAGAGCCATTCAGCAGGTATTCGACAGCATCGATGTTCCGACGCATCAGCAGGTCATGCATATTTTCACTATTCGTCTGCGCCACGTCATCATCAATGGTGTCAGGCATGTCGAAAATGCCATAACCTTAATTAGAATATCTGTAGTGAAGTTTACACATTGAATAAAGTTGTTGCAGGCCGCAGTTTGGAACTAATTTGCGTTTTTTCTCATATAGATCAATAATGGTCGCATGTACAAACACAATAGTGAAACTGAACCACAAAATTAAAACAAAAATAAAGGGGACATCTGGCACACAAAAACAAAAAATCCATCACTGACTTACACACACAGAAGACAAACACTCAGATCAAACACATGAGCACATATCAACAAGAAACACCCACAAGAACAAGCTAATGGTTCACTATCACTTACGAAAACAAAGTAGCCTCAAGAATAGACAGGTTACTCAAAAAACAAGCTAAAAATAGCTTACAGGACAGACAACTCAATACAGAGGAAACTAAGGACAAACTATACACACACAGACAAACATGGCACATCCAGCATTTACCAGCTGGCATGTCAGAAATGCAGGTCAAACAAGCAGAAACTTTAATACCATGTACATAGAATACAAAAGAGCATTAAAAAACTGCTGTCATTCTAGATTTGCTGAACACCTTCTGGACATGAAGCACAACCCTGCAAACATCGTGAAGACATGAAAATTCTAAAATGCAATAACAAGTTCTCCACGAAAACTAATAACTGAAGGAAACTATCAAATAGAAAAAGCCATAATTGAATGGAAAGAAACAACAAATGAGCACACACTTCTCTACAACTGAACTCCGTTCTCTGCCCTCAGAGAACTATCAGACGACACTAACCCATGAACGCCCAAAACCACTCCTCCCACGCACATACACATACTCCCTTACACACACACACACACACACACACACACACACACACACACACACACACACACACACACACACACACACACACACACAGAGAGAGAGAGAGAGAGAGAGAGAGAGAGAGAGAGAGAGAGAGAGAGAGAGAGAGAGAGATAGAAACAGTGATCCATACAGAATTGGTTAATGTTAGGCATAACCGTTACTTTCCCAATCGTAAAATTTCGAACATTAAGATCTACGTGGTTGCAGATGAGAAACTATAAGAGAAAACAACTGGAATAAAAAACATAAAAATGCAGGAGAATCACAGCGGGGTGTATGCAGAAAACTTTGTTTATACACTTTGTAACCACCGTCTTAAAAACTCAACTTTATATCCGTACATGTACTAAAGAGGATTTTTCCTGTTATATACAAAGATAATAAAAGCCCACTGAAGATGCCGAGATAGGAATTGTGCATTGCTCCAAAAACAAAGCTTGAAGCTTTTTGTTCAAAACTCAATGGCTATTAGGAAGAAATAAAGCGCACTGCTGGTAAAGTTGTTTTATCACAATGACAGCAGTAGTAACGCTACATTGAGGGAATGTCGCCGATAGAAACAGTTGCGAAGAGGTCCCGTATCAATAAATATGCTAAAAAAATATGACCAAGGAAATTGAAGAAACTGGTGAATTAGGTGGTGCAGGAGGCCCCATATCAATAAAGAGGCTATAGAATATGATCAAGGAGTTTGGAGGAACTGCTGAGTTACGTGGTGCAGCAGGGCGAGGAAGGGGGCCGATTCCAAGGCAATCATTGATGAAGTTACTATAGCTACATCCGATGGTACAGCACATGCCTCGAATTCTGCAGCCAGTGTTCGAGCTGTCTCACGGTAATTTGTCGCTCCTCTTGTCGACATTGCAAAGTATTTTGCTTCGCATTCTAACTGGTATCCCTAAACGATTCAGAATGTGCACCAACGAAGACCCACAATGAGCTACAGCGGCGTTCCTTTGCCCATCGTTTTTTGGCACGCGTGGAAATTGATGTCATGTAGCTAGTGCATGTACTCTGGGTGGAAGGGGCATATTTTACTCCGCATTGTGGCGTGAAAGCGCAGAATTTCGCAACCCCCCGCATCTTGTGTAGCAGCATCCTCTGCGCTCAGTTTACGTGACTGTGTAGTGTGGCTTCACGAGCTTCATTCTCAATTGGTTTATGTACGAGGAGATGACATCTCGTGGACTTGACCGGTGTACAGTAATTCCAGTTTTGCAAGTACGCAGCCGTGAGCACATCACTATTTTCAAAAGACATGGGACGACACAACGTATCGCTTGCCATGAGACAGATCTGATTTGGGAAACCTTGAGTAACGTTCGTATCATTCAAGGCAATTTCAAAACGCGTGGCCTTCCTAATCCCCGGACCTAAATCAATGTGACTTCTGGTTGAGCGGATATTTGAAAGATCGTGAGTGTCAGGAACCTATCCAGACTCTTCGTAATCTGGAGGATAGTGAACAAAGACATATCAAACCGATTCCACTGCATGCTGCATGCCATGTTATGGATGCATCATGCTGCTGAGTCGGTAGGCCATATTGAAGTTACATAACTTGTAACCATATACTATTAGAGTTGCCAGATCCAACACTGTCATGTGTTCGATCGTTCCTCCTCTTTTCTTCCAGTGACACCAAATTCGCACTGTTTATAGCGCTATATTTTCATATGGTGGCAGAAAGTGGAACTATTATTTTTTCAGCTTACTCAATTAGCGCACTGATTAGCGAACAGATCTACAATATTTCAGCATCCTGTAGTGTATACAGCAGCATTCAGAACACCATTAGCTTAGTTATAATCACCTGGTATGTAGGGTAGTTACATTGGGGGGGGGGGGGGCGGTATCTTTCACCACCCTTTCATCTGGCGACTCTGCCAGAATTTTTGCTATCACGAGAATTGTCTGACAAGAAGCCAGACAGTAGGATGCCTAATTGTATGTTTTCTTTCCAGAAGTAGTGCCCTTCTTCTTCTGCCCTTAAATAGTTTTGTTTCAATGCGTTGAGTCCGCTTTGTATAAGTGTATTTCTATGTTTGTGCTTTTGGGGAGAACTGTTTTCAAATACGTATATGTATTCGTTAGTGACCTACCTGTGCTTGTGTGAAGACCTTTTTTTAGTTAACAATAGCTTTTACTAATTTGATAGTAGCTGATTGAATTTGGATTTGTATATCGATGGAGTCAATTTGAGGAGTTAAAAATTTAGTAAATTACGAGGCATGAGTGTAACAACTATTTCCAAATCAAAAAGTATATAGAACAAAATGCGTTGTGCGCTGGAGTTGGTGGGACGGAGGTGGCACAGAAGGAAACAAATCTGTAAAATGTAATGATGAGTAATTTGAACAATTTGCGAAGGGAACCAAGTGAGGTAGCAGTGGGTGTCATTTGTGTAACATCACCTGTCATTGTGAAGCCTACTGAGTAGAGGTGTGTGCCTGCGTATTCAGGTGTTCATACGCTTGTGGTAATAATACTGCAGTCTGTTAAAGAGGAAAGTGAAAGTCTTAAATAACAAAAATTTAGATTAATATAAGATTTGGTGAACAGGGACCCAAACTCGATAACACTGATCAACAGGAGAAACTAACTGTGAACCTAGGAGGCAAGTTAAATTTCATAATTGTGGAGAGCTTTAGTTCTGCGGAATAGGACTGTCAGGAATAAAGCAAAGCCAGAACAGAGATGGAAACAGTGGATCAGCGGAAAGAGGAAGGAGTGTGAAAGAGTAAGGAAGTACATGAAAGACAGAAAGAGGTACGGATAGTACTCAAATTAGAGATGTAGTTGGAAACTTATGCACAGAACAGTGGAAAGCCTTAGACTGCAGACTTAGACTAACTGGTGTCATACCTTGATGTCAAGCTACAAAAGCAGAAAGACAGGAGCAGTAAAGTTAGTGATATATTGGAAGTTCAAAAAACTGCTGACCAGCAACTTTCCCTAACAAATGAGAGCGGCTCAAATTGCATGTGAACCGTGGTCATTGGTGGTAGTGACGTGGCGCTACCCCTACTACATTTCAGAGATTCAGTTAGAAATAAACCTCTGCAACTACAAAGTCCTGTTTCACCCGCTGAAAGTGGGCGCTGTAAGCGGGAGAACGTGAAAACATGGCACTACCGAAATAGGATACATCAATGATGACAATAAAAAGAGAGAACTAAGTGAGAAGAACTGCAAGGTTCATAAGATAGGTAATGCAACGTGGACAATCCTCCACTGCACATGGCACCAAATGTGAAGTGCGGAAGGAATCGGTCCAATAATGATGTTACTAGCACCTTTTATATATGTGAAAAAGTATGAACTGTTTCCTAAGAAGGATGTGTGTGGATAGACCAATTTGAACATTCTTTTCCATGTGCCTCAGGACCCCTAACAAAATGTAATTAGAGTGGTCACCTGTGAGATGAAAGACGTGACTTCATTTCAGGGTTTACAACAAGAATCAATGTAGGATAAGAGTACAGAGCACCATGATCCAACAAGATAACCGGATGGAGATTTTCGCCAGAACTTGAGTAACCACGAACAGAGGAACTGGCACCCATGTTACTGTATTCGCCAATGAAAAATTACCAGACTTTGGGTTCGCCGCTATAGGCGACGTTCATGGACTCAAGTTACCACGATCGATGTCTGTTTACTGGAAATTCTTGCCCTATAAGTTATCGAATTCCTTCACATTCCGGTTATGTTGTCATATTCTCTTCATTATATCGAGAATCAAAGGTAGCCATTCCCATTGAAGCTTCGAAATCGTTGGTGGCTCTTCTCCTTCCTTGAACTTCAGTCACACTTTGCATGTGATGACTGTAGTAGTGTTTCGCACAGAGGACATGGAAAATGTCTCTGCGCTTTAGTCTTCTTGATGAAGGGGCATAATCACTGACTTTGCCTGTGACGTCCGCCAAGCGACAAACGATACAATGTGGCCCAAAATAGCCCTTTAGTAACTATCCTGAGAGTCCTACTTTCCAAAGAGGTGTAAAACTCCACACCAGGTCTTCTGGGCTGTACCTGACTGGCCAGTACTTGGCGTTAAAGCGATCTCAAACTTTCTCTCGGGTGTAAAGGTTCCATTTGCGAGCCAGCTGACTTCCTTCCTCAGTCTTGGGGAAAAGATGTTTCGTGTAGTTTTACTGAGTATCGTTGGCTAAAACAAGAACAAGGTTCCCAGTGCTGGTTTTCGCCTTCCAGCCGTCGATCAGAAGGAACAGTGTGAAGCCAGTAGTGCCTTGTCCCGTTGTGTTGCTTAATGGAAATAATTATAATTTGTGTATATGCGTCAAGTCATATTCAAGAATCATGTGTGGATAACATTTTCAGAAATTTAACATGAATGGGACAAAGACTCAGTTTCAAATGCAGTGAAATGAAAACTGAAAGATAAAGAGCCAGCGAAACTTTCTGACCAAGAACAATCCACTGTTTCGTAAAAGAAATCTCGGCTATCCAGATTAGATATGGTGCATTCTGGACGAGGATACGAACAGTCACCAGTCTTAGCACGTCCGAAATGTAACGACTGATGTCCAAATTACCAGCTATGCAAACCAGAGGTGTCGTGTTCGGGACCCAGTGCTATCCCATATCTTCACACAAGGTGTTGGGCACATTTGGTGATGATGGAGATAACGATGATAGTGATGACGATGGCGAATTAAGTATAGTAGTGTTTGTTTTCATCTGAGCTTCAACACACAAATGCATACATTGTAATGTGATCTATACAAATAACGTCGCACAAGCTCTGTGTCCATGGACCACCGTCTGCACGCCTGTTTGATCAGCGTATCATAATTAACCGCAACAATAATAACCATGTTGACGATCCATAGTGCCCCAGACGTTGTCACACAGCTGGTATGGATAGATACATTGTTACAAACAAGATCATTTTGTAACTCAATGCATGTGATGTGATGTAACTTTATGGTTCAGCTAACAGTTTGTCTGCCACTTGGGCACTTTGCACATGGGTCATTGAAATTTCGTATGCCACTGCCGGCCACGACGTGTCAGCCTCCAAGTGTGAAGGATGTGGTGGCCGTGGCCGAGCCAAAGCCCGCCCTGCCAATTGGCTTTTCTCGGTTCTTCTCAGAAGTACTCGGAATAGCGCGACCATACATTTAGCATCACCACCATCCTTTAAAATGGATGGGAATGACAGAAGAGAGGGATGAGAATTCTCAGTTTGCATAAGCGACGGGTACTGCCTACTTGCTATGAAACGACATGGAGACCTTGAAGAAATTGGTGATAAAAATAGTAAAATTTCTGAAGTCACAGATATTACTCCATATTTCAGTTGCAATAGTTTTCATTGTAAATAAACGAAGAGAATGGGAACTTCACACACTGCTGCGAAGTGCTTTCTTTAATTCAAGGCGATTTTTCGTCTTAAATCTCGCTGTGGTTGAATTTATTAATGAAAAAGGAGTGGAGGAACGAAAATTGGCACATTCAGAATGGACTGCAGGCTTCACATTTTAATTGGACTTACTACTCACTCCCCTTATCGTTATGTAACTCCTTTCTGATTTGATGGGGATGCATTTGACAAAGTCGCGTTGTACATACGACACATCCCGACAAAGGCCTTCCAGTTCCCTAGGTTCAAGGAAAGCGAGAGGTTTGAAGAGTTCATTGTGGTCTTTATTACACCCCATATATAGAGCTCCTAATGACATCCCTTTTGGCACCAAAACATATAACAATTACTTATCCTGACCTAGACGGTGGCTACTGGCAACAATATATTAACACTATTGAAAGTTTGACCAACAGAAATGCTAGGGAACTAACAACATCTATTCCACGGAAAGAACTAAATAAAAGAGTATCAGATGATCACTTAACCTACGAAGCATGAAAGTCTAAATAAAGAATTCAAAATATGCTTTACGAAGGTTATACCCAGACGAGATAAAGTGATCAGAGATAACATTTATTCAAGAAAATAGTTGTAGCCGCATCGAACTGTAAGTTCGCTGTGACTACTATGGAGATTGTAATGCAATTTAATAAAATTTTAAGGATATTTGGCTTATCGTTTCAGATAAAGGGAGTAGTTGCGGTACCGAGTGGAGCTGTCGCTGTGTGTAGTAGTGAAGAAGACAGACATCCTTCAAACCCTTTTGCTTCAGTTATAAGCGATGGCCGCTTATACAATTCGGCGTGCTGCTCCATCGATGCGCGGATATCTGTTAAAGGGAGATAGTATCTGAAACTAAGCAAACAAAGCGAGGAGCTTGTTTTAACAGTTACTGATCGGTGATGTCGCGATCGACGGACGCAGATCTGTGTCAATCATACTTTAACAACCACCCCATCGAGCCGACACGCAAACACGCCACTTCTCGTAAGAATTACAAGGATAGTTTTATAGAGGTTTTCAGAATATGGTCAATCTTAAATCTGTTTTCCGGACCGTTTACCGTTTCAGTTGAAAGTGCCTTTGTGCATGAGAACATGTAACTGATTGATTTGAAAGGTAATTCCAGTTTTAATAACACATTTTTGGCGTTAAGTGTCCAGGACGTGGGCATTGCTTATATCAGGTAGATTTTCCAAGTTTCTTTAATGAGTATGCAAAAGTGCTACAATATTTCGATCAACGTCTTTGTGTGAAAGAACTTTTTTCGATTATGAAACTAAGGAAGTCCCGATTATGTGGCAACCTAAGTGCAAAATTCTGTGAAATCGTCTGCGCCTGTCCGTATGCTTACTGTTTGTACCAGATAAAGTTATGTCTTCGGCGCTCAAAAAATAATTAATGCTCAAAACTTATTTTGTTTGTGATTTATGTTGTTGAGAAATGTGTAATAAGAAACTACGTCATGTACAGTACGATTGTACTACCATTCGAATGCTGTGCTTTTTCTGTTTTATCCTCTTCCCAGTCCTTGCACACAGATGGTACGGCGTGGTGGTGGGGGGAAATGTGAAGCAAGGCTGAGCGCTTTGGCACTAGGGCTGGGCGTGTCCTGCCAGCCGAAATCTTGGTCACTCCTGCTATATGGATTCGATTACGGCCGTTCCGATACCATCAATCACATGTTCATCCAAAGCGAATTCTTTTGTCGAATTCTGACATGTATTGGTCCTTGTTTCTCCTTCTTTCACAAGTCAAGATACGATTTTCTCACAAATTATCTTATATAATATACATAATTTACATGGTGCTTCTAACTATTTTGTGCCATTGCGCTGAAATACTAATTTGCATGAACAAACACGTAGGGCACCTCATGATGTGGCAGTTTTTATGGTCAGCAGTGTAGTCTCTAAAAAACGTTTGCCCTTCTCTAATGACACCACTGTCGATGATAAGTAAATGCACATAGACCAACCCCAAAACATGTGAGAAACTAGGAGCCGATTGTATTCTGAAATATATTAAACAAAGCATTACTATCTCATTTCTTGTAATACTGTTATTCAACAAGAAATGTAACTTCAGATTTTACGAACTTCTCCGAAAGACTAACGCTATAAACTCTTTGTATTAATACTTATTTCTATTTTGGTTATTTGAACTCTCTTAAATAAAGGATTCGTCATGAGTTCATCGACAAGGAGGAGTGATTTGAATTTCACATTGACAAAGGATTCTCTGTTTTTCAGTTACTCGTGTTTAGTTCATGTTTGGATTGATGAAAAGTTCGATTTCCCGATTTTAATCTCATTTCTTTGGTGTGAGAGTTACTTGCAAGTACTAAGCTGTTTTAACATTATAACAAAAAAGTTACGCTGCATGCAACAAGCAGCGTTTCTTTAATTTAATCCCGTGGAGGTGTGAGATAGACTTAAGTAGGTTCTAGTATTTAGCACTTCAGGAACAGTAGCTAGTGACTGCTTCCTTCCTACCAAGGAGTGAAAGTGTGGCAGGAAATTGTATCATGCGACTCAGTGGTGCAGCTGGACGCTATAAACATGTTTATGCAGCCAGTTCGTCATCTAAGTCCGTGCATCGATGTGCCCATAAAGTATGAAGGTATCCAGCAGTTAATATGGACTTAAAACCCAGGATAACTTGAAGTGTAATGTCACGTTTTGAAATCCATTTATGTAATAGTACCTTGTGGTTTTCCGAATGGTAATAAATCTATTGTTTGAATCATGTCATTCGACAGTCAGTCATAATATGAAAGGACGGCTTTTTCGGTAATACGGCCAAAAATAAAAGTGGCTCATTTACATACCAGTACATGTTGTGGTTGTTGTGGTCTTCAGTCCTGAAACTGGTTTGATGCAGCTCTCCATGCTACTCTATCCTGTGCAAGCTTCTTCATCTCCCAGTACCTACTGCAACCTACATCCTTCAGAATCTGCTTAGTGTAGTCATCTCTTGGTCTCCCTCAACGATTTGTACCCTCCACGCTGCCCTCCAATACTAAATTGGTGATCCCTTGATGCTTCAGAACATGTCCTACCAACCGATCCCTTCTTCTGGTCAAGTTGTGCCACAAACTTCTCTTCTCCCCAATCCGATTCAATACTTCCTCATTAGTTATGTGATCTACCCATCTAATCTTCAGCATATAGGTTTATTATTTAAGAGCGACATTACAAAAGAAAGAAGAATAACAGCGATAAGATGTAAGGACAAGCTCTTAAATTTATCATTTAGCAGTTTGTGCTCTACAATTACATAAGTATATTTCAGCCTGTTTCCAGAATTTACAATTCGTGTTTATCGAAACTCTCTACAAGGTGGTAAAGTGCAAACGTAACACCAGCCAGATTTTAAAATATGTGTGGTACCCTCAACAACGTATAAAAACTCGTAAAGAGAAGAGAAAACGTATATTATGCTATGGCTATAGAAGCGTGTGCTAGCAGAGACGAATGCTGGGTATTTACAACATAAATGGAAATGCCGTGTGGCTAGGGCCTGCCGTCGGGTGCTAGACATTCGAGTTGACGCCACTTCGGCGACTTGCGTCTCGATGGGGATGAAATGACGAGAAGGACAACACAATACCCAATCCCTGAGTGGAGAAAACCTCCGACCCAGCCGGGAATCGAACGCTGGCCATTAGCTGTGACATCGCGTCGCGCTGACCACTCAGCTACCAGGGGCGGACATTTACAAGATGCGCTTCATGTAAAAATACGATATACTGAAGTGAAATTTCCGAGAAAACGTAGAAATTATTCTTCAGCATATGGTGTATGCAACGGAACAGTGCAAAGTAGTTGAAAGTAGAATGAATTCAACGTAATCAGATTCTGGCAACCCACACACTGGCACTTGCAGATGATAAGTGAAACACATCTAACATCAGCACGAGCATATTGATTATTAGGTAGGGGAGATAGGCATAAATTTATGAACAGGTGCAAGAGCAACAGTGCGTAAGAGAAGAAGAGTGAAGTGTACCTCAAAAGAGAATAAGCTGCATACCTGCTTCTTAGCGAGATCTGCTGCGCAGGATGTTAAAAGTAACTTTTAATAGAAGATAACAAGAAAGGGAGAAATATTAGAAGCGAGAAACAGCGTCACGAAGCAGGCAGACACAAGAACATCTGACTATAATACCAATTCCGCTGTCTGAACAAACTAGTTACAGTCGTTTCATAGTTGGATGACGTGTGTTTACAGACGCCAAATATTATGATAGACGTCTGCGAAAGCGCTCTCAGACAGGAAACCTAGTAAAGAGACCACTCTAACAACCCGTGTTTGTCACAAGTATTTTTCCAGTTAGTACAGGAAATAAGACATACGAGCCACCAAAGATGAGAGTGTGTAAGCATTGGAATATAGCATATATGCTATTCTGAAAACAATTAACAGTCGTTGACCAGCTTGAAGTGAAGCTGTAGTAATGACTTTTCACAAAGTAATTCATTTCTTCACTACTAAATGTAGTGTCATAAATGATATAGAGTGTCTTCCAATACAAGTAAATTAGTTACAGAGATGTTATGAACTTAATCGACATGTCAGACACCTAGTTACCAACTAGATACTCGAAGTTTTATTTTAACACTCTTGTGCACAGCATCACGTACCATACCACTGCCCAAATACAGTATCATTAACGTTTTATTTCGTTAAATACTTCTGTAATAAACTAGTTCATACACTGAAGCGCCAAATAAACTGGTATAGTCATGTGTATTCAAATACAGAGAGATATGTAAACGGGCAGAGTACGGCGCTGCGATCGGCAACGCCTTTGTAAGACAACCAGTGTCTGGCGCAGTTGTCAGATCAGTTACTGCTGCTACAATGGCAGGTTAACAAAATTTAAACAAGTTTGAAAGTGATGTTACAGTCGGCGCACGAGCAACTGGACACAGCATCTCAGAGGTAACGATAAAGTGGGGAGTTTCCCGTACGACCACTTCACGTGTGTACATTGAGTGTTCTCCGACTACGCTGGGGCTGGAAAAATATCCTACAAGAACGAGACCAACGACGACTGCAGAGAAACATTCAACGTTACAGAAGTGCAACCCTTCCGCAAATTGCTGATAGATTTCAATGCTGGTCCATCAAGTGCGAATCAGTCAACGAAATATCATAGACATGGGTTTTCGGAGCCAGAGACCAAATAGTGTACCCTTGATGACTGCACGACACTCGCCGGGCCCGTCAACGCCGACATTGTACTGTTGACGACTGGAAACATGTTGGCCGGTCGGACGAGTCTCATTTCAAATTGTATAGAGGGGATGGACGTGTACGGGTATGGAGACAACTTCATGAATACATGGACCCTGTACGTCAGCAGGGGACTGTTCAAGCTGGTGGAGGTTCAAAACTGGCTCTGATCACTATGGGACTTAACTTCTGAGGTCGTCAGTCCCCTAGAACATAGAACTACTTAAACCTAACTAACCTAACGACATCACACATATCCATGCCCGAGGCAGGATTCGAACCTGCCACCGTAGCGGCCGCGCGGGTCGAGACTGTAGCGCATGGAACCACTCTGCCACTCCGACCGGCCTGGTGGAGGTTCTGTGATAGTGTGGGGAGCGTTCAGTTGGAGTGATATTGGACCCCTGATGGGTCTAGATACAACTTTGACAGGTGACACATACGTAAGTATCCTGTCTGATCACCTGCCTCCATTCACGTCCATTGTGCGTTCCGACGGACTTGGGCAATTCCAACAGGACATTGCGACACCCCACACATTCAGAATTGCTCCAGAGTACTTCCATGAACACTCTTCCGAGTTTAAACACTTCCGCTGGCCACCAAGCTCCCCAGACATAAACATTATTGATCATATCTCTGATACCTTGCAACGTGCTGTTCAGAAGAGACCTCCATTCCCTCGTACTCTTAAGGATCAATCGTCAGGCCTGCAGGATTTCTGGTGTCATTTCCCTCTAACACTACTTCAGACATTAGTCGAGTCCATGCCATGTCGTGCTGCGGCACTTCTGCGTGCTCATGGGGCCCTTCAGTGTATGTTAATAATGGGGAAGGAATACGACGTGACCTATTAAAAAGAACCAACCAAATATACACATGAAGTGAAATAGTGAAACTACAGAGTATCTAAATAAGGATACCGCATGAGAACTCGTATCCCAAACCTCCCGATATCGTAGTTGCATAGGTGTTTCGCCGAAAAAAACCATGAGTCTTCATTTGCAAGGTTCCTCGCTTCATCATCCACTTGCTTTGGAATAGAGAGATATAGCGCTGACCGTCAAACTTTAGTGAGATCTCATCTTTGTTCGAAGACAATCTCATTTGGTTACTACACGTGATGGTCTTGAGAGGAAAATCTTTCATAAAACATACACACACACACACACACACACACACACACACACACACACACACACACACACATATATATATATATATATATATATATATATATATATATATATATATATATATATATATATATATCTTCTTTCCAGTTTTATGATAGCTTCGACAGAGTCGATTACGGAGGCCAGCCGTCCAAATTAGCCACAGTAGCACAACTAAAGAAAATGCACGCTATCAACCATCAAGGGCCCTACATACCTACCCCAAAGGGGAGAAAGTTTTTAAGGCATACAATCTCATAATTGCATGATATCATTCGCATCAGTACTGAAGCAGCCCTTAAGAAAAATGTTGATACACAGTGACAGCTGAATAGAGCGCAACAAATTATCAGCTGCAAATTTGTCCACAAATCTGCATCACTGGTGAAACATTTAAGGTTTCCTACAGCCTAACGTATGGTGGCAGCAAAACCTACTGGCAAGATGAATAACACACCCTGACGATAGACAGAAAACGAGGAAAAAAGTGTTTTTCTTAAAACTAGCTTTACTACCATCCCCAAAACACAGTCTAGGGACGAAACACAACAGTCCAGAACTGTCATGTCAATAATTATCAGACCATTTGACCTTTGTCCATCTAGGTGGAGGAAACGATGGGTACGCTATCGATGAGATGGATGGTGATGACTGTCGGAGGGAACCGTAAGTTATTCAAGCATACCCCCCCCCCCCCCAACACATCGTCCACGCTGCTGCAAACTCCACACTTAGTTGGGGGAAAACAGAGAAGAACCTCACTACTAACAGCTTCCAATAAGAGCAGGACGCACGTGAAAAAGTTCTTTCAGCCTAATCTAAATAAACCACTTGCTTGTGTTTTTATGTTATATTAATATACGTCTAATTTAGAACCAGATGCTTTTCCTAGTATCTCAGTTGCGATAATTTATGACCCAAAATGGTGGCTTTCAAGATCCCCACCCTCATCCCTCCACTCCAACATTTCCAGTGCGAATAGGTGGGTTGAATTACTACGCTTTATGACAGTCTGTTGTACCGGTGGCAATTGTCTGTTTGTGGGAGGCAGTTCCGTGCCTACGGCACTTGGTTCATCAGTATATGGATTGTTAATGCTATTGTGAGAGACTCTGGAATTGTAGTCTGCTGATGTCCCATATGAACTCTATTGGAAACAGATCTAGTGATTGAGCAGGCCAAGGCAACATCTTGATACTCTGTAGACGATATTGGGTAAAAACAGCTATATGTAAGCGAGCGTTGTCCTCTTGGAAAACATCACCAGGAATGCTGCTCATGAGTGTCAACACAACAGGTCGAATCACCAGACTGACGTAGAACTTTGCAGCCAGAGTGTGTGGGATAGAAACCAAAGTGCTCCTGGTGTCACACAAAATCGCACCATAGACCATAACTCAGGTGCTGGTGCAGTGTATCTAGCATGATGACAGTTCTATTGCAGGCACTCAGTTGACCACCTTCTGACAAACACACAACCATCATTGGCACCAAAGCAGAATCAGCTTTCATGAGAAAATACAACAGGCCTCCACCCTGCCATCCGATGAGCTATCACTGGACGCCACTGAAGTATCAAACTACTGGGAAGCATCTTGCTACAGATGAGAAATGATCTGTCTCGGCCTGTTCATTAGAAAAGAAGTGGAGTGCCCTATTTGTAACATCTAAACTTGTGCATCTATTGCTATTAGCTCTACTGTTTTCAAACAAATCGTAGACATCCTCTTCACCTACACATTGTGGCACTTGAACACCTGCAATCTGTCTGATATCAGAGAATAACGCGTTTTGGTGTATAGTCCAGTCAGCATAAAAATTGTTACAGTACACGTGTTCGTACAGAAAAATATTTCAAGATGATGAAATGTTAATAACACCTCATTTCTTGAAATATTACTGTTATAATATTCTAGGAGTTTATGTCTTCAGGGGAACCCAGCATGTCTGAAGTGACGATTTGTGACGTTTCATTGCTCGGATGTGGTTCAAACTGCTGGTTAATTTGCTGCTGCAGATGTACAATGCGCCAGACGCACACGCCGAACACGATGGTCTTTCCTGTTCGTAGTGACGCGTGGCCATCTAAAGCCAGGTTTCCCTGCGACCATACAATAATATTACGGCAGCTGCCAGGAATCATGTAAAGTGGCTGAATTACTGCCAAATCTTTCTGCAGTTTCGCAGAAGGAACATCAAGCTTCTTGTGATAGTGGCGTCTCCATTCCCTGAAAGGAATTCTTGACTGACATCAAGTCACCACGTGTAGTCTCATAGGTAACTAACACTCACGACCGTTACAGCGTGTATTCAGAGCAAACCAGGTTTGCATCCTCATAGTGGCACTACTAGCGCCACTCTTACGTGACTGGTGTGAAATCTGAAAACACACCATCTTTCAGATGTAGAAACACGCCTACCGACTTTCATTTATGTCGCACAAATTCACCTTGGTGCTGCGATCTTTTTCCAGAAGTGTAGTAGGTTAAATAAAAAAATCCAGGTAGGAACGGTACACACCCACACAAAGTTGCTAAACTGCATTAGTAATTCACTTTTATCCAATTTCCTACACTATTTTGCTATCAGCACCGCTGGTACAGGACAGGAAGGGTCAGTTACGTTTTTATTTAAATCAAGTAACATGTGTGGAAGGCCTCCTCAGCCATCGGGATTGTGTCATGATTAGGAGCTGTATCCGGTGGCTTTCTCACTCACCCTATAGCCACCACTTCCTAGTAGGTCAGACTGCCATCAGAGCTGCGTCTGCCACTGCTGCGCTGCTCGTTCCAAAGTGTTTCAATATCACAGTAGCTGTTGTTTCACATCTGCGGTGATACTGCCGAGGTGAATGACCATGCCTGAACTAACAGAATTAAAGCACTGCCCCCCACCTCTACGCACAGATGGCATACAGACAGAAGATCCATCATATGACCCGTCACAACCCATCTATGTGACATCTAGCGTTTCTTTAGACATGAATACGCGTACTGGGTTCCATTGAAGTCATAAACTCTAAGAATTTTATAACCGTAATATTTCCAGAAATGATGTGTTATTAACATTTCATCACCTTGAAATATTTTTTTCTGTGTACAACCTGTACTGTAGCAATTTTCATGATGACTGCACTATATACTAAAATCTGTCATTCTCTGATATCAGGTGGTCAGGTGTCACAATGTGTGTGCAGTCGCCTTCTTTTGTGTAGGTGAAGATGTCTACGCTTTGTTTGAACATAGTAGAGTCAATAGCAATAAATGCACAAGTTTAGATGTTACAAATAGGGCACTCAACTTTTTTTCTAATGGTTCAAATGGCTCTGAGCGCTGTGGGACTTAACTGCAGAGGTCATCAGTCCCCTAGAACTTAGAACTACCTAAACCTAACTAACCTAAGGAGATCAGACACATCCATGCCCGAGGCAGGATTCGAACGTGCGACCGTAGCGGTTCCAGACTGTAGCGCCAAGAACCGCTCGGCCACTACGGCTGGCTTTTTATTTTATTTCTAATGTAGACCCCATACTGATCATTTTTCATTCGTAGTACGATGTTTCCCAGTATTCATATAGCTCTCACAAAGTCTTTCTCAAGATGGAGAACTGTCCTTTTGGCTTTTACGAGGTATTCAGCAGAGACAAACGTAGACTTCTAACTTATATGCAGTTTATTCCAAAAACTGATGCTCCAACTATGAAACGTACCCTTAGAACAATTATACAAGGCGGTGCTTAAACAGAAACACAATATTTTTGGCGCAACGCAATCTGACTTCCAAAAATCCCTACGAAAGAATGGCCCTAATTAACATTAACCTATACGTTTCACAAATCACTTACCTCACAAAAATCTTCGTTACTCTAGCTACTGCAATACAGCGAGCGCCACTACTGCCAGCTAAATGAAAGATTCAAACTACTGAAGGCACTAACTACTGATAGGTATAGTTAGCAAATGAAAGATTTTAATACAGAATAGACAATGTATTTACCTTAATAGTCATAATCTATGTAATAGTTCATGACATCCAGTCTTACAAATTACAAAACTCCGCCATCTCTCTCCCCACGTCCACCACTGCTGGCGGCTCACCTCCAACTGCGCAACGCTACGCGCTGTTAGCATCCAGCTGCCGCTGCCCGACACTACAATGGCAGACAACAATGCAAACTAGCCACAGACAGCGCACAGCACAGCCAGTGATTTTTCATACAGAGCGCTACGTGGCGTTACCAATAAGAAAATGTAAACAGCCTACTTACACAACTAACTACATTCCATTACTTTGTAACAGCACCGTCCAAAAGATCCAAGTAGATCATCATAAACACGGCCCTTTTTCACTTTGGCAGGATGTCGAATAAGAAAATACTAATAAATGTATAATTTCAATTACGGTATATGCCACACGAATAACAGAAAGGGATTTCAAAGCTCAAACACATAAAATCACATATGATAAAAAGAAATTCCGATTATTTTCGCTGTATGATACTTCACCCACGTTTATGTCCCACTTTCATAGTCACCAGGAGCACATTTTATTCGATAAAAAGGCTCCAAATTAGTCTAATTCAGTATTTCTTTAATCTAAATGTATTAAGAGAGACAGAAAATCATGAAGAATAGACAGATACTTCATCCTACCAAAGCTAAGTACCAATGTATTGCTATTGGCAGCTGGTTCAGCTGTTTATGAGACGATAAAATCTGTTCCTCAAGCATAATTCCCATATTCTACCTTCTGTGCACATACGATGATTCACACAGCTAGATGGTATTCTGTGTTACAGCATAGGAGAAACTATAAATTAGTAGGCCATGGGGCTAGATTTTGTAAAGTTAAATGTAAGATAATTAAAGTCAACACAGTAGCACCTAAGCTACTTTCGATTAGGAATGTGAAATGCACTTCACGACTGGCTCCATACGAGCATAATCTGTTAGCACCACAACTTGGTAATCCCAGAAATCACTCTACGTTGCCTTACTCGACGGTGGCTGGGTCTTCGCCATTTATAGTGATGTTATGATTAGGTGGCTGGACTGACATGGATTGATCTGACACAGTTGCAAAACGTCCGCTGCTATCTCGATATGTCGGGCATTTTGAATGGGAGCAGTTTTGAAACGCTCCAGACGGTGTCATTTGTCTTTATTAAAATGCCTTCTAGAATACTGAAAACTGATTTATCGGTGATATTCCATTCTGTCTCATTCACTTAGATTGCGATATGTCAGCGTAGCTGGCTGCCAATCGGAACCTCTAGGTTTAATTCCCGGTACTGCCATGGATTTTGTCTGCATGGAGAACTGGAACTGCGTCAACTCAGCCTCGTGATGCCAGTTGAGGAGCTGCTTGAGTGAGAAATAGCAGATCTAAGGTCTGCAAAGGCGACAAGGGGCAAGACAGCGATGTGCTGACCCTGCTCATTTCAATAACTGCATCCACATGACAGTATTTGGCAAAACGTGACATAACGATCGGTCGGTCCCACCTAGTCCATCTGTGGCTAGAGCGGCGAAGCCCTTCAATAAGACCACACTTCTTTTGACATTTACGGTTCTTCACGTTGAGGTGGTCTGCCAGTTCGTTCTTGATGTTTGGGACTCGTTTCACCAAACTGGAAGCGTCCGCAGCACCTCACCAATGTGTGCATTCTCTTTTCGCACCTTTACAAAAATAGCAGAGATTGTTGCAGTGTTGTTCTCCTTGAAATGCGTCAGACCAGTTACCAAACAAACTCAGTTTCACCCTGAAACTTCCCCTTTGTATGTAAAGAATGACTATGCTGGTAAACTTCTACGTTATTTGATACTGAAACAGCTGAGTAAAACTGAAAGTACTCAGACAGTTTTCTCTTTACTTATTCTGATCATCACAAAACTGACACCCAATATTTTTAGCGCATCGCAATCTTACTTTCAATAATCACTAAAAATAAAGAATGAAATGAGCATTTGGTGTCATTGGCCGGGATCCCACTTGCGGGGCAGGTCCGGCCGCCGTGGCGCAGGTCTTATTATATTCGACGCCACAATGGGCGACCTCAGCGCCGGATGGGGATGAAATTATGATGAAGAAAACACAACACCCAGTCTCTGAGCGGAGAAAATCCTCGACCCAGCCAGGAATGGAACCCAGGCCCCTTAAGAACGCAGTTCGTCATGCTGACCATTGAGCTATCGGGGCGACATCCCTATAAAAGAATAGTCCTGACTAACAATAACTTATATCCTTCATGAATCACTTATCTCACAAAAATCGTCGTTACTCGAACTACTGCAACACAGCGAGCGCCAGTACTGCCAGCTAAATAAAAGATTCTAACTACTGAAGGCACTAACTACTGACAGGCATGTAGTTAGCAAATGAAAGACTTTGATAGAGAAGAAACAATGTATTTACCTAAATAGCGTTAAAAAGTCATTATATATTAAATCCAGTTTGACAAATTTCCTTTTTCTGACGGACACACGTCCAGATCGTCCGCTCTTATTAACTCTGGCAACTCTGCCCCCACATCTACCACTGCTGCCGGCTCACCTCCAACGGCGCAACACCACGCGCTGTTCACATCCAGCTGCCCAACGCTACAATAGCGAATATTCGAACAATGAGTCCAACGACCACAGACTGCACACAGTGCACTCAGCCATTTTCACCCAGAGCACTACGTGGCGTTACGTAGATAAAAACCCAAACAGCCTACTTACAACACTATATTTTAGTTAAAATTTTTTTGGAGAGGTTTGTCAGTTTCAGTTATCTATAGAAGCTCTCGCTCTGCTGCACAGTAACAAGTCATAGCGACGCTAAAATATGATGGTTCAAATGGTTCAGATGGCTCTCAGCACTATGGGACTCAACTGCTTAGGTCATCAGTCCCCTAGAACTTAGAACTACTTAAACCTAAGGACATCACACACATCCATGCCCCAGGCAGCATTCGAACCTGCGACCGTAGAAGTCGCACGGTTCCGGACTGCACGCCTAGAACCGCGAGACCACCGCGGCCGGCGCTAAAATATGTATTATAAATCATATTTTTATACGGTTATGACTTCTTCCAGTGCAGCAGAATGGGAGATTCTGAGGATGGCCTATGTCTAGTCGAAACCGATAATTGTTTTCAAACAACGATGTGAACAAGACGTTTAAATAAACACTGTGTTCCTCGTATTCAGATTATCGTTTTATGTCAAATTCTATTCTCCATTTTATCAAGGGCCTTCGCCCTTTTGTTGAGGATCTATAGCAGTGCTCTATGGTACTATGATATTGGAATGCCTGTGTTGTTAATAAGTACGATACAATGTTCCTTCAGACATGCAAAATGACTGAAAGAACAGCCACAGCGACGACTCCGTCCGATACGGACAAACATCAGCTGTATACAGGACTGACGACAATGAAAATATGGGGCGGACTTGGACTCGAACACGGATTCCTTGCCTTACGCTAGAGGCCGTCTTAACCGCTTTTTTGCATTTTGTTCGTTGTTGATCATTGTGTTTGGTCGTTGTGGACGTCACATGACATCCGTTCAAGTTCGTTGTTGATCATTTCACTCAGTTTTTTTTTATTACAGAGGCCAACCAGCTCTCTGACCGAACACGCTGAGCTACCGTGCTGGCGTCCGCTTCGGCTATCTGTGCACGACCTATAGCCAGACATTAACTTCCGTATGTCGTCGGTCGTGCGCCACAACCTCTACTCATATATGCACACATGTCCGAAGAATAATTCCATCGTATTTCTTAACAACGTAAGAACTTCAGTACTGCATTTTATCCGCCGATAACCAGCCACGACTTTGAGTGGAAATGTTCTTCCCCTACAGCGGAATCCCATAACGAGTACGAATGCAGGCTGTGACGCATGAACGGCAACATACAGAAATTTATGTCTGGCGGTGAGATGCGCACAGATAGCGAAAGCGGTTCCAACGAACGCTCGCGTAAAGCGGGAAATCCAGGGTCTAGACCTGAATACATTTCATGTATTTCTACAGTACTTTGGCAGGGCGATTAGAATGGTGTGCAGGACTACAGACATGTATTTCTTCGACGTGATAATTATAACTTTATGATACCGTCAAACCATTGTTTTTATTTTTCTATTACAGTTGAACAGCATATTTTAGTAACTAAATAGAGAAAAAATGGCCTCGTCTAATATCTTTTCCTGGTCTCTCACCTTTCTTAAGGCCATTTCTATCTACGTAAAGCTGATATTACGGATCACGGTAACTCGATACGACTGGGGAGCCTGAAGGCTCCTGTAGAGACTGTCCTTCATGAGAGCACACCATAGCTGGCTGCCTGCCTCGGAGGTTGGTCATAAAGGCGAGCACCTGCCAAGGCAGCCAGCAGCGCAACGAAAACTGGGTTAACGGCAGCGATAATGGCCACGGCCGCTAATACTCTAGTCGACGCCGCGCCAGATTACGCCTGATTTCCCGGGAACGAGCGGCCGCGCCTCGTTTGGCGACGACGTTGTCCATCGGACAAGCGATGCTTTGTGGGCGAACTGACTGCTGGCTAGCAGGCTCCGTACTCTAGGCTAGAGATGATAAGAGCTGAAAACTACAAGAACAACAGAGACATGGAAAAAAAACGTAACAGCCTGAGAAATGCATGTTAGAATATAAATGCAGACGTGCCAACCCTGGTGGTTGCATTTTACCACCTGTTAAATGGCGGCAAAACGACGCAAGTGTGAGTCGTGGTGCGAACGGTGTTCTGTGTACCTGTGAGTGCAAACGTGTACAAAATGAGTGCAATATGTCAGACGTGACTGACTCCGAACGTAGGCGAATTGCTGGTGCTTATTTGGTGGGTGCTACTGTAACCAAGTAGCCGAATTGTTTGGCGTTTGAAGAGGCACAGTATCGAATATTTATACTGCTTGCAGGGAAAGCGGAGAAAGATCACCCTTCATGTCGCATGTGTTTGTTGAGTGACCTTGGTGGACTGTGGTTGACGGGGACTGTAACGAAGAGTAAGGGGACGACAATTGTAAAAGTCAATGGAAAACTTAATTTCGCATGCGCGAAGCTCTTCCGTACCAAAACAACAAGAAGGGAACTCCACAAGCAGGGAATTGCAGCGTAAGCGAGAAATCGAAACCCACTCGTCAGTGATGCAAATGCCTTAGCAGGTTACCGTGGTGCCAAAGCCACAAAATCTGGACTATCGATCAATGGATTTTGTTGGATGAGTCTTGTTTCACACTATTTACAACTTCCGACCGAGTTTATGTCCGAAGAGTGAAACATGGCGTGATGTTCGGTGATGACTTCTGCAGCCATATCTTGATATTCCATGCATACCATGGTTAATCTGCATTACTGCCAAGGATTAGGTGACTACTTCGGTTTGCTCATGCCTGTACCATGGTACAATGTTTGTTTCCCAATAGCGATGCTGTTCTCCAGGACGAAATGGCCCCTGTTCACATAGCTCCCATCGGCTGGGATTGGTTTTCTGAGTAAGAGGGTGGATTGCCACATCTGGTCGCCGCAGGAAAGACATCTCAATATCATTGAGCCTCTGTGGTCTACATTGCAAAGAAGAATGTATGATCGTTGACCACCTCCATCATCGTCACCCGAACTTGCCACTATCTGCAAGAAGCTGGCCAGAGTGGCCGAGCGGTTCTAGTCGCTACAGTCTGGAACCGCGCGACCGCTAAGGTCGTAGGTTCGAATCCTGCCACGGGCATGGATGTGTGTGATGTCCTTAGGTTAGTTAGGTTTAAGTAGTTCTAAGTTCCAGGGGACTCATGGTTCAAATGTCTCTGAGCACTATGGGACTTAACATCTATGGTCATCAGTCCCCTAGAACTTAGAACTACTTAAACCTAACTAACCTAAGGACGTCAAACAACACCCAGTCATCACGAGGCAGAGAAAATCCCTAACCCCGAGCAGCACACATGGTTCGTCGCGTAACGTACTTGAAATTCAAACACGAGTGTGGACCAGACACAGAAGTCATACAGAAAAATACGGAAAATCAGAAAAATAAAAGCACACACTTATGAAGATTCAATCATACCACAGCAGACGATATTTTGAGTTAATGGTTCACCGCTACTGGTTATTATTGCACCCCAGTGTTAGAAACGAAAAAAGGACTTTTCGTTCTCTAGTAAACTCTTAAACAAACATATTCAACTCCAGAATCTAAAAACAAACTGAAAAATAAATACGTCACTTCAGCTAATCTGATGGAACTTTATTTTCAACTATTTCTCTAGTAACTACAAAACGCGCTTAAAGTCATATCCTAACTCAGCAGACAGCTTACGCATCCCTATGACCATACTCACTGGCGACCAAACGAAGAGTGCAATTCTGAACAAAGCTTTCAGCTACCCCGGATTATAGACGGAACTGACCACAGGGGCCGATTCCGCCATCACTCAACAATACACAACCCCCATGCATGAAGGGTAGACCTATCTTTTCAGGTGAGGGGGTCTCTAGACTGATCATCCTTTGCTCAGAGCAGAGGACAAGCAATTGTTCTTCTGTTCCAAGCAGACAACACTCCATGCAACTACTACTACCTAACAAAACCAGAAAATACAAGAAAATACTCATTCGTTCACATGCAGACACATATACGGTAAAATATAGAAAGAACACGATAGGCGGATATTCGAATTCAGCTTTGAACGTGAAATGTGGAGGATAATAAACTGAATTGCTTGCATTAACAGACACAGCTTGTTTGTATTCGTGTCATGGAGGCATAAAATTTGTCTGATATCTAGTGCACAGTCCTCCAGTGGTTGCTAGAACTAAACTACAAATCCCTGATGTACAAAACTGTGTGACCCAAGGTCACACGAGGCAACAGGCGTATGGAAAGGCTCTACTGTGACGTTTCATTACCTTTACATATTTGGATTTAATGTTAATAATGGTGAAGGGAGCTGTCTACATTACAACAGTGCTAATTGTATAAATACTGAAGGGAAGATGAATCCCTGTAAGTGCGTGGCAAGAAAAATCCGGTTTTTCGCCAAGGGTACCATTAGGTATATTTCAACGGAATAGTGCCAGACTCCACACTGCAGCCGGCCGATGTGGCCGAGCGGTTCAAGGCGCTTCAGTCTGGAACCGCGCCATCGCAACGGTCGCAGAATCCTGCCTCGGGCATGGATGTGTGTGATGTCCTTGGGTTAGTTAGGTTTAAGTAGTTCTAAGTTCTAGGGGACTGATGACCTCAGATGTTAAACCCCATAGTGCTCAGAGCCATTTGAACCAAGCCCACACTGCAGTTCACACCACGATTCTTGACTAGGCTGCCTGGTCCCCTGATCTGTCACCCACACAGCATTCCTGGAATCCCATCACTTTCATATTAACTTCCAGCCGGCAGTCTTCGAGAAGTGACACATCATTTGTTTCAGTCACGCCAAGAAATTCCTCAGTGTGACATTCGTAGACTGTTAGTTTCCAAGACACGACGCTTACAAGAATGAACATTCTAAGAACAAACAAAAAAAAAAATACTCACTCCCTCACCACGGAGGAACTATCCAGAGAGGACAGACATCGGTATTACAATTTCAGAAATCAAATGGCACCCCAGAACATCACTTCTGGATGTTAGGCCGTATGGTGGGCAACAGTGGCGTTGGTACCCCAGCACTGTCTGGCAAGCCTCCAGACACATCTGCGCAGGTCATCGGCGCTCAGTTCGAAGGAGGTTAAATTGGTGAAGACAGTTCAGCTCCAGTCAATGAGATGCAGAACTTGAGATGTGTCTGGAGAGAGTGCTGGGATGGGAACCGCACTGTCGCCCGCTACAAGGCGCGACAATCAGGAGTGATGGTGTCATTCATTATCATAGCAGGATCACATTTGTAGTCATCGGCGGCACTTTATAACACAGTGGTACCTCGACGATCCTGGACTTGTATTTCAGCAAGATAATGGCCGACCAGATGGCAAGAGTTTCACTTTTTGTTTTCGTACTCATCAATCCTTATTTGGCCAGCAAGGTCGCCTGATTTCTCCTCAATTCAGGATAACTGGAGCATTATAGGCAGGGCCCTCAAACCATCCCGGGATATTTCCAATGTAACTCGCCAGCAGGAATTCAGCAGGACACCCCTCAGGAAAGCAACCAACAACTCTTATCAATCAATGCCACGATGAATTACTGCTTACATAAGGGGCGCAGGTCAAACAACGCATCATTGGCTTTCACAGGTTGTGAAATTCGTCTTCTTGAATAAATCATGCAATTACTCTGGAATTGAAATCATTTCTTTTTCTGCACCTATACATCCCATGTGCCTATTTCCGTCCCATTAGGTGAATTCCTTCGTGCTGCGTGATTTTTTTTTTATTTTAGAGTGTATTTGTGCCTGTGGGGTTGCGCCTTCTTTTGATATGGACATTAGTTTAGATAGAAATGAAAGTTTAATCGCGTAATGTCCTTCACGAGCCGGAAATCACCACATTGTTTGAGAAATTTACAGCTGATGCTTACTGATGTAACACTTTCCATTTTCACCAGTGTGGAATATACATGTCGCCTACCTTGTGGCTGCAGCCAACAGCTGCATCAGGAGTAACACTTGTCCATTATTGTGTGCAAGACGTGTAACTGAAGAGCCTCAACAGCGTTAGAGAGATAAGACCTTTTCACTCGTCACTTTCTCTGAAGCACGAGTAGAAATTATGTATGAAGTAGCCGCGATTCGTCAAGCTCGTGACAGCCCTTTTGAACTGTTTGGACAGCTTCATAGGTCAGTGATGCATCCCTGGTTTCCTCGCGAGGCTGCCGTGGAATAATTTGCACGGAGCAGCGCGCGGCGGGTGCGAACGGCGCGGCGCCCGGCGTCGGCGTCGGCGTCGGCCTCGTCGTCGGCGTCGGCGGCGTCTACGTGCCGCTTCCTCGGCGCCATTGTTATTCAGAGCGGCGCCTGCGGCCGGCAGACAGCCCATCCAGCGGCCGGCTTCTTGTCGACTTGCTAATGCCGCTTCCGGAACATGACGCGAATAGCCGTCCTGCTGCTCGCCGCAGCCGCGGCGCGCCGGCGCCATCTTGTCTCACACCAGCCACCTACCTGCCGCTTCTCGAATTAATTTTGAGAACCCTTCTTGAAATGGCGAACATCTCCTCGCGAATGCAGATTTTCTGCGCCGGATTACCTGTAGGCTTCACTAGGTAGTGTCAGTTCTAGTGGTAATATTTTGTCTCCTTCAAATAAGTATGTAAAGCAAATGATACACTCAGGAAATGAACGACTGTCACAGTTAAAACACACAAACTGCGAAAACTGAATATAATATAATTCAGTATACAATGCTACACAGAGTGCCAATTGCTTTGGCAGTTTGGAATCTTCTTATACAGAGTGGTTATAATTAAAATGCAACTATTCCCAGATATCGAGTGTGGGTTGTAGTTATCATCTGGCAACGAAATTCTTAAAATATTCTACTGCGTTAATGCGGAGCCGATTTATTCAGGAAAAAAATTAATTCCAGTGTGGGCGACCAGGTGGGGATATAGGGGGATCTTCAGCGTCTCTAGAGCTCATATTGAACAAATTGTGTGAGCAGACGGTGATAATAACTGCAACCTTGTGCCTTTTACTTATCTGACCTTTTCTGACCATCCCCTGATCCTAATTCATTACATACGAATTCACAGTGCCTAATTTCCTCTGGTTGCCAAAATTTGAACAATTTTTTTCCAGCATAAATTAGTTCCGCATTAAATCATTAGAATATTTATAAAGTTTCGCTGCCATATAGTAATTACAACCCACACTGGATCTCTGTCAGTAGTTGAACTTTAATTATAGCCACTCGGTACGATCTTCGGATTTGTTCAAGGCTATCTTCGATCACATGATCCCTGCTAAAAAAAAAAGAAAATTGTATTTTTCACACCAGTAACACATCTTCAGTTATTTTGTGTCCGCCCCCGGCTACTGAGTGGTCAGCGCGACAGAATGTCAATCCTAATGGGCCCGGATTCGATTCCCGGCTGGGTCGGAGATTTTCTCCGTTCAGATACTGAGTGTTGTGTTGTCCTAATAATCATCATTTCATCCCCATCGAAGCGCATGTCGCCGAAGTGGCGTCAAATCGAGAGACTTGCTCCCTGACGGGAGGCTACAGTCACAAGACATTGTAGTTATTTTGTTACTCTTCATTGTGTATAGCCATTCCTCTTTCTTTTATCCTCCGATCATTCTAGTGCGACATTAGTTACTCCAGAATATGTTACTTCTTCTCAATTCTTTTCTGACAGTTTTCAACAGAAAGTTTCCTCACACATTATATGTAAGGCTCAAAATGGCTCTGAGCACTTGGGGACTTAACTTCTGAGGTCATCACTCCCCTAGAACTTAGAACTACTTAAACCTAACTAACCTAAGGACATCACACACATCCATGCCCGAGGCAGGGTTCGAACGTGCGACCGTAGCGGTCGCGCAGCTCCAGACTGTAGCGCCTAGAACCGCTCGGCCACTACGGCCGGCTATATGTAAGGACTGTTCATTTTATCATTTTATTTCTTACTGTCTTAAAATCTAATTTCATTCTTAGTTTTTAATTACTCACATATCATATCCACACGATGTTATGCACCACATGTAGCCTGAACTTCAGTATTTTGATGTCAACACCTTATGCCAGTACAGTTCCTTTGTTGTAGAAAGCATTCTTTAACGTAACAAAGTAATTCAGACGTCAATTCTAAGACTGTTTTGAACACTGCAGTACTTTGCTGGGCATCGTCCTGTTGGAGGTGGTATACCGTTGCCTTCCTCTGACCTTCGAACTGACTTATCCAGTCAGTTATATGGGGACCTACAGTTTAACGTGGTACCAGCCACAATTCTGTTAATATCTTACTTGGCAGATCTGCTCCGTTCTAGTTTACTGTAGTAGAGTCACTAAAATGAAATCCGTCACAGTTGCAATTGACTGCTTCACGTGTCTACGGTTGCAGCCATTTGCGCTTTACAGCTAAAAACTGTCAGCTGTCAAAGATCTTCTTATTCGGTCAGTACAACAGATTCTAAACTTATTTTACCCTCATTCATTTGCATTGTCAGATCCTGGGGCTTAGGGAATCAGTAATGTTTTATAACTCTCACGTTTACAAGATTTGTTATTTTAGGTCACAAGCGGATGTGGTCTGTGAAATGTACAAAATGAATCTTGAAGCTAGCAACAATACGTATGCTGGTACCAAATTTCATGGTAATTAAAATTATGTGCAACACCGTATCTCCAATGTGGACCATTGCTTTCATGGACTAGAGTGTTGCTTGCGAAAGGACAGTCAGGGGTGCCATTTTATGAAACACTGAAGTTACTGACGAAGTATTTTAACAGTATTTGTTTTCCATCATTTATGAAACGTAATTTATGTGAAACGCTATTGGAATAGAATATCGCCTTGGGTCACAATTAACATTTCTAATTTATCGAAACATGTTTAACGAAAGGCCAAAAAGTTGTATGCAGTTGCTGTTTCTGCATCCCACGAGCAACCAAAGTTTTATTAGCTTCAAAAAATACTACATAAATAAACTGAAAGACAGATGACTCAGTCACTTACAGTTTAAACTGACAAACTGAAACACATCCTTTGGTAAGCGACCGAACTTACAATGAAATGCCTCTTTAAACTGTTACTACTTCAAATTATATATGGTTATTTCTGAGCATGGATCGCTGCATATATTTGACTGGTATGTTAGAATTCGCTACTTGAAACTTTCCTTAGAGCACGTTTCTGGGGTTTAAACTACACAACAAAACTGATCAGATTCTGAGCATAAACTTACACTTAACTCGAGACTTATCACACAAAATAAATACAGATTCTACACAGTGGGAAGAGTGTGATACTGCTGGTATGAGTCCAGTCTTAGATTTAAATTCACTATAATAGACTGCAGTGCGCATCTTACCCAACCTCTAGGACTTAACGGGTCTTATCGACGATTCCATCGTCGAGACGACTGTACGTTTTGTGGCCTGACAACGCCCTTCGAAACTAGCCTCAAGAGCATTTCATCCAGTTTCAGATTATTTGATATCCAAGTATATGTGTAAAGCATATACGACATTTTTCTCGATGGTGTTACCCAAATTTTGGAAATTTCAACTTTGAGCTTCCAAGAAGAAGTGGGTGAAAGAATATACGATTGTGTTACTCGGCTATTCAGGCCGAGTCAAACCACAACTTAATTAATGTTTTATGGAAACTATTAAGAACAAACCACCGCCAGTTCTGGTGAAACTATTCATTCAATATTTTGAAGGAAAGCTATTATGACAATTCGAGTTTTCTCGTCTCTATCACGCGGACAACACCTTTGTGATATAACCATACGGTACAAGGAAATTTCATGATGTTTCGGAGCATCTAATCTCTGCATTTGTAGAAATATACGTAGGAAACAGCTGTGAAGCTGTACAGGAAATCGCGCATAAAAGACTCTTTGTTATCAACTGTGGAGTTCTATTCTGTGTCCGAACCCGGTGCTAAGTAGGTACAGTATGAGAGCAGACATCGATTGTGTTCAGAAACACATTGCTAGGATACTAATAGGTCGGTACAGCCAACACAAAAGTTGAACAAAGATGTTCTGAAAAGTTAAAATGGTTATGGTTTTGACAAATTTGAAGTTTCTGTTTATATGTTTGTTCTCGCGGAAGCCTCTCGGCTTTATTCTTCAATAATTATAGGGCAGTTCTGCATCAACATAGTATACTTCACATAGGGACACTGAAAATAAGGGAAGAGAGGTTAGGGCCGGTGCAGAGGCATATAGGCGGTCCATTTTCAGGCGCTCAGTACGCGACTGGAAATGTAATTAAATCATTAACATTTGTAAAAGGTACCATCCGCGATGCATTGTCCACTCACTGTCTAGTCATGTATATATGTACGTGTGATTGTAGATTGTACACACATTAGTATTTGTAGAGTACCTTATTAATAAAATAATTATAATTCATTCTGAATAAGAGAACGATTTTGGCAGGTTACAGAAAATCGTTACAAGAAACAGCATTCTCTCTCCTAAGTGAACATTTTGAAAACAAAAACGTGAATATCTTTATCTCATGTTGATTATTATCAGTCTTTAGTCGTGAGTGTGTCCTCCTCGAACACTGATGCGAGGTATGATCTGGATGAGACCATAAATTTTGTCTTGTCTATGATGTCCCACTCTTCAAATGGCAGCTTCAGTGAGGTCCTGAAGATTGTCAGATGGATGTGGACGCTGTGCAATGGCCACCTTCAACAGTTCCCATGCAAGATAGATTGCATTCATGTGTGGGAACTGAAGAATGTTCCATCTTTGAAGATACAGAGAGATTGCTAAACTACGGAGCGGCCTTACATTGTCGAAGTTGCACCGAATTCACATCTGTAGGACTTTGCAGTAGTAGGATCTCTTGGAGGTATCAGGGAAGAGTCAAATGGGTGTAGATTGGAAGTAGAGGATCCCGCCATTGCATCATTATTGTCGCCCAGAACATTACACTTCCACATGCAAACGGGTGGACTTCCTGAATCTATCGGCGATCCTGGTGTCGTCTACAGTTTCTCCAAACCTTAACACGTCTAATGTCCAGTCGCAGACCAATCCCAGTCTCGTCGGCAAACGAGACATTGCTCCGTACTACAATGGTCCTATGTTGATATGCGAGAGTCTAGGCCCATCGACTGTGTCGGTTCCGTTGGTTCAGTGCAAAACTTCTAATTGGTCTTCTAGAATGAATACCACCCTAATGCAATCTTCTGTGTACTGTTTGGTCTGAGAAACGAATCCCTGTTGCCCCGGAGAAGTCATTCCCAATCATTCTGGCAGTTGGTAAGGGCGCCTGCCAGTCGACAGTTGCTAGAGACGATCTTGCATTGGTGTTGTCATACAAGAACGACTACTGCGAGCTCTATTGTTTGCATTTTCCGTCTCTCTGTGCTTTCTCCTCACCTTAGACTCACCACTTTGAGTGACATGTAGCCTATCGGCCAAATCATGCTTCGTATTACCTGCTGATAGTAAAGCCACTATCATACTCTGTATCAGTGCCTCTAAGTGGCATGTTACTATAATTCTGAACACGAACTGAGTTAAGGTATTGTTGACGCTGGAATGCTTGCGGTGTGCCGCTGCGCCAGGGTTATGTTTACAAGACTGGGAAACGGTCACGAAGAGTGCCAATAGTAAACAAGGATCCTACTGGATAACGAATGCAATGCCTAGGTCAACAGCACCTCTAGTATCATCGACTACATTTTACGATAGTATTCCAAATTTCTGTTGATCAGTACATTTATTTGAGTTCAATAATTTTACATCGCATTTTCACTGAAATAACTTCTTTCGTTTTGGGCCTACATTTTGATCTTTGGATACCAGATGAGATTCTCTGTAGATGCACTAGTTTATGATATTTGGTCCTATAAAAATTTCTGAACCACACACATTTATGTTTCTAACTGATGATGACGTTATTGACAAAAAGAGGTTATTTACATGAAATAGTAAATATTGTAGAATATTACACCAGTGTCACATGTGTTTTCATTCATAGTGTATAAAATATTCTACCAAGAACTGACTAGTTTATCAGCGTCCTTTTGTACATGTCATTTCTGTAAGAGAGTGCAAAAATTTAACAGGACACAGAGGATGCTCCTCTGAACAATTTAAGATGGGAACATGGAGTCGGAGAAGCCATCTTAAGGAGATAATAGGAATATAATCTCATTACGGTGTACTTTCTTATTTAAATTAGTTACAGTCAACTGCGAATACCATCACTGACACAATGAACGTGCCATTTGTACTGCATCTTACAAAATGTGCTGAAACTTACGGCCATAAACCTCAATGTAAGCATGACATCGGCGAACAGGATTATGACATACCCTGACAAATATCACTGACGTATTTCGAATCATATCATGGCCAACTACAATTTTATCAGCTAATTCCATCTCTGTACCCACTGGAGCCTTATACACAAGTGACTTTAGATACCCCATAGGAAATAATCAAGGGATTCGTGTGAGGTGATTTCGCCGACCAAGGAATAGTACTTCCCCTTCCAATCCAGTGACCACGAAATACAGCATTGAGGTTATTTCGGACATCAACACTGAAGTGAGGCGGTTCACCATCACGCTGAATGGGTCTGTCGTTGATTCATAGCACGTTCTGTCATGGGACAATAGAAGTACGATACACCATGGGCCCGTTATGGACAAGCAAAGGAAGCAAAGCATGCATCTTAACTTTCTCGTAATCAGGATCGTCCTTATTGTTTCCTTTCAGTAAATAAAGAACGTACATGTAAATAAACTGCACAGCACATGAAAGATGTACGCATGTTAGTTGTAAATAAGCTGGAAAACAGTAATACTAGAAAAAGCGGTAGATCAGTTGACTTCCATATCTCCTTAAGCTGGCTTCTCCGACCCAGGTTCCCTACCCCAAATTGTTCAGTGGAGCATTCTCTATGTTCTGTTACATTTTAGCAAGCTTTTACGGAAACGTCCTATAAAATACTGAAGAAGAGAAACAATATTATAGAGACAAATCAGTCACAAGATTTCTTCTGCCAGTCTCACTAGCAGCAGGAATAGCAGAAAAAAGATATAGTAGTTCGTTGCAACACAGCACGTAAAACAATAACGAATAACTGAAAAAGATTTAAATCCAGCTTGCTCGCACACTTGACATGACTGATCACAACATGATATAGCACTATTTCGCCATATGTCCGCAACATCCTTGGCGGTCAGTTATCGATAATGGCCGGTAGTGGTGGCCGAGCGGTTCTAGGCGCTTCAGTCTGGAACCGCGTGACCGCTACGGTCGCAGGTTTCAATCCTGCCTCGGGCATGGATGTGTGTGATGTCCTTAGGTTAGCTAGGTTTAAGTAGTTCTAAGTTCTAGGGGACTGAAGACCTCAGATGTTAAGTCCCTTAGTGCTCAGAGCCATTTTATCGATAGTGTTTGCCCTGTGTATGTCTTTGTCCAGCTGCTGGGGAAGTGGGCACGTGAGCAGTGGCAGGTGGGGACGTGGGGGCTTAAGTGGCAAGCAGAACGAGGGGACTTGCTGGCAACAGTGTGGAGAGTTGGAGGCCCAGTTTTATCTAGGGTATGTGAGTGCTCTGTTGGGGCTAACAAAGCTGGAAGACCTAGCCTGTGGAGTGTTACTGGGGCCATAATGCCGGTTGGAATTTAACTGTCTGTTACTCGGCCTTACAAGGAAGTGAGCCACTAAAAACGCTGTATGAATATTAGTAATTCTTACCGCAAATGTACGGTACTTTAAATTATTTTGATAAGAAAAAGGAGGAGATTTTATTTTCGTTTCGTCAACGTATGGCATTTTTTATCAACTTGCACCCATGTATTTAAGGATTTTTTTGTTTATTTAGTGATCCTTGAGTTTTACTGAGTTATTTACTAATCATTTGCGCTCCCACTATTAAATTGTGTTTTACACATTGTAAAGAGTTCGATTGTTTTCGAAAACGAACTACTGTCTAAGTACATGCAATTTTCCTAACCCAGCGCCTTACCACTCCCGAATCAGTTCCCTAACGCCTCAGCTATATAGTGATAATAACAATTTAAATCACCATTACACACGCAGTTACGTGGAATGTGTGCCATGCAGTAGGCTTCGTGAAACTTACTGACGCAGGAATTTATAGTCTTTTAGCGAGCAATAAATGTCTTTCCTATCGTGGAAAATCACAGACGCAGACGTAAATCACACTGGAAAAAATTATAATGGAAGAAAGTAATATTAACAAATGTTATCACTGATCACAGTTACCATATGGAAAACTGTATTGGATATTTCCCAGCATTTAATAGATACCTCCAATTAGATACATAAGTACTTGTAGAGAAAATTTGGGAAATGTTGATATCGCTCAGTTTCTAGTATTTCTTTGTTCCTCCATGAATAAATATTTGACTGCACTCAGACACATTGGTAAATTATTACACACGTCAGTACTTGCTTCCCTGTAATCCTCCACTTTACTTCTTCCGGGAGATTGTTGAATGTGTTGGCTGTTTTAGGACAATTTGCACTGAACAGAAGATGGTTCTAAATAATAGAGTTTAGGTAGACAAGGCTACTAAATTTTCCATTTTTTATGCTTTTATCAGTATACTTCAGCCATAGAGAAAGAGAGAGATAGTACGAAAATGAAAAACTTTATTTTACATATCTGAAAAGGCGTAGCATCGATTGTAGAAGGCTTAAGTTAATAGTCGTTGACGAAAACCACCAATCATACTTTTAAAGTATGACTCCGTGAAGGAAAACGATGATCCTAAGGCATTTGTTCTTCAAATAATTTCGTGCCTCGTAATAGTGACATCTCTCCACACACTACTGACAGTAACTGCAAAACGTATTGTCAAAAGTGGACTAACTTATACTTATGGAGGTATCAGTAATCCTCATTTGTATTCCGTAACATTGTTGATCGCTGTTTGTACTATCCCAAAGTTATTGGTTCCTCGTAGTGTCGTAGTAGGACAGTACCCAGTCTAAACAGAACACTATCCGTTTCTCTGCCATCTACTTGACAGGATCTCCTATATACAACCACATATCATATTCGATTTCAGTAAAATTGTCTCCGGGAGGTCCAGAAATCGGTAATTAAGCTGTCTAAGGCGCTCTGCATTTCACTAACAAGCAGAAAGAGCTAAGTTCTGTAATATCTCTCTTTGCAGAATCCATGTTGATTTCTGTAGGGAAGATACTCGCTCTCCAAACGGGTTATTACGTTTGACCATAAGGGATGTTGAGTAATTCATCAACAGACTGACAGCAGCAATTTCTCTATATAATATTTTAGGACAAAGCGGTTTCTGGGGCAGTTTTGATATAAAACTGATATCAAACTAATTATACAAATTCATTTATTGATCAATTAATTAACCCACCACTCCCTGTCGATACCATGGGATTCCGCAGCAGGCACGTGGTTCCCCCTTAGGGAACTCTCAGCCTCCTGCCACCCACTCCCCTCCGCCTCCCATTCTCCTCTCCTTCCCATCCCCTCCCCAATCCCTCCTGTCCCCCTCCCCCTCCCCACCCCTTCCCAACCCCTTCCCGTCCCTTGATATAAACCAAGATGTCGGTCCAAAAAAAGGGCAGGAATTGATAGGAACGCTAAATCCGGCAACATGTTAAGCTTCAACCAACAGAGTCGCAGCATCTGGTGACGTCATGAGAGCAGATATAATCCAGGCTCAGCATCTCCATTGCCTCAGTCGCAACCAGTCAACCAGCAGCAGCAGAAGAACCACGAAGCATCAGCAGCAGCAGTCGAGATTCAGCACAGCCTGCAGAACAGGAAGAAGCTGAAAAGTAAGTATCGCATATTACATCGTTGTCTGTAATTAGCATTATTATTGGTTATTTCGAATCTTGGTCTGTATGTGATGTTTTTACCTCCGTGTTTAGCAATAGCCTTCAGCCAGTCGACGCCTGCAGGGGTGATCACCAACATGTCGTTCTCCGCCGCATCTGGATCCGCAAAGCTCCTTTTCTTGTCACAAGTAAAAAATTTTGATCAACGGGATATGTACATCAGGTGATGTGCATATCCTATTGAGATAGAGTGTCAACAAGTTTCTAGAGTGAAGTCTGCATGAAACGTATGGAGTTAAGGAAGTGCAGCGTAGTTTTTGGCGTCAGTCGTTCGAGAAACAAATATACTTCTATACACTCACAGGCAGAACACTAACCTGAGTTTTCTTCATATCGATATCAGCCAAATGATCAAGCAGACAGTGAGTGCCATAGCAGCATAAATTATTGAAGAAATCGGTTATCTGTCTTGGTAGCTTTTACTTCGAATTGCTTGCTTTGTGAGCTGCAGTATTTCCCCGTAAGATGACAATTACATCTAGAGGGAGTTTCAGCTTCTCTTTGCAATGTCATTCCCTAAATATGACTGGTTTCCACATAATTCTATAATTTTTCATCCTCCTTCGATTCGATCGATGCCATAAAGCCTATCAACATCCCAAAAGAGTTTTTGAGCGTACAAGTTAGTTCAAATGGTTCAAATGGCTCTGAGCACTATGGGACTCAACTGCTGTGGTTATCAGTCCCCTAGAACTTAGAACTACTTAAACCTAACTAACCTAAGGACATCACACACATCCATGCCCGAGGCAGGATTCGAACCTGCGACCGTAGCAGTCGCACGGTTCCGGACTGCGCGCCTAGAACCGCGAGACCACCGCGGCCGGCCTACAAGTTAGTACGCTGTCACATTTGGCATTTGCTTTTGTCTAAAGGCGGTATATGAAGCTAAGGGGTTCCCTTTACATTGGGTGATAGGTGCAAGGAGACATTCAAAGACAGCGTATACAACAAATGGACATCACTCCTAGTGATTAGCTTTCTAAAATTTAATGAACTTGTTTTCTTCTGACGGCATAACAACATGTACCGGTTCCTTGGGTTCACAGTCCTTCAGATGACTTTTTAAATACTTTTCTTCTGAAAAGCTCTTCAGATATATGAAGCAAAAATTCCCTTTACACCTATGTTTACTCATCTAGGAGGTTAGAAGGTGGGACATGCCTTTGATCCCAACATAATGCTTATTATCACCTTTAGAGAAAAGCAGCATATCTGCTTGAAGATCATGCTCACTTGGATATTTCGAAAAATAGAGTGGTCCAACTACAGTGCGCTTGCCCTGCGTCTCTTACTCATTGTCATCATCATCGTCAGCTTCGCTTGTTTGCTTTTTTGCTTCTTCAGGCCGTAAATAAGAACCAATGTTTTGTAATTTTGTTCCTCAAATTTTTATGTCCTGAATCTTTACAGGTAACTCGATGCTGTGAAAGTTATAACATCCACGAATGTTAAGACCTACTCCATATCCATATTCACGCTGTGAATTCTGTTTAATTTTTCTTTTGCACGTAACCCTGTTCCACACCAGCTTTGTAAGCGACACGTCATTCATCTGCATGTTGGACTCCTGCTGACGGCTGCGGAGTAAGCTCCTCGTTTGCAGGTTCAGGCGATGTGAGTGACTTCGCCCCGTGGCTCGATGCCAGGGCGGCTACGGTACAGCACGAATGGTCTCGTATTAGCTGCTGGAGTGTGTTAGATCCCACTCCGAATTCTATGTTGACCCTTGATGACTCATCCGCGATGTGGTGTTGTCCGGAATCTTGTGGTCGGTCTATCGCTTTCCTACCGGGCAGGTAGGTTTAAGTACCCGGAGGCGTCTAAGTGTTGTGCAGACACGTGGACCCAACAAGACCCTCTGCCGTTTTCGCGCTGAAGTTCGGATCTGTCACCACTCCGTGATGTGGTGTTGTCGAAAGATAGCTTCTCCGAGAGCAGTGGCAGACAGCGAACTCCATGAATTTTATCAGGCAAAAACCTTCAGGTACGTCTTCGGCTGGTTCGTAGACTGCTCTGGAGTGTTTAAGGCATAGATTCCTACAGTATCGTAATCATGGAAGCGAATGCTGTAACTGTGAACGCCAGCGATCCCAATCATCAACTCCTTGAGGGATGGAAGAACTCTAGTATTTAAAGGGAGCTAAGTGCGGCTATGACGCGATGCTCGGTTGGTAATAATCGCATGTGTCATTCCGCTTAACAGGCCCTTAACTGCTGTGTAGGTTCTCTGATACTGGTTCTTATGAAACAGGCACAGTTCTTTTTGACATCTTTTACGAGTTGACGAATATAGGTGTCACGTTTGCCTTGGTTTTCTGTCCCGCGGTATTATCTGCTGTGCTCATGGTCTCTCACTCGGCGCGGTGATCCGCTTGCGGCACACCGATCATTTCCTGGTTCTCTTTGTGCCTCTGGCGTGGTCACACTTTACTTGTAGCAAGGAGAAGGAGTATTAATAAAATTTTCTAATTTTAACTCCTTATTATTCAGTGTCATAACACAGGGAAAATGACCATAAAAGGAGACAAAATCTTCTATAATACACTACTGGCCATTAAAATTGCTACACCACGAAGATGACGGGCTACAGACGTGAAATTTAACCGACAGGAAGAAGATGCTGTGATACGCAAATGATTAGCTTTTCAGAGCATTCACACACCTACAACGTGCTGACATGAGCAAAGCTTCCAATCGATATCTCATACACAAACAGTAGTTGACCGGCGTTTCCTGGTGAAACGTTGTTGTAACGCCTCCTGTAAGGAGGAGAAATGCGTACCATCACGTTTCCGATTTTGATAAATGTCAGATTGTAGCCTATCGTGATTCGGGTTTATCGTATATCGACATTGCTGCTCGCGTTGGTCGAGATCCAATGACTGTTAGTAAACTATGCAGTCGGTGGGTTCAGAAGGGCAATACGGAACGCCGTGCTGGATCCCAACGGCCTCGTATCACTAGCTGTCGAGATGACAGGCATCTTATCCGCATGGCTGTAACGGATCGTGCAGCCACGTCTCGATCCCTGAGTCACCAGATGGGGACGTTTACAGGACAACAACAAACTGCACGAACATTCGACGACGTTTGCAGCAGCATGGACTATCAGCTCGGAGACCATGGCTGCGGTTACCTTTCACGCTGCATCACAGACAGGAGAGCCTGCGATGGTGTACTCAACGACGAACCTGGATGCACGAATGGCAAAACGTCATTTTTTTTCGAATGAATCTAGCGTCTGTTGATAGCATCATGATGGCCGCATCCGTGTTTGGCGACATCGGGTTGAACACACATTGGAAGCGTGTATTCTCATCACCATACTGGCATATCACCCGGCGTGATGGTATGGGGTGCCATTGGTTACAAGTCCCGGTCACCTCTTGTTCGCAATGATACTGATTTCTCAAGATCTATGCACACAAACTGCGTGAAAATGTAATCACATCTGAGTTCTACTATAAAACAATTGTCCAATGAATACCCGTTTATCATCTGCATTTTTTCTTGGTGTAGCAATTTTAATGGCCAGTAGTGTATATTTTGCGCTACCTTTGCTTCTATGAAGTGTCACATTCAACCAGATCTTTCAAGGTCAAAAATAATTTCTGGACTACATTATCGTTTCAGAGACTTGAATTTCGCTTGTAATCTTGATAGAATTAGGGGAAATTTACTTTTTCTTTTTCTACAGCATCTTCTCTCACTGTACAAAGGAGAGAGAAACGAGACACTAAAATCCGAACGAATCCATCAGCGAACAGGAAAAATATATCTTAACAACATGTTAGGCACAGTGAGTTGAATTTCACCGTCGTCTGAAAATGCTGCAAGACATTTAAGTGTCGTTCCGGGGCGTCTTGTCTTACTGAACGAAGACGAGAAGCGCAAGGAACGAAAATCTGAACAAGAGCGTTTGGGTTTCCTCACTCCAGTAGTCAATGGGCGGCGGAAGCGACGGTTTAAACCTTCTCCCAAAGAGTACGGGAAAAATACAGCGTTGAGAGCGAACATTCTGCGGAGCAGAAGATGAAACGTTTCGGTGCGCCGGCTGTGCACCTGCTAACAGTAGTTTACGAGAGTAAAACGACTCTGAGAGAGGTGTGCCTTTTGAAGGAGGCAGATCCGTGGAAAAGGGAAAACACATATCTTGCTTGAGAGATGCACTTTTTTTGTGCTTTTGACAACCTCTTCTCCGATGGCGGGAGCGCGTAAGAGGTTTTTCTGCAAGCACTCACATCTGACGCGCCACATTCCATTTCTTCCGCTCAAAGCTCCACATAGGAGCTGCCGTTATATTTGTTCCTCTGGGCAGTGCGCTACTTCTGTCCAAGACTCTATATTTCTGAACCGTAAAACTTCTTTAATTTAAATTTCAATTTCTTAGTGTTTATAGCAAGAAACTTTTATAGTGAATATTATTACATATTCAGTTTATATCCTCTTCGTTGGCTTTACGAAAATAACATAAAGTAGTAACTTCGAAAACAGATCGACAATTTACAGTCAACGAGTTATCAAGGTATAAGAACAAGGAATTTCATCTTAAAGCACACATTTAGACATAAGTATGGAATTAGAAGTATTCAGCGTACAATAACTACCATAAAATATATCGCTTTAAGCCCGGAAGCTGTGGCCGAGAGGTTCTAGGCTCTTCAGTCTGGAACCACGCAGCTGCTACGGTCGCACGTTCGATTTCTGCCTCGCGCATGGATGTGTGTGATGTCCTTAGGTTAGTTAAGTTTAAGTAGTTCTAAGTCTAGGGGACTGACGACCTCAGATGTTAAGTCCCATAGTGCTTGGAGCCATATTAACCGTATCGCTTTGATACAAAACGAAAAGCATATGGTAACGATCAAAGACGAAACTGAGAGACACTTTGTATTCTGCACGATTAAATTAATCAGTCGGGATCGAGTAATTTCTAATCTTTTTTTAGTTGTGTTTTTTTAAGCCCCCCTTCATCTCCTTCGCATGTCCTTTACTTACTTCTTTCATTGCAGTTGCTGAGTTCTTAATTTTTGTGCTTCGGAAGCATTCTGAATTATTTTATTCTTGCAGAAGTATTCTTCTCTTGTTCCTTATTCTTTGGTATCGTTTCTTCCTAACTATTTTAGTATTTCTGTAATCCACGCCAATGTTTGCTTCTTCTTTCAGAAATGCAGAGGTAGTTGCTCCATTAACCTGTTCACATATATTCTGTAGAAGCTACAAGAGAACTTTACATTTGCATATACTGTCTGCAAGCTGCATTACGGTTTGTGTACTTCCGATAGCTCTGTCTCTTCTCCCTACCCTATACTTGTAAGGCCCAGATTATTTTAGAGTTGACGAATTTTAATACAGAGATCATCCCAGATTTTACGCTCCAATCCCTGTTCTTTTTATCATTTTAGATTGGGCATCGCGCTTTCAGAGTGGCGTGCACTGATCGCGCCAAGCAAAGGGACTTCCTTAGCTGTTCTTTAGTGTCCACGCGATCCTGAAGCCGCTGGAGCAAATGCATGTTCAGGACGTACGGTTTCTCATCTGCTCCGATTCCCTCAGGGCACTACAATCATTGCGGAACTTGCATACTGTTGAGAAGTTAGCGCAGCTGGTGAATGACCAACTGTACTTTCTCTAACAACGGGGAAGCAGGTGTCATTGTTGTTGGTGCCAGGGCATGTGTGGATTCGGGAAAATGAAATAGGACTGCCAAGGGGGCCTGCAGTGGATTGATGTGACATGCTGCGCTACTCCCCTGCAGGCTGTCGTTTTACATCGGAGGTCCATGCAGTTGTAGGAGGAGGAGTGATTGGCAGTAAGGAACAATATGCTGTAGCATGAAGAAACGTATGAGTTCAGGAGCGCCGTGGTCCCGCAGTTAGCGTAAGCAGCTGCGGAGCGAGAGATCCTTGGTTCAAGTCTTCCCTCGAGTGAAGAGTTGAATTTTTTATTTTCAGACAATTATCAAAGTTCAGGCACTCACACGTAATCAACTTCGCTCTCCAGAATTCTAGGACATGTTCAGATTTGCTTGGACATATGCAGGATTTGACGGTCTACACACGGAAAAATTTGAAAACGTTAAAAACATATGTTTTGACAGAGCACAGGGAAAAATGTGCGACTGTGAAACTGTTGCATTCATTTGTTGCAGTTTGTGTGACAAACTCTTATGTTTTCATCACTTTTTTGGGAGTGATTACCACATCCACAAGAAAACCTAAATCGGGCAAGGTAGAAGAATCTTTTTACCCATTGGCCAAGTGTACAAGTTAGGTGGGTCGACAACATATTTCTCTCATGTGACGCACATGCCGTCACCAGTGTCGTATAAAATATATCAGACGTGTCTTCCTGTGGAGGAATCGATTGACCTATGACCTCGCGATCAATTGTTTTCGGTTCCCATTGGAGAGGCACGTCCTTTCGTCTACTAATCGCACGGTTTTGCGGTGCGGTCGCAAAACACAGACACTAACCTTATTACAGTGAACAGAGACGTCAATGAACGAACGGACAGATCATAACTTCGCGAAAATAAAGAAAGAAAACTTTTCACTCGAGGGAAAACTCGAACCAAGGACCTCTCGTTCCATAGCTGCTCACGCTAATCACGGGACCACGGCGCTCCTGGGCTTACATTCTCCTTAATGTTACCCACCTTGCGCATTGACTACTCAGTTTGTATATTTTGCTTTTTTTTCATAGTTCCACCCAACTTCTTCCTGTTTTCTTGATTGATTTGTGTTCAGTTTTTCAAGGCCTACCCACAGTGCCAACTTACAACTACATCTGAGGGGGCTGCGATGGGGAGGTTCCCTTGTAAGTGAAGGCCGTCGGCCCCTGAGTATTCCGTGGTGAGACGTAATGTCTGCAAATACGGTGTTCTCAGCGCACTCCTGACTGTGGATCTCGGAATATTGAATTCCCTAACGATTTCCGAAATATAATATCTCGGGCACATAGCTCCAAACACCATTCTGCGTTCAAAGTACGTAAACACCCGTCGTGCAGACGTAATGACGTCGAAAAGCTTGAGTTCAAATGACAGCTCCGCCAACGGACTGCCCTTTTATGTCTCGTGTACGCGATAAACCGCCGTCTGCATACGCGCACGTCGCTACCCCATGAGCTTTGTCACCTCAATGTATGTTCCGAGTCCAGTGGCTACCCTGTTGCCCGTGTTAATGCACAATCCCTCTTGTGTCAAACTTGTGTTCTTCCGACCTCGTGACGGAAGACGCACAGTCGCCCCCCCCCCCCCCCCCCCCCTCCCCTTCCGCGCTCTTTCCAGCCGAATACCGCTACTGCAGCGTGCCACCGATGGCACACAGAAACGACGCCTGCCGCGGTTTGCTTGCTGCCCAGTGTTATGTGGTCTGCTCGGCCGCTCCCGCACCCTTTCTTATGGTAAACGACTCCCGCCGAGCAGCGCTCTCGAGAGGTTTCCCGCTCTGGCCCGGCCACCGCCCGTGGCTACGGCATTATTCCCGCAGAATGGCTGCGCGCTGCGGGCCCCGGGGCCTCGCGCGCCGCCTGAAAGCCGCCAGATAACCGTATCGCCGCGGCATCCGCCCCGCCTTTTCAAACCAAACTAGCCGCGCACGACGCGCCCTTCTGGGATCAGATGCAAAGCGGCTGGCTGCGCCTCACAGCCACCACCCCTCCGCGTCCTTCCTCTTCGCGGTGAGGCGCCTCTCCAGCCTCGGTATTTTCGTGGTCTACGCATGCGTGTCAGCAAGCGTGCGCTTCCGCGGCCGTTGTCATCTTCAAAAAAATGTTTCTGCTCTTTTGATATAGTAGTAGTAGTAGTAGTAGTAATAGTAGTAGCACAAGTTTTATTCATCCGTATATCACTATTACAAAGATACTGGACATATCGTGAGACTACAATGTAAGAACTGCAAATCATAAATAATTTCATGCATATGCACTTACTATACTAGAACACCGTCAGCGGAAAGTAACCTTCGTGCACTTATGACTCTGCAGACAGGAACGTTGCCAGCCGGGGTGGCCGAGCGGTTCTAGGCCCTACAGTCTGGAACTGATCGACTGCAACGGTCGCAGGTTCGAATCTTGCCTCGGGCATGGATGTGTGTGATGTCCTTAGGTTAGTTGCGTTTAAGTAGTTCTAAGTTCTAGGAGACTGATGACCTCAGAAGTTAAGTCCTATAGTTCAAATGGTTCAAATGGCTCTGAGCACTATGGGACTTAACTTCTGAGGACATCAGTCCCCTATAACTTAGAACTACTTAAACCAAACTAACCTAAGGACATCACACACATCCATGCCCGAGGCAGGATTCGAACCTTCAACCGTAGCGGTCGCGCGGTTCCAGACTGTAGCGCCTAGAACCGCTCTGTCACAACGGCCGGCTAAGTCCTATAGTGCTCAGAGCCATTCTGAACAGGAACGTGTTGCAGAATGTCGCTCGGACAAGAGTACTGCAGACAGTAACACGCCCATTAGTAAGGGACACCTCGAAAGACACGACTATTAGAGACAGGGACCGAATAACAGTGTCGCAATGAAGCAAAGACGTCAGTCCGTCGAAAAGAAGTGTTGTCACCGATTGTTTTCAATTGTTTCTGGATGAGGTGGTCCAAAAATGGAGACAGGTTATAACAGACGACACTGTTCTGTAGTGTGATATCCGCGTGAGATTAGCCGAGCGGTCTCGAACACTGCAGTCATGGACTGTGCGGCTAGTCCAGGCGGAGGTTCGAGTTCTCCCTCGGGCATGAGTGCGTGTGTTTGTCCTTAGGATAATTTAGGTGTGTAAGCTTAGGGACTGATGACCTTAGCAGTTAAGTCCCATAAGATTTCTCACACATTTAAACATTTTTTTGTAGTGTGTCAGCTTTGACAGCGGCGGCGATGTGTCTGCGGTTGAGAAGCAAATATAGACGGCAAGAGCGAACAGAGCGTATGTTGCGGCAAATTTCTGACGAGGGGAGAGAGGGGGAACTGACGAACCGCTAAAATGGTGCAATATGGGCTGGTTTTGAAGCTAAAAGAAACTCTCCAAGGAAAGTAAAACATTATAATCACAAGATCAAGGCAATTTTCAGAAAAGTCATCATGTTTGCACCATTTCATAGAGTAATACATGAACAACTGTTTATTCAAAAAATCGAAGGACTGTAAAGATACATATCGACACGTAGCCTGTTTGTGCGTGAGATATCACAACAAATGAATGTTTAACATAAGGATAAATCAAACTACCAGTTGATTATAAACAAAACCCTTGAGTCAAAACGGTGTGCCCAAAAACCAATTTCTCCACAGACTCACGGAACCGCCTCTAGATGACACTAATATTTACTCGTATTTCACCGTGTTTGTTCAATCATAAATTTTAATACGAATATTTACAAGACAACGTGTGAGTAACGTAGAGTGGTAACGGCGAGAATGAATAAAGGAGCATGTCAGACGAGCAACGGCTATTCCAATTTTGGAAAGTTTGAAAATAAGAAAGAGAGTTATAGGAAAAAATGTAAATGCAGTGAAACTACTTTTAAATGCGTGTGAATAGCATTATTTTGGGTGATACCATGGTATTTTGCTGGGGGAAGTAGCTGCTAAAGGTCGATCGTGTGGGCAGCATGACACACGTGCTCGAATGTGTACGAATTACTTATGTTCTTGTATTTAGTTGTTCCGAAATTAGTTGATATCTGTGCACAGGTGAAAAATTTTGGAGCTTACAAACTGCGAACGTGAGAAAATTATTTGACAGAACTTTGTTAGTGAATCATTTATTACAAGGAGATTTTAATGCACTGTACAGTGCTTATAAGTTGACTGCGACTGCTTTGCTCGCTCTGCTAGAAATATATCTTCTCTGGATGACACATCTGTAAAAATTCATACGTGTGGTAATCCCACAGTATTATCGTGAGGGAGTATTATCTTTAGTCACGGTGATTTAATTAATTATAATTATGCATGTTGTATACAAGTATCATTCACTGACTGGTTCCTAAGGTCGCTTGATAAACTTCAGAAGTTTAAGTATGGGTACAGTGCAACACTGTACAACCAAACCCCTATGTAGATGGGCTAGCGAGCCGTCTCACTGTTTTCTTAAGTTGTGCACTGAACCACTGGTGGCTGGATAGCAGAAGTTTGCTACCAACACCCTGTTTCTAGGTGAATAAATTCATGGCTACTGAAGGTATACATTGGATACAAAATAAAACGTAACACCACACTAGACTGTCTGCCTTTGTCAGTGGTATGTCATTGCTACATGAGAATGAAGAAAACGAAAAAAAAGCCTCCTTTCACTCCATTCTCCAACTCTGTGGCACTGGGAGCTCTTCCTGTTATTTACACAAACCCTTCCGTAGCTAAAAATCGTACCGTCTCCACCTGGAGAGCTTCGTGGTACTACGACACCATAGGCCTTAGTTTTCCTCTAGTGGACTAATGCTAGCACGGAAGGTTTTGTATATATGAGACACATAAAAAAGCCCTATTTTGTGTTTATGGGGCGTCGTTGCCATACGGTAAGTCAAATAATGTCTTTGTCTTAGCTCTTTCGACATGCAGACATTTGCTTTCTCTTGTTGTGTAAAGTCATGGTTCATATATTTTAACAGTGTTGTTTTCCATCTCCAGAGGACTTTTTATGCTGTTTACAGAACTTGATTTTCAAAAACTCTCTTTACATATCACCATATGAGAATTCTCCTTTATTATCATTTATCATTATTGTCGCCACACTACTGTAAGTATTCACAACGTTAGGTATTTGCCTGTTTCTCTTTTATGGCCATTGCTAATAATCTTACATACGACATAACGTCGTTCTTGTCTAAGGCACAAATTGCCGTCATCGCCATTATTCCGTATTGTAGCGTTATACATGCGCGAGGCCCATTCTTGCCTAGGTGTAATTTCATGTGTTTGACTCCTCATTTCATGAGATGGTTATTTACCCACACTTCGGTAGTTATAAAATTTTTATATTTCATACCATGTGAGCTAGTACACTCCTTAGCTACCACCCCATACCCCGTAAACGTAATTTAGGAACTGTAACTTTTATGTAGTAGAGTTCAAGAATTTTTACGTGGTTTGTTGCTTTAAATTTTGGCATATGGCTCTTATATTTGTACTGGGTTATAATTGTCATAAATTGCCTTAAGTTGCCTTTCAATACAAGCGAATTGTGTCGCAAACGAAAAAGTAATAAATCTATCTTTATTGCAACCACAACTCAGTTCTCTAGAAAACCAAAAAATGTTACTTAAAATCATGCTATAATGACATCAAAATCCAACTTCAAAATAGCATACAATAAGATAATGATCCTGACTGCATAGGGCAGGTGTAAAATTAAAGGTCAAGTGGTGGAGAATGTCAAAATCTTCGCTACCTAGAAGAAAACGTAGCATGCAAGGTGCTGAGCTAAGAAGAGCATACAAGTACCTACCGCAACAGAAACTACGATATATAACATAGACAAGCTATGGGATAAAAGCCTGTCCTGGAACGACAAAAGGAGATATTATATGTTTAAATTCCGAAATATTGCACTGTAAACAATGGAGACGACGCCTTGACTTGTATCAGGTTAGAGAAAGTGTAGCGAAAGATTTTGGCAGACATGTAGGTCACGACAGATTATGGTGAAGTCTGGATACACTGATCGGCGCAAAAGCTTAATGAGAGTGTTCAAACAATATCAAAAGACAGATTATGGTGAAGTCTGGATACACCGATCGCGGCAAAAGCTTTATGATAGTGTTGAAACAATATCAAGAGAGAATATGAGATCTACCTGGCACATCGTGAGGATGGAGGACAACGCGCTTGTTAAGAAGATAGAGAACACAACGTGGTTAACGGGAGACAACTGGGTGAAGTCGTGGGGGATTGCTAAGAAATTCGAATAAGCGAAATAAGTCCTTACGCAGTATTGCAGGGTAGGTGCACTATTGGAATATATTGGCTGACTCATAGGTAGATGGATACCAGAATAAAAATTAAGATAACGAACGCAGAGAGAACCATGAGGATCGAAAGAATGAAGCTTTATTTTGAGGAAAGACGACGCGCTGAAAAAGGCACCTGTGATTCTAAAGTATAGAAACGTGCTAAATAATAAAACAAGCATTTAGATATATGCGTGTCTAGTTTGACAAGAATGGCACAAGTGGTAGGCCATGGCCTTAAAGCAGGAACCATCCCAGAATTTGTCTGAAGTAATTCAAAAAACAACGGAAAACCTGTTGAAACTACCTATACATTTACAACTACATTTACATCTATACTTCGACAGTTATTGAAAAGCGAATGAAAGCGGCTACTTCTCACTGCAGTACGTATTACAGGATATTTGTTCTCGTTCCGTTCACGTAAATTGTGATAGAACAACTCTTATGTGGCCACATTTTTCGATTCCTCGCTGAAAATCATATTTTGAACCGCTTTAAGTAGGTATTCGCAGGATGGGTGGCGTCTATTTATAAGCGCCTGTCACTATCGGTTTTTCAGACTGCCCTACTTTGTGTATGTTCAGTACCTTCCTTAGTCCCAGTTCGTATGTTCCAACACACTTGACTAATGTAGTAGGATAAGTCAATGATGAAGGCCACTTGCAACATTGGCCGAAACGTTGGTCAGTATAACATGTCAAGTTACTAACATATCAAGAAAAGTTTTACTGAATACAGTCTGAATATATCAGATGTTTCCGAGTCCAAGATCTGATACTATCATACAAGTTTCAAAATATGCAACCTGTCACATATAGCAACAAAATTTCTTACTGCTTCACTAATTTTCGTACTAGAGCCCTAAAATACATCATTACTTTACTTTTCTGCAACTTTTTCATGCCTGCCTGCCTGCAATATGAGCTGCAGTCATCTCTTAGTCACTCACATAACGTAACACATATTCACTGTTGCTGCGTCGGCCTCGCTGGTTCAAGAGATGTTTTTGTTCATTTTGCTAGTGGACTGGGTGTTGCTCTTATTTGGATATCGTCGTTACTAACACGAAAATCGCCTACAAGGAGCCACATGATAAGTTCAAGCCTATGTAACTTCGACCAGGGCACAGCTTCACCCTAAAGATTATTTTGAATCTGTTGCTAAATACTAGATCAAACGTCACAAATTATCAGTCGTTGTCGCGGTTTGTAACGCTAATTCGTGGCAATTTAAGAACATGAAGAATTTCCAATGGTGCTGTCTGTAATCGCGAATTCAATGGACAGGGCAATGTGTGTACATTCACTTACTTTGCTAGATTACAAACGCACTTCCAAGAAAGTGTCTGCCATGTTCAGCAGTGATGAGAAAGACTCAGTGAGGACAAACAGGACAGCAGCCGCCATAACAGTGGATGAGTACAGGAGGTGCGGTGCGTCTGAGGACCACCGTGCGCGTGTTCCTACTCCGAGACAACACCCGCCCATCGAGCAGTTCCAGCCCCGCTCGCCACACGTAACTCCGCACGCTGGGTAATTGTTATTCTGCAAGGTAAACATAACTTCTGTCAAGTTGTTAATCTAATATCTGGAGCGTGAGCTGAATTTATAGCCTTAATTGTTTTTACAGCAAAGCCCACGGGATTCAACGAAACTCGTTACTCCAGTTGGCCGCTTAATTCCACCTCATTCTGGCGGCCGCGGCAGAGCAGCGCGGGACTCTCATAGAGGAACCTAGTGACATTGATTTTGAAATCGCGTTTAAGAACTTCAGATTGAGACCTGTGGTACGTTTATTTCAAACGAAGCGTATACACATTTTGCGTAATCTAATATCGAGTAAACAATGAGTGATGAAGATAAAGATATGGCCGGCCCGTGTGGCCGTGCGGGTTTAGGCGCTTCAGTATCGAACCGCGTGAACGCTACGGTCGCAGGTTCGAATCCTGCCTCGGGAATGGATGTGTGTAATGTCCTTAGGTTAGTTAGGTTTAAGTAGTTCTAAGTTCTAGGGGACTGTTAACCACAGATGTTAAGTCCCACAGTTCTCAGCGCCATGTGAACCATTTTGGATAAAGATATGTTCTAACGCGGAGGAAGTGAAGATTAGGTAAAGGACTTGTCAAGTGTGTCGTCAGAATACATATTCTTATATATCTCTGAAGCGGAAATTAAAAAAAAAAAAAAGAGTCAAAATGGTTCAAATGGCTCTGAGCACTATGGGACTTAACATCTTAGGTCATCAGTCCCCTAGAACTTAGAACTACTTAAACCTAACTAACCTAAGAACATCACACACATCCATGCCCGAGGCAGGATTCGAACCTACGACCGTAGTAGTCCCGCGATGCAGGACAGCAGCGCCTAGAACCGCACGGGCACCGCGGCCGGCTCCATGATGGTGTGTCGCTTTATATCGATTGAGATTCTCTTTGGTTTCGGGATCGTAGATGAAATACTAAAGACTGCCCGTCTGGCTTGTGAGATGAAGGCTAAGCTCACTATCTGTGGCATCATCGACAGTACCGTGCTTTGACACTGGGCGGAATGGAGGATACGAATCAAAGGCTCAGGCGGCTGCGACACTGTAGGTTTCAGATTTCTAGACTTGCCTCATAGGGTGATGGGTTTCCGCGTTCCGCTAAATAGGTCTAGAGACTACTGCATAGGGCAAGCGGCTACACGGGTAGAGGGGGCTGTGGGTAGGGGATATAGCGGTTTTTTGTGTTGAGGGTCTTGGGAAGGTGTAGAAAGGGCTTTAGTTTCAAAGGATGCAGGACGAGCTCTGTAAGAGGGTGGACATAGCAACAATCTATATTCCTGGGTCCACTGTTTCCGATATGACAGTGAAGCGGAAACGTGAAGGGACACGTACAGCACAAAAGCGTACAGGCCGACCTCGTCTGGTGTCTCACAGAGAGCGGCGACAGTTGGAGAGGGTCGTAATCTCTAATAGACAGACATCTATCCCGACCATCACAAAGGAATTCCAAACTGCATCAGGATCCACTGCAAGTACTTTGACAATTAGGCGGGAGGTGAGGAAACTTGAATTTCATGGTCGACCGGCTGCTCATAAGTCACACATCACGCCAGTAAATGTCAAACGACGGCTCGCTTGGTGTTAAGGAGCACAAACATAGGATGATTGAACAGTGGAAAAACGTTGTGTGGAGTGACGAACCATGGTAGATAATGCAGCAATCCGATGGCAACATGTGGGTATGGCGAATGCCCGTTGAACGTCATCTGCCACCGTGTGTAGTGCCAACAGTAAAATTCGGAGGCGGCGGTGTTATGGTATGGTCGTGTGTTTCCAACTGTTGAAGAGCAATTCGGGGATGGCAATTGTATCTTTCAACACGATCGAGCACCTGTGGATAATGCACGTCCTGTGGCGGAGTAGCTCTACGACAATAACATCCCTATAATGGACTTGCCTGCACAGAATCCTCTGGGTTGTTTTGAAACGCCGACCTAGTGCCAGCCCTCACCGACCGACATCGACACCTCTCCTCAGTGCAGCACTCCGTGAAGAATGGCCTGCCATTCGCCAAGAAACCATCCAGCACCTGATCGAACGTATGCTTGCGGGCTGTCATCAAGGCTAAGGGTGGGCCACCACCATGTTGAATTCAAGCATTACCCATGAAGGGCGCCAAGAAATTGTAAGTCATTTTGAGCCAGGTGTCCGGATACTTTAGATCATATTGTGTATTTCGGCTCTCTATCAAGTAAGCATAACAGAGAAATCGAACTAGTTGCGAGACGCGCTGTTGGCATCGCAAGAATTCGGTGAAGCCCACTTAGTAGAGTAACTGACGAACTTTATTCACAAACCTTGGGGGGGGGGGGGGGGGGGGGGGGGAAGACGACGTAGTTGACGCGAAACCCTCGTTCACAGTCAGTATATAAACAACAGCAGTACGAGTATTATGCAACCACCATTGTATTTCACGCTTAGGGATCGTGACAGTACCAGGATCGGAATTAATGAGCGTACAATAGTGTGCAGACAGTAACTTCCCCCTCGCTCAATGCGCAGTAATACCCTGCGGTGACAAAATTCGTGGGAAATCTCCTAATATCAAATCGGAACTCCTGTAGCCTGTCATAATACAACAAGTGGACTTGATATGGACTGAACGAGTCGTTGAAAGTCCTGTGCAGAAGTATTGAGCCATGCCGCCTCTACAGTCGTCCATAATTGCATAGGTGTTACCGGTGCAGGTTTTTGTGCACATACTGGTCTCTGGATTATGTGCCATAAAAGTTCGGTGAGATTCATGTTGGGCGATCTAAGTGGCCATATCATTCGCTCGAATTTTCCAGAATGTTCTTCAACGTGGCCCGATGACACGACGCATTCTCATCCATGGTAATTCCACCTTTGTTTGAGACTATCAGGTCCATGAATGGCTATAAATGGTCTCCGAGTAGCTGGATATAACCATCCAGCCAATGGTCGGTTCAGCTGCATCAGAGGACCCTGTCCATTCCATGGAAACACAGTCCACATCATTGTGGAGCCACCTCCAGCTTGCAAAACAAAAAAACAAAAAAAAATGTTCCAATGTGTGTGCAATCTTATGGGACTAAACTGCTAAGGTCATCAGTTCCTAAGCTTACACACTACTTAACCTAAATTATGCTAAGGACAAACAAACACATCCATGCCCGAGGGAGGACTCGAACCTCAGCCGGTACCAGCAGCACAGTCCATGACACGAGCTTGCACAGTACCTTGTTCACAACTTGGAAGTAAGACTATGTTGGGTCTGCGCCACACTCGAATCCTACCATCAGCTCTTACCAAATGAGGGTGGGACATCTCACCGCGCTAGTGTTTCCCAGTCGTCGAGGATCGAACCGATAAGGTTACGAGACCAGTAGAGGCGCTGCAGGCGTTCTGGTGTTTATAGAAAAGACACTCGCGTCGGTCGTCTTTTGCCATAGCTCATTAACTACACTGCTATAACATCTCACAAACGAAGAACGATAGGCTTGGAGAATGAAAACTTCAGTGGTCTTAAACACGGCTCCGTGAGAATGTGTATCAGAAGCTTAATATGTCTTCTCGGCAAAATGAGAGACCAGTACAACTTTTTGTTTTCGTTTTACTTAATCTTTTCCCCCACGGAGTTTACATCGTCAGTAAGATTTTTATTTTATAATACAAAGAAAATAAATGAAAACCTACTCTAAACTTAGACTGATTTCCTATTTTATTTCTGAGAAATTTTACGCAATGGTTTTTGATATCTTTTCTGTAAAAGAGATTCAAAAACCCTGCATTATTTTCTGCTGACACAGAACAACGAGACGTGTGCAAAGATGACTTTAGCGCCCTCTGAGGCATAGCCAGTATACTTCTCCGCTAAACTCAGACAGAAGTGAAACTAAAGCAAACTACTATAAACACTACATTCGACGAATTCTGGTTAGTTCAGAAATATCCTGACAATAAATAACAGGCTTATTTTAATCAACGTGCTGTTGGCAGCAGAACTCACTGTCACAAGTATTCATGCTGACTGCTGTACTATCATGCGATAGGATAGTGTTACTCTGCAAAATGTAAAGGAAAGTTACCGAGGACCTCAGCACATAACTGGCAACAAGTGACAAAAAAAAAAAACATTTATCTGTGTCCAGCTATATCTATCACGTTTTTACAATTTAAAACCTTCCTCTGCGGCTGAACCTTACTGAGACTAGTTTGGACGGCACAAATAACATGTTTGTCATCAAGGAACACCATAAAAATCTCGTTCCGTTTTTTGCATTCACTGACCAGTCTAGGATAGGTACCACGTATGTAACGATATGAAATTAGAGTGTTATTAATACATCAGCCTACTGAACTGAGACAGTTTGTCGCTAAATTCCCGCAAATGTTAGTGGCATAGAACTTGAAACATGCCAGATACAAGTACCCTACAGTCATTCACCAAAAGTCCGTTGTTTATCTTTGACGGCCCACTGATAATCATATGTACTGTCAACTAAATTAATACATATCGCCACACCCACGCCTTTCAGATTCATTTCACAACAATAAATCATTAAACATACGTAACATTTCGTACGCATAGACACCTCCCCCATATCACGTTCTTCCTTCAAAACTACCAAAATCCTCTGACCACAAATCAAAACACTTCAGGAGTTTCTGTACTCCATACAATGAACAACCTAGTTTCAGCTTCCTTGCTTTTATAGTTCCATCTCAAGCACCAGCATACTCGTTTAACTTATTTAACTGGCTTATTTAACTGGCTTAATTTCAGACCTAACAGCTCTAGCTTCTCATTGCCTTACTTAAACATTCTACTAGAGTGCTATTAATCTTTTAAAGAGAGACTCGCTAGCTTTTCCGTTTTTGTTTTTGGAAGTCTTTTTTTGACGATTTGAGAAGTAAAGTGTCCTCATGGCGTTGTTGAGTGGCAGAACCCAGAAGAATTAAAATAATGCCGGGATCCACCGCAAAGAACTGCTAAAAAAATTTTATTACAACTACTTTCGCTCTTGAGACCGTCGTCATGAATACAGTATACTCTGTGTGTGGTAATTTTATTTTCAGTGACGTATCTTGAGTTTTATGTTATTTGACACCGCATGTTTCACATCGCCATGTACCCCGTGTTAAATGTTTTATGCGAGTACGTTATACATCATTATGCGAGTATTCGTGAGCATGTACAGGAGATCGCGTCGCATTGACCAAAAAATGGTTCAAATGGCTCTGAGCACTATGGGACTTAACATCTAAGGTCATCAGCCCCCCAGAACTAAGAACTACTTAAACCCAAGGACATCACACACATCCATGCCCGGGGAAGGATTCGAACCTGCGACCATAGTGGTCGCGCGGTTCCCGACTGCAGCGCCTAGAACCGCTTGGCCACACCGGCCCGCCTCGTATTGACATTTAAACATGAAATTCATTTCCCGTATTCCCTCCTTCGATGCGCAGAACACCTGGTGATTGTCTGAGGACTGAAACTGGTTGCAACAAAGAAGTGTTTTTAGCAGTTCTTGGCGGTGAACTGTGATTTTCTTAAATACACACGAGAAGTGAGGCGTCACCTTTAAAAAATATTCTAAGATCGATTCTTCCTATAAGGAAGTTCGTTCCTTCCTCTCCCACAATGACAAAACAGGTTATTATGATGGACATGTGTATGTGTGCATTTTCTGTCCTATACTGAAAATTATGTTTAGTCTTACAGGCAGAACAACAGCTTAAGCAGCAGCATAACGAGAGCACATATAGAGCAATACCAAAACACACATCCACTGACGATGCTTCAATACCTTGACGCGAAACACGTTTGGCATAACCAAGATTGTCTTTATTCAGCTGTATACAGATCTGGCCCTGCCTGATACGCATTAATATGTTATTAGTAACAACTGAAGACTTTACTTTAAGAAATGTGAGTGATGTGTTTAAGTGCACCTTTCCAGCTTAGGCGACTGTGATGATTACACGTAGAATGTAGTGTCATTCCAGTGACTTCTTGCTGAGGAGCGGTAACTTACCGGCTGCCGCAGGCCTGTACACCGTACATTGCCCCCTGCCCCCTTCCCAGCCCCAAAACGTACATCATCATTATGGCTGTTGCGCTGATGGCAGCATACTTCTGGCTGCTGCCGCCAGCGTCTGCTGGAGGAAGCCGCGCGCTATCCGCTCTGTGGACCGCTGCTTACACCATCACACTTCTGCCTCCCGACACTAGCCTGCAGCACGGAGGGCACTGACCACCAACCAGCAGCGTCGTCTCTGTGTACTTTGTTGCGGAATAAAGAAATTATCTGACAATACTATATTCATCATGGATCATCGGACCATCACCTGACATCCACCGTCACACCATTGTGATCGTGCGTAGGATGGTAATCTCAGACATCCTGACCCATCAGAGACCGCGTCACTACCTTATTTTAGGGAACACCCACGCTGGCCGTTACAGCAGCATATAGTCTCATTTTACCACGATATGAGTGACATTATGGGCTGTAAGACTGTACAACACCATCGCGCTAGCTTCTCGACATATAACTAGCCATCAAGCACAAACGTGTGATGACAGTGTTGTTTCAGTTCACTTGAAGCGAGTGAAAGCATAATACGATACGTGCTTTTTACAAGGCAAAATAAAACATTAACACAACCAGCGGTTCATTGTAGACAGTAATTTGGTTCTATACTGCAAGAAATATTAGAAAGTTTACATTTGATCTTAGTTCGTTGGTGATTTCCGGTACAGATCTTATGGAGTCACACATTTTTTGTTGACGAGTACAAGATACATGGTGATACATAATGACAAAAGGATCTTTCTAATGGAAAATTCGTTGCTGAAATTTATCCATATAATTATGCAAAATTTCCGGTACAGTTTTTACATATAAAACATCATCATCATCATCATCATCATCATCATTTAAGACTGATTATGCCTTCCAGCGTTCAGTCTGGAGCATAGCCCCCTTATGAAATTCCTCCATGGTCCCCTATTCAGTGCTAAGATTGATGCCTCTTCTGATCTTAAACCTATTACTTCAAAATCATCCTTAAACGAATCCAGGTACCTTCTCCTTGGTCTACCCCGACTCCTCCTACCCTCTACAGCTGAACCCATGAGTCTCTTGGGTAACCTTGCTTCTTCCATGCGTGTAACATGACCCCACCATCTAACCCTGTTCGCCCTGACTGCTACATCTATAGAGTTCATTCCCAGTTTTTCTTTGATTTCCTCATTGTGGTCATCCTACTGCCATTCTTCCCATCTACTAGTACCTGCAATCATCCTAGCTACTTTCATATCCGTAACCTAAACCTTGCTGAATCCACACAGCTTTCGCTTCCATACATAAAGTTGGTCGAAAGATTTAACGGTGCACAGATAACTTAGGCTTGGTACTGTCTTCCTTCTTGCAGAAGAGAGTAGATCGTAGCTGAGCGCTCACTGCATTGGCTTGGCTACACCTCGCTTTCAGTTGTTTCACTATGTTGCCATCCTGTGAGAATATGCATCCTAAGTACTTGAAACCGTCAACCTGTTCTAACTTTGTTCCTCCTATTTGGCACTCAAACCGTTTATATTTCTTTCCCACTGACATTACTTTCGATTTGGAGATGCCAATCTTCATACCATAGTCCTTACATTTCTGATCTAGCTCTGAAATATTACTTTGCAAACTTTCAATCGAATCTGCCATCACAACTAAGTCATCCGCATATGCAAGACTGCTTATTTTGTGTTCACATATCTTGATCTCACCCAGCCAGTCTACTGTTTTCAAGATACGATCCATAAATAATATGTACAACAGTGGAGACAGGTTGCAGCCTTCTCTTACCACCGAAACTACTCTGAACCATGAACTCAATTTACCGTTAACTCTAACTGCTGCCTGACTATCCATGTAAAGACCTTTAATTGCTTGCAAAAGTTTGCCTCCTATTCCATAATCTCGTAGAACAGACAATAACTTCCTCCTAGGAACCCGGCCATATGCCTTTTCTGGATCTATAAAGCATAGATACAATTCCCTGTTCCTCTCATAACACTTCTCCATTATTTGCCGTAAGCTAAAGATCTGGTCCTGACAACCTCTAAGAGGACTAAACCCACACTGATTTTCATCCAGTCGGTCCTCAACTAATACTCGCACTTTCCTTTCCACAATACCTGAGAAGATTTTACCCACAACGCTGATTAAAGAGACACCTCTGTAGTTGTTACAATTTTTCTGTTTCCATGTTTAAAGATTGGTGTGATTACTGCTTTTGTCCAGTCTGATGGAACTTGTCCCGACTCCCAGGCCATTTCAATTATCCTGTGTAGCCATTTAAGACCTGACATTCCACTGTATTTGATGAGCTCCGACTTAATTTCATCCATCCCAGCTTCTTTATTGCACTGCAACTTATTGACCATTTTCGCCACTTCCTCAAATGTGATTCTCTTTCCATCATCATTCCTATCCCATTCTACCTCGAAATCTGAAACATTACTGATCGTATTTTCACCTACATTGAGCAACTCTTCAAAATATTTCCTCCATCTGCCTAAGGCATCAACAGGATTTACCATCAGTTTTCCTGACCTGTCCAAAATACTTGTCATTTCCTTCTTACCTCCCTTTCGAAGATTCCTAATTACACTCCAGAATGGTTTTCCAGCAACTTGACCCATAGCCTCCAACCTGTTTCCAAAGTCTTTCCAAGATTTCTTCTTGGATGCTGCAATTATCTGTTTGGCTTTGTTTCTTTCTTCAACATAACTTTCTCTGTCTACCTGAGTTCTAGTATGTAGCCATTTTTGGTACACTTTCGTTTTCCTTTTACAGGCTGCCTTGACTGTGTCATTCCACCAAGCTGTTTGCTTCATCCTACTTTTACACACTACTGTTCCAAGACATTCTGTAGCCACTTCTAGTACTGTGTCCCTGTACCTTGTCCATTCCTTTTCCAATGACTGTAATTGACTACATTAAACTAACTGGTACCTTTCTGAGATCGCTGTTATGTACTTGTGCCTGATTTCCTTATCCTGAAGTTTCTCCACTCTTATCCTCCTACATATGGACCCGAACTCCTACACTTTCGGCCTCACAATCCTAATTTCGCTGCAGATTAAATAATGATCAGTGTCATCAAAGAATTCCCTGAATGCACGTGTGTCCCTAACAGCCTTCCTGAACTCCTGAACTGTTATTATGTAGTCAATGACAGATCTGGTTCCCCTGCATTCCCCAGTATACCGGCGAATGTTCTTATGTTTAAAAAAGGAGTTTGTGATTACTAAGCCCATACTCGCACAGAAATCCAAGAGTTGTTTCCCGTTCCTGTTGGCCTCCATATCCTCTCCAAACTTACCCATAACCTTTTCATACCCTTCTGTTCGATTTCCAAACCTGGCATTAAAATCACCAATGAGCAGAACACTGTCCTTGTCCTTTACTCTAACAACTACATCACTGAGTGCCTCATAAAAACTATCCATCTTATCTTGATCTGTCCCTTCACAATGCGAATATACTGACACAATCCTAATTTTCTTGCTAGACACTGTCAAATCTATCCACTTTAGTCGTTCGTTTACATACCTTATTGCCACTACACTGGGTTCCATTTCTTTCCGGATGTAAAGCCCTGCACCCCATTGTGCTTTGTCTCCTGACAGGTAGGCCTTGTATTCTCCCACTTCCTCTTCTTTCTCACCCTCACCCGATGTCACTAACAGCTAAAACATCCAGCCCCATCTTACTTGCAGCCTCTGCCAGCTCTACCTTCTTCCCAGAGTAGCCCCCATTGATATTAATAGCTCCCCATCTCATTACCATTTGTTTGCCAAGTCGTATCTTAGGAGTCCCTGGTTTGTCAGTTAGAGGTGGGACTGCGTCACCTCCAAATTTCCGAGGCATTTTGCTCTGATTATTGCCAGCATCATACACTCCTGGAAATTGAAATAAGAACACCGTGAATTCATTGTCCCAGGAAGGGGAAACTTTATTGACACATTCCTGGGGTCAGATACATCACATGATCACACTGACAGAACCACAGGCACATAGACACGGGCAACAGAGCAAGCACAATGTCGGCACTAGTACAGTGTATATCCACCTTTCGCAGCAATGCAGGCTGCTATTCTCCCATGGAGGCGATCGTGGAGATGCTGGATGTAGTCCTGTGGAACGGCTTGCCATGCCATTTCCACCCGGCGCCTCAGTTGGACCAGCGTTCGTGCTGGACGTGCAGACCGCGTGAGACGACGCTTCATCCAGTCCCAAACATGCTCAATGGGGGACAGATCCGGAGATCTTGCTGGCCAGTAGTTGACTTACACCTTCTAGAGCACGTTGGGTGGCACGGGATACATGCGGACGTGCATTGTCCTGTTGGAACAGCAAGTTCCCTTGCCGGTCTAGGAATGGTAGAACGATGGGTTCGATGACGGTTTGGATGTACCGTGCAGTATTCAGTGTCCCCTCGACGATCACCAGAGATGTACGGCCAGTGTAGGAGATCGCTCCCCACACCATGATGCCGGGTGTTGGCCCTGTGTGCCTCGGTCGTATGCAGTCCTGATTGTGGCGCTCACCTGCTCGGCGCCAAACACGCATACGACCATCATTGGCACCAAGGCAGAAGCGACTCTCATCGCTGAAGACGACACGTCTCCATTCGTCCCTCCATTCACGCCTGTCGCGACATCACTGGAGGCGGGCTGCACGATGTCGGGGCGTGAGCGGAAGACGGCCTAACGGTGTGAGGGACCGTAGCCCAGCTTCATGGAGACGGTTGCAAATAGTCCTCGCCCATACCCCAGGAGCAACAGTGTCCCTAATTTGCTGGGAAGTGGCGGTGCGGTCCCCTACGGCACTGCGTAGGATCCTACGGTCTTGGCGTGCATCCGTGCGTCGCTGCGGTCCGGTCCCAGGTCGACGGGCACGTGCGCCTTCCGCCGACCACTGGCGACAACATCGATGTACTGTGGAGACCTCACGCCCCACGTGTTGAGCAATTCGGCGGTACATCCACCCGGCCTCCCGCATGCCCACTACACGCCCTCGCTCAAAGTCCGTCAACGGCACATACGGTTCACGTCCACGCTGTCGCGGCATGCTACCAGTGTTAAAGACACTGCAAACTGGCTTACACTGACGGCGGCGGTGCACAAATGCTGCACAGCTAGCGCCATTCGACGGCCAACACCGCGGTTCCTGGTGTGTCCGCTGTGCCGTGCGTGTGATCATTGCTTGTACAGCCCTCTCGCAGTGTCCGGAGCAAGTATGGTGGGTCTGACACACGGGTGTCAATGTGTTCTTTTTTCCATTTCCAGGAGTGTATTTAAAGTACCAGGGAAGTAGGTTGCTAGCCTTACTTGCCCCGAGTCCCATTGGGTTTTACCCCTAACGGCTGGGGGACTAACCAGTTGATTTGATAATCTTTGCCGTATGAGCACAAAGGTGACCACGACTCATAATATGTCCGAGATGCCCATCCTTATTCCAATGTAACTGGTATCCCGACTGTCGGGACCACTTACTTGGCCACTCATACGTCGCCCGTGATTCATGAACTAGGACATGACTACAGGAACCCACAACATGAACCACATATAAAACAACCACTCATTTTTTCATCCATTACAAGGTAAATAGTGTAGCCCATTCACAACAAGTTCTTGAAATTGGATTGCTGTACAGCAGTACATGCCGTGATATCAACCAAATTGAATATCTTTACTGTGGCGTGGATATTACCTTACATATCGAAGTTTTTCTCCTGTAGGGCATCAAGTAACTGAACTTCATCAACAGCACTGTACTGTCGGAATTCAACATTGTCATCCAGCCATAACAACAGTTTTTCTGTTTGTATATCGATGAGTTAAAAAAAATCCCACTTGTGAAGCTTGACATTCGAATGAGTTACCCAGTATCTTTACTATTGCTTGTAATAAACTTACAGACAGCGTCGAACGGCAGTATCGCATTCACCTTGTACACACCATGTGCTGTCAGAACTAAAAAAAAACGAATAAAAGGGAAACCGTGTTAAAATTATCGTTTCCTGCTAGAGGGCAGAACTCTTGGAAAATTATCCCGTTCACCTACCTAACGCAGATAATGTACTAGCGGGACAACTGTTTTGTCTTATTCGGTTGCTTATCTTAAGATCATAACTTTCGAAGGAGGTGTAATGACGTGTGGAGCGCAAATTTCCCGTCATGGAATATGAAATTTTTTTAAACCACTTACTTCGTACACAGTACAGAAAGTACATTACTTCACGAGGAAACACTGTATGTCTTAATTAGATTGAAAACGAATGAAGGACATACGTTGTAATTCATGCACAAATCTCCGCTCTCTGTCTCCCTAACTCATACACATACACACACACACACACACACACACACACACACACACATGCCATCTACAAAAATTATATTTTATTCTACTAAAATATATTTCCTTCCGAAGTGTTCTGGTTCTTGTCTTCGAATAAGCGGCTCATTTCACGTTCGTAAATTGTTTCCAACAAACACAAAGGTCTGTGCATATACGAGGGCTAGCCTCTCCCTTCTCCTCCTCTATCAGCCTTTAATCAAAACTCCAGAAATACTGTAACTGCCTGTCGGTAACAAAGCACTACCAATAACTTCGTCTGGCTTAATAACCAAGCGCCGACTTTTCAGTTACACAACTTCGCCGATTTCATTGTTGCGAAACTATCTTAGCTATCCAACATTAGTAAGATGAGCTACAGTTTAACGTGGGATCCGAACCCACGTGTCGTTCCTGTCGACTCTTCATATCAGTGAGAAAGAGTGCTACATTAAGGCCAGACTGAAAACTATGTTTCTGTAGTTACATCCTGTATAAACGGAGTGGGCCTGCGGCTGGTCAAAGGCTTGGGAAAAATTAATTCCGACAGCCGTAATATTATTAATTGCGGAATATTAATTAGCAAAACACACACATGTGTCAATAAAGGTAACAAGAACTTAAAATATATCAAAGGCCGTCGAAGAAACACTGGCAAGCAGAATCACATATTAGAGATTGGTAAGGATGGAAGTGTAACTTCAACAGAAACAAGAGTAACTACAGATGTGCCCGAGGGAAGCGTAATAGGTCCTCTACTTTTAACGATTTACATAAACGATTTGGTTGATGTTATTGACAGCGGCCTTAGACTGTTTGCCGATGATGCTGTAGTTCACAAGAAAGTAGCATCATACGAAAGTTGTGAGCAAATCAATGAGGATTTGTTGAAAATAATTGCGTGGTGTAATGATTGACAGTTATCTCTCAATATTAGGAAGTGTAACCTACTTCGAATAACAAGGTGAAAATTCCCATTAATGTATGAGTACAAAATAAATGATCAGTCTTTGGAAGCAGTAACATCAGTCAAGTATCTGGGTGTGACTCCTCGAAATGATCTCAAATGGAATGATCAGATGAAACAAATAAAGGGGAAGGCGAACTCTAGATTGCTGTTTATTAGTAGAATCCTGAAGCGATGCAGTCCTTCAAAAAAGGAAATAGCTTACATTACGTTAGTTCGTCCAGTCTTGGAGTATTCTTCATCGGTATGGCACCCTTACCAGTTGGGTCTGATTCAAGAGATTGAGAAGGTCCAAAGACGAGCGACAAGATTCGTGATTGGTACATTTAGCCATCGCAACAGCGTTACAAATCAGTTTGAAGTGGGACACACTTGCGGATAGACGACGCCCTAAACACAAGGGGCTGCTCACTAAATTCCGAAATCCAATCTTCACCGAGGATGTAGAGCATGTATTATTACCACCAACTTTCAAATCGCATGATGGTTATCATTCAAAGATAAGGGAAATAAGAGTTCGTACGGAGGCGTTCAGAGAGGAACTGAGAGGGGGGGGGGGGGATATGACTGGCGTGAATTGTGCTCTCCGCCACACACCGCTTGGTGGCAAGTGGAGTATATATGTCGATGTAGGTGTAGAAGGCACTTGAGATATTTCTCTACAAGGACGAATAAACTAAATACGTCGAACGTACAAAAATACCAACCTAAAAGAAAAAAATGTGTAGAAACACTAACCACTCGTAAAAACAGGGCCGTTCCTGTACAACTGCAATTGTACTAAGATAAGGAAAGTAATACCGTCTAGGCGTGGTGACGCGTTATATCACAAGTTGTAATGTTGTTGCATTAATTTGATGTGAAAGCGGTGCTGATAGACAATAAAAGCGGGTTAAAAGCTGTGAGCTATCTGAGGAAGTTAAAGTTGCATTACTGAGCAACTGTTTAAACTTGAGTCATAACTAAGCTGCTGCCTTATTTAGGATTGTGAAAATATGAATTTGTAATCTTACGGAACACATCAAATAGGAATCCAAGATTGGGAGACTGCATACAACACTACATTCATAAAATAACACACGAAGAACATTGAAACATATGCAAGAGGAAGTTAACCACAACCAACCGATTCAATTTTCACCCAAAGAAGTTACGTTAGTAGCGCAATCCTGTCCGTCATGTAATTACCACACACTGGTATACTAAATTCATACTAACTCTCTGAGAAATCTTCCCGAAAAGAATTGCTGAGGGCTACTTTGATGATTACACCACATGCTTCACGTGGTCAACTTGGTTTACACAAAGAGTGTAGCTCCACAATAATTCTGATAATTAAAATAAATTAGATCTTACTATTAACCTGATGGGTCAAACAACTGTATAAGCACGTGGTACTGGTCTCACAAAGTACACCCAACGTGTGTTGAACATAAAGAAAAGTTGCTATATTGAAAAATATTGTCAAGACGAGACGTTACAATCTCACGAACATTCGCATTTAAGATTGATGATCTTAGTTACAGTTACTGATCAACACGTGGTTCCACTTTACTCACAAAGTAGTGACAAAGCAACTACTGGAAGATATTCTGAAGTTGTAACTCGAAATACACTGCGTTGCAATTTAAGATAACATTAGATATTTTAGAGCTAAAACCTGAAATAAAGGTGATTAAATTTTCAGTTAGGCTGAACTTAAGAAATCCATTGTCCTGCGGACTTAGCAGACACGCGCTTAGCCGAAGATCTTACCACTTCAGACGCTCGCCGCAGACAGAGTGACCTGCGCTCCTACCAAGGGTGCTTCCGTATACAAAACGGAAGTGACCAGAGGGGCCGCTTCCTATACCAACATGACAAGGGACGGACAGGACAGTACTAAGGATAGAAACCTCTTTGCTTCTAGAAAGCGTAGCTACCTGTTGCGACGTTGGTCCTACTGCTCTCTAGCAGACAGGCTTGTCTGCTACCATCAAGCATGCAACTAGGAATACATTTGCTCATTCATTCTTTCACACAAAAGGGAAGGGGGATGACAGTATCTTATCATATACAGTATATAAAAGAAAGCGGATGTAAATTCCGTATGAGACTGTGTGACATGAATTACATATATGAATTAAATATAAACTGTGTTTTAAAGTGTAGTAGGGTGACAGATCGTTCTTCTATATGTGTAAAAGTAACACGTTCCACTGCTCAGTCTCCTCGCAGATAGTCAGAAACGCCACAGTAAATTTAGAAGAGGAATTTATGTCGTAAATGACAACAGATTTAAGAAATTAACATGAAAGGAATCCAACAGAGACCTTTCATAACCCCAACGCTCCGGGAAAATACTGTGCAGGGAATTTTCTGGCCATGCTAGGACATTCCCAAGCAGGGTTCTCACACCCAACTTAAACCAAAAATGTAAAGAAAAGGCAAAAGGTCACCAGCTACTTGCTAAAACACAACAATTTCAACACATCTTTAGAATCTACTAATTTCAAAGAGAAAAATAACAATCTGTGACACCTATTTCAAAGATAGTGTAGACCTATTCTGTCAGCAAGTAAAAACAATGGTTCCTGTGTCATTAATATGAAAACAATTTCTGGTTGTTACCCTTATGGAGTTCACCAGTATTTGCTCATTGCAAGAGCCAACTGATCACAGGAAAATTTATGAAAATAGCAAAGGTGCCACAGCAATTAAAAAAAAACATGAAAATAACATCAGTATTATAAAGCAGAACATTACAATGCACAATCCGCAAAAGCAAAAAAAAAGATAAGAGAAAAAACATGTTTTACAAAGTGGTTATCGCAAAAAATTCTATATCTTATAAAACTAATAATTTGTAGAATTAGAATAACTTTGTGGCACTAATTAAATCACTCTACTATATTTCAGTTATTTATCAAACAGTGATCACTGTGTCATTATACTGAAACTACAATAAAACTAATAATTTGTAGAATTAGAATAACTTTGTGGCACTAATTAAATCACTCTACTATATTTCAGTTATTTATCAAACAGTGATCACTGTGTCATTATACCGAAACTACAATAAAACTAATAATTTGTAGAATTAGAATAACTTTGTGGCACTAATTAAATCACTCTACTATATTTCAGTTATTTATCAAACAGTGATCACTGTGTCATTATACTGAAACTACAAGTAATCATGTGATTGTTACCATTAAGGGGTTCCTCACTATAAATATGCCCCATGCAAAGGCTAATCGATCACTGTCCAATGAGCATGAATAGCTATCTGACTGATAAACGAACCAATGCCACAGGAATGAATTTACCAAACTAAATATCACGAATCTAATACCACACACAAAAACAAACATTGAGAAATAAAACAGCTCTCAAAATACAGTAGTCAACGTCTAAAAAAACACCAATAAATAAAACACCTGCAAAATACAGAAAAGTAGAACACCTGCAAAATACAAGAGTCAGTCTAATAAACACCAATAAAACGAACCCCAGCAAAACACACGAGTCAAAGTTTCTCTGACAGAACACACGTATATGCATTGGACTAAGAACCGTATAATCACTGTTCACTGACACACTCAGTAGTTCCACTGTTCCGAGGCACAATATAAGGGGGGGGGGGGGGGGGGTCGTCGCCGCAGCTGTCAGTAGGGATTTTCTTTTTTTTTTTTTATCTGTTGCGTGCAATCCCGCCTTCTCTGCCGTCTCATGAAGTTTCTCTTGGTGGCCCGTGTCACCTACATCTCGATTTGGTTCCATGTTTGTGTTGTCAAATTCGTGCGGTATCCTCGTTTGACACACCAGGTTGATATTCCTGGGCAAGGATGACACTTAATGGCTCTTATTTGTGCCACCCTTAGCTACCAGAGGACATCGAACTATGATTTACTGTCGCTTGACAGTGGGCATCCTCCAGGAATTGTTGATAGGCGTCGTTGAAGTCTGCCATTTTCTCTGGACACTACCTGTCAAAAGGCTCCACGCCGCTTTATCCCCTGTCTTCTGTCGTTTCACCGCGCCCGTCTCGCCACGGTCGCGTGCGTGTGGTGCGTTGCCAGCAGATGGATTTCCGCGCGGTGGACCGCTCGGACATCTCAGGTCATCGCCTCCACGAAGGGTCGCACTGGTGCGGCCGCCCATTAGCTCCAGGTGCAAGGGAAACTGTTTGCCGCGTACCCTTCATTTGTTGTCGACCGCGCTCCCGAAGTGGCTCGGTTGACAGTGTGTCCTGCTGGGAAACCCACCGGTTTACAACTAGTCCTCCTCTTCGCTGCTCCCGCTGTCTCGTAAGTGTTTAGCCGGTTCGCTTTCAGGTTCTCAACTGCATTCACAGAAATTGTTCATCATAGTTATGTGACTACAAAATGTCATACATAATACCACTTAGTACTGTCTTTCACAATTTTTTTTAGAATAAAAGTGAGACTTAATTTTTTTAAAATAAAAAAATTTAGATGATCGACAATATAAAAATAAAAGTTAAATGACTTGACAATATAAAAAATAAAAGTGAAATGACTTACAGTATAAAAATAAAAATTAAATAAACGACAATATAAAATCTAAATCCACATCACCAATGTGGTTCACTTACGTTTTAATAAATCAAATGCTACTTATTAATTCACTAAAATGAATAGGATTATGCCTTGTGCAAGTATAGGTCAGAACAGCGTAGGGTTCACATGTTATTTACACACACACATGCACACCTGTTGTCTATTCTACAAACTAACTACCCATAAACATACATTACTCAAAATTTTACTTAAATCCACTACTAGTTAATCCAACAAGCTACTTCAATGCTACTTCAACACAGTGTTTATACCACTACAACATTGTTCTAATTCGTCCTCTTCCTGACGCTCGCGACATATGTCTTGTCACATGATAAATATGGAGAAGCTTTCCTTAAACATACACAGTAAAAAAAAAAAAAAAAAAAAAAAACAATGGTTATTTACACACCAAAACATTTATACCAGCAGACACACCTGAAAAGAGACTCGCAATTATACATTTATCATACTCATATATTCACAAATAAACAGTAAGAAAATTTCATCTAAAATTACGTTATCACAAGCATTAATCACACAGACGACTCTGAAAAGGGTAAAGAAATTTTAATTTTACAGGTTATACTACATTTTCTTAACCATATTACTCCCATTTCGTTCATTCTTTAAGTTACCTTTCGCTTTCAAATCAGTTATTTCGCCTGTGGTGGTTATTCTGGATTCATTTCTCATGAATGGCAAAATTGTTGTCACCTCTATTCTGTAAAACAGTTACATCTTAACATATTGAACTTACAACAGACACAAAAGATCCGAATCCTCCTGTAGTTTAAATGACAAATGTTTTGCTTCCTCCTTATTACATTAAACCAAGCTTTCCTTCGGTCCCATAATCAAAATTATTTAATCTTCCTCTACCTTCAAGAGGGAAATTTCCTCAGTACAAATCATATAGGCTGCAGTGCATCCCGCACCAGCGAAAACAGTAAGCTGTAATGCTTACAGCATCAGCAAAACACATAAACGTCGCTTTTCTAGGACAAGTATTAACGCAGAATAATTTTTCAGGCTCTGGCTCAACATTAATCAACACTACAAAAAGGATCCCTATTTTTGTTCCATTCTACATCTGCTGAAAAACTGCTCGTATTTGACTACCACAATAATGTTTCAGGGCCACGTAAATTACACAAACCACCATTCTTCTTTCACCTCGAAGGGAATCAATATACTGACGAAATCCACAGACAGCGCTTTACCTACTGAACTATAAAGAAAAAAAGATATATCATCAATATTAACATATTAGCGCATATTGGGAAGCCATTGGTTAAATAATCGTTTTATCACATTCTGTTTTCAAGATTCCAAACTTACTCATTCCCTTCTCAGAGTTCTCTTATCTTAAAATATTCATACAGCACGCATACTATAGTAAGAGATCCTCACTTATACTGACAGATATAGAATAGTAATAGATAGATAATAGCACTGAAAGCAGAAAATCGGAAACAAGGCTACTAACAGCTAGGGACCTGGGTTTGCCAGACCCATAATACCCACAGATCGGATATTCCCCTGAGTTTTGCATTAATTCAACACAGATCTTCCTTCTCTCAGGAGCGACTCTTCTCAATTTACACCAAAAAACCATAAACAGCATTTCACCCGTTCACAAAGAAACCTTTTATCTTCACCTTTGGACCAACCTAAATCCTAATAGCACACAAAAGAACCAAAAACATCACTTCAATCAATCACATAGAAACATCTTTATCATATTATTCAAAATGCATACGTCACAAATTTAAACTAATCAATTCTTTCTTCTTACCGTCCTCTCTACTTCTCACTGTCCTTTCTACTCATTTGCCATGTCGCTCATTTGTTCCGATTGGGCGCCTTCTGCACTGATCGTTTGTCATTACCGGTTTTGTTCATTTCCATTTGCTACATTATGTCTGGGGTAAGGCGGCCGATTTCAACATCATGAGGTGCTCTGCCTACAATACTATTGCCACCGTATTCATCGTAGTATCTGTTCTGGTTGCCGTACCTGTAGCGTTCACGATCTTGGCCACGTCCTCGATCATTTCCGTTGTTCCACCTGTGTTCGCGACTATTAGCCCAGTTTCTATACGACCGGTTCCGATTATTGTTCCGTTCGCGTCGCGGCGACCAGTCACGCCGTTGATTAGCACTACGGCCACGACTGCGATCGTGCTGCTTTGCCCCGTTATAACTTTGAGCCTAATTAGGCGGGCATTCTCCTGTATGGTGTTCCAACTCTTGGAGAAGGGTCTTAAACGTTTCCACGTCCTCTTTGCATCGTCCCGCAAGAATGACGTGGCGCAAGTGCATCGGCAATTTGGTGATGCATATCCTAATAGTTCCGCAGGCCCGTATGGGTCGTATAGAAATTGATTTGCCTGCAGCATGTGGTCGAATAGGCGTGCTGGGCTGCCGAAACCAGACTGGTTCAAATTTGGCAGCATAATTATGCCATGCTTGACCCTATCTTGTGCCGCTTCCGACCAATAGGCGGACACAAAGGCTTGTCGAAACTCCCGAGTGGAGTTGCAGTGACGCCCTGCCGACCTCATGCGAATCGCCGGTTCGCCTTCCAAATAGCCGCACATATATTCTACCTTATGTGAACTTGCCGAGTCGGGAGGAAGACAAAATTCAAATTGCTCGAGCCATGCTCGTGGATGTATTCCTTTTTGAGAATTTCGAAATATTTCAAACTTTCTCACCGTAAGGAAATGTTTGAAATCAAATCCCCGCATTTCCTCCCGGCGAGGCCCTTGCATGTTTCTATTTTTCTCATGTCTGTCCCTCAACATACATTCTTCCCTGTCGCCAAAATCTCCCTCGTGGCCGGAGTCCCTCTATGCACTGTTCGTACGGCTATTTTTGGTGCTATTGGCGAGTTCGGAATCACACCCAATGCGGCTTTCCAGATGCGCCACGCGTTTTTGTAATTCACCTGTTACAGCTTTGTGCCGCTTGTTCACTTCGAACTGTCCCTTCTGAAATCTAAGAAGCGAACGCACTTCTTCGGTCTCTGCGACCGCTACCGGTGTAGTATTGTTATCGCTCTCCGTCACCTTCATCGTGCCTACGATGTCCGCTAATGCCGCAATCTTATCATGTATTTGTCCGATGTCCTCAGCCCCAGTCTGCTTCAATTGTTCTACTTGCTGTTCGAGTGCGTGAATCGCTTGACTGTTGTCCGCTACTATGTTGCCAACGGACGCGGGAAAATGCCTTTCCACCTCCTGGACCCTCGAGAGTGTTCTCTTTGGCATTGTTCTCTCAGCGCTTGGAAATTCCTAAGTAGCTGTTCTTCGCTCTCTTTCGATTCCGCATCGCGACTCCGCTTCCCTGTTCTAAGGCTTGCAGACGGTCATCGATTTGTTCAAATGTACGGCCTAATTCTTTCATGATATCTCTTTTTATTTTACTTGCCACATTGTTTATTCTTTGTGAGATATCGTCGGACACTCTCTGCATCGACTTGTCGAATTTGTTTGTGTGCTGGATTAGTTTTTCGTCTATTTGTTCGCCTAGCTCCCGGATCGATTTTTCAGATTTTTGAGTCATTTGTTCACCTAGCTCACGGATCGATTTTTCAGATTTCTCTGTCATTTGTTCGCCTAGCTCTCGAATCGATTTTTCAGATTTCTCTGCGTTTTCTTTATTTTGTTGCAATAAGGCTCTCATGACTTCTGCCAAATCAATTTGGTTAGTAGGAGGCAAATTAATTTCTGGGTCTGATGTGAGCCCGTTCGTCCAGTTTTGCATTTCCTCTGAAGTATTCCCCATTGCATTTTCGGAACCGTCCGACGCGTTAATATTCGAAATCAGATTATCCCCTTGGTCCATACTGCTTAAGCTGTTGGACTGCCTACTTTTAGATTGGTTACGTGTCAGCATTAGTTCAATTTATTATACCCGGTACGCAACACACTAATGAGAATAAATGTATCCCCCAAAAATAACGACAGTCACACGAAAGGTACCCAACTTAGTACGCACTTTTTCACACGCAAAACAAATTTATATCTTTGATCGAAACAGAGCAATTTACAAAATAGAAAAAAAAACATACACACATATAAAACACACAAATATAGATAACAAAACAAGACAAACAACACAACGCCGCTAAACAACGCCGTGAATCTATTGAAAGTATGATCAAAAACAACGCAGATGTTGTTTGAGCGCTGCAGGGAAAAAATTAAGATTATACAACGCTCGCTATCTAACGTTTCAGAGATTCCAGAGTCTAGCGAAATCACAGAACAGGGTCGCCATGTGTAATGTTGTTGCATTAATTTGATGTGAAAGCGGTGCAGATAGAAAATAAAAGCGGGTTAAAAGCTGTGAGCTATCTGAGGAAGTTAACGTTGCATTACTGAGCAACTGTTTCACCAGGTATCCAGTCTAGCTTACCAAATTTCCAACCAGACTAACATTAATTATAATCTTTTAATAGTCATACGAAAACCGGTGATACATATATAAAAAAGAGAATTTAAATAAAAAGAAATAAATCAGTTTATACATGGAAATTTATTTTAACATTGATCATTGAAATTTCAGCATATTAAACTTGAGTCATAACTAAGCTGCTGCCTTATTCAGGATTGTGAAAATGTGAATTTGTAATCTTACGGAACACATCAAATAGGGATCCAAGACTGGGAGACTGCATACAACACTACATTCATAAAATAACACACGAAGAACATTGAAACATATGCAAGAGGAAGTTAACCACAACCAACCGATTTAATTTTCACCCAAAGAAGTTACGTTTGTAGCGCAATCCTGTCCGTCTTGTAATTACCACACACTGGTATACTAAATTCATACTAACTCTCTGAGAAATCTTCCCGAAAAGAATTGCTGAGGGCTACTTTGATGATTACACCACATGCTTCACGTGGTCAACTTGGTTTACACAAAGAGTGTAACTCCACAATACTTTTGATAATTAAAATAAATTAGATCGAAAAGCAATTTACATAAGAAAAACCTCGAACTGGTTACTATCGTCTTACTATTAACCTGATGGGTCAAACAACTGTATAAGCACGTGGTACTGGTCTCACAAAGTACACCCCACGTGGGTTGAACATAAAGAAAAGTTGCTATATTGAAAAATATTGTCAAGACGATTGATGATCTTAGTTACAGTTACTGATCAACACGTGGTTCCACTTTACTCACAAAGTAGTGACAAAGCAACTACTGGAAGATATTCTGAAGTTGTCACTCGAAATACACTGCGTTGCAATTTAAGATAACATTAGATATTTTAGAGCTAAAACCTGAAATAAAGGTGATTAAATTTTCAGTTAGGCTGAACTTAAGAAATCCATTGTCCTGCGGACTTAGCAGACACGCGCTTAGCCGGAGATCTTACCACTTCAGACGCTCGCCGCGGACAGAGTGACCTGCGCTCCTACCAAGGGTGCTTCCGTATACACAACGGAAGTGACCAGAGGGACAGCTTCCTATACTAACATGACAAGGGACGGACAGGACAGTACTAAGGATAGAAACCACTTTGCTTCTAGAAAGCGTAGCTACCTGTTCCGACGTTGGTCCTACTGCTCTCTAGAAGACAGGCTTGTCTGCTACCATCAAGCATGCAACTAGGAATACATTTGCTCATTCATTCTTTCACACAAAAGGGAAGGGGGATGACAGTATCTTATCATATACAGTATATAAAAGAAAGCGGATGTAAATTCCGTATGAGACTGTGTGACATGAATTACATATATGAATTAAATATAAACTGTGTTTTAAAGTGTAGTAGGGTGACAGATCGTTCTTCTATATGTGTAAAAGTAACACGTTCCACTGCTCAGTCTCCTCGCAGATAGTCAGAAACGCCACAGTAAATTTAGAAGAGGAATTTATGTCGTAAATGACAACAGATTTAAGAAATTAACATGAAAGGAATCCAACAGAGACCTTTCAAAGTGATCATCCTTAGTCTCATGCCTGCAGTACACTGTCAGTGACGCGGTGTTAGCACGTTAGTTGAGAGCACCATAAAACAAGGTGTTGCGGTGACCAACGTCGTACATTCAGGGATGTGTGACGTCAGTTGGTGGGTCGATTAGGAGGTTCTGAAAAGTTTGCGAAATCTTTTATTACGGGTAATGGAAATTATGTTGAAGATAAGTATAGGTACATTGTGTATTCTGATTTCCATGTTTCAAACTTTTGTTGTATGTTTCTTAAATGTCTCTACCTAAGAGCGGCTAAATGAACCAAGAATAAATGTCTGAAATCGTGTCGTGCAGTCTTACGAATAGGATGGTCTTTTTGGTACGGTGACTCTTTGCAATAGTGGAAGAAACACAAAGTGTTCTACCCACCGCATTACGCGGCCGTGCAACTGGAACGTGAGCGAAAAGGAAAAAGAGCAGAACAAACACAAAGATGCCGGCGAGGAGATGCGAGGGCATCGCTGATGCGGGAGGCGGTGACCTGTGCCGTATTAGCGGCCCTCGCGTCGGCGCAAAAACCGTTCCATTAGCGGGGATCAGCGCCGGCGAACAGCTGAGCTCGTCTGCCCTCCCCTAGCCTGGGTTTTGCGTACTCTGTTGCTTCCACCGGCGGGCAGCTCCAGCCCCAGGAAAACACAGTCAGCTTGTCCTGATCGCCTCTGCTTTCAGAGGTGACTGCCGCTTAAGGCGTGCTCTCGCAGAACGTGAAAGCATTCGTAGACAAGCAGCTGGTCGAGTTTTCTAACGTGAAATTTCACATTTCCCTCCACTGCGAAGCGTGAAAGAATGACCTACCAAGTCGGATTTTTGCCTCGTGGAGGAGAACGTAAGCAAAGAGACGCAACATCAGTTTTACGTCACAAACATAACTTAGGAAACGCCATAATGGATTAAGTCATATGAACACCGTATTTAGTGGTTTTTCTTATGTACACTCTCTTTCTAATTCTGAAGGTTTCAGGGGTCAAATACAGGGAGCGAAAGGCTATTTACAATTTGAACAGAAACCATATGGTAGTTATAAGAGTCGAGGGGAATGAAAGGGAAGCAGTGGTTGGGAAGGGAGGGAGACATGGTTACAGCCTATCCTCAATGTTTTTCAATCTGTATATTGAGCAAGCAGTAAAGCAAACAAAAGAAAAGTTCGGAGTAGGAATTAAAATCCGTGGAGAAGGGTTAAAACTTTGAGGTTTGTCGATAACATTGTAACTCCGTCAGAGACAACAAAGAACCTGGAAGAGCAGTTGAATGGAATGGACGGTGTCTTGAAGGGAGGATACAAGATGAACATCAGCAAAAGCTAGACGAGGATAACGGTATTCACTCGAATAAAATCGGGTGATGTTAAGGGAATTAGATTAGGAAATGACACACTTAAAGTAGTAGATGAAGTTTGCTATTTGGGGAGCAAAGCAACTGATGATGGTCGAACTAGAGAAGACTTAAAATGCTGACTGGCAATGGCAAGGAAAGCGTTTCTGCGGAAAATAAATTTGTTAACATCGAATATAGAGTTAAGTGTTAGGAAGTCGTTTCTGAAAGTATTTGTATGGAGTATAGCCATGTATGGAAGCGAAACATGGACCACAAATAGTTTAGACAACAAAAGAATAATAGCTTTCGAAATTTGGTGCTACAGAGGAATGCTGAAGATTAGATGGGTAGAGCACATAACTAATGAGGAGGTACTGAATAGAATTGGGGAGCAGAGGAATTTGTGGCACAACTTCACTAGAAGAAGGAATCGGTTCGTAGGACATGTTCTGAGGCATCAAGGAATCACCAATTTAGTATTGGAGCGAAGCGTGGAGTCTAAGAATAGTAGAGGGAGACCAAGAGATGAATACACTAAGCAGATTCAGAAGGATGTAGGTGGCAGTAGGTACTGGAAGATGGAGAAGCTTGCACAGGATAGACTAACATGGAGATCTACATCAAACGAGTCTCTGGACTGAAGACCACAACAACAACAGTGTATGTGCTCTGAGTATAAGCTGCACATAGAGGTTCTCTCGAAAAAACGTCACATCGTTTTTGGTGCGGTTTGTTATAACAAATTAGCGGAAAAATGCATGTCATTAGTTGAAGGCTTCACATATTTGATGCGTTTCGTATTACAACTTTTCTGTTATTGATGTATGTCGTTCCTTTGTTATGATGCATATATAAATTAACTGGTTTGTTTTTCGTGCAGTTTATTACAGTTAAATATCAAATAATGACATTGTGGTTTCTGCCTTTAGATATCTGTATATATTGTATACTTTAAGTTAGATGGTGTTGCCGGTCATAGTTGCTGTGCGGTTCTAGGCGCTGCAGTCTGGAACCGAGCGACCGCTACGGTCGTAGGTTCGAATCCTGCCTCGGGCAAGGATGTGTGTTATGTCCTTAGGTTAGTTAGGTTTAATTAGTTCTAAGTTCTAGGGGACTGATGACCTCAGAAGTTAAGTCGCATAGTGCTCAGACCCATTTGAACCATTTTTTTTAGGTGTTGTTTTTACAACTGTAGTTTAATTGGTATAGTCGTGATATACAAAGGCAAAGATAATTGGTTCACGTCTACAAGGTTCAGAGCTTTCTTATTAATGTAAGAAAAGTGTAATACGCTGTGCTCGGTGCTATTTATTGTAAATAAGAGTGATCTCGGTCCAAGATGGGTTCAAATGGTTCAAACGGCTCTGAGCCCTATGGGATTTAACATCTGTGGTCATCAGTCCCCTAGAACGTAGAACTATTTAAACCTAACTAACCTAAGGACATCACACACATCCATGCTCGAGGCAGGATTCGAACCTACGACCGTAGCAGTCACGCGGTTCCGGACTGAGCGCCTTAACCGCGGACCACCGCGGCCGGCCTCCAAGATGGGGTCTGTCTGATTTAGTAAATGTGGCCATGAACTGCAAAGCGCTGTCTACGTCCGTGGCTGATTACCTCAAAGTTAAGTAAGTTTACACCGCAAAGAGAACAACAAGACGAGCCTGTCAGGGCCCTGCAACCGTGTGGTCTATCCGCGTGGCCTAACCGCGTGGTCCGCATGCGCCAGCGAAGTGTGAATGAAAGCGCAAATAAGCTTCGTCAACCTTTAGAGGAAATTACCGAAGATTGCGATACTATTGACAGCCACGTGAGCACATGTGCACTGATGCTGACAGAGCCGTGTGAGGGCTTTTCGCAGCCAAGCTGTTTCCTTGTGCCTGCACTTACTTGCAGATAGGTTGCGAATTTTTCAGTGCACACATGTGCAGCCTGATTGCTTAGCAACAGACTGAACTCGTGATCAGACTTCTTTGACATTTCTATCGTTATTATATCTCTGCTTTTGTTGTAAGGCCCCATTGGTCATGGAAAGAGACAGAGGTGTACCACTCGTGCTTAAATCGTGGGTAAGACTTTACTGCAGTAATTGCAGTTGTTATAGAATGACGAAAAACGTGTTCCAATAGTCTCTTGACACTTTAATGATTCACAAGTTTCAAGTGTGCTGAAATATTACTAACTCTTTCATATACTCGATCCCAGTGTCTCTTCCGAAATTTTTGAATCTGACAGATCTCCGTAATCGCATGGATGAATGTTTAATCGAAAGACTATCCCTTATTATAAGGACAAGCTTACTCAAAGTTAATCGCAAAACACTTCGGACGACTTTGGACTCCCAGCAGTATTCCATAAATGTTTTAAGAGACTTTAGGTTGGAAGTCCGACCATGTTAATTGTTAGGAATCACTAACTTCTTGCTTGTTTCATCATTTTGAATTGCTTACTTTTATCAAGGGGACACGTCTACACGATAGCGTTAGCATTCTAAAAAAGGTGTTGAAGATTAAGACTTTTTGTCTGCTGCAGTTCCATCGTTGGCTGCTTACGTAGAATTCTTGCCCCACTAGCATTGGGAGGGGGGGGGGGGGGGGGCACACGTTAGCATGTGCAGAGATGGTTGCAGGGGGCCAAGTCGGTAGTGTAATAGGACTGTTATGTACTAGACAGGCCTTCTGCAGTAGCCAATAAAAACTGAGACGCTGTTATTTCGTGATCCTGGCTGTCAGTTGTGAGCAGACGTGTCATGAAGAACGCATGTGGTTACCTTGGTCTCCGTGCACTTCTGAGGCACCTATACCTGGCTGGCATCCTGAAATAAATTCTTGATGACTTTCCACAGCTTGTAGGACCTGGGAGAATTTCCATTTTAGGAGGGACGTACACTATGTCTTCAGATTTATAACGCTCTTCCTTCTGTCACATTATTTTGTAAAACACACCATGCATTTATTATAGAAATAGTGAATTCTTCTCTAACTTCCCTTGGGTGACGAAAAATTCTCCATTCTCCATTCATTTGCCAGAGCGTCAAAAGTGCATTCCATAAACTACCCAGTCGGAGACAGTGGGGTTTAAAGGCTCTTTTTTTGTTTGCCCAACACCTTCCTCCAAAAGGATGGATTAAATTTTCAGCTATACCAAATACGTCGTCTCTGACAATGAAGCATGATATCAGTACTTCCTTTTTTTTATATATGGCTGTTCTCCGATGTTCGTAAATTTCTACTAACGAGATTTTTCATGCAAAACTGATTGCTTAAAAATAGATGATATTTTCCGGGAGCCTAGAAACGACGGAGAGGCTCCGTCCCCGTCGCAGCCGCAGTGGTCCACAACACCACGACGACTACCGCCGTCCACTTCACACCTCCGCCTCCCCACACAGAACCACTCTTTCACTCTTTTAGGATTATATTGCTGTTCGGACCCCGGTGGAGGCCCCCCCCCCTCCCCTCCAGGTAACGTCTCACACCAGACGAGTGTAAACGAGTGTAACCCCTATGTTTGCGTGGCAGAATAATGGTGGTGTACGCGTACGTGAAGAACTTGTTTGCGCAGCAATCGCCGACATAGTGCAAATGAGGAGGATTAAGGGGAAACAGCCCTCATTCGCAAGGCAGATAGAAAACCGCCTAAAAACCATCAACAGACTGGCCGGCTCTCCGGGCCTCGACACAAGTCCGCCGGCCGGATTCGTGCCGGGGACCAGGCGCTCCTTCCCAATCTGGAAAGCCGTGCGGTAGACCACACGGCTAAGCGGGCGGGCTAACATGTATGTGAACTTATAATCCGGAGCGAATTAAACGAATGAAACAACGGAAAAGTGATTTTCATAGTTGTTATAAAGTATGTCTGTTATAAAAAGAAAAACGGCGCAACATATTTCACGTGCCTCTCAACTGATCAGTCATGATTAATGTTCAGCTGGCTGGCTCCATTTTCAATCGCAGTAGACACATCGACCAGTTCAGATGGATGTCAGCAAGAACTTAGAACCAATTAAATCTAACTAACCTAAGGACATCACACACATCCATGCCCGATGCAGGATTCGAACCTGCGACCTTAGCGGTCGCGCGGTTCCAAACTGTTGCTCCTAGAACCACTCGGACACCCCGGACGGCTCAGTCACTCACTCTACTGCCACAACCAGCAGTACTGCAAATCTGAAAGAGCAATTAATAGAGCAGGAAAAGAGAAAATACCACGCACAACACAGAGGGGAAAAGTTTACTGATAAAATTCTCTTGGGAGAACGATTCTTAGAATTTTATTTGCAGCCTTTCTCGGAACATACCAGTCACACACGCTAAAAAGTTTAGAATGCAGACATGTTTGCGCAGTTATACACTAGCGGCCACCGTGGCGTCCTAAACGACCATCTATAGGAACATCGTCTGATATATCGCTGTGCTGCTGCCAGAATGATTCCAGGAAATCCTTACCGCAAATTCCCGAATACTTCGCGCTGTATTAATTGCGGTGGAACGGATGTTAAAAAAATTCAGTACGGATTCTCACAGGAGCGAAACTTTGCTTGTTGCCACCGTCACTGTAGCAAGATAACAAGGCTAGTAGTTTGCAGAAAATTCTTTGAATTAACGATACAGTGGTCATTTGAAATAACGGTGAGAGAGCAATTCCATACAGAGAATACAATTACCCAAAGCGGCTCACGCGATTTTTTTAAGAGGCTCCAGAAAACTATTTCTGTTTTTACTGAATGACACTACAAAAATTTTTCCAAAAGGATTAACAGGCAAAACGGGGAAAATTTCAGTTCTAAGCAAGCCTCGCGAACTGCCATCAGTCCAGACGAATCCTTTTGTTTCCATTGTACAAAAGATGGCGTCACGTCTTGTATTTATACGGAAAATACTACGTTTCGCAAACGATGATAGTCTTCTGAAATATATTAAACTGATCAGTTGATATACGCATATTAATGTAAATAGTTAATATATGCAGCCGGACGCCCTTTACCTCCGAGTAGTCTTCTGAAGTCTGTGGCATAGTTCCGCGAACCTTTTTCAGTGCCTCTACCGTAGTGCACAGCTTCAGTTTTAGCTCTCATTTGCGCTTTAGTCCTCTTACATTTTTATTGTTTAGGTCTGACTGTTGATTCCTAAACCGGCTGGGGCATTTAAAATCACAAAAATTAATCATATATTCACTGTAAGAGCACTCTGATATAGCTAAGATAAACAGACAAGTTCTGATTTTTACGCAACGTCTAACGGTACTCGTAGTTTCCAGCCTTGAATCCCTGGCAAACACGTTTAGCAAACAATGAGCGTAGGGTCTTCTTGTTTGATACTATCCAAGCGTCTAAAAAATCAAGATAACTGCTCTCATATGCTTGCAGATACTCATTTACTCTCATTGCTTTGAACTGTATATCCTTTCACTTGATACTCTGGAATGCTGGTTATCTGCATCAGTAGCCTGTTGCACTAACCTCTGGACAGCGAAAGAACCGCTGCAAAAGACGCCGGACAAAAAACAGTCAAATGCCTTATTGAATGTACATATCAAAGGAATTACATGACTGAAAAGACTGTACGAACTTCTTACTTACTGCTCAACAATTAGAAGACATTATGGGGATATAAATAAGGAACTAATGTGTGTGTGTGTGTGTGTGTGTGTGTGTGTGTGTGCGTATCTGCCATTGTGGCTGGCTAATGTGCTGTAAATTCAGGAACCTTAATGCACTCGAGTATTTCTTGTAGAGAAGTTTTAATAATATTTTCGAATATCCTCAAATAATGTCAAAAGTTCTTCGTTGTTATCGAATTTTGTGGAACTGAAAATGTTATGTTTTAAAATGCGCTCCACTCTCTTTCAGCCGTTTATAGTTACGGTCGTTAACCAGATCTTTTGGTCTCTGAGAAATTGAAAGGAAAATTTCTGATCGACTGTGTTAAAAAATAGGTGAAAATGCAGATTAAGAAACTAATAGAGAATTTCAGTGAGAATTGTAAAAATGTAGCTGATTATCTATTACAGCCACAGTTAGGATTCAAAACGGGCGTTTGGTAGTTTCGGAATTTCTTTATCTTTAGACGCTTTCGGATTACTCGTAATGTAAAACTGTAAGTAGGCTGTTTAAGTTTTTATGTTGGTAACGCCACGTAGCGCTCTGTATGAAAATCACTGAGTGTAGTGTGTGCAGTCTGTGGCTGGTTCGCATTGTTGGAATATTTGCTATTGTAGTGTTAGGCAGTTGGATGGGAACAGCGCGTAGCGCTGCGCAGTTGGAGGTTAGCCGCCAGCAGTGGTGGATGTGGGGAGAGAGAAGACAGAGTTTTGAGAGCGGACGATCTGGACGTGTGTCCGTCAGACAAAGGAAATTTCTAAGACTGGATGTCATATATATATATATATATATATATATATATATATATATATATATATATATATATATATATATATATTGACTTTTGAACATTATTAAGGTAAATACATTGTTTGTTCTCTATCAAAATCTTTCATTTGCTAATTATGCCTATCAGTAAGTTAGTGCCTTCAGTAGTTAGAATCTTTTATTTAGCTGGCAGTATCGGCACTCGGTGTATTGCAGTAGTTCGAGAACCGAAGATTCATGAAAGGTATAGATTATTGTTAGTCAGGGCCATCCTTTTGTAGGGATTGTTCAAAGTCAGATAGCGTTGCTCTAAAAATATTGTGTTCCAGTTTAGTGTTGAAGAGAATAAGTAACGAGAGAAATGTCTGAGTACGTTCAGTTTTGCTCAGCTGTTTGAAAATCAAATGACGTAGAGGTTTACCAGCACAGTCATTTATAATTTTTTGAAGGGGAATTTACAAAAGGATGCTTAAAGGAGCTTTGAAGTAATGCGTTATAATAGAAAATGGGAAAAGTGATCAGTGTTATTTTAATTACAATGGTGATGGAAAAGAGCAGAGAGCGGTATCAGTGAAGCTCAATGCTCCATTTGCATTAAAAATTAAGAGCAGGAGGAACCACAACAAACTTGCTGCTTCTTATAAGGAGAAAACTTTGAACTTATCAGTTCATTCGTAGTTTATAATAGAAACTGAAAATCGCTGATCTGTTTACTGTGTACTGTTTACTGTTTACTGTGTACTCTCTGTTATCCGTAAGCTGCCTAACTGAACTCAATTAAGAAATACGTTAGACTGGCCATGTGTTTAGTCTAATGCTCCTAAGTGAATTTCTATTTTGGGTTTTGCTTCCATTACCGTCTGACTATTTCATCTTACAGACGGAATCTGATATTATTCCAGAGCATGGCTAGCGTTATTGATTGCTGCTGGCACGCAACTGTTTGAGTACCTCTGGAGGTATGTAGTGTCGTTCATTCATTAGTTGTAAGGGCCTTCCTGGGTGACCTTTCTCCCAGGATAGTTCGCTGGTTCTTGCGGAAATATGGTCACTGTTGGATTTCTAGAAAGCCAAAAAAAAAAAAAAAAGAAGTTAAGAAGCTCTGCGCTAGTTTACTAATGTTGTACATCTTTTACAGACACTCCATCTAAAATTTTGTGTTCATTTCGTGAAATTTTGTGTCTTGTGACGACTGTCGATTATTGTATACGTAAACGTTTGGCATACTAGTAGAGGTTTTGTAAGGATTCCTTTCATTGTTGGGTATATGCGTGCACAGTTGTACAATCTTTTTTGTTTGTTTGGCCTTTGCAGCAATTTGGATTTTCCAAGAAATACTGTTTCAAAATGTTTAGTACAACAGCAAACAATATGAAAATTCCAAGACAGAAGAAGGTGTTGCAGAATAACCTTTCGGTACAAGATGAAGTAAGCTACCTTGAGCAATTAGCAAATGCCAATAGTTTTCGTGAGATTGCAGGAAATTGCGCGAATCCACAATTATCAATCAATTTAGGCAACAATAGTGAACCAGAACTAACTACGGGTAAAGAACACGTAAATTCTGAAGTTTAGTCGGTTGCTGGTAAGTCGGCGCAATCTAGTAAAAGCCCACCGAAGCCGTCACAGTTGTGCGAAGTTTTATAAGTGGTAACAGACACAGAATCAGGTTTTGCGTCAGTGTCTTTCGAACGAACACACATCACGTCACCTTCAGTGAACAATAATATAGAAGCACACTGCGCGAATCCGACGAATTCTTTAAAATCAAATTCTTAAAGGAGCAAGGAAAATGACTTAACACAAGATGAAATGAGTAAGAAAATCTACGAATCAAAGGAAGAGAACAGAAAAACATTAGATGAATATATAAAATCACACGAAGAAAAGAAACAAAATAGAAAATTTATCAGCTTAGAAAGAAATTAAAAACAACCTTCAGCCAATAATTAGCAGTCTTGCAACCTGGAGTACGTGACATTGAAACAGAACAAGAAAACATGAAGACGAATCACCGAAATGACAAAGACGAATTGTTAGCTAAAATCAATGTTATAATTACACATAATGATATAGTTACAAAGATAAAACAAAAGAACGAACAGCTCAGCACAACGGCAAAGGAAATTAGAGAACAAGGGGAAGCTGTGAAATTAAATTCTGAAGAAGAACAGCTAAGCACAGTTAGGGAATAAGTTGACGACCTGACAACGAAAACAGCAAATTTGTCAAATGGTGCAAACAGAAATTCAAATGACACAGTGCCAGTACAATTTTCAGACACAGCAGAATACCTGTCATTACCAAATTTTAAAGACAACCAGAAGAAAATGAATCGGGTAAATAAGCGTTGTAGGAACACTACGAATGAAAAAATTCAACCACATTGAAAGAATGCCTAAACAGGACGATGAAAAGGACGAATTTGACTGCTCACATTCATATTCACAAAACTTTCATGAACATTCAGATTTATGACGCTTAGGTCACTTTCCACGAGAACAGTACCACACATCCAAATACGACGATGAATCGTCGACATGGTGCAATAGAGAACAATTTCGTACAAACAAAAATAGTAACTTCGATTACAAACACTTTCTGTCAATACGTAAATTCAAAGATTTCCGGAATTGCAGTAATGAGATTCACCACCCAACCCCGGATTGATCAGTTCCTATATTCTTTACCACCAAATTGGTCACTTAAACACAAATTACAATTGCTCTGCGGTTATTTGGAGAATGAGCCAGCAGCAAGAACGCGCACAATGGTGAGAGATTACCAAAGCGTAAATGATTTCTGCCAAACATTTTTGTCAGCTTACTGGTCGCACGTCACACAAGATTGGGTAAAACACAGCATTACAATTCTCTAGCCCAGTAAAATACTTTGAAGACATGGTACACAGAGATCAGTACTTATCAAACTCATGCAGTGCATCAGAGCTAATTCATAATTGTTTTACAAACGTACCTACACTTTTGAGACATGTAAATTTGGCCGGCAGATGGAAAGACTATTTCAAACATTACTTCAAATGGCTCTAAGCACTATGGGACTTAACATCTGAGGTCATCAGTCCCCTAGACTTAGAACTACTTAGCCATAACTAACCTAAGGACATCACACACATCCATGCCCGAGTCAGGATTCCAACCAGCGACCGTAGAAGCAGCGCGGTTCCGGACTGAAACGCCTAGAACCGCTCGGCCACAATGGCCAGCAAACATTACTTCCGGAATTGGAATTGGACAGTGCAAAGGCTTAAAGAAAAGACGCCGTAATAACCGAAGTAGGCATTGGACAGTGAAAAGACGTAACGAAAAGACGCAACAATATCCGGAATTGGAATTGGACAGTTTGAAGACTTAACAAAAAGACTCAATAACAAAAAAACAGAAACTGTCACACGCATGAAGCTAGTGTAGCGCGTGAAAGCAAAAATTACGGGAACTCGCATAACAAACAGAACCACTAAAACATTTACAGACAGGATAACCGACATCGTCCGCATGACGCACAATTCCCGCAGATTAATAATGATTATTGTGATAGAAGTAACTTCCGGAGATCGGTCTCTGATTCCGACCATGCTTAACGGTAGGCCTGGCACGCCCACCATGGATGCATCCTTTGGCGGGACTAGCTCCCCATTCTACGTCCAATACTTTCCCACCCTACCTGCCCATGTCGGGCAGAATTTTTCTGCCTGACTGATGTAGTACTGTCACCGTTGGAGGGTGATACGGAACTCCAAGTCTCACCGCCACACCTCCAAAGTGAATTGCAGTGACGCAGCGTCACTGCCCTGTGGATAAATTTACTGCCTCTTCAACCCATTTAGAACCCAAAAATCCGGTGATGCTGTATTGTAACACGTCACAGAAAATTTAATAAGACAGTGTACCTAACAGGTATTACAGGAATTATGGCAACGAGAATAGGCATAATCAAAACTATCATAACAGTCAAAATATCAGAGACGATACTCTTAGATGGTTATTATGCACATTTTCATAGGAACAGTTCCGGTAGATCAAAATACATGGCACAACAACAATTATGCAAATAGCAACAAACGCAGTCACAGTAATTAATTTCATAATTCACAGTAGCAAAATTCTGGAAGGGCAAGCCCAGAGCGACAGGCAGAAGTAATTGAAGTCAAATCACCAAATTCAAGAGATAATCAACGACCAGGAAGCAATACGGACGAAACTGAAAGTAATCTGATATACAAGAGGAAGATTCTTCATCACATTTAGCATATCAAATAATATACAGAATAACTGTATTTCCTAAAGTTGTACCCACTATTTCGAAAATATATCTTGCTTTGTAGCGCATAGCAACAGTCAGTGAAAAACAATGCTTTAGCACCGCATGCCAGAGCGACTTCTGTCGCAGGGCAGGCATCTTTTGACAAGAATCGGTCACTATCGTCGCGCAAAAAACTTCATTTATCACGCAATAAATTGAGCTATTGGCCGCCATGACGCGTACTCTAAACAAACTCATACGAACATCTAAATTTCATCTAGAATACGAACAAGAACAAATAATTTCTAATAAAATTGAGGCGGACAGAATGTTTAAAAACTAGTGCTGAGAGGATACACAGGCTGTCAGCAAGGTGTCTTTCACTTGAGGAACATTTTTGGCTATACACATTGATGATAATACAGAGACATATAACATTTTCTGCCAAAAGATGAGATATGCAGAGTTGGATGCTAACTGTGTTGTCTGGAAAGAAGAAATAGGTATTTAAAGGGGAGAAGTTTTTCAGGGTCTATTGTGAGATAGTGAAGATTTGTTTACTGAACTGTAATGTAAAAATAAGTGACAAAAACACAGCAACGAATTATTATTTGAAGAGTATATTGAGATGAAGACAGTGAATATGATCAATGTTGTAACCGATTTACGAGATTTATTTTTGTGAAGAATATGAGATGATAATTATCAGATTCATGATGTATACTGTAATAGAATGAGACAATGATTATGATGATTAATGTTGAGAACTAGACAGTGACTAATGGTGAGGGCAGAGGGACCCTGTTTCTTGTTACAGTTAATTTTCATGCCATGTGGATACATTTTGTGTCCATAAGTGTGAAAGGTAAGTTTTTGAAAAGATGTGGCTCGAGAACAATAGTGAATGAAGGTAACGTCACTTGGATCAACACAGTTATTTCTTTGATGTGGAGGTTATAATTATTTGATGCAAATTATTCAAACTTTTTACTAAATATGCAGTATATGTTATTTCTCATCGGAACAACACAACATATAACAGTTATCCTTTACATTAATTCGAGAAGTGTAGGTTTTTGTCTCCATTTCTGCACGAAAATTATTTTGCAAAGATTTGGATCAGCATTGATTGACGCTCTGTATTGTGACACACTGTTTTATCATATGTTTCCTCACTGAACTTCTTGTGACTTATTTTTGTAGTATTGTCAGCTTTCTACTTTGTATTAATGAACGACTTTTTTTTCTGATGGGTATATAGTTCCATCCACTCCACATTCAGCTTCTAATGAATTCTGTAAAACTGTTCTACCTTTTCTTTATCTAAGAGAAAAACTTTATGTATGTATGGAACGGTGTAATAACAACATTGTCGATCAGTCTAGGTGCTTATAAAACTTTTAAATGAAGACAATAAACTGCAACAAGAGAAACGACTTTCTGAAGGCATAAGGAATACTAATGATGATTTTCTTTTATTTTTAATTATTTTGCTTTTCAGCTTCCTTTTCTTTGCTGTGGGATAGAATAAGATTGTTTTATAAATATTTTTCTACCGACATGTGTGGCCTTATGGAACTACTGTCTTCATGCAATGAATAATAACGTGCATTTATCACCTTAAGAAATTTTCAGCTTGTGTTTGCGTCTTACTCTTACATCATTTAATGAGTTTTCTTGTAATCCGTTTTCTCTGTATAAAGTGTATCTATACGATGTGGCACCATTAGTATGATAATTGTATTAAGTCTAGTGCGGTAGTAGCTCTCATAAGTTATGAAGGTTGTATAGGAAGTTATGAATGATATGTAAGGAGGAAGCAAAGGGAAAAGATGGTTAAAAAGATGAATTTGAAATGACGAATGATTAGGTAGGGCAAATATAAGAAAGGATTAGGTAGGCCAAATAACTAACTAGAACAATTTCTTGTACTGGAGCCGCTGGTGGCTCGTAACCGCAAATTCACATTTAGTTTGCAAACAGCTCTAATGCGGACCCGTGTTTACTGCGAAGTTCTTTCTTCTGTTATTGCATGTCTATCCTAAACTTATGTACAGTGGACGTGAGGATGCTTGAAAAAGTTCTGTCGCGTGGTTTCACGGTATTTCTGTAGTAAGAACGGTCGTAGGAAATTTAAAAAAAAAAAAATCGCGGTGGTAGAGGAGTATGTGTGTTTTCTTACGAGTTGTCGTGTATCAACATTCACTGACGTAATGAGAAAACTAACTGTTTTCCATATGGTATGTATTTAAGTGTCATGGAAAACCTGTGTGTTTATATACAGCGTGAAACCCCAAGGAGGGTTAGTACGGGAGAGGAAGATGCTTTTGGTTTTACTGGATATATTGAAGTTCATTTATTAATAAAAGGTAAAATCTCTGTGTTGCGTTTAATTATAAGAGCGGGTTCATACTTCCTGATCACAACACTTTGATTCCAAAGCACAGTTTATCGCATTTCGCCAAGGGACAAGAAATGCTGACAACACAGCCTCAAGTTGAAATATACTTAATGGCATTTAATCATAAGAAAATAAATACTTAGACTTACAACTGGTAGCAAAATATTTGTGGCTGTAATGTCGTATGCGCTTTATATAGAAAACAAAACAGAACAGCATACATACTATTAAGGCACGTTGATTCACCACTGCTGATAACAAAACTGAATGCATACAGACTTTCATGAGAAATATTTACAGTTACTGAAACTTCGCATACAGTGATACCTTCTGTTTGTGAATCATAAAAGGCATTTCCAAGGAATCACAAAAGTCTCTAACGCAAAGGTTCACGCAGAGCCTTTAAAGAATAAAGACGTTCGTATCTCATGTAAATCAGCTGGATTAACCTTATCGCAATTAGAACACTAAACTCTACAAAGTACAGTAGTGACACATTTACAAGCAAACAAGGAATTCTTTAAAATGAAAATACTTGATAAACACCTATAAAAGAAACATAAAATACGTGTACATCAATTATCTTAATGCACATCACGATATTCACATAGTCTTGGCGCAACTGACATTCTGAATCTTACAGTATCGAACGGTGGCAAACCTGAGATGAATAACTTCAAATGATTTAATTATTCTATTACACAATCGCAGCGCTAACTGAACAATAAATATTTAACAGTATTATAATGATGGTGAGCTTCACAGTTTAACCACTCAATAAAGAATGACTGTTTTGCAATACGTAAAGCACATACCTACAGATCGGGATAGGCGAACAACAAGCCAAGCTAAGAGTTAACTTCAGTCAACAGGGACAAACAAGAAAAGTGGCTTCACATTCGAAAAGATACCACGCACTTGTACGAATGGCATACAAATGAATGGCATACACACTTTAACAAGAACACTACCTCACGGACGGCAGGCAACATTAACACAACTCAATGAACTAGACAAACATGACTTCAAAGACACCAGAAACGTTAGGCGAACCACAATGGGCGACAAAACTACGTCTCACACAAATAATAGACCTGTTGTAGCTACAAGTGAGCACCGTACTAATCTCTTGCTGTCACTCTAACATCTACACGAACGGAAACGTGGCAGGCATAACACGTACCCAGGCATCATACCCCACACACAGCACTGAGAAAGTGACAAGATAAAAGCGTACACCATTGCTGGTGAGTCCACAGCATTCATCTCGGAGTCGTATTTGATACACGGTAGCAAAATACTGACACTCATACATCCTGCATTGAATACCAGTTACGCCACAGCATCCCTATTGTCGCCATACTCAGTGCATGTCACCACGTAATGGCAAACAAACAAACAGCCTACACTCGGCGGGCGTGACTCATGATTGCCTCGGCCATAGATACCAAGCCCTCCATACACTCGTGGCAGGGCGCTGTGATATTGATACCCTTACATTTGCTGGCACTGCTCACAAGAAACATGAAACACATTACAAGTGTGTAACAATCACATAAACTGTGCTTTTGTGCGTCCACCGTATATATAGTCAAAGGAAACTGTGGATCAATGTACTAATTACCGAAGATTACTCTCGATGCTGCTACTTCACATCAGCTGAGGGCTGAGGACTGAATAAAACTGTACAATGATTATGTATAAATTGTGGTGTGTGATAAACTCATCAAAATCGTGATATTCAAAGTTTCGCAAGTGGTGCGTTTACATTGTTAGCCCCAAGCAGTCACGAAACAGCAACGAGTAACAAACACCAAAATTCCACTCCCAATCTGAAAGCAGCATTATCTTTCCACACTACAGCATTCCCGCCAGTTGCCAGTGGAGCTGGATGGCAAGGCTGCTATGCTGTCAGCGTAGCTTCACATCTTTGTAAAAATAAAGTTTTAACAAAATGTGACTTTGATTTCCAGAAAGGTTTTTCAACGGAAAATGCTGTATATACTTTCACTAATGAAAAATTAAATGCCCTGAGTAAGCGGAGGTCTCCCGTTGGGATATTTTGTGATCTCTCAAAGGCTTTTGACTGTGTAAATCTTGGAATACTTCTAGATAAGCTCAAGTACTATGGTATGAGTGGGACAGCGCTCAAATGGTTGAAATCATACCTAAATGGAAGAGTGCAGAAAGTGGAAATAAGCAGATCACATAATATGCAAAAAAAACTGGTGATTCCTCAAACTTGGGAACAATCAAGAATGGGGTGCCGCAAGGTTCGGTATTGGGTCCTCTGATGTTCTTAATACACTCCTGGAAATTGAAATAAGAACACCGTGAATTCATTGTCCCAGGAAGGGGAAGCTTTATTGACACATTCCTGGGGTCAGATACATCACATGATCACACTGACAGAACCACAGGCACATAGACACAGGCAACAGAGCATGCACAATGTCGGCACTAGTACAGTGTATATCTACCTTTCGCAGCAATGCAGGCTGCTATTCTCCCATGGAGACGATCGTAGAGATGCTGGATGTCGTCCTGTGGAACGGCTTGCCATGCCATTTCCACCTGGCGCCTCAGTTGGACCAGTGTTCGTGGTGGACGTGCAGACCGCGTGAGACGACGCTTCATCCAGTCCCAAACATGCTCAATGGGGGACAGATCCGGAGATCTTGCTGGCCAGGGTAGTTGACTTACACCTTCTAGAGCACGTTGGGTGGCACGGGATACATGCGGACGTGCATTGTCCTGTTGGAACAGCAAGTTCCCTTGCCGGTCTAGGAATGGTAGAACGATGGGTTCGATGACGGTTTGGATGTACCGTGCACTATTCAGTGTCCCCTCGACGATCACCAGAGGTGTACGCCCAGTGTAGGAGATCGCTCCCCACACCATGATGCCGGGTGTTGGCCCTGTGTGCCTCGGTCGTATGCAGTGCTGATTGTGGCGCTCACCTGCACGGCGCCAAACACGCATACGACCATCATTGGCACCAAGGCAGAAGCGACTCTCATCGCTGAAGACGACACGTCTCCATTCGTCCCTCCATTCACGCCTGTCGCGACGCCACTGGAGGCGGGCTGCACGATGTTGGGGCGTGAGCGGAAGACGGCCTAACGGTGTGCGGGACCGTAGCCCAGCTTCATGGAGACGGTTGCGAATGGTCCTCGCCGATACCCCAGGAGCAACAGTGTCCCTAATTTGCTGGGAAGTGGCGGTGTGGTCCCCTACGGCACAGCGTAGGATCCTACGATCTTGGCGTGCATCCGTGCGTCGCTGCGGTCCGGTCCCAGGTCGACGGGCACGTGCACCTTCCGCCGACCACTGGCGACAACATCGATGTACTGTGGAGACCTCACGCCCCACGTGTTGAGCAATTCGGCGGTACATCCACCCGGCCTCCCGCATGCTCACTATACGCCCTCGCTCAAAGCCCGTCAACTGCACATACGGTTCACGTCCACGCTGTCGCGGCATGCTACCAGTGTTAAAGAGTGCGATGGTGCTCCGTATGCCACGGCAAACTGGCTGACACTGACGGCGGCGGTGCACAAATGCTGCGCAGCTAGCGCCATTCGACGGCCAACACCGCGGTTCCTGGTGTGTCCGCTGTGCCGTGCGTGTGATCATTGCTTGTACAGCCCTCTCGCAGTGTCCGGAGCAAGTATGGTGGGTCTGACACACCGGTGTCAATGTTTTCTTTTTTCCATTTCCAGGAGTGTATATATTAATGACTTGCCATTCTATATTCACGAAGATGTAAATCTGGTACTTTTTGCCGATGATATAAGTATAGCTATCATACCCAACAGACAAGAATTAACTGGTGAAATAGTAAACGATGTTTTTCAGAGAATCATTAAGTGGTTCTCTGCAAATAGGCTCTCATTAAACTTTGAAAAGACACAGTACATACAGTTCCACACAGTAATTGGAATGACACCATTAACAAATATAGACTTCGATCAGAAATCGGTAGCTAATGTAGAATATTCTAAATTTCTAAGTGTATGCATTGGTGTGGGGTTGAACTGGAAAAACCACACTAAAGATCTGCTGAAACATTTGAGTTCAGCTACTTAAGCTATTGGGGTTATTGCAAATTTTGGTGATATTCATCTCAGTAAGTTAGCTTACGACGCCTATTTTCATTCTCTGCTCTCGTATGGCATCATATTTTGGGGTAACTCATCATTGAGTGAAAGAGTGTTCATTGCACAAAAGGGTGTAATCAGAACAATTGCTTAAGTTCATCCACGATCATCCAGCAGACACTTATTTAAAGAGCTAGAGATCTTCACTGTAGCCTCACTATATATATATATTTACTTATGAAATTTGTTATTAACAATCCGAACGAATTCAAAAGTAATAGCAGTGTACATGGCGACAAAACTAGGAGGAAGGACGATCTTCACTGCTCAAGGTTAAATCTAACTTTGGCTCAGAAGGGGGTAAATTATGCTGCCACAAAAGTCTTTGGTCACTTACCTAATAGCATCAAAAGTCTTCAAGATAGCCATATAGAATTTAAAAGGAAATTAAAAGACTTTTAAGAAAGTCTTCTGCTCATTAGATGAATTTTTGTGTATAGTAAATGGGTAATTTTCCCAACCCCTACCAAAAAAAAATTAAAGTGTCATGTAATATTTTGTAATATCTTGTATAGACACTTCTTATTAACCTGGCACGTTCAACACCGTTACGAAGTGTCGTATTCATTATCTGTGGATCAAGTACTAATCTAATCTAATCAGCCAGAAGAGGGCGCACGCGTCAGCTCAGTGACTGTGCGTGTCTGCATGGTCACTGGACGCACAGCATGCTGGCGTCAGCGGACCCGGTCGGCGAGGGCATGGTGCTGTATCGTCTGTCACGACAAAGAACGACGCGATGCCACTCTGTAACCGTCATCTAGCACATACCCCGGTCTCCGCGTCCGCTTCTCTACCATACAAAAACAGGAAAACACGTGTACCTGCAATTTCGACAGTGTTGATCAGCAAACAGCTCTGTCTCAGCCTAGTTTGGCTCTCTACATTTCTATGTTGAAATTGTGCAATTTGTTCAGGAGGAACTTGAGATAAAGAAGGCTTCATTGTAGCTCCTTCCGGATCTAACACATAAGATTTCAAATTGTGTTATGTGTCAGGAAAAGCTGTCAGGGCAGGTAGAGAAATTAAGACTGGAAAACGTGTGATGTAGTGACGAGAGTCAGAATTTAAGCTCTGTAGCTTAGCAAGAGAGGATCTCAGCAGTGCTGATAACTATGCACTCCCAAAAAGCACTGGGCCTGAGCGTAGACCCAAAGAATCATGAATTTACACTGGGAGACATGAGAAACTGAAGAACCGACACAGAAGTCAACATTCGTAAGAAAAATGTTTGCTGGACAGTAAGAAGACGCCAGCAGATTCTTAGGCGAAGCGTAGACATAAGACTGTTCACGACTCACATAGAGATAGCCATTGCAAAGAAGTGGTGTGTTACTGCTTTCATAGCAACCTAGGAACACGCAAAAACATCGAACAATTTGCGACCGACGATGGGAACAGCCTTGGCCGCGAAAACGTGAGACCGACTCTAATTCTCGAGTCACATACCAGACTACCTAAGGTATAATATTTCCACCCTGCACTGGGAGGTGTGGTCATGAAACGGCCATCAGTCATTTGGCGGCACTGAGCGGCAATTGAGTCCGCCAATAACAAAGCCAAGAGGAAAAAATTATCGATGAGACAATGTGTTAGGTAGATTTATGAGAGTTGAAGAGAAAACCAGCGAGACAGAGGGGAAGCAAGAGGAGAAAGAGGATTTACCATCCATCGCCCACAATCGCTTCCCGTCACCGGGATAACGCTGCATAGGCCACCCAACCAACGACAAGCTGTTCACGTGGAGACCGGTCAGTGCCCACGCCGCACAGCTGCAGGACACCGGGGAGAGCAGCCAACTCTTGCCGCAAAGATCCGAGGCGCCTGCGGCTGCCGCCGGCGACATCACGAATGACCACGAACAATGGTGAGACGAGTCACCCTCCCTCCTCGACCCTCACCTTCACCTTAATATCTGAGTCGTGTCCACATCCAATGAAATCGGTCCCGGAGATTTGTAATTTTATATAGAAAATGCACTATAATAAAAGGTAATATTTTATTGTTTTAACTATTTTAATCATCTAAACTGTGTGTTTAATTCGCTTATCAATCCTCGTAATTTCATAACGTTTTGTGTTTGATTTCACTTAATTATTGCTCTCACTTAAATTGGCTCCCAACATTAAACTAAACTCCGACCGAACAGGTCATGAAGGCCCGACGGTACCGACTGGCCGCCTTGTCATCCTCAGCCCACAGGCGTCACTGGATGTGGATGTGGAGAGGCATGTGGTCAACACACTGCTCTCCCGGCTGTATGTCAGTTATACCCCTCAGTCAAGCAGCTCCTCTCCTCAATGTGCCTCACAATGGCTGAGTGCACTCCGCTTGCCAACAGCGCTCGGCAGACCAGGTGGTCACCCATCCAGGTGCTAGCACAGCCCGACAGCGCTTAACTTCGATGATGTGACGGGAAACGGTGTCTTATCAGAAATTTGCATATCATGTCATATGACAGAGTTTTGAAGCATTGACGACATTTTCGATGCCAAGCGTGGTTCAATATAATTAGTAATCTACATGTCAGTTTATACAAAAGATCAATGAATTCGCAATTCACTACAGTGCAGCACCTTTAAGACGAAGATTTCCAAATGGGGCTCAGAATGCGCTTTAAAACTGGTCGTAGAGATAAATACTCTGCGCACCTGCGAAACACCCACTCAGTTAAAGAGAGATACTTAATGGTACCTAATTGTCTACCTATATCTCTAACCAAAGAAAAGTGTAAATTAAACTCTGCACAACAGGATTTATAAACCCTAATATCTGACCCAGCAACGGTTCTGTGGGATTGCTTATCTACAAATATCCATTAAAACCAATGTTTTCTTTAAACATTGTCAGTTCGGTAACAGCTTACTCCTGACGAGGCAAACACTAATAATAAAAGGAAGAAAACAACACTGGAGTGACGTGTTGTTGACAAAGTATAAGATAGAGAACACAATGATGGCATATTTAGCTTATGGACATGCTAAGAACTTACTAACCAAAATCTGCGACTCGATAACAGCGATTGCTGGTCATGCTGGAAGTGATGTCGTTGTGCAGCTGTTACTGATCCAAAGGACAAGAATGACCCAAACCATGAAATGAAGGGGTACTGACTTCATTGCGACTTACACTGCCAGTGCTGCTTGTAAATCTAACCATTCTTGAAATGGTGGCAGATGGTGCCGACGGCTTGTGAATCTGAGGTACCTGTACTGAGAGCTGTACCCTTATATCCTTCCCAGAAAGCAGAGCCTAAAGTACGTGTATCCACTTGTAGCTCAACCCGACAAAAATGTGTAGAGCACAGAGAGCATCCGTCCTGTGGACGCTTCCCATGCCTCGAGTTAACAACTACCAGTCAGAAAACTTACATTTAGCGTCCCGATTGTGAAAAAAAATGAAACTGATGATGCCGTACTCCCGTCCAATCAGGAAAAGTGCGGCCACTCCAGTCAAGTGCAGTGAGACCTACTTCCAGAAACGTGCGTCTAGAAATTTCACTTCACGATGTTCCAGCCAGTCACCCTCTCTTATTTTTTGTAAGTGTCTCTGGCGCGAAGTTTTCTAGCGTGGGAACAAAAGAGGAAGTAAAATAGCTGGGCTAGGCCCTAAATTTTTTACAGATATAAGTGGTCATTATTTCCAGAGACTACACTTGCCTGTTAGAGAGTTTTCAAGTTCCATATCTTAGAAAGTCCCTCTTAAAAGATGACATAAAAAACTACCCGTGCTGTTTTAGAATCCTCCTTCGAGCAGAGAAGCGTTTTGTGGATGTCAACAGCGAGTAAACTTTCAGGTGAGGTTGCCTGACCCCACAATGTCTCCCCACGAAGCGGACTGCACAATAGATAACTTATTAAATTAATTCTCGAACCGCGAATAAGGACAACCATCGGCTGTAGAAAGGAATGACGACAATGAAAGTTTATGGCGGACCGAACTCGAACCCGCATTTCCCGTTTTTCGCGAGCGGTCACTTTACCATTTGGCTATACGTATACGACTCAAGGCCAGACCCAAACTTCCATATGTCGTCAACCATGCGTCTGGTCGTGAGTCGTGTACGGATACCCACATGGTAAGGTGACCGCTTGCGAGAAACGGGAAACGCGGGTTCGAGTCCGGTCCGCCCTAAACTTGGATTGTCGTCATTCCTTTCTGCAGCCGATGTTTGTCCTTATTCGCAGTCGCTTGCATGTCCAGAGGAACTTCGCATCGTTACTGCAATTCCGTATCGGAATAGGCAACTGGTCGCCCAGCAGCAGTTTTCCATGCCTGGCACCTGAGGCCCGGCACTTTGCCTGCCTCCTAAGCCAGAAGGGTCCATCTGTCGCAACGTCTTGTGTGTTCTGGAGTGGCCACAGTCTGCCGAGATCGCCTTAAGCCATAGACAGTACACATGCAAGGTCTACGAATAAGTGCGGAAATGGAAAGAAAAAAGGGGAAATCACCTACGTAATCACTGTCGTTATACTGCAAAGAGAAACGGGAAATGCGGGTTCGAGTCCGGTCCGCCCTAAACTTGGATTGTCGTCATTCCTTTCTGCAGCCGATGTTTGCCCTTATTCGCAGTCGCTTGCATGTCCAGAGGAACTTCGCATCGTTACTGCAATTCCGTATCGGAATAGGCAACTGGTCGCCCAGCAGCAGTTTTCCATGCCTGGCACCTGAGGCCCGGCACTTTGCCTGCCTCCTAAGCCAGAAGGGTCCGTCTGTCGCAACGTCTTGTGTGTTCTGGAGTAGCCACAGTCTGCCGAGATCGCCTTAAGCCATAGACAGTACACATGCAAGGTCTACGAATAAGTGCGGAAATGGAAAGAAAAAAGGGGAAATCACCTACGTAATCACTGTCGTTATACTGCAAAGAGAAATAAACATGTGTATACACAATCTCCTCGCTTTAGAGCGGATTTAATTGAAATGTAATTAATTTGCGTATCAAACTGTTTCTAATTTGCATACAAAAATGTAGCCAATTTGCATATTGACGTATCACAGAACGAAAAGAGCCGAAGCACACAACTTCGATGCTTTTCACACAATAGAAGTAAGTGCTCGAGTATGGAATTTGTTGTTACGTAAAAAAAAATTGTACGTTCACTTTACGGCACTGAGTGTGAAGGACAATGTGGCTGTAAATGCCTTAAATTCTGTGGCCTAGACCACGCCATCGAATCATGCATAACATACCAACAGATTTGTTCCCACTGTGTAGATAATGGATACTGTAGGAAAGATTGTAATAAGTGTAGTGAAAGACCGAAGCCCGTACAATGCCTTAAAAGGGAAAAACAACGTTCACAGGAATGGAAAGAGGACTACTCAACTTACTAGTCCTTCTTGGAAAGACAAATAGCTCGGACTGAAATGGAGGTGTTTATTAACCCATATATTCTTGAATGTGGCGTAACTAATTTTCAAAATCCACGTAAAAGCAACGGATTTTAAACCACGGACATTCGCAAGACACACAAGACCCAAAAGTCACCTTCCAAGGAAACAGGAAAATAGTCCAGAGCAATTTCGTGCCGTGAACATTTTGGTGTCCTGCATCCTAGGCAAACTCAGAATAATGTTTATCATGTCATGCCACTGTTATAAACACCGACATAATTGAATGCCAATACAGCGAAATGATTGGCTACATAGGGGAGTCGCTGGAACAAGGAAGTCTACATGAGGCAGTTCAAAAGATGAAAAAGAAAGCTTTTAAGTGGGCTAATTTTCAGGCTCAGCTTCTACTTAAGTGAAACGAAGCTGAGAGCTCCTTATTGTAATTCGAGAGCTATAATGGGTGTCATAATTCTGAATCATATTTTGATAAACATCACACGCAAAGCTGCCAACCCAAATGGTTCAAATGGCTCTAAGCGCTATGAGACTTAACATCTGAGGTCATCAGTCCCCTAGGCATCGAGTTACTTAAACCTAGATAACCTATGGAAATCACACACGGCCATACCGGAGGCAGGGTTCGAACCTGCGCCCGTAGCAGCAGTGCCCACCCAAGATCCAGCGATGTCGTCATCGGTACCGCGATATTGCAAAGTTAACATCATACTTTGTACTACCCTCAATCACTGCAAGCCTGTCGGAAAAATTCTGCTACTGACTTACAGAAGAGTGAAACGGTATTAACATTTTCATCTGAAATACCAGAAACGACATCGGTTACATGAACCATTGTTTATGACGAAAGCATGCGTCAACATGTGGATAAATGTCACGCTTCCTGTCCTTCGGCTCTGGACGCAGCAGTTAGTAATCGTTTCGCTGGACTGGAAGCACCAGGCGCCTCTAGTGCTTGCAGCTGCAGAACCTGCAAACAAACGGAGAACACATCAGACTCCATGACAGCTGAACCTTTGGAGAGACGTAGTGCGCTCTCTTTCTTGCAAACACGAAATGCTAACAAATCTGTGTGTATTATGTCGACAAAGCTGGTTCAGATGTACGAATATACAGTTAGAAACGTCTGGCTAAGTAAACTAGGGGGATTCTGTAATGCTTCAAACAACCGTGACAACTGTAACACACGTTGCACACAGGAAAGGAGACACAATTACTTTTTCAGCGTCACTGGCAGTCTATTATATTTTTGCTTAAATACAGTTCTCTCCCTGCAGATATTAAAGACCTCGTTAATTTACTCACGAATGTCTTTTCACGCCGTAATGAAGTCTACCTTCTTGAACAGGCACACAAATATTTTGTGAAGCCCCATGAATGAGTTTCACCCTCCCCCACCCCGCCTTTACCCCAGTCTTATGTCCATTCATGATGCGTATAGCAGCATTAGATTCCTGCAGATCAGTGTTACGCAGTCCACATCAGTATCATAGAGGAATTGGGTGCGGTGTCCTGGAAGTACAGGTACCATACGTAAGAAACGAGAAACTTCCTATATTTTCGACAGACTAACCGCACTCTTCAATGAAAGTTGATTATTTCTGTCACATGCACACAGTACCCCTACATGAATTATCGGTATCTTGACAAATTAAGAGCTTTGTATCACATAATGGGAACCACTGCGGACGCAGTCTTGTTTCTTTGGCACGGTAAGACGACAGAGGAACATGATGTAATGATCCAGGGCAGCCTAACATACTTGCAAACAGCACAGGTGAGGAGGTCAACATAGGCGTTACCCTGGGAAATCGGGCAGCGGCTAGTAAGTTTATCTCATGTGAGGTTAAAAAACGGATGACCACTAACAACCATAGCGTCAGAACAGTAACTGCAAATTCCAGAAAAAATTAAGGCGACAGGGGTTGGGTTTGCAGAAAGTATAATGATATGCACTTATTACCGGAATAGCAGCCTCCAAGCCAGGCAATTTAACTGAAAACATACATCTCGGGACGCTTGCCGTTATCTAGCTACTTCAGCGGGATCAGGCAAATCACATCCGAAAAGGCGATGTAGAGCTTTTCCCAAGGCCTCTTGGAGTAGGGAACTGACAGTGTTGAGTAGAAAAGTCCGTGACCCACAGAGGGCGTCCCAGTGTTCACAAGGGAGGGACGAAAGAGACAGAAGACTTAATATGTACCGTGATACAGAATGAACATAAGGAGAGAAGATGCGAGACACTGGAATGAACAACTGCAAGAAGAGTGTCGCGTCATCTATACTATCTAACTGACAAAATAAAGTTTCTACCATCATTTTCAACTTCTCAATACCGATGGAACAATGACAAGTGGCTGGAGGAACCCCACGTAATATTTACCAAACGCCCTTTTGCCATATGATTCTGAAAATACAGACAAGTTTAATCATCTACTGCCCCGGGACCAGATGAGATCCGAATATAACAACAACGATGTTCTACTTCCGTTTTCTCAGGCAGAAGTAGCGCTTGCTATTGCCACGTATAAACCTGGTAAGGCACCTGGTCAAGAAGGTATCAGTTTATCAGTTCAGAGGTGATACAGAAAGAAGGTCCGCTCATAGTGCCATTCTCTTCTTTGTCATGTCACAATCCATATACACCCTAAGACAAAAATAAATAAATAAATAAACAACTGACGCACCATGAAGGAATTATCCGAATGGGACGAAAATCGGTAGATGTGATGTAAATGTGCAAACAAACAAAAGAGTACAGTTTAATAAAAATTGGATAATTTGTTTATGAGAAAGAGCTTCAAAAAAAGAGCACGCCACCTCTGACCGCTATGCAAACAGTTAGTCGGCTTGGCATTGACTGATAGTGTTGCTGGCTGTCCTCCTAAGGGATTGCTGTTGTTGTACTCTTCAGTCCAGAGTCTGGTTTGACGCAGTTCTCCATGCTACTCTATCCTGTGAAAAGCTTCTTCATCTCCAGTTTCTACTGTAACCTACATCCTTCTGAATCTATATAGTATATTCATCTCTTGGTCTCCCACTACGATTTTGACCCTCCACGCTGCCCTCCAGTACTAAATTGGTGATCCCTTGATGCCTCACAGTATGTCCTACCAATCGATTCCTTCTTCTAGTCAAGTTGGGTCACAAATTTCTCTTCTCCCCAATTCTATTCAATAGCTCCTCATTAGCTATGTGATGTACCCATTTAATCTTCAGCATTCTTCAGTAGCACCGCATTCCAAAAGCTTCTATTCCATTCTTGTCTAAACTATTTATCATCCACTTTTCACGTCCATATATGGCAGCACTCCATACAAATACTTTCAGAAACGACTCCCCTGCACTTAAATCAGTACTCGATGTGAACAAATTTCTCTCATTTCCTAATCTAATTCCCTCAGGATCACCCAATTCAATTCGACTACACTCCATTATCCTTATTTTGCTTTTGTTGATGTTCATCTTATATCTTCCTATCATGATACTGTCTATTCCGTTCAGCTGCTCTAACAGGTCCTCTGCTGTCTCTGACAGAATTACAATGTCATCTGTGAACCTCAAAGTTTTTATTTCTTCTCCACGGAATCTAATTCCTGCTCCGAATTTTTCTTTTGTTTCCTTTACTGCTTGCTCAATATACAGATTGATTAACATTGGCGATAGGCTACAACCCTGTCTCACTCCCTTCCCAGGCACTGCTTCCCCTTCATGCCCCTCAATTCTTATAACTGCCATCTGACTTCTGTACACATTGTAAATAGCCTTTTGCTCCCTGTATTTGATCCCAGCCAACTACAGAATTTGAAAGAGAGTATTCCAATCAACATTGTCAAAAGCTTTCAAAAGCTTTCTCTAAGTTTACAAACGCTAGAAACGTAGGTTTGCCTTTCCTTAATCTATTTTCTAACATAAGTCTTTGGGTCAGTATTGCCTCACGTGCTCCAATATTTCTTCGGAATCCAAACTGATCTTCGCCGAGGACGGCTTCTCCAGTTTTTCCATTCGTCTGTAAAGAATTCATCTTAGTATCTTGCAGCCTTGGCTGATTAAACTGATAGTTCGGTAATTTTTACATCTGTCAACACCTGCTCTCTTTGGGATTGGAATTATTATATTCTTCTAAGGGATATTGTGCCTAATTATAATTGGCGCGTTAGATCGCCGAAATCCAGTGCTTTTTGAGGGGCCTTTCCCAAAGTGCTCCAGACGCTCTCAATTGGGGAGAGATGCGGCGGGTTTGCTGATTAGGGCAATGTTTGCTTAACACGAAGACAAACAATAGAAACTCTCACAGTGCGCCGGAGGGCATTACCTTGCTGAAACGTAAACCCTGGATGGCTTGCCGTGGATGGCAACAAAACAGGCCGCAGAATATCGGCGATGTGCCGCGGATGACAAACAAAGCAGTCCGGTCACGAAATGACATGGCGCCCCTAACCATCATTTCTGGTTGTCGAACCGTATGGCAGGCAACAGTCAGGTTGATATCCCATCACTGACCGGTGGGTCTTAAGACATGTCTTCGGACTGGAATATCATTGACTAGAGTAGAAATGTCTTTAGTGATGAGTCCCATTTCGAAGTGAGCACCAATGATCAGCGAAGACTTGTCTGGAGAGACGCACCGTTCTCTGTTGTTGAGTTAGTTAGTTAGTTACGTGTTCCATTGATCAATAGCACGGAAAAACGATTGTGATGTGGAACGTGTTAAATGCACAAGAAATGCGCACAAGAAATAAGTTTTTTCTACATTATAGTGTTATACCTAAATATTTCTATTATATGGCACCAAACGCGTATATTATATCTGTAGATTTATTTACTCATATTCAAGAATTCATCTATCTTATAGAAGGAGTTGTCAAGGAAGTATGGTTTAATTTTTTTAAAACTATTACTGCTGTCAGTCAGACATTTTATTTCATGTGGTAATTTATCAAAAAGCCTTATAGCAGCATGTTTTACCCCTTTCTGTGCCAGAGATAGATTAAGTAAAGGATAGTGTAGGTCTTTCTTTTTTCTGGTATTGTAATCATGAATGTCGCTATTGATTTTAAACTGGTCCATGTTGTTGAGAAAAAAATTCATTACTGAATAAATGTATTGTGAAGCAGTTGTAAGAATTTCTGACCTTTTAAACAGATGCCTATAAGATGTAAGACTATGAACCCCACACGTTATTCTAATTACTTGCATTTGAGCAGTGAATACCTTTTGCCTAAGTGTTGAGTTGCCCCAAAATATTATTCCTTATGACACCAGAGAGTGGAAGTACGCAATTTATGTTGCTTCCTAATTTCTTCATCCTCAAAATTGGCAATTATTTTGATTGCAAAAGTTGCATAACCTAGTCAGTTTAGGAGATGCAAAATATGAATTTTCCAATGAAGATTCTCATATATATGTACACCCAAAAAGGTAGTCTGCTCTACCCTGGCTACTGACCTGTTTTGATGTGTTATGTTTATTGAAGGAATTATAATTTTTGCAGCAGAAAATTGGATGTACTATGTTTCTTCATTCGCTGAAAACCAATTATTAACTTTTCCAAAGACCTTATTTGTATCCTCTTCTATCAGACTTTCTTTTACTGGATTAATAATTATGCTTGTATAATCAGCAAACAGTGTCAGTTCATATATATAAACAACAGGAGGGGACCCATGATCGAACCTTGTGGAACACCTAATGTAATTTCACCCCAGTTAGATGAAGTGGCAAAATCCTTTGAATCACTTGAAGCATATAAAGAGACTTTTTGCTTCCTGCTCTGTTGATATAACCACTCATATTCTGTTCCATTTATACCATAGAACTGTAATTTCTCCAACAGAATGTCATGTATCACACAATCAAATGCTTTAGATAAGTCACAGAATATTCCTACTGATGACACTAATTGTGACCATGTCGTGTGCAGTTGTTCTGTTGGGCAAGACACCAGATGTTGTTGGATTGGGAATGTTGTAATGATCATAGTGTATTTTTCGTCAATATATATGAGATAATTAAAGCATTTTTGTATTTTAAATTTCGTAAATAACAATGCCTCTTGTTCACAGGTTCAGTCAACAAAGCATCTGGCTCGTGTTCTTGTATTAGACTGAAATTCTGGTTTCTATATGGAATTATAGTATTTCTTTTTTTTAATTACTTCAGTGTAAATGGTGCTTAAAATACACTCTAGGAAATTGAAATAAGAACACCGTGAATTCATTGTCCCAGGATGGGGAAACTTTATTGACACAGTCCTGGGGTCAGATACATCACATGATCACACTGACAGAACCACAGGCACATAGACACAGGCAACAGAGCATGCACAATGTCGGCACTAGTACAGTGTATATCCACCTTTCGCAGCAATGCAGGCTGCTATTCTCCCATGGAGACGATCGTAGAGATGCTGGATGTAGTCCTGTGGAACGGCTTGCCATGCCATTTCCACCTGGCGCCTCAGTTGGACCAGCGTTCGTGCTGGACTTGCAGACCGCGTGAGACGACGCTTCATCCAGTACCAAACATGCTCAATGGGGGACAGATCCGGAGATCTTGCTGGCCAGGGTAGTTGACTTACACCTTCTAGAGCACGTTGGGTGGCACGGGATACATGCGGACGTGCATTGTCCTGTTGGAACAGCAAGTTCCCTTGCCGGTCTAGGAATGGTAGAACGATGGGTTCGATGACGGTTTGGATGTACCGTGCACTATTCAGTGTCCCCTCGACGATCACCAGAGGTGTACGGCCAATGTAGGAGATCGCTCCCCACACCATGATGCCGGGTGTTGGCCTTGTGTGCCTCGGTCGTATGCAGTGCTGATTGTGGCGCTCACCTGCACGGCGCCAAACACGCATACGACCATCATTGGCACCAAGGCAAAAGCGACTCTCATCGCTGAAGACGACACGTCTCCATTCGTCCCTCCATTCACGCCTGTCGCGGCACCACTGGAGGCGGGCTGCACGATGTTGGGGCGTGAGCGGAAGACGGCCTAACGGTGTGCGGGACCGTAGCCCAGCTTCATGGAGACGGTTGCGAATGGTCCTCGCCGATACCCCAGGAGCAACAGTGCCCCTAATTTGCTGGGAAGTGGCGGTGCGGTCCCCTACGGCACTGCGTAGGATCCTACGGTCTTGGCGTGCATCCATGCGTCGCTGCGGTCCGGTACCAGGTCGACGGGCACGTGCACCTTCCGCCGACCACTGGCGACAGCATCGATGTACTGTGGAGACCTCACGCCCCACGTGTTGAGCAATTCGGCGGTACGTCCACCCGGCCTCCCGCATGCCCACTATACGCCCTCGCTCAAAGTCCGTCAACTGCACATACGGTTCACGTCCACGCTGTCGCGGCATGCTACCAGTGTTAAAGACTGCGCTGGAGCTCCGTATGCCACGGCAAACTGGCTGACACTGACGGCGGCGGTGCACAAATGCTGCGCAGCTAGCGCCATTCGACGGCCAACACCGCGGTTCCTGGTGTGTCCGCTGTGCCGTGCGTGTGATCATTGCTTGTACAGCCTTTTCGCAGTGTCCGGAGCAAGTATGGTGGGTCTGACACACCGGTGTCAATGTGTTCTGTTTTCCATTTCCAGGAGTGTATCTTGTCTTATCGTGGAAGAACCGTGCCAGATGTGTACGTTGAATCACACTTCAACACACAGAACTGTTACGCTTGTGCTTTGTTGTTTCTTAGCTTTTATAGTTGGTGGGGATTTAATTAATTAATTGTGTTAACGCAAATTTCCTTTCATTCTTTGTTGTTATTCTATGCAGTCAGATTGCGTACTAACATTATTCGGGGCCAACCGGCTACGAGACTGCGTAACAGGACAAACAGGGACAAAAATTAAAATTATTAGCATTATATTTAATTAAGCCCCCATGCAAGTGGCGACCGCTGCTTCGGATCGTCCCTTGGAATTCTTTTGATAGTAAAAATAGCAGACAGTAGTATTGTTGTAGTAATTTGTAGTTTAGTAATTGTAGTCTATATTGCATGTGTAGATTTGGTAATTGAACATTTGTAGTTGTCTTGTCATTCTTCTAATAGTATTTTGGCAGAATCTAATTTTTGATGTCTTGTATACGGGTTTGACAATTTTGTGCAACTATGAAGATTTTAATTGTTCGTTAGGCGTGTTTGTCGGGAAGCATTTCGTGTGAATGGTATTGTTGGTGATAGTGTTATATTCTGTGTAATTTTCGTATTGTGACGAGTTTTGTATGTTTTGAAAATGATTACGCGATCGATGAAAAAGGCAAAAATGATGGATAGTGAGAATGACGAAATTGTTAACATGGCGAACTCGCCAACACAGGAGAACAGTATGGTGAATAATGAAGAAGAAAACAATTTAGTAAGTCGGGAAAATAGTCCGGAACCAGTTCAAAATTTTTCACAATCAAAACATTTTCTGAATACGAGATTAATGACAGAAGATTTTGAGATAGTATCGAACACAGATAGCTTTATTGCTTTGACGAAGGAAGTTAGTTTTACGGGAAATGTTAGGGGCGAAAAGGATTTCGCACCAGTTAATATGGAGCAGTTGATGAGCGCAATATTAAATTTGGGATCACAAATAGTATCAATTAAAACTTAGATGGGAACAATGGAAACACGGTTAGACTCATTGGGATCACAGTTAGGACCTGAATTAAAAACAGAGATGGGAACACTGCCAACACGGTTAGACTCACGAATAGGGACATGTTTCAAAAACATGAAAGATGAATTAAAGAAGGAAGAAGGGAAGAAGTACAACCGATATTGAATTCTTACAATAATAGATTAATTGCAATAGAAATTAGACAAAAGGAACAGGATAGAGAACAGGAAGAAAGAGATAATGTGAGATCGTGTGATAGTACACAAATTTCCAGAGTTAAATTTACAACGCGCACACGATAAGGAAGAAATATTTGAAAGAATCGAGGAATCCGTACCAAATGACAGAATAAATAATCTAACACAACAGTATGAACAGGTAACTACTAAATGTGTTAATACTGAAACCCGAGTCGCGACACTTACGGAAGACGTAAATAAACAGAAAGAACAAATAGGTGACTCATCGGAAAGAGTTGAGGAGATTTCAGATAAATTGACAAGTCTTAGTTTAAATGGGGACAGAGATTCAGACGATACAGCTCCATTGCCATTTGCAGAAACCGAAGAGTGGTTCAAATGGCTCTGAGCACTATGGGAGTTAACTTCTGAGGTCATCCGTCCCTAGAACTTAGAACTACTTAAACCTAACTAACCTAAGGACATCACACACATCCATGCCCGAGGCAGGATTCGAACCAGCGACCGTAGCGGTCGCCCGGCTCCAGACTGAAGGGCCTACAACCGCACGGCCACCCCGGCCGGCAAACCGAAGAGTACCAGAACATAAAGAAACATGTTGAAAATCAGAGATAATTTAATGAACGCGTTAAAAGGGAATTTGAGGCGTTGCGAAAGCAAGTCAAACAAATTGAAAGCGAAATCGTAGGAAAAGACAGCTGAAGAAATTTAGAATCACAGATAGCAGAGGGCTTTGAAGAAAATAATTTATATCATTTACGTGAAGCAACAAGAGAGCGCCAGGCGCGCAAACTTGACAATAATCGACATTGGGACGGGGACAGACGCGGTAGGTCTTTGTCGCCACGAGGCGAAAACTTTGACTATAAACACTTTTTAACTGTTCGGAAATTTAAAATCTTTCGCAGTTCTAAGAATGACATACATCCATGTTCATGGTTAGATCAATTTATGTACACACTTCCACCGAATTGGCCACTAAGTAACAAACTGGAATTTATGTGCGGCTATTTAGGTCCTCAGGGGATTCGCTACACTAAGTGAATATGTGCCGTAGCGTGCACAGAGCCCCGAGCTGCAGTGGTGCTATTTCCCTTTCAGCTTTCTGCACCGCTAGGTACTCTTTTACTATTCTTTGTATCTATCAGAACAACTCTTTAACTATCAACCTATCTAGGGAATCGGTAAAGAATAACGGGATATGACTATTTTACCCATAAGTGATTTCGTAAATTACCATTTGGACTTACTGTATCTTCAGCAGCATTCATTAGTAGCTTAAACGAAATTTTACCTGTTTATCTTCGTGACAATATTACTTCATATGTTGACGATATTCTTATTGCTAAACGTTCTTGGAGTGAGCATAACGAAATTTTGGATTCGTTATTACGTATTTTTGCAAGAGTTGGCATTACAGTGAACTTGAAAAATTCTGAATTTGGTCGTTCTCACGTGAAATTTCTTGGTCATATTATTTCTACAGAAGGTATTATTTCTGATCCAGAGAAACTAGACGCTATTCGTAATTATGCTGTTCCTACTACAAAACGTGATGTTCGTAGTTTCCTTGGTGTCTGTAATTTTCTTAGACGCTTCGTTAGATTGGACAATTTGGCCACACCTCGTTTATGTGAACTATCTGGAAAGAACTCTAATTGGTGTTGAGATGAGGAAGCTCAATCAGAATTTGAACAACTTCGTGATGCTCTAGTTGCCGCTCCGCTTCTTTCACATCCAGATTTATCTAAAGATTTTTGTTTGGCGACGGACTCATCATATAAAGGCCTAGGTGCGCACTTATTTCAAGAGATAGAAGAAAACGGTGTTGTAGTACAGAAAACTATTGCATTTGGAAGTCGTGTTCTCTCTAAATCGGAAAAGTATTATTCGATTACGGAACCTGAAGCCTTGGCTGCTGTTTGAGCTTTCACCAAATTTCGCATCTTTTTGTACGGCAGACATACTAAGGTTTACACCGATCATCGAGCTCTGGAATTTTTTATGTCAACAAAATTAACTCATGGAAGATTGTCACGATGGGCGCTGTATCTACAGGAATTTGATTTTAGTATTGTTTACATACAGGGTTCTTCAAATATTATTGCGGATGCTTTATCACGTGCACCTATGGGTTTGAAACAAAGTGCTCAGGAGGACTGCAAAGAAAACATTATTGTTTGATGTATATTCAAGGTGTTGTGTTTGAAAATTTTATTTTGTCTTCGCTCCAGGACATCGCTAAGGAGCATAATAAGGATCCAATCTGGAAGGACATTAAGGAGAAGTGGAGGAGAAAGGAAAGCGTAGCGATTAGACAGTGTTATTTAGTTCGCAATTATATTCTTTTTAAACAAAAATCAGTCGATAACTCTGCTTGGTTAGTTTGCATTCCTGATGAGTGTGTTAATAAATTGATTTGGTATACACATTTCAGTTATGCACGCTTTGTTCCCAGAAAATGCTTTCATAAATTACGAGAAAATTGCTACTTCAGTAATATGGAAAAACGTATTCGATCTGTTCTTGCCAAATGCAAATTATGTCAAAAGGCTAAGCCGACAACTATTTCTCACAGAGCACCGTTGTTTCCTATCATTTCAGCGAAATTAAAGGACATGGCTACAGTCGATTTGTTCGGTCCAGTGGTTCGTTCTGCTAATGGTTTTGCGTGCATTTTGGTAGCAGTGGAACTGACATCAAAATATGTGTGTTCCTTAAAGAAGTGGGACATGTCGATAAGGTTACATTAGATAATGGATCACAGTTTCGCTCTAAAATTTGGCTTCGTACTCTACGGCGTCGTAAGATTAAACCAATTTTCATTTCACTTTTTCACCCTCTATCTAACGCTTCAGAGAGATGGATGAAGGAAATCAATAAATTGTGTCGACTTTATTGTCATCAGAATCAAAGAACTTGGGATCAGTATCTTCATATTTTTCTAAACATTCTGAATGAACTCCCTGATGCTTCAACTTCTTTACCGCCTGTATTGATATCAAAAAATAAAGCACCGACAAATCGTATTTCTGAAATCGTTCCTTTTCCGCCTTCACGGAAACTGCGGCATTCTGAAGTTGTCAATCTGGCTCTACAAAATATTGCATCTGCGGCTGCTAGAAGAGAGAAATCAGCTAAAAGTCCTGGTCGTTTAAAAATCTTGTCAGTTGGTCAAAAGGTGTTAATTAAGTCTCATCGTTTGTCTCACAAAGGAAAGGGCCTGTGTCGCAAATTTTTTTCTGCTTTATGAGGGTCCATATAGGGTTTGCAAAATTATTCATGATAACACTGTCGAAGTAGAAACTCTTAAGTCACGGCGCTCTAAGGGAATACATCATATATCAAACGTAAAAAATTTTGTGGAATGACATACTTTTGAGAAACTAACAGTTATGCGTAAACACACAGAGAATACAAGGATACCGCGCCGTGTTCTGGCGGCGGCACATACTCAAAGCAACAGTCAAGTCTGCGCGCCGCACAAGGCAGTCGTTCACCGCAAACAATTACTTCCTACGTCAGGCGTACCTGCAGTTGGTCGAGCGCTCAGTACGAATGCATTGACAGCCGTAAACAAATACACAGTCTAATTTCTCTGATTAAATTCAGTATAAAGCTATAGTGACTTGATAAATTATGTTATTAACGTTCAGTATTTTTCAGGATGCGGTTATATAAAATATTTAAGAACTTTAGGTAAATTTCGTGTGTCCAATGTTAAGAGGACTTGCGATTGAGAAATTTTCAGGAAGAATGTCATTTCGAAGAGGAAAGTAATAAACTAAAAAGGTAACTATTAATTGAGTTTATTTTTCAGGAAACATATTTCCACTTAGGTACGTACTTCAGACGTAATTTTGCTGCTCGCGATTACGTGATTCATACTTCGTGTTAAATTATTTTGACAATGATTGATTAATGAACAGGGTTGTTACTTATGAATATTATGCATCGCTTGGCTGCTATGCTTTTTCACTGATATCATATTTTTTATTATGTGTGTGCTGTACTTATTTATTTAACTTATAGTTGTCACCTGATTAATTGTGCTGATATTGTTATGTATGTAAGTAATACTTTGTGATTTATCTGGTTGCGCCTTCATGTTTACTTATTAAGATTACATGTGAACATTTATTTGCTTATGCTGATATGATGCTGATGACCTGTTTATTATGTGAGATATATATTTGCTACATTGCTTATTGATTGCATATTTACACATTTCTGCTTTGTTGTCATAACTATTCTTTAATTTGGTATATAGAAATTGTGATGAACGGTCTACGAAAATGGAGTTTAGGCCAACCTATGGTATTAATTATAGATTGTTCGCTTGGCAGAGCCTCGTTGCAGGGATTGTGCTACATCCACTTGTTGACATTCTGTTCTCTAATGGTATATTTACTAGCTATTGCATGTTTTGCTTACGCTCAGTGCTTTACATTTTAAGATAAGACAATGAACTGCTATAATTCTACGAACAACATTGGTACAAGAAACTTCATTAAAGTCACATGAGCTGGAGGTTTTATGGAAGCTGTATAAATTTATGCTAATAGAAAGGAAGCTAACGATGTGACATACCAACACTAGGTTTAGACCATTGACAGATATCACACTGCATTCTTCGTGAGCAATTGAAATAGCAAGTGACACTTGACACAAGAAATACTCCACATGTTTGCTTCTGTTTTGCCATGATTCTTGAAGTGGTGTGCACACTGTGAAATATTACGATCATTCACACTCCGTACTCGTACTTACTTACTGAGAGTTATTCAAACTAAAGGCTGTTAGAGGTCATGTATGCATTTCTTTTATTTAATGATGGACAAGGTAACAAAAATGTATTTTATTATTTATAATGAGTAGAAGATATGGGTCAGATGGATTACACAGAGGTTGTGTGTGGACATTGTGTCTTCGGATTGTATGGGATGATGAATTGAAGTTTGCACTAGGATTTTATCTGTATTTGTTCGAGAAGACTGGCTAGAGGAAAGAGTTGTTATGGAAGGTAAATGATATTAGCGATAAGGTTTATATGTATCGACGTATTGAAGAGGTATTATTGAGTTATTAAGATTATGTGATACTGATGATTATTGGAATTTTGGTGGATAAGAGGTAAAGTAAGTGAGGCGCACTTTTTTTTGTTGGTTTATACGGAACAAGGAGGATGAAGATGGCAGACTAGAACACTAGAAGATTGTCTACACACACACATTTTGTTAAATCAATAAGCTTCTTTTTTTTTTTTTTTTTTTTTTTTTTTTTTTTTTTTTTTTTTTTTTTTTTTTTGAAGATAGGAAGTAATTGCATATCTTAGCACACTGACAGTTGTTCAGCAACTGTACATTTGATTTGGCTTGGCAAACATTGGTCTTGACATGATGACTATGACGTTGACTATTATTGGCTGTTATACACTGTACCACTACTACTTGATACACATGTTGAACATCAAATTTTGACAGAATTGCATTTACACAGTTAACACTATTCAATTACACAGTAGTACTTAATATGTGGATGAGAGATGGGTGAGTGTGTTTTGTGTATTTCCCTTTCCTAATCCCAAATAATTGGTGCCGACCTATTTCCTAAATATTATTTTACTTGTTTGTTGTGGCTTGCAATGACACCCATAAATATTATACGTTTACTGATATTTGTTTGTTTGAAATAGTTAATACACTCCTGGAAATGGAAAAAAGGAAACATTGACACCGGTGTGTCAGACCCACCATACTTGCTACGCACACTGCAAGAGGGCTGTACAAGTAATGATCACACGCACGGCGCAGCGGACACACCAGGAACCGCGGTGTTGGCCGTCGAATGGCGCTAGCTGCGCAGCGTTTGTGCACCGCCGCCGTCAGTCTCAGCCAGTTTGCCGTGGCATACGGAGCTCCATCGCAGTCTTTAACACTGGTAGCATGCCGCGACAGCGTGGACGTGAACCGTATGTGCAGTTGACAGACTTTGAGCGAGGGCGTATAGTGGGCATGCGGGAGGCCGGGTGGACGTACCGCCGAATTGCTCAATACGTGGGGCGTGAGGCCTCCACAGTACATCGATGTGGTCGCCAGTGGTCGGCGGAAGGTACACGTGCACGTCGACCTGGGACGGACCGCAGCGACGCACGGATGCACGCCAAGACCGTAGGATCCTACGCAGTGCCGTAGGGGACCGCTCCGCTACTTCCCAGCAAATTAGGGACACTGTTGCTCCTGGTATATCGGCGAATACCATTCGCAACCGTCTCCATGAAGCTGGGCTACGGTCCCGCACACCGTTAGGCCGTCTTCCGCTCACGCCCCAACATCGTGCAGCCCGCCTCCAGTGGTGTCGCGACAGGCGTGAATGGAGGGACGAATGGAGACGTGTCGTCTTCAGCGATGAGAGTCGCTTCTGCCTTGGTGCCAATGATGGTCGTATGCGTGTTTGGCGCCGTGCAGGTGAGCGCCACAATCAGGACTGCATACGACCGAGGCACACAGGGCCAACACTCGGCATCATGGTGTGGGGACACTGAATAGTGCACGGTACATCCAAACCGTCATCGAACCCATCGTTCTACCATTCCTAGACCGGTAAGGGAACTTGCTGTTCCAACAGGACAATGCACGTCCGCATGTATCCCGTGCCACCCAACGTGCTCTAGAAGGTGTAAATCAACTACCCTGGCCAGCAAGATCTCCGGATCTGTCCCCCATTGAGCATGTTTGGGACTGGATGAAGCGTCGTCTCACGCGGTCTGCACGTCCAGCACGAACGCTGGTCCAACTGAGGCGCCAGGTGGAAATGGCATGGCAAGCCGTTCCACAGGACTACATCCAGCATCTCTACGATCGTCTCCTTGGGAGAATAGCAGCCTGCATTGCTGCGAAAGGTGGATATACACTGCACTAGTGCCGACATCGTGCATGCTCTGTTGCCTGTGTCTATGTGCCTGTGGTTCTGTCAGTGTGATCATGTGATGTATCTGACCCCAGGAATGTGTCAATAAAGTTTCCCCTTCCTGGGACAATGAATTCACGGTGTTATTATTTCAATTTTCAGGAGTGTATGAGAATTATCTGATATTTTCTGTTTATTATAATTTCTATGTATAGTGTATGAGCATTCATAATAATTTTGTAAAAGCAATTGTGTGTGCATTCAAACTGTTGTTCGTTCTTGCACCTGTTCAACATTGATGGGTGCCACTTGGAGATGTTTAATTTCTGCTGATAAACTCTAATGAACTGTCTACTTAGTAATATTGAATATTATGGACTGTTACCTGCACTTGTTCTACATTGATGGGTGGCACTTGGAAATGTTTAATTTCTGCTGATGAACTCTGATGAACTGTCTGATTAGTGGTAGTGAGTATTATGGACTGTTACCTGCACTTGTTCAACATTGCTGGGTGCCACTGCTGGAACTGCTTCTACTTAAATGATGTCACTGTTGGTGCCTGTACCTGCTGAACATTGCTGTGTGCCACTGATGTATCTGCTCTACTGAAATAATGTTACTTGTTGGTGTCTGCACCTGTTCAACATTGCTGGGTGCCACTGATGGAACTGCTTCTACTGAGATGATGATGTCACTTGATGTTGTCTGTGCTTGCTCGCCATTGCTGGGTGCCACTGTTGGAGCTGTTTAAATACTGCTGATGAAATATTATGAGACTGCTATTTGCACCTTTTGACCATTGCTGGGTGATACTGTTGATACTGTTGGAACTGTCAACTACTCTGAGGAGTGCTACTTGTTTATTGAACTATTGAAAGGATTTTATGTGAATATTTGTATAAACTGATTTTTTGTGTGTTTACTGTTTATGAAATCTTATGAGACTCTTACCTGCACCTATTCGTCATTGCTGACGCTGTTGATTGAATTGTTTAACCACATGATAATTGTGTAAACGATTATGTAAAATCACATGTATGCAAGCATTTGTATTCTGTACTGTATTTTATATATTAGGTTACTGAAGGGTCAGTGCAAAGCCAAAATTTATTTAGTTATGTGGTATTTACTTATTTAATATTATCTTTTATTTTTGTCTGTATTTTTTAGTGGTATTTTCACCACCAATGCTGGCAAAAATACCATCAAATTCTAGCCCGTGGAGGAGGGGCATATGAAAGGTGGCTACACTGAGTCACAACGCCAGAGATTGCGCCAAAGAGTATTATTCAGCCGCCTCCACTGGATGTTAAGTCCCATAGTGCTCAGAGCCATTTGAACCATTTTTTGCTCCAAACTGTGCTGTAAGTTGCACTTAGATCAGCGAAAGAAACTGCTAATTTCTGCTTAATTTGGCATTGTGATTCAATAACTTTTGTTAAAGGTAAGACTTGCTCAACGCAGGTTGGAATCCAATTTGCTCAACAGTAAGGTTCAGACAGATCATAGAAGTAATGTGATTGTAAAGGATTCTTTCAAAGACCTTACAAATAAATTGTGCGACTGGGCCATAGTTCTTTGGTTGATCTGATTCCTTCCCGAGTTAGGGTATCTTTATAATTTCTGATTATTTCATATTTTCTAGGGTTGACGTATATATCATAATGTCATACAAGAGATCCATCAGCTCTCTTTTTACGTAGTTCACAAAATAAAAAAAAAGTCTGGATGGATTCCATCTCTCTCCAATGTATTTCCATGCTTTAGTGTTTTAAGAGCAAAAACTTATCGAGAACTCAGATTGTTCATTAGTGTTCTTTCTGAGGACTGCAAGTTTTCGTCTGATGTGTTTTGTATGAATTTTATCAGTTTTTACTCTGGATGTGGACAGGAAATGTGATGCAATTCTCTTAGCTGAAATACGAATGTTGTTTCTTACTTTAATTTTTTTCCACTAAACATTCGTAGCAATGACCATGGTTTTCTACCTGGTGTTTGAAAAATTGATTGATTCGACAGTCTTTAACCTCGTAATACGTCTGGCTAGATCGAGGTTATGATGCAGATTATCAGTTTTTTTCAGGCCACCACTTTTTAGAAATTCATCATACTGTTTCACGTTAGTTTCATTCCAAATCGGGAATAAATTGTTCGCTGTAGCACCTACGGATTTCCTTCATTGCTGCTCTTATCATAGCTCCAACAAGCTTCTCATAGTTTTCGGGGAATCCAAGCAAGACATTTGTCAAGATTTTTAGGAAATGCATCCCTCTTTGCTTTTATAAAGTTCCGTCTAGATCGTGGAAAGAATGGTAAAGATTGGATAATTGTCCAATTTCAACCAAGTTTTGGCTGTGTTGGATATGAGAAAAGTCTTGTAATACAAACGGGGATAAAAATATAGGCAACTTATTAGTTTTTACAAACCATAGATCGGGATTTTACTGGTGTCTCCAAGCTGCTAATACAAGTCAGCATCTAACGCCAAGTATAAGCTAATGTCTTCTAGCCAGTTTACAGCGTTATCATAAAGAAAGAACTCGACATGAGTCTGCATACATCCCTTATGGAAGTTTGAGACTCAAAAAGGTCTCTGGAAGCATTCAGTTTCACTTGACACCTCTGTATTTTTAATAAACACAGTGTCAAATATTCAGAGGCGGCTACTCGGAAAACGTCTCAAGAGCACAGAGAGCTCCAGGGTTTCATCACAAGTCAGTTTGGGAACTACAGAGATAAATCGATATATGTGGTCATTAACGAGGCACTTAAAATTGTAGACAAGACAAAAACAAAATTTCTGCTGCAATTGTGATCGACATCGCAGCCGCTTTCTATAATTTATGACGGTCTGCGACTTTCAATCGCTTTAGAAGTCTTATAATCGCAAAATATTTTTAATGGAGTTTCATGTAAGACTACAATGGCGGCACAATCGAATGGCTTTCCGGGCTGCATAACGTAATGAAAAAGGTTACAAAGGGCTGTTGACAACACTCGGTATGTGGGCCCAAACAATCATTTCGCTGCTGGAACTGCTTGTTAGGACTGATGAAGCGAATGGAACTGCAGCCTACCCTGATCATGTCTTGGTGGTGGTCTTTGGAGACTGGAGACACAATCTTGAAAGAAAAGAATTCAAACTACGTTCTCTCAGAGATGCAGGCGTGGTGCCGGAGAAACAAATCAACCTATAGTCTGGAACCACACGACCGCTCCGTCGCAGGTTCGAATTCTGCCTCGGGCTTGGATGAGTGTGATGTCCTTACGTTAGTTAGGTTTAAGTAGTTCTAAGTTCTAGGGGACTGATGACCTCAGAAGTTAAGTCCCATAGTACTCAGAGCCATTTGAACCATTAAACAAATCAACATTAGCAGCAAATAAAACTACATACTCGCCGCTTAAGTGCAAATTGTCCCTAAACAGGTATCCAGCCTTCAGGTTAGATAACAGCTCAATTACAAGAAGCACTGCGTGCTAGTATTTAGGAATTTGTCCCGATGATGGAAGGCACATCCCAGCTCATGAAGACACGGTCTGCCTAAGGGCTGCCGAAATCGTGCATAAAAGTACCAGTGCCAGCTTATCCATGATGCTGTGAAACTGTACCAATGACATCACAGTACAATATCTTGCCGCAACATATTGGCTGCAACTGGGTAACACAGATATAGTGCAGAAAGTAGCCGATTCAAGAGTACCTAATAACTTACATCTTAGAGACTGCATTTTTGATTAATGGCATCGGTATTGGGATAGCGGAAATACAGGACACCTGTTACACAGCATCTTTCCGAACACCAAAGAGAGACTACAAATGAAATATATTGATCCCAGCGACGGTAAGGTTCATTTTATGACAGGATAAGGTCTTTACCCCCAATACGTACGTAGAATAGGAAACAGACGGTCAGTATTGTATGGTGGTGATGATTTAGGATATCCAGAGAATATGGTGTTCACATGACCACTCAAAAGGGAATCTAGGAGACATGAACCCTCTGAGTGCGCTAAGGCGTATCTAACTAGGAATGCTGGCGTATACTAGTTACTGAAACAGTCACGATCAATATATCTACGTATGAACTAAACAAATTCAGAGCAGCTATCAGAAATACCATAGATATACGTACTCTTTGTGAAGGGTCCAATTGTACGTGGAGCCCAATTTTGTAATATATTAAATGAAAAATGACATGTAAAGGTTATCACATGTAGAAGAGATTATATCTTTGACACTACTGAACTAAATATGTTGCCTGAGTGGCAGAATCGATTGTAAGTAGGGGTGCGCGGAGCGCATTAGCAGTTGCCATTGTACTCTGTTAAAGGTAGGATTTTAAGCTAGTGGCTAGCTGTGAGAATTTAGCTATTGGCCTATGGACGTAGCATAATGCAGTTTTTTAAGGTAACGAAATTTTATATACTGAGCTTTAAGTATGGAGCAACGCAGTGTGGATTTTGCTCATTCTACAAATACTGACCCTTGTATGTAGGAATCAAGTATCTTCCATCAGATGTAATGTTCTGTGTATTTTGTAAACCTGATGCAAGGAAGTTGAATTTTGGAATATATTTTGCCAAACGACGTCAGACTTTTTGTCATGCAATAATCCGAGTATTGCTAACTACGTCAGAAAGTCAGAATTGTAGAGCAGTTGAGAAGTTCACTGATTTTGAAATTAACTTAAAATGTTTCATATCAGATTTTGTGAAGGAGATACTCTATTTTGAATACAAGTCTGAAACTGAACCAGTCGGTCTTAGCATATCCCCTTGTCAGTACCTCATCCTCTTTCACAACGTGTTTATTTGAATCCAATGAATATTTTTTGAAACGAAATATTTTTTAATCAAAGGAAATTAAATGTGTCATAATCAAAGAGGTATTAATGTTTGTAACAGCTTTAATGCAGGCAACATAGCACAGCGCTGAGCCAATATCCAAAATTATCAGTGAACATTTGCAAGGTGATTCATTTATCAACTAATCTACTGATATTATTTGTATGATGCAATTTTACGGCTGGCATTGCACTTCGCTGTGCCAAGATTGAATATATTGCATGCCAACTGTGGAGAGAACAGAATATCAAGATTACGTCCTTTGCGACTCAAGACCTAAGGGAAATATATTTCATTATGTATTTGCATAGGGAGTCTTTTCAGTTTATTGCACAGGGCCGTAGAACTCGGCGCTCACGAGACTGAGTAAATCTCAGAGTGCACTACAGGCAGTACATACTGGTTTCCCAGGTTAGGTTGTTTAATCTTTCTTTGGATTACAGTAAAACTGATTAAGCACACCATTTGCTCAGCTACAAATTTCTCAGTAAATTTCTGTAAGACAAACATTACGCATTTCTAATCAATAACAGAAAGAAATAATAGTTATATTAAATAACGTTACATCGTGTGGCAAACGGGTACAGAAAACAGTGAACGTGTGATTTATGAGAACCTACGAAAGGACAACGGTAGTGCCGATTGCAAGGAAGAGACAAACATGCGTGATCAGCGAAGTTTTGTTGTATGGAATCTGTTAATACGAGCATATTCAACTGTAGTTTAGTTTCGTTATAAATATATTAGGTATTAGTAATAATAATTGTGGTGACCCCATGTTCTGTCGAGTCGCTAAACAACTGAACATTTTCAAATAACTTATTGGAATGCAGCGACCTGACGTCGTCGACAACCGCTTGTGCATCGGTTTAGTGACGATAATACCGAGGTCGTACAAAAGTCTACGGCCTTTTGGTCTTTTCTGGGAGCATTTCGAACAGAACTGTTCGTATATTACGGAAATATTTTGTCAAGTGTGGTTTTTGAGTACCATCTAAGATCAGGTTCCGTTCAGGTTCCGTGTAGGATGATCTTGATTTGCTTAAGGCAGATGTCTGCCGTATTCCTTGGAGTTGTGACACGTCATCAATTGATGAGACTGTTAGGACTGTGAAAAATTAGTGTATTGTGTATAGCACACACGCTTACAGCAGCCGAGTAAATCCGTCACAGCAGAACACGGTCGTGGCACTGGTCACCCTACAGAATACAACATGGAGATTCTGGTAAGCACTTCCAGCTATTGTGATGGTGCTATTAAGAAATCTGTTGAAATTAAATTATCTAGTAATCTCATAAATAGAGATGTCGGCCTTAGTTTAATTTCTGCATAGAATCCAGCACTCTCCCTTGTGAAAAAACAAAGGAACAGATTTTATGCTACCTCATCCGTTGATTATTAATTTTGCTATCAATAATTTCTGACGATGGTCATCTTTGGTTTCAGGAGGTGCTAGTATTTACAGTGTGTGTGAGTGTTAACTTTACGGACTTTCTTTGAAAACCGAGGTTTTAAAATCCCTTGCACAGCGTTTCCTTGCTGCACTTTTGCCTTGAAAATGGTGGGGTGCACTCCTGCCTAAATGTAGGCGGTTGTCGACGACTTCAACCGACTGCATTCCCGTAAGTTATTTGAACATTGTATACGCGGGGAGAAACTAAGGTCTCAAACTTAGAATCAGTCAAGTAGGGCTGAAGTGTGGGCTGTTTCCCCGCAGACATACCGAGCTAGACGTAAATTGATGTTATAGAACTTTGCATAATGGCTGACATAATACATTCATCTCCTTTGCTTTTCTTTCTAAAAAATGGTTCAAATGGCTATAAGCACTATGGCACTTAACATCTGAGGTCATCAGTCCTCTAGACTTAAGACTACTTAAACCTAACTTAACCTAAGGATATCACACACATCCATACCCGAGGCAGGATTCGAACCTGTGACCGTAGCAGCAATGCGGTTCCGAACTGAAGCGCGTAAAACCGCTCGCTCATAGCGGCCAGAGTTTTTGTTTCATTACTAACATTCGTCTAATCTTGTTTCTAACTACTTACGTTTCCTTTCTATGTATATTTATTATAAAGTTTTATTGTACAATTTGGTGTCTTAATATAGCATCATTAGGGTTCAAGAAAAAAATGCATATTGTTACGTAGAGCATTTTCAGTGCCTTGAGGTAGTGTAAGACCTGCTTTAGACACACAGGAGGGGAGAGTTAATGGTTGCAATAAGAAAATAATGAAAAAATGCTTTCACTAGTATGAGTTTTCGCTATTAATTATGACACACCACGTATAAGCATAGAAAGCACGCATGTGTATAGCAGTATATATTTTGACCGTCTCAAATAACTTTTTTAACAGAAGAAACGATATGAACAGAGTAGTACGTACTTTTCAAATAGCACCCTGTAATTTTTTATTCGGTAGTTCGCATCTTCTTCTCAAGATAAGTTCAATTACTTTCATGTCATGTTTGCGTGAATGGTACACTCTAATTAGAAACGACTGTGTCTCTCCTGTACTAGCATACAGTAGAGGTGCCCGAAATAGCTTAACTCGTCCACTTGCTGGAGTTTACGGTAAACGAATGGTAACCGAAGGATAGTGCTTATCGATCATGCAGTTAAAGGTATGTGTGACTATAATGTACATGAACAAAGAATGAGAATGCCACTCACCTATGAAGAATTGTTGGTATTATTTCATCGTAATCTGACTTGAGGTAGTTCGAAATATCAGTTTTGCATTGATCTAAATTTTAAGTAAAAATTACAAGGTTTTCAGCTTTTCGATGACTGGTTTGTTGTGGCGAAACGTTGAGCTTAGTGGAAATGTACAGAGAGGTACCTTATAATTCGGAAACAGGAGAAATAGAAGAGGTTTTATACAAAGTAAAATTAACTACAAGGAATGGACTACTGTAGCAGGCGTGTGTGCTCAAAAGTACGTATCAAATCTCTCCCTTAGCTTGGTACAGTATGTCATGGACTGTTTACCTAAGAGCTGGCACCTCAGATACGTTACCAACAGTAATCGTAATAATGTTTTCTTGTGCTTTGTTAATTTTCAACTGAACATCGTATGTTGTGTACAGTAAAGGCTGACTTTGGTGTACATTGAACTCACATCAGCCTTCAACTGAAGATGGTTGACTGAATTACCTGTGTGCCTTTTCTTGTGTTTGCATTTGTTTGATGCCATCTTCAGATGGCGGATGATTTACTTTACCCAAAATACTTGCACTGTGTGCTAGAACAGGTTGAAAGTTGTGTGTATGTGTGTGTGTGTGTGTGTGTGTGTGTGTGTGTGTATGTGTGTGTGTGTGTGTGTGTGTGAAGAAGCCTCGACTACTCTCATAGGCAGCAACAGTTTATCGACTACTCTCATAGGCAGCAACAGTTTATAGATATACAGGATATAAATTTCTAACGCCCAAGAGAACAAACTTAGTGGAACTATCTGCCTCGAAAATAAACAAAAAGTAGTCACACAGCACATACTTTCATTACTTTAAGACCAACGAAAAGAAATGAGGAACTGCATAACTTACGTAAGTGGGACTCAGGTTTGTGAATGCAATAGCTTGCTTTGAGAATGTGTTAGGTTTCTCCTTACAGCATTCAACTGTGTCACGTTACAAAATGTCTTTTGGTAAAGGTACATGGGTGAACTATTACTTCTAATCAAATAATCTAAAAGAGACATGATATTAATGCTATCAGATGATATTTCTGTTTGTGGTCTCTACGTAGCAGCTACTAATACTACCCCAGTTGAAACGACAGCGAGCTTACGTCAACTCTGTAGAATGCACAGTAAAAGACTATTTCCTCAGGTTGTACCTATGTGCGTGGGGCATTCAATGAGTAAAGCAACACACTTTTTTCTCAGGTGATTTCGGTTGAAAAAAATGCTAACTTCTTGTGGAATATTTTGGAATATTCCCTCTTCAGCCCCTATAGTATCATGAAATTCCTATAGATGGCAGCGCTACACTTAGCACTCAGAATGGTGTCTACAGCGGAGGTGCATTCCAAGCAGAGAGCTATCACTGAATTTCTTTTGGCGGATAATTAGAGCACCGTAAATATTCATAAGCGCTTGCAGAATGTCTACGGAGACCTGGTAGTGAACGAAATCAAGACGAGTCGTTGGACGAGGCATCTGTCGTGAATCTTAAGGTTTTGGCGGCGCAAAGACTGTTCCATTAAGTTTCGGGTGTGCACCCGCAAGAATTCTCCTTCGTCTTCTAATATTTCGTCTGTATAACGTTCAGCCATCTTCAGAGTAAGCCGCAAGACTCCTGCCTTTCTTACACTGGGCAAACAACTCGTACTGTCCAAGAAAGATGTACAAAACACCGGTGGTACACATGCTTTTTACAACCTAACAAGTCGCAGTGGCAGAGCATTGTATTGACATTGGTCACAGTATGTTGTATGACGACGTCAAAATTCTGGTAACTACATTATCTTTTTGGGACTCGATACTGAAGGAGGCAACTGAGGTTCGCTTGACGTCGAATTTAATTAATAGAGATATTGGTTTCAACCTGGATAAATCATGGAATCCGGCACTTGGTGTAATAAACTTGCAAAGACGTCGTCACAGTGCAGCTCACAAGGATATATTGACATGCCAACACAGATCGAATGCGGAGTCATAGATATAAATCGCGCCTTGTGCAAGTCTTTGCTGCCGACAAACGTCTCTGGCGCATTTGCATCTGTGGCCGCATGCGCAGTTGCGCGGTACGTGAGTATAAAGAGACGAAGCGAGCACTGGAGCGGCAGTCTTGCGGCTCATTCTGAAGATGGCTGAACGTTATACAGCCGGAATATTAGAAGAAGAAGGAGAATTCTTGCGGCTGAACGCCCGAAACTTAATGGAGTCGTCTGTCATCATCGCAACAACGTCACCCAAACCTGTCTGATCTCTGCGTGCTGGTCTGCCCACTCAGCTGTCGGTCCTGCAGTGTTGGAACGTGCTGACACTCTCATACGAAGTGGCGACGAATCACAGCCAAACACCTCGCAGCCCAACTGAACGTCTCTGTTGGTAGTGCTGACACAATCATCCACCACTTGGGATACAGAAAGGTGTGTGCCCGCTGTGTTTCTCGCTGGCTAACAGAAGACCATAAAGAGCAACAAAGGACAAACTGTGCTGAAATGCTTGCGCGTTAGGAAGCTGGTGGTGACAATTTTTTTTTTTAACATCGTTACAGGTGATGAAACATAGGTTAATCACTTCGAACGGGAAACAAAATGGCGACCCATGGAGTGGCGCTACACAATCTCTCCTCCAAAGGAAAAGTTCAAAGCCGCAGCCTGAACCGGTAAAGCCACAGCGACGGTCTTCTGGGACTCTGAAGGGGTTATTCTCTTTTATGTCCATCCTCACGGTGCAACAATCATCTCTGAAGTGAAGTGTGCTAGCATCAGGAAACTGAAGAAACGACTTTCGCGTGCTCGTCGCCACTGAAAGGTAAACGAACTTCTCCTTCTCCAGGGCAACACAAGGTCTCACCCGAGACACAAAACTTCACTAGACTGTTCTTCTTCACCTAACCTACAGCTAGGGTGTCGCACCTTCCGACTTCTATCAGTTTGGCGCAATGAAGGATGTGCTCCACGGGAAGCACTACGTGGATGATCGTGAGGTTAGTGATGCAGTAGTAAGACGTTGACTCCCCGGACATCGACCAGTAGAGTGCTACCGTGCGGGCGTACAGGCCCTGCCAGCGAAGTCTTGAATAAGACCCACCTTCTTTCAGCTTTACTTATTGAACGATCTCGTAAAAGCAAAGTCTTAGAAAAATAAACATCATTAGCACACAGATGTAACTGTTTCTTCTCCGATAATTATTGTCTGAAATACACGTGCCACTAGATTGTCTTTTCCTTCTTGTTCTGGCATTAACTTGATAGGGAATAAGTAAAAGAAAATTCATCTTTTTACCAATCATAATAGAAATTCTGCATTTTAAACCGTTTTATTCTGTAAAACTACAAACATTTCAGTTCTCCTGTTTTAATTAGATCAGATAATTAATTTCCGGCAGCTTAAATTTAGCTGGAAGCGGTTTGTTTGGTGACGCAACGATCAAGTGCCTTGCGCGCTTTATCGGTACTTTATTATTAAAAGACTGATCCCGCATCTTCATTCGAAAACCGATTAACCTTTTACACAGTTAGTTAGGGTAAATGACAAAGTGCCTTACAGTGTGGATACCCCTTAGTGGAAGTCAGAATCATTAACGACTACAGGGAAAATGTGTTTAAGAGTAGTTTGCAAGAAACAACCTGGGTGAAATTTATAAAGAACCAAATGCCAATATAATATTTAATCTTTTCCATGATAAATTCTTATCAGTATTTGAAAATAGCTTTCCGCATAAGTTAATCAGAAGAGACGTTAAACAGCCTCGTAAGAAACCGTGAATCAGTAAAGGGAATAAAGTATCTTGTGAAAGGAGAAGAAAAATGTGTCTTTTGGCAAGAACAAGTAGACACCCTGCAGTAGATGCACACTACAAGAACTACTTAAAATTACTATGAAAGGTTACTAAAAAATTTAGAAACATGCACATAATGTCAGAAATCAGTACGTCTGACAAGAGAGTTTAGGCAATATGGAAAATAGTGAAACAAGATACAGGACAATCCAACCAACCACAGAAGAGGATAACATTACTATTGAACTGAATGGAAGGGTTACAAATGGGAAGTCACTGGTACCAAATGTATTTAATAGTCATTTCTTAGACACAGTCGAAAGCATAGGGAACAACAGTTCAAGAGAAAGACCACAGCAATATGTTAAAGAAGTAACTCTCATAAAGTTAAATCATATGTGAGCTTTGATGCCATTAAGTTAATAGACTGTTCTGTGTGGCGCCACTAGTTCAAAGGTAGTATCGACTATCCCTCTTGCTGTCCCATTGCAAATATCTACGAGGAAGAGATGGTAATTTTTTTTAAATGGAACCCCGTTAGTTTTGTTAGCACCTCTGAACATATAAACATTCATTAGAACATTAATGATCGAGTATAAAACAGAAAGGAAAGGAAATATTATAATAGAGCAATAAATTTTCAGATGACAACTAGTGTCTTACTACAATACTACTGCCTATATTTACGACCAAATAGCCAACCGCCGAGTAAACCTCTGAAGGATGGTTACAAAACAGAAAATAATTAGGATGGCAGTTAGACAATGACACAGATCTCCACGAGGATTACAGAATGATACTCACCTTCATCAGCAATCAGTTCCATGGATTCACGGTGCGTCGTGGTGGTTACTGGGTGGTGCCGGTGAAAGGCAGGTAGAACAGGGCAGCCAGCTCACGAGCAGCCAGCCGACACAAATGTTGCCAACCAACCGACGGGATGTCGGCCTGCTGTTTGTAGTCGACGCTTACCCTGGTGGAGTACTCCGATATCTGCGCTCTGCGCAAGCCTTCCTTGCGTAGCTCGTGGCTTATGCCTCTTGGACCTCGTCACCACTTCTTGTCGCGACGCCACCGCCAATCACCAAACTTTGTGCCTCTCCGTCTCGGGCCAACGAATCCGTATACAGGGTGAGTCACCTAACATTACCGCTGGATATATTTCGTAAACCACATCAAATACTGACGAATCGATTCCACAGACCGAACGTGAGGAGAAGGGCTAGTGTAATTGGTTAATACAAACCATAAAAAAAGCACGGAAGTATGTTTTTTAAGACAAACCTACGTTTTTTAAAAAAAAATGGAACCCCGTTAGTTTTGTTAGCACATCTGAACATATAAACAAATACGTAATCAGTGCCGTTTGTTGCATTGTAAAATGTTAATTACATCCGGGGATATTGTAACCTGAAGTAGACGCTTGAGTACCACTCCTCCGCTGTTCGATCGTGTGTATCGGGTATCGGAGAGCACCGAATTACGTAGGGATCCAAAGGGAACGGTGATGGACCTTAGGTACAGAAGAGACTGGAACAGCACATTACATCCACATGCTAACACCTTTTTATTGGTCTTTTTCACTGACGCACGTGTACATTACCATGAGGGGTGAGGTACACGTTCGATATATCCAGCGGTAATGTTAGGTGACTCACCCTATATACGGATTCGTTGGCCCGAGACGGAGAGGCACAAAGTTTGGTGATTGGCGGTGGCGTCGCGACAAGAAGTGGTGACGAGGTCCAAGAGGCATAAGCCACGAGCTACGCAAGGAAGGCTTGCGCAGAGCGCAGATATCGGAGTACTCCACCAGGGTAAGCGTCGACTACAAACAGCAGGCCGACATCCCGTCGGTTGGTTGGCAACATTCGTGTCGGCTGGCCGCTCGTGAGCTGGCTGCCCTGTTCTACCTGCCTTTCACCGGCACCACCCAGTAACCACCACGACGCACCGTGAAGCCATGGAACTGATTGCTGATGAAGGTGAGTATCATTCTGTAATCCTCGTGGAGATCTGTGTCATTGTCTAACTGCCATCCTAATTATTTTGTGTTTTGTAACCATCCTTCAGAGCTTTACTCGGCGGTCGGCTATTTGGCCGTAAATATAGGCAGTAGTATTGTACTAAGACACTAGTTGTCATCTGAAAATTTATTCCTCTATTATAATATTTCCTTTCCTGTCTGTTTTATACTCGATCATTAATGTTCTAATGAATCAGCTCCTGGTCGTAAATACAGCCGGATCAATTGTACTAAGGCACAGGTTGCCGTTAAACAACACAGGAGTCTTGTGGTTAGATTTAGATGTTAATTGCTTTAGCTATAATCTGAACAGCCAGTTGTACTAAAGCTGTGCGTTGCTGTCATTGAAAGACCGGATCATTATTGGTGTATTTTCTACTGGATTTAGTGGCTCCACCGAGAAGGTTTTCTTATAATAAGTGTACACAAGTAATGTCTTAAAAAGTTCCTTCACAGAGATCTTCATAATTGACAATCAGTTTAACTTGAAAAATATTAACAGCCAACTGTCATCAGTGCTTTAGTCAAAGGGGTTGAGTTTGGATCCAGTCACACCTTGGTTGCCGATTGAAATTATGAAGTTGCTTGCTTTGAAGTAAGGCTTATCATTGTCATCTTGTTTCCTAATCTGTGTAACCTATAAGCACAGATCTACACTTAACCCCAAAGCTCTCGATATACAGCTTCAAAATTAAAACTAGCGTCACTCAATTAAAAACTGAGTAACAGAATCACTCTTGTCATCAGTGTTGCTTATATAGTCTTCATGTGTTGCAGAAGCGCATTTCATTAGAGAGACTGTGTCCAGTGCGGTAATAAACACCGCTGTTTCACTCGATAACGGGCGGGCCGCAGGTCCGGTCGTCTTGTAATCTTTGTAATATTGTTTGCTGTTTTGATTTCTCTTGGAAAAGCTTATTCATTTTACAGATTTGTTCATTTCGTAAAAAAATTATGGTTATATATTGTTAAATAAACAGGTTGTGTGAAAAGAAAGTTAATATTGGTGGGTCCTCCATTCCACGTGCTCCTTAATTCCAGTAAGAGCCACGTTTCAGTATGAATGTACCACCAACTTCTGAAACTAAGAGGATCATACTTTATCTCAAGAATAAAAGCTCTTCTGGTTTTGATGGTGTTTCAATAGATCACTAAAGATTGTTCTAATGTAATAAGTTTTCTATTGTCGGAAATACGTAATGAGTCACTAACTCAAGGCATTTTTGCAGAGAGACTAAAATATGCCATTAAACCCTTCTTTAAGAAAGGTGATAAGAGAGACGTCAATAAATACCGACTTATTTCACTGGTAACATCACTTTCCAAAAATTTTTCTGACGGTAATGCATTCTAGAATAGTATCACAGCTTGGCAACAATAAAATCCCCAGCAAATTTACATTTTCACATACAAGATATTACAAGCATTAAATAACAGAATACCACCGATAGGTATTTTCTGTGACCTATCCAAGGTATCTGTGTGAATCGTTGTATACTCCTATATAAACACAAGTTTAACGAGATTTATGGTACAGCCAACCAATGGATCATGTCATATCTAACCAAAAGAATGCAGAAAGCTGTACTTAGTAGTAATTCAACTAAAAGAATCGTGGCTGGGGAGAAATCACGTATGGGATTACCCAAAGCTCAATCTTAGATCCATTACTGTTTCTCATATATGTAAATTATCTACCGTATAATGTACATCAAGTAGAATTAGTTCCTTTTACATATTATACCAGTATTGTAATCACTCCCAGTCCACATACAGAAATGGTGAACAAAGTTCTGAAAAATGTAATTTACTGGTTTTCTGTGAATGGTCTCACGAGGTACTGCACCAGTGATAAGTGAAACACATGGTGTTGAAATAATACATAGGGTGTAAACTTGAAAAAATTTAGCTGTCCATATTGATGAGAATTTAAACTCGAAAAAACACATTTTGGAACTCCTAAAACAACATAGTGCAGCCACATTTGCTCTTAGTAACATAGAAAATTTTTGGGAGAGAGAAATCATTAAGTTGACATATTTTTCTTATTTCCATTCGATAATGTCATATGGAATAATATTTTGGGGTAACTCATCTTTAAGAAATATAGACAAAAACACGATAGCATTTAAGAAATACCTACTGCTATTCATAAGTTTCAAGAAAGGCAGGCTATATCGGATGGTCAAGATAAATGGAATTTTTATGGTAAGATCTTACAGGACCAAACTGCTCAGGTCATCGGTCCCTAAGCTTATACACTACGTAATCTAACTTAAATTCATTTACGACAAGGGCAACACAGTCGTCGATGCCCGCGGGAGGACTCGAACCTCCGACAGGGAGAGCCGCTCGAACCGTGACAGGACGCTTGAGACCGCGAGGCTACCCCAAGATAAATGGAACACCGCATATAAAGTAAATGTTTTCCCTGAAGCATCATGTGCAGCATTTCACTCTCCTCCTGTTCAAAAACTTTTGCTGCACTTTTAGAGCTAAAAAAATTACACTTCTGTTACAACAGTATTACTGAATGACGAAGTGCATGACTATAACCAATCTGTTTTCGGAACAAAAGTGCTGAGTTACTTATTCAACGCCCTTTGTAAAAGTAAAGTCTTAGAAAAATCAGTATCTTAACCACACTGAAGTTATACCAATCTTCGTTCTCCGATAATTATTCCATCTGACATACATGCGACACTAGATTGTCTTTTCCTTCTTGTTCTGGCATCGAACTGATACGGATGTAAGTAGTAATTACTAAAGTTAAACCATCAATAAGAACTTCGATCCCTTAAGAGACATTTCTGCTCCGCATTTCATACCTTTCTTTGGTTGTGCAGTCAAACCGCGACACATAAACCACTGCATTATCTTACCGTGCAAAACCATGTCTTTTAATTCAGACCGTTTCGTAGAATGGCGCACCATAATCACGTCCAAATTCTAAACGAAAATTTCAAATACGAACCCGAAAAAATTTCAGGCTAGGTAATGCTTGAGTTTCAGCGTTGTAAATTCTTCGCTTGTTTTATCACCTTTGAGTGGTTACGTGAAAGTAACAGAACATCGGCTGTACGAAATTTGATGTGTTGCCAACCTATGAGCAACAGAGAAATGCCACTCTAGACCTTAGCCGAAATGTTTACATTGCGATTGATTCCTGAAGTAACTGTTCGTTTGGCGTCTCAGGTGCCCCTTTTAACTACAGAAGAAAAAAATGGTTCAAATGGCTTTGAGCACTATGGGACCTAACATCTATGGTCAACAGTCCCCTAGAACTTAGAACTACTTAAACCTAACTAACCTAAAGACATCACACAACACCCAGTCATCACGAGGCAGAGAAAATCCCTGACCCCGCCGGGAAACGAACCCGGGAACCCGGGCGCGGGAAGCGAGAACGCTACCGCAAATTCCAGAAGAATTCGTATTTATTTCCTTTGGGGCCAGGGGCTTGGCGTTGACGTGGAGAAACTGACTGGCACAGGACACGGGCCGGCCGTGTAGCTGAGACGGAGGCGGCCTCAAAGCTCAAAGTGTCGACCCGCGCCACTTAATTGGTCGATTAATTGAAGAGCTGCGCTGCGGCCGCGCTAATCTGCGGCTGGCCAGCTTAATTACTCAGGGGCAAGGCCGAGTGGCAGCCGCAGGAGCGTCTGGGGGCGGCGGCGGCGGCGGTGGGGGCGGCTGACGCAACGCTACTCGCTCGAACCGACCCCTCGGCGCACTGACAGCTGATCGACCCTCTCCCACGCACCACAGCGCGTTACGGTTACCTAAAACTTTATAGAGGTTAGCCGAACACGACTGCCATATTATACACCTAAAGTTAGCAGACAGCCCACGCTTTCTCATGACAGGCGACTCCTTCGCCCCTTACCGTAGTTCAGTGAAATAAGGTTGGAAGCTTCCGATAAAGCTTCTCAGCTCGACACCAACAAGAAAGTTTAGACAACGGTATTCAAGCGGGTGGTTATGTCATCGTGATGACTCAGCGTGAGCTGTAATTACCGTATGGTTCAAATGGCTCTGAGCAGTATGGGACCTAACTTCTGAGGTCATCAGTCACCTAGAACTCAGAACTACTTAAACCTAACTAACCTAAGGACGTCACACGCATCCATGCCCGAGGCAGGATTCGAACCTGCGACCGTAGCGGTCGCGCGGTTCCAGAATGTAGCGCCTAGAACCGCTCGGCCATCTAGACCGGCTAATTACCGTATGGCAGCGAAACTTGGCAGACATGCTAATGCGTTAATGCGAAACGAATTTACGGTTGGAAAAAAGTTAATTCTAATTTCCGTGATCAGTTGTAAATCTGGCGCTGTACACTGTTTGTGAGACTATATAAGGCCCTCGAGTCATAACATGAGTGAACCGTATGAGAGCCCATGTGCTGTTAATGAAATTGTTTTATGTCAACGGCAGTATTTACCGTGCTATATTAAGGGAACATCGCCGACTTTGCTCTTAGGAGAGGCCCGATGTCATGGTTTCAAGAAGATGATATTGAAATTCGAAAATACGGGTGAGCGTGTTGTGGCTCCTGGAAGACGAAGGCTTTCTATCCCGGCGGAAATTATTGACGAGGTTGTTGTCACTGTAACTGACCATGCAGCATGTGACCGGGTGGCGCTAGTGTTCGTACTGTATTACAATTTCCTATCCCATGGTCAACAGTACGGAAAGTTTTGTGGTCTATTTTACACTGGTTTCTGTACGTGATCCAGACGGTGCAGAATCTGTAACCTCGTTAACGGCTGGAACCTTCTGATTTCGCACTTTAGTTTCTGGCACTGATTAAAAGTGGCCGGAAAATTTCCCGTGGAGTGGTGAAGCACATTTTACAATACACGATGCAGCCGGCTGCATTGACAGAGCGGTTCTATGCGCTTCAATCCGGAACCGCGCTGCTGCTACGCTCGCAAGTTCGAATCTTGTCTCGGGCATGGATGTGTGTAATGTCCTTAGGTTAGCTGGGTTTAAGTAGTTCTAAGTCTAGGAGACTGATGATCTCAGATGTTAAGTCCCATAGTGCTCAGAGCCATTTGAACACTACAAGGTGCAGTGAATATACAGAACTGCAGCACATGGGATACTACTACAGCGTATCTTGTGCACGAAGAGCCATTGCTTTTGCCGTGTAGGACTGTGTAGTGTGTGTTCATGGGCATCTCTAGTCTCGGCCCGTTCTTCTTTGAACAGTATACACCCGGACTGCCTGTCATGTGTGGTGGGATGTCTGCACGCTATTGATAACTCCTTGTACGTCATGTGGCTCCAGCTTTGTAAGAGCGCAGGTACGTAGGACACAATATTCTTATGGGGCACCAGCTGATGTCGCTCAACAGCTGGAAGATCTGCTTAAACCAACCTTCCACGAACGTGTTATCTCCAGAGGTTTTCCAGATGCATGGCCTACAATATCACCTGAGCTGAAGCCATATGATATTTGTCTGTGGAGTATTTAAAGAGACGCTTTTACCAGGGACGTGTTCGATCTGTATCTGATGTGAAGGCCAGTATACAGGAACACGATGCTAAGATTCCAAGGCAACTACAGCGAACAACTACTGATCGTCTTCGTACTTCCATGTTTAAATTGGATGATGGTGGGACATCAGCTGGTATAATTTTTACTAAAAACGAAACTCCTCCACCTGTGCTAGTAGCCAAATAATTGTGAAATCTTAAGTACTGCTGGAGGAGTTTCATTTTTGATAAAAACTTCTGATTACGTCGTTGTACAAATACAACATCTCGTCGACATTTACGATGCTGATACTGAGCAAATTGTGAAGCGGCGGTTTACAATAATATCAAAATTACGCCATTCTCATTTGTTGGACCTTACCTGCCCACGTCCCGTTCCTAATCGATTACATTTGGAAACATTTCTTTACGCCTTTCTCGTATTCACAGTACAAGATTTTCACCTGGTACCAAAACTGGAACTAACTTTTTTCGTACAAATCAGTTCCGCATTAACGCATTATAATGGCCACCATGGTATACTGCCATACGATAACCACAGCCCACACTGGATGTTCGTGAATAGCTGCACTTTAATTATATTTTTCACAAAATTCATAATGCGAAGTTGTATTAGGTTCTTTTGCAGCTCTACCGGTTTCGTTTACAAACCATCATCTGGTACAAAACCCGAAAAAACTTTGTACCAGGTAATGGATTGTTGTCAAAAATGGTAGTATGACAAACAAACTAAATACAGCTGTATGCTACGAAAAATATTTGCACGATTGACAACGTATCCTTGGGGACCACCGCCACCCCTACTTCAGTTTTTCCTCGGCATGATGTCATCTACCAGTAGACAATACAATGTGTCACACAGTTCATAGTACATTTTCATGACTCGAAGAGCACCAGGATGGGTTTACCGAACTCGCCGGATTTATACTCAATGGAGAATCTCTGGGATACCTTGATCGGGCTCTTCGCACTATAAATCCCTAATCAAGACACCTATCACAGCTGTCCCGGCACAGGAGTCACCATGGCTTAACATACCTGTCGGTACCTTCCGGAACTTCATTGACCTTCATGCACGTCTCGCAGAACAAGGTGGTTATTGAGGCTTTTGACAGGTGGTCACATTAATGTGTTCAAAAAAGTTTAAATGTGTGTGATATCTTACGGGACTTAACTGCTAAGGTCATCAGTCCCTAAGCTTACACACTACTTAACCTAAATTATTCTAAGGACAAACACACACACGCACCCATGCCCGAGGGAGGACTCGAACCTCCGCCAGGACCAGCCACACAGTCCATGACCATTAATGTGACTGGACATGTATATTCGTGGATAATTCACTGTTGAAAAATAAATTCTGAGAAATTCCGTATAGAACGGCTGCTGTTGTCCTTTTATTTATCATCACCCAAAAGCGTGGGGCGAGAGTGCTCACCCTCAGTCTGTTTAAATCGAAAGTACTGAACTGCAGAAACACAGCATCTTATTCTGTAATAATACTTGTAAGTTCAGAGGGTGTAAAAATGTTTGTATTTGCTGCGCTAGAAGAAACATCTCATACACTCAGCTAAAATAAGTGTTATCTCGCTAAGGTGTAAATATCACACTCGATTATTTGTGGCGTCGATAGTTACGATGCCACAACGTCGGATACGCTCTCGTAAGTTGGCACTACAAGAGAAGACTAATTACGCCGACCTCAGCGCCCTGTGGCCGACGCTGTGGAGCTCAGGGAGTGCGATCTTGATTTCGGCCCATTTCATCAACAGCAGACGACATGGAAATATCGCTTCGACAACCCAGTGGGTTAGCTTGTTATTGAGACTTGGTATTGCTTACGTTCAGTTAGAGTTTGCACAGCAACGAGTATTTGTTAGTTTTGAGATTATACAGAACAGTCATCCTAACTTGACAGGATTAGACATGGACTACGGCTTTACACCTACGTGCCCATCCAATACAAATTTATGTATGCATTCGATCTTTACTTGTGTTTTTGACTCTATTAAAAGTGTTAAATTTTCATGCATTACCGAAGTGCTTCACCTCTCCTGCTCCTACTCTTTTCCCTCACTCACGTCCTATATTACAGAAGCAGTTCACAGGAGCAGACCCAGGCATCGTCTATCCAGGCGGGATACAAAATGATTCATAACTCCTGACAGAAAGGAAAGCTGACTCCCAAAGTAGCTTTAAAAAGTTTCTGCAGAGCTGCTTCTAGATTTCACAGAATTTCTTTTTCTTGTTTGCCAAATGTATCTCACGAACAAGATTGCGCCCTTCTCCCTTTAATTAAATTACGTATTGACTGTTTTGAACATTGCATGTACATGTCTGACACATAACCACATTTCATTGAGAAATTGTTATTTAACTTCCTCGAAGATTGAAGCCGTGTGCCCTATCGGAACTCGTACACAGAACCTCTGACTTTTGCAGAGAAATGTTCTTACCGGCTGAGCTATCCAGGCACGGCTCACAGCCCACCCTTATAGCTCTAACTCCACCTGCACATGTTTCCTGCTTTCAAATCTTCAGTAAGTAAAGCTGTGCGTGGCACACAGTTTTAACCCGACAAACAGTTTCAAATCAGTGTACACTAACATGTAAGCTGCAGAGTGAAAATTCTTTCTGGAGATTATTATTAACTCTGCGCTGTTAGAATACTGGTTGATTTACCTGCCACTATCGTTGTCGTTTTATGCAACCCACACTGTTATATCTGGTCTTCAAAAACCACACGTGGAAACTATTATTTGTACAGAAAAATTAACAGGAAATATTTGTAGGAAACCCAATGTAGTCAAGTTTGTACTGGGATATGTTTTCTCTATAGGCCGTAGTTTACAAGTCATTCCAGAGAAACATACAAAAGTGACCTTCAGACGCACTCCCTCTCCCGCTTGTTGCCCCTGACGGTCAGGATTTCTTGTAGGCCTCTGTTGTTACTGGCACTCCCTCCTACCACAGCACAAAAATTTGCGACAGCATGAATTATTTTCCACATTCGAACATTTATGGTCTATATTGACTCTCCATGTTGCGCCACCAGCAAATTCTAAAATTTGCCGTTTCTGTACATTTTATCTAACAGTTTTGTGAATTTTAACAGCATAAAATAAACATTTACATCGCTGCAGTCGTTAGACCTTCTGATTACGAAGATATCTGCTTGTAGGTATTAAATTTGATCGCATTGATTAGTTTTAGCGTAACGTTACAAAAGTCTTTTTAATTTCACGTCTCAAGGATATGTTTAAATTAATAATATTAACAAAATAATTGACTATGGTGGGGTAATAGCCCAATCGATAGAGACCAAAAAAGATCAAATTTTTGGAGTAGCTCCTGTAGTCAGAAATTTTTGTACAGTGACAGGAAGGAGTGTCACGATCAACATACTAGATATTTTGACTAGTGAGGGATGAGTGTGATGGTGGAAGTGTGTTTGAAGGTCGCTTTTGTACGTTCTTGTCCAATAACTCGAAATCTGTGGCCTCCAGCGAAACATAACCCAGTGCAAAAGTTAACTATACTATATGTCCTACGGAAAGGTCCTTCTACATCTACATCCATACTCCGCAATCCACCATACGGTGCATGGCGGAGAGTACCTCGTACCACAACTAGCATCTTCTCTCCCCGTTCCACTCCCAAACACAACGAGGGAAAAATGACTGCCTATATGCCTCTGTACGAGCCCTAATCTCTCTTTTCTTATCTTTTGTGGAGTGTCCGCGAAATATAAGTTGGCCGCAGTAAAATTGTACTGCAGTCAGCCTCAAATGCTGGTTCTCTAAATTTCCTCAGTAGCGATTCACGAAAAGAAAGCCTCCTTTCCTCTACAGATTCCCACCCGAGTTCCTGAAGCATTTCCGTAACACTCGCGTGATGATCAAACCTACCAGTAACAAATCTAGCAGCCCGCCTCTGAATTGCTTCTATGTCCTCCCTCAATCCGACCTGATAGGGATCCCAAACGCTCGAGCAGTACTCAAGAATAGATCGTATTAGTGTTTTATAAGCGGTCTCCTTTACAGATGAACCACATCTTCCCAAAATTCTACCAATGAACCGAAGACGACTATCCACCTTTCCCACAACTGCCATTACCTGCTTGTCCCACTTCATATCGCTCTGCAATGTTACGCCCAAATATTTAATCGACGTGACTGTGTCAAGCGCTACACTAATAATGGAGCATTCAAACATTACTGGATTCTTTTTCCTATTCATCTGCATTAATTTACATTTATCTATATTTAGAGTTAGATGCCATTCTTTACACCAATCACAAATCCTGTCCAAGTCATCTTGTATCCTCCTACAGTCACTCAACGACAATGCCTTCTCGTACAACACAGCTTCATCAGCAAAAAGCCGCACATTGGTATCCACCCTATCCAAAAGATCATTTATGGAGACAGAAAACTACAGCGGACCCACCACTCTTCCCTGGGGCACTCCAGACGATACCCTCACCTCCGATGAACACTCACCATCGAGGACAACGTACTGGGTTCTATTACTTAAGAAGTCTTCGAGCCACTCACATACTTGGGAACCAATCTCATATGCTTGTACATTAGTTAGGAGTCTGCAGTGGGGCACCGAGTCGAACGCTTTCCGTAAGTCAATGAATATGGCATCTGTCTGATACCCTTCATCCACGGTTCGCAAGATATCATGCGAAAAAAACGTGAGTTGCGTTTCGCAGGAGCGATGCTTTCTAAAGCCGTGCTGATGCATGGACAGCAACTTCTCTGTCTTAAGGAAATTCATTATATTCGAACTGAGAATATGTTCGTGAATCCTGCAACAAACGGATGTTAAGGATATTGGTCTGTAATTCTGAGGATCCGTCCTTCTACCCTTCTTATATACAGGCGTCACCTGCGCTCGGGACTTTACGTTGGGCAAGAGATTGGCGATAAATGCAATCTAAGTAAGGATCCACTGCAGTAGAGTACTCTCTCTAAAACCGAATTGGAATCCCATCAGGACCTGGCGATTTATTTATTTTCAACCCATTCAGCTGCTTCACAACCCCAGGAATGTCTATCACTATGTCCTCCATGCGGGAATCTGTACGAGACTCAAACGGCGACTTGTTTGTACGATCCTCCTGCGTGAAAGATTCCTCAAATGCTAAATTTAAAATTTAGCATTAGTTTTGCTGTCATCCGTTGCCAGGTCAGACTGATCAGCAATATCTTTTGCTAAGGTATGGCGGTGGTAGTGGTTGAATACTTCGCGCATCGCTCTTTTTACAGCAGCACGAATCTCTACTAACTTTTGCCTGTCCTCATTCTACCGATCTTTCTTGTACCGCGAGTGCAACTGCCTTTGCTTCCTGAGCATTCTCCGAATTGCGCTGTTAAACCACGGCGGGTCTTTTCCGTCCGTAACCCACTTTTTCGGCACATACTTGTCCAATGCGTGATTTACAATGTGTTTAAAATTTGCCCATAATTCTTCCACGTCCATCGTACCGGAAGTAAATGAAGTTGATTCATTTACTAAGTGGGACGCTAACAACTGCTTATCTGCTCTTTCTAGTAAGAATACTCTCCTAGCCTTCTTGACCTACTTTTTAACTTTTGTAACCGACTGCGGACCTTTGGTGCGGAGCCGGGTGGAGGGTCTGAATCAGAGGCTCAGACGGTTTTGGGACCGTGGTGGCTGCAGATTCCTTGACTTGCTGCTTATCTGTTCTTTCTAGTAAGAATACTCTCCTAGCCTTATTGACCTACTTTTTAACTTTTGTAACCGACTGCGGACCTTTGGTGCGGAGCCGGGTGGAGGGTCTGAATCAGAGGCTCAGACGGTTTTGGGACCGTGGTGGCTGCAGATTCCTTGACTTGCGCCATAGGGTGGTGGGGTTTCGGGTTCCGCTGAATAGGTCAGGAGTTCACTACACTCAGCTGGCGGCTACACGGGTAGCGGAGGCTGTGTGGGGTGGACTAGGCGGTTTTTTAGGTTAGAAAGCCTCGGGAAAGTACGGAGTGGGCTGCAATGTCAAAGGGTGCATCGCAAATACAGGAAGTGCTTGGATCAAGGAACAGTCGGAATTGTAGTTGTAAATTGTTGTAGTTGCGCTGAAAAAGTCCCTGAGCTTCAAGCGCTAACAGAAAGCACAGAAGTTGATATCGTTACAGGTACAGAAATCTGGCTAAAGCCTGAAATAAGTTCTGCAGAAATTTTTACGAAGTCTCAGACGCTGTTCAGGAAAGATAGATTAGGCAGAATTGGTGGTGGAGTGTTTGTGTCTGTCAGTAGTGGTTTATCTTGTAGTGAAGTCGAAGTAGATACTCCGTGCGAATTGGTGTGGGTGGAGGTTATTCTTAATTAAGTTAATAATTGGCTCCTTCTACCGACCCCCAGACTCCGATGATACAGTTGCGGAACAGTTCAGAGAAAGTTTGAGTCTCGTAACAAATAAACACCCCACTCATACGGTTATAGTTGGTGGGGACATCAACCTACCCTCGGTATGTTGGCAAAAATACTTGTTCAAAACGGGTGGTAGGCAGAAAACATCTTCCGAGATTGTCCTAAATGCTTTCTCCGAAAATTATTTCGAGCAGTTAGTCCACGAACCCACGCGAATTGTAAATGGTAGCGAAAACACACTTGACCTCTTAGCCACAAACAATCCAGAGCTGATAGAGAGCATCATGACTGATAACGGGATTAGTGATCACAAGGTCGTTGTAGCTAGGTTAAATACAGTTTATTCCAAATCCATCAGAAACAAACGCAAAATAATTTTAATTAAAAATGCGGATAAAGTGTCACTAGAAGCCTTCCTAAAAGACAATTTCCATTCCTTCCGAACTGACTATGCAAATGTAGACGAGATGTGGCTCAAATTCAAAGATATAGTAGCAACAGCAATTGAGAGATTCATACCTCATAAATTGGTAAGAGATGGAACGGATCCCCCGTGGTACACAAAAAAGGTCCGAACACTGTTGCAGAAGCAACGGGAAAAGCATGCGAAGTTCAGAAGAACGCGAAATCCCGAAGATGGGCTAAAATTTACAGACGCGGGAAATTTGGCACGGACTTCGATGCGAGATGGCTTCAATAGGTTCCACAACGAAACATTGTCTCGAAATTTGGTAGAAAATCCGAAGAAATTCTGGTCGTATGTAAAGTACACAAGCGGCAAGACGCAGTCAATACCTTCGCTGCGCAGTGCCGCAACACGATCATCTGCTAGCATGGGTTTCTTAGAAGTAGATACCTTAGGGATTGCGAAGCAACTCAAATCGCTTGATACGGGCTAGTCTACAGGTCCAGATTGTATACCGATTAGGTTCCTTTCAGATTACGCTGATGCTATAGCTCCCTACTTAGCACTCATATACAACCGCTCGCTCAACGATAGATCTGTACCTACAGATTGGAAAATTGCGCAGGTCGCACCAGTGTTTAAGAAGGGTAGTAGGAGTAATCCATTTAACTACAGACCCATATCATTGACGTCAGTTTGCAGTAGGGTTTTGGAGCATATACTGTATTCAAACATTATGAATCACTTCGAACGGAACGATCTATTGACACGTAATCAGCATGGCTTCAGAAAACATCACTCTTGTACAACGCAGCTAGCTCTTTATTCGCACGAAGTAATGGCCGCTATCGACAGGGGATCTCAAGTTGATTCCGTAGTTCTAGATTTCCGGAAAGCTTTTGACACCGTTCCTCACAAGCGACTTCTAATCAAGCTGCAGACCTATGGGGTATCGTCTCAGTTGTGCGACTGGATTCGTGATTTCCTGTCAGGAAGATCGCAGTTCGTAGTAATAGACGGCAAATCATCGAGTAAAACTGAAGTGATATCAGGTGTTCCCCAGGGAAGCGTCCTGGGACCTCTGCTTTTCCTGATCTATATAAATGACCTGGGTGACAATCTGAGCAGTTCTGTTAGATTGTTCGCAGATGATGCTGTAATTTACCGTGTAGTAAGGTCATCCGAAGACCAGTATGAGTTGCAAAGCGATTTAGAAAAGATTGCTGTATGGTGTGTCAGGTGGCAATTGACGCTAAATAACGAAAAGTGTGAGATGATCTACATGAGTTCCAAAAGAAATCCGTTGGAATTCGATTACTAGATAAATAGTACAATTCTCAAGGCTGTCAATTCAACTAAGTACCTGGGTGTTAAAATTACGAACAACTTCAGTTGGAAGGACCACATGGATAATATTGTGGGGAAGGCGAGTCAAAGGTTGCGTTTCATTGGCAGGACACTTAGAAGATGCAACAAGTCCACTAAAGAGACAGCTTACACTACACTCGTTCGTCCTCTGTTAGAATATTGCTGCGCGGTGTGAGATCCTTACGAGGTGGGATTGACGGAGGACATCGAAAGGGTGCAAAAAAGGGCAGCTCGTTTTGTATTATCACGTAATAAGGTTGAGAGTGTGGCAGATATGATACACGAGTTGGGATGGAAGTCATTACAGCAAAGACGTTTTTCGTCGCGGCGAGACCTTTTTACGAAATTTCAGTCACCAACTTTCTCTTCCGAATGCGAAAATATTTTGTTGAGCCCAACCTACATAGGTAGGAATGATCATCAAAATAAAATAAGAGAAATCAGAGCTTGAACAGAAAGGTTTATATGTTGATTTTGCCCGCGCGCTGTTCGGGAGTGGAATAGTAGAGAGGTAGTATGATTGTGGTTCGATGAACCCTCTGCCAAGCACTTAAATGGGAATTGCAGAGTAGTCATGTAGATATAGATGTAGATGTAGTTGTAATCACATCATCATGATCACTAACCCCTGTCTCAAGACTGACACCGTCGATGAGGTCTGGTATGTTTGTGGCTACCAGATCTAAAATATTTCTATTACGCGTTGGCTGTCGACTTAGCTGCTCAAGACAGTTTTCGGATAACGCGTTCAAAAGTAATTCACACGACTGCTTGTCTCTAGCACCACTAATGAATCCATTGACATCCCAGTCTATACTGGGCTGAAGTCGCCTCCGACTAATATAGCATGATCCGGGTACTTCTGTGATACAGAGTGTAGACTCTCTTTGAATGATTCTAGAGTTGCCACGGTGGAGCCTGGTGGCTGGTAATAACACTCCACAATTAACTTTATTTCCCCTAGCGCTGTTAAACGTGTCCAGATAACTTCACAATCACACCCTACTTCGAACTCAGTAGACACAATATTTTTGTCAACTGCAATGAAGACACCACCTCCTTCGGTGTCTTTCCGATACACGTTCCGACCCTCACTAAATATTTCATAACTTCTTATCTCAGTGTCCAGCCAGGTAATTCGTTCTGTAAGATTAGTAATTTGTGTGTAGCAAGCGAGAGAAAATGAAACTCTTCCCCGTTGTTTCTGAAGGCGGTATGCGAATATAACATTACGGAATCGGCAGGGACAGCTGAACCACTTTTTATATCGCACTAGCGGCCCATAAAAGACACACAACCAAACTAAAGGTAAGATTGTTCTGGACCATTGTCAGTTTAATGACGAGTAGCATGAGTGTTTCTACGATTTCTGTTTGCTGTCAGTTCCATATACACCTTCTCTCTGTTTATTAATTCTGTTTCACTTGCATTTTCTACTTTTCCTCTTGAAGATAAAAAGTAGCAAACAACGAATGTAATATCCTGGTTTACATGTAATAAGCATTTTAACCGTCAGCTGTTGTCTGCCGCGTGATTATAGTAATGAAAGATGTATGAAAGATGAACCACTGTAATAGCCTGTGACAACAATTTTACGATAAAGATAGACGTAAAAATGCCAATCTCAGGTACCGCGTCAGCTTCCACAGTCCCCTTTCACTTGGAGAACCCAAGTTCCTCACCTGACGAGAGAGTAACGCGTTTCCAAACAACGCCGGAGGTTGCTGAGGTGCCCGTGAACTTCATGCCGGCTGCCTGCTCTAGAGTCAATACAGATGATGAAGCGACAACTTCATTTGTGCAGCTTCGTTTGCTCTCGGATACCGTGCTTTGCACCCTTGTTTGCGTTCTGTTGCGTGGAAGATCTTAATCCACACTTTCTGCAAGTCAAGCTGTAAAGTTTGGCTTACCCGGACTCAGAACAAACCGTAGACTTAGACGTCGTTTACTGACAATTTCCCCTAGTTGCCGTTCAGTAACATATAACCAAGTTCTCTTATCATCTGCTCTTTGTATCATTGTCCGCAATAGGTTACCTTAACGTTGGGTGAGTTGGACATTTCACATTAGAGTTAGTCATTCTGCCTATTTATCCTCCAGATTTACGTACGAAGTAAAATTAGCAAATAGCTTCCACCCCGTGATGATCATACGTGATGAGCTTCATTATCTGTATAATGTTTCTGAAAATTATTGCTGTTGAATGTATTTTTTTTATATCAACACGTATGTTATCAGCCGCAGGCAAACTCTTTCTGCGCCACCTTCTTGGCTAGGAGAATTCGGGCCGCTCATCAACGAATATCGCTACAACAAACGTTACTTTACTGAAAATATGTTTGCATAAATGTGTAAACCGATACTAGCAAAAAGTATGAAACATTAATCCAATGCCAAAAGTATACTTTGTGTCTGGATTAGTGTGATACAGAATACATCCTTGCATGACACAAAATACTAAAAATGTCTAAATAAACACGGTTAGGCTTGTATCAGTACTGACAAAATGTTGCATAATAAACTGCTAGAAGATACACTCTAAACAATTAAAAATAGTCATGAAATGATCAAGTAATGAGAAATTGACGCTCTTTCGGTACTATGTCTGCCAAAATATTTACTGCTAAACAGAATTGTTACACAAATTACGAAAAGTCGTATTTACATTAACCTGGGCTGTTTATATATATATATATATATATATATATATATATATATATATATATATATATATATATATATATATATATATATATATGTGTGTGTGTGTGTGTGTGTGTGTGTGTGCGCGCGCGCGCGCACTTGCTCTTTCTCCATCTTGTTAGGAATCTCTTTTTATTCTTACCCAGTCAATCGGGAGCCAGGATGAGACTAAACTTCCTTATAAGGTAACTGCTGTGGCCCCAAGTCAATATCTGGGAGACAAAGAAACAGCTTCTTGCGTTAAGGCTGTTTCCTTCTTACTTCACGCCATATGCACGTGACTGAAAGTACAAGAATCAGCAACTATTAACAATATTGCATCTTAAACAGGCCTGTTATGCCATTCTACTGAAAGTGCCGCGCTTCTCAAAAGCCAGGGTCCGACTGCAACCACTCGGTGTCGATATTAGTTGAAATGAACATTGCTGCACAAATTATAACCTAAAATTCTACGTAACAAAAGTTGAATCTGATAAACTTTTTCAGCCTCTACATAAAATTGCTTGAAACTATTAATCAGGTATTACATGCATCTTCTTACTTCTAGTTACTTTAGCAACTTTCTTAGGATGGTTCGTTTTATTATTTGGTTTCTCTTCTAGAACTTATGCCAGATTTACGGACTTATATTGTAACTTAGAACCGCCACGTATCCGCCGTAACGTTATAGCTTTTGTTGAGGGATACCTTCCGAAAACTGTGTTGCAAAGCCTGATATGAGAGCATTATTCATCTTATTTTTAAATTTTTTAAAGAAAAAGGCTTTTGAAGTAATTTACGTTTTTCAGACAATTCTGATGACTAGTGTTAAAAGGTGTTTTAATTACTGTCAGTTATCTAAACCCTCGACAAAGATACATAGAAAAGTCCTGTAACAATGTGCCTGGATGAAATACAATTTCCATTTCCTATTCCTCTCATCGAACGCAACATTGTAATATAGATTTCATTCTTATTTCAGCACTAGCGAACCCGGTAATAATTTGAAATTGATATACATGTATGGGAACTGGGTAAGCGTCCTGATCTGCTTCTTCCCTTTCCCTCTATGTCTCCTCCTCCCCTTCTCTTTGTTCATCTCCTCCTTCCGTCCCCTCTCCTCTGCCTCTCCATTCCGCCTTCTCGTTCCTCCTCTCTATATCCATTTCCTCCGACCTGCTCTGTCCATCTACTCTTCCCAATCTCTCAGATCTTGAGCCTTCATTACTGTTGTTGCAAATTCAGATTCCACATCAGTGTTCTAATCATAAGCCAATAAGCCATGAATACAACTTCCCTGTTCCTGCGAAAACAGACTGTGATGAAGAAACCAAAATAGCACAATTTCACAGCAGAACGCAACGAAGCATTATCTTTAGTTGTTGGAAAAAAGTTATAGCCTATCCGCGCCTGAACGTTCCTTAAAGCATCGCGTAAAAATCTGAAGTAAATCGGTCTAGAACTTCTGGAGATTTTTGGCAAAAATATTTTCTTTCTTTAAACACTAAATACTGTATAGCGTATGTCTATATGAATATTCATTTAAATATCATGTAAAAATTTTAAGAAAGTAGACAAAGTATTTCTCGAACTTAGCAAGGTTTCCCATTTCTATATGAAATACTTCCTCATATAGTACATACATTTAAAAAATAGGTAGTCTATGTTTCTCCGAATGTGTAAAAATTTGAAGTATATCGGCCAAGAAACTTTGTAGATTTTTGGTAGCAACATTTCTCCTGAATATATTACTATATAAATATATTAAATGTCATGTTCAACAGAATGTGCTACAGTAGGTATATAAAAACAAGCTCGTATCCGAATGAAACGAAATTTCTGAATTTCAAAGTAATAGACGAAGAACCTTCGAAGAATTAGGATTTCGAACAAACGAACATTTACATTTGTATTTATATAGACATATCTAGTGATTTTTATTTTTCTGTGTCTGTAACCCTTCCGCCACCTTTCAAACCGACTCAGTCAATATAATACAGGTGCGATTTGGATGTGATCAGGATAGGCTATTTCCGAGAGACTTCCAATATCACTAGCATGCATTCAGTTGTAACTAAAATTTACGTACTAACGTAATTTGGTTCCTAAGACACTCCGTATATTCGACGTAGGGCTCATTTGATTGCATGCGAATGATGTCAGTGGAATAAAAGCAAGATGATCAACTTACGGGGGCTACATGGTGAGTAGTGGCAGGATACAGGCAGACGGTTTGGCAGTCAGTACTCTTTTAGCTTGTCGTGGAGTTGGCAACACTGAAGTTGTGAGATAATTAAATGCATCTCACTAGTATTGTTTTTATCTTGAAAGCCAAATAACGACACATTACGGTAAGTTTTTGTTCGTTCAGTCAACCTATGAATCTGTGGACCTGCAACTGTGGACAATGTGAGTTAACGAGCATTGCGCTCTCGTTTAAGTATATGGCAAAAGAGTCAGCCTTCAGGAATTGTGGAATGAACCCTGTCGTCCAGGACCGGATGCCACAAAAGGCGCAGATTCATCTCGAGATGGGGAGACTCACAGGCGTCTATTTTCTATTGAGGCCTAGCCCCTGTAGTGTGCGAGTGAGACAGGCGAGAACCTACGTGATAGGGAAACCCCGTAGTAGCTTTAGTGACCAAGGAGGAGTAGAAGTGTTAATTAAATATGGCGAACCTACGACTGGGCATAAAGGGAAGCATTTATGAAAACAGTTTAAATCTGTAGAAGTCTAGGGAATCAAGCCGCGGTAACTTTAATCTGCCATCCTCCATAACTTTTCATGGTGATCCCAATAAAACCTGAATGTTGATCATATCTATAATAGTTTAGGATTTACTGTCAAAGTGAAATTAACAAGTTTTGTAACAAACACGTGAACGCTAAAATCTGAATACTTTGGTCGATCTTAACGATCTACATTTAATATATAAGCAAATCCTTAAAATGAGAATCGTTGTAAATATCAGCACTGTAACTTTGTTTGTTCTGTATCGTGTCTCCCTACCACTTTCGCGCAACGACGCTCTGAGCATGTTTTTTAGGGAATTGACTAGTTTGAACCTGGGACCTGTTGCTGGTAAGGAGACGCCAGACCATACATGACATGTAGAATTCAGAAGAGTTCATTGAGACTAGCGATGATATAACCAAATACTAAATGATCTGAGCGTCAGCTCCACTGCACTCCCTGTAAAAGAATCTTAATACTAACTAAATATAGTGGAAAGGGTTCAAGGCTTTCCTATTTTTAGTTAGCTGGTAAAATAACGTCGAAAAAGCAGTTATGTTTACCATTGGAAATTTTATTCTACTCACAAAACATCATTTATAAATTGCACTATTGATAAAAGGAAATGTTTTAATACAGGATGGTAAAAACCAACTGCGTACAACAAAAATGTGAACGAATATTCCCTGAATGGGTTTCCAAGTTCGACAATCGATCGAAGGATCACCTATGCCATATCACATCTATAATCTAGTTTTAATTTAAGTTTCACAAAAGAGAAAACTATCAAAATGGTCTACAGTGACCCTCAATTATCTTTCATTACTTATTTAACATGTCGTAAATTACAGTGGCTGATGTGGCTTCTCAATAACTATATAAAAGAAAAAACCATGAGTTTTAATTAACGATCGAATCGACACTAGTATTACGCAAAAAAGGGGTGTAGCAGATGATACTTCTGCAGTTCTGAGTGAAGCCTTATGCGCTCAAAAATGCGGTATCCCGTGCGTTCATTACCTTGTCGGTGTTTAGGCAGCGTCAGGGCGACAGCGGCCGGCGCACGAGCCATCCAGCTCGCCGTCTCGGAACTAACTCTCCTCAAACTTTCCGTTACTACAATTTACCGAAGTTGGTTAAAAAAAAAACTATCTGGCTGTGTTTTCATCTGACCAATCAGGGTCTCAATGTTAACCTTAAGCTCCGCCTACAAAAATTCTGTCTATCCAATGAGAAACGTTATACTTTTCGTGGTGGGGTAATGTTTTTAAAGTTTGCAACGTAACAGAGACGCTAAAAAGTCTCACGCTAAAACCTGCAGCTGGTGTGGTCCTTTTAGCGTTATCGTAAGATCTATACTGTTCTTCTGGAGGGCTCTATCTTTTAACACGGGCTGGGGGGTGGTCCTTGACGTAACAGGGACGCGAAAAAGTCTCACGCTAAAACTTGCGGGTGGTAGACTTAGAGGAAGGCTGGCAACGTGGGTGTCCAGTCCGTCCGTTATCGTAGGGCCTTATAGCTTAACACGGTTCTGCTCTCAGCTTCTGTCCTCGTTTCTCCCCTCACGGTGGGAAGGTACGACATGCATTTAGGCATTCTTGTGTTAGTCTGTGGTATTCCATTTGCTCACTCGTTACTCGTGTTACTTTGGTTAATTTAATGTCACGATTTATTCGGAACTACTTGACATACTACTGGATTTGCTTTTCATGTCAGGGTTTTCATGGAAGGTGTGGGATTTGCCTGACGCCTTACAAAGAGATACAATAAATTTAAATTATCAGCATTTTCAGTTAAGCATCAGATCATCATTTCCTCCAGACAAAACACATTGAACGATGACAGCATGGCAGACCGCGGTGGCCACGCGGTTCTAGGCGCTGCAGTCCAGAACAGCGCGACTGCTACGGTCGCAGGTTAGAATTCTACCTCGGGCATGGAGGTGTTTGATGTTCTTAGTTTAGTTAGGTTTCAGTAGTTTTAAGTTCTAGGGGACTAATGCCCTCAGATGTTAAGTCCCATAGTGCTCAGAGCCATTTGAACCATTTGATGACAGCATGACACCTTACTGAATCGTTACGTAACAGAATACTTGTGGTAAGGTTTAGTGGATAATAGCTACTTTTGTTCTTTATTTATCAGAAAGAAGATTGGTGCATGGTAATGGCCTTGACATTCAAAACTTAGAAGGAAATTGTATTGGTTTTATGTAAGAAAATTCAACGTTTATTATGTAATGGATATTATTGTTAGTGTATTTAGAACCTGAAAGCGGTCAATCTTTGATTATTTAAATACGTTAAAATGTAAAGTAATGTAGAATGAGCTGTAGCCAATCAGATGGAAGGCTTCAGGAAAGGGAACTGCTCTAGTCAGTTGAGCGGGGATGTTCGGCGCGCGGGAAACGCGGTCGGAGACGGGCAGAGAGTATCAGTTCAGGTCGAGACACCAATGGGGGCAGTGCTGGTGGATACGCGAGAGCAGACGGTCGGTCTTTAGGGGGCTAGAAACTGAAACGACTTAGAAAATTTCTCATAGTGTGTAATCGCGGGACTAATGGTTAGTCTCTGAGCGGTGAGCAGCCGCGCGCCTGGTGTAAACTTTACATGTTGAGTATTGGAATTGTAATTCGCCCTGAGATTGTGAATGATTGTACTGCGTCAAATGGATATCCGATCGAGTGCAACAGTAACTCCAAGTACGACCACTTGCGCTATTAGTTTGTTTTCTGAATAAACATTATTCTAACAAAATCGCAACTATGTGGCCTACATCATTTACAGGTCGTTAATTTAGTTCCCGATATTATTATTACTGTTGTTATATGTTAGGTTAATTTTGTATTTCGCAAACTTGCCATCAGCCAGACAATTTAACCAAAGGATCACAAGTGTCTAATTTAGGGCGTGTAGTGCGACAAGTGCGGTTCAACTCCTAAACGAGTTTGAGTCAAGACATTTCGACGAAGAGGAACCGCATGTAAGCCCGACCATCTCTGGAATAAAGGCTCGCAACAAGACGCGGCTACAAGACAGGTATACCAATAATAGTTGTTATTATGGGAACCCACATTATTAGTAGGGGCTCGAATTAACGTCTTTAAAGAGAAACTCTTGATAGATCTTAGATCGACAGCTGAAACAGTTTGAGTATTCCAGTTAACATATACGGAAAGTAGGAAATGATCATTACAACAGCTTTCCCTTATACAGGGTGTCCCATTTACCTTGACCACGCTAAATAACTGTTTGTCCAGATGTAAATTACAAAATGTTTCAAGCAAATGATCTTTAGCTATCAGCCGTTGTAGCTTTGTTTTTTACAAAGGTATGAACAGCTGTATGACTCTTTTAAATGGCACCCTGTATTTTTTATTTGGTAATTTATTCCCTCTCCTAACGACCTATTCAGAAATTAGCCACACGATACCATTCACTGAAACACAATGTTATTTATTACATAACACAACATTGGCTTTGAGCCCGGCATCACAGACTCTTTCACTAGCTGTAGTTGTCAGAAAATTAACGAAAACCAAGTAAAAACATAACACATTGTCATCTACTTTTGGTAATAAAACTCATTAATACGATTTGCTTGAATTATTGTCTAGCGATCCGAGAAGCAAGTTTCCTAGAACCCCTACTTGACAACTAGGGAGGATTCAGCACAGAAGGCCTAAGAAACTGATATACCTGCCTAATACCATGTAGGGCCCCAGCGAGCAAGCAGAAGTGCCGCAACATGACGTGACATGGACTCGATTAATGCTTGAGGTATTGCTGGAGGGAATTGACACCATGAATCCTGCAGGGCTGTCCATAGATCCGTAAGAGTACGAGGGAGTGAAGATCTCTTCTAAGCAGCACGTGGCAAGCTATCCCAGATATGGTCAATAATGTTCATGTCTGGGGAGTTTGGTGGCCAGCGGGAGTGTTTAAACTCAGAAGAGTGTTTCTGGTGCCACCCTGTAGGAATTCTGAACTTGTGGGGTGCCCCGTTTTTCTGCTGGAATTGCTCAAGACTGTCGGAACGCAGAATGGACGTGAATGGATGCAGGTGATCAGACAGGATGCTTATGTACGTGTCATCTGTATCGTATCTAGATGTATGAGGGGTCCCATATCACTCCAACGCCCCACACCATTACCAAGCCTCCACCAGCTTGAACAGTACCCTGCTGACATGCAGGATGCATGGATTCGTGAGGTTGTCTCCACTCGATACAGTTTGAAACGAGACTAGTCCGACCGGGCAGTAAGTTCCCAGTCATCATCAAACAGTACAGTGTCGCTGTTGACGGGCCCAGGACAGGCGTAAAGCTTTGTGTCGTGCAGTCTTCAAGGATACACGAGTGGACCTTCGACACCGAAAGACCTTATCGATGATGTTTCGTTGAATGATTCGCACACTGCCACTTGTTGATAACCCAGCAATGAAACCTGCAGCAATTTGAGGAAGGGTTGCACTTCTATCACGCTGAACCTCTCTCTTCTGTCGTCGTTGGTCCCGTTCTCGCAGGTTCTCTTTCCGGCCGCAGCGATGTCGGAGATTCGATGTTTCACCGGACTCCTGATATTTACGGTACACTCGTAAAATGGTCGTACGGAAAAATCCCCACTTCATCGCTGCCTCGGAGATGCTGCGTCCCATCGCTCGTGCGCTGACTATAACACTACGTTCAAACTCGCTTAAATCTTGATAACCTGCCGTTGTAGCCGGCCGGAGTGGCCGTGCGGTTCTAGGCGCTATAGTATGGAGCCGAGCGAACGCTACGGTTGCAGGTTCGAATCGTGCCTCAGGCATGGATGTGTATGATGTCCTTAGGTTAGTTAGGTTTAATTAGTTCTAAGTTCTAGGGGACTGATGACCTCAGAAGTTAAGTCGCCTAGTGCTCAGAGCCATCTGGACCATTTGAACCTGCCGCTGTAGTAACAGTAACTGATCTAACAACTGCACAAGACCCTTGTTGTCTTAAACAGGCGCTGCCGATCGCAGCGTCGTTTTCTGCCTGTTTCCATATCTTTGCATTTGAATACGCATGCCTATACGAGTTTCTTTGGCTATTTAGTGTATAACCCATGTTATTGTTAGTTTTGTTGACGAAATGGGTTTACACTCTATGACAGGTGTGCGGTGATACTATTTTGTAGTATGGTATCACACGCATGCTACTATGTGTGAGAAAAAATACGGTGAATGAATTTTTTTAGCATTAACTACTGACGCTGCAACTGTTTATCGTAATTTTTTCAACAGCAGTGTCAAGTTGGAACATTTTCTGATATTTCAGACAGCATTCAGGGGTTCTGGAGAGAGGTTGTGTTTACCGTTCTGTCACGCATCATGGATTTCGAGCAATTCGTAAATATTAAGTTGTGTATCAAGTCGCAAAACAGTGCCAAAGAAACTCATAAAATGTTTAAATCGGTGTGTGATTATAATGCTTTAAATGTGAAGACTGTTTGCAGGTAGATGAGCCATTTAAAAGCGGACACGAATAGGTAGAAGACAAAAAATGTTCGGGACGTCTATTAACCTCAAAAGCAAAACAAAACGTACAAAAACTGGCAAAAATTGTGATTTAAAACAAGAAAATAACTGTTTGAGAGTGCGCCGAAGAATTTACCATCTCATAGGTGACAGTGCGAGGAGCTTTAATCAATAATTTGCAAAGACGAAGAGTGCATGCAAAATCTTTAGCAGACTTTTGAGCGATGAACAGAATGAAAATCGGGTGTCAGTCTGCGTGGAGTTCAACGATCACCTTCACACAGATCCGGACTTCATGCCCAAAACTGTGACTGGACATGAAACTTGACTCTATGCGTATGACTCTGAGACGGAAATTTAGAGTTCCCAATGGTAAAGCGGTGAATCTTCTCGCCCTACAAAGGCACGACGCTCGATATCGAACATCAAATCATCCTCATCATTTTTTTCGATACTGAGGGCATAGTGCCATCATCTTTCGTTCCAAGGGGAAGAACTGTAACCGCTGAATATTACGAGGGCTTATTATTACGTTTGCGAAAAGACGTACAAAGAAAGAGACAATTAATTCGGGGCAATGGCATTCTTACTCACCGCGACAACACGCCTTACAATATCTCGAGTTTTGGCCACAAAAAGTGTTTACGTCTGTCCACTTCCACTTTACTTACCAGATTCAGTACCCTGCGACTTCTGGATCGTGTCCAAAATTAAAAATTTGCTTAAACAGAAACGTTTTGACTCCATTTCTGACAATGAGAGAGTCACGATAGAACAACTGTACGCCCTTCCGAAAGAAACTTCCGAGAAATGCTTGCAGTCATGGATTCAACGTTCGGATGATTGCACTGCCAGCCAAGGGCGTAATCTGGAGGAGATTAAATCAAATTCCACGTGCGCTTATTACCTTGTTTCTGATAAAATTAGTCAACGGATTTTGGGATGACACCTGGTATTTTGCTCTTTCTAACTTTTTTCGTACTTCTATAAGATCGATGAGTTATAGTTACACGGGAAATCAGAAAGCACAGTGGGTAAAAACTGTGATGCCGTTTTACTTATAGACAGCTTAAATCTCTTATAAATGAAACTATATTTTCAAGCACCTACGAAATTCATATATTTGTAATGTCTGTAATAGGATCATATTTTTCATTCGCCCAATACTTGGAAATTTGCTGCATTACTTGTCGTTTATACACGTTTAGCTACCAAAATACGGCTTAGGATTCAATATTTCCATAGAAACTTTTTTTTTACAAAATAATTATATTACGCTGATATTACTGTATTCATAGACGCAAGCAAAAATATTTTCCGTGATTAACTATCTAAAACATCACCCACTTGTGCAGTGACCTCCCTTGAGTAGCGTTTCCATGTTGCCTTTGGAAAGATTTGCTATGTATTTTTCTTCTAGGCCAGACCCCTAGTCGTGACTTCTGCAAGAGAATGCACTTCTCTGCCCCGGAGCGCTGGAAATAATTTCACGGACCGCAGCTTGACAGTGGAATAAGGCAGACATAAAGCATATCTCCCGCCACTGTTACTGCAAATGCGTCCGTCCTCATATCGTACATCACGCTTAACTAACGCTATGCTGTGTCTAGAAATTCACCATAACTCTCACTCAAACAGGCTCGGAGACAAAAATATTGTTGGAGATCCTTAGTCTTTTTAGACACAGGCACAGTTTTTACCAACGGGTGGCCTATAGCTACTGACGATGGACAAATTTCTGCCTCACGCTATGCTAATCCTAAGTGAAATGTCGAGGCCTATGAAGATCAATAGCCACCTCACACCTTCAGCAAAATATGGACACAAATACAAAGAGTAAATGAAATACAAAACTTCTGTTATTGTTTTTGCGATCTCCACTGCAGCTTCCAAGGAATAGGCAAACATCTTCCACACTTTGGGCTTCCACTAATATTCACGCAAGGGAAAACTCAAAGCAAAACTTAAGTTTATTAGTGAACAGATCACAACAAAGATAAATTTCGTAATACATCCGAAAGGAGCGACATGTTCTAGAAGTATTATGAGACTCTTACGAATTTTATCATAGCTTAAGTCCAAAGTCGTAGGGACTAATGTTAGAAGGAAAAATTATTGGATTTAGATTTTATTGGGGGTAGTAATTTAACGTTCATAGTAATATGTGCTGTCAAAAGAGTCGGAATATGTACGTGGTAACTCTTGCTTTGTCAAAAACTCTTTTACTCTTTTTTGTCATCAGTCTACTGACTGGTTTGATGCGGCCCACCACGAATTCCTTTCGTGTGCTAACCTCTTCATTCCAGAGTCGCACTTGCGACCTACGTCCTCAATTATTTGCTTGACGTATTCCAACCTCTGTCTTACTCTACAGTTTTTGCCCTCTACAGCTCCCTCTAGTACCATGGAAGTCATTCCCTCATGTCTTAGCAGATGTCCTATCATACTGTCCCTTCTCCTTATCAGTGGCCGTCCAAAGTGGTATCGCGGTTCTAGGCGCGCAGTCCGGAACCGTGCGACTGCTACGGTCGCAGGTTCGAATCCTGCCTCGGGCATGGATGTGTGTGATGTCCTTAGGTTATTTAGGTTTCAGTAGTTCTAAGTTCTAGGGGACTAATGACCACAGCAGTTGAGTCCCATAGTGCTCAGAGCAATTTGAACCATGTGAACCTTATCAGTGTTTTCCACATATTCCTTTCCTCTCCGATTCCGCGTAGTACCTCCTCATTCCTTACGTTACCAGTCCATCTAATTTTCAACATTCGTCTATAGCACCACATCTCAAATGCTTCGATTCTCTTCTGTTCCGGTTTTCCCACAGTCCATGTTTCACTACCATACAATGCTGTACTCCAGACGTACATCCTCAGAAATTTCTTCCTCAAATTAAGGCCGGTATTTGATATTAGTAGACTTCTCTTGGCCAGAAATGCCTTTTTGCCATAGCGAGTCTGCTTTTGATGTCTTCCTTGCTCCGTCCGTCATTGGTTATTTTACTGCCTAGGTAGCAGAATTCTTTAACTTCATTGACTTCGTGACCAGCAATCCTGATGTTAAGTTTCTCGCTGTTCTCATTTCTACTACTTCTCATTACCTTCGTCTTTCTCCGATTTACTCTCAAACCATTCTGTGTACTCATTAGACTGTTCATTCCGTTCAGCAGATCATTTAAATCTTCTTCTCTTTCACTCAGGATAGCAATGTCATCAGCGAAGCGTATCATTGATATCCTTTCAGCTTGTATTTTAATTCCACTCCTGAACCTTTCTCTTATTTCCATCATTGCTTCCTCGATGTACTGATAGAAGAGTAGGGGCGAAAGGCTACAGCCTTGTCTTACACCCTTCTTAATACGAGCACTTCGTTCTTGATCGTCCACACTTATTATTCCCTCTTGGTTGTTGTACATATTGTATATGACCCGTCTCTCCTATAGCTTACCCCTACTTTTTTCAGTATCTCGAACAGCTTGCACCATTTTATATTGTCGAACGCTTTTTCCAGGTCGACAAATCCTATGAACGTGTCTTGATTTTTCTTTAGCCTTGCTTCCATTATTAGCCGTAACGTCAGAATTGCCTCTCTCGTCCCTTTACTTTTCCTAAAGCCGAACTGATCGTCACCTAGCGCATTCTCAATTTTCTTTTCCATTCTTCTGTATATTATTCTTGTAAGCAGCTTCAATGCATGAGCTGTTAAGCTGATTGTGCGATAATTCTCGCACTTGTCAGCTCTTGCCGTCTTCGGAATTGTGTGGATGATGCTTTTCCAAAAGTCTGATGGTATGTCGCCAGACTCATATATTCTACACACCAACGTGCATAGTCGTTTTGTTGCCACTTCCCCTAATGATTTTAGAAATTATGATGGAATGTTATCTATCCCTTCTGCCATATTTGACCGTAAGTCCTCCAAAGCTCTTTTAAATTCCGATTCTAATACTGGATCCCCTATCTCTTCTAAATCGACTCCTGTTTCTTCTTCTATCACATCAGACAAATCTTCACCCTCATAGAGGCTTTCAATGTATTCTTTCCACCTATCTGCTCTCTCCTCTGCATTTAACAGTGGAATTCCCGTTGTACTCTTAATGTTACCACCGTTGCTTTTAATGTCACCAAAAGTTGTTTTGACTTTCCTGTATGCTGAGTCTGTCCTTCACACAATATAATCCATACGGTTCCGATAAACGATGGAACTATCACACTATCAGCTTAAAATATCGAGTATCGAAGTGGCTGACGAGATTAATGTATATAAGAATGGAAAAGAAAATCGAGAACCTGTTATATGACTATGACTTTCGATTTCGGAAAGTTAAAGGCACCAGAGAGGCAGTTCTGTCGTAGTGCCTGCTGACGGAGACAAGATTTAAGAAAAATAAAGACATTTTCATTGGCTCTGTCGACCAAGAGAAGGCGTTCCACAGCATAAAATTTTCGAAACTCTGAAAAAATAAGATTAAAGTTCAAAATCAAATGGCTCTGAGCACTATGGTACTTAACATTTCAGGTCACCAGACCCCTAGAACTGGTAACTACTTAAACCTAACTAACCTATGGTCATCACACACCTCCATGCCCGAGGCAGGATTCGAATCTGCGACCGTAGAGGACGCGCGGCTCCAGACTGAAGCGCCTAGAACCTCTCGGCCACTTCGGTCGTCCGGGATTAAGGGGTAGGGGAAGACTGGTAGTGTGCAATACGTACAAGAAGCAAGGGGAAACCGTAAGAACGTTTGGATTACAAAGGTTGAAGATATAGATGCAGTCGTACACCCCTATTGTTCAGTCTATTCACCGAAGACGCAATGACATAATTGAAAGAAAGGTTCAGCAGTGGGATTAAACTTCAGGGTGAAAGGGTGTAAAAGATAAGAATCCTAGGTTAAGGTGAGGAAAATTTGCTGGACATGTCGAATAGAAGGAACTGTCTAATGTGTGCAAGCACACGTAGTGAGGAGTAGGAGGAATGAGATTGGTTACCACGAAGCAAACCTTGAAACCAAAGAAAACAATGACGGACGAAGCAAGAAGAACATAAAAAACATACTAGCCCGGATAAAGAAGACATTACTGGCCAAAAGAAGTGTACTAGACCTAAAAATCAATTCGTTGAGGAAATTTCTGACAATGTTTGTCGGTAGCACAAGACTCTATGAAATGTATCATGGACTGTGAGTAAACTGGGGAAGAAAAGCTTGTGAAATATGGTGCTACAGCATAATGTAGAAAACCGCGTGGGCTGATAATAAATGAAGTAGTTCTCCGCAGAATGAGCGAGGAAAAGTACATGGGGAAGGCGCTGACAAGAAGAACGGACGGGATGGTAGGACGTGTTAAGACATCAAGGAACAACTTCCACCGTACTAGGAGAAGATGTAGAGGGTAAAAACTTTAGCGAAAGACCGTAACTGTAAGACAACCAACAGACAACTGAGGATGTAGGTTGCATGTAAGTGCTACTCTGAGATGAGGAAGTTGGCACAGAGAGGAATTGGTGACGAGCCGCATCAAACCAGTTAGAAGAATGGAAAAAAAATGTTTCTTCCGACAGGTCCGTCTGATGCTACGGAATAAAACAAGTTCTTCAATAATACGTCTGAGTTGTATTACCAATTCGGTAAGGCACATACTGCTACCTAGTCGGCCGAAACACACACTTACAGACATAAAAGCATATACTTGATCAACGTTTGAACCAGCCAGAGTAAAAACAGATTTCTCGACCGGTAATTTTAATCTGTCAGTCAACTGAAAGTCCCCACAATTCTCATTGGTTTAGTATGCTCACTCAACACTAAACAGTTCAGCAGTATCAAAAATCAGTAGTTTCTAAAGTACGGCTGCATAGTATGACTGAATTGTATGACTGAATTGTAGACGTGGGAAGAAAGTTCAGTTTTTCACCATTAATCCAAAAACTGCCAGGAACATCATTTACAACTGATTTATCAGTTTCCGAACTGCTCAGATTCTCAACAAAACGAATAACAGAATTTTCACAAAACTACTAGAGCTGTAGACAATACGTCCTCTCGTTACTGAAGCTGAATCCGGACTCATAGTGAAGACATCATGCAAATATCTCCCACTTCACGAACGCGCAGTTGTTCTCCTCCCAAATTATCTCGAATATGCAGTAACCATTCAGCTTGATAGCTATTCTCGGACAACACGGCAGTTTCTCCATTAGCCCTCCTGAACTCCAAATTTAAATTTATCATATGTCCACAACTGTATTTTCCGAAAAGCAAACAGAATACCTGCATCTTACCTGTCTTAAGGGCATAAATAAATTACACTCCTGGAAATGGAAAAAAGAACACATTGACACCGGTGTGTCAGACCCACCATACTTGTTCCGGACACTGCGAGAGGGCTGTACAAGCAATAATCACACCCACGGCACAGCGGACACACCAGGAACTTCGGTGTTGGCCGTCGAATGGCGCTAGCGGCGCAGCATTTGTGCACCGCCGCCGTCAGTGTCAGCCAGTTTGCCGTGGCATACGGAGCTCCATCGCAGTCTTTAATACTGGTAGCATGCCGCGACAGCGTGGACGTGAACCGTATGTGCAGTTGACGGACTTTGAGCGAGGGCGTATAGTGGGCATGCGGGAGGCCGGGTGGACGTACCGCCGAATTGCTCAACACGTGGGGCGTGAGGTCTCCACAGTACATCGATGTTGTCGCCAGTGGTCGGCGGAAGGTGCACGTGCCCGTCGACCTGGGACCGGACCGCAGCGACGCAAGGATGCACGCCAAGACCGTAGGATCCTACGCAGTGCTGTAGGGAACCGCACCGCCACTTCCCAGCAAATTAGGGACACTGTTGCTCCTGGGGTATCGGCGAGGACCATTCGCAACCGTCTCCATGAAGCTGGGCTACGGTCCCACACACCGTTAGGCCGTCTTCCGCTCACGCCCCAACATCGTGCAGCCCTCCTCCAGTGGTGTTGCGACAGGCGTGAATGGAGGGACGAATGGAGACGTGTCGTCTTCAGCGATGAGAGTCGCTTCTGCCTTGGTGCCAATGATGGTCGTATGCGTGTTTGGCGCCGTGCAGGTGAGCGCCACAATCAGGACAGCATACGACCGAGGCACACAGGGCCAACACCCGGCATCATGGTGTGGGGAGCGATCTCCTACACTGGCCGTACACCTCTGGTGATCGTCGAGGGGCACTGAATAGTGCACGGTACATCCAACCCGTCATCGAACCCATCGTTCTACCATTCCTAGACCGGCAAGGGAACTTGCTGTTCCAACAGGACAATGCACGTCCGCATGTATCCCGTGCCACCCAACGTGCTCTAGAAGGTGTAAGTCAACTACGCTGGCCAGCAAGATCTCCGGATCTGTCCCCCATTGAGCATGTTTGGGACTGGATGAAGCGTCGTGTCACGCGGTCTCCACGTCCAGCACGAACGCTGGTCCAACTGAGGCGCCAGGTGGAAATGGTATGGCAGGCCGTTCCACATGACTACATCCAGCATCTCTACGATCGTCTCCATGGGAGAATAGCAGCCTGCAGTGCTGCGAAAGGTGGATATACACTGTGCTAGCTCCGACATTGTGCATGCTCTGTTGCCTGTGTCTATGTGCCTGTGGTTCTGTCAGTGTGATCATGTGAGGTATCTGACCCCAGGAATGTGTCAATAATGTTTCTCCTTCCTGGGACAATGAATTCACGGTGTTCTTATTTCAATTTCCAGGAGTGTATTTTGATACTAGAATACTTAAAGTAGCTACTTTATAATAAGCATTTCGTACCATGTATGTGAATCACTGCACCATTACAGATTTTAACATGCATGCTTACTCATTATTAATTATTATCAAATTCTAAGATTCGCATTTCGTACATGTGCTACATAAACCTGGTGGGTCACTTCTATAGGGCACAGAGGCACTGAGTGCGGTATGATTCCCAATTGCCAATGCATACCAATACGCCACAACAAGTACACCCGCATGTCAACAAATCTCGACTACTGTCAGTAAACTATTACCTTACAAAACGTCTGTAAAGTCTCGTTGGGGAGCCACGAACTTTTTCGTGATGCATACGTTGTGTTATATGTTCTCGGTTCAATAATCTCGACATGACGGTTCCAGCATTCAGCAATATACGCACTACACTTCAAACTACTGGCTCTCCCTTACAAGAGAGGCTGTGGAATTTAGGAGGGGCAGCAATAATATTCATGGAGATGTGTCAAATGTTCAAACGTGTGTGAATTCGTAAGGGACCAAACTGCTGAGATCCTCGGTCCCTAGACTTACACACTACTTAAACTAACTTAATCTAAGTTAAGCTAAGAACAACACACACGCCCATACCCGAGGGAGGACTCGAACCTCCAGCGGGAGGGTACTCGTATCCAGCGGTGCTTGGAAGCTATCACACGATCCGGACAGAGTTCATAGTTTTCTCTTCGCTCCACAGGCTAACTGCGACCTGGCTCATTTATGGGACGGTGTTCTTTTTAGACAGTATAGAAGTAGTCTAGGAATAGGGCAGAGTGAACCCCGATCGAGAATGTTGAGGACAGTACTTGCAGTTCCAGCGTTCGGTGACAATTAAGGAAAACCAACAAAACCATGGACAGAATGGGGGAGTGCAATTACTTTAGTTTCTTTGTGGTACAATATTAGCCCTTTTACAGGACAAAAATTAAAATTTGATGTACATTAGGACGTATGTAAACACTAAAGAACCAAAGAAACACCAGCCTAATATCGTGTAGGGCCCCCATAACACACAGAAGTGCCGCAGCACGACGTGACATGGATTTGACTAATGTCTGAAGTGGTTCTCGAGCGAACTGAGGCCAAGAACCCTGCAGGGCTGTCCAAAAGTCCGTAAGAGTACGAAGCGGTGGAGATCTCTTCGCCCGCATCTCGTGGTCATGCGGTAGCGTTCTCGCTTCACACGCCCGGGTTCCCGGGTTCGATTCCCGGCGGGATCAGGGATTTTCTCTGCCTCGTGATGGCTAGGTGTTGTGTGGTGTCCTTAGGTTAGTTAGGTTTAAGTAGTTCTAAGTTCTAGGGGAATGATGAACATCGATGTTAAGTCCCATAGTGTTCAGAGCAATTTGAACCTTTTTTTGGAGATCTCTTCTGAACAGCACGTTGGTCAAAATGTTCATGTCTGAGGAATTTGGTGGCCAGCGGAAGTTTATAAAATCAGAAGAGAGTTCCTGGAGCTACCCTGTAGCAATTGCCACCCTGGGTGGACGATCGGTTCTAGGCGCCACAGTCTGGAACCGCGCGACCGCTACAGTCGCAGGTTCGAATCCTGCCTTGGGCATGAATGTGTGTGCTGACGTTAGGTTAGTTGGTTTAAGTAGTTCTAAGTTCTGGGCGACTGATGACCTGAGAAGTTAAGGCCCATAGTGCTCAGAGCCATTTGAACCATCTGTAGCAATTCTGAACGTGTGTGGTGTTGCATTGCCCTGCTAGAACTGCCCAGATACGTCGGAATGCACAATGGACGTGAATGGATGCAGGTGATCAGACAAGATGCTATCGTACGTGTCATCTGAGGAGTCATATCTCGACGTTATGAAGGGTCCCGTATCGCTCAAACTGCACATGCCCCGTATCGTTACTGGGCCTCCACCAGCTCGAACCATCCCTTGGTGACATACGAGGTCCATGGGTTCATGAGGTTGTCTCCATACCCGTACATGCCCATCGGCTCGATACAATTTGAAGCGAGGCTCGTCTGACTAGGAAACATGTTTCCAGTCAACAACAGTCTAATGTCAGTGTTTACAGGCCCAAGCGAGGCGTAAAGCTCTGAGTTGTACAGTCGTGAAGGTTACACGAGTGGGCCTTCGGCTCAGAAAGACTAGATCGATGATTTTTCGTTGAATGGTTCATACGCTGACACTTGATGATGACCCAGCAATGAAACCTGCAGCAATCTGTGGAAGGATTGTACTTCTGTCACGTTGAATGCTTCTCTTCAGTCGTCGTTGGTCCCGTTCTAGCAGGATCTTTTTCCGACCACAGTGATGTTGGAGATTTGATGTTCTACCGCAGGAGTCTCCAAACTACGGCACGCGGGCCGAAACTGGCCCGCGAGGGCCGGCAAACCGGCCCGCGTTAGCTGGCCGGACATCCCTGGTATCCGGTCCGCCATTTATTTGAGGTGGTGCCTATACTGCCAACAATTGAGTTTCGAGGCCTGTCGTGACCTATACACCGCGACGGTTTCGGGGTTAGAATAGGCCCGCAGTATTCCTGCCTGTCATAAGAGGCGACTAAAAGGACCTTTTCGACCTTATATGATGGTACCCTGTTGGGTTTGACCTCCATCTCTCAAAATTTTCCGAAGAGCGAGCCGATTGGGGAAGGGCGCTTTACTTGGTGCATTGTGTAGATCTTGCCATCAGATCTTTCGCCAGCTTATACATCGTTGTACTGCAGTCCTGTCCGCTCTTCATCTCTTGGGCATGACTCTTTTTCTGCGTGCAGATACCACCTTGCACTGTGCAGTGCCTCTTTCTGCACCGACAGCGACCATGGACCACATGTTACCTAACATCCAGCACGGTAGCCAGTCCGTTGTGGTGGGGCCGCCATGTACCCTGTTGGTTGTAGCCCCCTGACAACACAGGGATCGCTCTACTGATGCCTGCGCCGTTAACTCCCCACTTATGCCAAGGAGTAGATGCCTATCCTCCTGGGGTATCGGGACTCCCGGCAAAGGCCATCCTGCCAAGTGGCTCTTGCCGTGGCTGGGTGGCGCCCGTGGGGAGGGCCCTTGGTCGAAGTAGGTGGCATCAGGGCGGATGACCCGCAATGAAGCGTGGTACATCGTCTCTCGCTGGTGGCCAGCCGCCAGCAGTCTCTAAGCGTTCTCGGGCTCTGTTTAACGCTCAGAAGTACGATCCGTCAACGTTTCCCTCCATGGTCACACCGTGGGAGGAACGTAAGTCTCAGGATGGCAGTAGCAGTTATTTGCCCCGCTTCTTAGTTTGTACGAGGGTTGATGGAGAGTCTTTTCTCTCCACAAAGCCTCAGTTCTTCGTCGAGCATTTAGAGGACAAGTTTGGGGAGGTGGAGGGCTTGTAAAAAATGCGCTCTGGGTCGGTCCTGGTACAAACGGCATCCTCTGCCCAGTCACGACGGTTACTCGCTTGTGACAAGTTGGGGGATGTTGCCGTTACGATCACACCCCATAAGAGTTTAAATATGGTCCAGGGAGTTATTTAACATAGGGATCTTCTTTTGCAGTCTGATGAAGAGCTGCGCGCCAATTTAGAGCGCCGAGGTGTACATTTCGTCCGGCGCGTTCATCGGGGTCCGAAGGACAATCAGATTACTACCGGTGCCTTCATCTTGGCCTTCGAATGGGATACATTACCGGAAAAGGTCAAGGTGATGGTCTACCGATGTGACGTTAAGCCCTATATCCCTCCCCCGACGCGGTGCTTTAAGTGCTGGAATTTCGGCCATATGTCTTCTCACTGCACTTCCAGCCTCACATGTCGAGATTGCGGACGCCCATCACATCCCAATACTCCATGTGCCCCGCCTCCCATCTGTGTCAACTGCGGGGAGCACCATTCACCTTGCTCGCCAGACTGCCGAATTTTCCAGAAAGAGCGTAAAATCATGGAATACAATACCCTGGACCGACTAACCTATACTGAGGCCAAGAGGAAATACGACCGACTCCATCCTGTGAGAATGACATCTTCCTACGCTGCTGCTACAACACCTGTGCTAGCCCCATCTGCTTCTCCAATTGTGGCCGGATCGACGAGTAGTAAAACGCCTCCTGCCCCTCGCCAGTGGGGGGCTCTACCCACCGGGTTGCTCCTGCGCCACCTACCTCAGGAGCAACACCATCCCACCCATCGGGGAAGTCCATCCCCACTTCTAAGCCGGAGAAGTGTCCAACTTCTTCGGCTTCTCACGCTCGCAAGGGGTCCCTTGGGTCCCTCCCTTCCCAGGTTTCCGGCAGCGAGAAGCCTGACGACCGACAATGGCGTAAGTGCCCGCAATCAGCTGGTCGTAGGGCTTCACGATCCTCCTCCGTCCTGGAGACTGAATCGGTGAAGCCCTCCCAGCCGGTGCGACCCAAGGAACGGCGTGAGAAACCCAAGAATAGCTCTCAGCCCAAGGAACTAACGGTGGCAGCCATCCCACCGCAACCTTCCAGCTCTGCGTCTGAGGATGCGGTGGAGATTCTGGCATCCGCTGAGGACCTCGATCTCGCCGGTCCATCAGACGCCATGGAAAGCACTATCACAGGTGCTAAATCGGAGGCAGCAGGTGACCCAGCGGCGTAATCTCCCTTCCCAGTCCCGTCAAGCCTTTCTCAGTCATGGGCAACACCATCCTCCAGTGGAACTGCAGCGGTTTGTTCCACCATCTAGCTGAGCTCCGCCAACTTATCAGCCTTCACCCTTTCCTCTGCATTGCTCTGCAGGAAACTTGGTTTCCGGCAATGCGAACCCCCGCCCTCCGTGGCTATCGGGGTTATTATAAGAACCGGGCAGCTTATGAAAGGGTGTCTGGTGGCGTCTGCATCTATGTCCTGAACTCTCTTCACAGCGAGTCTGTACCTCTCCACACACCTTTAGAGGCTGTCGCTGTTCAGGTGTGGACGCCACAGGCTGTACCATCTGCAGTATTTACCCTCCACCGGATGGTGATGTCGCGCAGCATGTCCTGGCTGCTCTGATAGCTCAATTGCCTCCACCTTTCCTGTTACTGGGCGACTTTAACGCCCATAACCAACTGTGGGGTGGGTCAGTGGCAACAGGTCGAGGCGCCATCGTTGAGCATTTATTGGCGCAGCTCGATCTCTCGATCTTAAATGATGGTGCATTCACACACTTCAGTGTGGCACATGGCACATACTCCGCCATTGACCTTTCCATCTGTAGCCCTAGCCTCTTACCGTCTGTCCAATGGAGAGTGCATGACGACCTGTGTGGCAGTGACCACATTCCGATCTTTCTGTCACTGCCACAGCGTCAGTCTTCTGGGCGCCCTAGCAGATGGCCTATGAATCAGGCTGACTGGGACTTGTTCTCCTCCACTGCCGCTATTGAGCCTCTCTCCAACGATGCCATTGATGCAGTGGTTCAATTGGTCACCACCGGCATCGTTACTGCCGCCGAATCTGCCATTCCCCGTTCTTCTGGGTCCCTTCGGCGGCGGACTGTGCCTTGGTGGTCGCCTGAGATCGCTGAAGCGATTAAAGCTCGCCGGCGGGCGCTCCAGCGTCACAAGCGACATCCCTCAATCGACCACCTTATCGCGTTCAAACGGCTGCGTGCGCGAGCCCGCTGCATTATCCGCCAACGCAAGCAGGAATGCTGGGAGCGGTATGTGTCCACATTGGCCTCCATGTCACTCCATCGCAGGTCTGGGCCAAGATTCGCCGCCTCTATGGCTATCGGACCCCTGTCAGGGTCCCTGCGCTCTCACTGAATGGAGCAGTTTGTACTGACTCCGACGTCATTGCAAACCGCTTGGCAGAGCATTTTGCTATGACTTCCGCTTCTGCCAACTACCCCATGGGCTTCCGCTCCATTAAGGAGCGGATAGAACGTCGGAGTCTTTCTTTTCGCACTCACCATCCTGAATTGTACAATGTTCCATTCAGTGAGTGGGAATTTCGAAGTGCCCTCGCCGCTTGTCCTGATACCGCTCCTGGGCCAGATAGCATCCACTCTCAGATGCTGAAACACCTTTCAATGGACTGCCAGCGACGCCTCCTCGATCTTTACAACCGCATTTGGGTCGACGGTGAGTTTCCGTCGCAATGGCGGGAAAGTCTTGTTGTCCCCATTCTGAAACCAAGGAAGAACCCTTTGGAGGTGGACAGCTACCGTCCCATTAGCCTCACCAACGTTCTTTGCAAGTTGCTTGAACGGATGGTGAGCCGGCGCTTGAATTGGGTACTGTAGTCTCGAGGCCTTCTGGCTCCGTCTCAGGGTGGGTTCCGTAAAAACTGCTCCGCCGCCGACAATCTGATGAGCCTGGAGTCGGCCATCCGTACTGCCTTTGCCCGCCGTCAGCATCTGGTTGCTGTCTTTTTCGACGTGCGGAAGGCGTATGATACGACATGGCGTCATCACATCCTTTCTACGCTTCATGGACGGGGTGTTCGGGGCCCTCTGCCGATCTATATCCGCAATTTTCTGTCGTATCGTACCTTCCGCGTGCATGTCGCGGCCTCATATAGTTCCTCTCAAGTCCAGGAGAACGGTGTGCCACAGGGTTCTGTTCTCAGTGTGTGTCTGTTTTTAATAGCTATTAACGGGCTCGCTGCGGCCGTGGGAAATACTGTTTCCGCTTCCCTGTATGCTGACGACTTCTGCCTTTACTACAGCTCTATTGGCATTGCAGCTTCTGAACGTCGGCTACAGGGCGCATTCCGCAAGGCGCAGTCTTGGGCTGTAGCGCATGGTTTTCAGTTTTCCGCAGCCAAGACCTGCGTTATGCATTTCTGCCGGCGACGCACTGTTCACCCGGAGCCGCAGCTTTGTCTTGACGGCGAGCTTCTTAAAGTGGTGGAGTCACATAGGTTTTTGGGGATGGTTTTTGATGCCCGGTTGACTTGGCTGCCTCATATTCGGCAGCTTAAACAGGCCTGTTGGCGGCATCTAAATGCTCTGCGATGCCTGAGCCACACCAGGTGGGGCGCCGACCGATCTACTCTCCTACGGCTTTAGCAGTCGTTAATCCAGTCCCGTCTGGACTACGGGAGTCTGGCTTATGGTTCAGCATCCCCATCTGCGTAGGGGGTGCTGGACCCAATCCTCCACAGCGGGATACGCCTTGCCACTGGTGCCTTCCGAACCAGTCCTGTGGACAGCATACTTGTGGAGGCAGGTGTCCCTCCACTGCGGTTACGACGCCAACAATTACTGGCTGCTTATGCTGCCCATGTTTTTAGCTTGCCCGGGCATCCAAATTATCGTGTCCTTTTCCCGCAGTCAGTCGTTCATCTGCCAGAACGTCGGCACCGGTTGGGTTGTCCGATCGCCGTACAGCTTCTTTCCTGGCTTGGGTGTTTCCCAGTTCCACCTCCTTTCTGGGTCCCTCTGCGTACACCCCCGTGGTGTGTGCCTCGCCCTTGCCTTCGGCTCGACTTGGCACATGGCCCGAAGGACTCAGTCCCTCCGGAGGCCTTCCGACGCCGCTTTTATTCCATCCTGGCCACGTATCAGGGCTCTGGCGTTGTCTACACCGACGGCTCGATGGTTGCTGGTCTAGTCGGTTATGCACTAACTCTAGGGGACCATTCTGAACAACGTTCGTTGCCGGCTGGCTGCAGTGTTTACACTGCTGAACTGGTCGCCATCTTTCGTGCCCTAGAGTATATCCGATTCTGCTCAGGTAAGTCCTTCGTTATCTGTAACGATTCCCTGAGCGGTTTACGAGCTCTCGACCAGTGTTTCCCTCGTTCTCGTCTGGTGATGGCTATCCAGGAGTCCCTGCATACTCTCGCCCGTAGCGGCAGGTCTGTGGTCTTTGTTTGGACCCCAGGCCATGTTGGTATACGCGGCAATGAATCTGTTGACCGCCTGGCGAAAGAGGCCACCAGTGCGCCATCTCTGGAGATTGGCCTCCTGGCGGCTGATTTGCGGGCAGTCTTACGCCGCAAAGTTCTCTCGTTTTGGGATGCTGAATGGTGCGGTCTGACCACCCCTAACAAACTCCGTGCAGTCAAGGACACGACGACTGTGTGGCGGTCATCCATGCAAGCCAACCGCAGGGACTCGGTCGTTCTTTATCGGCTTCGCATTGGCCACACCCGACTCACGCACAGTTATTTACTGTGTCGTGAGGATCCCCCCTCTTTGTCGTTGTGGGGCGTCCTTGACGGTAGTCCATATTCTGTCGGAGTGCGCCGTTTTAACCGTGCTCAGGCAGACTTTTGCAATACCTGACACGCTCTCTGCTCTTTTATCAGATGACTCTGCCATGGTGGACTTGGTTTTGTGTTTTATTCGGGCAGCGAGTTTTTATCCTTTAATCTGAGTTTTTTTTAGTGTTGATTCTGGCTTTTAGCCTCTGATTTTAAACTGAGTTTTAAAAATGTTCTTGGTGGTTGGCTTTTCCTCTTTTTCTCTACGGTCGGCCAACCACCGTCACACTGTGTGTTTAATTTGTTTTGTCTGGTCTCTGTCAGAGTATTTATGTCCTGTTTCGTTTGCTGTCTTTCCTATTGTTCGTTTTTTATTCTCTTCGGGTGGTTATAGTTTTTATGGAACAAGGGACCGATGACCATAGTAGTCTGGTCCCTTTAATTCCACAAACCAACCAACCAACCATACACCGCGACATTGTCGGAGCAAAGCGGAAGGTCATAGTTAAGCTTGTGGCTATCGACAATAAACAGACAGACCATTCTCCGTGCGAGTGAAAAAACAGGTTAACAGATTAGTTTGGCGAAAATATTTTAATTAAAAAATCTTTTCATTTTATTCTACTCACTAGTCTGGTGCAAGTCTTTCAAATGGACGCCAGTTCGGCGACTAGCCTTAGTAACCAGTCATTATGGAAGATGATTCGTAAGCAAGGTTTCACTTTCCTTACGTATTTCTATTTTCAGATTTTCCTTGTCTCTTCGAATTCATGTATATACACTCCTGGAAATGGAAAAAAGAACACATTGACACCTGTGTGTCAGACCCACCATACTTGCTCCGGACACTGCGAGAGGGCTGTACAAGCAATGATCACACGCACGGCACAGCGGACACACCAGGAACCGCGGTGTTGGCTGTCGAATGTCGCTAGCTGCGCAGCATTTGTGCACCGCCGCCGTCAGTGTCAGCCAGTTTGCCGTGGCATACGGAGCTCCATCGCAGTCTTTAACACTGGTAGCATGCCGCGACAGCGTGGACGTGAACCGTATGTGCAGTTGACGGACTTTGAGCGAGGACGTATAGTGGGCATGCGGGAGGCCGGGTGGACGTACCGCCGAATTGCTCAACACGTGGGGCGTGAGGTCTCCACAGTACATCGATGTTGTCGCCAGTGGTCGGCGGAAGGTGCACGTGCCCGTCGACCTGGGACCGGACCGCAGCGACGCAAGGATGCACGCCAAGACCGTAGGATCCTACGCAGTGCCGTAGGGAACCGCACCGCCACTTCCCAGCAAATTAGGGACACTGTTGCTCCTGGGGTATCGGCGAGGACCATTCGCAACCGTCTCCATGAAGCTGGGCTACGGTCCCGCACACCGTTAGGCCGTCTTCCGCTCACGCCCCAACATCGTGCAGCCCGCCTCCAGTGGTGTTGCGACAGGCGTGAATGGAGGGACGAATGGAGACGTGTCGTCTTCAGCGATGAGAGTCGCTTCTGCCTTGCTGCCAATGATGGTCGTATGCGTGTTTGGCGCCGTGCAGGTGAGCGCCACAATCAGGACAGCATACGACCGAGGCACACAGGGCCAACACCCGGCATCATGGTGTGGGGAGCGATCTCCTACACTGGCCGTACACCTCTGGTGATCGTCGAGGGGCACTGAATAGTGCACGGTACATCCAACCCGTCATCGAACCCATCGTTCTACCATTCCTAGACCGGCAAGGGAACTTGCTGTTCCAACAGGACAATGCACGTCCGCATGTATCCCGTGCCACCCAACGTGCTCTAGAAGGTGTAAGCCAACTACGCTGGCCAGCAAGATCTCCGGATCTGTCCCCCATTGAGCATGTTTGGGACTGAATGAAGCGTCGTCTCACGCGGTCTGCACGTCCAGCACGAACGCTGGTCCAACTGAGGCGCCAGGTGGAAATGGCATGGCAAGCCGTTCCACAGGACTACATCCAGCATATCTACGATCGTCTCCATGGGAGAATAGCAGCCTGAATTGCTGTGAAAGGTGGATATACACTGTACTAGTGCCGACATTGTGCATGCTCTGTTGCCTGTGTCTATGTGCCTGTGGTTCTGTCAGTGTAATCATGTGATGTATCTGACCCCAGGAATGTGTCAATAAAGTTTCCCCTTCGTGGGACAATGAATTCACGGTGTTCTTATTTCAATTTCCAGGAGTGTATATGAATATATGTGTCTGTGAATACATGTATTTATGTATGTATATATATATATATATATATATATATATATATATATATATATATATATATATATACAGTATATTGTATATGTGTTCCTGTGTTGTGGTTAGTTCTGATTGCATAGTTCTATTTCCATTACTTTATTTCATTCCCTAAACCTAAGAAGGAACTGACCCACAGTTGTATGTCTCATACTATACGGTACAACGTGATCAAAGCAAAGACGCTGCGAATGACATTCCTTCGTTGGCGGTAATACACACTCTCTGGTCGCAATCTTTATGCAGGAACATCTATGGAGTGAGCATTTAGAAGCGTAGAACAGAAATTTTATGGCAAACATAAACTGTTTCCCAAGTAACGTGACAATGGTATGCCGTAAGGTTTGATCGTAGGGCTCTACACATTTTTCATGACATTGCATCGCTAATGCAGACAGATCTGGTTCAAAGGCACTGCCGATTCCGTACACGAGTCTCACAGGTTTCTTCATAATTTTCGTTCAACATCTGGGATAGACGTAGCTTAAAGCTTTGCCAAAAATAAATGGAAGGACGTTTCGCTTTTTGCGTCAACTGTCACAGCTGAGGACGTTTCAATACAAGTACATATTCTATACTTTCGTTTCGATTCCGAGTACTTTTAGAATCGAGTAATTCTTTCGATACATATTTCGTATCGAAAGAAAAGTAATTGTATCTCAAAGATTTTAGGCCCATATCCAGGTTGGTGACAGCCTGCGTCTGCTGTTCAGATGGGGACAATCAGCTAACATACAGCTTGATTTACGTCTTTTGGTTATGTCGCAAGAGAAGCGTCGGAGCGAACGACGTCTGTTAAAATATCAAAAATGGTTCAAATGGCTCTGAGCACTATGGGACTCAACTGCTGTGGTCATCAGTCCCCTAGAGCTTAGAACTTCTTAAACCTAACTAACCTAAGGACATCACACACATCCATGCCCGAGGCAGGATTCGAACCTGTGACCGTAGCAGTCACACGGTTCCGGATTGCGCGCCTAGAAGCGCGAGACCACCGCGGCCGGCCCGTTAAAATATCTAAAATTATACCAATTATTAACTCTTTGTCAATAGAAGTTAATAGTATCACTTTAATCTCTCCAATTGTCAAAAAATCGAAGGAAGTTTTGTAGACTGAGCTGAAGGAAATAGTTGAGTTTACTGAATTGAATGAGCTTGCTGGCAATGCTACGCAGTTGAATCCGAGGTTTAAAAACATGCGTCTTCAAAATCGAGCAGCATGCCGGTGAGCCACACAAAAACTCAAGATGTATGGTTTGGCTGTAGTCCGAAGAAAACCAGAGGAAGATGTTGCTAGGTCTAGGTCGACAGAGGAATAGGACTTTCGAAAAGATCATAAAAAGCTAGCAGGAGGCTACAAAAAAGTAAACACACTAATTGACGAAGTATCTCTCTATTCGTTATATAAAACAGCAACGAAACTACAGAATGCGAGAGCATGAAAGTAATTTATCTGTATTTACACAAAAATTCTCAACAATATTTAATTTTTCGTCGCAACATCTGTGGCTTGTGATTGTTTGTTTTAAAACACTGCTGCAACTAGGGCTCAGAACACAATTACGTTGTTTCTTAAATATTTATAGGAATTGCTCTTTTGGAGAAACCTTCCAAAAGGTGAATTTTTCTTTTTATTACACCACATAAAAAGCAATCCAGCAAGATAATGAATTTATCCGAAAATACTTCATTCGCATAAAGGTACAAAAGTAGTATCGATATAAGTATGTATCGACATTTTTGTAGAACTCAAATACTATTTTACCAAGTTGAACTGAATAGATTTCGATACTTTACTGCTATCGGAACATACCTAGTCACAGTTCAGATGTTGAAACTTTTTTGTTATTAGAACCGATGGAATAAGCACCGATATTTTTTATGTTTTGTACGCTATTTGATCGTATAGCTAATCCTCTGTTTAGATAAATTATGCTGGGGTGGCGTTGCGAATTTTCTTCATAGTACGCAAAAGTGAATGTATCCTGAAAACATTGAATTTGCAGCTATGTCATGCCGCAAATTAGCGAGTCATCACATACTGAAATATTTTCGGGGACGAAATTATTCCATTTCCTTCTGGTACCATATATCCATTCTTAGTTCGTGCTCAGGAAAATTGAGGTACTGATTCTCCACACTGCATATAATACTACTACTACTACATTGCGCTATTGTTACTACTTTAAAATAAGTGCAATGGTTAGGACATCTCTGTAAACCGCTGGTAATGAGTAAAGTTCACACACATAAATCTTATCTTCAGTTCAGAACTGATCTAATCTGTACACTTATAATTGACTGACTGCCTACCTACTTCTGAACTATCGAATTTGTCTCGCACTTGTAAAGTACGTAGTAATGTTGCCACGCGAATCATCCCTACACAGTTAGCTCTCTATTGCACTGTGCCTCGATAAATTTGAAGAAAGGAACCGCCTGTTATTGGAATATAGCCCTAACGATAAGCAATAGTTCGAGGCAGTTACCTACGTAAAGTAATTTTTCCTGCTTCGACACGTCTAGATCTATGTAACAGCGGCAACTATTCGCCACTGCTGTTACTAATATAGGACACTGTAAAAACTAGAGAAATGAGAAATATTTTGGTCTTCAAAACGTAAATAAACAGGAATATTTTGAAGTCCCGTGGCCCTTCTGGTTTTACCTTGGGAAGAAGCATAGTATGCTACGCCCTCTGGCCGCAATGGACTCCACTATAGAAGATTCTGATGTGTTATTCCATTACTTCTTCCGATGTAACTTGCTTTCCTAACGAAGCTCGGAACTTCATGTCAACCTAAGGCGACAAGTGGACCGAGAACATTCAGTACATTGTTGAATAATTGTTCTGTGTGCTAACTGTAGGCTGAAACAAAGTAATACTCAACAAATGAAACTATGGAATAGAGAAGATCACTGACTGCCACAGGCGTTTTTAATTTTTGAAAAACTGTGCTCTCTGCAGATTTTGCCCACACAAGACATCAAAATGCCACCCACTGGCTGTTTTATCATTGACATTAGATGTCGTTGGACAGACAAGTTCCCTGTGGTTAATCTCCTATTAAAAACTCTGTTGTCTTTACGAGGGGGAAGGAATGTCTTTGTGGGTCTCCTGCTAAGCAAAAATATTTGGTGTTACCATATTCCGTCATGACACTGACACGCTGAGTGCTTTGGTACGGAAGCGATAGTAGTTAAGCCACCTTCAGTTTGAAACTATTTCATAACAGTGCTACCATCAATAATTTTTATATTGTTGGCAATGATAAAGAAGTATTTCCGTAAATATTAGGTGTACTGTTTGTAAATAAGTAACGTCTCATTTTTTAATTTTTAACAGTTTCAATATATACCTAACTTTATCAGACCTTTTTTGGCTTCAGGTCTGTATGTGGTTGTCCTTTCTTAGATCAAGAGTTATGAAATATTGTGGTATGTCGAATACGTAAAAGTGTGGAAGCGATTAATTTTATTACGCAACAGCACTTTGTTTGTCAGGGGAAGTGTCTGGCTAATCTGTGTGGGCCTCGCGTTTCACTTTCATGCAAACCCTGTCGATTACTTTTTTTACTACGGAACTGACTACCGCAGTACTTGGTTCGGGTGCCATTACTGTTACTGAGCTCACAGCTTTGAAATAGCTTACAAGTTATGGAAGATGAGCAAATGAAAGTAGACTGTCATTATTAATCAATTGCTGACGTATTCCTCTCAGAATAAAACCCAATTTCGGGTCTTTCTTCATAAAACATGTATACTATTTAGTGTTTCAGAACTGATATTAGCAAATAATTTTTTTTGCGTTTTGAGCTTTTCTTCCTCCGAGACAGCAGTTGTGAAATAGTTTCTCCTTAAAGGATTTGAGGTATACCGTACTTGAGTACCTTACTACACTTTTCTACATCTTATTCGCTGTAACAAAACACCGAAGTAATATGCTGTTCCCTAAGGAAATGAAATGATACAATTACGTTCATGTTATACGCTTACACTATCCAGAGATGTGCAGTTACCTAAGAGAGAACTGGATCCGAAAAAAATTCTTGTAAGATTCGCCTTCCGAAAATTTCAGTCTAGAACAACACTCTTCACGAAAAAAGTTGTAAAATTGTGCACTTCACGAAACGTATGAATGTGGCAGTCTTTGAATATAGGATTAATGAGTGCCGTCCAGAGCCATTCACTTCATAGAAATACTTGAAAGTAAAAAGTATGTAGAGATATTAAGTGCAACGACAACATTTACGGTGTAGCAGAAATGTTGACAAACCTTAAATATCAAATAGTCGAAGAAAAGACGATCTTCTCAAGTAACCAGAAACATCAAAAGTCGTTTCTGACCGCGAAATATAAGAATATCCATTATCCACATCTATTCGATCCCTCAGGTATGGTGGAAATAAAATCGGAACCATAACAGCTCGCACATAGGCTTTCAATCAGTTTACTCTGCCCATGCCAGAGAGACCTTAACACATTCTCGAAAGAAAAGTACTCTCCAGCACACACACACACACCACAGTGGTCTACAGCGTGTAGGTGAAGGTGTAGATGCCTATGGAAAACAGTGTGTGTGCATCGGGAGCAAGCCGCTTTTCTCGCTCAGCGGCATCTCTCGGTACAGTGGGGAACTCCTTCGTCGAGTCTTGTCTCTGCTGTCATCTCGCGGCCATCGCTGAACTACGTATTCCGTGTACCCACTCGCAGCCCTTCGCTCAGAAATATTAGACAATCTAGCCTCAGAACTAATGCTATACTCGATGATGCGCAGTAACCGATGTACGAATAAACTGAGCGGTACATAACATCGAAAGGGTTATCGTAATTATCCTCCTTAACGAATTCGAAATATCAGTGTGTTGCCGATACGGAAAAACTGATAAAGCACGCTGCACTCACCAATCTAATAGCGATTGCTCATTTCTTGTTTTAGACCCCCAGGATATGAAAGAACCGCAGTTTAACAACAAATGCCTCGAGAGTCATAAAATCGAACCAGCTGCCTGAAGGCATTGTGTTTACAACTGCCCGAGAACTGTAAGTAACATCTTGAAAAGGGAGCGCTTACTGTAAACAATAATAGTATAAGCATGGCTTTCGACACATGGTAGCGGATGGAAAACTTTGTACACAGGAGGTTTATCCTTTATCACAGAAACTGTCAACATCGAAGTGAGGAGTCTATTGATATGGATTGACCTCTGTTTCGCGTGATGGTCACCGCTACTGTCACAAGTATGTGACTAGACTCGTACTCGCAGTCACATCCCCGTCAGGTTGTCCAGAAGTTTCCAAAAATCGGTTCCATGGACTACTAGAATGAATTCTTCATCAGAATTTTGGAACTGTAAGGATAAATCTCACAATGATGAAAACGTGCAAGAACGTCTTTTCTGGACTTGACTAGAGGATGGCAGACGGTGGTGGACGTAGTTTAACATACGAAGCCTACATTGGTCAACAGCGTCACTGAAATTTGTTAGTACATAATGGTTCAGAATAAATTTCAATCGTCAGCTGCACAGTTTGAAAATTTATGTTGCTTTAACGGCTTCAACAGATATTAATCAGTAGTCTTTAGAAGATACCTGTATCTATCTAACAGAAACATAACGTCACGGCAAGTCCAAAAACATACAAATTGTAAGCAATAGTTACACACAGAGGTTGATAATTTGCAGTAACTTAGTCGCATTCCTACGTACACAAACGTGATCATTACTATAACTTTGAATATGTGTGTTTAATTATCACATACAATATGTGCATTTTGGTCATTCCATGGCATTATGTTTCTGTGAAGAACATATTGACATCTGCTAAACCAATATTATGTTTCTAGAGACATATCAATCTTTTGAAACCGGTAAAACAACATTAATTTACTACTTGTTCAACTGAAAACGCAGTTTCGTTCCATGTACCACAGTCTCTGAGAAAATAACGGTTGAATAAATTATAGATAATATGTGTGAGATGCGGTTGATATGCATCAGGCTAACATCTATCTCCTTCACAAAATGGGAAACAGCAGCTAACAACATACCGGAAACAAGAAATGTAGGTATCAAAATGTGGGACAGTTTTCTGCTAATGAGGCCCTACCCACTACCAGGTTGTTGATGTTTTATTTTGGTAGTGGGCCTAAATTTGTTTGAAGATTTGTATCGTGTCGGTTACAATCACGTCACGCATTGTTTAAGTGCGTATGTGAACAACTGCGGATTTTCACCATTTACCGCTCTTGTGATACAGACTCCACACGATTAATATTTACGTTCGCGCCCAATTTATTAAGTTCGTGAACCATTACATCGTACACATGGTCAGATCAACAAGTGTCTTATGAATATCTATTAAAATAAACTATCATATATTGTACCTCTAGTAACGATAAAACTATCTGAAACACGTCAGGAAATCATAAAATAAAAGTGAGTTTATGCAAATGTTTACATTTTTCCAACTGAAAGTTTTAGCCGTACCAAGCACATATTTTAAGCCTCAGGCTTCATATTACATTTTAATACATCGCTGGTACATGTGGATAGCTGTGCATCTTATTTCTAGCTATTTGCAGGATAAAAACAATAGAATGTTCCTGTTTGTTAACATTTTTTCCTTTTCTTTCTACTGCGAATAGGCCATCTGATGACCACTTTCCAGTTTCAGTTCTTCGTTCTTTGTTCTTTTCTTTTCTTCCAGTGTGCCTTCATCTGTATACTACGTTTCTTCTTTCTGTATTCACACCATTTTTTACCTACCGTGCCTTGAAATCCTTCAATTTTCAATATTTTTTCCCGAAATGCTTCTTTGTTATTTACGTCTCCTATTTTTATATTGTTACTTTCTAAATCCTTATCACTTCGTTGATCCACCTTGTTGTGGACTTCTTACCCTACAAATATTTAAATATCTTATTAATTAATCTTCTGTGTTGCATTCGGAATAGATGTCGAAACAACATTAGTCTTCTTTTTCTCATATGTTTAAAATATATTCTGTATTTCGATATATTTCAGCATTACTTCGTAATTTCCTACCTTCTCTTGTGTGTTGTGGACCTGATATTTTCCTTATAATTCGCCTTACCATTACTTCCAATTTATCTAAATTGTAGTTTAATTCCAGACATTCCTTGCATATAGGCATTCTGACTTCGCTACTGTGTTGTAATGCCTTATTTTTGCATTTCTGGATAGTCACTTTTTTGGGTAGAGGTCTTTAGTGATATCATTTGCTTTCCCTATTTTAAGCAACCTTTCCAAATCATTTTCTTGGATTATCTCCTCTACATATTTGAATTTCCTACCCTCTCTCATTCGCCAATATCTGTTTTCAGAAATTTTAGAGTGTACTTTACGTTTGTTACAAATTTTGGTTTTCTTCTGCAGAAATTCTAAGTCAGTTCTGCTGCCTATTTCTTCCAGGAGATTTATTTGCGGTATAGCAGATGACACATTTTCGGAAAGTATAGAAAAATTATCTGCAAGTGCAAGTTAGCTGATTTCGATCTTTTTGCTTTCTCTTCCTAACGTTATAGGTGAGATGTTCGACAAGTTTTTCGTTCTATAACGTTCAAAAAGAAACGAGCCAGAGGCATAATTACAGAGACCAGTACCTGTATGTTAGAAGTATTGACCCTGACTGTTGAGACACTTGTCCCACCGTTACACAAGCGGTGAATGGCTGTCTTGTATTATTCCTGGGGCTGCTACGTTAACCAGTTCGGCACGTGCAGCTGGACGTCGTCGTCTGAGGTGAATCGTTAGCCCCTCAGAGCCTTTTCAAGGGGACCAAAAATGTCGTAATCACAGTGAGGGTGGTCGAAAACCTCCCATTTTAATTTCTGCATGAGTGCCGTGACTGTGTTGGCCGTATGAGGCTTTGCATTGTTCTGGAGCAGAATGACCCCATGGGTGAGATTTGATAGCTTGGCGAAGGATGCTCAAGGTTTTGCGAGTAACGCTGGACATTCGCTGTTCCTCCGTGCTGCAGGAGGTGAATCAGAACGAAGCTATATTGATCAAAGACGAACGTCAGCATAATCTTTCCTGAACTCGTGTGGATGGCCTTGGCTGTTTTCGGTGCTGGTGACCCTGGATGCTTCCACTGGAGACTTCGTCGTTTTGATTCTGGTTACATGTGATGACACTGTAACTCATCTCCAGCCACTACTCGTGCCAGGATCGCACTCCCTTCTCGAGCATAGCGCTACAGATGTGCAAGACAGTGGGCCATCCGACAGGTTCCTGGTATGGTTGCAGACTGTGGGGCACACTTTGCCCATGTGCAGCTGTTCCTTGATGATGGTGCGAACACTTCGGACGCTCAATCCGACCATGGCAGCTACGGCTTTCACTGTCATTCAGCGGTCCTCGGTATTGGGTGCATCCACCAGCTGAATGATGTCATCGGTAATGCAGTGTGGTGCTCCTGATAGTGCATCATCGGCTAACGACACCCGTGCTTCCCTGAAGCACATGTGCCACTCCCTGACCCTTGCAAGGGGCATGCAGTGTTCGCTGCACACTTGTGGCATTCGTCGATGAATGTCCGTTCCTCCTACTCCTTCCGCTGTCAGGAAACAAACAACACCTCATTGCTGTTGATTTGACGCCTCCATGTCACTGTTTGCAATGTGACTGGCAGAGTCGTACTATTGATGCATGCTGCAGCTAGCTCTGTATAGTCACGTGACGTGCACTCGCGCCCTCTAGCGACGGTCTGTGAACTTCCACACTCTCGTCGGAACCACACCTCGTTACACACGCCACGATATTACCCTCCTGCCGCCGGTTTGCGCATTCCCAACTCCAGCTCGTTTCTTTTTGAAGTTCCCTCATAAATTCTTACTACTTTCTCTTACACACTATTTAAAAATTTGAAGATAGGCTGTCATCTTTTCGTGCACTTGTTTTTATATTGAAAGGCTGTGGAATTTCTCGCCTAAATTCTACTTTACAGACTGTATTTGTAACTTTTTTACGGATCAGGTTTCCCAGTTCAGACTTTTCGCCAAATTTTCGAATTATTTTATCTATAGTTCCTCTGTCCACAGAAGCAAAAGCCTTTTCGAAATCCACAAACATAACTACAATATCCTTTGAATTAAGTAAGTAGCGGCAAATTACTGACTTGAGATTAAATATTTATTCTGAGCATGACCTTCCTTTCCTAAAACCATCTTGATATCCACCTAAATGACTGTCTAGTGTTGTTTCTATTCTGCTTTCTGAAATATTGGAAGTTACTTTAACGCTACTGGCAGTAAAGAGATTCATCTATAATTATTTACATCCTGTTTATTACCTTTTTGTGGAATGGGTGTATTAAGACAACTTCCTATTCCCCTGGAAATTGTTTCAGTTTTCCAGATTTCTTCAAAGAGTAAATTTAGCTCCTTTGCTATATTTGGCAAGGATTACTTCGGAAGTTCAGCTGTAATAGAATCTTTTCCAATAGCTTTGTTGTTCTTGAGGGTCTTAATCTTGCATTTCTTCTACTGTTGCTGTAAATCTTCTTCTAAACTTTCGTTAATACCTGAGAATTACAATTCGTGACTTGGTTCAGCGTAGTTCAGAATCGCACGAAAATATCTTGCTAGTTCTTCACAATTTTAGGTGTTGCTTAACCAAATTTTCCCGTTTTCGTTTTTGAAGCGGACATTTAGAGTCTGGTACCCCTTTAATTTGTTCTTAAAAGTTTGATAAGAGACACATGTATTATTTTTTACAAACTTTTTGTCTGTTTCCAAAAGTTTTTTCCTTTTCATAGCCTCATTTGCTGTTTCTGATTAACGTGGCTGTTTCCTTTCTTTGTTGTTTAAATTGATCATGACCTTCAATTTTCTCTGGGCAGTTCCATTTTTCCCACAATTTAGTCCATGCTGCTACGGCTTCTTCGCATATTTGTTTCTACCATATTTTCCTTTTATTTTTTATTGACCCAAATATTCTCTGTCTGATATTTCTTGCCATTTGTCATGTTTAGCTATTTTAATTTTGTTGTGACAATTTTTAATTGAGTCTTTTGTTATAGTAAGACTTTGTGTTATATTTTATTAATACGTGTGTATAGGGTGTACATAAAGTCCTGGAACACTCTCAAATATTTATTGTACAAGAACTAAACATTGTACAGATGTCGCGTTTTGAAGAGAAACTCTGAAAGCTTCTTCTTTTTTTGGAGCATTCGATATGCAAACCATGAGTGACCCGGCATACGTTAATACGGGAATCGAATTCTTGCCATACCCGTCCCAGCATGGCATCGTCGACTGGGGCAGTCGCTGCCCGTATTCCCTCCCGGAGCTCTACTACATCACGTGGCAGAGGCGGTACATACACCAGATTTCTAATGTGTCAACACAGGGAAAAGGTACAAGGATTGAGATCTGGTGATCGGGGAGGCCATTTCGTGCAACAGCTCGCTCCGCACCTGAACTCGCCATGTTTGCGACTAGCGCTGACTATCGGCAAACTACCAAACTACGCATGGCAGTATACATGAAAAAAAACTTTCGCGATTACTCTTCAAAATGACATATGTATGATGCCAGTACAATGTTTGGTTCTTGTGCAATGAATAATTGAAAGTGTTCAAGGACCTTACGTGCACCCTGTATATATACGATTAGGGCGTATTTCAGATGCTTTGCTTCTGGGTATAAAAGTTTATTCCCTTATACCAGATTTACAATCTGCCTTCCTGTCTAGTAACCATCGACGAGTTAAAAATGTATTCTTTCACTTCTAAGGGGTGGAGATATCGCCATTTAAAAGCAAATGCTCAGCCACTTTCATTTATTAAAGAGCAGTCTTTGGTCTTTCTTATAAAATCTAAAACTAGTTGCTACAGTTAGTATAAGTACAAAATAAAGAAGATACAATGAGAACCAAGTTACTGACAGCATGTTTCAGTTAACGCGTAAATGAATGTCGTCTTCTTCATTACGCTTGTAACTCTTCCAACAACCGATTACGTCTCAAAAGTAAAGATCGGCTAACTAGAAAATATGTTTACCTTCATAGTTCGGTTTTCACCTCTCTTCTAACTCTTCTGACCCTAATCAAATATAAATCCAATGTATTCCTTGACGTACATTCTTTTATATGTTTCATACATTCCATCACATCACTTGGACATATTTTCTCAATCCCGGTGACAAGGACTAAAATGACAGCGAAAATAACAATCGTGTTGAGCGTGAATTACAGTGATTAAGTTTCTGAGGGCTAAACAGAATAAAGTTGCTAAAATACGCCACCAACTTTGTGACAATTTCGAACTTCATGAATGAGCGCTAAAGAGCTGCTTTCAGAAGAGTTCGTTCGAACGTGTATAGTTTGAGGAACACCGGTATTTAGGAAAATGTGAATGAAAGAATTACTGGGATATCGTTATGTTGCTTGAATCGTCACTGGTCCTCAAAATTTGGTTTCTTCAGTCAACTTATAATCTGTCACTTAGGTGCACCGAATTATGAGCGCCGAGAGTAGTATAAACTACCTGCGAGAATTGAACGTTCCGTGCTACGGACTCATCTCTCTGGAATAAGTAACCTAACATTACTTGGGGACTGTGTGAAGCTATTACAGAGATCGGATGTGTTTTATGGAGGAGAGATTTTGCTATTGTGGTGCGACGCTGTTGAGCTCCATTGTGAACGTTTAGTTAGTCGATGGAAAAATAAACAAATTCAAGAAGATAATACGCATTCAAGGTGTGTATTTATCAATTTATAAAAGATTTAATAAACATTCTTCTGATATCACGTGACGTAGATCGATCGGAGGTGCAGTGTGGAGTGATAGTGCGAGCCTGTATCTTTTCACGATCAATATTCTTCGAGAGAATATTTCAGAAGCAATAAACTTTCCGTTGATGAAAAAAGTTAGACACATCAATCCACACGCATCATACAACATAGCACCTAGTTGCTCCGAACGATATTCCTAGCGAAAAAAACATTATAGAGATTTCAGGTGGAGCAGTTCCGGCGAGGAGTGTCAGCGAGATCGACGCTACGGGACATAATCTAGCTCTCCTGTGGTAGTTATCTTTGGCTTTTAAAAGACTGAAGCTAAAACTTAAATAAAAGCAATGGAAATCATAGCTAAAAAAACCAAAATAAGTAAGAAGCAGAGAATTTTCTTAAACAAATTTCTTAAATAAATTAATTAAAATATAATAAACATGTAATTCATATGCTAGTGTTTTTCACATTAATCAAAGCAGATAAAAAATAAAAGGATATCTCCACGGCGATATATTGGCAGATTTTCCTAAGGTTTAGACAGGTATACTCAGGCTGGTTTCGGTGAAGGTAGGAATGTTATAACCTACTCCAAAAAACGACACCCCAAAATGAGTGCCGATTCCTGACACCTAATGGTCCCAAACCGTCACCCTCGACATCAGTAGGATTCAGAAACTTGGGCAAGAAATCCCTCACATTACAGATCTCGCACCCAGTGGCTACAGCCTCAAATGGCAGTCTTACATATGCTGGGATAAGAATGCTATTCCTCCGGTCAAAAGTGTTAGATACGTAACGATGCTTTCAAGGAAAATTAACAGAAATGGGTACAAAAGTTAGTTTTTTGATATGCTTCTGTTGCGATCCCCCGATACAAGAAACTTAAGTCCTATTTTTATTATATGACCCATTGTCTCCACGTCTTTTTAGTCTCATACGAAATGTTTCTAGGTGGAAACTGGACTTACGTATTTACCCATGACCCTGATGAATACTCTATGTAACTCGAAATCTGTATTACGCAGATCGAAGAAATTTTGCACGAAGTGCTAAGAAATGCGTAGGCTACTTGAGTTCCATCTCAGTTTCTGAAAACTCCAGGGCAATGCCATTAGCTTTCTAAATATTCCTATAAAACAACAGCCAACTTGAACAAGAAATTCGTAGCCAGATATTCCATACAGCTATACTTCTTCCCCGTCCAGGACTCACATTAGTTTCAGCGACGCACATTCTTTTGTTTTCCGGTTTAATGGCAGGCTTTTATTTTCCGTTTCGCGAGGAACTTGCCTAAGAACAAAGAGAATGAAAACAGGGTGAAATGGGGGCGGGGAGAGGAAGGAGGAGAGGAAGGAAGGAGAAAAATAAAACAAGCAAGAGGCCAGTCGCCGGTTATCCGTGTATACCTCCTCCGGCGCAGCTTTCCATGAATAACTTCTCTCAATAGCCGGCGGGAGGCAGAAAATGGATTTTGGTACGCTCCGTGTGGTTTATTCAATAGCGCCGGCGGCTCCCGAGAACGTCTCGATTTATACAGAACAACAATTACGGCACCCGACTATAAAGGAGCTTTACTTCCTCGAGGAAGACGCTGCGGCGATTAGCATGGCGCGCTCCCTCGATTAAAGGCGAGACTTCACCGCCGACACCACGCAACGATAAGGTCGCAGCAGTGAGCGCCTGCGTAGCAATGTGGATGCTTCTCATATGTAAACACTCGATCTTCACAATTTCCAAGTTAAAATACATGATTAATATAGGAAATAAATCTCCATAATATGTCCGTGATTACTGCGGATACTTGTGAACAAAACGGTCTTGACCTCTAAAATATGTTACTTTATTTATAATGACGCTGCTGCTACTGCCATCGTAAGTTAAAGTTTACAGCCTGTAAACAAGCTTAGCTTCACTGTCAGTTGAAATCAAACCTGAGCCTAAGTAGGGTGTTATCTCAAAACTGACACTCAACCTTCTTTCACGGATTCTAAGTTTTGATCTGATGACGGCTATGTGCCAAATATCGTCGTTATTTTTGTTGATTTTGTTGCTGTTGTTGCTGTGGTCTTCGTCCGAAAACTCGTTTGATGCAGTTCTCCGTGCCACTCTATCCTGTGCAAACCCCTTCATCGCCGAATAACTACTGCAACCTACATCGTTTTGAACACGCTTACTGTTACGTCTCTTAGTCTCCCCCACACTTCGCTGAAGTACTAAATTGGTGCTCCTTTCATGTCGCAGATTGTGTTCTATCAACGGATGCCTTCTTTTACTCAAGCTGTGTTACAAAATTCTTTTGTCCCTAATTCTACTCGGTACCTTCACATTACTAACACGAGCTACCCATCTAATCTTCAGCATTCTTCTGCAGCACAACATTTCATAAACGTCCATTCTCTTTTTTTCAACTGTTTATCGTCGACATTTCACTTCCATACAGTACAACACTGCACACAAATGCGTTCACAAAAGACTTCCTACAACTGAAATCTATATCTGATGTTAATAATTTCTCCTCTGCAAAAACACTGTTCTTGCCATTGCCAGTTTAAATTTTCTGTATTCCCTACTTCGGCCATCATCATTTATTTTATTGCCCAACTAGCAAAATTCGTCTGGTACTTTCAGGTACCGTTTCCGAATCTAATTCCCTCAGCATCACCTGATTAAATTGGACTACATTCCATTAGTCTTCATTTCCTTTTGTGGACGTTCGTCTTATATCCTCCTTTCGAGACGCTGTCCATTCCATTGAGCTGCTCTTCCGAGTCCTTTCTTGCCTCTGAGACAGTTTTACAATGTCATCGGCAAACCTCAAAGCTTTAATTTCTTCTCCCTAAACTTTAATTCCTTCTCCAGATGTTTCTTAGGTTTCTGTGGTTTTGTAAGTGTACGGACTAAATGAATCGTGACAAGCTACAACCCTGTCCAATACCTTCACAATCACTGCTTCCCGTCGACTTTTGTAACTGTCGTCTGGTTTGAAAATAGCCTTTCGCTCCTATATTGTACGCCAGCTACCTTCAGAATGTTAAAGAACATGTTCCAATCATTGTGAAAAGCTTTATCTAAGTCTACAAGTGCTGTAAGCGTGGTTTGGTCTTTCCTTAAGCTATCTCCTAAGATAAGTCGTAAGAGCAGTATTGCCTCACATTCCTCTGAAACCCATACTGATCCTACGAGTGGTCTGGCCCTACCTGTTTCTTCATTCTACGATAGATAATTGGTTTTATCCTGCTTTATTTAGAAACACACATCTTAAATTTACTTGCATAGAAACTTGTATGTGATGTTTAATGAGATAAATGTACTGAGTAGATTAAAAGTGGAATTGAGTAATTTGTTTTTATGTTCCTCAAATCAGAACTACATTATTGATATTTAAGCTCAAATAAGCTATAAAATAAGAATCCCACTGTAATTTGTCGACTCTGAAAAAAAGAAGGAAACAGCATTCCTCCATATTCACGTAGCGTGAAGCTAGTGATTACGGAATTAAGCGAACTAGGACATATATGGGAATTACATTTATTACTTTTTCTTATATGAGATAAGGAAAATTAAATGGGGGGCTGGTACTGTATGTCCTTCAAGTAAAGTAGTTTTTAAATCCGGTACTAAGTTGGCTTACTCTTGTATGTCTAAATGTTGCAGGGGACGAAAGTGAGTGAAAAAAAGGAAGAACAGAGTTTAAAGTGATGTAGGGATTTAGCACAACATAATAGTAGAGAGAAGGCAAAAATTTGACCTTAGTCTTTTGAAAGGAATCATCCTCGTAGTCAATCGCTTTAGGACAATTACAGATAATACCTGTAGCTAGATGATAAGCTGTTAGCATTATAGGCATCATTTTCACTCTTGCAGGATATCTTACCAAAAGGAATATAAAAAAAATAGAAAAGTAATGATTAGGAATCCGGCCATTGAAAAGGCTAGCGATCACTAACAATGGGATGCAAAGGTGGTTTCAAGTTGAAGTGCCTTGCCTGTTATTAAATTTCTGAATACATTTTAGAATGACTACATAAATTACTGTGATTAAAATTCACTCTCATCACGTGTAAATACTGTCCCATGGAAAATATTGTTTAACTCTATCCGACTGTATTTTAAGATGCACATAACAAGGGGATTACTTACTTTGCACAAGTCTTAAAAGAAGATTGAAATATACCTTAACGATCCAATTTCTTATTAATCAGTTCACCTCTTGACTTAGTAAATGGGTAAATGCTCCCTCTTCTACTTAACGCATGTGCAGTGAGCATACTTAGCTCACAGTTATGATCAAAATACTTCTATACTCAACGACTGAAATTTTATGTAACAGAACAAACGCTGAATTAATCCTACGACATCGTTAGCTTCCACGAAGGTGTTGACGCAAACTTACCTTCAAAACTGTAAGAGCTTCATACGTAAACGCTATTAATAATATTGTCACTGATGAAATGAGTGCTGATTGTCCAAGCAAATTCCAGTTAATAAATACGTTTACTCAAAGCAAATGACTATGGTAGAAACTGCACTGTAGTTCAATTAATAAAATCCATGAGTACATGGCGTACCAAATAGAATCATGAAATGTCAGCTATTAATTTAATAGTGGGAAGCTACTTAAATAAATTCAGAGGGATTGTTTTCAAACTACTAATTATTTCAGCTCTAAACGCAGTCCACAGTTCATGTAAGAACACAATTACTTCTACTTGGACCTCGTGGCACTCTACAGCACTGCATTAGAAAGATTTTAGCCACTACGGATTCAAAAGACTTATTAAAAATCAAGAATTGTTATAAGTGTCAGGAAGAGCTTTATATAATTCGGCTTTGAGTCGGATGTGATATATGGATAAGCCGATATCTGGACTACGTGCGTCGAGACTGACTACCACACGGACAGAGCACCTGAATTCTACCACTCATAATGGTTCAGTATTGAGGAAGGTTCCCTGTCGTGAAATAACGCGCTAAGCTGTACTATACATAACTAGTAGCATGTAATAACTAGTAGCATGAGATAAATGTAGCATTCAGTAATAATTTCAAAAAATTCAGGAAGAAAATCTCACTGCAAGTTCTTAGATACAGACCCACAGAGCAACCGCCCGCCAACCTCTCCGTCTATATACGTTAGACAAGTTACAGACCAAGAACAAGTCTCCTTAGTTCCATTTGAACACCAAGCACGTAGTTCCAGCCCCGGCCACGCTGACCTCTTAATGACCGAACACTGCTCGCCAAAGAATGTCATTAAAGCTCTCTGTTTCGGCTAGACCGAAGACCGCTTCATCTCAGGCGTCGAGTATCGGGCACCGATTATGTTAGCAAACGTGCTAACAAGTCAGAAAACGCCGCAAATAGGAAAAGATGAAGGTTGACGAACGTGACAAGCAACTTTCGAAGTTAGGTAGTTATTTAAAAGAACCTTCCTAATATAGCCAGGCCGGCAAATTTTGAGGTGAGAGGCAATGCCATGAGTAGTGATTGGTCACCTGGCTCACCTCACAGGCCTCGGAGTATGGTGGCACTGGATGCCGTCTTTCTCCTAGGACATCCTCCACTCCTCGCTATTCGTAGAAATTCGACAGCATGAAATATAGTGTACTCACAACATACATACTTAATGCCGAAACAAGCATGCAGATATGACTTACTTTCTCTTATGTAGTCTACTTAACTTTTAGTTCCGAGACCTACAGAATGAACTCGAGACAACATTGAGTCTAGTGAAAGCTACTATGTAAGTTGCTGTCTGGACTAAACTGGAAGATACACCACGTAAGCAACCAACGTGACCATGCCGAAAGTTATGCGTTTCAGTTGATTCCTTTAAATAGCTGCAGTTCCAAAACGGTTTACAGCGTTAGTTCCAAAAAGGGACAAAATAAGGAGTTCCAGTATTTGCATTGTTTTGCCAGTCGGAAAAGTCCTTCGTACAGCCCTTCTTTGAATATGCTTGCTGTTCGATGTGAAATCCATCAGATTTTTATTTTTGTTTCGATACTGTTTCTACTGGTTAGATGATATCCACACTTTCCTGTGTTGTCCTAATCTTCTTATCACTACGGAACTATAGCACACTATATCACCGGCCGCTGTGGCCGAGTGACTCTAGGCGCTTCAGTTTGGAACCATGCGGCTGCTACGGTCGCAGGTTCGAATCCTGCCTCGGGCGTGGATGTGTGTGCTGTCCTTAGGTTAGTTAGGTTTACGTAGTTGTAAGTCTAGAGGACTAATGACCTCAGATGATAAGTCCCGTAGTGCTTAGAGTCATTTGATCCATCTGAGCCGCACTATATCCTCTAACATCCGTTTACCTCTTTTAGTCTTTGTCTCTTTCTACTGTTTTCGTCTCCTTCTACTCCTTCCAGCGTCAATTTAAATATTGCTGAATGCCGAAGCAGATGTCCCACTAACTTGGGTATGTCTGTATATGTCTTTGTGGGTTGGCAGTGATCAACGACCAGGTGATCAGTGCCCTTCCCCTGTTAATAATCTTCCGTATAGTTCTTCCCCTCCCCCCTCCCATCTACTCTTAATTCTTCTTTATTTTGTACTATATGCGACGGCGTAATTTTAATATTGTTCCACTGCGTGACAGTTTCAAATGCTACCGGTTTCTCTTTCGTTTTTCCAACGGTCACGATTCACTTCCAAACAATGCTGTGCTCCAGACACACACCTTCAGGGAATTATTCCTTAGTTCCATGAAAATACTGATATCATTACAATGATTTCACTGAAGAAAGTTTTCTTCCTTTGTGCTAGTTTACACCTGATACCTTCTTCGCTGTGGCCATCGTGTGTGAAGTTGTTTCTCAGACAACAGGAATCTTTAAATTCCTGCCCTACCACAACGCTCCAATTTTCATGTTAAAGAAGTGGTTTTTCAGTTTTCTACTGGCCTTCATCACCTTCGTCTTCGTTGTGTTTTTCTTAAGCCACATTCTCTAATAAGAGTACTGTCGTTCTTGGCCTTCGTGCTAAGTTAGCCACTGCTTCATAATACCTCTGTTATTTTCCACCATTTTAATACTTTTCATAGGTTTTGGCCATAGTTTTCCTTGAATGGTACCGTTATTTTGCGGTTTTTAGTTCACGAAAGACTACTCCTAATCTTTCGAACTTACGAAAGAAATGTTACGGTTCTAGCAGTCGCATTACATTCCGTGAAGCCGCAGTGCAAGCGAAACTGATTTCAGTGCAATAGAAGAAGGAGGCGAGTCGTCACAGTGGCTGCTATGGGGAAGAAGGGCACGATTCATGACTGCTCACATCGTCACGTGCTTCAATCAATGCCTCTGGGGAGGAGTCCCTTCCGTCAGAAATCTAGATCCCACACAGATAAGGCCATAAATAGATTATCAAGCTTAGCAAGAAACCGCCATAGAGAAAGAAAGTGTCTCTTCAAAACTATCAGGATATGCGTTGGAGTGTTAAAATTAACCTCCAACAAAATCTCTCTTGGTGGAATGAATTGAATTGCCTCTAATCTTAAGAAGAAACAGCTATAATGTCAAAATTCTGTCACAGCTGTTTCATTTTACGCAGGACAGTTGTGAAAGACAGAAGAATTCCAGATTAAGCATTATGTTCACAGGTTTAGAACTCGAAGAAACACTGCTCCTACAAAGAAGTTACGCTGATTTCCAAAATCTATGCTGTTGCGACACGCCAATCCTAAATGATACATCTGAAATGGATATCCGTGCACACCTCTTTCTTTTATAGACAGATAATAAAAACATAGATATGTACAGATTCCTCGAAAAGCTCTGATGAGGCAGTTAGCACATACTCAACACCCCACCAACAGATCGTTAGCATGTAGTGATCAGCGAAAACACTATCACCTATGCAGCTATTGCACGGATAAAAGCGGCTACGCTTCGTGGTATGGAAGCAATGACGCCTTGGTGAGTTGCTGAAGGGAGGTGACGCCACATCTGCACGCACGACTTACATAGTTCAAAAAATGGTTCAAATGGCTCTAAGCACTATGGGACTTAACATCTGAGGTCATCAGTCCCCTAGACTTAGAACTACTTAAACCTAACCAACCTAAGGACATCACACACATCCATGCCCGAGACAGGATTCGAACCTGCGACCGTAGCAGCAGCTCGGTTCTGGACTGAAGGGCCCAGAACCGCTCGGCACTTACATAGTTACCGTAAATTCCGGGGAGGGGTGAGACGAGCTCTGGCGCTACGTTTAATCAAATTCCAGATGTGTTCGTTAGCGTTCATATCTGACGATTTGGGGGGGCCAGCACATTAATTGGAACTCGCCACTGTGTTCCTCGAACAACTCCATCCCACTCCTGGCTTTGTGACATGTATTATCTTGCTGAAAAATGCCACTATCGTCGGGAAATATGATAGTCATGAACGGGTGAACGTGGTCTGCAACACCTTGGCTGTCAGGCGGGTTGCACGATCTCCACTGGACCCATGAATGCCCAGTTGAATGCCCCCCAGAGCATAAAGGAGACGCCACCAACTTGTCTGCGTCCTGTAGTACAGGCATCAAGGAACTGTTCCTCTGGTAGGTGACAGATCGCGCCCACCCAATGGCGTGATAAAGAAGATGTCGCGATTCATCAGGCGGTGCAACGTTAGGCCATTGCGCCGATGTCCAGTGCCAAAGACGTCTGGACTTGGTGTCACCTTGGTTTCGCCACGCGTTGAAGCCATTCACCATAGCACTCCTTGAACACCCGAAAAGAGTGAAGTTTCCGAAATGCTCTTGCCGAGCCTCCGGGCCATCAAAATCTTCCTCGGTCCAACTCAGACAGATCGAGTCCCTTTCCTATTCTACACGCGGACAGCACACTTACTGATACTACATGCACAGTTCGTGTGTCAGACTAGTGGTTATTAAAGTTATGCAAAAAGACACGATTAGTGTACTACCCGACTCAAGATCGACACTGCTGCTATTAAAGTAACATAGCAACAAGAAGACAAGAAATTATCTTGTTTTTGACACCTTAGAAAAAGTAGAGGAATTTTCAAGCCAGAATAAAACTGTCATCATAGATTAACGGCAATTGACACGTTGATATTCCGGAGCAATGAAGTAGAAGGAATCACTAACGTACAGCTTATTCTGCTTGGACAGTACCCTAATTAGGAATCATCAGTATGAAAAGTTTACTTTCCAAACGGAAGTAAGGGAAAAGATATACAGCTGGGGTCCCAGCCTGGTAACACATACTTGCCATGAAAGAAAGTAATTGCAAAAAGAAAACTAGGAAGGCACAATATCGCTCCTTAGATTCAATACAGGAAGGTTCCCCAAGGAACTGTAACATCTGAATACAGTCTCAGCACCTAACTATGACTTAAGCTCCCAAACAAACCATCGTATCTTCCTCAACAGCCTCAGAGGGCATCATAAGAAAATGGAATCACTCCAAGAAATGATGTCGTCGGGAAGCGAATTCCCTGCAAATTGAAGAACTTATACGATATACCTTCACCGACCCAAACAGAATTTTTCTATTGCGAGCCAAACGAAAATACAGACGTACCATCTGTAAAAATTATGAAGTGAACAACGTGGGTCGAAATAATTCCAACTATCACTCCTTATCTAATAATTAATGTACAGAGCGTAATGAATATAGGGCAGATGTTCCTACTGGTGGCTCAGAACGATGGACTGTACATTATTACTTCGGTATTTACGTCATTTTGACACTAATAATTATAAGTCGTAAGTTTTTAGGTTAGTTGGTACCTCTAAGTACATGTGGTTAGGACAAGTCACTGATGATGATTTTTTCCTGGACATCAATTCAGGTATTGAAATCTGGACACGTGGACTCAAGACAGTCATATGTCTGTGGGAAGATTGTTTGACACAGAGAAAAAACAACCAACACAACGCTGTATACACCACATATAACAATATCTCCACTCATACCCGTGGCCCTCTGCATGTTTAAACAGGCGTTTTCAGTTGTTCTATATTATAAGGATGTGACCCCGACGCAAGCTACGTGTACACCTGGATAAATCACATGGAGGCTGGTTCTATGGGTTATACACAGGGAAAAATAAATGAAAGACAAAAAATATAGCACATTGCTTTCCAAGCATTCCTTGCATCCAACTTTGAGGGCTATTATGTCGTATACGATGGCTAACATTGCTATTTGTTCAGCTTGCACTTTCCCTAACCCTTAGTGACTTGAGCTGGGATCGAGGTCTTCCTGATGAGTTCGAAAGTCTTCCTCTTGATCCTACCAGTCGGATCACTTTTTAATTCACTGTATGCAGGATCGTCGAGTAGTTTGTGCAACTGTTATATTCTGTGCGTGAGACGAGAACAGTAACGTTTCCTTTGTCAGCAGGTAAGATGACGATGTCTTGGTCTCTTCTCAGATCTTGTAGTGTGGACACATGGACTGGATACTCTACCTACATTCCTTCAACATTTAAATTCGCTCTATTCGAATATTAACTTCACTATGGAAGTGGAAAAAGATGGCACTCTACACTTTCTCGATGTTTTGGTACGAAGGAAAGCAGATGGAACCTTGGGACACAGCGTATACCGCAAGCCACGCATACAGATCTATATTTGCAGGCCACAAGCTGCCATCATCCAGCAAAATGCGATAGTGCATTACGTACGCTAGTTCATAGAGCGTGTGTGGTATCTGACTCTGAAGGCCTGCCGAGTGAGATGCAACATCTGAAGACAGTCTTCCGTCAAAACGATTATTCTGAGAGACAAATACGTAAGGCATTCAGGCCCAAGCGAGTTCAACCTACGGAGCAGTATGAAGATACGAAGACACCCACAACCTTGGCCTTCTTGTCGTGCTTTGGTGCCATGTTGTCAAGAATCGGAAGAGTCCTCGAAAGATATGACATTAAGTGTGTTTTCCGACCATCTGCAATACTGAGGAACCTGTTAGGGTCGGTTAAGGATGATCTCGGTCTGAGGAAACATGGTGTGTACAAGATTCCTTGTCAGTGTGGGACGGCATATATAGGTCAGACATGTCGTACAGTACAAGAACGTTGCGATGAACAACATCAGTGTCATACACGCCTACGCCAACCGGAGAAGTCGGCAATTGCAGAACACTGTCTGAACACAGGACATCACACGATTTATGAAAAGACGGAAGTTTTATTCCCAGCATCCTCCTTCTGGGATTGCGTCATTAAGGAGGCAATACATATCCGTTCAGCTGATAACCTTATCAACAGGGATGCGGGATTTCAGTTGAGTATAGCCTGGAACCCTGCATTGGCTGCTGTTAAAACACAACGAGAAAGCAAAGAGCTTTCGATAATAGACCCGTCATAAATTTGGCAGCATGTTAGTAAACACAGCCTCAGCGCACGCGCCTGCGGAATCTTCATGCCCGTGCTCTATATACAGCGGCGTCGACATGCGGATCTTGTCAGTCGTACCAAGCCACCAGCGAGGTTCAACCGCCTGATGATGTCGGACAGTTTCTCCGAAGAGATATTGTGGGATTTTCACTACGTCATCCGGCGGCACACCCGTTAAGACTATTTACAGGCTCGCTTATTCCTGCGGTCGAGTAACCGACAATTAAACACGAGCAGGTGTGATGGTGCCAGTAACATTCCACAGGTACGGCTGCCACCTTCTGGCTATGTTCGGCCCATCACAGCGCTTAAACATCTTCGGTAAACTCGCGTTTCCATCTCCCCACTCTCAAGCCACCTAGTCATTTCCCCATTGGTTACCGAGCATGCCGTTACATCCAAGACCGCTGCTGCTTACGCACCCTCTTGCGTACAAGCAACCTCTCAATTCCTGGTAATGGGCCAGAGACAAACACATGGCAGCTACATTCAATACTTGAGTGCGTAGAATGTTGCACGTGCACAGCACAAAAAGATTATAGCCATGTTCAGGAGCATGAAATGAAACTTTTACTTGACTGAAGCGCCAAACAAACTGGTATAGGCTTGCGCTTTGAAATGCAGAGACGCTCTGGTCAGCAACGCCTATATGAGACAATAAGTGTCTGGCGCGTTTGCTAGATCGGTTACTGCGGCTACAATGGCAGGTTATCAAGGTTTAAGTGAGTTTAAACGTGATGTTGTTATCGGCGCACGAGCGATGGGACACAGCATCTCCGAGGTAGCGATGAAGTGGTGTTTTCGCAGTACTATCAATTCACGGTGTACCGTGAATATCAGGAATCGGATAAAATATCAAATCTTCGACGTCGCTGCGGCCGGAAAAAGATGCTGCGAGAACGGAGCCAACGATGACTGAAGAGAATCGTTCAGCGTGACATAAGTGCAACTGAAGGGTCTCTGCGTGAGCCTCTTAATGATTTTGCCATACCACACAGCATCATCTGTTTGCGTCTGGCATCTCAATTGTTAGTGCAAATGGTCTGTTACCCTAGATGTAAAGAAGAAAAGGGAAAACACCGAGCAGCTGAGTGTGTCTGTGGTGATCACAGTACATTACCCATATTTAGTTTTAACAGTTCATTAGATTATCGGTACTTGTTGGAGCCCCATACGCATGTTTGACACATTTAAGATCTATATTTCAATGTATCTATTCATTTCTCTTCTTGTCCGATCAGTTGAAAGTATGAATGGCCGTGTGCAAGGATTTCAGTGTGTAGATCCATGGGAGTGTAGTAGTCTGCCACTGTATCAGAATAGCCAACTGTAGGGAAAAGTACCATGTAGCAAACAGGTTTGTGTTTGCCTGGGACGAACATTTTGTATAGGTTGGCACCACAATAGGGGCTCCTCTGGCCACTTCCACAGTTTCAGGGGCGGTTTTGGTTGGAGAGCGAATGCTCGTGGAATGTTCCGCGGGAAGCGAGGTGAGTAAGACTTACTGGCGGTAAGTATGCCTTTTCAGTGAGAAGTTAATGTTGTTTTTTATGTAAGTTTTTCAAAGCTAGTCAAAGTAAATGATTCCTTTCATCATTCATAGTGAATTATCGTGTGTGACAAATTTTAGTGGCTAATTAGCGAGTGTTAAAAGCGTTAAAATCTAGGGACAATGTAGTCTAGTGTTCAGTTGAACAGTTAATCAAACACATGGAGCCGTGTTGATATAATGATTCAGTTAATTTTGTTTAGTATTCCTTTAGCGAGAGCATGTACATTGCGTATGATTTCCGTGATTTTATGACTGAATTATGTGCAATTCGTCTCACTTGATAACTGTCTTTGTTCACCCTTTTGTTTGTGAACAGCACGTGGTCGTGATCTAAAGAGAATGATTACAGTATCAAGGCCACAGAGATCTTACGGTGTAGAGCATCTGAATTAATTGTGAATCATTATTACGCTTCATTTTTATAGCAATTCGCTTTAATTAAAATTTTGTGCTTTTATCCCTCTTGTTAAAATCAGGGGAACAGCTCTCTTGTTACCCACGTGTGCTGTGGTGAAGGTTCTTAGTTCTTTTCCTTCTTCTTAGTCTCTGATGTGCGTATGAATATAAGTGTTGGTGATTAAACCATCCTTTGATCATTCCTCTTCCATAGATCATAGATCTTGCAGGGGACTCCGAAGTACAGTTTTAAGATTAATTAATATGCAACGTAATAGATTTCAGGCAACAACATCAATCATATTACTCACTATATACGTTCATTTGTGTAATTAAATTTAGACATATAAGAAATGTCCTTTAGGAAGAATTTTTGTGTACGCTTGCACTGCTAAAATTCGACTCCATGCTTCAACCAGCCCTGATGTACGGCACATCCTACAACATTCCGTTTGTGTGACAGTTGTATTGAAACCATACTTTACCCCCAATATTCAGATCAATTGTAAAGATACCAATTAATAGTAACGATACCTTTCATATGGCGACCCTGATTTCTGAGTACCCTCTACCTAGGAATTTTCTGTGAAAAAGCCAGGTTCCGTAGGATGTATCAGCGCACTAACTATTCAGTTTTTTTCCCTTTAGCACTTGAACAATTTCTGCGTTGTTTCAAGTACGAGCGTGGAATCAGCGTTGTGATCTATACGACGTTGTTTCTTTCGTTTTATTACATATTTTATTTGTGTATTTGTGTCTGTTAATTCATAGTCCGATAGCAGGATCGTGTGACAATATCAATTTCAGGTGACGTATTTTACGTACGTACAGGTAATTTGTCATTGTTTTGCGTGCGACAGATATTTCTTATGTTAGGCTGTTACAATCTCGTTCTGGTCTACACGTAACATACGGTAATTTTGGTGCTAGGAGCGTATGAGAATTTTTGCATACCAAGTAGTATTTTTCTAGTAAGTGACTGGCGTGCGAAATTCGTCAGCTATAAATAATGGACAAGAGTAGCAGTTCTAAGAGCAACTCGGGACGGAACGAAACAGAAAATACAGTGCCTTTCGGAGAAATTTCGCCTAGGGAACCGGAAAAAATAGCGAAGTAACTAAACAATATTACCGCTTGCCGAAGTGTTAGCGAATCAAACGATTCGATCTGTGCACCTGATTTCAGCAGTGCTACTGGAGCATTATCCTCACAAAGTGCACAACAACATAGAGTTCCCAGATTGCTGACAACATACACACCTGGAAACTGAAATAAGAACACCGTGAATTCATTGTCCCAGGAAGGGGAAACTTTATTGACACTTTCCTGGTGTCAGATACATCACATGATCACACTGACAAAACCACAGGCACATAGACACAGGCAACAGAGCATGCACAATGTCGGCACTAGTACAGTGTATATCCACCTTTCGCAGCAATGCAGGCTGCTATTCTCCCATGGAGACGATCGTAGAGATGCTGGATGTAGTCCTGTGGAACGGCTTGCCATGCCATTTCCACCTGGCGCCTCAGTTGGACCAGCGTTCGTGCTGGACGTGCAGACCGCGTGAGACGACGCTTTTTCCAGTCCCAAACATGCTCAATGGGGGACAGATCCGGAGATCTTGCTGGCCAGGGTAGTTGACTTACACCTTCTAGAGCACGTTGGGTGGCACGGGATACATGCGGACGTGCATTGTCCTGTTGGAACAGCAAGTTCCTTCCCGGTCTAGGAATTGTAGAACGATTTGTTCGATGACGGTTTGGATGTACCGTGCACTGTTCAGTGTCCCCTCGACGATCACCAGAGGTGTACGGCCAGTGTAGGAGATCGCTCGCCTAACGGTGTGCGGGACCGTAGCCCAGCTTCATGGAGACTGTTGCGAATGGTCCTCGCCGATACCCCAAGAGCAACAGTGTCCCTAATTTGCTGGGAAGTGGCGGTGCGGTTCCCTACGGCACTGCGTAGGATCCTACGGTCTTGGCGTGTATCCGTGCGTCACTGCGGTCCGGTCCCAGGTCGACGGGCACGTGCACCTTCCGCCGACCACTGGCGACAACATCGATGTACTGTGGAGACCTCACGCCCCACGTGTTGAGCAATTCGGCGGTACGTCCACCCGGCCTCCCGCATGCCCACTACACGCCCTCGCTCAAAGTCCGTCAACTGCTCATACGGTTCACGCCCACGCTGTCGCGGCATGCTACCAGTGTTAAAGACTGCGATGGAGCTCCGTATGCCACGGCAAACTGGCTGACACTGACGGCGGCGGTGCACAAATGCTGCGCAGCTAGCGCCATTCGACGGCCAACACCGCGGTTCCTGGTGTGTCCGCTGTGCCGTGCGTGTGATCATTGCTTGTTCAGCCCTCTCGCAGTGTCCGGAGCAAGTATGGTGGGTCTGACACACAGGTGTCAAAGTGTTCTTTTTTCCATGTCCAGGAGTGTATTTGCTGGATACGTCAACAGCATAGCCAAGAACCAGGTGCCGTGTTTACCTGAATGGGCGCAGTTCATTGGGCTATTTGAGGCGCTAATGACCGCGAACAATGTACGCACGGTTGAAAACTGAGGGGCGTAGGTGTCTGCGAATAATAACCAAATAGAGGCGCGGATCTCCGTTATCAAAGAAGACTTAGGAGCGCAGATGACGCCAAATTCCGGGAAATTGGCTAATGTACAAGGCAGTTTACGAGACGTAACAACGAACATTAAAGAAGCTATCGTTTCTGAACTTTGGCCGAGATTTGAAAGCACTGAACAGCGTCTCCACACAATAGAGACGACACAGGTACGCGTGACAAAGGCGGGCGAAAACGCAGCAACCGAATAGAACGGGATTTCCGAGATCTTAAGGAACAGTGTCAACACGAACGCGAGCATGGGTCAGCGTCGCTGGAAATCTCGAGGGCGGAGGACAATAGGGCCGCCTTCGCTAGGGCGGATAAAAACATTTCTCGAAGAGCGTTTCCAACAACTCCAACTAAACTGCGAGGAAGAAATCGAGGTGAAGCGTGACCTAGAAAAACTTGCGGAGAGTGCGAGTCACGTAAGTGCATCTGCGGATAGTGAACAAATCGAGCCGACACCAGTAAAAGAAACATAGGAAGGGCGGTCCCTGTTAAGATTTCAACTAGGGCAGTGTGAAGTCAACGGGAGGGAAAGAGGGGCTAATGAGGACTTAAATGAGCTCGTATCTTTACTAGAGAACCGGCTCAAAGGGAATGAAGCGTGGGAAGGAAACAATAAAAAAGACAGGCTATACAATGAGGACAGAGCCTCGGGCCAGGAGGACGACCTTCATCACAGGAACGAAAGCGAAGTGGGGCGTAGACGAACGACGTATGGTAATTTTCGCCGGATTTCGTCGAGAGAGGAAACACAAGATATCGACCATAAGCATAAAAGCATTAAATCATAAAAGTACGGAATTCATACCTAAGCCTGGGCTGATCAATTCCGGTTTTCGTTGCCTCCCACATGGGCTAATGCACATAACACAAAGTTCATGTGAGGCTGTCGCCAAAGAGAACCGGCATTGCGAATGAGATCGGTTGCGCGGAAGTGCAATACGGTTTACGAGTTCTACGAGGCATTCCTTTCGGCCCACTGGTCAGAAGCGGTCCAGGAACAAGTGAAATATGGCATCATAATGCTACCAAGCTTCAACCAGTCCGGCTTCACGAGTCCGACGCGCTTCTTCGACGACATTGTACAGAGAAATCAGTTCCTGTACAATCTATATGGGGCGGTGGAGCTTACCCAAATTTGTATCTCAAAGCTGCCACCATCCCTTCGATATATACTCCTAGCTAGTAGGAGCAAGGATGACATAGCTTCTTTCAAAAACTTCCCACAAGAGCTGGAGTACGCCGCGAGTGAGGGTCCATCAAACGGTGGGCAGGCCCCACGATGTAATTACGGGCCGCGCTCACGCAATAACAGTCGCGAACGCAGAAGGACGAGGAGAAACCCATTGAGGTGGAACAATCAACATGACAACCGACAGCAGTCATACCATAGCAATTGTTAACGTAATGATGGGAATGGTCGGAATGACCCTCGCTGCCGGCCTCGGTGGTCTCGCGGTTCTAGGCGCACAGTTCGGAACCGTGCGACTGCCACGGTCGCAGGTTCGAATCCTGCCTTGACCATGGATGTGTGTTATGTCCTTAGGTTAGTTAGGTTTAAGTAGTTCTAAGTTGTAGGGGACTCATGACCACAGCTGTTAAGTCCCATAGTGCTCAAAGCCATTTGAACCATTTGTTTTACCCTCGCTATCGGGTGGAGAAATGTAGGGTCCCCCTGAATAGGTCAGGCATGCACTACACATACATTTATGTACGCTTATATTGTGAATAGCAACGGTACTACGACACTCCCCTGCGACGTACCTGAAATCACTCTTACTTCGGAAGACCTCTCGACATTGAGAATGACACGCTGCGTTCTGTTATCTAGGAACTCTTCAATCCAATCACACAACTGGTCTGATATTCCATATGATCTTACTTATTTCATTAAACGACTGTGGGGAACTGTATCAAACGCCTTGTGGAAAACAAGAAACACGGCATCTGCCTGGGAACCCGTGTCTATGGTCCTCTGAGTCCCGTGGACGAATAGCGTGAGCTGGGTTTCACACGACCCATGCTAATTCCTACAGAGTAGATTTCTAGTCTACGGAAAAATCATTACACTCGAACGTAATAAGTGTTCTAAAATTCTACAACTGATCGACGTTGGAGATATAGGTCTATAGTTTCTGCACATCTGTTCCACGTACCTTCTTGAAAACGGGGATGACCTGTGCCCTTTTCTAATCTTTTGGAACGCTACGCTCTTGTAGAGACCTACGGTACACGGCTGCAAGAAGGGGGACAAGTTACCTCACGTACTCTATGTAAAATCGAACTGGTATCCCATCAGGTCCAGCGGCCTTTCCTCTTTTGAGCGATTTTAATTGTTTTTCTGTCCCTCTGTCATCTATTTCGATATCTACCATTTTGTCATCTGTGCGACAATCTAGAGGAGGAACTACACTACAGTCTTCCTCTGTGAAACAGCTTTGGAAAAAGACATTTAGTATTTCGGCCTTTAGTCTGTCATCCTCTGTTTCAGTACCATTTCGTGTAATTTTTGTTTGTCTGCAATGCTTTGGCTATGTTTATGTTTGCTGTGAAGTTCCCTTTGCTTCCGTAGCATTTTTCTAACTCGGTTGTTGTACCATGGTGGCTCTTTTACATCTCTTACGATCTTGCTTGGCACATACTCATCTAATGCATATTGTACGATGGTTTTGAACTTTGTCCACTGATCATTAACGCTATCTGTACTTGAGATAAATTTTTTGTGTTGAGCCGTCAATTACTTTGAAATCTGCTTTTTGACATTTTTTCTAAACAGAAAAATATTCCTACCTTTTTTAAATATTTCTATTTCCGGTTGAAATCACCGATGCCGTAACCGCTTTATGATCGCTGATTCCCTGTTCTGCGTTCTGGTCGGTTTGTCACCAGAAAGTCTAATATCTTATCGTCACGAGTCGGTTCTCTGGTTAACTGCTCAAGGTAGTTTTCAGATAATGCCCTTAAAAATTTTGCAAGTAGGCTGTTTAGGTGTTCTTATTGGTAACGCCACGTAGCGCTCTGTACGAAAATCACTGGTGGCTGTGCTGTGTGCAGTCTGCGGCTAGTTTCCATTGTTGTCTGACATTGTAGTGTTGGGCAGCTGGATGTTTACAGCGCGTAGCGTTTCGCAGTTTGAGGTGAGCAGCCAGCAGTGGTGGATGTGCGGAGAGAGATGGATGAGTTTTGTAATTTGTAAGACTGGATGTCATGAACTGCAATATATATAATGACTTCTGATGATATTAAGGTAAATACATTGTTTGTTCTCTATTAAAATCTTTCATTTGATAACTATCCCTATCAGTAGTTAGTGCCTTCCGTAGTTTGAATCTTTTATTTTGCTGGCAGTAGTGGCGCTCGCTGTATTGCAGTAGTTCGAGTAACGAAGATTTTAGTGAGGTAAGTGATTTGTGAAAGGTATAGGTTAATGTTAGTCAGGGCCATTTTTTTTTTGTAGGGATTTTTGAAAGTCAAATTGCGTTGCGCAAAAAATGTTGTGTCAGTTCAAGCACAGTCATGTATAATTGTTCTAAGGGGACATTTCAGTTTCACTTGATTCTTTGTTCCTGCCACCCGTTATTTACGTTTGAGTCTCCCGGTCTATATCTGGTAAATTAAAATCTCCACCAAGAACTATAACATGGTCAGGAAAACTACCCGAAATAATTTCCCAATTTTCCTTCAGGTGTTCTGCCACAACAGCTGCTGAGCCAGGGGCCTATAGAGACATCCACTTCCCATGTTTGAGCTTGCTTTAACCGTGACCTTCACCCAAATTATTTCACATTTCGGATCTCCGTCAATTTCCTTCGATGCTTTTGGACTTTTTATCGCTATAAACACGCCTCCCCCTTCGCTGTCTAGCCTGTCTCTGTGGTATACATTCCAATTTGACTTTAGAATTTCATTACTGTTTACATCTGGTTTCAGCCAACTGGTACTATGTGGGCATTATGACCGTTTATGAGAGCAGTTCTGGGACCTTTCTCTAGACGCTCCTGCAGTTTACTATTAGCACATCAATATTGTGATTTCCTGTAGCGTTTTGCTTACTGCTACCTCGTCGCGTCTGACGAGGCGTCTTGTCGGGCCAAGGGAGGGAATTCTCTAACCTAAAAACCCTCATGTGCACTCCACACGTACTCCGCTACCCTTGATAGAGATATTCAAGGTACCCTCCGCCACACACCGTCACGTGGCTTGCGGTGTATGGTTGTAGATGTAGATGAATGCTGAACAATAGGTGTGATGAACGAAACACTGCAAATGATAATAGATGCACTTACGGCAGTCACAACCAATTCCTCAACGAAAGTGGCAGGCACCAAAATCAAAACAACCGGCACCTGACGCTGAAATAGGGTCAACTAATCCCCGACACAATCGGCCAAATGACAGACCGTGGACGCCGCAATGACGTTTGTTGGATGCGGAGGGTGTTGTCACCAGGCAAAACATAACGGAAATGTGTGATTTACGGATTGTTGCTAGGGGAGACATGAGAGAAGAATTACTGCGTGAAACTACTTGAATACTGTTCCAGCCGTTAGCTCTGTTGTTGCAATCTCAATTAAAAAAGTGTCATTTACGTGCGTAATGGACACTGGGAGTCCGCTGAGCATTCCGAGCGAAATGACGTTTCGAAGGTGTGAGAGCGCAGGGGATTGGCCCACTCTTCCGTTACATGGAACGAAGGTGAAGGGAGCGATCTACGGAAAGAATATCGAAATCGGAAAGTAGACTCCAATTATGTTTAAGTGTCAAGGGAGAGAATTTAAATAAAATTTCTTAATCGTCCCGCTACTTAATCTCGAAGCAATTCTGGGTAGGATTTTATGCATGCCCACCAGGTGGTAATTGACCTGGGTCGAGGAACCGTGTCGGTTAAAATTGGGGAAGGTTCCACAGTAGTTGTTTTCAATGAATGAATCTCGCGTGACGAATCTGTGAGCTGCTTGAAATTCTGTACTCGGTCGGCATCGCAACCCGAAATGGAAATCCCTGTCAATCACATTAGTGAGTTAAGCTATCCATCCGACGAGCATCACAGTGTACTGTTTTCGCGAAAATTCCGGAGCGTTGGAAGTTGACCGACAGAGGCCATACCACCTTTTTGCGGAGTCATGTGCGGGTATTTTCGGACGAGCCTGGCGCGATCCAAGGCTTCGTATGCCAATTTAGGGTGCGTGAACACTACACACTCTTCGTGAAGCCGTACCCCATTCCACTGACTTAACAAGGCGCAAGTGGAAAAGGATATTAATGTCATGCTGGACCAGGGCGTGATTGAACGAGCGGTAAGCTCATACAGTTCACCATTACTTGTAGTTTCAAATCGTGATGGTTCTGCACCGTTAGTGTTCGACTCAATGCAGATGAATAACATTATTATACCGGAAACGGACAGACCACAGAGCTTGGACGAGCTTTTACAACGGTTCCATGGTGTAAAAGTCTTGTCATCGATTTTTAAGCGGAAGCTTTCGACAAATTATCCTTGACCCCTCGTGCAGGCCATACACTGCGTTTCTATGTTACGAGATCTGTCATCAGTTCAAACTCCTTCCGTCTGGGCTGAATATCTCATCAGTCGCCTTTATTAGAATCCCCAACAGCATCATTCCGGGGGATCTGCGATCACGCGTCACTCTATTTGTGGACGACATTCTGGTAGCAGAAAAGTCGTGGGCTGACCACAATGAAGTGATGGACCGTTTATTGGAAGCCTTTGAAAAGGTGGGAGTGACTGTAAATTTAGACAAGTCACAATGCTCCGGAAATGAGAAAACATTCTTACGACACATCGTATCTGCGGAAGGAACACGACCCGACCTCGACAAAATTAGTGCGATTGCGGGATGCGTAACACCAACTAGTAAAAACAATATGAGAGGTTTTTCAGGACTTCAGATTCTATAAACGTTTTATGAACCTAAACTTAACCTCCACACCACGTCTTTGTGCCCTGACTGGGAAGAATGCCCTGTGGATCTGGGACCAGCACGCGCCAAGACGAATTTGCGAAACCCAAAGAGGCGCTAGTCAATGACCTTTTCTTCCGCAGCCCGACCTATCACGTGATTTCTGTGTCATGACCGACAGCTCATTGGCAGACTCAGGCGTTCTCTTATTCCAAGCACATGATATGAACGACCCATCCTCTTGAAAAACAGTTTCGCAAGTCGGGTGCTCACTAGCTGTGAAAGAAATTATTAGGTTGCAGGATTGGAGGCGCTCGCGATCGTGTGGGCATTTACCAAATTCCGGTACTATCTTTTTGGTCGAAGGACAAGGATATTTAGCGACCACCGGGCTCTGCAATTTCTGATGACCGCTAAACTGTCCCACAAGAAACTAACAAAGTGGGTGTTGTACCTACAAGAATTCCGGTTTACGGTGGAATACATTTCCGGGGACAAAAGCGTCATTGCAGACGCTCTCTCACGTGTACGTGTAGGATTAGTACATGCAGAAGATGTTGACCCTGGGGAGAACCAATTCAGCATCCTGTGTCTGAAAGGGGTGGCAGAAGAAAATTCAATAACAACTTCTCTAAGAGACATTGCACACGAGTAGGACAAAGATGAAGTGTTGAGGGTTAGCAAAGAAAAATGGGTCGATAACGCCGTGATTCGTCACTTCTATTTAAAAAAAAGACGGCGTTCTATTCAAAATACGTGGTCCAGACGATACGCGCTGGCTGCTTGCAATTCCCAATGTACTTGTGGACAATTCAGTTTGGTACATACACTTGAGTTACGAGCATTTCGGCGCGAGGAAATGCTTCGAGAAAATGTATGAAACCTGTTACTTTAATGAGATGTTCAGGCGAATACGTCGCATCGTTAGAGTATGCGGGCCACGCAGGCGAGCTAAACCAGCCGCAGTGATGTACGCTGCATCTCTCCACCCAACAATCCTACATCGTTATGTGACATTGCCGCAGTCGACTTGTTCGGACCAGTAACCCGCACTAGATGAGGCTTTGTCTGTGTACTGGTGTCTGTCGGACTGACGTCCTAGTTTGGTTCCTTCACCTCACTCTGGAGAGCACCTGGCAAGACTGCAGCAAACTTCTTGCGGGAAGTGGAACCTGTGAAGAGAGTGATTTCCGACAATGGTCCACAGTTTCGCTCTTAAGAATGGTTACAAATGCTGAGGCCTCAGATAGTAAAGCCTACATTCATTTCAGTCTACCAAGCGAGCTGTAACCCCGTGGAACGCGTGATACGAGAACTCGTGAAGTTATGCAAGATCTACTGCCACAGTAACCACAGAACGTGGGACAAGCATCTGAAATCGTTTAAGGACATACTGAACGAGCTGCCGCATTCATCGAACAGGTTACCCCCAATCTCGGTACTCAAACACAAGGAACCGCTGAGTAAGATCAAATAGGCAGTTTCCTGCCCAAACCAATGGAGACTTCGGCGTCAAGTAAAGTTTCTCGGTGTTTTAGAGAGCAATATCGGTTGCGGCGCATTCCAGATCCCAACGCACTGGAACTAGAGACACTTCGATCCAAACTCTCGAAAGGTCAGCACCACATCTCCAATGTAAAACCATTCTTCGAATGAGTGGAAGTTGCAGATGAAGGAATCGCCGGATGCTGGGGTGACAATAGGCTTAATCACCACATTCTGTTATCCTTATATTCTTGCACATATTAATTAACATGTATGTGTAATTCCTTATGACTTAGTGCAGTAACGGTTAATATACCAGTTATATATCCACAGGGAGACGCTGAAAATATGTCCACTTAATGACAAGATGCTATTCCCCTTAAAATAAATATCTTAGATAATGCTGCCATATTTCTGTCGTTCACTCACCATCTTGACCTGAATCTACGATCATCTCGATGACCACTAAGAAGCATAGGGCCATCGCACGGAATAAGGCAGGAAAATCGATGGTTAAAGAGAACAGTATCAAGTTGCTTGGTTATTACCAAAGAGTATTCTAGTAGGTATTCTATGTGGTACTATGGGTGTGTTACGTGTCTGTATACGTCATGAAGTAGTTGGGATTAGGTAGCATGTGTTCTGTGTCGTACTATAAGTGTGTTATATGTCTGAGTACGTAATGAAGCAGTTGCTACTAGCCAGAATTTGTTGTGTTCCATGTGTTGTGTTCCATTTAGTCTGGGTGAATGCTGATTGTGTGATGCCATGAATGCAAACTTTTTTTTTATAAAATCGTGAGGAAACATATTTTATATATCACAGTAAAAAGGCTTGACTAAGTTTTGTTCCCAGATTTAACCTTTTGCTTTTCTTTTATAAAATCGTGATAACTTATTTTAAACTTATTTTACACCACATCACGATAAATAGGCTCGATTAAGTTTATTCCCTATTTGTAAAGCTACTGGGAACATTATATTTTTACACCGCATCACGGTGCTTAGACTAGATCCATTTTAAAGCCCAATTGTAATATTTCCAGGGCAATTCATTATATTGTTTCAATAGTTCACAGGATTAATTAAGTTTTTGTTCTCTCGCTCGGCTGCCAGCAAAGAGAGAGTTCGCACGAGCCGTCGTGGAGAGGACCGCGAGATTTCAGTGACATAAACAGCCATGCCCTCTGACAGTTCCGACGATGAACCCCTTCCTCCTCTTCCCTTGACAATAGACTCAACAGAAAGTGCTCCCCTGACGTACGTTGTGTTTGTGCTGTGACAGGTATCAATCTTGAGCACAGCAAAACCAATAAGGGAAGTGTTTTTTAACGTGAATTATATTAATTAGGTGTGTTATCTCTGTCGTGAACTCACTAAGTCTGATTCTCGCAAGTGTCCACTTTAATATGCATTCCTTTTGATAGGACAATAATAATTTCTGTGACAGATGCTATCTGTGTCAGGAACTCACAAAGTCTAAGTCTGTCAACTGTCACCGAGCGAGGTGGCGCAGTGGTTAGCACCCTGGACTCGCATTCGGGAGGACGACGGTTCAATCCCGTCTCCGGCCATCCTGATTTAGGTTTTCCGTGATTCCCCTAAATCGTTTCAGGCAAATGCCAGGATGGTTCCTTTGAAAGGGCACGGCCGATTTCCTTCCCAATCCTTCTCTAACCCGAGCTTGCGCTCCGTCTCTAATGACCTCGTTGTCGTCGGGACGTTAAACACTAACCACCACCACCTGTCAACTGTCAATTTCTCACGTATTCCTTTTCAGCGGACAATAACTTCTTAAAAAATATTAAAAAAAAGGAATCGTACAAAGAATTAAATCTTACGTAGAGCGACTTTAATATTTCTCACACTTCACTGTGGTTTTACAGTTACGTGCTTAACCATCACTACAGTTTTGTGTCATCATTCGCTTCTTAATTGATCACCCCCTTGAATTCGTTTACTAATGTCATATTACTTTCTTTATCAAGTTACACAATTTTCATTTATTACTCAATACTCTGTGTTTTAAATAGCATTTCACTTTGCTTAATGTGTTCTTTCCTTATTTTATATAACAGTTCACATCTCTTTTTTTTAAATATTTGCTGTCTTGTTAATGTCATACAGTTTTCAGTTTCAAAACGAAATTCTTTTAAATTTTAAAACCAGTGTCACAGAAACTGATGACAAATTTTTAAAATGTTAGGTTTAAGTTGCAGTGGTGGTTGCCTGTTATCAATCTTGATTATATTTCATACTGTTCCCGTTTCTCTTGTGCAACTGTTTACAATTCTCTGTCGGTGGCATGGGTTAAAGCCTGCTTGGGTGTGTCCTTGCATGGCAGAACCACTCCCTGCACAGTCTTTTCTCCGGTGTGTGTGTGTGTGTGTGTGTGTGATGAAGGTTCTTTGCATGCAGCAGCCATCATATTACTTATTATATACGATCATGTGTAATTAAATTTAGCGATATAATAAATATTGTTTTGCCAGAGTTTTAGTATACGCTCTCACTGCTAAAATTCGACTCCATGCTTCATCCAGCTCTGATGTACAGCACATTCTACAGCATTCCGTTTGCGCGACAGTTGTATTGAGGCCATACTTTACCCCCAATATTCAGATCAATTGTAAAGATACCCATTAATAGTAAAGATACCTTTCACAACCCTTCCACAAATTGCAGCAGACCATCAACAAGTGTCAGCGTGCGAACAATTCAACGAAACATTATGGATATGGGCTTTAGAAGGCGAAGGCACAATCGTGTACACTTGATAACTGCACGACACAGAGCTTAACGCCTCAACTGGGCCCCTTAGGACCGACTTTAAACTGTTGTTAACTGGTAACGTGTTGCCTGGTGGAACGAGTCTCGTTTCAAATCGTATCGAGCGGATGGATGTGTACGGCTATGCAGAGAACCTCATGAATCCATGGACCCGCATGTCAGCAGGGGACTGTTCAAGTTGATTATATTTAATGTTGTGGAACCTGTGCAGTTGGAGTGACAAGGGTCTCTGATAGGTCTACGTACGACTCTGACAGGTGACATGTAGGTAAGCATCCTGTTATCCACTTATGCCCATTGCGCATTCTGACGGACTTGGGCAATTCCAACAGGACAATGGGACACCCCACACGTCCTGATTTGCTGCAGAGCGGCTCCATGAACACACTTTCGCTTTTAAAAGCTTCCCCTGGGCACCAAATTCCCCAGACGTGGACATTATTGAGCATATATGGGATGCCTTGCAACGTGCTGCTCAGAAGAGTTCTCCAGCCCTTCGTCATCTTACGGATTTATGACAGCCCAGTAGGGTTCATTGTGTCAGATCCCTCCAGCACTACTTCAGACATTATTTGAGTCCATGCCACGTGGTACTGAGTCACTTCTGTGTGCTCTCGGCGGTCCTACACGATATTACGCACATGTACCACTTTCCTTAACTCTTCAGTGTGGAAGTCAAAGGCTGCACTAAGTTTTACAGGATTCCTAAAGAAAACAATAGACAAGCTGAGTTCTCTTTCAGGATATGGTGATTAAGAAAAACGTAAATAAATTTGAAAGGAACACCTGAAACGAATGGAAGAATCAGAGCTTCCGAAGGTGTTTTTACACCCTTTGCTAACACAAAGGAAAGATGGGCCTAGGATGGCTGGTTAAAGTATGGAACTAAGGCCAAAACAGGTCGATAGGCCTAATTTGTGAAACGGAGAATAACAAGAAGTGTGTACATGCTAATGCCAGACAGATGAGTGAACTAGATATGAGAAACGATAGTTATGATCAAATTTTAGTGGTAGTGTATGAAAGCCGATCATTGTTAACAATCCAGAGATAAAGCCGTGGTACACAGTGGACCATCTCTCCTCAACCCTAGACGTAATAGAAAACTGTATATAAAACTTTGCACAACACTGTTCGTTTTAGATTTTTGGGGTCTCTGATTACAAATCCGATGTCTGAATTACGTGAGAATGTCGGGTTCAATATGGCGAATAAAAAATTATAAATTTCGGATATTCGAGCAGAACTTTGAGTATAAGGTAATTTGAGATCACTGATGACGAATTTAAACTGAGTATAGTGGTATTGAAATAGTTTGATACTGAAATAGTTTATTAGATATTTCTCGAACTTTCATTCTAAATCGTTGTCACACACGTCATTTGCGTCGTTAACGCTAACAGGAAAGTCGCTGATGCATTGGCCACCGAGTGGTGGGTTTAAAAACATATATTTTACCTTCTTCAAGGGTCATTTTGTGGAAGCTCGAGGTAAGTGGATTCGAACATGCCAGAAGCCGATGAAGTAGGTCAAGAATCGATTTCCACGGGATTATTTGTGCGTAAAATATTCTCGGTAACGCTGGATATCCTTCTTCCGAGCTTCTGAGTATCGTCAGTTAGCCGACCAATTGTCAATAGAGGAGCTTCCATTATGGTATAAACGTGCATCAAAACTTTGTTGACTGACATCGGCATTGTATACTATGAGAGTAATTCTACAGACTGTTTGGCTATATTCAAGCAGTTCATTTAAAATTTTTCGAAATCAGTGGCATACCCGCTTGATATAGTCTGTAAGACTGCTTTGCTCTTCGTCATGAAATTCTCATCAGTGCCAAAAATTTTTGCAGTTAAGAGCACATCCTCAAAAACATACCAGTTATTTGTTGTGCTTGATGCCTGTTTGTTAACGTCAATAAGCAAGCAGAAATTGCTTGTGAAATCGCCTTAAATGTTCATTTTGCAAGCCGCGACAAGCTATTTCTGCTCTACAGTCAGAGTCCTCAGACAACTGTGATTGTACAGCTGCGACATGATTGCAGCACGTGCTACTACACTTCTTGCACGGTGAAATATTTGCCTATATGTATGGATTTCTGATTGGGAAGTGGACGCTGAAAAAGAAATGCTTCAAAATGTTCATCACAGATTTATCCACTGTACTTTGTTTATTGATTTATTTTCAATTTAGTAATAAAACAATTGTTTAATTGATTGTTAATTAATATAGAAATTTCAGTGCGTTATTATACTACAATTTCACAATATGCATTTTGTAAGAACATCCTGCATTAGTGCACAATAAATGTGTACGATGTGGTAGTGCCACATGGTAAAACATTGACCGTCCGATTAAAACGTTCAAATATGCGCAAGCAAATGCATTTGGATTCGTTAACTGTACTATTAAAGTAGTAGCAGAGCCATTTAGGAAAAAGTTTTGTAGTCAAAGATTTTGGATAACATCAGTAAGTCGGTATAGATTATTACGCTGGTTAAAAATCTCATAAAACCACGTTCTGAAGAGATACAAACCCTGTTTTATACTGACTAGTGGGCAATATGTATTAAATAGGCCCCACAAGAAATATCTGAAAATTGCGCAGTTGTCCGATTCACTGTTTATCGGCATCTGTCACGGCAGGTAAAAACCATTTGTGACAGGAATGGACCACAGCACTGCACAAGTATGCAAATTACTCTCTACACGAGCTATCACGAGACCGAGATCGAAACGTGTACCTTTTTCTGTTTTTGTTCTGTTCATATTTAGAAGGGAGGCGGCGGATTGTACGGTGGTGAGAAACTAAAAAGAGCTACATTGGCTAGAGTTACGTCTTCGAGAAGCAGAACACCACACCGAAGTGTAAACAGGCCGTTGACTTGGAAGACACCGACAGGCACGTGGACGTAGGAAATTGTCACCGCTTCCGCCGGCAACAAACCCCTTAATTTCCATCCAAATTAAAGTAAACTCGTGTTAATTTATTTGATGTTAATTGGGTCCCGACTTTAATTGGATCGGAGGGCGCGTCCGAGGCAGGCACAGCCACCGTCGTCAAATTAGCGCCGGCTGGGTGGCGGGCGCGTGAGCACACGGCGACGACGACGCCGACGTCGACGCGCCAAATCATAATTACTGCGCGGCCCCGAGCCCGCGCGCGCACACTTATTGGCCGGCGCTCGTTAAGCCGACGAGGTCTCCAGCCGCCGCTGTTAATCGATTTACCTTGGCGCGCGTTCCCGCAGAAGGGCGCCTTTGCGCGGTGCACCCTTTCCTCCTGAAATCTGTGCTCCCCTACACTCTAATCTGGAGCAGATTCCTTCTCGAAAGGAATCAACCTTGGTACTGATGGGCACGTCAGTCTGTGTGACACACTACTGGCAATTAAACCAGCAATACCAGAGGCAAGGACGTAGCCAGGATATTGTCAAAGTTTGAATCTTAGAAAGACTCGTGTTCTTTATTTATTCTGAAAATAAGCCATTGAACCGTGAATTTACTTTCAGTTTTTTTTTAGAATTTAGTTTATTTACTGGCGATTCATCAAGAACATTGACACATTTAATCACACTAGGTGAGCGTGGAAGTTGTTGCCAGGAACTAACTGATGGAAAACTACTTTTAACAAATGTGAATTTATTCCTAAAAGCCTTTTCAAAACAGATTTCTAATTAAAAGCAGAAAAGCACACTCGAAATATCAAGTTAAAGTTTTATTTAGAGGGAAAGAACAATATTAACAGTAGGAGCCTTCGGGCTGAGGAGCTTGCCTGCTCCCTTTCACCACGGCCGTAGTCATGACCGCTCACAACAACCTTTGAAAGAGCACAGTGGTGCAAATCTGCAACACACCAGATTACTTTTAACAAACAAAGTTTTATAACTCACACAAACATCTAAACTATGCACCCCGTAAGAGGATTGGAAATGGTACAACCCTCAAATTATTTGCCAGCGAAAGTGCAATTTTTTTAAGTGCTCTTACGGTGGAAGGGAGGCAAACTTATAACCTAAAATAACTATTTAAATAGAACCCATAAAATGCAGACCTACATAAAATGTACAGCATGCTCTACATTAGACATACACCACCTCGCAAAATGATAAGCAAGGTAGAAATATATTTCACGAATTCGGCCTTTAAGCAATAAATTCGTCAACACCGGATCCGACAACCATGACAGAGGCAGCTATTAACGTATGGCATATTGACAGGGAGGGGGGGTACTAAACAACCCCAACCACAGATTACTTTAAACCTCCCCAGTTCCACAAGGGAAAAACGGACCACTCACTTCACAATAACCACCTTCCCGATGGTGGGCAAACGGAGAAGAATGGTAGGACGGCCCCAAAACAAAGCGGCTGGTGACCTCACCAAGAAAACAAGTAGAATTTAACAAGTAAATCAAACAACATATCTCCAATCACTTAACCTCAAATAAACTGCGATTTCTGGCGAAGACCTGGCACAGCACCCCCAACGCTCTCCCGCTGTGAACGGACGCAGGAAAGCATACAGATCTCCCGTCGCAAGGCGTCACAGCTCGCCCCGGCCACCCCGATGTCGTGGTTTCGCTCCTGTTGCTCTCTTGTGAACCGCGAAGCCACTACTCCTTTCGATACGGCGCTGCCCATTGGACTCAAGTGGAGACTTCACATGCGCCGACGCTCAAGGCGGACAAGTCATCTTGTGTCTCAGTGCGCGAAAAAACCAACCGACCAATGGCCGTTGCCCGAGCAACTCGAGCAGACTGGCGGCCTTACGCGCAGGCTCAGATGCAGGAACTCAGCCCCGACAGGGCGACCACTACCTGACTTCTGTTACTGGCGGAGTGGCAAGACTCTAATTTTCTGGCTTAAAGTTTTATCCAAACGACAGACATACTCGTACTCCGACAACAGAAGACACTGACTGTCCCCCACACTGTGCCGGATGACCAACCGACTAGACTCGCTTGGAGTGACTGACCTCTACCGAATGAATGAATGAATGGCCTGTGACGAGGGCCTCCCGTCGGGTAGACCGCCTGCCTGGCGCAAGCCTTTCGATTTGACGCCACTTCGGCGACTTGCGCGTCGATGGGGATGAAATGTTGATGAGTAAGACAACACAATGCCCAGTCCCTGAGCAGAGAAAATCTCTGACCCCTGCCGGGAATCGAACCCGGGCCCTTGGGATTTACAGCCTGTCGCGCTGACCACTCAGCTACCGGCGCGGACCACCTCTGCCGAGCTCATAGCGCCGCTTAAATGCACGTGAACACGTGAACAGGCGACCTTTCCCCTTTCCCACCAGAGGGAGACACCAAACCTGCGATTACCACAGCGGCGCCACCGCCAGAAACAGAGGGCGACTGCTTCACACAACGCGCTGCGGCGCGCACTTCAAAACAGCAATTTTTTTTTTACCGAGGCTCAACCATTATATTCCCCAATGGTGGTGGTGGTTGTGGTTAGTGTTTAACGTCCCGTCGACAACGAGGTCATTAGAGACGGAGCGCAAGCTCGGGTTAGGGAAGGATTGGGAAGGAAATCGGGCGTGCCCTTTCAAAGGAACCATCCCGGAATTTGCCTAAAAAATTTAGGGAAATCACGGAAAACCTAAATCAGGATGGCCGGAGACTGGATTGAACCGTCGTCCTCCCGAATGCGAGTCCAGTGTGCTAACCACTTCCCCAATGATCTGGTAGTTTTCACCCAACGGAGATACACTTTCAGTCTGGATTTCGGCTGAGGAAGTGATCAGGAGTATGTGGAGTAAAGAAATCCTGCTTCGACAGAGAAGCTAGAACAATTTTTGGTGGCGAAAATCATAAGGATAGGAAATTATTCAACCTTAAACTTTCCCACACATCCTCATGCATCTGTCACTTCTTGCTCTGTACGTAAGATCATTTACTACGTAAAAGACTGTCCCGCCAGACAAATGCACGAACCTAAGAAAGGGGTATTTGGATTATTATTTATTTATCCCATGGCTTTTAGTGACTGGTGTCTCCAAAGAGATGCTCGACTCACCTCCGATGCAGCTCTTTTCACGTGAGCTGAACGACTGCCTCTTTAAGGCAATTTCAATCAGTCAGGAAAGAAAGGTTTTTGAAAGGAATTGGCTGTGGCCTATAGTAAGGGATCAACACTGACATTTGCCTAAATTGGAAGTGGGTAAACACAGAAAACCATTTTCAACATTACAGGCGTATGGATTCAAAAGCTCCTCATCTCCCAAATTCCGGATTGCTAGCTCACCGTCTCAGCAAGCAGTGTCATCCCAAGTCGTTGGAGAACTGGGAAAAACTTGTTGTTATACGTTATTTTGAAATAAAACAAAATGCTTGACAACAAAAGATTGAATTATGATATTGCAAAATATTGCATGTTATTCCTTTAATTGTATATGTTTTGCTATTTGATAGTGCTTCAATTCATACATATTTTCTGATTTAATTGCCTTTTTGGAATTGATAGCTTCGGTTCTTATAGTCTTACAAGAGCGTGAATACGTTTTGTACGAAAGGGGGCCGGACGAGACGCAAGTTGCAGTCAGCTCGGACGATTCCAAGCAGCCCGCTGAAAAGACTTTTAGAAACACACCCGGAACTATAGAATGTGCTATCATCACATATCCCTTCCGCTCTCTGCAAACCCCTCTCTATTCTTCCGTATGGGAACTGGTCTTCATAATTGAGTACCTCGTAGGTGAGCAGATTTGGGCGATATTCTGCCATTTGGGCTACTAATAATAGAATATTGCGCAATTTTTTTTAAAGACATGCAACTATCACCGTTTGGACGATATTTTTGTTGATCAACGCTCTTTTAAGTGACGTAGACAAATGCAAATGAACTTTTATGCACTGATTTTAATGTAATGTTATTTGTAATGGAATTTACCGCTGTGCTGCCTTGTGAAATACTGCAATATTGCAACCCTAAAGTTCTGACAGCCTCCAAATGACGGCTCCAGTGGTAACATTAAACTACTATAGACAGGTAGATTAGGCTATTACGGTGGTACGTACTTATTCTTAACTTCACCATTAGTAGATGAATCAACTGGTTTTCCTCTTCTTTCTTGTTGCAAACTTCTCCATAATTGGAAACTATCACAACTATCAACACAAAAACAATAAACGGTAGCAAGAAAGACCTGAAGTGATTAACAAACCCATGAGCTCAAGAAAGGCCAAGAAATGGTCTTGGTTAAAACAGGGGTGGAGACAGCCGACAGTGCCTTGTATGTATAGATAGTTTGACACTATCGTGCTTTGCTGGCTAATGATAGTTTATATCCCTTTTCCGTGGTATGGCTGAAAATCAAAATATCTTTCAGCTTCACTATATGCCAACTAGTTCATATGTAACTTCAGTTAGGGGGAGTGCGGGAACCCTGGAACACCCCCCCCCCCCTCGCCCTTTCGGTTACGTCCTTGCCAGAGAGGATAGAAAACAATCAAATTTCACTTATTGTTCGTATAGAATACAACATGAGGAAATCATTATTAAATATGTTGATCATTTATGGGTATGCAAGTTGCTAAATTTAGAAAAGAGCTGCCGCCTTTGGCACCTACAGTACATCTAATCTCGCGTACTGGTCATTCCATGCTGCTTCAACTGTGTGCTATAGTTCATCAATAGTAGTAGCCGGCGATGGAATCGCACTCTCCTGCGTCTGGGTGATCCTGTAACATCTGGTGAAGTCCCTAACTGCCTCGACCAGAGCCCACGATTTCTTAAGCCGCTCATTCACACCCCATACGATGGGACGAATCCTTTGCTAGCCTGCTCTCCCATCCATCTGGCCGTGACTGCATGGCGAATGCTTGGAGGGCCCCCTGACGACGGAGCCGACCACTCTAAAATTGTCCACAGACGTACAGGTAGGCGCACACCCCACTGAAATTAGTCACCACACCGTCGCCAGCCAGTTTTACCATCACTGTGTAGACAACACAGGGGCATGGTCCAAAGTCAAAGAAGGTTAGGACTTACACGAGAACTCCAAAATTCTATTTGAGGAAAACTCAATTTATTCTTCCTCTGATAACCATCGCCAAACCTTCACTCTTTGCACATCTTCATCTAGTCAGTTGTTCCACACTCTTGTAGGCTGCCTCTTACTTAACAGGCCATTAAAGCTCAGTACCATCAACATCCAAGACGTTAATGATGTGCGCGTAATGGTTGCACTTCCTAACGCTTCGCCGGCCGCGGTGGGCTAGCGGTTCTAGGCGCTCAGTCCGGAACCGTGAAATTGCTACGGTCGCAGGTTCAAATCCTGCCTCGGGCATGGATGTGTGTGATGTCCTTAGGTTAGTTAGGTTTAAGTAGCTCTAAGTTCTAGGGGACTGATGACCACAGATGTTAAGTCCCATAGTGCTCAGAGCCATTTGAACCAATCATAACGCTTCTGAAATTTCCGCATCTAGAGAACGGAGAACAACCATACTGCTTCCTGACTACGAACTCTGAAGTATACCTCCACACCAGCTGTGCCGCAGAGGGCTCCACTTGCCTCCTGCATCCTATAATTGACACCGATCGATTCCTCGATTTCACGAGCTGCCCATAGCTCCACCATATTATTTTCAAATGCTAACATTTCGACCAGTCAGAAAGTAGTCACTGCGATAGACAATCTCCTGCTTACATTCAGAGTACATCTGTATATTGCTGCTGCCAGCCAACAGTTTCAGAAGGCTACTAGAACACACCAGCTCTACACTTGGAGAAAACTCGCGTTTGAAGGCATCCAGTTGGGCTAGGCCAACACCTGTTAAACGATTTAGTGGAACCAAGTTGTTACCTTTAGGCTGGAGAATAGCATCAGACCTATGGACAATGAAAACCTGCACTGTCGCTCACAATGGCGGTCAGCACTTCCGACGGCCTCGGCCCTTAAATGATCCTTTACATCTTGGGAAGGTATGACCAAATGTTTTCAAAGGATGACACGGATCGACTACTTGCTAGCCAGGTCGACAGTGAAACAACGTCTGAGCTAAGGTGGGTCAGGACAGAGTGCATGTACATTAATGACTTTGTTGAAACATAGCGTCCCTGAGAAATAGAAGATAGAGTACAACCAAGCCGTTAGTACACCAGACTTGTAACTCTGCTGTTTTAATAAAAAGCTACGCGGCCCAGAGATTACCGTCTGTATCCAGCTGGGCCCGAATTACGATAACGAATGTGATCAGATACGTTCCTTATCTAGAGAGTCTCCCCACACGGAGAGGTCTATCATAACTCTACACACAGAACTGAGACTCTTCTGAAAAGACGGCCTAGTGCTGCTCCTATGTCCAGCACTGTCATTGGAAGCAGCGGTATAGGGACCCCTGTTTCTTTCCCAATATAAAGCCACAAAAATCGTTCATGCGCTAACTGTGGAACTCCAGCCATTGTCGCATTGTCCATGTTGATACTTGTCTTGCTGCAAAAGCTCATTTAGTGACTCAAGATAGTAATGTGCCTGTGTGATCTGCACGACCATATAACCTATACGTGTTTCCTCTTGGGCTTCAATCACATGGGACAGTTGGGATCCTGCTTGGATTTTAGTACAGCACTGCTTTACCCTTCGACACCGTATTTTCATCAGAGTCTTGGGATACCGACCAGCGCAAGTTGCAATATGGCGGAGCGATAATCCACGGACTCAGTAGGTCACGATCTTGCTGCTGGGAGTTCCATTACGTGCTGTTGGATGTTTCTTCTCCTTGTATAAGTTATAACATGATCTTCTCACAAACGAAACCACATTAAAATATGTTTAGTTAATGAGGAATCGACTGCGAAATCGTGCCTTATATGCAAAATGTAAAGTGTGTCACTCCTATTCTCTTTGGACAGTTGTGCTTAAATGCTACACATTTGCATTTCTAAGCATTTCTCTTTCTACACAAACTGTAATATTACCGATAAGTTTAATAATTAGGACTTTAATCGAAATTACAAACTACACGATTGCCGACTGAAGCGCCTAGCTACACCTGACGTTCTAGAAATTTAGTCCAACGGTGCAGAGAGCATTACATAGTTGAGGATATCTTAGATGGTTTCGGTAACACAACCGCGTCTTTAGACAGAGCCACAGTCATCATTTACAGGTGTGGATGTTGGCTGTTGGCAGGCAAAGGATTAACCGAAGCAGAGGATTAAAATTGTTGTGTGAGCATCCAGGACCTATCTCCACCAGATTACAGGGAACATTGATGAAATATGGTAATAATCAACTGAGGTGACAAAAGTCATGGGACAGAGAGATGCACATATACAAATGGCAGTAGCATCGAGTACACAAGGAGTAAAGGGGCAGTGTATTAGTGGAGCAATCATGTGTACTCAGGTGATTCACGTGAAAAGGTTTCCGAAGAAACTATGGTCGCACGACATGATTTAACATATGTACTTTGAACGCGGAAATGTAGTTGGAGCTAGACGCACGGGACATTCCATTTGGGAAAACGTTAAAGAATTCAGTATTCCGAACTCTACAGTGTCAAGAGCAGTGCGAGAATACAAAATTTTAAGCGTCCTTCATTTAACGACTAAGAGTAGCAGCGTTATCTTAGACTTGTCAGTGCTTGCAGACAAGCAGTATTGCAAGAAAGAAAAGCAGGAATAAGTTGGGGACGCACGACGAACAAATCTCTTAGGACAATGCCATTGTTAACAGCACAAGATCGCCTGCAGTGCCTCTCCTGGGTTCGTGGTATTGTCGGCTGGACCCGAGTCGACCGGAAAACCGTGACCTGGTCCGATGAACCCCGATTTCAGTTCGTAGGAGCTGATGGTAATGTCGAGTGTGGCGCAGACTACGCAAAGCCATGAACGCAAGTTGTCAACAGGACACTGTGCAAGCTGGTGGTGACTCCATGATTGTGTGGGCTGTGTTTACACGGAATAGACTCCGTCGTCTAGACCATTGAAACAATCATTGCCTGGAAATGTTTCTGTTCGGCTACTTGGAAACCATTTGCTGCCATTCATAGACTTCATGTTCACAAACAAAGCTAGTATTTTTATGGATGAATATGAGCCACGTCATCGGGCCACAATTGTTCACGATCGGTTTGAAGAAGATTCTGGACAACTCGAGCGAATGATTTGGTGGTCCAGACCGCCAAACATTAATCCTATCGATATTTATGGTCTGTAATCGACAGATCAGTTCGTGCACAATTATCTGCACCGGCAACACTTTAGCAATTACGGTAGGCTATAGAGGCAGTACCACGTAGAGTCTCTGCATTACGCCCAGCAAAAGGAGGTCCAACACGATTTTAGGAGGTATGGCATGAGTTCTGCCACTTCAATGTATGTCATCGTTTGGGTTACCTAACACATAAAATATATAGTACTGGACTATTTATTTCTCTTGCTGTGTCGAACTCTGATGTCGATGTAATTTCAGATTTGACACATGAGGTAATATGTAATTTCTGTTGATGTACTCCATGTACTCGTCGATCAGATTTTCACTTGTAGGAATGTCGACAGTCTCTTTCGTAATAAGGTGTCAGTGAGAACAAGCAGGGCCTAGTCTTTTGGTTAGTGAACGTTGTTATTCTGTATATGGCTTTAAAATATTTACTGTGGATGTATTATGGGCATTTTGTCATTTTGAAGAATACTGGGATGTTAAAGCTTACTCAACAACTTTAAGTAATGAGGTATACGTGGGTAGGCCAGAAATAAAGAAACACAGCGAAAAATACGTGCTTGGAGGCAAATCCAGATGCTAACCAAGTCTGCAGTTTGCGCTGTTGCATTTGACCACGATATGTAGATGTAGATGTAGATGTAGATGTTGGAAGTGTCAGCCTTGACCAGAACAGTATTCTCTGTAGCTGCGAGTGCATTATGTAGCAGCTAAATGAATTCGAACATGGGAAAACTGTTGGGGGCTCGTATATGGTAGTTGCTTCTGTAACGAAGATAGCCGAAGTGTTTTACGTTTCAAGAGGTACCGTGACGAAGATTTAATACCGTGTGCATTGAAAGCGGAAGAGCGATAACCGCTAACTCACAGAGCTGACATAAGTGTGTGTTGAGTGATCGTGACAGAGGGTCATTGAAGAGGACTGCGAGAAAAATAAGAGGGTGAATGCGGCGAAAGTCACTACGGAACTGAATGTCGTACTTGAGAACCCTGTCAGCTCGAAAAAATACGAACAGAGCTCTGTAAGCAGATAATTTCAGTCCGAGCTGGTATTCCGAAGCAGCTCACCGACGAGACATATGCATGTAATAGGAAAATGTTGTGCCTAAACCATAAAACCTGGACGGCAGACCAATGGATGAGAGACATTTGGTGGGATGAGCCTCGTTACACACTTTTTTCTCCCAAGAGTGAAATACGACGGGAGTTAGATGATTTGGGGCAGATATATCGTGGCATTCTATGAGCACCATGGTTACTCTGAAAGGCCGCATTACTGCCAAGGGCTGCCCGCTGTGACGGGCGGCTCTAGGTGCTTCAGTCCGGAACCGCGCTGCTGCTACGGTCGCAGGTTCGATTCCTGCTTCGAGCATGGAATTACGTGATGTCATTAGGTTTAAGTAGTTCTAAGTCAAGGGGACTGATGACCTCAGATGTTAAGTCCGATAGTGTGCAGAGCCATTTTTGAACTGCCGTTTTCGCTGCCAGATTCATCTCACAGTACAATATTTGTTCCTCAATATGCTGCCGTGTTCCAGTACGACTCTTCACAAAGTTATCTTAGTCCAGGACTGGTTTTTTGGGCACGAGGGTGAATTGTATGAATTGTCAAATGTTTCCTGGCCTCCATAGGCACCAGATGTCAACATTATTAAGCCTTTGTGGTCAACTTTGGAGGGAAGGGTGCATGATCGCACCACGTCCATCATCATTATCTGAACTTGCCGCTATTTCGTAGAAGAAGTGGTATAAGACCTGTATTTACCCGTCCTCAGATGACTGGAAGCTGTTTTGAATGCCTAATGCTTTTCTGCAGTGTATTAGGCGTTGTAACGTGTTGTGTTTTTGGTGTTTCCATACTTCTGTTCATTCCCAATAAGTAAACCCGATTTTCCATGCACCATGTGAGCACGAACCATATGCGGAGCTCATTAACAACATGTGGCTAGAATAAAAATAAAAAGTACGTACACAATGTACACAGCAATTAATTGTGCGTTACACAACGTGGTACTCGTGAGAACTATAGTTTTCAATTGACTTAGATATTTACAAACATTAACTGAGCTAACACTTTAATTTACACTATTCGTAAACGAAATCTGTGATATTCGTTAACATTTGTGAATTGGACCCAAACTGTACAGAAAAGATATTCAAACACAGTCTTTTTGAAACATCGAGTTGATTAAAAGCACTCAGTTACATAACCACAACTATATGTACTTCACAATTACAGGTGAGGCGCGAAGGCCCAGCCAGTCGGAAAGAAATGGCGTCGTGGCCCCAAGCGCCATAACCAATCAGGAAGATATTATAAATGCCTGTAGCCGTTACTCAATCCTCACAATAGTTTTCTGTATAAAATCTGAACAGACGCTCATTGGAAATTTCCACTAATCGATGGCTGGCCTGCTTGACCAAGCACAAGTCAAAATTTTTGAAAAGAGGGGAACAACTGTTGTCTCCAGCCCGGGCACTCTACGAGTCTGCTTTGAAATTAAGATTTCAGCGGATGTTCCCACACTTCCGCAATCAGAATGAAAAAAAAATTGTATAGATCCCACGATCGCATATGCATTTCTCATTAAATACGAACTCCTAATCATGGAGCTAAGCGTAACTATGAGCAATATGTAAGACATTGACATGTAATAAATGGCAATGAAATCAATAAAATTATTTCTCTAAGCAATACTTCTCCCAGGCATGACTACATGATATGCAAAACGCAGGAAAGCAATCCCCTGAACGTGATGCAACCACGTTAATAGTTACAAACAGTAATCTCATGGAAGGTAGGTGAGATGAACGCCTTTCAGGTTAATTGTCGTTCTATTTGGTACAGTTCTCCGTCATTAGCAACATGAGATGTGACCTCCAGAGGGCATGAATAAATCCTTGTATTCATTCAGTTGCGATAGGAAAGCGAACAAGCTCAGAAAGTCGACATAAGAAATATATTACCATGAAGATTGCAGCCTGGAGGCTGGTATAAACCAAATGCCTTCCCGTCCCATTCCATACATGGTGTATGAATGAAAAATTATCGGAACTGGCAGGCCACCCAAGGATCCGTACATATCTCAGTATCTTTGTGGCTTGAATTTCAGTATAAGATATTGCATTATTGTTGTCGAATACGCCAATCTGTACCCTGATGGTGAAGGGTATGGCAACAGCGTTTACATTTCTTGCAACATGCTAGTGAGTGTTCAGTCTCCCTTCAGCAATTAATGTATCAGTCGTTTCATTATATCCAATGACTCCTCAGATCATGATTTCAGTACTTGGAGAGATATGGAACTAGAGGACTGAATTAATCGTATGGCGTTACTGGGTAAGTGACCGCCTGCTTCTAACCTTTGTATTTGAGGAACTTCGGCTACTTGCTCGTCGATGACGATGAGATGAAATGATAAGGACAACATAAATAGTTAGTTTCCGAGCGGAGAAAACCTCGGACCCGGGACTCCGCGATCTGGAGACAGCGATGCTGACCACTAGACAGCAAGCTGGGGCTAAAGAATGGCTGCTGCCTGTAACCTTTTAGATCTGCGTCTGTGGTCACACCAGCGCGATGTGATCCCTAAAAGCGCGGAGTGAGATTCATCGCCAATGGAGTGATATGACTTGGTATTAACGGTAAATGGCACTGAGCAAATGAAGATCACAACCGGACGTCCAGTAATTTCTTCCCGATGGTTCGTGGTGACATTCTGCCTGTAACCTCTGCCCATATTTCAGCTGTTGTGATCCGGCTAAAGAACTAGTCCCACAATCCTACGATACCGTACTCAGTATCATGTTTATGCTACTGTATCACTCAAGCCAAACGTTCATACATTTTCAAAGTCCGAAACATGACGACAAGTGGCACGTTATATTCGTATTCCAGTTTCCACCTGAAACGTTCTAGTAACATTTGACGCACCAACAGCTACCTTGTGCTCACACCATTCTTCACCGTTCTTTTGTACTGAAAATAAACTGATTGATGTCTGAAATGTAATCAATACACACCGCACCCTTACTTCAGTAATAGTTTGCGACTACTGATGGCGTCCTAGCAATGTTTGCTATGATGTTGTTGCAATGCCTCATACATACCCTGTAAACAGAGTGTTGAGACGTATGACCAACGTCAGTCCAGTTCGCCAACACTTGCGAATCAGTATTAAAGGATATTACAAATGAAAATATTGTCTTATTTCTGTCACTTTGTAACATATCATAGAGCAGTGGTATGACCATGAGAACTATAAGAGTTACGTGTATATACTCAGGTGACAGATATCAGGGGAAAGCGATGTGCACCTATACAGATGGCGGTAGTATCGCGTACACATGGTAAAAAAGGGCAGTGAATTTTTACCCTGGTGTTTCATGTGAAACGGTTTCCAACCAGATTATGGGCAGCACGACGGGATTTAACAGACTTTGAACGCATAATGGTAGTTTCAGCTGGACGCATGGAATATTCCATTTCGGAAATCGTTAGGGAATTCAGTATTCCGTAATTCACAGTTTTAATAGTGTGCCGAGAATGCCATTAAGGCATTTCCTCTCGCCATGGACAATGTAGTGGGCGACGGCATTCACTTAAGTGAAGACCGAGAGCAGTGGCAAATAGTTGTCATCGGTAACAGACAAGTACCACTTGGTGAAATAACCACAGAAATCAACGTGGAGCGTACGACAAACGTATCCATTAATGCGCTACGGCAGCAGACGACGGACGCCAGTGCGTGCGTTGATAGCGCGACATCGGTTGCAGCGCCTATCCTTAGCTAGCATGCAAATCGGTTGGATCCTAGACTACTGGAAAACTGCGGCCTGGTCAGATGAGTTCCAATTTGATTGCGAAAGGGCTGAGGGTAAGGTTAGAGATTGTACCACACCCAACGATGCCATTGCCCCAAGTTCCTCCAAGGCAGTGTGAAAGCTTGTGGTGGCTCCATAATGGTGTGGTGACTGTAAACGGTTATGCTCGTCTACTTCAAGACCATTTGCCGCCATTCATGGATTTCACATACCCAAAGAACGATGGAATTTTTATGGCTAACAACGCGGCAAGTCACCGGGCCATAGTTCTTCGTGACTGGTTTGAACAACATTCTGGACAATTGGAACCAATGATTTGGCCGGCCAGATTGCCCAATATAAATCACATCGAACGTTTATGGGACGTAATCGAGAGATCAGTTCGTGCACAAAATCCAGAACCGGCAACACTTTCGCAGTTATGGATGACTATAGACGCAGTACGCCTCAAAATTTGACCAGGGGCTTCCAATGACTTGTTGAGTCCATGCTACATCAAGCCGCTGAACTACGAAGGGCTAAAGGAGGTCCGACATGTTACTAGGAGGTACCCCTTGAGTTTTGTTACCTGAGTGTGTACCTCTTCCATAATGGAAGTTGGTTCATTTCGCTCTGAGCACTATGGGACTTAGCGTCTATGGTCATCAGTCCCCTAGAACTTAGAACTACTTAAACCTAACTAACCTAAGGACATCATACAACACCCAGCCATCAAGAGGCAGAGAAAGTGCCTGACTCCTCCGGGAATCGAACCCGGGAAAGCGGGCGTGGGAAGCGAGAACGCTACCTCACGACCACGAGATGCGGGCTCCATAATGGAATATCAGCTTGTTAGTGTTCAGTCAGGGTGTTGATGGTCCAACACTTTCCATTCTTACGCACGTGTCACCTATCATAGCTGTCTCCAGATGTATCAAGGAACCCTTATCACTCCATCTGCACATGCCCCACACCATTACAGAGCCTCCACCAGCTTGAACAGTCCACTGCTGACATGCGGTGTCCGTTTCATGAGGTTGTCGCCATAACACTACACGTCCACTTTCTTGATAAAATTTGAAACGAGAGTCGTCCGACCAGGTAACGTGTTTCATCAATAATCCAATGTTGGTGTTGACGGTCCCAGGCGAGGCGTAAAGCTTTGTGTCGTACAGGGTGCACGAGTTTGCCTTTGGCTCCGAAAACCCAAATCGATGATGTTTCGTTGAACGGTTCGCACGCTGACAATTGTTGATGGCCCAGGATTGAAGTCTGCAGAAATTTGCTGAAGGATTGCGTTTCTGTCACATTGAACGATTATCTTCAGTCGTTGTTGGTCCGGTTCCTGCAGTATCTTGTTCCGGCCGCAGCGATGTCGGAGATTTGGTGTTTTACCGGATTCCTGATATTCAGAGTATTCTCGTGAGGTTGTCGTACGGGAAAATCTGCACTTCATCGCTATTTCGGAGATGCTGTGTTCCATCGCTCGTGCGCCGACTACCTTCATCTTGATAAACTGCTATTGTAACTGCAGTAACGGATCTAAAACTGCGCCAGACACTTGTTGTCTTATACAGGTTTTGCCGACCGCAGCGGCGTATTCTGCCTGTTAACATATCTCTGTTACTTTGGCGCTTCAGTGTATAAAACACAATGTTGTCCTATTCCTATCACATTTATAACATTTCATGTTGCAGTAATATGACAGTAAGAGATTAAGATTGTTGAATGTATAGATTTCAGTATACTTACTTTTCTATTTTTTACTGGACAGTAGCATATTAGTAGTTCTGAAACCTGTTTTCCTCCGAAAGGAAGATCGATACCAATGGAAATGTGGTGAGAAATATGCAGTCTGCTCTCTGTTTACCAGTATTTGCCCATTAGGTCCCTCCTCATTGCGCAGCACGCTTGGAAACATTAGAGGACGGCGACAACGGGCGCCCAGAGCGGCATCGTAAGACATTGTCTTCGTCTGGTTCGGTCATCGACCGGTCGGAGGTCGCTGCGGGAGTCTGTGTGGCGCCGGCGGCAGCAGGAGCGACGGCGGTGGCGGGCAGAGGGTGCTTCATCACCGGCCGATAGCATCGACACCTCCGATGACAAGTGCCGCCGCCTCATTACTCAGCCGCGAGCGGGGAACCGCGGAGGGTAGCCGGTGCCCGCCCGGAAGTTAATGGCCGCCCCCAGCACCACGATCCATGTGTCGTCATAAAGACTACCGGAACAGAAGCGTTATTACGCAGCTGCTTCTGACTGCATCTTAAAATGCGGCCCATGCATCGTTGTTGTAGTCACTTTTCCAAATCCAGAGCAAAAATAGAAATTTTCTATTATTTGCCCATCGTTCGTAGCGATCAAGACCATTTAGATAACCTTAAAAATGTCTTTTTTTTCGGCGTACACTGTTTAACTGGTTAACATTTGGCAAACGTAGAGTCCTGTTTTCTCCAAACTTTTGTCCGACACGGAAGACTGAGATCATTTTTCGGGGTGATCGTGTGATACATTGTAATACTGAATTATAGTCCCTCTTAATTCCTCAGCGTAACATATGACGTTAATTGCTGTGAAATTTCTCGAAGAGTCTCACTCTGTATGACGAACGAGAACTTGCGAATGGCTCCTAGGCCACGAGGCAAGGAAGCTTCGGCTGCGGAAAGCAAGAGTCCGGGGTTGACTCATGGTCATTCACAAAGACTTACTCTGTTATAAATTTTCAAAATTAGTTGCAGGTGCAAAACTAATTTTGGACATAAACTCTGGGTTACATTATTTCCGTAACATCTATGCTTCGAGGAATGCTAGTTTGGCAAAACATATAGCAGAACGATGGGGAAATCTTAGGAAGTACGAGTATCTCTAATATACGAGACAGTGACTTGGTTAGACAATTGTTCGCGGCATACATATGCAACCTGTTAGAAAATCATGAAATATAGTAAGCTTCACTGAAACGCAAAGATTCGTTTGTCCAAAGAACTGGAAAGGTAAGTATACCTGCTGGAGCAGTAGGAAACCTCCGGTGAGACTAATATTCCGAACTACGGGAGGGGTCTTCAGCACAGAGATTGTGGAAAAATATGGGTTTTGAGTTAGGGATGTTTGCGTACATTCTCTTTGTAAGGATCTGCATATCACCATCTCTCCTTCTCTTTTCTATTTATCTCTCTCTCCGTGAAGGTTCTTACCAGACAACTCTAGCTCTAGCACCATGAAACTAGCGATTACCAGCGACGTAGGCTAAGAAGTATAAACTGACTCCCAAGGGGAATTCTGTGCAGAACTATATCTGTATAATAAAAAACCACTACAGTACTACCCCTTTCCCATACGTTTCACGGCTCTAAGTCCTTGTTTATAACGCTCACTGATAACCGTTTTGTCCATGGTACATTAAATCGTAAATTTCTTCCTTAGTATTCAGTTCATGAAACTATTGAATTAATATTTATTTGTCGAAAGCAGGCGTTCAAATGGCTCTGTGCACTATGGGACTTAACTTCTGAGGTCATCAGTCCCCTAGAACTTAGAACTACTTAAACCTAACTAACCTAAGGACATAACACACATCCATGCACGAGGCAGGATTCAAACCTGGGACCGTAGCGGTCGCGCGGTTCCCGACTGTAGAGCCTAGAACCTCTCGGCCACTCCGGCCGGTGAAAGCAGGCCTGTTTCCCTTTCTTTCCCCCTCAAATGTAAGTGTGATGACACTCGGAAATGCTCTCAGTGCTGGGAGTTTTCGGAGAATATCCCGTAACAATAACTTTTCTTATTGATAGTCTCCCAAATTTGATTTTGGGTGTCGTTACACTGTTAGCTGTGGAAGAACTACATCACTCATTGGCTAGAAAGCCCAAATCACGAAAGGTGCTGTAAACTGGCGGAAACGAGGAGTCGACCGAGGACCGTCATGGTGAGAAGCGGGCAGGTCCAACAGCATCTGAAACCACTTAGTGGCAGCTCAGATTATCGTACACGGCTCTGTCATTTTATCGCAGGCACATATGATTTTACGGCACTACTTTTCTGTAATAAAATCAAATCCGCGTTTTTTCAGTCGAAGTCAACTGTAAGATGATAGTATCGTTAATATTTGTGGCCGAATTTTTGTGTTAATAAGGGAACTAAATAGGTAGCTGAAAAAGTACTGGTCGACAAAACGAACTCTGTGAGGGCAGGGTACGTTTCAGGCATTCAAATATTTTATTAGAGAGAGTGATGCTGCAGACGTAATTACCTTAAAATCAACAGTAGACAACAAAAAAAAAAAATAACCCAGATGAGTGGAGGAAAAACTGTAAAGAATGTTCTTCTTTCGCCATAACGAAAGATCTAGAAGCTGGCATCCCCAATTTCCTCCTCTATCGAAGCAGAAAGATTCGGTTCTCATCGCGAGGTCTTTATACAGTGGTGAAAATAAAATTTGCATATTCCTGGATTGTCAAACTAGATATGATAGGAAACCAAACTGATTTAGTTCTGTCAAGTACAGTCACAGAAATAAACTAGGTAAACACTTTCCCTCTTGATAAACACAAAAAAGCAATGGCCAAACCTTTCAAAAGATACCTTTGCGAACACTACAGTTTCTTCTCACTGTCATGTTGAGTAACACTCTATATAAGAACAAGTTGGCTATTCCTGTAAGTGCAAATATTCTTGGATGTGGTTATTCACATTCCATACCAAGCATTCCACTTACTAGTGAGGGACATAGTCCTGTTCCTCCATAGGGGTCTGTATGATGCCCTGAAAATGTGGTACCTCAGGACGATTGCAAACTGTTCATTTCAGCGTGGCCCATGGATTATCAATGTAGGTTAAATTCGGAGAATACGGACGCCATTCCACTCGACAAAATCTATGATCCACCGGGAAGGTGGTAGAATGTGACGATGGGGACGTGCTTTGACGTCTAACAGCGTGAATGCTGCTCCAGTATGTTCACGAAATAGTGACACAATACGTGCAAGAATGTCGTCGCAATACTTCTCATCAATCATCCTTCCATACGTTGACAAAAGGGCCGTCCTGCGGAAGTACTTCATTTACTCCACCGCATAACATGACTGGGACGCCTTGGTAAGGGTTACGGTAAACGGCACAGTAAGGATGTAAACGTTATCGTTATTGTCTTTACACATGAGTATCAGTATCGTCGGGGTGGAGACTGATACAGGTGTCATAAGAAAACGGCTTTGCACCTCATTGCTGCCTACCCCACAAACAATGCTTTCGCACCCAGGCGGCACGAGCGCTTCTCCGAACCCAATTAGGAGGTGGAGCCTTGAGAGGTCTTCTCTCACAAATGCCTGCTCGTGGAGGCTATTTCATAGTGTTTGTGTAACACTTTCACTCAAGCAGCAGTTTGGAACTGTCGCTAAGGACAGTTTCGGGTTTCTGTCTGCTGTTTTATGCAGGTATCGGACCCGCAAACCTGCTGTGGCTCTTCTAGGCCATTTCTGTGACGACCTATAATTGATTCTGTTGTTAGAAATTTGTTCTCGATAGTCGATACATCACTCTTGAGTGATTACACGGAGCCTGCGATTGTATGTTATTGTTGCCCGAACCATTCTGAACCAACACAACTCTCTTAATGACACCACACTACAAGTACTGTAATGTTTACAGGTGACACGATTGTCATAGACGGCACATACTTATAACAGAAACATGGACTGTTTTCGACACAATTACATTACGAAGAGTCCATTACATTGATACTACAACGTACTGCTGGATCAAAACTTTGAACATTAAATTTTTGCAAATATGTAATATTTAGTTTCACCGCTGTAATTGTCGAACTCACAGGTGCATTGGGAAGAGATGATTCGACCATAACCAGTACTGATGGTGTTGTATCTTTTCAATCCAGCGGTAGGATCTTGAGTTTGAAGATTTTGGCCGTGGCTGAGGCAGATGCTTTGCTCGATGGGTGAAAGGAACCGTTCACCAGATCTCGCTTGGATATAAAAATATACTACGGCGGCGAACACATTAGTTTGATATTTAGGGGCGAAGTTAAGCATTCTTTCGTGGAAAATGGGTTTACGGGACTATCGGGTGAGTTCCCTTATTAGCATTCGGAGAGAGTGGTGGGCACTGATAGGGCGGTAGGCGATCGCTTCTAGTGCGCTGGAGAACGCGTACATTAAGGCCCCCTGCGGAGCGTCGTTTTGTTCGGCGGCCGCGGAGGCGGCGGGTCGTGGCCTCCGGGCCGCGAAGCTGAGCCCCGAGTCACGGCTGCGCCGGCAGCTGTGTTCCCAATTAGCTGGGGCGACGCTCCGAATGCCAGGCCAGATTTACAGCGCAGTTTCTCCGCCGCCAGTCCTGGAAGCTCATCGGGAAACGGGATGGGCGCGCCGCGAGCTGCCGCCGAGGAGAATTATGCAGCGACTCCGGCCGCCGCGCCAGAACAGAGCTAACACGAAAACTTATTTGGTAGGCCGTTTTTCACTCAGACAGATTGAGAAATTTTATAGAACACATGATCATGAAAGAGCATAGCCGTTTTAAAAACGGACCAGTCTTTCTGCCTCCACAAATACACTCCACAAATCACTTTACAATTCACAGTGCCGTGTATCTACATCTACATCCATAGTCCGCAAGCCACCTGACGGTGTGTGGTGGAGGGTACCTTGAGTACCTCTATCGGTTCTCCCTTCTATTCCAGTCTCGTATTGCTCGTGGAAAGAAGGATTGTCGGTATGCCTCTGTGTGGGCTCTAATCTCTCTGATTTTATCCTCATGGTCTCTTCGCGAGATATACGTAGGAGGGAGCAATAAACTGCTTGACTCCTCGGTGAAGATATGTTCTCGAAACTTCAACAAAAGTCCGATCGAGCTACTGAGCGTCTCTCCTGCAGAGTCTTCCACTGGAGTTTATCATCTCCGTAACACTTTCGCGATTACTAAATGATCCTGTAACGAAGCGCGCTGCTCTCCTTTGGATCTTCTCTATCTCTTCTAGCAACCCTATCTGGTACGGATCCCACGCTGCTGAGCAGTATTCAAGCAGTGAGCGAACAAGCGTACTGTAACCTACTTCCTTTGTTTTCGGAATACATTTCCTTAGGATTCTTCCAATGATTCTCAGTCTTGCATCTGCTTTACATATGATCAACTTTATATGAAGATTCGATTTTAAATCACTCCTAATCCCTACTCCCTGGTAATTTATGGAATTAACTGCTTCCAGTTGCTGACCTGCTATATTGTAGCTAAATAATAAGGGATCTTTCTTTCTATGTATTCGCAGTACATAACACTTGTCTATATTGACATTCAATTGCCATTACCTGCACCCTGCATCAATTCGCTGCTGATCCTCCTGCATTTCAGTACAATTTTCCATTGTTACAACCTCTCGATATACCACAGCATCATCCGCAAAAAGCATCAGTGAACTACCGATGTTATCCACAAGATCATTGATATATATTGTGAACAGCAACGGTCCTACGACACTCCCCAGTGGCACACCTGAAATCATTCTTACTTCGGAAGACGTCTCTCCATTGAGAATGACATGCTGCGTTCTGTTATCTATGAACTGTTCAATCCAATCACACAACTGGCCCTGATAGTCCATATGCTCTTTCTTTGGTCATTAAACGACTGTGGGGAACTGTATCGAACGCCTTGCGGAAGTCAAGAAACACGGCATATGCCTGGGAACCCGTGTCTATGGCCCTCTGAGTCTCATGGACGAATAGCACGAGCTGGGTTTCACACGATCGTCTTTTTCGAAACCCATGCTGATTCCTACAGTGTAGATTTCTAGTCTCCAGAAAAGTCATTATACTCAATATCCCATACCAAAAGTAGCGTTTTCTCCATCCTCTTCCATTCGCGCATGGAAGAACGCAAGAACAAATGTATGGTAATCAGTAAACATTGTTGCCGTTGTCAGATCCCTCCATAAGACACGTGACAGGAGTGACGTCCATAACCACCGACCAGTTTCAGTGCTGACATCATATCTCAAAATACTGAGAAGGTGATCATATTTTTTATTTTAGAGGAGTTGTTCTACTGAGAACAGTGTTGACTGACATGTTCACTAAACAAATTTTACAAACATAAATAATCAAATAGTACCAGTGAATATTATTTTCCGCGACCTATCTAACGCATCCCCCCCATGAACCATGGACCTTGCCGTTGGTGGGGAGGCTTGCGTGCCTCAGCGATACAGATGGCCGTACCGTAGGTGCAACCACAACGGAGGGGTATCTGTTGAGAGGCCAGACAAACGTGTGGTTCCTGAAGAGGGGCAGCAGCCTTTTCAGTAGTTGCAGGGGCAACAGTCTGGATGATTGACTGATCTGGCCTTGCAACATTAACCAAAACGGCCTTGCTGTGCTGGTACTGCGAACGGCTGAAAGCAAGGGGAAACTACAGCCGTAATTTTTCCCGAGGACATGCAGCTTTACTGTATGATTAAATGATGATGGCATCCTCTTGGGTAAAATATTCCGGAGGTAAAATAGTCCCCCATTCGGATCTCCGGGCGGGGACTACTCAGGAGGATGTCGTTATCAGGAGAAAGAAAACTGGCGTTCTACGGATCGGAGCGTGGAATGTCAGGTCCCTTAATCGGGCAGGCAGGTTAGAAAATTTAAAAAGGGAAATGGATAGGTTAAAGTTAGATATAGTGGGAATTAGTGAAGTTCGGTTGCAGGAGGAACAAGACTTCTGGTCAGGTGATTACAGGGTTATAAACACAAAATCAAATAGGGGTAATGCAGGAGTAGGTTTAATAATGAATAGGAAAATAGGAATGCGGGTAAGCTACTACAAACAGCATAGTGAACGCATTATTGTTGCCAAGATAGATACGAAGCCCACACCTACTACAGTAGTACAAGTTTATATGCCAACTAGCTCTGCAGATGACGAAGAAATTGAAGAAATGTACGATGAAACAAAAGAAATTATTCAGATAGTGAAGGGAGACGAAAATTTAATAGTAATGGGTGACTGGAATTCGAGTGTAGGAAAAGGGAGAGAAGGAAACATAGTAGGTGAATATGGATTGGGGCTAAGAAATGAAAGAGGAAGCCGCCTAGTAGAATTTTGTACAGAGCACAACTTAGTCATAGGTAACACTTGGTTTAAGAATCATGAAAGAAGGTTGTATACGTGGAAGAACCCTGGAGATACTAAAAGGTATCAGATAGATTATATAATGGTAAGACAGAGATTTAGGAACCAGGTTTTAAGTTGTAAGACATTTCCAGGGGCAGATGTGGACTCTGACCACAATCTATTGGTTATGACCTGTAGATTAAAACTGAAGAAACTGCAAAAATGTGGGAAATTAAGGAGATGGGACCTGGATAAACTGAAAGAACCAGAGGTTGTACAGAGTTTCAGGGAGAGCATAAGGGAACAATTGACAGGAATAGGGGAAAGAAATACAGTAGAAGAAGAATGGGTAGCTCTGAGGGATGAAGTAGTGAAGGCAGCAGAGGATAAAGTAGGTAAAAAGACGAGGGCTGCTAGAAATCCTTGGGTAACAGAAGAAATATTGAATTTAATTGATGAAAGGAGAAAATATAAAAATGCAGTAAATGAAGCAAGCAAAAAGGAATACAAACGTCTCAAAAATGAGATCGACAGGAAGTGCAAAATGGCTAAACAGGGATGGCTAGAGGACAAATGTAAGGATGTAGAAGCTTATCTCACTAGGGGTAAGATAGATACTGCCTACAGGAAAATTAAAGAGACCTTTGGAGAGAAGAGAACCACGTGTATGAATATCTAGAGCTCAGATGGCAACCCAGTGCTAAGCAAAGAAGGGAAGGCAGAAAGGTGGAAGGAGTATATAGAAGGTTTATACAAGGGTGATGTACTTGAGAACAATATTATGGAAATGGAAGAGGATGTAGATGAAGACGAAATGGGTGATACGATATTGCGTGAAGAGTTTGACAGAGCACTGAAAGACCTGAGTCGGAACAAGGCCCCCGGAGTAGACAACATTCCATTAGAACTACTGGCGGCCTTGGGAGAGCCAGTCATGACAAAACTCTACCAGCTGGTGAGAAAGATGTATGAGACAGGCCAAATGCCCTCAGACTTCAAGAAGAATATAATAATTCCAATCCCAAAGAAAGCAGGTGCTGACAGATGTGAAAATTACCGAACCATCAGTTTAATAAGTCACAGCTGCAAAATACTAACGCGAATTCTTTACAGACGAATGGAAAAACTGGTAGATGCGGACCTCGGGGAGGATCAGTTTGGATTCCGTCGAAATGTTGGAACACGTGAGGCAATACTGACCTTACGACTTATCTTAGAAGAAAGATTAAGAAAAGGGAAACCTACGTTTCTAGCATTTGTAGACTTAGAGAAAGCTTTTGACAATGTTGACAGGAATACTCTTTTTCAAATTCTAAAGGTGGCAGGGGTAAAATACAGGGAGCGAAAGGCTATTTACAATTTGTACAGAAACCAGATGGCAGTCATAAGAGTCGAGGGGCATGAAAGGGAAGCAGTGGTTGGGAAAGGAGTGAGACAGGGTTGTAGCCTCTCCCCGATGTTATTCAATCTGTATATTGAGCAAGCAGTAAAGGAAACAAAAGAAAAATTTGGAGTAGGTATTAAAATTCATGGAGACGAAGTAAAAACTTTGAGGTTCGCCGATGACATTGTAATTCTGTCAGAGACGGCAAAGGACTTGGAAGAGCAGTTGAACGGAATGGACAGTGTCTTGAAAGGAGGATATAAGATGAACATCAACAAAAGCAAAACGAGGATAATGGAATGTAGTCAAATTAAATCGAGTGATGCTGAGGGAATTAGATTAGGAAATGAGACACTTAAAGTAGTAAAGGAGTTTTGCTATTTAGGAAGTAAAATAACTGATGATGGTCGAAGTAGAGAGGATATAAAATGTAGACTGGCAATGGCAAGGAAAGCGTTTCTGAAGAAGAGAAATTTGTTAACATCGAATATAGATTTAAGTGTCAGGAAGTCATTTCTGAAAATATTTGTTTGGAGTGTAGCCATGTATGGAAGTGAAACATGGACGATAACTAGTTTGGACAAGAAGAGAATAGAAGATTTCGAAATGTGGTGCTACAGAAGAATACTGAAGATATGGTGGATAGATCACGTAACTAATGAGGAGGTAGTGAATAGGATTGCGGAGAAGAGAAGTTTGTGGCACATCTTGACTAGAAGAAGGGATCGGTTGGTGGGACATGTTTTGAGGCATCAAGGGATCACAAATTTAGCATTGGAGGGCAGTGTGGAGGGTAAAAATCGTAGAGGGAGACCGAGAGATGAGTACACTAAGCAGATTCAGAAGGATGTAGGTTGCAGTAGGTACTGGGAGATGAAGAAGCTTGCACAGGATAGAGTAGCATGGAGAGCTGCATCAAACCAGTCTCAGGACTGAAGACCACAACAACAACAACATCTAACGCATTTCACTGTGTCCCTTACATTATTCTTCCAGATAAACTGAAGTTTTAAGGGATAGATGATATAGCCGACCAGTGTTTACCGTACAATCTAACCAACAGAGCAACAGGAAATTCAGCCAATGTAGTCCGGATACGTAGTTCTGACTAGGGAGAAATTGCAAATAGGGTTCCCTAGCGCTCGATTTTAGGTCCACTATTGTTCCTCATTCGCTCATAAGCCAAAACATTATGACGACTACCCACCGCGAGAGTTGGATGCCACCTGGTGGGGCTGTGGGCACGTGACGCGGTAACGAAAGCATTTGAGCGTGGTAGATAGGGACAGAGGTTCACCCTAGCAAAGATATGGGCTGTAAATGGGGAAATCCATTGAGGTGAGCAACTTTGGAAAACGGCAGATTATTATTACGCAGAGCCTGTGAGCTAGTATCTCGAAAATGGCGAAGGAGGGCGAATGTTCACGTGCTACTGTCATGAGCATCACCGTAGGTAGTGAAACAACCACTAGGCACCGGCCAGGGTGACCGAGCGGTTCTAGGCGCTACAGTTTGGAACCACGCGACCGCTACGGTCGCAGGTTCGAATCCTGCCTCAGGCTTGGATGTGTGTTATGTCCTTAGGTTAGTTAGGTTTAAGTAGTTCTAAGTTCTAGGGGACTGATGATCTCAGCAGTTGAGTCCCATAGTGCTCAGAGCCATTTGAACCAACCACTAGGCGCTAAGTGGTTGGACGTCCTTGACTCTTCACAGAACGTGCGGTTCAGTGGCTTGTCTGCTCTGTAAAGAAGGATAGATAGTGATCTGTTGCAGCTCTGCCGAAAGAGCACAATTTGTTACGGCACGCGCAACTGTTTCGGAGCACACCGTTCGTTATACATTATTGAACATGGACCATCGCGGCAGACCACACCTATCTGATCACAAGGTGACCCAACGACATCATCAATTACGATTGCCATGGGATTCGATCGTCGACCAATGAAAACGTCTCGACTCTTCTGGTGTACCACATTTTTGGTCGGTGGTCGTCTCCACAAACGCCATCTTCGATATGAACAGCCGCTCGCGACGTGCAGAGCGCCACGAAAGGAGACTGGTTGGAGCAGTACTATGTTATGGGAGACACTCTCTTGCGTTTGCATGGGACTTGTGGCAGTAATCGAAGACACGCTGATGGCTACGAACTACCTGCATCCCTGCATGCTTCATGTCTTCCCCGTCGGCTATGTCATCTTCCTGTAGTATGATTGACCAGGTCTCAGAGCCAGAGCCGTGCTACAGTGGTTTGAGGAGCATTATAGTGAACTCACGTTGATATCTCGGTGACCAGATTTGCCTGATGTAAATCCTAGGGAACCCATGTGGGTCGCTATGGGGTGTCATCACCGCGTACGCAGATCAGTGGCTTGTTATGTACGTGAATCACATAACCTGTACGTAGACATTTAATGTCACATACCTACACAGATTTTCCAACAAAATGTTGGATCTCTGACACGCAGAATCAGTGATGTATTTCGTCCCAAAGACGGACAGACAACGTATTAAGCAGGTGATCATAATGTTTTGGCTCATCATTATGTATGTAAATGATCCTCCGTCTATAAGAACAAGCAGAATTAGTTCTTTCTGCAGGAGACAATTGTATCGCAAACATTCCAAGCATACATACAGAAACATTATAAATATTAGACAATGTCTTGTAAGTATCATTCATTGCTTTTCTGTGAAGGTGTCACATTCAATTACAAAAAAACAAAAAAACAAAAAAATCAATTCTGCGCATGTAAAGGTACTGAACCAATAATAAGTGTAACATGTTACATGATGAAGAAATAATAAATGGGGTAGAAACTTCAAAATTCTGAGGTGTTCGTATTGATGAGAGTTTAAACTGGAAAAGCCACATTTTGGAACTCCCAAAACCTTCCTATTTCAGGCACATTTGCACTTGGAATCACTGAAAATCTTAGGGAGAGACAAATCAGTGAGCTGACGTATTATGGATATTTTCAGTAACGTTGTGTGGAATAACGTTCTGTGCTAACCTATCTTTAAGAAAAAAAGTCTACATTGCTCAAAAACGTTCTACAGGTGTAGTGTGTGGTGCACATCCACGATCATCTTGCAGACATCTGTTTCAAGCGTTGGAAAGTCTGACTACTGCTTCACATTGTATTTATTCCATTAGGAATTTTGTTATAAGTAATTAATTTCTGTTCAAAAGGGATAATATTGTACATATTTCCAAAACCAGAAGGAAAAATGACGTTACTACTCCGCATTAAAGTTGCCTTAAGCATAAAAGGGGTGCAAAATTGTGCAAAAAATTTTAATAAGTTACTGAGGGATATAAAATTTCTAACAGACTGCAAAGTAAAATTTGGAATCAAACTGAAGAAGTTTGTTAAAACTCATATACTGTTCCACGTCATTATGATTTATCGTGCAAACGATCCATGGAACAAGAAACCATCTAATTGAAACCATGTACCTAACTGACATAAGTCACATGTTGCCCGACGTAGCATTGAGAAAAGAATTTGCTTTGCACTATAATTCCAGCTGTATCACCTGCTTGTGATCCGTTTATATACATACTAAGCCTTCCTTGTGGTGGCTACTCTCCATGTAGCACTGCCACGCTTCTGCCATTGAAATCAATTTCTGACACTTTGATAAAATGAATGGATATGGAGTTGAAGAAGTAACAGAAATAAATGCGAGAGATTAGTAGCTAGTACCACCTTAATTCGATTGTAATTGATATGCACTTACCGGTAGAGGCAAAGCATGAGCCTTTTTTTAAGTAGCTTCGATAGTAAAAGAGCTATAATTTGGTAGCTAAATTTGTACGGCCAGTGAATAGGGGAGGCCCCACATGGCATGAGAAATTGCGACTCTCTATGTTCTGTAACCCGGCCGAGAGTCCCATGGCTAGTATCCCTCCTTCGTTTACTTTCCTAAAAACGGGCTCATTTAGTTACATTTATAAAGTCTGTGAAGGTGGAAGCTTCCAAGTATGACCACTTACAATCTTAATAGATTTCTGTGAGGTGTCATAATGTCATTTACCTACCCACGACTAGCCTTCCTCTTATAAGCTGGAAAACTTGCATTAGGAACGTAGCAACAGTGCGGAGCCGATTTGTAAGTTACCTCCTTTTCTTTTCCGAGGCATTTGATCGGCGACACTTTAAGTAGTTTGGAATGAGGAAAGCTATTCTTGTGTCATCAAAGCCTTCAAGACTAGAGGCGTCCACGTGGCGCTGTAGAGTCGGCTGCAACAACACCCACGGACGGAAGTCTCTTGCTTGTTAAAGAAACTAGACGACAGAATTTCTAAATAGACTGGTATTTGAAACACTCGATCTTCGTCGTCTTATCGGCCGACTAGTTACGCGTTTTTATTGGCTGAGGAAGCTTAAGTAGGGCTTCATTTGTAGAACCATCAGAGGGGAGACCAGTAAAGTTTTCGAGACACTTGAGTCCCGTTCGCCAATCTTGACGGATATAAATGTTCCGACTGGGATGAGATTTAGCCGGGACAGACGGACACTATCAGATTCCGATGTGTACAGACTTCGCTTTCAGACTCTGACGGCAACTTTTAGTCTCGTAAGTGCTGCTGCTCTGGATAGGATGTAGGTTCGATCAGGCGTTCATAATCATTAGGAATTATTATGGAGTGCCTGATATATTCAGTTCTGCGCCAATGATTCCATTACTTCTTTCGTTTGATACACGAGCGTACATATTAGTGGGACGTGTCCACCAGTTTCTGCAAGCTACTTCATCTAGTGCCAGGGTCAGGTTATGCCGTTAATTTCCTATATGACTTACTAAAATCAAGATTCATGCAACAGTTGACGTCTCACTGAGATCCTCAGAGTTGATAAATTTCATTTTGTGTTACCAGTTTACCTGCGCCCAACCCATTAGTGTTTAAAAATGATTTTTTCTCATGTTTGTTAACGGTTTAGCTTCTCTTTCATATGAAATATCCTGTAGACCTCCTTTCTCATTTGTGTGCTCAAGAGAGATATTAAACTGCAGAAATATGGACTTGTTTTACCTGCTCCATAGTTGGCAAACCTGTCTACCTGTCACATAAATAATTAATGGAAGATCGGCACCAATCGTTCACTAACGAGGAATTTCCTATGTTATCCAGGGCCTGAGATTTTAAAGTTATGTTTCTGAAGCCTTGGGGACTGGGGACGGGGGCGTTCCGATTCCCAATCTTCCAGAAGGGGTCGAGCATCGAACCGATCGTTTAAGTTGAAGGCCACGTCAACCTCTTGCGGCATATTTATTGCAGCTGCCTTTAAAACCATATCTGGCTTTTTAATCTTAATAATATTTTCCACTGCCAACTGTTTTTTTATGTCTATATAATGTAAAGTATTGGCAAACTTTTTGGATTCTGTAGACTTATATTTATATACAGGCTGTTCAATATCTTTTTACATTCTTGTATTGATGTTTCCTGTGTTTTTTAGGAGCTCGGAATGCAGATTTCTATCCATTTGCTTCCTGTAAGATTTCAAGACGAATGTGCTTACAGATTCTTTCTTAAATTCTATTGCACTGAACGGTTTTTTATGTCGGTGCTAAATTTCTCATTGTAAGAAGCATAAAGTGCGTTTCTTAGACAAAAAAAAGTACGAATGGCGTTCAAAAACATTTGCACCGTCGTCTCTAATTTTCTATATTTTTTGGAAGAGGAGAATGAAATTTTTTGTGAACATACTTGGAACATTTAGCTATAAGTTGTTATATAAAACTATTTTCTTTTATTTACAGGGGAGCCATAATTGACCGTGAAGTAGATGTCAGGTTGCGACAACGGTCGATGATGGAGTTTCTCTTCAAGACCGGCGGGGACTCTATCACATCGATTCACAAGAAGTTGCTCCCTATTTGTGGGGACGACACAATGGATCGCAGCAGTATCCAATGGTGGTTGCGGATGTTTAAAGATGGTGATTTGTCTCTCCCTGATAATCCACAATGCGGTAGACCATCGTCGGCAGTGAGTGATGTGAATAAGGAGACCATTGATCAAATGTGTGACGACACGACAGCTTGCTGAAATGACTCATTCATCGTTGGGTTGTGTGGTATCACTGGTACAGTCAGTAGTGTACAAAAAAATCTGTGCACGTTGGGTGTCTAGATTATTGACAAGAGAAATGTAAATGAGGAGGAAGACTGTGTGCGAGGATCTCAGGAAGACCTTCACTGAGGAGTGGAAACTGTTTTGACGGGGTCATTACCCAGGATGAAACGTGGTTGCTTTTGTCCGTACCTGGGGGCTAAACCGAATCCATGGAGTGGCGTCATCTTTGTTTTAACACGGTATAACTGTATATGTGTGTGTGACCCACTTATCACGGGATAATTGTATATTTTTATTTTTATAATTACATATTTTACGATTTTGGTTGTGGTGGCTTTAAATATTTTGGGCTATCATGAGACTTTTAATTAACTTATACCGCCATATCACGTACGTACGATATAATATTTTTTAAACACAACGCGCGAGCGCTGCTATTTGGAAAAGAAAATATGCGTATTCTTACGCAAACTGTAATTATTAATATGGGTCTCATGGGCTACTGGTTATTTATGTACCAAATCACAAAGCTTAACAGAGATATTGTGGAGCTTATTGAATGGAATGATTTTCAATATTTCTTGTTCATTATTTGCAAGGCTAAATTAGAGAGAATCTCATCTGCCGTTTGGTGGCCAAATTGAAACATACTGAACTCAATCAGTGCTGTGAATTTTGGGAAATGAAATCTATTGCTACTCTTTTTAACTTTGAATTTAACGAAAGATCAAAAGTGAGAAGTCTCTCGCATTTACATGTAATATTACGACATGAAATTTTAATTAAATAATGCAGTCAGCTTAATGGCCGACTAAATCCTGCTAGGGGAGATGAGCTCCCTGAACTACGAAGTTCTGTAAAAACTTGTTTAATGAGAATTATAGGTTGCGATCTGAGAGGTGACAACTAAGTCAGTAATACACACTTTCTAATAACACTTTCTAGTATATTTTTCAAAAGTACGAATAAAACTTACATTAATTATTATCCAGCACTACAATGGCTGCCTACCTCTAGACGAAACGAAAACATTAGACATTTCAATAAAGGAATAGTTTCTGGTCATGATCATTTTCATTACACAGGTAGAGAGAATGTTCTTTTTTTATATCATATATCTGTTTGTGATTTTTGGTGGTATTATTTAACTTTTTTAATCTTTCTTGACAAGCATGTATGCATGCAACAAGTAAACTCTTCTCAGCCTTCAACAACATTACCAATTTCGTATAACAATAAAAGAAAAGAGACGCTAGTTAAGTTGTGACACATAGCAGTCAAGCTATGCACTTCTTAAATTAATAATACATGCAGTAAAATAGTAAATGTAACCATAGGATCATGCTTTTATCACTTTGATAGAAAGCTCTTCATTGCCCTTCTTTCCACAACACATATTTCCCAACACACACTCTCGTTCCACTACATCCCATAACCTTTTTCATTTCTTAAATCCTTATCTGCCCCCCCCCCGCCCACACACACACACGCACACACACACACACACGCACACACACACACACACACACACACACACACACACACACACACACACACACACACACAAATAAACAAGATTTCGTAAAGTTAGTAAGGCCCAAAAGAAACAAGGAAAGAAGTGAATGAAAACATACAGCTGTAGATGAATTTCATAGGCCAACAAGATACCAGCAGTGAAAGAGAAACGGTATTTAGACTCCCAGTCTGTGATGAGTCTGAAAATAAAAAAAATTTGACATTAAATGGGAAAGAGAGGTACACATTTTAAGATACTAGTAAAATTAACTTTTTCTTACTCAAATATGTTGTGTGTTTATTAATGTAAATATTAAAAATGTGTTGCTCATTTATAATGTTTTAGCATCTCTGACGATCCATTATCAATAAAAGCGATACGTCTAGCGAACACTTCATATTTTCTTGACCGGCCTAGGGCGGAAGAAAATCAAATTGCTAAGTCATGGGCAATGTTTGAGAGGAAGCACTACATCGTAAAACGTATTTACTGACGTTCTGGAGAATTTCACTACATGTTATAGGTTACTAATAGATCACTGGAGAAAAGCAGTATGAGACAGAGTCGGGAAGGCGCCGTTTGCGACCTCATCACAAGTGAGAATGAGTGCATTATTGTTACGTTCTTCAGTCCTGCAGTGCCGCTTCGTTACATCAGTACAGACAGATTCCGTGAGATTTCTTGTGCTCTAAGCCACAACGACGACGTGCCTTAGACACTTAATCATTAGGTTGTACAACCTTACGTGTTATGATGACGACGAACGAGCCGTCGCCAATGTTGACTGGTGGCCAATGCTAAATAGAAACATAAACCACAGCAGGTTTCTCAGTAACGTCGATAAGGTGCTGGCTGCATGGTGTGGATCTGCAACGACTAAAATAATTAGAAGCCGTTGTTTATATATATATATATATATATATATATATATATATATATATATTGAGGCTTCACTTCGGCCATACGTTAGTAAGCGACTTTTTAGAGGTTGCATTTCATCAGCTGAAGGCTAGCGGCGCTGGTCGAGACTCGCGGGTCCATTGACATTAATACGGACTGCGGTCGATAACTGCAACCGCTAACAAGTGTGGCATCGAACGTTGATACCACATTATGTGTTCATGATCTTAAATGCTAATCGCAGATACAGCCAAGACAATTCGGACATTCGTGTGTGACATGTTTTATACCCAACAGTAGTTTCCTTAATGAAAATGTTCACTTGCCTATGTCTTTTGCGGTTTCTGTAGCTGACCTTCGTTGCCTATTATGCAGTACTACGAATTATGGATGCGTTCACGTCCACCACGCCTACAGGTACGCTTTTTCGCTTGTTGTCTAAATGGCTTTCCTGTGTCAGCGAGGACGTGGGCGGAGTGCAGCCTACCGCCTACCTGTTATTTACTGTTGGATGATTCCCTTCACGTTGTTCGATTCGCATCCAGAGAGAAGGAATCGTATTTGACAGGATGACGGTTAAAATTTTCGTCCTGATATCACGATCCAACTTTTCTGTGATTTTATCCGGGCCACTGAAGGCGAATCGAATTCTTGTCGAATCCAAGTGTGTGTTCCGTCCTTAATGACCTCGGGACGTTAAGCCATCATTTTTTTTCATTCAGCTTCAATGAAAAATGAGGAAACATCAGCATAATTATAATTGGCATTCGTTGTAAGTGCTTTCGGCGCCTCAAGAAGACCAAAAACAGTGTGTTCAGACGAAAAGTTGAAACCTTGTTCGCTCAAAAACACGTTCTGTCCCCTTAAACGTTGAGCATCTAATACGATAAATGATTTGGGAGCACACGTCACTTTTTATACTACTTCAAGAGAGTAAAATTTAGCAGACATGTAGTTCATTTATTTTACCTGCAAAGAGTGGAACATTTAGGACCGTGTCTTCTGATTGTTTCAGAAGTTGCCTAAAATTAAATTTCAGTAAAAACTTTCATGTATTCATATTGGCAAATCTTGTCAGTATTCTATAAATACGTTCAGTTTTTCATTAGTGTCTGTTTCATATCTTCCAGAGATTACAGTTCCGGCACGAAGAGTAGAATTTACTAACAGCCTTTTGGAAGTAATAAAACGAAGAGAAGTGAGAAATTATATAGGTACTTGGCTATAGATATTTATTGAAAAGCATTTTTACTTGTCACTTGGATGTATGAATTACATTTATTTGATCGGCGTATGTGGTATCTGTTATTTTGGAAGTGTCCAAAGGAACAGACATGATTTTGATCCTGCAGCCACTACGAACCAATGCAGAAAGGAATTAAAGACATTAGTGGTTTATATCAATGAGGGAAGTTGGAAATCTGTGTCAGACTTTGGTTGGACCGTGGGTCTCCGACTTACTAGTTAGATGCGCTACCCACTGTGCCGTGGTCACCACCACTGCCATAACTACTCTATCACGCCTCCAGTTAGATTCAAATTCTCAACTGATGCCACACACAACTGACGCAGTGCCCAGCCCATTACTCTGATCACTCGCGCCATCTTGCTGATTGCCTTAATAGTTCGAACTTGGTTTGTGTTGTATTCTCCAACAGTTTCTTGAACGTAACTTCTTCTACAATACAATAGCTGGCTGTAGAGAAGATGTAGACGTCCGTCGATCTAGCCGGAGATGTGGTTCCTCTCGGGCGGCTGGTACTTCGATCGGCGGTGCAGTACAGCGGCTTCTGTGATATCTTCTCGGAGACTCTGCTATAGCGGTTGCCGTTAACAGCGGACGAAGACTGGTCTGCCTTCGACCGGCCGGGCCTATACACTGAGCTGGAGCCAATAGAAACCCGGCGTAGGAATCCGTGGCCGGATATGTCGCGACGTCCTCTGCAAGGAAAGGTTCCTATTAATCGACTGGAATCTTCGGCGTGTTTACCTGAAGTCTTCGCCTGTTTGGCTGTTGGATTGTTTCCCTCATAGCGTGGCTGTTATGGGATGCTGCCTGCCATTTAGGGGAACCCGATGGCAGACAGTACAGTTTCCATCTGCACTTAAGGTATCGTTGGCCATCACTGCCTTATATATATTGTTGTGTTCTTTCCTTTAGACACGTGTGAAGGACCAAACATCAGTTTGATCCTGCAGTCACTATCAGTCTAGATACAATGTAGGGGCACTACGTCAGTAGCGTGTGGTAGAAATTGAGAATTTGGGTCTGACATGAGGAGTGTAAGGGTAGTCTTTGTGAATGTGGTAACCACTGTAACTGGATCGGTTAGTGGTCACTGCGTCTACCTGAGTAGACCTGAGTTTGAATCCCAGTATGGCAAAAAGTTCTCAACGTATCCCATTGATATAAATCAGTGCCCACTGGCAGCTAACGTTTTTAATTTCTTTGTGTCTGGAAGCACTGGGCAAACAGAAGAGACAATATGGAATATAAACATTCAAGAACGAAAAAAACCCACATCATATGCTGTACTTACAAAATTAGAACACCTGTTGTTTTAAAAATACGTATTTCTCATGTAAGACATTTTTGTATAGCAAATGGCATAACTTAAAACGCAACATGATCAGATTTTGGCGAACACTTAAAATCTTAAGTAAATTGCACATGCAATGCTGACAGGTAACGGACCAATGACATTTTAGGACATGCATCCACAGGTGTCCTAAAAGACTAATAACACATAGTCAAAACATGCGATATATATTATATAATCGTTGGTGAAATCAGAGGGAACACTAGTTGACATGATTAATGACTGGGTTGACATCATGTGGTGCTATGAAAAAACAATATGCACTGAGTATAGTATAGTGCAGTGTAGCATAACATAGCATAGTGTAGTATAGCATAGTATAGTATAGATAAATGAACATTAACTTGCAGAAAATGTCAAATAAATATAATGTACACATGAATAAAATGCTATGAAAGGATCAAATAAAGATATAATAAAAACACGGTTGTTCTTCTTGTTACAGAATTTTATTTACCCAGAGCGCTCAAAAACACAAAGTGATTACTAGTTTCAGGGATTTTAAATTGCCATCCTCATAACAAACTTATAGAGACGAAATTCCATAGTACCGTCTTTCGTCTCACAGTAGTGGAATAGCTGTGCGAACAGTGCAAAACAGTTACAGATAGTTACTTTTAAAACAGATGTTCTCTGATTATACGACGACAGACAGTACTATGGAACGTCGTCTCTATAAATAGTCTAATTAATGTGAACAGTCAATGAAATGGATTGGCCCTGTAAATTTTTGTCTCTGCAGATGACCTGTAGTTAGAGATTTTATTTCGCTGAAAACAGTAATCATTGTGTATTTATGTGCGAGTTGGGTGATTAAACATCTGTAATATGAACAACAATGGTGTTTAGTTTCTGAGATCGCCTCCAATACAGCTGACAATGTCAGATTATCGTAATAATGGTAAACTAATTGCGTTTATGAATTACAGATATAGAAATTAATTGCAACTGAGGGTATCGTTCAACAAGGAAGCATCAGGTTTACAAATTTTCATTGCAGTACCAAGTGTCATCTTTGTTGTTCCAGCGGAACGAGGGCGTCACACAGCCGCTGGAAACGGGTAAATCCAAGAATTGGGAATTTGGACGGCTGAGGCTCACATGACTTTTGTGTAGATTATGCTTCAGGTAATGGCAGACTTTGAGACAAAGTGAGAAACGGCTTCTTACAGCTCTTTGAGATTCGACAATAGCTCACAGTCATATATTAGCCCAAAGCTGAATGCATCTGCGATCTCAGATAAATGACGTGCATCCAATGATACAAAAATATTTCGCTATATTTAATATTAGAGAAGTTAATATTCCATAACAAATTAGCATCGTCACTATGAGCCTCTGAATCAATAGCTTCAAATGGATTCATGCGATTTCAAACGATATCTCATATGATAGCATTGCACTGGAGCTATCATTCCTAAAAGCTACGTATCTCTATGTGTTTTATTCATTCATTTATTATGTTTTTTATATCTTTTTTATTTTGCAGATGTTTGTCAGAACATCGTATTCTCCACATTTGCATGGCTCATGAATACTGCATGAATACCTCACATTTTGTCATACTTGTATAATTATTTAATGAAAGGTTTACTACTTTTCCAGTAACTTTATTTAAATGTTGATTGCAAGTGCTATTAAAAATCGCTTGTCAGCAATCGCTTGTGTTAGCTGACACCACTGTTGTAAAGAGCGCCGTTTTTAGAATGAGATTTTCACTCTGCAGCGGAGTGTGCGCTGATATGAAACTTCCTGGCAGATTAAAACTGTGTGCCCGACCGAGACTCGAACTCGGGACCTTTGCCTTTCGCGGGCAAGTGCTCTACCATCTGAGTCTCGGTCGGGCACACAGTTTTAATCTGCCAGGAAGTTTCATATCAGCGCACACTCCGCTGCAGAGTGAAAATCTCATTCTGGAAACATCCCCCAGGCTGTGGCTAAGCCATGTCTCCGCAATATCCTTTCTTTCAGGAGTGCTAGTTCTGCAAGGTTCGCAGGAGAGCTTCTGTAAAGTTTGGAAGGTAGGAGACGGATACTGGCAGAAGTAAAGCTGTGAGTACCGGACGTGAGTCGTGCTTCGGTAGCTCAGATGGTAGAGCACTTGCCCGCGAAGGGCAGAGGTCCCGAGTTCGAGTCTCGGTCGGGCACACAGTTTTAATCTGCCAGGAAGTTTCAGCGCCGTTTTTGTTCAGTAGGCATAAATAATTGTTTAAACAACACTTAGCGATACCCTGAAGTCATTTAACATGAGCGCTCTTCCGCAAGAGTTCTCGCTTATTTATTTATGAACCAACAGTTACTTATAATTATTGTAAATGATCTGAATGTAATCGAATGTTTACAACATTTCTTTTATTTAAATGTTGTTGTAGTTAAGTCCGGAAAGCGGTCAACTTGAATCACATCGTGTCTGCAAAGCTTAAAGACGATGTACTTTTCGTGGGGTGGCCTTCAGCCAGTGAGAGGTGGACAGTCGCGCAACATTACGGAAGAAGGTAGACCTGCCTGTGGTAACGAGTGGTGTTCGATTATGGAAGTGTTCGATTCCGGGTGGTGAACGGCCGCTACCACGCTCATACTCCTGAAGGGACTTCGCAATTCAAGAGGTCTGGATGTGCTCCGCTTGCAACTTGGAATTGCACATAGATACAGTATGAGTTACTATTCGCTGCATCGCGTGTGGTAATTTGTGGATCATCGTGTTGAATCTGAACTATTTTTATCTCGTGAATTTTTTGTGTGTTTTGTCACCAAAAGGCATTAGTTTTCGCGAGTCTTTCATGACTAGTGTGGGGATTTTGCTATCATTCTCTTGACGCTCTCAGCGTAACTTTACTGCCTTTGATAAGGGTATTTTGTGTCTTAACTGACTAACGCAAGACCACTTGGCTTTTGTGTGAGATGTCCTTTCCTGAATAAACATAATTCAGTAGTTCTCTGTCGTCTCCATCAATTACAGATATTAGAATAGAGCCTCTTTTATTTAAGTATTCATTTTTAATTTTATTTTGCATTTCTGTGTATTTTATTAATTCGTAGTTCGAGCGAATGCATAAGCTGTTTGAATGGAGCAAGGCAGCTACGGGTTATTGGTTGTAGCCAGTGAGCTGCTATGCATGAAAGCAGACGTGTACGGCACGACCATAGGACTACAAGGAGCTGTACTTTTAAAAGGCGCCGTACGTAGCCCAAGTACCTAAAGTACGAGTAACCACATGTAAAGACGTAACTGGTTCGATGGTGTGGGATGCTATTTAGGAAAAGCAGCTACACTAGCAGTAACTGTTGGCCTGCGGCCTCCATGACATGAGTTAAAATGACAAGACAAATGAAAAATGCAGGAACCACCCTTTTGCATAAACCCAAATGACAGCGAGTCCAAATTCACATCAGATGAAAATAATTTATAACTCACACACATTCTGGAAGGAAACTGAGAAACCTAGAACGCACATTCGCCTCTCATGGTGGGGGCCACTTGTGTGGTGCCTCTATAGGCAAACACAGTAATTTGAGGGACTATGCTTGTAATATTGGGCATAAAAATATTGTGTGGGTATGGATGGTGGGTATTTACCGACGGCGGCATAACCGAAAATTACAACCGTTTTTTTCCTTCATTGATATTTCTTCCCCACTCGCCCCATATTGGCAGGGGGAGGGGCTGTTAATGGTACAGAATAAATACAAGAAAAATTCCTTTTGGATGTAAGCTGTTTAATGAAGGACAAAAACAGAAACACAGTAAGAGCTCATCTAAAACATTTAAAAAACATTATGTAGAGCACTGACGTTAAACAGAAGCATTTTGCTTTTGCTAAAAATGGATAGACCTGCATTAGGATAGGCATAATGTTGCTGAAGGGAAAGATTGGTCATTCAGAACTTGGTATATAGATGAAGGATTGCTGCCGATACATCGATTTGGTAAAAGTGGCTGTTGGGATATAAGAGGGTTGGAGTTAGGGGGTGTCAGTCAGACTAAAATTTGATGGGGAGAAGAGTCTAGGGAAAGAATGCCAGAAGGGGAGAAAAAATAGGTAGGGAAAAAGGGTAAGCAGGAGAGGGAATTCTCACAAGGTGGAATGGATGGTGTGCCTCTTTAGCTGGAAGAATGGGTAAATGTTGGGACAGAGTTCATTACCTGACGGGGTGAGACAAAGTTTATTTGGGAGATTATGTTAAGTGTATGTATGTGTAGCGTGGAGTGTGTTGGTAGAGATGCAGTAGGATACTAAATTTGGAAAGAAGATTGGCTACTAAAGGATTAGTTCAGATGTGTGTGAATTTGTAAGGAACGAGACTGCTGAGGTCATCGATCCCTAGACTAACACATTAACTTAAACTAACTCACACACACCCGTGCCCGAGGAAGGACTCAAACCTCCGGCGGGAGGGGCCGCGGTGCCTCAAACCGCGCGGCCACTCTGCGCCGCTCAAGTACTAGTGGAGTCATGTTTGCAGATGGTGTAAGTTCTTTAGAGTGTTCCGTGTGAGTTTGAAGAGGTGGGAAGTATGAGATCCATGTGATAGGGGGTAATCTGATGCAGAAGGTGAGGCAGAGTTCACGGCATTCAACGATCAAGAGGAACTTGCGGAACTAAGAGGCCACGTGTCCAAGCATCATTTGCTCTGCAAAGAATGGTTACATAAAGTTTTTATAGGTGTGGTGGATAGAGATGGGGTGCAATCCCCAAGTTCGGCTAGTTAGTAATTTTAGTAGTATTAGTCTATTGTGGGCTTTCTATCGGATGGATAGCAGATAGGGTTTCCATATAAGCTGCTGGTCGATGTTTAGTCCAAGATAATTTGGTGAGTTAACTGGATGGGATGGTCGTAAATGGTGAGGTGTATGGCATGGAGACGGAGGATGTGGCTGTGGTTATGTAGTTACACCTTGAGTTTTGGAAAGATTGATCATGAGGGGTCATTTGTTTCAGCGAAAGGTGGGTTTGGAAGGGCTGTTGCGATTTCTGACCTGTAACATAAAGGGTGAGGAAAGAAGTGTCATCAGCATACTGAAGAAGGTGATAAAGAAGAGCATGGAGGACAGAGCCTTGGGATATATCTGAAGTTTGATGGAAAGTACAGGAAGTGCTGCTGTGAAGGGCGACAAAGAATGCGTGATTGGACGGGAAGGATGCAATACGGAAGACATAATTATTTGAAACTGCATAGGTCTGGCGTTCAAAGAGACGACTTGGACGCTGTACATAGTTGTAGGCTTTCTCTAGGTCAGTGGTGGTAGAAAGTGGGTGAGGTGCAGGAGATGGTCATCAGAGGAGGACTAGGGATGGAAACCACACTGGTTGGTGGGGATAAGATGGTTGTGGTTCAAGTATTGGTGAATAGGTTGGGAGCAGATGGATCCTAAGACCTCGCTAACATCGAGTTGAGGCAGAAAATTGGTAGTAGGAGATATTAGTAGAGTTTTGTGTGGTTTGAGGAAAAGTAGGATTATAGAGTATTTCCACAGCTCAGGACTGTAAACTGTGTGAGGACAGTGGTTTAAAGGGTTGAAAGAATGACTACAAAGGAGAAGGCGATTCTTTAAGGTGTTAATAGGTGATGCACTGGTGACCAGGGGTTGTGTTGCGTTTTCTGTGAAATACTTGTTATGTCATGTGCTCTCATTGGATTGTTTAATTCTCTTTGTAGTATTTTGCTGAAATACTGGAGGCTGGTTGTAAGAGGTGGGACAATAGTATTTGTTTGTTTGTGGATGGTAGGGAAGAGGGAGTAATGAAAGTGAAGATCAACAGGATCTGAGAAGATGTTAGAGAGATAGCATATAAAGTTGAGAGTTTTGCTGCGGTTTTCAAGTAAGGGATGATCGTTGTGGAAGAGCTGATAATGAGGAATGCAATGGTTGCACTTGGAAGCTACAATGGTGAATGTTGCGAAGGGTCTGTGCATGTCTTGTACCAATTCTGGCCCCTATTAGCATTGAGCAAATATATTTGTATCTCTATTTTCAAGTGACATGTGAGTATATCCCAGTCACGAGTCCTTAAAAAGCGTGGTAAAGGCACAGGATTCTTGGGGAAGGCGCAGGGCCCATGAATGGGATGATGAGTATGTATGACCTTGGTTGTGATATGGATGGACACAGCGACCAACAAGGTCTGCTGCAGGAAGTACATGGCACGGGGAATTCCGTCATGTTTGTGAAAGGTGAAGGGTGATTTTCAGTCTTGGTCTCTATTAATCCTCGGCAGGCTTTGCAGTTGGAACAAGAATAATCATGGACAATTTTTGGATGGAGATTGGGATGGAGTATTTGGGGAAGAGGTAGTTTGTAGGAGATGGTGAGGAGGACAGGTGGGTGGTCACTTCCAGTTGGATAGAGGGCTTCTGCAGTCAGGTGTCCTAGAAATTGGGAGATGCTAGGATGAGATTTGAGATGGTATTGACTTTCAGGATGAGTGTCTTGTCTAGTTGGACAGAGTCTGCAAACTGATGCCACCGCTGGAGTTCTGCTGAAGATCTACTATGGATGTTGTGGTAAGTGGCAATAATATAGGTGTGAAAGGTACAATCGATTTGGATGAGGAAATCATACGTGAAGGGGTGATTAGGTTAGATGTAAATAGTAGCCCAGGTGACAGTCAGGGTTTGGGGGGAGAGGCTAAAGATGAAGCATTCCCTAGGATTATTGAGAAAGGGCTGTGGCCAAATGGGATGTTTTTGTGGAGGCTACTTAGAATCCATTCTTGGCCATGGGAATGAATGGAGGATATAGGGAAACGTTTGGATAGTGTAATAGGGTAGGAGGAATGTATCATTGAAGATGAAGGCATTGTTTTGGGACAGGGTATTCATAAGAAAAGGACTTGTTTATGGCCGTGCTGTGATACAGGATGCTGCATTGGTGGTGGTGGTACGTTCCTATGGGACCAAACTGCTGATGTCATCGGCCATTAGGATCAAATGTCTCTGAGAACTTTGGGACTTAACGTCTGAGGTCATCAGTCCTCTAGAACTTAGAACTACTTAAACCTAACATCCATGCTCGAGGCAGGATTCGAACCTGCGTCCGTAGCGGTCACACGGTTCCAGACTGGAGCGCCAGAACCGCTCGGCCACACTGGCCGCCCGGCCCCTTGGCTCACACACTACTTAGACTAACTTACGCTAAGGACAACACACACACCCATGCCCGATGGAGGACTCGAAACTCTGACTGGTGGAGTTGCACGAACCGTGGTAAGGCGCCCCAGACAGTACAGCTACTCTGTGAGGCTAATGCTGTATTGCTGTCGCACCATGATGAGAACCTGGGTGGGTGAGGGGGTTTAGAGTTTGATGAAGACGACGTAGACTTGGTTTTGAGAGAAGGTGGTTTGGGTATTGAGATGGGAGGTGGACTGTGCAGTGTGGGAAATTTATTGTAGGGTATGGAGTCAGCCCAAGTGGTCGATGTTTCGGAGGGCAATGGTGATGGGTCTGCTTATGTATTCAGCAGTGGCAATTGGGCAGAATGACTTATTATGATGGACTGGATAATAATTTGGATGGACAGGTACTGTAAATTCTATTTTGACAAGTGGAGGTTTAGCATTGCACTTGGCCAAATAAGTACGGTGAGCATGACTGCAGGTGTTGCTGGTGGGTGGGGAGGTGTTATTTGAAGATAGTATGAGAAGTGGGAGTCTTTAAATTGACACAGAGTTGGAAAATACTCAAACTTATATACAAGGCATATAGAAGTAACATCTGAGAATGAAATGCACCTCTTCTTCTGCAGGGCACGTTGTAAAATTTACATGACTTGTCACCAGACTCCCCAGAAATGAACATTACTGAGGATATCTTGGCCGCCTTGCAACGTGCTGTTCAGAAGAGATCTCCACCCATCGTACTCTTACGGATTTATTGACAGCCCTGCAGGATTCGTGGTGTCAGTTCCTTCCAGCACTACTTCAGACATCAGTCAAGTTCATGCCACGTCGTGTTGCGGCACTTCTGCGTGCTCTGAGGGGCCCTACAGGATACTAGGCAGGTGTACCAGTTTCGTCGGCTCTTCAGTGTAGTAGTAACATATTCAATAGGTTCAAACAGTAGGTCTCATGGTGAATTCAGATCGCAATGGGTTTATATCTAACTGTAAGATTCTCAGCTAGCTGTACTGCACCAATCCACACACTCTTTTGATGGATGTCAGTATTACTTTTCATCTAACAAAGATTATCGCTGTAGGAACGCCTTGGTGTGATGGAAATTCTATATGGATGCAGACGAAAAGCTAAACCTCAACTATCGTTCCTATTAATAGATGTGACCTATTGTCCGAGTTAGCACTACACTTTTAAACGATACCACATAGAAATTATGTTTAATGTTGTACATAGGATATCTAACATTTCCAGCAGGTTTCTGTTCGCCACTCACCTGTAGCGTACTGACTTAGTAGCCATCAAGAATACACTGGTAAACTAGACCACCTTGATCGACTCCATTGAACTAATGAACCTCCAGACCACCAAGTAACACTCTAAGGTGTGGAATGATTGTGTGGTGGTAATAGCCCTGAGATTGTTCACGATGATGAGAAGGGTTGGGAGCTATAGTTTTTGAAGTAGTTTTCTACAACTGGGGTGTATTTTGTTGGATATCTTGCCTCAGTTTGGCGACATTTTCATACAAGATTTCATTGCTGTAACATGTATGAAGTGGAGTGTCATGTAGTCTTCATGGATCATTTTCGTCCTTCGAAAAAAGTTCCTCAAAGTCACAACTTCATCTGAAGCACTTCAGGTTTATCAAATAACTTCAGGAGAAGAAACCTCTGATATGAATTTATATCATGTGACTAATGTGTGACATTCCAGCACAGTAAAACACCTAGCAGGGTAACAGTATTTCCATGAATTCTCCACACAGGACTAACCAGCATAGTTCTCACTTTAGAATCCATGATGTCTTCGATGACATTAGAATAAAATATGGCTGACCTGGGGATATAAGCGCAGTTCAGGAATGTTGTTCCAATTCCCATAACACTGTAGTTGTTTGTCCCCGCCACTCATTGTCAGCGTTCAAGCTTTCAAGACATCAAGTGAACTCACTTGTGTTCCGTGCTCCATAATGCAAGGCTGATCGCCATCATGAAGTGTCATTAGAAATCTGTCACCTGCAGGCAGAAGAAACTGCCTCACACAGTCAATTGTAGAGTTTTTAACTATTTCTCTGCCGCAGTCTTTATTATTCGTTATGTGTTTATGTATCTGATTTAATGGTTTTCTTTTATTCTTCCCTCAGTTCAACAGCTCGATGATGTAGACAGTGTGGTGTCTGATAGATCAGAACAGCAGGTAATATCAAGGTGGGATGCAGACTTGTTGCCTGATGCAGCTCCTAGCATATTGGAGTGGAATTGCAGACCAACTCCCTGATAGAGCTCCAGACAAGCTGGACTGGAAATCTGTTGAACACGGAGAACTTTCTCGAAACTTTGGGTCTCCGCTGTATCCAGCGCGTACACCCCTCATCATATGCCTATGTTTGGAAGCGTGTTAATGTTGGTTTAGCAGCTGACATATACTTCAAACTTATGCCGGAAACTGATAATGTCCGCCAGGGTACAAAGGTGCAGTTGAATAATAAGGAGTAAGATCAACTGTGCAGCAAGGTGAAATACGTCGAGGATTGCATGGCAACCAAAAACATTCCATTTCCTCAAGACATCAAAATGTTCAGCAGCAGCATCTGTTCTCGACTTGTTGGAAGGTTATATGATGCAGTTAACATGTCAAGATGTGAAGCGAAGTGTGTATATAAAAAAGTCAAGTCTTACGAACTTGAATGATCTGCATAACACAGTTCAGAACACCATTCATAGACACATTCTATTGCAAAGCTATGTCGATCTACCATTAGGTGTTACTGTCAGGTTTCTATTAAAACATTAAGTTCTTAATGAGGATGAGTAGTGAAATGTGTGGGTAAGTATATGTAGGCGTCGTATACATAAGTCCACTGGTATTACGCCTATAAACAGAAATTCCATATAAAAGAAGTTTACATAAAGCACTTTGAAATCTATTAGTGCTCCAATTGGAATGTGTGAAACACTTACTTAATTTAAAGCACATAAAAATAGTCATGCGCCAGGTACTGCAGAGTGATGAGTAGGGCTGACACTGAAAAAAAAGGAGGACATGATTTTCAACGATTGTGGTTTATTTACCACAGTTTACAAATTTCAAATGCATATTAACATTGTACAGAAGTTGTATCAAAAGTTATTTAATAACATATAATATTGTTGTTTTACATACTGTAATGTGGCTTATTTCATCATCCAGATGTGCTATGAGATATTACAATTCGGATGTTGCAGAGCAATCTTACAGCTTCACCAGAGAGTTTAACTCGATTACAGCCTAATCAGTCGTGTACTCTTCAGGAGTCAGTACAGTTGATGCTTTAGGATCAGCAACCACTGCAGATTCCTGAAGTGTAATATTAATTGCATCACTTGCTGTAATGAATATGTCTTTTTTTCTGGCATATAATACCTATGAAAGGTGTTCCTCACGTAATTCACCCTATATAAGTCTTCTCTGGCATTCGTCCAGAACAGCGACAAATTTTTGGATATGTCTTCGATAAATCCATTGAAGTGACTACGATCAAGGGCTACCAGTTCCCGTGGACTGACACATGCACCATGAGAGGCGAAAACCCTGAGCCATTAGTGTGTAAACTGTCTCTCATACTATTTCTTCTACAAACTGTACTTTTTACTTCTTATTAGACAAAGTAAAATGCATATTCATGGCTTAAGGCTTCTTACATACACAGTTTTTTCTCTCAAACCAAGTTAGTTTTATTCCGATTCCAACGGATCCCTATTTTGCAACATAATGTCCATTCAGTGTGAGAGCATTACGCCACCTTACTGGCCTGTATACCCACTCTACTGATCGACGTCAGAGCCATCTTCTTGCTGTATCAGTAACCTCACCATCATCCATGTACTGCTTCCTGCGAACTGCATCTTTCGTTGGGCCAGACGTATGGAAGTCGGAAGGTGAGGCATCCGGCCTGTAGGGTGGCTGAGGAAGAACAGTTCAATAAAGTTTTGTGAACTACTCTTGAGTGCACAAACTTGTGTGAGGTCTTGAGTTGCCATTGTGAAGTAGAAGTTTGTTCGCATTTTTGTGGAACCTCGAACGAAAGTGTCCACACGTTCCAACACTGCAGCAGTCACAGTTGTGTGTAGCTCACCGGGCACATGGGAGATACGGAAGAATTGTGGAATGTATTCACAATAATTGCAGGCGCTTCTCCCAGCGATTCACCACGCTTTGAATCACTAACAGGTCTCTGAAGACATTCCGCAAACTCCTATGAATATTTTCGATGCTCTGGTTTTCCGAAAAGAGAAACTCAATGGCAACTTTCTGCTTGGAACGCTCCCCCTTTTTTTTGTCATCAGTCTACTGACTGGTTCGATGCGGCCCTCCACGAATTCCTTTCCTGTGCTAACCTCTTTACAGACACCATTCTGAAGACTTCATATAGCGACACTACCAGTCGGAAACCATAGGGGCTGAAACAGGAATATTCTACGATGTTCTACAGCATCCGCAATTTTTCATCATAAATTACAGAAGAAAAGAAATGTGTAGCATCAGTTATTGAATACCTCTCGTACTTCTAAACCCTAGATGACGAAACCTCCTGTGGTAGCTGGCTGGTCCTATATATACCTATCCTACGGATGCCCTTTATCATGTAGTATAACGAACCACAATCATGTATATGTTTCTCACTGGAGAACCACACAAGGTGTTTGTGACGGGAAGGGGATGGCCAGGTACTGCACCTCACGAGCATCACCCTTTTATAGGCGTTTTACTGTACAGTAACTGCACAGTCAAGTATTCTGCTGTACTAAAAGACAACTTCAGCCGTGGCAGTTACCCATACAGCACAGCATAGCGCTGTATTTGGACGAGATTTCTGACCTGGTGGTACAATCTGTTAGCCAGTATCAGAGTGGAGCAATTTGTGTAAACAAGATTTCCGATGGGATGATTCAGTGCGTAAGCCGAGTGGTAGATTGTAGTGCTGTACCCAAACTTGGTTTCGGACGAGGAGGCACAGCACATAAGCCAGATGGTATCGTACAGCACTAAAAGTGAACACGATAGCAGGATAGGATAGTATGTGGCCCTGGATTGGGTGACTCTCGTGAGGGGCTATCCTCCTTCCTGCCACAAACACATTGTGTGGTTCATGTGTTCAAAAACTATAATTCAGTGATTCGTCGTATCATTTTTATAGTTATATCTACGTGATTACTCTGCTATTCAGAATAAAGTGCCTGTCAGAGGTTCAATGGATCACCTTCAAGCAGTCTGTCTAGCGTTCCACTCTCTAACGGTAGGCGGGAAAAACGAGCACTTAGTATTTTCTGTGTAGCCCTAATTTATCTTATTTTATCGTGACTATCATTTCTCCCTATGTTTTTGGTTACCAACAGAATGTTTTCGCAATCGGAGGAGAAAACTGGTGATTGAAATTTCATGAAAGGATTCCATCGCAACGAAATACGCCTTTGTTGCAATGATTGCCACTCCAATTCACGTATCATGTCTGTGACACTATCTCCCTATTTCGCGATAATACATAATGAGCTGCCCTTCTTTGAACTTTTTCGATGTCATCCATCAGTCCTACCGGATGCGGGTAGCACACCGCACAGCAATCCTCCAGAATAGGCCGCCAAGAGTGGTGTAAGCAGTCTCTTTAGTAGAAGTTGGGAAGGAAAACATAGGTACAAAGAAGGTATCTGCGAAGAAACCATGGGTAACAGAAGAAATACTTCAGTTGATTGATGAAAGGAGGAAGTACAAACACGTTCCGGGAAAATCAGGAATACAGAAATAGAAGTCGCTGAGGAATGAAATAAATAGGAAGTGCAGGGAAGCTAAGACGAAATGGCTGCAGGAAAAATTTGAAGACATCGAAAAACATGTGATTGTCGGAAGGACAGTCTCAGCATACAGGAAACTCAAAACAACCTTTCGTGACATTAAAAGCAACGGTGGTAACATAAAGAGTGCAACGGGAATTCCACTGTTAAATGCAGAGGAGAGAGCAGATAGGTGGAAAGAATACATTGAAAGCCTCTATGAGGGTGAAGATTTTTCTGATGTGATAGAAGAAGAAACAGGAGTCGATTTAGAAGAGATAGTGGATCCAGTATTAGAATCGGAATTTAAAAGAGCTTTGGAGGACTTACGGTCAAATAAGGCAGAAGAGATAGATAACATTCCATCACAATTTCTAAAATCATTAGGGGAAGTGGCAACAAAACGACTATTCACGTTGGTTTATAGAATATATGAGTCGGGCGACATACAATCTGACTTTCGGAAAAGCATCATCCACACAATTCCGAAAACGGCAACCGCTGACAAGTGCGAGCATTATCGCACAATCAGCTTAACAGCTCATGCATCGAAGTTGCTGACAAGAATAATATACAGAAGAATGGAAAAGAAAATTGAGAATGCGCTAGGTGACGATCAGTTTGGCTTTAGGAAAGGTAAAGGCACGAGAGAGGCAATTCTGGCGTTACGGCTAATAATGGAAGCAAAGCTGAAGAAAAATTAAGACACGTTCATAGGATTTGTCGACCTGGAAAAAGCATTCGACAATATAAAAAGGTGCAAGCTGTTCGTGATTCTGAAAAAAAGTAGGGGTAAGCTATAAGGAGAGACGGGTCATATGCAAAATGTACAACAACCAAAAGGGCATAAGAAGAGTGGACGATCAAGAACGAAGTGCTCGTATTAAGAAGGGAGTAAGACAAGGCTGTAGCCTTTCGCCCCTACTCTTCAATCTGTATATCGAGGAAGCAATGATGGATATAAAAGAAAGGTTCAGGAGTGGAATTAAAATACAAGGTGAAAGGATATCAATGATACGATTCGCTGATGACATTGCTATCCTGAGTGAAACTGAAGAAGAATTAAATGATCTGCTGAACGGAATGAACAGTCTAATGAGTACACAGTATGGTTTGAGAGTAAATCGGAGAAAGACGAAGGTAATGAGAAGTATTAGAAATGAGAACAGCGAGAAACTTAACATCAGGATTGATGGTCACGAAGTCAATGAAGTTGAGGAATTGTGCTACCTAGGCAGTAAAATAACCAATGACGGACGGAGCAAGGAGGTCATCAAAAGCAGGCTCGCTATGGCAAAAAAGGCATTTTGTAAGTAAGCTGTTTAGGTTTTTTTATTGGTAACGCCGCCGCCACGTAGCGCTCTGTATAAAAATCACTGGCTGTGCCGTGCGCAGTCTGTGTTTAGTTTGCATTGTTGTCTGCCATTGTAGTGTTGAGCAGCGGCAGCTGGATGCTAACAGCGCGTAGCGTTGCGCAGTTGGTGGTGAGCCGCCAGCAGTGGTGGACGTGGGGAGAGAGATGGCGGAGTTTTGTAATTTGTAAGACTGGATGTCATGAACTGATATATATATTATTACTATTAAGGTAAATACATTGTTTGTTCTGTATTAAAATCTTTCATTTGCTAACTATGCCTATCAGTAGTTAGTGCCTTCAGTAGTTTGAATCTTTTATTTAGCTGGCAGTAGTGGCGCTCGCTGTATTGCAGTAGCTTGAGTAACGAAGATTTTTGTGAGGTAAGTGATTTGTGAAACGTATAGATTAATGTTAGTCAGGGCCATTCTTTCGCAGGGATTTTTGAAAGTCAGATTGCGTTGCGCTAAAAATATTGTGTGTCAGTTTAAGCACAGTCGTGTATAATTTTTCTAAGGGGACGTTTCATATGGCGACCCTTAGCCAAGGATACCTCACTGGAATCTTCTGATTTTTTCTTGTAGTTTGTGTAGTTAGTGTAGCCTTTGTTTATTGCTAGCGCGTAATCATAGAGAGAATTTCCTTTGTAGTTGCAGTCTTTCATTGTTGTACAGTGAAATAGTTGTGGCATGCATGTAGTTTTGCACGAAGTATTTCGCAGCTGCGCTTGCAATTAACTAGATATTATTTTCAGTGCTATGTTAATGTATTGTTTTATTTTTGTTCTTCAAATTGTGTTTTTCTGTGTTGTGTGAAAAATTGTGACAATAATGGCATGTGAAAAACGTAACACTAGGTTCCAAAGTAAACTGAGAAATGACAGTGAAGACGAAAGCAGTGTGTTAGCGTCACCATGTAATGAATTCACTAACGTTCAAGGTAGTAATCTGGTAATAGCGCATAGGGAAATTGAGCGGGCTGCAAATAATGGTGTAGGCAGTGAAACAATTAGTGAACAGGGAAGCATTATCGATCGATCGGTCGGCAACAGCTCGCCTCACGATTCCGAAATGACAGGACCCAATCTTGCAAATACTGTAGATTCAGATTTTGCGTCCTCACCGTTTTCTCAAATAAATCAGGACACATTTTCTGTTTTTCAAACTGCGAATATTGGCGGTTCAAATGCATTGCCGAATAGCACTAACGAACATGTTTCAGACACCAGTGCACTGTTATTACAATTAATAAACAAATGGGACAAAAGCTTCAGAAGTTAGACACAATGGAACAAAATCAGAGACAAACACAGCAAAAGCTTCAAACGTTAGACACAATGGAACAAAAGCTTCAAAAGTTAGACACCACACTTGAACAAACACTTGAAGATTTAACTAGTGAGTTACATAACATCGAATCGAAATGTCAAAAAGTCTGTAATGACGTAAAAACACAAATTTGTGAGCATTTCCAACCTATTTTTTCGCGGCATGAAGATGCATTACAGAATCACAAAGCAGCCATAAAAGAACTGCAAACTATTGTTCATGAAAATCATGAGACCTTGCAAGCTAAATTGACTCAGATGCATCTACCGATTCGGTTACGCAACTTGCAAAAACTCAAGCGAACTTAAAGGACACAGTAGATACTCTGAAAATTGGTTCAGAAAGACACACAGAGGAAATAATTTCACTGTCGGATAAAGTAGCCGAACTTTCAGATCAGTTCACTAACTTATCTACGAAGGTAGATGATGATCTGAATGACACAAAACCTGTAGCCTTCACTGACACTGAAGAGTATGAACAAATTAGGAAATTCAAACAGAATCAAAATCAAATGAACACACAGTACAAAAGAGAAAAGCGGGAAGTACAAGATCAGTTGGCTCAAGTGATACAAGAATTACGTATTTCAGAGGACTCTCGCACACCAGTACGGGAAGAGGGACATAAAAATACGGAACCGCCACAAAATAATAACACAGGGCTCTTTGGAGATTATGAAAGAAATTGGCAGAGTACACCGAATTTTGAGATGGAACCGCCGAAACGACGTAACAATGACCGACATGCAACCCGCCGACACGATGATTTTGACTATAAGCTGTTCATTACTACACGTAAATTCAAAACATTGAAGAATTCTGGCAACGACATTCATCCACAAGCGTGGCTCCATCAATTCTCTCATTGTTTTCCTCCCAACTGGTCATTAGAACTCAGATTAGAATTTATGTGTGGCTACTTGGAGAATGAACCAGCTGTAAGAATGCGATCGGTCATTAACGATTGTCACAGTGAAGGAGAATTTTATCATGCTTTCCTCTCAGCATATTGGTCTCAAGCTACACAAGACCGAGTAAAACATAGCATCATGATGATGAAACACTTTGAGCAATCTGAATTTTCCAGTCTTGTCAAATATTTTGAAGATATGTTGCATAAGAACCAATATCTTTCAAACCCATATAGCCCTTCAGAACTCATCCGCATTTGCATAATGAAATTGCCTGAACATTTAAGGAATATTATTTTGGCAGGGCGTTGCAAAGACGACACTGAAGCTTTTCAGCGACTCTTACAAGAACTGGAAATTGACACTGACAATCGCGGAACGCAAAAACAGAAGCACAACAATTACAGGTCATATCCGTCGCAATTCCGCGATGAAAGAAATAACAACTGGACACGACAAGGCCATTCTCGCAACACAAATCGTGACCAAAACAGACACCAACCGTATGACAACCACTGGCAGAGTGATAGTTACAGAGAAAGATCGCATTTCCGTAGTAATGAATATAACAGAGAAAATCATAGAGACAGACAATGTCGCAACCAGAACTATTATTATCAGGGGAGGCAGTGACGATTCAGAGAGAAATTATCCACCACGTGACCGACAAGAAAGAAACTATGGAATCTACCGACATGACGACAGACGATATGATCGTAATGACAGACCGGAAATCCATCACAACTGGCGAGCTTCAAACTGGGTAGGGCCCTCTCGGCAAGGTGAATTTTTATAAGTTAGGTCCCCTAATCCCATTAACGGCGCGCGCCAACAAAGAGACAGACAAGGACTCGCACCGCAGGCAGCCGCGTGCGTCGGTTGGCTCAGAGAAAAATAACATAGACGCTAACCTTGAGAAAAATTCCAATATACTTTACCGACGTATACCGCTCGATAACTGCGTTCAAGTTAATTCTGAGCACTAGGGAGAGTAAAGGATTGTACTACATTTCACATGTAAAACCGTTTATTGAAAGATAATCTGCTTTTTAACTTTGTCTTAGGACACGATAGCAATGAGAATCCAATCACAGAAAAACATCCAAAAGGTATAGGAGATACTGAAGTATCACTTCGCAGAATGGCAGATAATAATACAAGCAGCAGTGGAAGCAACTCCCAACAAGCTGGAGCAAGTAATTCGGCAGATGGTGGGGATGCTGCTGATTCTTCTGCTGCGTCTGGGTCAAGCAGCAGACCACGTCGTCTTGTGGACTACTTAGCTGAAAATATGCAGGTGAGAACACTACATTTTTGGTTTTACAGCATTATCATAACTTGTAAATTTATAATGTCAAAGGTAATTGGGAATAGTCATACCTTTTGAAATTACTTTTGGGATGTTAGTCACATGTTCTTTAGGTCTTTTGTATGAAATTATGGAAACTATGTAGAATGAGTTAATTGTTAATGAATGTGAAAGGCATTTTTGACAATGAAATGTTGTGTGAGACCTTGTTTCCTTATTTTACATATTGCACATCCTGTAATTTACATTCTGTAACACAAGAAACATAAGGCTTTATGTACCTGTAACCATGACAGTGCTCAAACAGACAGAGCTTATCCCTTTTTTATATTTTAAGAAGAGAACTATATTTTTAAAAAGAAGGGGCAGCAGCCTTTTCAGTAGTTGCAGGGGCAACAGTCTGGAAGATTGGCTGATCTGGCCTTGCAACATTAACCAAAACGGCCTTGCTGTGCTGGTACTGCGAACGGCTGAAAGCAAGGGGAAACTACAGCCGTAATTTTTCCCGAGGACATGCAGCTTTACTGTATGATTAAATGATGATGGCATCCTCTTGGGTAAAATATTCCGGAGGTAAAATAGTCCCCCATTCGGATCTCCGGGCGGGGACTACTCAGGAGGATGTCGTTATCAGGAGAAAGAAAACTGGCGTTCTACGGATCGGAGCGTGGAATGTCAGATCCCTTAATCGGGCAGGTAGGTTAGAAAATTTAAAAAGGGAAATGGATAGGTTAAAGTTAGATATAGTGGGAATTAGTGAAGTTCGGTGGCAGGAGGAACAAGACTTCTGGACAGGTGACTACAGGGTTATAAACACAAAATCAAATAGGGGTAATGCAGGAGTAGGTTTAATAATGAATAGGAAAATAGGAATGCGGGTAAGCTACTACAAACAGCATAGTGAACGCATTATTGTGGCCAAGATAGATACGAAGCCCACACCTACTACAGTAGTACAAGTTTATATGCCAACTAGCTCTGCAGATGATGAAGAAATTGAAGAAATGTACGATGAAATAAAAGAAATCATTCAGATAGTGAAGGGAGACGAAAATTTAATAGTAATGGGTGACTGGAATTCGAGTGTAGGAAAAGGGAGAGAAGGAAACATAGTAGGTGAATATGGATTGGGGCTAAGAAATGAAAGAGGAAGCCGCCTAGTAGAATTTTGCACAGAGCACAACTTAATCATAGCTAACACTTGGTTTAAGAATCATGAAAGAAGGTTGTATACGTGGAAGAACCCTGGAGATACTAAAAGGTATCAGATAGATTATATAATGGTAAGACAGAGATTTAGGAACCAGGTTTTAAGTTGTAAGACATTTCCAGGGGCAGATGTGGACTCTGACCACAATCTATTGGTTATGATCTGTAGAGTAAAACTGAAGAAACTGCATAAATGTGGGAAATTAAGGAGATGGGACCTGGATAAACTGAAAGAACCAGAGGTTGTACAGAGTTTCAGAGAGAGCATAAGGGAACAATTGACAGGAATAGGGGAAAGAAATACAGTAGAAGAAGAATGGGTAGCTCTGAGGGATGTAGTAGTGAAGGCAGCAGAGGATAAAGTAGGTACAAAGACGAGGGCTGCTAGAAATCCTTGGGTAACAGAAGAAATATTGAATTTAATTGATGAAAGGAGAAAATATAAAAATGCAGTAAATGAAGCAGGCAAAAAGGAATACAAACGTCTCAAAAATGAGATCGACAGGAAGTGCAAAATGGCTAAACAGGGATGGCTAGAGGACAAATGTAAGGATGTAGAAGCTTATCTCACTAGGGGTAAGATAGATACTGCCTACAGGAAAATTAAAGAGACCTTTGGAGAGAAGAGAACCACGTGTATGAATATCAAGAGCTCATATGGCAGCCCAGTTCTAATCAAAGAAGGGAAGGCAGAAAGGTGGAAGGAGTATATAGAAGGTTTATACAAGGGCGATGTACTTGAGGACAATATTATGGAAATAGAAGAGGATGTAGATGAAGACGAAATGGGAGATACGATACTGCGTGAAGAGTTTGACAGAGCACTGAAAGACCTGAGTCGAAACAAGGCCCCCGGAGTAGACAACATTCCATTAGAACTACTGACGGCCTTGGGAGAGCCAGTCATGACAAAACTCTACCAGCTGGTGAGCAAGATGTATGAGACAGGCGAAATACCCTCAGACTTCAAGAAGAATATAATAATTCCAATCCCAAAGAAAGCAGGTGCTGACAGATGTGAAATAAGCCACGGCTGCAAAATACTAACGCGAATTCTTTACAGACGAATGGAAAAACTGGTAGATGCAGACCTCGGGGAGGATCAGTTTGGATTCCGTCGAAATGTTGGAACACGTGAGGCAATACTGACCTTACGACTTATGTTAGAAGAAAGATTAACAAAAGGCAAACCTACGTTTCTAGCATTTGTAGACTTAGAGAAAGCTTTTGAGAATGTTGACTGGAATACTCTTTTTCAAATTCTAAAGGTGGCAGGGGTAAAATACAAGGAGCGAAAGGCTATTTATAATTTGTACAGAAACCAGATGGCAGTAATAAGAGTCGAGGGACATGAAAGGGAAGCAGTGGTTGGGAAAGGAGTGAGACAGGGTTGTAGCCTCTCCCCGATGTTATTCAATCTGTATATTGAGCAAGCAGTAAAGGAAACAAAAGAAAAATTTGGAGTAGGTATTAAAATTCATGGAGACGAAGTAAAAACTTTGAGGTTCGCCGATGACATTGTAATTCTGTCAGAGACGGCAAAGGACTTGGAAGAGCAGTTGAACGGAATGGACAGTGTCTTGAAAGGAGGATATAAGATGAACATTAACAAAAGCAAAACGAGGATAATGGAATGTAGTCAAATTAAATCGGGTGATGCTGAGGGAATTAGATTAGGAAATGAGACACTTAAAGTAGTAAAGGAGTTTTGCTACTTAGGAAGTAAAATAACTGATGATGGTCGAAGTAGAGAGGATATAAAATGTAGACTGGCAATGGCAAGGAAAGCGTTTCTGAAGAAGAGAAATTTGTTAACATCTAATATAGATTTATGTATCAGGAAGTCGTTTCTGAAAGTATTTGTTTGGAGTGTAGCCATGTATGGAAGTGAAACATGGACGATAACTAGTTTGGACAAGAAGAGAATAGAAGCTTTCGAAATGTGGTGCTACAGAAGAATGCTGAAGATTAGATGGGTAGATCGCATAACTAATGAGGAAGTATTGAATAGGATTGGGGAGAAGAGAAGTCTGTGGCACAACTTGACCAGAAGAAGGGATCGGTTGGTAGGACATGTTCTGAGGCATCAAGGGATCACAAATTTAGCATTGGAGGGCAGCGTGGAGGGTAAAAATCGTAGAGGGAGACCGAGAGATGAGTACACTAAGCAGATTCAGAAGGATGTAGGTTGCAGTAGGTACTGGGAGATGAAGCAGCTTGCACAGGATAGAGTAGCATGGAGAGCTGCATCAAACCAGTCTCAGGACTGAAGACAACAACAACAACAACAACTTTGTCTTTGCCATACAACTTTTCACTTTACATTACTAGTATGCTTTGTCAGACTTAAGAAATTGTTAACATGAAACAATGTTTGAATTTAAATATCCAGTCAAGAACCAAGAGAACTTATTTAAACAGAAATTACGAATGCATTGTTATAGTGAACAGACGTCACAGTGTTATTGTGCGTGTACATTCTTGCTTGTTAGTTGCACGATTACGTAACGACTATAAGGCTGACATACTTAGAACAGTTACCAGTACTGCTAATGAGATTTTAATGCAACATTTTGGTTTACTTGAAAATAAATTCTGGATTTAAAGTACTTTCTATGAGATACCAGATGACTCAGTGGTTAGTTTATGTGACAGCTACAAGATTTTATCACGGCGCTACTAATGAGTGACAATTGACAATGTTGCTTTTGCAGTTTATCTGTTTTATATCTGCACAGATTTTCTGAATTTTTCTGGAAAGTAAAACATGTTTTAGTAGTAACGTTTGTGGTATAGCTACAATGAGACAGCCTTTTCTGTAGCACAACAATACGTACAGTACAGTACTTACTTCATCACGGCAATAAGCGTAATAACTAATATATCTATACGCAAAGCTTTTCAATTTCGTTTATCATGAGGTAAGTACATTGACTTCTGCAGAACTTCGCTTTCGGAGGACAATAACTACGACACTTCCACAGAGATTGTCTTACAGCAAGACGCACATTTAGCGCTACAGGACACGCATTAAACTATTTATTTTTCAACATATTTGAATTACAAAGAAAGTATTCCGTGATACATTTCATTCCATTGCTGTAATCTGTAACACCTGGTGATATAATTACATTAATCCTCAGGGGGGTACACGTCTACTTTGTGTACCATGTGTTTGGCAAGCACAAAGAGGCCTAGCTAATATGGTATTTGCTTATACAACTCTACACATCGGTACCATATTTCTCTAACACATAAATTACACAGCTATGTGGTTATTTAACTGAGAGAGACAAAGATTTATTTTACTACATCAGTGACAGATGTTTACGTAATTGCACCGTTGGATAACTTCACACTTATGAAATTGTATTTTTTCTGTACTTTGTGAACAGTTCATATTTTTTCGGAACCATTCTGATATTATGAGAACTTTGAATGATGTATTTGGTATGGGATCATGATTTTTAAAGTACGTTTGAGGCAGATGACACTTTTGACATGAGCAGAGAATTTTTTTTAGGTTTTGAAATTACTGGAGGAAGCTGCGGAGATTTTGAGAATTTGACTGTGGTGTTATGATGTTATTATTACGACGACGATGTGAATTATGCTGCTGAGGTATGTTTAAGCTGATGCTATATGAGTTATTTGGTTATGCTACGTATCTGTTGTGATGAAATATTGAAGAAGTGTCGACGAATATGTATATGTGTAATAAGGTAAGGAATAATGAGTAGTGGTTAGGGACTCTGGTTTATGAAAAAGGTTGTTGGAAACCAAGAATCGTAGTTTAAGGGTTAAGAAATGTATATAAATGCGTGAATGTATTACAATGCTGTCGAAAATTTTTTGGGCACTCTTATATTTATAGGATTTTATTTTCTACACGTTTGTAATGCAAATTCTCAACTTGTGAAAATATTTTTACATGAGACTGTCACTGTAGCGGAAACTGGTGTCGTAAATATTTCGGTAAGAAAGTTAAGTGACCACCTGGACGTAATGCGTCGTGGGCGCCCAGCTGGGCGACAGCCACCAGGAAACAAGCCATTAGTGTGTGCCTTTCAGAGGCACAGGTAAAAAAAAAGGGCCATTATCCTCGCTATTGACATTCCTTTGTAGAAAGCACCGCAAATACGGCACGCTCATTACTGAGAAAGATACTTACATCTGACACCTGATTATAACAAACGTCTTTCTACGAGAGTTGAGAGAATTCTACTAACTTATGAAATGTCACATGACTATTGAATGATATTTTTATGCTTTGTCCATAGTTGCTTATTTCATTTGATATCTGTTTTCCAGCTGTGTTGCAGCATTGGTTTTATAAAATTAAATGCATTTGCTAATGTGAACACTTTCTGTCGTCAGATCTATTAAATAATTATTTTATGATCCACATTCTTCGAAAAAGGAGCTCTTGGAATGGAAAGGGCAATAAGAAGCGACTAATAACAGTAACTGTAATTATAATTTTCTTTTCAAGTACTTGGTAATTTTTTTTAGAATTAGTTTTTGTAGTGTGCCACTTTAATTTCATAGACATTAAGATGTGAATATACATTTGTCTTATCTGGATTGTGGTCTTTAGTGTACTATTTTTTCGGCTTGTGGGTTTGTCATGTTTAGGTATAAGTTATAGCACTTGCTGCGGCTGTTTGCGATTCATACTGCTACTGAATGACACTTTGTATTACTAGGTTAAGCCAATTTTATTACTGATTTATTTTTCTTGTTTGCTGCGCATTGCCTTATATTAGTTGTAATATTGCTGCCTTTTTTTGCCAATTTCCATTTTTTTATCATTGCTTTTTGTGTAAATTGTTTTGTGCTGCTGCATTGCCTCGTCCCTTAGTTAAGCATCTGAGCTCAGTAGGTTTAAGTTAGCTTAAGAGGGGGTAACCTATATAAGAGAATGAATTTCGATGAATTTGAAGAAATGTACTGAGAGGTTATATGAGAAAAGTACAGAAAGCAGGTATAGATAGGACTTTTTTGAAATAATGAAGAACGAAGGGGGATCTCCGAGAAGTAAAGAAAGTTTTGTTTGCAAAATACTGCAGTAAAACATACCCTGCCCTTTCCTTTTGTGTTATCCCACTATGTGTTTGTGTACCCTTGTCTATTTATTTTCTTCCTGTCTCTGTGTACTGTTTCATAGAATTTTTTCTGTTCCAATACTAAGCTACATTCACTGTGATGAGGAATACTGTTATCCTCAAACATAATTTGCATTAATAACATGTTATTTACTTTGTAAAGATGTTTCCACATTATTTATTCTGTTTTGTTCTAATGCTCATGTGTGAAGTTGATGTTTCAAAAGTTATTCTGATCTTTTATGTATGTACTTATGTCATAATTTTTGTAAAACTGATGTATTTGTTATTTCGATTCTTTTGTAAAGCCTGTATTACTGCAAAAGTTATCTGTATTGTTATGTTCTTTAAAGATGTATTTTGTATCTTTGTTATTGCATTCTTATGTTATAAAATTGTAATTCACACCAGTTCATCAAATTAAGTAACTTGTAAATTACATTTCACTGCACACGTTTCTGTTGGTCATAGTATATGGACAATATGTGAGAAGTAGGGACTGATAGTGTTTGTACGTGTGTTAATAATTCAGCAAGGGATAAAAGCATTGCTGGTTATAAGGACATATAAAAAAATAGTGAGTGCACAAGTGGTGGTTTATGTACTTGCTGTATTCTCTGCAAGACTCTTCGAGTGATTGTGCACCTGCGCAGTCGCAACAGATGGCTGCTGGCCATCTCTACAAAGACTACAGTGGGTCTGCATCTCTGGTGGCCCACCAATACCCTAATCTCTACCAGGACTACAATGGATCTGCTCTGTGATGACCTAAGTACCGATAGTCTTCTACTTCGACTGACTCTGCTGTGGGTTTGTCCTGTTGTGGCCCATTACCTGTCTGCATGCCAAGAGTCAGCACTGTCTTTCCGTTGGAAGGACAACACTACTTCTTCAAGACAGCATGGAAATCCACTACTTCCGTGTGCATTTTCTTTTACTACTCAGACCTTGAGGAAAACACTGCAATTTTACTTTGATGAATGATCAGGACTGTCTTTATGGACTGTGAGAAAATTTTAGCTCTTGACCAACATTGTATCGATAAGTGTGTGCATTTTATTTCTTTGTTATTGTAGTTATGAAAAAAAATTTCAAATCTGTATTGGCCACTGCCCAAAACAATTTTTAAATTTTTTTGTGAGGTGCATGGGGGCTATGTAAGTAAGCTGTTTAGGTTTTTTTATTGGTAACGCCGCCGCCACTGGTTGTGCCGTGCGCAGTCTGTGTTTAGTTTGCATTGTTGTCTGCCATTGTAGTGTTGAGCAGCGGCATCTGGATGCTAACAGCGCGTAGCGTTGCGCAGTTGGAGGTGAGCCGCCAGCAGTGGTGGACGTGGGGAGAGAGATGGCGGAGTTTTGTAATTTGTAAGACTGGATGTCATGAACTGATATATATATTATTACTATTAAGGTAAATACATTGTTTGTTCTGTATTAAAATCTTTCATTTGCTAACTATGCCTATCAGTAGTTAGTGCCTTCAGTGGTTTGAATCTTTTATTTAGCTGGCAGTAGTGGCGCTCGTTGTATTGCAGTAACTTGAGTAACGAAGATTTTTGTGAGGTAAGTGATTTGTGAAACGTATAGGTTAATGTTAGTCAGGGCCATTCTTTTGGAGGGATTTTTGAAAGTCAGATTGCGTTGCGCTAAAAATATTGTGTGTCAGTTTAAGCACAGACGTGTATAATTTTTCTAAGGGGACGTTTCAATTTCTGGCCAAGAGAAGTCTACTAATATCAAATACCGGCCTTAATTTGAGGAAGAACTTTCTGAGGATGTACGTCTGGAGTACTGCATTGTATGGTAGTGAAACATGGACTGTGGGAAAACCGGAACAGAAGAGAATCGAAGCATTTGAGATGTGGTGCTATAGAGGAATGTTGAAAATTAGGTGCACTGATAAGGTAAAAAATGAGGAGGTTCTACGCAGAACTGGAGAGGAAAGGAATATGTGGAAAACACTGATAAGGAGAAGGGACAGGATGATAGGACATCTGCTAAGACATGAGGGAATGACTTCCATGGTACTAGAGGGAGCTGTAGAGGGCAAAAACTGTAGAGGAAAACAGAGATTGGAATACGTCAAGCAAATAATTGAGGACGTAGGTTGCAAGTGCTACTCTGAGATGAAGAGGTTAGCACAGGGGAGGAATTCGTGGCGGGCCGCATCAAACCAGTCAGTAGACTGACGACCCCCCCCCCCCAAAAAAAGTGTAGACCAATTCTACTAATTTGTTTGCTCTACCCACAACATTATCTATGTGATCATTCCAATTTAGGTTATTTGTAATTGTAATCGCTGAGTATTTAGTTGAGTTTACAGCCTTAATATTTGTGTGACATGTCGCGTAATCAAAATTTAGTGAATTTCTTTTAGTACTCCTGTGAATAACTTCACACTTTTTGTTATTCAGGGTCATTTGACACTTTTCGCTCCATACAGATATCTTATCTAAATCATTTTGCAATTTGTTTTGACAATTTGATGACTTCAAAAGATGGTAAGTGACAGCATCAACTGCAAACAATCTAAGACGGCTACTCAGATTGTCTCCTATGCCGTTAGTGTAGATTAGGAACAATAGAGGGCCTATAACACTTCCTTGGGAAATTTAGAGTATATCTTCTGCTTTACTAGATGACTTTCCGTCTATTACTACGAACTGTGACCTTTCTGACAGGAAATCATGAATCCAGTCGCACAACTGAGGCGATACTCCGAAGGCACGCAGTTTGGTTAGAAGACGCTTGTGAGGAACGGTGCCGGAAAGCCTTCTGTAAATCTAAAAGTATGGAATGAATTTGACATCCTCTATCGATAGCACTTATTACTTCATTAGTATAAAGAGCTAGCTAGTTGTGTATTAGAAGAACGATATTTTCTTAATCCGTGTTGACAATGTGTCAATAAATCGTTTCCTTCGAGGTAATTCATAATGTTTGAACACAGTATATGTTTCAAAACCATACTGCAAATCGACGTTAGTGATATGGGCCTGTAATTCAGCGGATTACTCCTACTGCTCGTTTTTGGTATTGGTGTCATTTGAGAAATTTTCCAGTCCTTAGGTACGGTTCTTTCTGTGGGAGAGCTGTTGTATATAATTTAGACGGCATACATCAGATCTACCACAAGTGGTATTGTCATCTTGGATTTTGAGGTATATGTAAGAAGGCTGGAACCATGATTACACATTTTGCTTGGTGTAAGACGAAGAAGGAAAAAGTGTAGTTTGCAGAAGAAGCAGATTGTGAGACAGTTTAAATATTTATTGCTTAGAATTTTGCCTATCGTGTGCCATATGATAGTCAATGGGTACAGGCAATCCGGGATCATAGTCACTTCTGTAGACGCATTGGAGACCAGTCTGTTGCAGCCGAAGATACTGTTTCGATGTGATGGATTACTTTCAGCTATGATGCAATGCTCGACGTGTTTCAGCCTGCTGTACATATCACTGAACTGCACCTTTCAACTCTCCTGGGCATTCTCTATTTTCAATATGACATTGAAGTCTATATGAGGTGCTAAACCTAAATTAACACACTTTGCTTCATTGGCAGTCAATTGATAAATAGTGTTGAGACTCAACAAGTGGTGCACGTTCTAGGTACTGCAGAAAGTCGAAGTCGAGAAACTATTCTGTGCTTTGCTGTGATATGTCAGTTGACACATCAGGGAGCTTTTCTGCGTGCCGACTTCGAGCTGCTGGTGATGAATATAGTGGAAACTTGAAGTCTGTGAACAGCTCCCATGCTGACATGATTTATGCCTCAGTGAGTCGAGAGCTCCTTCAGGGAGTTTGTCTTCATGCTTATGCTGCAGCTACTGATGATCGAATGTACTTTATTTCCACTAAAACCATGTTGAAACCAGCATCAGTGCATGTATCTGGATGCTGGCATGATATCTGCTACTGCTGCTGCTCAGATCTATCAGACACCGCATCAGCTACATCATGAAGCTCTTGAATTGAAGGAGAAGTAAAAGAAACCCATGAAAAACGCATACATGCACATACAAATGTGATGAATAACAAACAATGAGAGAGAGGAATGGTTTACAACTTACAAGTGAGTGTACAAATCTGACAGGAGATGGCAGATTTCTAATGATGCTTCATGATGGTGATCAACCTTTTATTATGTTGTACGGGATACAAATGGTGAGTTCACTTGATGACTAGAAAGGTTTCGATGCTGAGGATGATTGGTGGGGGTATAAACCTACAGTTCTGCGGAAACTGGAACAACCATTTTGGATTACTCTCATATCCCCATGTCAGCCATATTTTAGTATAGTATCATCAAAGACGTTATGGATCCTAACCGAAAACCATGCAGTCATTACCAGTAACCCTGCGAACTGTTTTACTATATAGGAATGTCACAAGTGAATAACACGCTGGAAATTCATAACAGAGACTACTTCTGAAGTTTTGTGACATAACACTTTACCTCACGCATTCTGCCAACAAAAAAAATTTTGTATGAAAATGTCTCTAAACTGTGTCAAAAGTCCCAAGAAATACAACCAAAATGTAGCAAACTACTTTCCAAACTACAGCTCCCTTTCTCATCATCACTGTTAACACCTTCAGCACCATTACCACTATGAGAGTATTTCATACCCTACAGTGCTGCTTTGTGGTCTGTGAGTTTCACTTGTGCAATGGTCAAGTTTACCAGTATATTCTTCATGCCTAGTAAGCCTGGACGCTTAAGATGAGTGGCGGATAGAAATGTGCTGAAATGTTAGGTACCCTATTTATAGCCTGAAACAATTATAATTTGTGTGAAGAATCACTTAAAAGTATAGTGGTAATCTGGAAAAGAGCAGCACACTGTTTATAGGAACGATGATCGGAGTTTAACGTTTCGCCTACATCTATATCAAATTTCCATCACACTGACGCACACATACAGCGAAGATCGTTATTGGTTAAAAATAATGCTGCCATCCGTCAAATAGTTGGGAACCTGTTGCAGTCTGAGTTCATCATGAGACCTACTGTTTGAATTGATTGAAATCACTACTACTACTACAATCGTTAGCACTGTTTCAACACAGCTACAGTGACCCACACTTATGAATTGATTATTACAGCACATTTTCCTGTCAATATAATCTTGAAGTTCATTAGAAATTATCTAGAAGTCACTTTATAACCTTTGATGCATATGTCAGTCGTTTATGAGTATTGAGATATGTGATATTCTCAGAAGCACTTACAGCTTTGTTGGGGATCAGTCAGCTGTATGCATACGTTCATCAACTATTATGATGAAATTCGTAGCAGATTAAAACTGTGTGCCGGACTGAGATTCTAACTCGGGACCTTTCCCTCTCGCGGGCATGTGCTCTACCCAAGCACGATTCACGCCCCTTCCTCACAGCTTTACTTCTGCCAGTACCTCGTCTCATACCTTCCAAACTTTACAGAAGATCTCCTACGAACCTTGTAGAACTAGCACTTCTGAAAGAAAGGATATTGCGGAGACATAGCCACAGCCTGGGGGATGCTCCCAGAATGAGATTTTCACTCTGCAGCGGAGTGTGCGCTGATATGAAACTTCCTGGAAGATTAAAACTGTGTGCCGGACCGAGACTCGAACTCTCAAGAGAGCTTCTGTAATGTCTGGATGGTAGGAGACGAGGTACTGGCAGAAGTAAAGCTGTGAGGACGGGGCGTGAGTTGTGCTTGGGTAAAGCACTTGATGTGGTGATCTAGCGTTGTGCTGAGAAAGTCAGAGCTTCAGTCTCTTTAAGTTCAGATGTAAAACGCCAAGGGTTCCAGAGAATCGAAAGAGGTATTAAAAGCTAAATATGTGAAAATCGTGTACATCAGAGATGTAGTGCTGCTAGACATGTGAAACCTCGTAAAGCTGTTAGTGCTAGTCGAACACAAAATTTTGGTGACGATTCGGTGTATATCGGTACCATCGCCAACATTCTCGTCATGTGTGACACACAATTGATGTTGCATTGTGTACTGTTATGCCATTCAACAGTCATTCCCATTTTTCAAGAACTATAGTCATGTCGGAACAGAGAAATGACATTTGCGTACTGCCTGCTCGTCAAACGACCCTGAGAATTTTAAATATGCGTCTGCCATATAATCACTTCAAAAACGTCTCACACCATCAAATAGAAGTCCTATCTCCATTGGCACAATTATGACCAGAGAAACTTTTCGAATTTCCAGTGCCATAGTTCTCTTTTTTCGTAAACTACAACTTTTACTATAAAATAATACCCAATACAGAACAGAGCTACGTTTTGCTTGACAGACTTGAAATTTGGCAATGCCACCACAATCTTTCCTTTCTTTATTTTTATTTTGTCCTCCCTACTCCATATGGGAAGTGAGTGGGCAATCAGCAGATATAGTTAGCCGATCTTCAGCCAAATGAGAGAAAAATAAAAAAAATGATGAAGAAATTGAAGAAATGTACGATGAAATAAAAGAAATTATTCAGATAGTGAAGGGAGACGAAAATTTAATAGTAATGGGTGACTGGAATTCGAGTGTAGGAAAAGGGAGAGAAGGAAAAATAGTAGGTGAATATGGATTGGGGCTAAGAAATGAAAGAGGAAGCCGCCTAGTAGAATTTTGCACAGAGCACAACTTAATCATAGCTAACACTTGGTTTAAGAATCATGAAAGAAGGTTGTATACGTGGAAGAACCGTGGAGATACTAAAAGGTATCAGATAGATTATATAATGGTAAGACAGAGATTTAGGAACCAGGTTTTAAGTTGTAAGACATTTCCAGGGGCAGATGTGGACTCTGACCACAATCTATTGGTTATGACCTGTAGATTAAAAATGAAGAAACTGCAAAAATGTGGGAAATTAAGGAGATGGGACCTGGATAAACTGAAATAACCAGGAGTTGTACAGAGTTTCAGAGAGAGCATAAGGGAACAATTGACAGGAATAGGGGAAAGAAATACAGTAGAAGAAGAATGGGTAGCTCTGAGGGATGTAGTAGTGAAGGAAGCAGAGGATAAAGTAGGTACAAAGACGAGGGCTGCTAGAAATCCTTGGGTAACAGAAGAAATATTGAATTTAATTGATGAAAGGAGAAAATATAAAAATGCAGTAAATGAAGCAGGCAAAAAGGAATACAAACGTCTCAAAAATGAGATCGACAGGAAGTGCAAAATGGCTAAACAGGGATGGCTAGAGGACAAATGTAAGGATGTAGAAGCTTATCTCACTAGGGGTAAGATAGATACTGCCTACAGGAAAATTAAAGAGACCTTTGGAGAGAAGAGAACCACGTGTATGAATATCAAGAGCTCATATGGCAGCCCAGTTCTAAGCAAAGAAGGGAAGGCAGAAAGGTGGAAGGAGTATATAGAAGGTTTATATAAGGGCGATGTACTTGAGGACAATATTATGGAAATAGAAGAGGATGTAGATGAAGACGAAATGGGAGATACGATACTGCGTGAAGAGTTTGACAGAGCACTGAAAGACCTGAGTCGAAACAAGGCCCCCGGAGTAGACAACATTCCATTAGAACTACTGACGGCCTTGGGAGAGCCAGTCATGACAAAACTCTACCAGCTGGTGAGCAAGATGTATGAGACAGGCGAAATACCCTCAGACTTCAAGAAGAATATAATAATTCCAATCCCAAAGAAAGCAGGTGCTGACAGATGTGAAAATTACCGAACTATCAGTTTAATAAGTCACGGCTGCAAAATACTAACGCGAATTCTTTACAGACGAATGGAAAAACTGGTAGATGCAGACCTCGGGGAAGATCAGTTTGGATTCCGTCGAAATGTTGGAACACGTGAGGCAATACTGACCTTACGACTTATCTTAGAAGAAAGATTAAGAAAAGGCAAACCTACGTTTCTAGCATTTGTAGACTTAAAGAAAGCTTTTGAGAATGTTGACTGGAATACTCTTTTTCAAATTCTAAAGGTGGCAGGGGTAAAATACAGGGAGCGAAAGGCTATTTATAATTTGTACAGAAACCAGATGGCAGTAATAAGAGTCGAGGGACATGAAAGGGAAGCAGTGGTTGGGAAAGGAGTGAGACAGGGTTGTAGCCTCTCCCCGATGTTATTCAATCTGTATATTGAGCAAGCAGTAAAGGAAACAAAAGAAAAGTTTGGAGTAGGTATTAAAATTCATGGAGACGAAGTAAAAACTTTGAGGTTCGCCGATGACATTGTAATTCTGTCAGAGACGGCAAAGAACTTGGAAGAGCAGTTGAACGGAATGGACAGTGTCTTGAAAGGAGGATATAAGATGAACATTAACAAAAGCAAAACGAGGATAATGGAATGTAGTCAAATTAAATCGGGTGATGCTGAGGGAATTAGATTAGGAAATGAGACACTTAAAGCAGTAAAGGAGTTTTGCTATTTAGGAAGTAAAATAACTGATGATGGTCGAAGTAGAGAGGATATAAAATGTAGACTGGCAATGGCAAGGAAAGCGTTTCTGAAGAAGAGAAATTTGTTAACATCTAATATAGATTTATGTATCAGGAAGTCGTTTCTGAAAGTATTTGTTTGGAGTGTAGCCATGTATGGAAGTGAAACATGGACGATAACTAGTTTGGGCAAGAAGAGAATAGAAGCTTTCGAAATGTGGTGCTACAGAAGAATACTGAAGATAAGGTGGATAGATCACGTAACTAATGAGGAGGTATTGAATAGGATTGGGGAGAAGAGAAGTTTGTGGCACAACTTGACTAGAAGAAGGGACCGGTTGGTAGGACATGTTTTGAGGCATCAAGGGATCACAAATTTAGCGTTGGAGGGCAGCGTGGAGGGTAAAAATCGTAGAGGGAGACCGAGAGATGAGTACACTAAGCAGATTCAGAAGGATGTAGGTTGCAGTAGGTACTGGGAGATGAAGCAGCTTGCACAGGATAGAGTAGCATGGAGAGCTGCATCAAACCAGTCTCAGGACTGAAGACAACAACAACAACAATATAAAAACTGGGCATCGTGTTTGACAAAAATTAACGTTTTGTACAGTAAAAAGACAGATCGTCGGCCCCATGAACTAAAATATAAAACCTTGATTCGGTGATTAATTAAGACAGAGACACAGCTGAATGGAAACTGAGGGTCACACATGAAGATATAAAAAGAGATAGACAGTTGCATAAAGCAAGTCGAAAAGGCCGATGCGTGAGTAATTAAAAAAGATACATGGATGAGTGAAGAGCTGAGTTTAAATAGACTGCCATGTAGAAGGGTATCAGGGGAATGTAGTGCATAGGAGGGTGTCTGTTGGTAAACGTTTGGAGAAGACATAGAGAAAGAGTGGAGAGGTATGCAGTTCCGAACCAACACTTAAGCTGTCGGCACACAGACGAACATCAACGTTGAGCACGCCGAGTTCAATGTGCTGCTGAACACTCAGAAACGATGTGACTTGTGCATGTTTATTGGGAGACGCGCTGGCGGCGCGCTCCAGCTGCAGTTGTCGGTTGTAACTGGCCTGCACTGTTTTCCCAATGGACAAGCGTAAAATTCCTATGTAAGTTCTATTAAAAGGCATATTTTCCCCCTTGTCCAGATGCTTGTCGTGTTGTTCTGTCTGTAGTATACATAAATCATAACTTCAATATCCATGAACATGTTGCAACACTAAAAGAAAGTACGTCCATCGGCTTATAAGTTCAATTGCAGTGGGATACAAATTAGCAAAAGTTCTCCACAGAAGATAAAAACTATTTTCTCAGTCTCACATCTTAGTAAAATCCTAATGTCATTCTTACTTGATCATTATTGCCATTCAGCAGCAGAATCTTTACAACAAGTGAAATACAAAACTTGAAAGAAGAAAGTGAAAAAAATTTTATTGCAAATAGCGCAAGCTGCTTTTTACTATAAACCAATCGAACAAACTCATTCCTCAGAAAGGACTCACTTATATTTACATAACATAGAATATTACAGAATATGCTTTCATTAAGCTAATAAGAAAGAATCGGAATCTATTACAATACGCAAAGGCTAGTAAAAAATTATTGGATCCAATGAGAAGTGAATCAATAACACACCATGTCATACCTTAAAACTCTGTGACTATACTAATTTTACTATACCGACCCAGAGCGTTGTAGGACCAAAGCTTTAATCGTAGATATCTTATTGACTGACATTTATTTATAAGAAGCTATAGCAAGAACACTACACTCCTTATTGCTTATCAGAGTGCCGCTGCATTGAAACTGCATCCTTTCGTAATACTGAAGTTTTAATAATTTCTCAACCAGCGATATGACGTTTTCCATTAATTTATTGCCACAAAGCATGAAATTAACCACGGGTTTTCGAGAGAACCTGTGTTTGCTGCTTCTTGGAAACGGGATACATACATGTGGGCTTCAATTGGAACCCAATATGGCGTCTCGCAACTTTATACTGAAAAAGATATGGCACACATATGACGTAGATGGCTTTGTTCCATCTCACTGCTTAACGTTCAAATGCACGTTCAAATTATCTGTCATGCTAGATATTGCTCCCCACGTTCGAAAAGATTCCCCAACGTGCTTTTTCACGCTGTGACGCGACAAACTCGGCACGCGCAATGCCCAATGTTCGAATTAGCAGCCTGTGTGCTGACGCCTTCCTTAGGAAGCAAATAGAGAGGACTGGAGTGGAAGGGAACCCTAACGATCGGTGGGTGGTAGGGATCGCCTAGGCCTGATAGGACAGGTACATACCAGGGCAGATGTAATGGTCAGGTGAGGGATGGCGATTAAAGTTTCTTTGGAGAGGATGTGGAGGATGTGGAGGGTGTGGAGGGTGTGGAGGTGTAGAGTTGAGAAAATGTGGTGGTAGAGGTACGGCAGAGTACCAGGATCTGTGAACAGTGGGGAAACTAGAGGGTGGGTGATGTCCAGATTATAGGTAGACTAACATAGGATATATGGAATTGTTCAAGATGGAATAATAGGTTGGCAGAGGATGTAGGCAGGGGGAGAGTAAGCGGATCCAAAGGGTAAGTGAAGTGCATGGCATTCAAGGATCCATAGGACGTAATAAAGTGATGGAGGAGAATAAGTCCATGCTACACTGGCATAGCAGAGGATGGGTCACATTAGAGCTTTATAGGTGTGGAGGATTGTGAAAGGGTCCAATCCCCATGTTCGGCTGGTTAGCAGTTTTAATGTTTTTAATTTAGCATGGGCTTTCTATTGAATGGTTATTCGATGCGGCTTCCATGTTATCCGACGTTGAAGTGCTTTTTTAAATGTATTGTTATTTCATCCCCTGTACTCCACATGCCAGAGGATGGGATGTCAGCAGTACAGTTATCTCCTCTTCATCCAACCAAATTAAAACATTTTACAATGAAAAATAAAAACAAAATTTGGGGTTATTTTCTATTTTAAATTAAATATCAAAGACAGTTAAAAAACACGCTGCAGGAAGGTGAAATTCTTCTGCAAAAACACTGAAGCACTGCACTGGGGTGAAAGGTATTGTAGGAGGAGAGAGTTTGTTCCCTAGGATTGAGAAATGTAGGTAGGAAGATAGGGGTCTGTTAGGAGAAACTACGGAGATGAGAGGCAGAAGCTAGGAGGATAGTGAGAAACACAGTCGATGGGAAAGACAGAGGCTGAGGAGTAGTGTGTTGTGTGTGTATGGCAGTGCATACAACCGGAAATGGATGGGAAGGGGTGGAGAGGGGAGGGAGAGAGTATTCCAAATTAGGATTGCGATAGGTGGAGAAGAGTTTAATTAGGTAGAAGGGATAATTATCAGAGCAGATTTCATTGTCTGGGAGAGGGAGTTGATTGAAGCTGCGTTGGGATGGGACACTATGAATGTGTAGGTGTAGGAATGGAGGGAGGTGTTTGTGAAGGCCTAGCAACATTTCAGAGTGGGTGATCAGTGGGGAGACATTGGGGTGATTGGAATCTACTTTGCAGACAGTATAGGAGATGCGGAAGTGGCGATCAAGTGTTAGTCCGAGTATTTTAACTATCAGCAGCATTCTCCTCTTGTTTAACATATATTCGACTGAGTAATGTATATCGATATATAAAATTCGATTGGCTGTGGTCAGCTATGTGATAAGCTTGTCTACAGGGATGATTATAGCCGCTTGTTTCTGGGTGCCACGCGTCTGACTATCGAACCTTGTGTGATCCATATAACTGCAATGTACTCATATTTATGGCACTGCGGTGCTTTCCACTGACACTGAGGCATGATGCCTAGTGCTGAAGGATGACTTTCACTAGGCGTTGCAGAACTCTGCTAGTCTGTAGTCCAGTATTTCATCTTTAAATGCGGTGTTCAGTTATGAAAATATTATACATACCCTATATAAGTTTTTGCCACGATTTGACGGCTCCGATTCGACTTCTAAATAAGTATGAGTGTCTTTCATTCTCATATCTTACTGCTACGTGCCTCCTAGATGCAAGTTCACGTGTCTGATGTTTCTTTGATGGTTGGTTATGTTAGTTTCAGTAAGTGGTCGCCATCGATACAGCCTACTTTTTTTGGTGATTGTCTTGCTCTTCAGGGGCACTGAAAAAGTGTCTAACTCCAGGAGGACGAATATGCATTTCCATATTTTTCAGTTTCCATGCAGAATTTATGTGTGCATGATAGATTATTTTCAACGTAAGTGCGTTTTGACTTTCTGTTATTTGGGCGACAGTATGAGGGTAGTTCCTCCATTTTTCATGTCTCCCATCATTTTACCTCAAGTCATGCAGGCTGTGGCTGCGTTACTGTGACAACAAAATACTGGAGTTAGGAATCGGAGCTTCTGTTCCCCACTTCGCGTTACGTTATTGGATCAGTATTACACCGGGTGATCAAAAAGTCAGTATAAAACTGAAAACTGAATAAATCACGGAATAATGTAGATAGAGAGGTACAAATTGACACACATGCTTGGAATGACATGGGGTTTTATTAGAACCAAAAAATACAAACGTTCAAAAATATCCGACAGATGGCGCTTCAACTGATCAGAATACCAATAATTTGCATAACAAAGTAAGACAAAGCAAAGATGATGTTCTTTACAGGAAATGCTCAATATGTCCACCATCATTCCTGAACAATAGCTGTAGTCGAGAAATAATGTTGTGAACCGCACTGTAAAGCATGTCCGGAGTTGTGGTTAGGTATTGGCGTTGGATGTTGTCTTTCAGCGTCCCAAGATGTGTCGGTCGATCACGATACACTTGTGACTTCAGGTAACCCAAAGCCAATAATCGCACGGACTTAGGTTTGGGGACCTGGAAGGCCAACATGACAAAAGTGGCGGCTCAGCACACGATCATCACCAAACGACGCACGCAAGAGATCTTTCACGCGTCTAGCAATAAGGGGTGTCTTTTTTTTGTTGTTGTAATAAAAGCCCATGTCACTCCCAGCATGTGTGTCAGTTTTTACCTCCCTATGTACATTATTCCGTGAATTATTAAGTTTTCAAATTTATACTGACTTTTTGATCACCCGGTATGCATGGATTTTCTCTGAATGGAGCTGTTACACGTGCACGGTGACGCGACTCCAGGGCGACCTAGCTCTTAGCGGAGACACTGCAGATGTGTTGGTGGTGGAATTCTCGACATGTCTGGTGTTCATGAACTTTACGGCTGCAGAGTAGGGAACTATCGCTGAGAATGTGTTTGTTTAAATAAAGACATAAGTGTTCCTACTACACAGCATACAGTTTGTATTTACGGAAGTAAATCGGGGCGAGACCACGGGAGTGTGTCCGGAAAGCCCTGTCCCTCCTGATGTTAGGAATAGCAGTGCAGTGACATACGCCTCTAAGTGAAATGTAGCTTGGCAGAAAAATCGGTCAAGGTGGTCATCAGACAGCCCTGGACCTGCACAAACATCCTTTGCCACTGACATCATTATATAGTATTGCAGGACTTGCATTCCGTGTCATAAAACCTGTCCCATTATGCTAAGAGCGGCAGCCGTATACCTCAGTTCTACACTGCTTTAAACAGCCCGACAGGCCTGTGCAGAACTGTGACGTCATAACTCCAGGTCCAGTTTCCCGGGTCAGCTAGTAGGACAGTGCGCGATCTTGGATTTTCAGCAGTTTGTACTTTGGACAGCAGCTCTACTTCTACAGGAGTGGGAAGAACAGTAGCACAACTGGGCTGTTTTTGAATTACCGGCCATTTTTAACACCCCGCCACAATTTGAATTTTTCGTTATTTTATGCGTGGGACAATTACCTTTGCTAAAGGAGGAGGGATGGGGGAAATCCCATGACTTTTCGATGTCATCATCGGTGACACACTTTGCCCTAGTTCTCACCTAAAATGCCTACTCACAGCACTATCTTAACAGTACCTTGATTGCCGCAGATGATAGTAGAGAAGGAGAATGGTTGACTTGTGATTCATCTGTAAAGGTGGCTGCATATTGGACACCATTGTTACTCATCTTTGAATATTGCTGGAGTATTTGGGATCTGCAGTAGATCGGATTACAGGAATATATCGAAGCAATTTAGATTTGGGCAGCTAGATTTGTTATCGGTAACTTCGGAGAACACACATGTATTGCTTAGATACTTCAGGAACTGAAATGGTGGTCCCTGGAAGGAACGCGACTCTCATTTCAAGGAATACTGTTGAGAATATTTAGATAACCGACATTTTAAGCAGACTGCAGAATGATTCCACTGTCGCCGACGCAAATTTCGCGTAATGACCACGAAGATAAGATAAAAGAAATTAGGGCTCATACGGAGAAATGTAGACAGTCCTTTTCAGCCTCACTCTATTTGTGAGTGGGAGGGCACCCTCCAGCACACAGCAGTGGCTTTGCGGAATATGCATGTGTGTGTAGTTGTAACTGTCGTTTTCGCTAAAACTGTCGATGTATAAAGCATAGCTTAAATTTCTTCATTGTTACACCATCAATATGAGCCACGATCACTGATGCTACGTAAGAATATAATACGTAGAATAAATCTGTCCTTTATTTTTGCAGAACTATGAGCAGGTTAATTTTGTCTTTACTATGAGTACACTTTGGTGAGCTTCCTTTAAATTTTTAGGCTCTTCGTTAAAACGATAGCAGAAATAAATGACAATTCTCAGGTCACAGTTTCTTCTCAGTCATATACTTCTTCAGCCTCTTTTACGTTTCACGGCCAATGATTATCATCAGCACACTATAAATTTGGGGCAACAGTGCGTTTAACTGACTGATTACTGTGTCACCACTTCTGAACAGTCTTGTCTACTTAGAATCTGTTCATCTCGATATCAGTACACTCTCTTGAGTTACAGTCCGCTTTGGTCCGGCAATATCATAGGTTCTATCGACAGAACCTCTTTCATGCTCATTTACCCATTTCAAAAATCGAATCCATTTTCTGTCCTAGTAGGTTGATAAATGAGCAAACGAATGAGCTACATCGTAAGCCAGTTTGCTACGTCTCCTTCGTCTTATTTCTTCATTTCTTGCAGGTCCAGTTTACTCTCACAGACTTTTGAATAAAGAAAGAAAATTTATTCCACGAGTCTGACGTTTGTATTTTCTCGGAGCTAGAGTCAATGGTCGTTTCATTTCTTGTTAGCTTAGCGGACGAGAAAGGAAGAGGAGTTTTGCCGTCACATATTTCAATAGAACGTAGTATCTCACGAATGGAGACTGTTTGGTCACTTTCTCCTAGTACTCATAGGTTCTCTGAGGAGCTGAATCTTTTTCTGTTGACACAAATGTTTAAGTGCACGGGATGAAATATTTCTAAAACCGAACAGTGTTATTTCTTCTTCTCTGCTGTAGTTATTGCCACTACAGTCCTTTTCATAGGGAAATAACACACCTACATGGTGTTCCCGTGATGACGCTACAAACGTGGATGTTGGAAAAGGGTAAATGTACCTATCTGAGGTTAAAGCCCCTGGTGCGGAAACGATTGAGTCGAACGTTATCAGCGCAAATCTACATGAGACCTTCAACAGTGGGACACATGTACCTGTGCTGTCCGTACTACTGGAAGGTGGACATATATCGCTGGACTGGACATCTATTTGCGGATAGCTTCAGAATGAGCCGAAATTTCATATTACGAGAGCGAAGCAGGTGTCTGTGACATCTGCGGAATAGTCAACTTACGGGAGTGACAGTAGGATCTCTGAACTTGTGTATCAGTTGTAGAGCGCGAACTAGTCGAGTGTTGAACATGGAGTAAGATGGCAGAGCTTTTTGTGTAGTTTTTATTGGAGGAGGATTTTATTGAGCAAAAATGTTATGGATTATTAATATGATGGAAGGACTTACAGACGCAGCATTAGAGAGAAGGAATCTGCATTACGGGTACGTTTTTAAGATAATAATTTTTGCTGGCGCGTACTGATAATGTTAGCGGTTCTTGAAACACAACAGTTCACCTCCCCATCTCAGTTTAGGTTGTTGTTGTTGTTGTTGTCTTCAGTCCTGAGACTGGTTTGATGCAGCTCTCCATGCTACTCTATCCTGTGCAAGCTGCTTCATCTCCCAGTACCTACTGCAACCTACATCCTTCTGAATCTGCTTAGTGTACTCATCTCTCGGTCTCCCTCTACGATTTTTACCCTCCACGCTGCCCTCCAATGCTAAATTTGTGATCCCTTGATGCCTCAAAACATGTCCTACCAACCGATCCCTTCTTCTAGTCAAGTTGTGCCACAAACTTCTCTTCTCCCCAATCCTATTCAATACCTCCTCATTAGTTACGTGATCTATCCACCTTATCTTCAGTATTCTTCTGTAGCACCACATTTCGAAAGCTTCTATTCTCTTCTTGTCCAAACTAGTTATCGTCCATGTTTCACTTCCATACATGGCTACACTCCAAACAAATACTTTCAGAAACGACTTCCTGATACATAAATCTATATTCGATGTTAACAAATTTCTCTTCTTCAGAAACGCTTTCCTTGCCATTGCCAGTCTACATTTTATATCCTCTCTACTTCGACCATCATCAGTTATTTTACTTCCTAAATAGCAAAACTCCTTTACTACTTTAAGTGTCTCATTTCCTAATCTAATTCCCTCAGCATCACCCGATTTAATTTGACTACATTCCATTATCCTCGTTTTGCTTTTGTTAATGTTCATCTTATATCCTCCTTTCAAGACACTGTCCATTCCGTTCAACTGCTCTTCCAAGTCCTTTGCCGTCTCTGACAGAATTACAATGTCATCGGCGAACCTCAAAGTTTTTACTTCGTCTCCATGAATTTTAATACCTACTCCAAATTTTTCTTTTGTTTCCTTTACTGCTTGCTCAATATACAGATTGAATAACATCGGGGAGAGGCTACAACCCTGTCTCACTCCTTTCCCAACCACTGCTTCCCTTTCATGCCCCTCGACTCTTATTACTGCCATCTGGTTTCTGTACAAATTATAAATAGCCTTTCGCTCCCTGTATTTTACCCCTGCCACCTTTAGAATTTGAAAAAGAGTATTCCAGTCAACATTGTCAAAAGCTTTCTCTAAGTCTACAAATGCTAGAAACGTAGGTTTGCCTTTTCTTAATCTTTCTTCTAAGATAAGTCGTAAGGTCAGTATTGCCTCACGTGTTCCAACATTTCGACGGAATCCAAACTGATCCTCCCCGAGGTCTGCATCTACCAGTTTTTCCATTCGTCTGTAAAGAATTCGCGTTAGTATTTTGCAGCCGTGGCTTATTAAACTGATAGTTCGGTAATTTTCACATCTGTCAGCACCTGCTTTCTTTGAGATTGGAATTATTATATTCTTCTTGAAGTCTGAGGGTATTTCGCCTGTCTCATACATCTTGCTCACCAGCTGGTAGAGTTTTGTCATGACTGGCTCTCCCAAGGCCGTCAGTAGTTCTAATGGAATGTTGTCTATTCCGGGGGCCTTGTTTCGACTCAGGTCTTTCAGTGCTCTGTCAAACTCTTCACGCAATATCGTATCTCCCATTTCGTCTTCATCTACATCCTCTTCTATTTCCATAATATTGTCCTCAAGTACATCGCCCTTGTATAAACCTTCTATATACTCCTTCCACCTTTCTGCCTTCCCTTCTTTGCTTAGAACTGGGCTGCCATATGAGCTCTTGATATTCATACACATGGTTCTCTTCTCTCCAAAGGTCTCTTTAATTTTCCTGTAGGCCGTATCTATCTTACCCCTAGTGAGATAAGCTTCTACATCCTTACATTTGTCCTCTAGCCATCCCTGTTTAGCCATTTTGCACTTCCTGTCGATCTCATTTTTGAGACGTTTGTATTCCTTTTTGCCTGCTTCATTTACTGCATTTTTATATTTTCTCCTTTCATCAATTAATTTCAATATTTCTTCTGTTACCCAAGGATTTCTAGCAGCCCTCGTCTTTGTACCTACTTTATCCTCTGCTGCCTTCACTACTACATCCCTCAGAGCTACCCATTCTTCTTCTACTGTATTTCTTTCCCCTGTCAATTGTTCCCTTATGCTCTCTCTGAAACTCTGTACAACCTCTGGTTCTTTCAGTTTATCCAGGTCCCATCTCCTTAATTTCCCACATTTTTGCAGTTTCTTCAGTTTTAATCTACAGGTCATAACCAATAGATTGTGGTCAGAGTCCACATCTGCCCCTGGAAATGTCTTACAACTTAAAACCTGGTTCCTAAATCTCTGTCTTACCATTATATAATCTATCTGATACCTTTTAGTATCTCCAGGGTTCTTCCACGTATACAACCTTCTTTCATGATTCTTAAACCAAGTGTTAGCTATGATTAAGTTGTGCTCTGTGCAAAATTCTATTAGGCGGCTTCCTCTTTCATTTCTTAGCCCCAATCCATATTCACCTACTATGTTTCCTTCTCTCCCTTTTCCTACACTCGAATTCCAGTCACCCATTACTATTAAATTTTCGTCTCCCTTCACTATCTGAATAATTTCTTTTATTTCATCGTACATTTCTTCAATTTCTTCATCATCGGCAGAGCTAGTTGGCATATAAACTTGTACTACTGTAGTAGGTGTGGGCTTCGTATCTATCTTGGCCACAATAGTGCGTTCACTATGCTGTTTGTAGTAGCTTACCCGCATTCCTATTTTCCTATTCATTATTAAACCTACTCCTGCATTACCCCTATTTGATTTTGTGTTTATAACCCTGTAGTCACCTGACCAGAAGTCTTGTTCCTCCTGCCACCGAACTTCACTAATTCCCACTATATCTAACTTTAACCTATCCATTTCCCTTTTTAAATTTTCTAACCTACCTGCCCGATTAAGGGATCTGACATTCCACGCTCCGATCCGTAGAACGCCAGTTTTCTTTCTCCTGATAACGACATCCTCCTGAGTAGTCCCCGCCCGGAGATCCGAATGGGGGACTATTTTACCTCCGGAATATTTTACCCAAGAGGATGCCATCATCATTTAATCATACAGTAAAGCTGCATGTCCTCGGGAAAAATTACGGCTGTAGTTTCCCCTTGCTTTCAGCCGTTCGCAGTACCAGCACAGCAAGGCCGTTTTGGTTAATGTTGCAAGGCCAGATCAGTCAATCATCCAGACTGTTGCCCCTGCAACTACTGAAAAGGCTGCTGCCCCTCTTCAGGAACCACACGTTTGTCTGGCCTCTCAACAGATACCCCTCCGTTGTGGTTGCACCTACGGTACGGCCATCTGTATCGCTGAGGCACGCAAGCCTCCCCACCAACGGCAAGGTCCATGGTTCATGGGGGGAGGAGTTTAGGTTATATCAGTTTAATTCACTTCAATTTGCATAATCGTAAAAGCATTGCCTTGTATGATTGTTGTAAGGAAAGGAAAGTTTTTGGTTTTCTGCGAGTTTGATGTACTTGTGAAGTGACAGTTTAAAATACAGCATTGTCGTTATGACAAAGGTATTAGTATTTTCATTTCAAGGAAGAAGTTTTATTTAGTAGGAGAAAGTCATCCAAATCTTTCTCCCAACATATTTTAGCTGAAGAGATTTCGTCATGCTGTGCTGTTGCTGCTGATAATGCTGTAATTTTTCAGGTGAGAGTCTTTTCATATTTGGTTGGTTTCTTTGTTTCTTATCTCACGTTTGCACTGTGCAGGTTGTAAGCATTTTCTTCGTAATTCGGATTTTTAATGAGCCAGTGAACAGTGTGTGTTTCATTGTGTTGCTACGTAATTTCAGTATATCAGTATTTTGGGCAGTGCACAGTTTAAGTTTGGTAGTGGTTTTTGAGTAACAGTCTCAATTTAATTTCCTGCAAAGTTACACCAGTTAGTATTGTCTTTATGTATATGCGCAATAGTAAGTCGAGTTCAACCTTTCAATTACAGAGGACTGTACATTGAGTTTTGAGTAAAAAGGTGGCAAACATTTTATGCTCATGAACAAACGAACCGTCTAGTCAGAGCAAATAATTTACACTAAGACTGTAAGATATTCAACTTTCAAAAGATGGTAGTATGGACCAAAGACAGAAAAAATACACAACTAGAAAAAAAATCTAGTGAACGTGGGCTCTAAAATGCATACCTTAATAGCTATGAGCACTTGTTCATCTTCCCTACTATGAAATACGTCTCTTCTACTGAACAAGTGCTCACAGTTCTTTGAGTCCATGTTCACTGGAGTATTTTCTTGTTATGGTACCTGCGAAAATTGCCCCCCTTAAAGTGTTAGCAGAGTTCATTATGGACACTTACATTCATAAACTACACTAACAAAAATCTTCGATGTGCAGAAAGTCGAAACTGACATCCATACGACTGAGGAAAACTTGAAACGTCTTGCGAGAAGGCCTTGGAAGTACCAACGGTATCGACCGACCGCCGCATCTTCCTCAGCCCGTAAGCATCGCTAGTCGCAGATATGGAAGGGCATGTGGCCAGTACACCGCTCTCCCGGCCATTGTTTGCTACTAGTTAATCAAGTAGCTCCTCAATTGGCCCCAAAGTACTGAGTGCACCGCGCTAGCCAACAGCACTTGGAATATCGGACCGTCTCCCATCTAAGTGATAGCCAACTTTGACAGCGCTTAACTTTGGTTATCGGACGGGAACCGAGTTACCACTGCGGCAAGGCCGCTAGCACTTGAAACTCAATGATGAGGAAAGTCTCAACATTTCAGTGCATTCCACGAATCCCACGAACATCCATAGAAATGAGTCACAATGTTCAGTTTCGAAGGTACTGAGACGTTGCAAGTTATTATCTCACAACTGCATGTTCTAACACAGCCTGCCTGCGCACTATTGAGGTGATAGTGAAGATTTGCTCTCGTCGGTCTGACATCGAACGAGGGAGCACAGCGCGCTTAGGCGCTCAGCAGTGGCGCCAGAACCCGTCCTTCCTGCGCCAGCGCATGGCGTTCCTATTAACTCAGTACTGGCCACCAACCGGCCAGTAAATCACGCAGATCTTATCGCAGCCGTTACCCGAGACCCGAGACCGCTCTCCTGCCGCGCATAATCACGTAAACGCTACTCTAACGAGAGCACTGGTCGCGCTGAGAGCGTCGCGGGCCACACAGTGTGTGTGTGTGTGTGTGTGTGTGTGTGTGCGGGCCTGCCGCTCGATGTCAGAAGCCATTTGGCTGGAAATGGATGCCGGACACCGGACGCAGTCTGTTCTCCATTTGTAGAAGTACTGCTAAATTTACCTTTGAAGCAGATTGTATCATTTCCTCGGACTATGTGCCTTCTGTAGATCATTGTATATTGGGCGTTGATTCCCACCAAAATTATTAACAACTCTTTTTGATCACAGGAAGAGTTGGATTATGAGTTTATAGGACAACTAATTACCAGGTCAAAATACGAGTTGTTTAAATTTGAACAACAACGAAGCTGTTATAACAGACAACATCCATGCAGACTTTTAAAAAATTCCGGAGAGAAGGTGAAAGAACAACTTTCCTTATTTGGGTGTGTCTCTTATGTATAGAGGAGCCCTGAAATTAATAAAAAGTAAAAATATTACCATATCTAAGAAAGAAATGCCGCGACTGTTCAAATTATAGAACCTTGACATTACTAAGCCAAACTTCGAATACTCTACTTGTGAGCTTTCAAATATATATATATATATATATATATATATATATATATATATATACAGCTCAGTTTACAGTATACAATATGAATACACACATGAATCGAATGGTCGAAGGTTCCTATCTCTCGGATCACTCGGCCATTTCCAATTTTGAATGTAACATAGAATTTTATAAATGAAAAATTGCTGTTAAATACAATCTGCAGGTCCTATTTTAACGACTTTAAATGATGAGTACGATAGCAGAAGTACTTTTAAGAACGCTGTTTATTTCTGCAAAACACTTATTAATGTCGATGGCCCAGCAATTAAATAAATATAAGTTGACTAACAAGGAGACAATAGATTCCTACTTCACGCTTTAGTTATGTGTTCTCTTCTAAACGCATACTACGTGTTCACTGCAGAAGCCACAGAAATCTCACAAGTGCAGGAGTCGGCACTACGAAATATATCTCCTGCCACCACGCGCAAATTTCTCAACGCTCTCCAAGTATTTCATGCGACCCTCCGTCGCGCCTTCCCGTCCAGAACTCTTTCGTCTCCTGTGCGACCCGATGCTCCTCTCTCACGTCCATACCAGTCTCTCCATTGACTTCGGTAGTCACCTATCACACTAATGAGCGCTGTGATTGGCTACAGCGTTCCCGCCTTGTCTACAAGCCAACGCACAGTCACAAACATATTGAAACACGTATGAAATACTGGATTTACATTTAAATAACTTGAAATTAAATAAATATTCCTAGGGATGGACCATAAACATGCTCTAACACACATTATTAAATACATAAACTAATTAAATAAACGTGTACCAGAGTAATAGAAGTAAAAGTAGGCCAGTAGCGTAATGTCTTTGTGCTTTCTAAAACACAATAAATATTTTATCAATTTCTTCATGAATAGTATATATCGAATACAAACAAAGACAAAGACGAATAAATACACTCCTGGAAATTGAAATAAGAACACCGTGAATTCATTGTCACAGGAAGGGGAAACTTTATTGACACATTCCTGGGGTCAGATGCATCACATGATCACACTGACAGAACCACAGGCACATAGACACAGGCAACAGAGCATGCACAATGTCGGCACTAGTACAGTTTATATCCACCTTTCCACCTGGCGCCTCAGTTGGACCAGCGTTCGTGATGGACGTGCAGACCACGTGAGACGATGCTTCATCCAGTCCCCAACATGCTCAATGGGGGACAGATCCGGAGATCTTGCTGGCCAGGGTAGTTGCCTTACACCTTCTAGAGCACGTTGGGTGGCACGGGATACATGCGGACGTGCATTGTCCAATTGGAACAACAAGTTCCCTAGCCGGTCTAGGAATGGTAGAACGATGGGTTCGATGACGGTTTGGATGTACCGTGCACTATTCAGTGTCCCCTCGACGATCACCAGAGGTGTACGGCCAGTGTAGGAGATCGCTCCCCACACCATGATGCCGGGTGTTGGCCCTGTGTGCCTCGGTCTTATGCAGTCCTGATTGTGGCGCTCACCTGCACGGCGCCAAACACGCATACGACCATCATTGGCACCAAGGAAGAAGCGACTCTCATCGCTGAAGACGACACGTCTCCATTCGTCCCTCCATTCACGCCTGTCGCGACACGACTCGAGGCGGGCTGCACGGTGTTGGGGCGTGAGCGGAAGACGGCCTAACGTTGTGCGGGACCGTAGCCCAGCTTCATGGAGACGGTTGCGAATGGTACTCACCGACACCCCAGGAGCAACAGTGTCCCTAATTTGCTGGGAAGTGGCGGTGCGGTCCCCTACGGCACTGCGTAGGATCCTACGGTCTTGGCGTGCATCCGTGCGTCGCTGCGGTCCGGACCCAGATCGACGGACACGTGCACCTTCCGCCGACCACTGGCGACAACATTGATGTACTGTGGAGACCTCCCGCCCCACGTGTTGAACAATTCGGCGGTACGTCCACCAGGCCTCCCGCTTGCCCACTATACGCCCTCGCTCAAAGTCCGTCAACTGCACATACGGTTCACGTCCACGCTGTCGCGGCATGCTACCAATGTTAAAGACTGCGATGGAGCTCCGTATGCCACGGCAAACTGGCTGACACTGACGGCGGCGGCGCACAAATGCTGCGCAGCTAGCGCCATTCGACGGCCAACACCGCGGTTCCTGGTGTGTCCGCTGTGCCGTGCGTGTGATCATTGCTTGTACAGCCCTCTCGCAGTGTCCGGAGCAAGTATGGTGGGTCTGACACACCGGTGTCAATGTGTTCTTTTTTCCATTTCCAGGAGTGTATATATTTACAAGCATGCTGTTACCATTTTTATCGTGTAACTGTGGAGTACTTATGGCCTGACATGATCCACATTAGTCGGCCATTTTGACGTGCAATAACTCATGTACTATTCAAGTTTCATGCCTGTAATTCATACCAATTTAGATTAAGACTAATTGCTTTGTAAAGACAGATCGTCGACAAAATCGGATGCACCGTTTACATTTTGGAGTGGGTGTTACTTGTATACTAAACTTTAAACTAATAAAGATATTGAAAATCTGACTACACCATCAGAATCGTCGTGCAAATAATGGCAATGTACATGTTTCTATTTGAGGTATCATGTTTCCTTTGACTACTATTAATTTCTACATTACCTGGAAATGTCTGCCATTATGGTTTCACGAAGTCCACCATCTTTGGCACTTCCGCCATACAAACCTCCTTCATTGGACACAATGTGCTGTGGTCACTCCTGCTGCTCCGGCTAATATTCGGCAGCACGTGGTTGCTGACGAGCCCTGGCTTGCCGAGCGACCCGTGCGGTCACGCCAACTCCGAACTTAGAATATTTTCAGGGCGCCACAACTCGCCTGTTACCTGACGTACTGAACATTTGGTAACTGAAGAAAACTTCACAACCTAGATCGCTAATAGTTATTTTATTGGATGACTGGTGCTGTCATCGTCGGATCTTCAAAATGGTTCAAATGGCTCTGAGCACTATGGGACTTAACTTCTGTGGTCATCAGTCCCCTAACTAACCTAAGGACATCACACACATCCATGCCCGAGGCAGGATTCGAACCTGCGACTGTAGCGGTCATGCGGTTCCAGGCTGAAGCGCCTAGAACGGCACGGCCACAGCGGCCGGCCCATCGTCGGATCTGCAAGAGGATGAGTGTTGTAAATCGTTTCGCAATGTGCATACACTTCCCATTATCATGAAGATCACTATAAACTGGCATGTCAAATGTAGAATTACTATGTACAAACCTAAGGGTAACCGTACTGCGCCGTTTACAAGTGTTCACATTTATCATCAGTTGGCGGCTAACAGAGAAGTGGTGTAACAGAACGAACACCATGTACGTCCAGGAGATGGCACTATGATGGGTGACTGGATTATCATGTTCTACACAACATAAAAGATAGATACGTAATACTATGTAAGAGTCAATACATTTTTTAAGAACCGTCTTTATTAAACACTAGTATATTGTACTTCACTGTTGCAAGTCATTTGACCTTGCATACGCACTTCCCCTTGTCATGAAGATCACTACAAATCAGGGAGTCAAATTTAAAGTTACTATGTCAGAACATAACATAACTGTACTCATGTACAGCTGGCGAACGACAGGGAAGTGATGTAAACACAATGACCACAATGATTTTTCCTATCAGTTTCTGTTCATCCTCATGCAGATCCAATGATGACAACATATCTCTATCGCAACTGGTCACCCAATAAAATGCTTTTTTTTAGCCATCTTGGCTTCTGAAGTTTTCTGTAGCTAGCGTACCAACATTCCAGAACGCCCCCACAGCCCCATACTTACAATGTCAGGAAAATATAACTACTCATCAATATTAAGGAGATATTACATGTAAGATTAATCAATGTTTAAGACAAGACCAGCTTGAAGTTAGGAAATGAAACACAATCAGGGACACTATGGTACAAGGAATAATTTTAGAAAGAAGAAACGGGATGATTTGGAGAATGTATGCCGCGTTCATTGACCCAGAGAAGACTTTTGGATATAATGCACTGGTAGGTACAGTTTGAAAACTTTAATAAAACGGGTATGACTTGGACAGATAAAAGGTTGATTCTCAACCTTTACGAAAACCAAAGGATAGAAACAGTTATCAATGGCACTAAGGAAAACACTGGATGAGAACTGTCTAGCAACGCTGTCCTCTCTCTCCACACTTATCTAATTTATGTATGCAATGTGCAATACACACAGCGGTAGGTAGCACAAAAGGAAAATGTGATGGATAAATGCATTGCATGCTATTTGCTATTGTATGCGATCTGCTGACGATATAGCAGTCTTAGCACATTCTGAAAAGGACGACTTGTATGTTAAAATTGTGTCAGGTACCTGCTACAACCACAAATTGAAAATAAACACAAAAAATTCTAACGCGTTGCGCTTCATTGCATATTGTTTTACGTAACATTAATTACTTATTCATATTTGTATGTAATATTGACACTGATTTATCTTGTCATATAACAAAAAATAAACAGAAAACACAAATAAAACCAAAATAATTGTTATTGATAAATTTAATAGGCAAATAGATGCAATCATTGAGGTAGAAAATGATACACTGATTCAAGTAGATGAATTTTGATACTTGAGAAATACAGTATTACATGACTAAAGAAGAATAATCGATATCTAAAGAAGAACAGCGAGGACTAATCAAGACTTCAAAAAACAAGAAACGACAGTAATTTACTGATAGTGTACCATTACTACAAGGTACTAAAGGGAAAAGAGTGTGGATTTATACGATTCACAGAAGAAAACTAAATTCTTATAAAGTTATTGCCGCGCGGGATTAGCCGAGCGGTCTATGGCGCTGCTTAGGGACTGATGACCGAAGCAGTTAAGTTCCATAAGATTTCACACACATTTGAATATTTTTGTAAGATTATTTTGCTAACGTATAATTATAGCAAATGAATAATAGCCAGATAGCTTAGTCAGTAAAAACACTGCCCAAAGATGGCACACAGTTTTAATCTACCAGGATGTTGCGGCGCGGCACGTTACTTTTTACCGCCCTGCCAATGTCCAGCAATGTTCATTTGTCTAGCTAAAAGCTGTAGTAGAAAATACTAGACCACTACTCTCTACTGCAGGTCGCAACATACATAAAATTGTCCGGTAAACGGGATGTGGCTAGTAAATAAAAGTTTTAACTTGGCAATGTAAATTTTCAGGTGTATTTTTACGATGATGATCACAGTTAATACTGCCAAGTCCGTACTAAGTGGAAACACAATGTAAAACTCCCACGCACACCACAATCACACACGTAGCCAGTTAATGGTATTTACACCCGTTACCGAAGTTAATAGAGTTCACTAGATCGTTTAGTTATCAAAATGCTCGCTCAAATATTGTGCACTCTGCTCTACACGTAATAACCGTTCCAGTCTTAGATCTCACAACACGCCACTCGGTTTTAACTAACAGTGAAAAGAAATAATTTTGATATTCTATCCGAAATTCCACACGACTTCCCCTATACCGTTCGCTTAAATACACTTTGTACTACTTCGCGAACTCGTAATTAGCATTTCTCCGCGATTTTACAGTACTTTCGCCCGAGCTGCTTTCAATTAGGTGTTACTAGTTCGAACCCTCAGCCCCGACTTCTGTAGATCACACCAAAGGCTTTGTTCCCAGCATAGATTGGCGCGAGCCTGAATTTTTCTGATTGGCTGATATCACAAATATCAAATCAGGTTGCAGTATTATCCCGCACTAATCCACGCTTTACTTCAATGACCAATCATAGTAAAATATTTCTTTCTATGGCAATTGCTAAATAAAGAAATTTAGAAAAGCATCAAATATAAAATTACTCCTTCTGAAATTACCGATTAATTTGTGTTCTACTCACGATTTATTAGTACCATAAACTGACTGCACATTTAATTATAGTAAATCCCCTGTATAGTCTAACTGGTGCTTCGTGAATAAACAAAACAATTTTCATTTACTTCTGTTCTTCTTCACTCATACAACACTCACACTGCTAATTACTACACATATAAAACAATTGTAATTATGCAAATACATTAAATATTTGTCAAACACAACGTTACAACATTGTTTTGACTACGACTGCTAGCACTGTCCGTCAACTGCTGGCCTCTGCCGCTACTAGTTCAACTACGTGCAGCTCTATAGCTCAGGTCCATGTCAGCTGGCGACGTCTGTCGATAACTCATGCCTATAACGATACCGTCCTAACAAGTGACAGGAGCGATGCGAAGGCGCTACGCCTCAGTGTATTAGTTATCATCATCATTTATTATGCAGCCAACATATTATTCTAGTAACTTTTAAATAATAAATTACTCTAAATAAAGTAAGAACGGAGACTGAAAGCAGGCTTATCATATCAAATAAGTGAAACTGGATATCTCTCCCATAAGAACATAATGGTTGACAAGATATACCGTTAAGCTAGTTACTCTGTATGTTTGTTGGTGTAGTGTAGCGGTGGCAGAGAACAACGATTTTCCCTTTTATAGAAAGGCAGTTGCTTCGAAGCAACCACCGTTCTGGGGAGGAAGTGCTTGGATGTACACCCCATTCCAACACAGAGATCACAGTTCCGGATTGTGGTGACAGTACAGATTGCTAAACTAGCTTTCAGATGGATCTGGACCTCGCAGAATAGCTTTTCTGTATGTGCGTTCTTTTCTAAATCTTAACGGGTTCGCTGTAAGACGTTCTGAGCATTGTTCAGGTTGTTCCAAGGCCAAACATTTAGATAGGGGAATATATCTCATAAATATATAATCTCTTTCAAATTATTTTCGGTATATATTTGTTTAAAAATCACTGCATTTTCTATGTTGGTCACGTAAATACGAACACTATCATCATAATAGTTAATAATGCCCAGTATTGTCTCACGGTCCAAGATATCAATTATAACCAACTCAGTGATGCAGTTATTGCTGACAACCGCAATAACAAAATGGTTCAAATGGCTCTGAGCACTATGGGACTTAACATCTGATGTCATCAGTCCCCTAGAACTTAGAACTACTTGAACCTAACCAACTAAGGACACCACACGCATCCATGCCCGAGGCAGGACTTGAACCTGCCACCATTGCGGTCGCGCGTTTCCAGATTGAAGCGCCTAGAACCGCTCGGCCACCACGGCTGGTCCGCAATAGGAGAATGCGGTATCTACAGTTAAGTAAATATTCCCGGAGTACTTTACCTCATACCTCTTGGCCAACAAGGTCTAGGGTGCAGTTAGAAATGGGTGGAGTCACGGCGCATTTTTCGCCGTCATTGGTACAGTCCACCAATGAATCCTGTGAAGAGTACTGGATATGCCACGGCAGCGTTCTTTGCCAGCTCACCAAAGTCGTTCAACATTTCGTCACCAGATTGTTCTTATCGTGATAGTCGAAGACCAAAATTTGTAGATAGAAAATGCAAGTAAGGGAGGCAATGTACATTCGAGTTTTAAATGTTCTTGCCCACGTTAATGAAGGATACAAAACAGCAACTCACTCCACCTTCCTATGCAATAAGCATAATTATTGAACATGACGTTGGCATGTTTATAAATGGGGCGTAAAATTCAACGGTTACGATCATACATTACATTATACGCTACACCATTTCATGTTATTTTCAAATATCAGTACACCTTAAATCGTTAACAATAGAGCAACAGTTTACGTGATATTTTCCCTTCACAACGCAAATCATACCAGTTGTCTTTCGGAAGCACTCTGCAATGTTTGGAACAGTTAACCTGAGGCACAAAGTAAAAAGCTCCGTTCTGAAAAGAGGAAATGAGTTATGAAACAGGGACCCTCTTGAAGTGGGTAATCCATTTATTTGGTAAGTGTGTGACGAGGCATTGTAGACGCTGATATCTGGATTTGTCCAATAACTCACAGCGACACTTCAAGGCCCTAGCTACCTTTGCTCTCCTCGGTAAGCTGGGAGAGAAGAGAAATCGGTAGTCAAGCGTAAAGTAGTGGCTACATTAAGATTATTGTCGACGGTTTCCTAATAAACATTCCATTTAAATGTACCGGGGCACTTGAGTTTAGAATGTAGGTGAAAGTGACATAGTGTTAAGCCAGCTTGATGTTGAGATTTCAGGGAATGCCGCTTGCTATATGTGAATCAGGAATTGATGCAGCGAGGTAAAAAGCGAAAAGAAATGCAAAGAGAAAATCTGTGACAAAACTTTGCGTACTGCTTCGAAAGCATTAAACAGATTATTTGAAGATTTTCTTCAGAATGCCAGAAAATGTGACCTGAGATAATTAGATGTAATAAAGAATAATCCAGCTATTACAGTAACAAAATTATTTAGCCATAAATTAAAATTCCCTTCCTTCCCCGTCCAATTTTAGTTAGAACTACAGTACAGACAGATCCAAATTACCATCCACTGTCGAATCCTATTCACTGTGCTGAGCTGTATACTGATATACACTAATCAAAGTTCCGTCGTCACGTTTCCCTATTGTAGATTTATTAGTAGGTTTGACAAGTTAATTACAACACATTTAGTTACTTCGTAGTATGTTCTTATTGCAGTTAGTAGTTCAACGTTCGCTACTGAAAGGGAACGACGCCAAGTCAGCCGTGCTGCAAGTTCGATAGCTCGCGGCCGGTGAGTTGAGCATTTTCATTGCCGATTCGAGCGTCTTGGTCTCTCTCTCTAGGAGGAAGGTAGCAGGTGGTTGAGGCTTCCAGGGGTTGGTAGTGGTGTCCGGTGGAGCGTACCTGTCACCTGGGGAGCAATTGGCCAGTATTCTTGACCCACGGATTTCTTGAGCGTGGGTGGAGAGTCGGTTCGTGTGGCTACCGACGTGACGTGCCTGCCGAGGCTACCCCTCTCCTGTCTGTGCTACTTCACGTTATTTCGGGGTTCCTCCTGCAGAAGTCAGAGCGATTCGGTGAAGTCTGCGGATCGTGCCCCAGGCTGCCCTAGTCGCTCAGAACGACTTCAACGTGGGTTTTGCAGGACACTGCGCCAACACATCCCTAGGTTTCCTGGTCGAGAACAGAGCCACATTCCGCCTCCTTCTGTTTATGGGTGAGCGTCATTCGTAATGTTCGCCAGAAACTGGTCTAGGTTGCCCGTCTTTTGTTTGAAGCAGCTTGGTGCTTGCCTTCCTCTTGGTTTTCAACTTCAGTTGTGCAGCGTTCACGAATTTTGCATTTAATTGGCGTGTGTTTGAAAGAGCCGCTGGCATGTGCTCAACTCTCTCCCGTATGGAAACTGGCTAATCTATTTGGAGCAATATTTTTTTTCGGGCGCTCGATCTTAAGTAAAATTGTGATTTTGACTTTAAGACCTTGTGGCCCGTGCTCAGTTTTAATTTAGATTTCACCTCACCAGTATATTGAAATTAAGAAAGGAGATCCACTTTAATCAGCTTAGCAGCAAGTAGTAAATCTCCCTCCTTAGATACCACGACTACTCTTTAGCGGAATTAGTGGAATGTTTTGTATGACACTCAAACAGTACATACATTTGTTAAATTGTGTGTGAAATTGTACAAGGATGTAGTACTTAAGAACTCCAGCGGCATCGAAATACATAGTTAGTTGTGGAAAGTAACTGGAAATCGGTTTTGCATTTGTGAAGGTTGTGGTGGCATTTAAAGTACAATTAACCTTTTGCTCTTGGTTACTCCAGTATTTATACCCGTTGTAAGTGTGATATTTTAGAGAGGTAGGCCAAAGGTCTTAGTTTCGTTTTACCCTTTCATTGTTGAAGAGAGCGTTTGCTGTACATGTTGTAAAGGTCAACTTACTCTCGCTTGCCTTGTAGTCGCTGGGACAGGTGCCTGAGATCTACGCCTAGGGTGAGCTGAGCCGCCAGCGGGCTTGTACCCATCTGACATCGAGCTGATCATTTCTCATTTATTAATATTTAATGTGTTTGATCATTTGAAAATCTTTTTAAAATTCTAAAGCATGCCTAATTGTTTAACGTTTGGTACTTGGAGTTTAATAATTTTCTTGAAAGTGACCTTTAATATTTTTATTCCTTTTTAACTACAAAAGAAAACATTAATGGCTGTACCTCGTTATTGATTTAGAAAAAATTCTTATTGGAGGACGTACTTAATAATAAAATTTGTTCAATGCTGTTTGTGTCGTACGACTGGGCACACGCCCTTCTTGCCTGTTTCACCAGGTTAAGAAAGAGTCTGAAATCAGCATCAAGCTCAATGTGGTTATTCAGGCTTCGTACAATACGTCACATTAATGTGACTGTGCAGTGTACGTTAATTAAAACCAAAGACAAGCTGTTTCTCTTTATATTCAGGAGGACAGCTAATGTGAACCGTCACTCGTGGCGACTTAATGCAGTCAGATACCTTATTCACACTAGCAGACAAATGCGATATAGCGCTCGTTCCTCCCTATATTCTGACCCACAGAAAACATCAACTATTACTCATTACGATTCCCGCTGTCAGACGCCTTATTCACAACAGGAGACAAGTGAGAAGCAGTGCTTGTTCCTTTTAATATTGTGATATATAATATAAACTATTACCCACTGCTGCTAAAGACAAACTGTACAGGGCTTCTTCTTTAATAGGCAGGAAACTCAGGAGAAAATCTGTTACTAAGCGGAAACTCAGTTGCCCTCCCTCAAAATATCGAAGTGTCACACTATAGAGGCTCAGCAGTGGTACTGCTTCGGTGCCTCCTTACTGTGACTGCTTCCTGGTAATGACCCTTATGACTCACGGCCGGGACTGCTTCTGACTGCCACTCTTCACCATTTGTGATCCTTTGAACTAGCCACTTACATACTGGATTTTCAGGAATTATTATGCGAGTTTTTCCGACAGAGTTTCCTACTGACTCTTCCGAAAGCCTTCCTTAGGAATGAGAGTCTTCCAGAGCCTTCTACAACATTCCCAAACAATCTGTCTGTATGCCTGTGACTGCCAGTATCCTTGGCTCCGGAGGGTGTTGGCTTCACAGGCCATTAGAGCAACTCCGTATCCTCAGTTGGCTCCTTACAAGTCTTCCTTCATACAGAGCGCTGGACGGATTTCGGATGCCCGCCTGACACCACGTATTATGTGTTGTCTTAATATTATTCTTAGTAAAATTTCTCTATTTGCCCACAGCCAAGCCACTTCTTAAATTATTAAAATTTGATAGCCGTATCAGGGTAATTTACGCATTACAGAGCACAATAAGAGTTGAAAAATGTCAGTACGATGCTTTTATTAGTTTCTGAGAGTAGGAGTAAAAGTTCATTAGTGTTATGTACTACCTTTTGGCAATAATACTTTAGATATCGTAGTTGACTGAATATGTGTTACCGCAGAATGAACGACGCAAGATTTCATTATCAGACCGAATGTTGAATCGGACGATGTTTCACACCTGGTATTTTCATCAAATTCCCAGATAAGTGATTACATTCTCCAGGCACAACTGATGAACTGCAATTCACATTAGGCCAACAGTTTCTTTACTGACAGCTATTCACATACACTTGGTAGACGTCTTCAGGAGCAAAACTTCAAATCCGGTAATTTCCCCGATATTTTGCTGTTATCTATAATATTACTGTAGGTGGAGTATTTACAAGATTTTGACGTGGTTGGGGAGCAACATGAGGCATCCTATTTTAGATGAGCTCTGTGGATCGTCAACACTTAGGCCACGAAAAACAGTGCTCTAACTGCTCGATAGAACTCTTATTACTTGTACACGATTGTGAAAATAACAGGAATGTTCGAGTAACTAACAGTCATCAGTATTTAATTCGTATCACCTCACAGAGACAAAGTATAGACTAGTAACGTGGAGAGGTGAATTTCCATAGTTGGACTAAAATATAGAGTACATTTTTTAAAATCTGGATAAGCGTGTTTTAACAGATACTTGAGATAAGCAGTGCGGTATAACGTTTACATCGTAAGTGAGGTAAAACTATTTCTTGCTGGTAGCATTAGCCTCCACTCTCGTTCATTATCAGGCTACTTTTCCGGAAACAAAAAAAAAGTTTTGTAGCTGAACAATGCTCTTCGCTGCATATCTTTAGATTAAAAAAGACTACCTTCAATTCCATAATTCAACAGATACGAAACTATCGTGTTCTAAGTGCAACATAAAACATCCGCTTGTTAACGTATTCTCACTTCATGTATGTTAGCACTTTTCTAACTATTGTTCCAGAGTATGAACGTTTTGAAGAAACAGTGAAAGTATCCTCGTTAAATTGAATATTTTACTCACGGCTAATTCACAATAAAAGACAGCTCCCGGACCTCAGCTAGTATTATTTTGATTGCAATATTTGCAGGTATCAGTAAGAAATTTTCTGCTACAGAATACGCAGCATTTGTTGTTGTTGTGGTCTGCAGTCCAATGATTGTTTTCATGCAGCTCTTCCTGCTACTCTGTCCTCTGCAAGCTTCTCATATCCGAGCAACTACTACAACCTACATCCCTCTGAATCTGCCTAATGTATTCATCTCTTGGCCTCTCTGTATGATTTTTATCCCCCGCGCTTCCCTCCAGTATGAACATAGTGATCCCTTGATGCCTCAGGATGTGTTCTACCAACCGACCCCTTCTTTTAGCCATGTTGTACCACAAATTTCTCTCCTTCCCAATTCTAATCGGTACCTTCTCATTTGTTATGTGATCTACCCATTTAATCTTCAGCATTCTTCTGTAGATCCACATTTCAAAAGCTTCTATTCTCTTCTCGTCTGAACTGTTTATCGTCCACGTTTCACTTCCATAAATGGCTACACTCCACACAAATACAGGGTGTTTCAAAAATACCAGTATATTTGAAACGGCAATAAAAACTAAACAAGCTGCGATAGAAATACATCGTTTGTTGCAATATGCTTGGGACAACAGTACATTTTCAGGCAGACAAATTTTCGAAATTACAGTAGTTACAATTTTCAACAACAGATGGCGCTGCAAGTGATGTGAAAGATATAGAAGACAACGCAGTCTGTGGGTGCGCCATTCTGTACGTCGTCTTTCTGCTGTAAGCGTGTGCTGTTCACAACGTGCAAGTGTGCTGTGGACAACATGGTTTATTCCTTAGAACAGAGGATTTTTCTGGTGTTGGAATTCCACCGCCTAGAACACAGTGTTGTTGCAACAAGACGAAGTTTTCAACAGAGGTTTAATGTAACCAAAGGACCAAAAAGCGATACAATAAAGGATCTGTTTGAAAAATTTCAACGGACTGGGAACGTCACGGCTGAACGTGCTGGAAAGGTAGGGCGACCGCATATGGCAACCACAGAGGGCAACAGGCAGCTAGTGCAGCAGGTGATCCAACAGCGGCCTCGGGTTTCCGTTCGCTGTGTTGCAGCTGCGGTCCAAATGACGCCAACGTCCACGTATCGTCTCATGCGCCAGAGTTTACACCTCTATCCATACAAAATTCAAACGCAGCAACCCCTCACCGCCGAAACGATTACTGCATCACGCTATCTGGACATTCTTCGTGAATTTGTGGCAGTACAAACTGCCTTAGACGACACTCCGAACACCTCGTGGTTTATGCAAGATGGTGCCCGGCCACATCGCACGGCCGACGTCTTTAATTTCCTGAATCAATATTTCGATGATCGTGTGATTGCTTTGGGCTATCCGAAACATACAGGTGGCGGCGTGGATTGGCCTCCCTATTCGCCATACATGAACCCCTGTGACTTCTTTCTGTGGGGACACTTGAAAGACCAGGTGTACCGCCAGAATCCAGAAACGATTGAACAGCTGAAGCAATACATCTCATCTGCATGTGAAGCCATTCCGCCAGACACGTTGTCAAAGGTTTCGGGTAATTTCATTTAGAGACTACGACATATTATTGCTGCGCATGGTGGATATGTGGAAAATATCATACTATAGAGTTTCGCAGACCGCAGCGCCATCTGTTGTTGACAATTGTAACTACAGCAATTTCGAAAGTTTGTCTGCCTGAAAATGTACTGTTGTCCCAAGCATATTGCAACAAACGGTGTATTTCTATCGCTGCTCGTTTAGTTTGTATTGCCGTTTCAAATATACCGGTCATTTTTGAAACACCCTGTACTTTCAGAAAGGACTTCCTGACACTTAAATCTATCTTCTATGAGAAGTCGTTCGGTCAGTACTTCCTCGCGTGTTCCTACATTTCTCGGGAATGTAAACTGATCTTCCCCAAGGTTGGCTTGTACCACTTTCTCCATTCTTCTGTAGTATTTTGCAGCTGTGACTTATTAAACTGATTGTTCGGTAATTTTGACACCTGTCAGCACCTATTTTCTTTGCAATTGGGATTATTATATTCTTCTTGAAGTATGAGGATATTTCGCATGTCTCATATATCTTACTCACCAAATGGAAGAGTTTCGTCAAGACTGGTTCTCCCTGGGTGTCAGCAGCTGTAACGGAATGTTGTCTACTCCGCGGCCTTGTTTCGACTTACGTTTTTCAATGCTTTATCTAATTCTTCACACAGTATCATATTTCCAGTCTCCTCTTCATGCATGTCCTCTTCCATTTCCATAGCTTTGCCCACAAGTACATCTCCCTTGTGTAGCTATTCTGCATACTCCTTCCACTTTTCTGCTTCCCTTCTTTGCTTAGGACTGGTTTTTCGTCTGAGGACTCGCTACTCGTACTGGTGGTTTTCTTTTCTGCAAAGGTATCTTTAATTTTCCTGTAGGTAGTAGCTACCTCACAACTAGTGATATATGCTTCTACATCCTAACGTTTGTCCTCTAGCTATTCCTATTTTGCCATTTTGTACTTTCTGTGACATTTTTTTTTGACGTTTGTATTCCCTTTCGCCTGCTTAATTTGTTTTATTTTCTCCTTTCCTCGATCAAATTCAATATCTCTTGTGTTACCAAAGGATTTCCACAAACCCTCGTCTTTTGACCTACTTGATCCTCTGCTACCTTCACTATTTCTTTTCTTAAAGCTTCCCATTCTTCTTCTATTGTATTCCTTTCTCCCGGTCTTGTCAGTCTTTCCCTAATGCTCCCTATGAAACCGTCTACAACATCTGGTTCGTTCAGTTTATCCATGTCCAATCTCCTCAAATTACTTCCTTATAGCAATTCCTTCGGTTTTAATCTGCAGTTCATATACAATAAATTGTGGCCCGACTCCACATCTGCCTCAGGAAATGTCCTACGATTTAAAATCTTGTTCCTAAATCTCTGTCTAACCATTAATCAATTTGAAACCTTCCGTTGTCTCCAGGTCTCTTCGACATATACAGCCTTTTCTCATGATTCTTAAATCAAGTGTTAGCTTGCATTCTCCTACTACTCTTCCTGCTGTTCCTTTTCATACTATCGAATTCCAGTCCCCTTTGACTCTTAAGTTTTCGCTCCCTTAAATTTCTCAATAGTTTCTTTTATCTCATCATACATTTCCTCAATCTCCTCCTCATCTGCGAAGCTAGTTGGCATATAAACTTGTACTGCTGTAGTGAGTGTGATCTTCATGTCTATTTTGGCTACAACAATGCGTTCACTATAATGTTCATAGTAGCTAATCCGCGTTCATATTTTTCTTACTCATTATTAAACCCACTCCTGTATTACCCCTAGTTGATTTGTATTTACATCCTTGTGTTCACCTGACCAGAATCTAATGGTCGCTGTTACCCAGTAGGCAAATGCGTGCACTCGCTACCTTTATGATAGTTTGATTGCGTTGCCGCCAGTGGGGGACCCACTGAGTACTAATGCGACTATTTGGGCATCCTTTACTGTGACATCTGTGTCTCACTTGGTCTGAATTTGCTATCGTGTACTCCTAAAATCGTGAATTGCCTGTGACCTCAATTGTAAATAAAATGTCATAGTCCTCGTAGGTGTTGCATTATTATCGGTAGCGAATTTGGAAAAAAATTTGTTTAGATTGTTAGTTAGAGATGAATTACTGTATCTCCAGCAGTCGAATAAAATAGAAAGACCTCTTGTCTATTAGCGTCGATCAACCTGTTCAAAGAGAAGAAAGCACTTTCACATTCAACGTCCAGGTGGAACTGTCACAGGTCCCTATCCGGATTTCGAGTGCAACACAAACTTCTTACTTAATTCAAAGCATATAATCTAAAGTCAAAATGTGTTCTTGTAAATCGCAGCTTCTGTCTGACATAATGAATCGATGCTTCAAAGGGACAGATACCTGGGAGCCGGAGCGGTGACTACGCGTAATGCTGTTGCGCGCCAGGACTGCGCGACGACGCCGAAACTCGCTGGGATGTCACTCCGGCTTCTGCCGCACAATTAGATGCCGGTTGCCCGGAAGAAGGACGAGAAAGCGGGCAGCCTTTAGTGGGCGGCCGGCACGATGAGGAATGGGCCCCGAGATGGTATCGCGGCTGGACGCCGTCAGAGGACAAGCGGTTTCGTGATGGATTTAGATGTCACTGGGCGGGATGATGCATCGCTCGCGCCGCGAGGTGCCGGCCACGGGGGCCAGGCTTCACGGCCCCGACTGACAGCTCATCGCACGGAACCCACGGCGCACCGTTACCACCAGACCACCAGACTGCGTGCTCTCTCAGCGCCGACCCTCGCCTGCAGCTAATCCGGAACCTGTTCTTAACGTCTTTCTTCCGCTGTGGGTGCAGGTGGATTTCCATGGTTCAAGTACGATGATGATCGACGGACTTGAACACATCAAAGGTTGACAGAAATATGAGATGAGTATGGAGGAAAGGTACATGCTTTGGGAGGTGAGAGTATTAGTGATTCTGAACAAAACAACTTCATGTGGACGCACGCCCTATTACGAATGGTTTCCGAGATACGACGGTCATTTCTAATTACAGCACACTGTAAGATAGAATGAAGAAAATACTTTGTTTTACAAAATACCTGTACAGATCTTCAATATAGTAGTCATTTTTGCTTATGACAGCTTCCCAATGTTTAAGCAACTCCTGTATTCCAGATAGGACACCTTCATTGTTGATATATCTGATTACTCGGATCACTGCATTTGAAGCTTTATCAGATGCGTTAAAACGTTTTCTACGGAGTTTTTCCCTCAGTTTGGGAAACAAATCAAAGTGTGGTTGGCTCCTATCAGGACTGTATGGTGGGTGGGGGACTATTACTCGTTGAGCAATATACGGTCTGGTATTATACTGCAAATTGAGGACACTAGATGCAAACATGTTAGGTCCTCTTTGCTGAACATTCGCGTGCAAAAATTTCGGGGTAGAAACTTGTAGTACGTGCCTGTTACAGACGTCCCCTCGGGCACTCTGTAGCTACGACTCCATTCATCTCATCTCATACGCAAAAATCATCTTGTTGGGGGCGAAATTTTTTCGGGTGTGGAGAATCGGAACTTTTGAATTAGTTCAAATGGCTCTGAGCACCATGGGACTTAACATCTGACGTCATCAGTCCCCTAGAACTTAGAACTACTTAAACCTAACTAACCTAAGGACATCACACACATTCATGCCCGAGGCAGAATTCGAAGCTGCGACCGTAGCAGTCGCGCGGTTCCGGACGGAAGCGCCTAGAACCGCTCAGCCACCGCGGCCGACTGAACTTTTGAATTCTGACGACGCAGCAGTTATGGCTCAAAATCTCGTACCTAAGTGGAAGAGTCCTGTTCTCCTTCCGTTCTGCAACGATGAAGCAATTATTCTACTATTCGACATCCTTTCTGTTCTTCACTCAGCTCATGCGGAGTCCAATTGTCTGCAACGTTTCTTATCTTTGTCACTCAGTTTACAGAATCATAAGAGAAAAGTTAGACATTCTGGCCTAATATGCAATATCCTCTCATGCTTTTCATCGATTCTAAGTCATCAACAGTAACCTGATCGGTGTAGTCGATGACTTTCTATTTCTTGGGTTGTTCTCTGTCCATACCCGACATTCCTGGAAACGAGCAGACCACCGTGATATTGTGCTACGATCTAATATATTATTTCCATGCACCTCTCTCAAAGCACTGCAAATTTCAGTTGGTTTCTTTCCACGTACGGACTCGAGTTTGATGTACGAACGTTGGTCTCCCTACGGTTAACCCGACCTCACTCGGTTACAGTTACCTTTTTAACACTGAATTAATAAGGACACATCTACGTGAACAGACACACACAAATATATGATCGTCACGCGTAAAGTCCCGCTGATAACTGACATGAATTTCAACTTGATTAGCCACCGTAAGGATCGCACACGTGCAGTGTGCATGACTTTTGAAATTACCGTCGTAGAACACATGTAATATCAGTTCTGTACTTTTTTCTTGGATGCCTCTAAACCTCCAGCGAAAACTGGTGGCAGTACAAAAGTAAACTGCTTTAAATTTCTTACAAAAAAAGGTCCCACCGATTTCTCCCTCTATTATATAAATTTTGAGCGATATTAGTGAAACTGTGGCGTAACTTGCATGTGCCGTAACTTAGGTGGTTTTTGTAGGCCAGTCTGAGATACTTTCGAGACACCATAAGTGTCCCACATCAAACTATTCGTCCCTGTTTCCTCTACACTACTTTGTCTGGTGCGTTGTACACAACGACAATGTTTGAAAAGTACAGAAAATAAATAACATTGTGCATTAAATGCAGCGTATCTCGGAAACCATTCGGAACAGGGCATAAGTGCATATTCAGTTTTTTGCTCAGAATCACTAACACCCGTAATACCACGTACATTTCCTCCTGAATAACACTGTATGCGAATATCGGCAGAACGGCTGTACATTTAGATTGGCAGATAAGAATGTACTGCAGTGACACGGTCGATGTGACAGCAGCCTCCAGTTAATAACACACTGAATACTCTCATAAACAGCCCGCCCAGAGAGCCGCGTGGTCCAACGCGCTGCTTCCCAAGCGGGAAGGCGTGCCGGGGACCGGCACAAATCCGCCCGGCTGATTACAGTAGGGGTCCGGTGTGCTGGCCAGGCTGTGGATGGTTTTTAAGGCGGTTTTCCATATATCTCGGCGAATGCGGACTGGTTCCCCTCATTCCGCCTCAGTTACACCATGTCGGGGATTGCTGCGCAAACACCGTTTCCACGTACACGTACACCATAATTACTGCACCACGCAAACATTGGTGTTACACCCGTCGGGTATGTGACGGTATAAGACTGGGGCAGGGGGGGGGGGGGGGAGGTCAACTGGGGGTCGAACCGCACATTAGCCCTGGGTTCGGTGTGGGACAGCGGTGATGTGAGTGGACTGCAGTGACCTGTTGGGGGCGGGACGAAGTCTCTCCGTCGTTTCTTACACTCTCTTAAACAAAATAATTCACACAGTGGTCGGCATAAAAATCTCTATTACTTCACGCAGCTCAGTTAAGCATTAGCTAATGAACAATAGCGGATTCCGATGATTTAGTTCTTATTGTACGTTTTTTTCCTCAAAGTCGTATTCTTTTGCTGGCCTTCCCTTTAATCTTCATGAGGTCGGCATGTTAACCTACATTTGGCGATGTTGGTGATAGGGGGTGGTTGGAAGCCCATCCCGTCACCGCTCCTTCCCTCCCGTCCGTGTGCATCCCGTGTTATACCCTGCGAAAGCTTGAGAACGTTTTCGAAGTGTTTGTAAATCTTGTAACTAAGGAGGGACATGGGTACCAGACCCGTATTGACCTGCTGTGATGTGGAAGACTGTCAGAGAACCACATCTAGCCTGGCCAGCACAACAGTCTTTCCCGTTCACCTGCCTGTCGGATTCAATCCGGAGCCGGAGCGCTTCCCAAATCTCGGAAGTGGCGTGGTAACGCACGGGTCTGTCCAGAGAAGTTGTTTCTTCATACCGTATTTGTTTAGTTCGGAATTCAGGATATGTCATAATTAATAGCGAAAGCTGACACCGGTGAAAGTATACAATTATCATTTAAGTCACCAGTCGGATACGGCCCGCCACGAATAATTTTCCTCCTGTGTAGCACTTGCAACATACGTGCTCAATTATTCGCTGGATGTATTCCAGTCTGTGACTTCCTCTACAGTTTTCACCCTCTACAGCTCCCTCTAGTACCATGGAAGTTATTCGCTGATGTCTTAACAGATGTCTGTATTTTCTCCTTATCATTGTTTTACACATATTACTCTCCTTTCCGATTTTGCGCCGAACCTCCTTATTCCTTTCCTTGACAGTACATTTAATTTTCAACATTCTTCTCTAGCGCCATACCCCAAATGACCTGTTCCGGTTTTCCCACAGTCCATGTTTCACTACCATCCAACGCTGGGCTCCAAGTGTACATTCTCAGGAATATCTTGCTGAAATGAAAGCTTATGTTTGACACTAGCAGACTTCTGTCTCCCAGGAACGTCCTCCTTGCCAGTGCTAGTCTATATTTTTATGTCGTACTTGCTCCGTCCGGAGTTATTTTGCTGCCTATCAGAATTCATTAACTACGTCTACTTCATGAATCCGAAGTCTGATGTTGAGTTCCTCGCATTTTCATCTCTGCTGCTTCTCATTACTTTCGTCTTTCTTAGATTTACCCTCAGTCCACATTCTGAATTCAGCGGACTATTCACTGAGTGTAGCCATGTCGTCAGCGCATCTTATCTTTGATATCCTTCCATCCTGAAGTTCAATCCCACTCTATCTTTTATTTCACTCAGTCCTTCTTCGATATACAGATTGAACAACAGGGACGAAAGATTGCGTCCCTTATTGCACCCTTTTTAATCCGAGCACTTCGTTCTAGGTGTTCCACTCTTATCGTTTTCTCTAGGTTCTTCTACAGATAGTGCATTACCTCTCCTTCCCTATAGCTTACCCCTATTTTTCTAAGAATTTCGAACATCTTACACCATTTTCCACTGTAGAAAGCTTTTTCCGGGTCGATAAATCTTAGGAACGTGTCTTGATTTTTCCTCTGTCTTGCTTCGTTATGTTGCCACCTCCCTCAATGAGTTTAGAAAGTCCGATGGAATGTTATCTATCAATTCAGCCTTGTCTCATCTTAAGTCATCGTACGATAATAGCAGCAAAAACATTGTGGCCGACACGAGTCCGCAAGTGAGCCATTTTCAAGCCCCATCTACTTAAGGTCAAATATTACTCGTTGTCCACGGTTGCGATGTGTGGTGCACAGATAATGGAGCAAAGTAAAAAAAAAAGTAATAAAATGGACGGAAAAGTAGTGTTTAACGTGCGGTTGAGAACGCTGTTATTAGTGACGGACTACAAGATCCTGTCAGGGAAGCATGAGGAAAAAAATCGATAGTGCACTTTCACAGGAACCACCCAGGCAGTTTCCTTATGCGATTTGTGGAAATCAAGCAAAACCTAAATCTTATTGGTTGGGCGAGGATTTTAACTTTCATCCTGCAGAATGAAAGTCGAAAGTGTTAACCACTGCGCCACATCGTTCGACTAACCAAGACACCTTATAAACTTCGTTCTGAATTTTCCACTTTCGATTGTGATCGTGTGACAATAAACTCGTATCACACGATCATAATCGAAACTAAGCTCCCTAGCGCTTCATTCACTCATTTATTCATGTTTGTTGTTGATGGTAGCATTCTTGTTGTTGTGATCTTCAGTCCAGAGACTGGTTTGATGTAGCTCTCCCTGGTACTCTATCCTGTGCAAGCTTCTCCATCTCGCAGTACCTACTGCAACCTACATCCTACTCAATCTGTTTAGTGTACTCATCTCTTGGTCTCCCTCTACGATTTTTACCCTCCACGCTACCCTCCGATACTAAATTAGTGATCCCTTGAAGCCTTAGAATATGCCCTACCAACAAATCCCTTCTTCTAGTCAAGTTGTGCCATAAATTTCTCTTCTCTCCAATTCTATTCAATACTCCTCATTAGTTATATGATCTACCCATCTAATCTTCAGTATTCTTCTGTAGCATCAGATTTTGAAAGCTTCTATTCATTTCTTGTGTACACTATTTATCGTCTATGTTTCAATTCCATTCATGGCTACATTCCATACAAATACCTTCAGAAACGACTTCCTGACCTTTAAATCTAAACTTGATGTTAACAAATTTCTCTTGTTCAGAAACGCTTTCCTATTCATTGCCAGGCTACATTTTATGTCCTCTCTACTTCGACCATCATCAGTTATTTAGCTCCCCAAACAGCAAAACTCCTTTACTACTTTAAGTGTCTCATTTCTTAATCTAATTCCAGGAGCATCACCTGATTTAATTCGACTACATTCCATTATCCTCGTTTTGCTTTTGTTGATGTTCATCTTATATCCTCCTTTCAAGACATTGTCTATTCCGCTCAACTGCTCTTCCAGGTCCTTTGCTGTCACCGACAGAATTACAATGATATCGGCGAACCTCAGAGATTTTATTTCGTCTTCATGGATTTTAATACCTAATCCGTATTTTTCTTTTGTTTCCTTTACTGCTTGCTCAATATACAGATTGAATAACATCGGGGATAAGCTACAAACGTGCCTTACTCCCTTCCCAACCACTGCTTCCCTTTCATGTCCCTCTACTCTTATAAGTGCAATCTGGTGTCTGTACAAATTGTAAATAGTCTTTCGCTTCTTGTATTTTAACCCTGCCACCTTCAGAATTTTAAAGAGAGTATTCCTGTCAACATTGTCTAAAGCTTTCTCTAAGTCTACAAATGCTAGAAACGTAGGTTTACCTGTCCTTAATCTATTTCCTAAGATAAGTCGTAGGGTGAGTATTGCCTCACAACATTTCTGCGGAATCCAAACTGATCTTCCCCGAGGTTGGCTACTACCAGTTTTCCAATGCGTCTGTAAAGAATTAGTGTTAGCATTTTGCAGCCGTCGCTTATTAAACTGATAGTTCGGTAATTTTCACATCTGTCAATACCTGCCTTCTTTGCGATTGTAATTATTACCTTCTTCTTGAAGTCTGAGGGTATTTCGCGTGTCTCATACAGCTTTCTCACTACGTGGTAGAGTTTTGTTAGGCCTGGCTCTCCCAAGGCTGTCATTACTTCTAATGGGATGTGGTCTACTCCCAGGGCCTTGTTTCGACTTAGATCTTACAGTGCTCTGTCAAACTCTTCACGCAGTATCATATCTCCCATTTCATCTTCATCTACATTCTCTTCCATTTCTATAATATTGTCCTCAAGATCATCGCCCTTGTATAGACCCTCTATATAGTCCTTCCACCTTTCCGCTTTCCCTTCTTTGCTTAGTACTTTGTCTCCATCAAAGCTCATGATATCATCTCGCAAAGCTAACCATTCTTCTACTACTGTATTTCTTTCCCCCATTTTTCTCAGTCGTTCCCTAATGCTCTCCCTGGAACTCTCTACAACCTCTGGTTCTTTCAGTTATCTTGGTCCCATCTCCTCAATTTCCCACCTTTTTGCAATTTCTTCAGTTCATAACTAATAGACTGTGGTCAGAGTCTACATCTACACCTGGAAATGACTTAAAATTTAAAAACTGGTTCCTGAATCTCTGTCTTACCATTATATAATCTACGTGATACCTTCCATTATCTCCGGGCTTCTTCCATGTATATAACCTTCTCTTATGATTCTTGAACCAAGTGTTAGCTATGATTAAGTTATGCTCTATGCAAAATTCTGCCAGGCAGCTTCCTCTTTCACTCGTTACTCCCATTCCATATTCACCTACTACGTTTCTTCCTTTTCCTACTGTCGACTTCCAGTCACCCATGGCTCTCAAATTTTCGTCTCCCTTCACTGTCTGAATAATTTCTTATATCTCATCATACATTTCTCCAATTTCTTCGTCATTTGTGGAGCTAGTTGGCATATAAACTTGTACTATTGTGGTAGGTGTGGGCTTCGTATCTATTTTGGCCAGAATAATGCGTGCACTGTGCTGTTTATAGTAGCTTACCCGCATTCCTATTTTCCTATTCATTATTAAACCTACTCCTATCTTACCCCTATTTGATTTTGTATTTACAGCTCTGTATTCACCTGACCAGACGTCTTGTTCCTCTTGTCACTGAACTTCACTAATTCCCACTGTATCTAACTTTAACCTATCCACTTCCCTTTTCAAATTTTCTAACCTACCTGCCCGATTAAGGGATCTGACATTTCACGCTCCTTTCCGTAGAACGCCAGTTTTCTTTCTCCTGATAACAATGTCTTTATTTAATTACTGTTCTACTTATTACTATAACAAAATACATATTACGTCCATTTGGCAAATAGTTTTGAAATATTTCCTTTTTGTTTTTGATGATCTAGTTACTATTTCCATCTATCCACTTTCTTACAGGTTTTCTCACTTTGGCTTCTTGTCTACAAGCTGCAGGGAGCCCCAGGAGGAATGGTCAGTATTCATGGACATTACTGGAGTGATCATTCGAAACAAAAAACTCTAGACATGGACTCCAAAACGGATGCCCTAATAGCTATAAGCACTTCTTCATCTTCGGTACTGTGAAGCAAATGTCTGCTACTGCAAGCTCTTGGATTCTCACATTTTCATAGGAGGTAGTATGGACCGAACACGAAAAAATTTCCAATGAACATGGGCTCTAAAATGCATACTTTAAGAGCTATGAGCACTTGTTCATCTTCACTATTGTGAACACGTAGCTCATAACGAACAAGTAAGCATACCTCTTAAGGTGTGCATTTTATAACCCATGTTCACTACACAACTTTTTCTTCTGTGGTCCATTCTACCTCTTCCAAAAGTATGGAAAGCTAAGAGCTAACAGTAGAAGCTTCTGTAAAGTTTGGAAGGTAGGAGACGAGGTACTGGCAGAAGTAAAGCTGCGAGGAAGGGGCGTGAGTCGTGCTTGGGTAGCTCAGTTGATAGAGCACTTGCCCGCGAAAGGCAGAGGTCCCGATTTCGAGTCTCTGTCCGGCACAAAGTTTCAATCTGCCAGGAAGTTTCATTTCAGGGCACACTCCGCTGTAGAGTGAAAATTTTAGTCTAGTAACGTCCGCTGTTTAAAGTGCCGTCAATGTGAAGAAGAGGTGACCGAGACGTGTAACCAATGGCATCCCATACCATCACGCCGGCTGATACGCCAGTATGGCGATGACGAATACACGCTTCCAATGTGCGTTCACCGCGATGCTGCCAAACACGGATGCGGCTATCATGATTCTGTAAACAAAACCTGAATTCATCCGAAAAAATCACGTTTCGCAATTTGTGCACCCAGGTTCGTCGTTGAGTACACCATCGCAGGTGCTCCTGTCTGTGATTCAGCGTCAAGGGTAACCGCAGCCATGGTCTCCGAGCTGATAGTCCATGCTGCTGCAAACGCCGTCGAACTGTTGGTGCAGATGGTTGTTGTCTTGCAAACGTCCCCATCTGTTGACTCAGGGATCGAGACGTGGCTGCACGATCCGTTACAGCCATGCGGATAATATTCCTGTCATCTCGACTGCTAGAGGTACGAGGCCGTTGGGATCCAGCATGGCGTTCCGTATTACCCTCCTGAACCCACCGATTCGATATTCTGCTAACAGTCATTCGATCTCGACCAACGGGAGCAGAAAGGACGCGATACGATAAACCAAAATCGCGATAGGCTACAATCAGAACTTTATCAAAGTCGGAAACGTGATGGTACGCATTTCTCCTCCTTACACGAGGCATCACAACAACGTTTCACCAGGCAACGACGGTCACTGCTGTTTGTGTATGAGAAATGGCTTGGAAACTTTCCTGCTGTCAGCACGTTGTAGTTGTCGCCACCGGTGCCAACCTTGTGTGAATGCTCTGAAAAGCTAATCATTTGCACATCACAGCATCTTCATCCTGTCGGTTAAATTTCGCGTCTGTATCACGTCATCTTCATGGTGTGGAAATTTTAATGGCCAGTAGTGTAGATTATTTGCCACAAATAATTATTCCCGTTATATTTCTAGTTATTGACCTTCCTTCCTGAGACACCCTGTACATGCAATGCAATTCAAAAAATGTGTTTTAATTATTCTTGTTAGAAGAACAAGAACTAGTAGTACAGGGTATCCATAACGTCCCTTTACAGTTTCAAACTTTTATTACAACGGCAGTTCGTGAAATATTTTAACAACATTTCTTTTATTGTAATCATTGTTTATACAAGCTTTTTTGACGGTGTTTAACAGACCTCTACAAGGGCGCCTTTAGTTGCACAAAGCACATCAAGACGGTACTCGATTTTCTTGCCATGTTCGCTGTAGCATAGCGTCATCAATGGTGGCGATGGCATTGCGAAATCTTTGCTTCAAGTCAAAAATGTCCCGTGTCTCTGATACACCATATCTTTTACATACCCCCATAAAAAAGTTCAAAGTGTTGATATCTGGCGAACGAGGTGGCCAAGGAATTGGACCGTCTCTCCCAGTCCATCAGCTTGGAAGGTTTCAATGAGGAACCGACGAACATGCAGTCTCCAATGTGGTGGTGCACCATTTTGCTGGAAAGTGATGGTTGTATGTCAATCAGTTGTGGTGCTACATATTCTGTCAGAAGGTCGAGGTAAACATCTGCAGTAATCGTTGACTCGTTGAAGAAAAATGGACCAGTTATTCGGTTGCACATGATTCCACACCCCACATTCACTTTTGGACTATCCCGGTGAAGCTTCGTAGACACATAGGGATGTTCAGATCCCCAGATTCTCACACTGTGTCTGTTTAATGTCCCAGAAACATGAAAAGTTGCTTCATCACTAAAACAAACTCGCTTGAGGAGTGTTTCATTCTCCGAAAGGCGTTCCAGCATGTTGAGTGCAAACTCTGTGCCTTTTGGCTTGCCATTTGGCTCAAGTGTCTGTAGCAGTTGTGATGTACCTTATGCACAGTTGAACGTGGTAGTTACAACTGTCTTGCAGCAGTGCGGATGGACTTCGTAGGTGAACGAGTGAAGACGTTTAAAACGCGATCCATGTTTTCCTCGGATGTTCTTGGTCGTCCGCTCCTCCCTTTATCCAACACTGTCACTGCCTCCATAAATTTTTTGTGCCCTGCACTGATTGACGGGCACGATGGTAGATCTCTTCCATACTTCCTTCTGAAGTTTCGTTGTGTCTGAACATCCAATTTAGTCACAATAAACCAGGACACAAATTGTGCCTTCTATTGAGGTTTAGTATATATAAAAACTTTAGTAAAAAGGGATTACAATAAATGAAATTTTGTTAAAATATTTCCCCAACTGCCGTTGTAATAAAATTTTGAAGTTGTAATGGGAGTTTATGGGCACCCTGCTTATCCGATCATAAAGGATTTGTCTTTCCTATGCATCCGCATTAACTTACATTTTTCCAAATTTAGGGCTAGCTGCGATTTAGCACCCCAACTGGAAATTTTGTCTAAGTCGTCTAGGATTTCCCTACAGTCACTCAACTTCGACACATTACTGTACACCACGGCATCTTCAGCAAACAACCTCAGATTGCTGCCCACACTGTCAGACAAATCATTTATGTATATAGAGAGCTACAGCGCTCCTATCGCACTTTTCTGAGGCAATTCTGAAGATACCCTTGTCTCTGATGAACACTCGCAATCGAGGACAATATACTGGGTTCTATTGTTTGAGAAGTCTTCCGCCACTCACATATCTATGAACTTATTCCATGTGCTCGTACCTTCGTTAACAGCTTGCAACGGAGCACCGTGTCAAATGCTCCCACGTTAATGATAACTATTGTTGCAAAGCTACATTCAGCTGTGGAATGTTTCGTAAACGGTGATAAAGTGTGTGTTTGAGAGTGTAGTTACATAAAATTAAAATAAGGTAAACGGAAGAATAACTTCACATGACGAGCTGCTACCGATAGATCAGATGTGCTGCAGACAGCTGCATCAATTATATTACGCAAAATAAAAGGATATCATGGTGTTGCAGAAACTTCACTGAGAAGTGTATAGTTCAGGAAAGACGAAATTTTTTTATCGAATGTGGTATCCTTCGCAAAATCTATTCACTTTGAAAGAAACGCGGACCAAAAGCTGAGGGTTTCTTTCAATACGGAAAAGTATGGGCAGCCTGTATGAGGCAAAGTTTCAATTACTTGATTATGGTGGTGTTGGTCTTTGCACGATCACACAGCCATTTGAAAAGAGAGTGCTATACTAACAAGAACGATATAATGAAAACGGTCTCCCTCCGTGTTTGAAACTAAGTTCCTTGTCATCTTGAGTAAACTATGGCAGGGACAAGAGGTGCACAGAGTAGAAATAAACAAGCCGGCTAATAAGCGATCGCCTCACAGAGCGGGTTTAATTAAGTCGCGCGGCTGTCGAAAAGCACGCTAAGACGGCCAATTTCTAGAAAATGAGCAATGTCTTTCATGTTGTGTGACTAAAATTTCCTATCTTAAGTAGAAGTAAGGAACAGACATCATAACAGAATCACAAAGTTATAGACACGCACTTGATTTTATTTGCCGAAAGACATCCTGGTTATTATCTCTCAAAGAACGTTTGGAGACAGAAACGAAAAATTTCAGCGAAACTGTTAAATAGCTGAACGGACATGTGTGGATTACCTGCTCACTGACAACAAGTCATTGTTTTCTTTCTGCACTGTGTTCAGTAGTGGTCACCTCTTTTATAGGTACGACTGATTGTTTCTAAAATTGAATAATTTGAGCAACCTGGCATTTCATGTACGTTAGCTCGGGTATCAGATATTACTTCAATATAGATAACTGCGTCATCTGCAAAAACATCTGAGGCTACTGTTCATATCGTCTGTGAGGTAGTTAATATATAACATGAATAACAAGGGTCCCAACACGCTTCCCTGGGGCACATCTGAAATTGCTTCTACATCTTTCGATGATTCTCCGTCTAAGATAACGTGCTGCGCACTAGCCACCAATAAATCCTTAATTCAGTCACAAATCTCTCTGCTAGCCCGTCTGATCGTGCTTTGGTTAGTAAACGTTGGCCAGGTACCGAGTCAAATGTTATTCAGAAGGGGAGAAATACTGCATCTACTTGATTTCCGTGAGCCGTGGCTCACAGGATGACACGTGCAAAAGGCGCAATGTTTTCAGAATATATGCTGGTTGGTGTAGATGAGCTTATTTTGTTCGCGATACCTCATCGTTTATCAGCTGGGAATGTGTTCTAGTATCCTACGACACATGTAAGTCAATGAGGTTGAAGAATATATTTGCAACTACTATAGTACTGTGGTACCGTGAATTTGACAAACTGAATAAAGAAAAAGAAAAGTGAAAGACAGACATCTACATACGTATCCCACACCTGTATCTCCACAGATTATGTAGTAGTTTGTATTGCAAGTAATTTTTTTGGCAGTAGAATCAGGTTGAAAAGTGTATTACAATCTCATTACAATAGCTATTACTACAATGAATGATTTACAGCGGTCGAACCTTCCCAAGAACGCAAAGTGTGTAAGCCGCACAGTTATCAGTACTATTTATTGATTTATAGCTGATTATTACTTCCTGTAGTAGTCTCTCTAGTTAGAAAAATAGGCATTTATAAGTAGCGAGTTTGGGAGGGTGAACTTATTGCCGCGGTACACGCGCCAGTAACTAGAGTTTCGACTGTAAGTCTACGATGCAGACCTGTCTCTTCTTACAAACTTTTCTGTAACTCATCCCCTTCCACAATATTGTGATAATAATGAAGAATTCTAAATATGTGACCAGTATTTTACGACACAGTTAATTTATTCCATGTCAGATTGGGTATCAGGTTTCTACTTGTTCTGAGCGAACTCGCTCTAAACTTGCAGTTGCTCTTTTTTATGATTTTGGCATTGCCAGTTCTTTGCTGTGCGATTGTCATTCAACTGAACAGAAACTCCCTCGATACGAAATTAATTCTGAGCATTAAAATTCCCACCTTGCCGACATACATAGGTGTCCTACTCGCGTGACAGCTCTGGAACGGCTCTCTATGTTCTTTAAACAAACTACTTCACTTTTATGCACGATCGCTGGAAGCGGGGGCGCTTGCGGCCTGTCCTGCAGGCTTACTCAGGCTCGACTGACTCCTTCGCGACAAACGATTTCTAGGTGTCAATCTCCATCAGCGATGTTTCTGCGCTGCAGCAAAGAAACGTTGGGGTACACTCAGTCCTTTAAGCAAAGTATCGATATCCATATCCTTTCAAGAGCTTCCAAGAGAAACTATATCGCACAAAAACAAGTACGAACGTTAAGCGAACTGTAAGTGTGGGCAACAGTACTACAACTATACGGTCATATTATTACTATTATTATATTTTCTCGAGGGAGAATCATGCGACATAAGAAATGGTGGCTGACTGTCGCAGTCTGGCTGAATACTTCTGTGATACACCAGGAGACAGAAATTATTTAGGGAGCCCATTGAAAGACGTATGGACGGTGCTTAGGATCCAAGACTAGAAAGCGTATCTTCGAGAGAGGGAATCAGTAGCCGGTAGGAGGTGAGAACGCAGACTCTGCATACAAAGATGGAAGCATAAAAACACGACAGCTTCAACTGGAGAGCTTGAAACAGGGTGGCTGAGAACGTTCGAATAAAAGCACATTTATTCTGGACTTCATTGTTTTTCACGATACTTAACAGTCCTACAGAAAACTCAGATACTTGACTATATCCGTGGCGATGGCACTCATTCAGCGACTCTTTAAAACAGTGAGTGTGACAATCATTAACGGACATAGATCGCAAATTAAGAATGTTGGTTTTTCGCAGGCAATAAAAACGACAGTTACCTGTAACTCCTGAAACTACAGAGACGTACAACGATACCTAAAATGGCCGATTCTTCCCACAAATATTTTTACTTAAAATTTCACGTCGGTACGGCTCATGGCTGTAACTCTACAGTTTTGTACAAGGCATGCATAGAATAAGATAAATTCAATAAAAACAAAGTACATTCTGTGCTTCCATGTAGAGCTAATTTTTATTTTCCTTCGGATAATTACCGTAACCATACCTATCTATTTGTATATGATACCAGTTCTTGTAACAGAGCATCTTAATTTCCAAATACTGGAAACCAGACTTAGTTGTTGGAATCAAAGCACTGCACGTTTGTGCGTTGTTATAGTGAGAACTCACTGACAATCATACTTTAACAATCCACTGGCACGTGGTAGCGTAGGATTTCAGTGACTCATTGTCTCCCAGTATGGTCGAAGACGTAGCACACAGGAGCAAGACGCTTTGCTGCACAGTAGACAGACTGTAACATTTGAGTGACAAGAGCAGAGCGCAGGTTAGCAGACTGGCCTGCTACAATACAAAATGATCTTTACAACTTTGATCACGTATACTTCAGGAATGGGGATAGGTAGAAAGTAGAAAGAAGGCGTCATTTGTACCTACATGACCCACGGAATGCTTCTGGTCGTTAGCGGTAGATCTTGATTCACATCTTGGACATGATACACCAGCAGAAAAACTTGAGACTGGCCATCTGTCCCGACATGAACGTTATTTCGTGAAGGAGTTCCAACACCCGCCTAACGTTGGAACTCGCAGTGACAATCGGCTTGTCTAGACCTTTCAAAAAATTCGACCCTAGTGCCAACAGACGAGACGTCGTGTGCTGGCTCAGGTGTACTTACAGCAGTAGGCATTACTTCGAACCTGTTTTTCTGGCTCGAGGGGCAGTTGGGGGCCCCTCCCAGAGATTCGCAACCCCATTACAGTTCGCCATTCACCGCTGGCAAGCGTTGATCGGGCAGGTGTGAGACACCAGGGAAATCCGGCAATCTTATAGGCACCACAAGGCATTCATCTCAGGTCCCCTAACGCCACCACAGGCCCGGTCAACAGTCTGAAGGCTGTAGACCGTGAGCGACACAGCTGTTAGCTGTTTCCAGACAAGTCGCTCCACTGGTACGCAACGGGCAAGGCCCCTAATGGCTGTTAATCAATGTCCACCTATACCACAAAGAACAACATAACACTACCCCAGGTAGTCGCTGGATCTAATGGTAAGTACTGCTGATTCGCTTTAAGCAGATTTTACTACACTCCATAGTCAGTTAACAAAATGCAATTGCATTAAAATTCACACAAAAATCTAGAATAAGTTACTATACGCTAGTCAATACAATAACATACACAGATACAATTCCAACTGAAAGAAACTTCTGCTTCTGCTGCTGCTAGCGTATCTTCTGGGCTCCGCGGCTGCTGCTGCACTGCCCCTCTGCTGCTCTCAGTTTATGCAAACTGTTTAGGTGACAATTTGAGCCGAATTTTTTTTCTGTTGATTACCGCGTAGTGAAATCACCAGAAAATGAAAAAGAAAAGGTGTCTGCATTCTGTGAAAATTAGCAACTGCCCTGAACCATGAAAAGTGTGAGGTTCTCCATATGACAACTCGATTCAACTCTACACCTGCGGATTAAACTTAAAAACAAACATCGCTTGGAAAACAGTGTCGTGAAGGTGAACCAAAGGCTATTTTATTTGAGGAATTTAAAAGTGCTAAAAATCCGCTGGAGTGACTGCTTACATTACTGTTGCTGTGCGGCTGGAATCCTTATCCGATAGGCTGGCGGAGGACGTAGAAAAGCTGAAACAAGGGCTACTCGTTTTCTGTTATGGGTATGATGAGCGAGTGCTCACCACAAACACGTTTTTATTTGCATCGAGAACTTTTCACGAAATTTCTGTCGCTAATTGTCTTCTTCGAGTACTAAAAAAAATTGGCTCCCACCGACATAGGAAGAAATGACAATCGTAATGAAAGAATCTAAAATTATTTTTTCATGTGCTGATCGACAGTGGAACAATAGAGGAAAAGTATGAAAGTTGTTCTATAAACCCTCCTTCAAACACTTAAGTGAATGAAACGACAGATGTACAGACAAAACGAAATAGAACCCATGCAAGGTACAAGTTCTAAGACTTAAAGTCTAAAACCTTCTTGCTTTGGGAAGATTGGTAGTAGATGATGTAAATCTCAAATGAAACTATGTGTTTCCGGAGACCTTTTCAAGTATCAAACATCTATAACGTATATATGCAGTCGAAAGTGACAAATGGAAATTTATAGCAATGCCATGGTTAAGCCAGGATCTCTTGTTCAGTACGCAGATGCACTAACAACTACGACGCCCTGGCACAGTACTTCGGCACGAATGCACAAACTACACTAGCACGCCTTGCTCTTCAATCCAAATTCCCATTCAACCCTCAGCCCACTTGGTATCCACTCCATACTCGAACACAATTGCAGAGGCTGTCCAACTGTATTGGAATAGTATCTTAGCATTATATGAAACGGAGAATTCTGCCTGAATCCATGGCGTAGGTGCTTTACTCAAATGCAACTATGTGGTTCCAGAGAGCTTTTAAACTCTCAGATATCTGTGAGATATATATGCCGACCTGAGTAACGAAATAAATTTTTACCAAGGCCTGGATTCGAAACCGGGCCTTCTGTTCACTAGGCACTAGCGTTAACCACTATTTTTCATCTTTTTTTGTTCGTTATTGTTCGTTGCATTTGTTGGGGGCGGATGTCACATGACACGTGTTCCAATCCAACGTTGATCCATTCACAAAGTATTTTTAATTACAGAGGGCAGCTGTGCCTCTGATCGAACATGCTGATGTACCATGCCGACACCACTGCGCTATCCAGGCACAGTGGCTTGCACAACTGCACGGACAACATTGAATGGGTTCAAAAATGGCTCTGAGCACTATGGGGCTTAACTACTAAGGTCATGAGTCCCCTAGAACTTAGAACGACTTAAACCTAACTAAACTAAAGACATCACACACATCCACTGCCGAGGCAGGATTCGAACCTGCGACCGTAGCGGTCGCGCGGTTCCAGATTGCAGCGCCTAGAACCGCTCGGCCACCCCGGCGGGCCACTGAATGGGATTTTGAACTGAGGAGAGAGGCGCACTCCTGTACTTTATGCAGCTGTGCAAAGTTACTGTGCCAGGGTGGCGTAGTGGTTAGCGCTTCTGCCTCGTGAGCAAAGACCTGGGTTCAGATTCCGGTATTGGACATTCATTCATCGCTTCTGTCTGCATATGTACATAACGGAAGTACATCTCTTTTTACCTAGAAGCATCTACCTGCTACAGTAGGAGGAGCAACTATATATCCCCATATGTTTTCAAACATTTTTTTTTTTCATGTTAAATATCAGAGTGACAAGGAGTTTTGTACATAGACCCACTTCAATTTTTATTGATAGTGCGTCGTTCTGGTCTTCTTCCACATTCGGATCCTTTGGGATTCTTTGTAGATATTTAATCACACAAATTGTAGCTTGTAAATGATTTCATTTACGTGTCAGCTCGTCTTTTTATATAAAAGGCATGGTGGGAAACCGACTACTGTCAGTTTTGAAGAAAGCGACTATCATTTGACAGAGAACACATATGAGCATAGAAGAGTATGCTCTCCTTCTACCGGTAAGCATCGTGGAAGGCCGCAGCAGTATAATGAAAGACGTGAGAATGATAACTCCTTTTGTGAACGTCTCTAAATCACGAAATATGTTCCCGTTTCGAGAACAAAAAGATGTTCTAGCAGACGTTCTGGAAATGCGATTACTTGTTAAGAGTGGCTCCCGCCCAGCAAACAATAGTGCCAGAGGCGTTCCGAGATAACAAGTCGTGTTAAAATATGGAAAAATCGTTTTTCCGGGAGCGATGGCGTTGCTGGCCGTATACTGCCCGCCCCTTAGTTTCTTTGGCGCCTGCTCGCTGCGCGCACTAAATGTTTCTTTAACACAGTGCTCCGCCTCCTCTGCCCAGTCAGCCCCCGCCCCCACCACCCCTCCCGCTGCCCCGCTCTCTGGGAGATTTACAGGAGCCGGCGGCGCCGGGCTTTGCTTCTTAATGACACGGGGCCACCGCACGGCGCGGCCAGCAGCCGCCGGTTTAATTGTTAAACACACTCGCCGGCTCCCGCCGCCGCTCTTCAGGTACAGCTCCAGCCACGAGAAGCTCGCACATCATAGCAAGTAACACCGCGTCCAAGAGGCTACAGGCTGATCCCACGCACAGGCTGGCTTGCACTTACTAAGAGCCACCGTATATCTGTGGATTTCCGGACATCACTGAAGAAGAGTTTATCATGGATAGCTTAGATGTTAGGAATAAATGGTCTGTGTGGATAAAAGAAATGGTATCTGCAAGTCCTTTATCCACTTACGCATCCGCGGATAACAACATTTTGTAAACTCCGTAATCCATTTGGAACGTCGCTGATCTGAGCGGTGCGCTGCGTTGGGGGACGCACTGCCACATCCCAACATGCACCAATGGCCAAACAGCAATCGTCAACGGTACTGATGGAGGAATAGAACGTCCTAACACAAGAACTGCTTACCAACCTTGTGGCCAACGTGGAAGCATGTTGCAAAGCATGCATTGCCTTCCAATGTGATCACACAAGCTACAACCTACAAACCAATAAACCTGAAGACAGTGGGGATAACACTACCCAAAACCTATTAATCAGTAAAATTAAAGTGAGCTACCAAGAATCTCACTACCGACTTTGTAACACTACCGTCCGCTACTCTATACCAATATCTCAAAGTTGGAGGCAGATCGTATAATGGAACTCTCTAGTTAAAGCAATTACAGTATAAAGCGACAGAGTAGTTTTACCCTCTGAAAGGAATTTTGTTGTGTTGACTGCGATGTACCTAACGGAGGTGGCTTATCGGGAGTAAAAGTCAAAATTAAGTAAATATTTATAGAGTAACAAACAATATTTTACCTATCCACACTGTTCAAAGGATAATTATACATGAGAATGATTAATATTCTTGATCAATAAAATAGTTATGAGTAACTTTAACGGACAAACACAACCTATACTTTGCCACACGAGAGTGCAAAGAACTCTGGCGTCTGCATATTTTAATGTTAATATTGGAGCTGACAGACAGAGCAGAGAAAATTATTTGTATAAATATAACATATAACGAAACACACAATTACCTTGAGGACTTAGTTAACTGAATGGTCTCAATACCGTTCCTATTAATATTCAATGTAGAATCGTAAATTCGACATAGGTTCAATATTACTTTTCAAACATATTCCTATCTTACATGAAATATGGATATGGTTTACAGCAAAACATCTTTCTACTTACAAAATAAGTAAGAACACTAAGTGAAGGTCAGCAGTTTACATAACAGCAATCAAACATATTAAATAAAACAGAACATTAGCACATACTGATATTATTTACACAAAATTATTGAACCTCAAAGATAACCAAAGAAATTATGTGAGAAAGACAAAACATATTATTTGCTCATATTGTGTATAATGCAGAGATTACACTTCATTACAGTATCGAATTAATCATACACTAATTACAGAAGTTCAACGATGGGATGTTGAATAAAACAGAAAGCTAAATGAATCAACAAAACATAAGTTGTGTGTAAGCTATGGTGTTACAACTTCTGTCCAGTTTCAAAATGTGTGCAGGAGGTAGGGTTAAAGTTCAACACATCAAAACCCCAGGCGGTACTGGTTAGTCATTATAGGCTCATTAGATGAAAATATGGGATATCTCTACGAACTTTAAGCCTAAATGTGACAAATATCAACTTTCAACAAAACAAGCTAGGAATGATAATAGATGAAAGTCTAAATTGGACTGAGCACTTAACTACAATGTGCAAGAAGGCATCAGAATCTCTTCAAGACCTACAAAAACATAAGAAGTTCTTGACTCTTAAACCTGGGAAAGAAACTTGCAGAAGCTTCCAATTACTAATTATGGCGATGTTAACCTACAAGACCTTTCTCAGGAAAGCTCACCGCGCCTGGAGCTGGTTATGAATGGCTGTTCTATATTTGTGATGTTCGACTCTTTGATCACTCTTCACCATCATATGCACAACAATCCTGGCTGCGTGCAGACCAGAGCAGAGATTTCCATCTCTACTGACTTATCAATGAACACCGTCCGTCATATCTCTCCTCTAGCTTAACGCTCTTGTCTGAACAGCAAATCTTTTTTGTTCTTCTCCATCGTTGGGCCACTTTCTCTAAGTCCTTCTCAGCAGCAAGAAACCGGCTCGGGAATAACCTTCCTCATTATCTTAGAGAACCGACCATCATCTCCAACTTGAGAAGACAGTTCATGACATATCCACTAAAGCACCAACAAGGATTATCATTGTCTATGTATGCACTCATTGTCCTATTCGCCTCTTGCCAATCCAATCTTCCTCATATTCCAATATTCTTAGCCAATGCGGTCTCCTTAAATTTATTTTCTTCAGATATCGCTATATCAGAAAACATCAATTTGTACTTCTATAATTTCTTCTATTATCTGCCAATATCCCTATTGTTCTTATTATCATGATTGTTACTGTAATCATGATTCCTGGTAGCAGCCGCAGTAGTACAGGTATTGTCAGCATTATTATTTCGTAATCAGTATAATTTACTCACGTCGGGAAACTTAAAACGTATTAAAAGTGTTATTTATTAGGTAACTTGATGAAAAAAGGCGTTCTATGTGTAAAACCCTGATCCGATGCAAGAGTGGGCCTAATTGCCCCAATCAGATAATATTAAATAAGCATAAATAAATAAATATTAAGGACCATGTCCTGCCTTTTTAATCTTCAAAGGATCATCATGAATTGTGGTGGCTTCAATCTAATTATTGTCTTTGCATAACATGGTCTCTTCTGTTCATCTCGTTACGTGTTTATTTCATTTGCCTATTATATTATACTGTAGCAGTTCTTAATACGTGTGGTTCAAGTTTCAGCTACGTGACTCGGCGTATCCCCATCTGTACAGATCTCTTGGCAGTGACACGTCATGCGATAGCTACTTTCGTGCTTAAGTTTTGCATTCCACTTTACAACATAACCCGTCATTTTTATAATGTGTTCCAGAAGTTACATTTTTCTTGTGTAATTACTGAAACCGGATTTGTTAAGTTTTCGGCGGAATATTTGCGGAACACAGTGAAATTAAATGATAGCGTCATATATAGATTTTGTTTTGTTTTACCAGATGTACTTCTCAATATGGTAAAAGTTGCATTATGCACATTTTAATAGTTTTAAGAAAAATGTTGAGACATTGACTGCTTTTACACCGTAAATTATGTCGTATGTGGAAAGCGAGCAGAACTTACATACAGTGAATGTTCAAAAGATTGCAGTGTCGCTTTTTAAGTCACTTTCTGCAATTTTCGTTACTTCAATAGGTAATATGTGTTACCGAAAACGAAACACCGACGATGCAGGTTATAGTGTGCTGCTGGTGTGCTGGAAATCACATGATCATTAAACTTTTCGGAAAAGCAGGGAGAAGGGCGTTTACTTTCTTTAGTCTATTCAGATATCAACAACGCTTGTACATTCTCCAGGACGCCGTGCGTCCCACTCCACCAGAAATGAGTGATAATAGCCACTTTTAACAATAGCTTTTATGTATATCTCAACATTATCCTTTAACTTTTAACGATGAATTAATTATTATTCCGGACATCGGCAGACATATCCGCATCGGCGTGGGCCTTTGTCAGCAAACTAATTGTTACAACCGAAGTTAGCGAGTTTCCCATATGTGCAAATCTCTGAATATATGACACAACTTGAGCAAAACATCCCAATACAGTTCTAGACAAGCAGTTCTTCGTTGAACCTGGAAAGCAATTGAAATTCCCAAAATGCGTTCTAAAAATTAAAAAAATGACGCAGGATATACGCAAATGGGGAATGGCACGGAAATCGGTAGTTGTGATGTACATGTGCAGACAAACAAATAATTACAATTTCAGGAAAAGTAGATGATTTACCCAAGAAAAACTTCACAAACTGAGCAAGTCAATAACGCGTTGGTGCACCTCTGTCCCGTATGCAAGCAGTTATTCGGTTTATCATTATTTGTTTTCCTCTTGAGGGATATCGTGCCAAATTCTATCCAGTTAGGGCGTTATGTCGTAAGATTCCGAACTACTTTGTGGTCCCTGCCCATTATGCTCCATACGTTCTCATCTGGGAGAGATCCGGCGACTTAGCTGGCCATAGTAGGATTTGGCAACTACGAAGACAAGCTGTGGAAACTGGTCGCCACTTGCGGACGGGCATTATTTTTGAAAGATAAGGCCGAGATGGCTTGACATGAAGTGCAACAAAACGGGGGACAGAATATCTTCGACTTAAAGCTGCGCTGTAAGGATGCTGCGGATGACACCAAAGGGTCCTGTTATGAAAAGAAATGGCACCCCCAGACCATCGCTCTTGGTTGTTGGGCTGTAAGGAATGTGACAGTCAGGTTGGTATCCTACTGCTCTCCAGGACGTCTCCAGACACGTCTCGCTGGTCAGCGGGGCTCAGTTCTAAGCGGGACTCATCTCTGATTTCTACCTCTTCCGCTTCCTTCTTAACGCTGTGTTAGGCGATAGTTCACTCATTCCTGCCAACGTCGTCCTATATTGCCATCACTCCAGTTGTCGATTGACTGGCCGATTACTCTAACCGGCTTCTTTGGGCCATTCTACACATCATCTCTTAAATATTGAGACTTAATTATATTGTTCACGCTCCTGGTTGTGAGGGATAGCTAGTGTCCAGTAATTCGCGAAGAGTTTTTGCCATGGTATCGACATGTCCCCTGTTTTCTATTCTTTGCAACTGTGCGGTGCTACTGAACTGCAGCGTCACACGTTCATCCATTTACACTTTTGTTTTTTCCATCGATATTTGTAAGAATATCAATTTGTGACCAATTTGCATAACTTCTTACTTGTGCGCCGCTCTTTTTTATTTTAATTTTTTTTACTTACAATGCATCATGAGTACTGCCCATGGCTAGATTAAATGCTGCGTAGCAGGGACGAATAACGAATGACTCACGATACGATACGAGCCACTAGTAGGGAAATTCACAGACAAAAGCGAATTTTCCTAAGAGAATATTCTTATGGCCCGGAGCCTAGAAACGATCATCTCGGAAACAATGAATCTGGTCGGATCTTCGCTTGCTCATGTGTCAAGAATCTATGGAAAGTGCTTGAAGAACGGTCAAACGACGAGTATTGGACGTCCACGCCTTGTCTCCGAACATGGAGGTTAGAGGCTTGCACGTTTTTTAAAGCAGGATACAAGGCAGTTGTGCCATATCTGCCGACAGAGTACAGTGTTGGTGCAACACACCATTCAGTACACACTGTTAAAGTAAACCTCCACTACACACAACCGGTACGTTCCGTTGTTGACATAACTGTATAGTAAATTACGGTTGTATTCATCACGGGATCATCATAAGGGACCATGAATCAATGGAAACGTGTCACCTGGTCGGACGAATCGTGTTACTTGTTATGCCAGATCGATGGTCGTTTCTGAATAGGCGTCATCCAGGGAAACGACTGTATGAAACATGCACCGCGCTACGTCTGGAGGCCGGTGGGGGCAGTAGTATGCTTTGGGTAACATTCGCCTCGGCTTCAGTGGGAGCTGTGGTAGGAATCGAACGCTCCGTGAGAGATGTGGTCTACATGAAGAATATTGCGGACCATCTGCAGGCCTTCATCCATGGTATCTTCCAGCTGGATCGTGTTACAGTGGTCTCAGAAGCATAATAGTGAACTGAAATTGACGTCTTGCCTACCAAATCTGCCTGGTCTGAGCCTGGAAAAGTCATGCAAGTTCTTACAATTTTTTTTTTGTTTCGTTTTTGGGCGAATTAGCGCAGGTATGCTTACATGGTGCCGTATTCATTTACACTTACTTGCCGACTTTGGGTAGAGACAAACGTATTTGATACAGACGGCCATCAACTGGCACAGATTCCTGTGAGGCGTATAAACATGTGGTCACATGTGTCACACAAAATATGAGAGAAGTTATTTGCAGATGAATGTGCTAACTGCACTGTTAGACAGTTTCCGAAAGTTGGCCACCTATATTATCAGACAGAGATTCGCAGTGAGGAAGGAGAAAATTATTGTTGAGGAAAAAGAAATTACAGTTAAATGTGTTGTTGACAGAAAGAATAACAAATTAGTAGAGGCAGAAGGTGAAGGAAGATTAGTGGAAATGATAAATGAAAACAAGAAACGCATAATTTTGGTGGTTGTAAGAAATCTACTACTGTTCTAGAACATGATCATTGTAAACAAATCCGACACAGTTCTACAGTACTTTTGTTAACCAAAGTCTTACATGGCAGAAGTCGCTATACACCATTACGATTTCAGGTTCTTAGCCCCAGTATCAGCTGTACCTGAAATCTAAAATAAAACAGTTGTTGTAACTTACTGCTTTAAACAATTAATAATTTAAAAAATGAAATGCAGAATCTCAAAAATCAGATAGAATGACTCAAAATGACGTTACTAGCAGTAGTAGGACGTCTTTTCCTTGCAACTCGTAGGCAAACATCTGCCGTAAGTGGGCGATTATAGTAGCATTCTAAATTGTGGTGTTAGAACTCTAACTTTAGAGTGCGGCCTGGGAAAATGCCTCTTGCCCAAAATTACCACCGTGATTCCATGCAGTCTACAAACCTAAGGCCACCATAGGGCACTGGGTAAAAGACACGTACGCTAGACAGAATGTAAACTATGTAACGATCACTGGTGGCAGCATCCGAGGCCAACACGCCAACGCCGATACAGCGCGCATCTTTGTGAGCCATGTAACTGCGGCAAGAGGACTGAGAAGTAACGCTGCGGGCTGTAATCGTGCTAAATGCAGTAACGGGGGCGCGTAACGCCGCATAGAGGGGAACTAACGTACAAGTACGTACCAATGCTCGGAAAAGAAAACAGAGGAAACATATGTACCGAATGTAACGGCAGTCGGTTACGAGAGACTTTCACCTGAACTAGCAAACAGGAGAAAAGCAGCATGACTAATAACAGATGAGCAACAAACCAACAGACACTGATGATGGGGATATGATCCGATACCGTCGTAATTTATAGCGACTACTCTCTTATAAGACTTCTGTCAATAAAAGAATTTTACAAACGTGGAGAATTTGTTTATCATGAACGAGAAATGCGTCTTCGCTGGGACATAGGCTCCGAAGAGATTACACACTACGAAGAGCATTAGAAGGAAAGATTACAGAGAAAATAAGGACATATAGACGGCTAGAAATCCAGGTCTTCTTCCTCATCTCTTCAGGTATTAGGTGAAATACTCTGTTACGGTAACCATTCTTGCCGGGATCTTGTTCTGTCTCTTCTTCCTCTGCACTTATAATTTCTGGACTGCAAAGGGAATCTATCACTCTCCCTTCATTCTAGGACTTCATCCCATTTTCTCCTACAATCTGGAATTTTATCATTTAGACTAAACATTAATTGTTGTTCTCTAGTAGCTTGTTTCCTTGGTCTCTCTTCTATTTTTCATTCTTTAACTCGTCCCAGGAATTTTGTTCCTTGTGCCTTAATAGAGCATTCTTGATTTTTGAGAATCACTCGGTTCTCGCTTCCATAGAGCAGTGTGGGAACTGCAACTGTTTTGTAAAATTTAATTTGAGTATTTTTCCTAATTTTGTTTTTATGGTTTCTGTTAATTGTTGCACATGCTTGGCTATGTTTACCAAGTTTAATTTCTGTATCTTTGCTTAAGCATACGTTACTTCACATCCTCATATCTGTTCCAAAATCTTCTCATATACGACTACTTTCATTCTAATATGTTCTTTCCCCATTAAGGCTGTTTAATTTTTCTGTTGAGATCCCCTTGTAGAATTTCGCATTTCTTTCTTTCAGTAAGCAAATTTCTTTCTGAAAATCCTCTTCTTTATCTACTACGATTATTGCATCGTTATTTAAGTTATTTAGAAGAGTTATCCTGTCAAAGTATTCACCTTTTTGAAATTCGATTTTCTATATAACTTTTTCGTTAGTTGGTATTTCGTTAGAAATTTTTCTGTTGGGATCTAAAGTGATAGTCGTCTCATGATACAAGCTTTTTATCGTATTTATTAGATTATTCGAATATCTGCGATTCGTCGTTACCTTCCAAAGTTCCTGTCAGTTGGCACTGTTCGAAGATTTTCTAAAATCGATAAAGCAATATGTATGTCTGTATTATATTCTCCCCGTTTTTATAATTTTCTTACTTTCTTTCACTTGTGCCTTTTCCCACAGTTAGGCAGGGTCGGCATGCTTAATCGGATTTGGCAATGTTAGTTAAGGGGCGGCCGGATGCCCTTCATGCCGTCACCCTGTACCCCCTGGGACAGAATTAGTGTACCCCAGTTGTCTACGACTAGTGCAATCTATGGAATAGTGCGAAAGTGTTCAAATGTCTGCGAGCCGTGTAGCTGAGGCGAGATGTGGGGACCAGCCCGCTATTGACCTAGTAGGATGTGGAAAACCGCCTAAAAACCACATCCAGGCTGGCCGGCACACCGGTCGTCGTCGTTAATCCGCCGAGCGGATTCGATCCGGGGCCGGCGCGCCTACCCGAGTCCAGGAAGCAGCGCATTAGCGCTCTCGGCCAATCTGGCGGGTTTCTCTCCTATTTTGTAATATCTGTTGTAAAATAAAAACTGCAACTATTATAAAGCGTCCCTTCCTAAAAATCATTTGTTCCTCATGTAGTACTACTTCTGTCATGTTTTTAAATCTTGTGTTTCATATCTTGTATTCTGAATCCAGTAAACTAATTCCTTTGAGGTTTCTGCAAATGCTTTTGTCTCCTTTTTTAAAAACTGATATCACTCTAACAATCTTCCAGTCTTTGGGGATACTCTTGCTCTTCTACCACTAGTTCAAGAGACGGAGCAGTGGTAGATGTAGCATCATTCCACCATATTTCAACAATTCAGCATTGGTACCATTTCTTCGTGTCTCTTTCCTGTTCTTAATTGACGTTAAGGCAGATGTTATTTTGTCAGACTGTATTCATCTAATCCCTTCTCTAGGTTACCAGCACATTAATCGAGAAGGACAGGACGGAGGAGAATAGGTGGTGACGAGCCGATACCTGTAGTAGGAAAAATCTTCCGAAGTAGGAGAATAGTCAGTGTGATATCGTTACAAACACTACTGAAAGACTGACGTCTCTGTTTAAGGACTGAACATCACTAGAACAATACTACTGAAACTATTCCAAACCTCTACCACCTGTGTAGGAGGGATTTCCGTGGTTGTCTCTGTTACGGTTGTGGAGCGCGTAGAGCTACCATTCTGACGGCACTTGACTGTACCGACGGAGTCGCTGTGAGCTGGCGTAATTTAAAATAAACAGACGATGGGCCGGGAGAAGGAGAGCAAGAGTGGCTGTGAAGAATCGGAGGGCGTAGGCGCCGGGGAAGCGCCGACCCCGGGCCGCGCCTTAAATACTTTATCAATGCTAATTGCCGGCGCGCCCCGGGCTCCTGTCCGCTGCCACCTCGGCGGCGAATACTCAAAGAGTGGCGCCGCTGGAAACGTGAGCCGCTCTCTGTCAGGGGCATCGCGGATTAGCTGCAGAATTTCCGTGCTCAAGAGCGACATCACGTAGCCTGGAAGATTAGATTAATATTACGATTCGTGCAATATTTGAGCCGAAAGACGATCTCAGGAATTTTTACCGACTGCTGTACATAGCTCAGTCAATTAAATCAATGTATTGTAGTTGAAATTATAATGGCCAATAGGATTCCAGGATTCCATTCGCTGAAGGTATGGGTTTGTGCGTGGCCAAATACTGAAAGCATACATTGCGTGACGAGGTGTTACAGAGGTTACATGTCTCATGAACACCTTTATTGATTATACGGCTTTAATACGAAACGATTCTAGTGGTGACACGCGAAAACCGACTAATCGAAATTGCTCAAGCATATTACGCCAAAATTGTGGTTTAACTTACTATTCAACTAGTAGAGCTACAAGAATTGCTTAAAGCAGATTCGGGGCCTTCAAAATATCTAGTAACTCTCCAATACAGCCTAACGTGGTTGCCGTAAACTTGATTACCACAAGTCTATAATGAGAGTAAGTTCGTATCGTAAAAAAGCTCGTCATTCACCGAATTCTGTTAAATACGAGGTAGGCTCAAGGTAATTCGAAGTACTCACAAGAATAATGAACGTTTTCATTACAAACTGCAGACAAGTCTTCTTTATCCGAAGCTCAGCTGACAAGTGTCCCTAACATATTGAGTTCTTTCTACCTGCCTTTCCGGCAACGGAACTTCACCTCACATTCCCAGAACAACTTCATCGAAGAAAACAAAGTACCGCGCGTATTACTTGTACCCAAAAACTTTCCTCGTTCAGATAAATCGATACTGTCATGGAACCTTCGGTTTCCAAAAATACTTCGTCTAATAAAGGCGCGATGTAAGACTGGAAAACGTTTATTACGGTAGGCCTATATGCAGCCAAATCACTCTGATTTCATTTTAAACTAACAAGGGATTTTATTCACAGTGCTGTAGCAGATAAAACGGGGATCGTGGGTTGAAAACTACCGTACAGGAGAGTGAGTGTTGGGTCAAGAATATTGATGTTTACTCTTGGTAACAGTGGTGAAAGTATATAGGTCTATGTTATTTTCGTTATTTTCTCTCTCACCGTCTCTCATATCTTCCCATCACGCACGAATTGCAACTGTGTAAATTTCTACCTCTCTAACCTTGTTGCAAGTTGTTTGTTCCCACTATGATGCCCTACCTTCCTGGACGCGAGAGTGCTTCTAGGCAGTAGAGTAATTTTTGGCAATTGCTTCCGGCAAGTAGTCTTAGGGAAATGTGTTTCATGTGGGCATTAGTTTACAAATTTCGGCGGGGCCTGCTTCGGACAGCCTGTAAGACAGCGAAGTGCTGCTGTCTGGTAAGTAACGCTGTTATTTCCAATATAGCATATCACAGTCAAACTATAATAGAACGGTATTTTCTAAAATTTCTTGTATTGAACAACCATACAGTTCATGTATATAAACTTTTGAATGATCTGGGCAACAGGGTGTAAGAGAAGGACAAATCCATCCATATCTTCGCTTCCAAAGTATACGGACACTTCTACTAACGTTGCGTGATTGATGTCTGACGAATGCAGGATCTTTAAGCCACTTTTGTGAAGTTAATAATTTTTGTTTGTATTTACTTCGTGAGCTGAATTCCCGGTTTTTGTATCGAACTTAGTTTAGCTTGCTGTTTTTGTATGCGTGTTCCAACACTCCGGTATGGATCTGTACATGTGATTTTCTTGATATTGAGTGATTCATAGGATAGCCACGTAAATTTCATACACTGAAGAGCCAAAGAAACTGAAATAGACATGCTTATTCAAGTACAGAGTCATGTAAACAGCCATAATACGGCGCTGCGGTCGGCAACGCCTATACAAGACAACAAGCCGCTGGCGCAGTTCTTAGATCGGTTACTGCTGCTACAATGACAGGCTATCAAGTTTTTAGTGAATTTGAACATGGTGTTATAGTCGGCGCACGAGCGTTGGAACATAGGATCTCCGACGTAGCGGTGAAATGGGATTCTTACTTCGCGAGTGTACCGTGAATATCAGGAATCCGGTAAAACACCAAATCTCCGACATCGCAGCAGCCGGAAAAAGATCCTGAAAGAACGAGACCAACGAGAACTAAAGAGAATCGTCCACCGTGATAGAAGTGCAACTCTTCCGCACAGTGCTGCAGATTTCAATGCTGAGCCATCAACAAGTGTCATCGTGCGAACCATTCAACGAAACATCATCAATATGGGCTTTCGGAGCCGAAGGCCTACTCGTGTGCCTTTGATGAACTGCACAATATAAAGTTTTACGCCTCGCCTGGGCACGTCAACAGCGATATTGGACTGTTGACGACTGGAAAAATGTTGCTTGGTCTGACGAGTCTCGTTTCAAATTGTATCGAGAAAATGGGGAGAACCTGATGAGTCCATGGACCCTCCATGTCAGCAGGGGACTGTCCAAGCAGTTAGAGGGTCTGAAATGGTGTTGAGCGTGTGCAGATGGAGTGATATGGGACCACTGATACGTCTAGACACGACTCTGACAGGTGACCCGTGCGTAAGCATCCTCTCTGATCACCTGCATCCATTCATGTCCATTGTGCATTCCGATTCCGACTTACGTGGGCAATTCCAGCGGACAGTGCGACACCCCGAAGATCCAAAATTGCTATAGAGTGGCTCCAGCAACACTCTCCTGAGTTTAAACACTTCCACTGGCCACCATTCTCCCCAACCATGAACATTATTGTTCGTATCTGGGATGCCTTGCAACATGCTGTACATAAGAGATGTCCACCTCCTCGTATTCTTACGGAGTTGTGGACAGCTCTGCAGAATTCATGGTGTCACTCCCCTCCAGCACTACTTCAGCCTATATTTCCTTTAATTTACATCTATGGTGAGAAACATTTTGTTCACAGGTACCGGTTTCGATGTAATGACCATAATCAGGTCTGTGTTTTATAAAAACAATGTCCTAATGTACTGCAGCCACAATGGCATAGCCCAATGTTAAATGCAAAATCAGCACCAGCATCGTCATTGAGAAGCGTTTCCCAGTAGTGTTTGCACTGGCAAAACTCCATCTGTAGAAGCCTCTAAAGGCCCAACGGTACCTACCGATAACATTGTCATCCCTAACTGATAGTAGTCACTGGATGTGGATACGGAAGGGCTTATATTCAGCACGCCCCTCTCCCGACCGCTGTCAGTTTTGCAGCTCCTGAATTGATCTTACAAGTATGGTGGGTGAGTGCCAGGAGGTGCCGTATTAAAACTCGTCCGAGCTTTCCAAAAGATTTATTTTTTCCACTACAGAGATTCGTTGACCTCAGTCCAAGTCACGGGCCCCGCAATGCTGAGGTGGCACCCGAGCGGCCCGTGCATGCACTGTGTCGGGCTAACCCTGTACGCCAGCTGCTGAGTTCCAATTACGTCAGGATGGCTGCGGCCACCATCCCCGTTGACTCTGCACTGCTCTACAGGGAACCATAGGCCGGCCACACTGCTTCTTCTCCCTTGGCTGGCGTAGCTGGGAATGCGGCGGCAATGACCGCTCCCGTTCCGGCGTCCGAACCTGCGGCGCTCGCCTTGTAAGTCTCCAACGAGTGTCGGGAGCTGAGACGACCGTCCGCGGTAGCGAGCCGAAGAGTGGCCCGCCCTCGCTGGCTGCTGACCCCATGTCGGCCTCAGAGGGTCAAACCAACGACACGCTGTGGACTGGGACGCTGTCGCCCCATCTGTTGCCGTGTGTCGCCGATAGTGTGACACACCCAATCGTCCAGGAGAGCTGCCACACTTGAATGAATCTCTTTAGAAAACAACACCTATTTATACTCGGCTGCGCATCTCTATTTCACACACACATCGCTCCGAGTCATGTACGCCCCATCTACATCTACATCTACATCTACATCTACATCTACATCTACATCTACATGACTACTCTGCAATTCACATTTAAGTGCTTGGCAGAGGGTTCATCGAACCACAATCATACTATCTCTCTACTATTCCACTCCCGAACAGCGCGCGGGAAAAACGAACACCTAAACCTTTCTGTTCGAGCTCTGATTTCTCTTATTTTATTTTGATGATCATTCCTACCTATGTAGGTTGGGCTCAACAAAATATTTTCGCATTCGGAAGAGAAAGTTGGTGACTGAAATTTCGTAAAAAGGTCTCGCCGCGACGAAAAACGTCTATGCTGTAATGACTTCCATCCCAACTCGTGTATCATATCTGCCACACTCTCTCCCCTCTAACGCGATAATACAAAACGAGCTGCCCTTTTTTGCACCCTTTCGATGTCCTCCGTCAATCCCACCTGGTAAGGATCCCACACCGCGCAGCAATATTCTAACAGAGGACGAACGAGTGTAGTGTAAGCTGTCTCTTTAGTGGACTTGTTGCATCTGCCAAGTGTCCTGCCAATGGAACGCAACCTTTGGCTCGCCTTCCCGACAATATTATCTATGTGGTCCTTCCAACTGAAGTTGTTCGTAATTTTAACACCCAGGTACTTAGTTGAATTGACAGCCTTGAAAATTGTACTATTTATCGAGTAATCGAATTCCAACGGATTTCTTTTGGAACTCATGTGGATCATCTCACACTTTTCGTTATTTAGCGTCAACTGCCACCTGACACACCATACAGCAATCTTTTCTAAATCGCTTTGCAGCTGATACTGGTCTTCGGATGACCTTACTAGACGGTAAATTACAGCATCATCTGCGAACAGTCTAAGAGAACTGCTCAGATTGTCACCCAGGTCATTTATATAGATCAGGAACAGTAGAGGTCCCAGGACGCTTCCCTGGGGAACACCTGATATCACTTCAATTTTACTCGATGATTTGCCGTCTATTACTACGAACTGCGACCTCCTTAAAGGAAATCACGAATCTAGTCGCACAACTGAGACGATACCCCATAGCTCCGCAGCTTGATTAGATGTCGCTTGTGAGGAACGGTGTCAAAAGCTTTCCGGAAATCTAGAAATACGGAATCAACTTGAGATCCCGTGTCGATAGCGGCCATTACTTCTTGCGAATAAAGAGCTAGCTGCGTTGCACAAGAGCGATGTTCTCTGAAGCCATGCTGATTACGTGTCAATAGATCGTTCCCTTCGAGGTGGTTCATAATGTTTGAATACAGTATATGCTCCAAAACCCTACTGCAAACGGACGTCAATGATATCTACTTCTAAGACACTCATGCTAGCAGATGTTCGTGTTTCAAATTCTGGAATATTCCATCCCGGTTGCGCCAGTGGGCCCTTTCTGCCTATAGCTTGCGACATTCGAACCGCTGCGTTTACTCTTTTCAGCGATTCGGTGGCCCCTGTGGCGTCCATTCCACTTCGCAACCGCTGGTCAGCGTAACTCACTGCAATCCGGCTCTTACCTGGCTGTAACTTGCGCTCAGAATATCGCACAAAACTAACTTTCCCTATCCTAAACGGTGGTGCCACTACACAAGTGATGAGTGCGCACCACTTGTCCACAGCACTCGGGACACCAGGACGGTCACCCATCGAAGTACTAGCGAAGCCCGACAGCGCTTAATTTCTATGATCTGAGGGAAACAGGCGCTACCATTGCGACAAGGCCGTTAGCCTTCCGCTGGAAAAATATTGGTTTAAATTGGAAACCTTAGACTTGAAGCGTCACCACGCTTCTGTGGCACTCAGTGGCGGACTACCATCACCCTTTGCGCAGCCACTGCTGGCGGAACATCGCTGTCATTAGTGACCTTCACACAACGGCACGCAATGGCGCAGCTAGCCGACCAATCAGCGGACAACGCCGAGTATTACCAGTAGCCTCGTTATGTAACGGGACTGTAGCTCTCTATTATTTGGTAGTGGTATTGTGTAGGTCATACTGTTGGCTAGACATGGAAGCCAAACCAGAAGATTTCATCAGTGAAGCTGAAAAATATCCATCGATATGCAAGAAAGAGTGTGGTGAATATTCAGATTAACTGCAGAAAATTAAAGTTTCCGCCGGTAGTCGCAGGCAAACGTTCTTCAGAGAAGAAGACAATCGGTGAGCGTCACTCACATTTCTTCCGACTTGTGATGGATCTGTTGGCATGTCACGTAACACGAAAGCACTCAAAGTCTTTTTAGATCTGTACCTGCCTCGGTGACAAACAAAACTTTTTAATGTCTTCAGCTAATTATGGAGATAGATTCGAAGATCGCAGAAACATTCTTCACTGTTCAGCAAGAATCAAAAAATACATTCAAAATATCTTACAGCCCTACAGACACAGTATCTGAAAACTCTATGCACAGAAATTGTCCCCTATTAACGCAGAAGAAATTGACATACTGAAACTTTAATCACCAACCATTACAAAGGGAAAAGTGAAACTTCCTGGCAAATTAAAACTGTGTATCGGACCGAGACTCGAACTCGGGAACTGCCAGTGCACACTCCACTGCACAGTGCAAATCTCATTCTAAAGGGAGATCCACATCAGTGCACACTCCACTAGACAGTGAAAATCTCATTCTAAAGGGAAAAGTACTCACAGCTTCCTTGCAGGAAATTTTGTTCCATTGTCAGTTACCTTCCTTCGAGTATGTGAATTCTCGGACAGAGATCAACATGACAATCTTCTATTTTCTAGTGTTAATGAACGTACATCTGTGGCGGGAATCATACATGGCCAGCAAAAATACCGGGAAAATATCTTTCTTGTCGTAATAAAGCGAAGCACCATCTGATGCCCTGATGACACGTATACCTGTGTAAATTGGTTACTTTTTTAGTAAACCTTTAACCACTGTTCCTTTAAGAAATAGTGGCACCCAGAATTTACTTTTATATTACATATTTTAATTAACTTATTCTGTGAGAGAAGTGAAAGAGTCGCCATGTTCATCAAACTCCATGACGGAATCGAAACACGGCCGAGCGGCAGTAGCCGCAGATCAAAGCGGTGCAGCGCGACGACAAAGGAGCCGCTTATCTTTCCAGAAGCGGAGCGCCGTGAGAAGGCTTGGTGAGCTGTGGAGAAACGCTTCTCGCTGGCTCATGTGAAGCGACCCTTACATTTTTTTTAAATTTTCTCCCACGATATGACGGTAATTTTATTTTAAACAACAGATATAGAGTGCACTAAGTACCCGTCACATGAACTTCATTTCCCAGACCACACCACTCTTTCTCTGTCAAATACCTCTTGCAATGTCGTAGGAGATAGAAGTTAAATAAAGTGGAAATTTTTTCCATTTTGATACAAAGCTGATCGTTCATTTTCAAATTAAACTAATACAGAACTGCATTCGAATCCACGACGCAATGTAGATCGCTAAGCAAAGCGAACTCCGAGTCGTTGAGGACTGGTTGGTAGAACGTTGCAAACAATTTACTGATGAGTCATTATACAGTCACCCCCCTTGCAGAGCCCTGTTTAACAACACGTAAAGTGATTCGAAAGCGACCTGTTACCGACTCACTATGGCCACGCATTTCATTTGAGTCACCCCGTACGCGGAGGGCCTTAAGCACAAAGTCACTTAATAAATCACATCAAATACTTAAGATAATTTCAAGCTGTGAGCAACGTTGAGATTCTGTGGATAGAAAGGACGGGACGGCACTCGGTGCCTGCTTGCATAATACCAAGTAGAAATGTTTTGGATGTAGCACCCAGTCTGGTGACTACACTCATAAAAATATGTTTTGGTTCAAAATAAACTCCAACAAATAACATACTCCAAACAAATAATTCGGTCCATCAGACCTAGCCTAACGTCTCTGTAGTTATTATGTCTCACATGCTCAATTGGAACGACTAGGATGACTTTCAAAATAAGAATAGAGCACATGTAGACGTATTAAGGTTGAGTGCACTGCGCCGAGCACAAACAAATATTATTAAGGTGCAGAATGGAATTGGCAAATCATTCACTTCATAGGTAAACTAAAACATGAATGTATTGAAACATCTATAAACATTTATTCATAAGAACAGTCATCCATATTTCATTCATAGCCAAAAGATGATGTGTCCAACAGACCTTTACCAGAAAATTTTGCGAAATAAAACTCTCTTCTTTCGACAATATCCGTTATTATCTCAGTCATGAAAGCAACAGACTGTCAAAGAAGTTATCACGGGATGAAAAGTGCACACTGCTCCCAGAGTTTTCTATTTATTTTACATCAGTGGAATTTCGATACTTCTTTAATATCCAGTAGTTTTCCTGGCCAACACAATTGTGGACACTGCACAAAGCTCTGATTCTCGTGCCGGCCTTTGTGGCCGAGGGGTTCTAGGCGCTTCAGTTTGGAACCACGCGACCGCTACGGTCGCAGGTTCGAGTCTTGCCTCGGCAGGATGTGTATGATGTCCTTAGGTTAGTTAGGTTTAAGTATTTCTAAGTTCTAGGGGACTGATGACCTCAGATGTTGAGTCCCATAGTGCTCACAGCCATTTGAACCATTTTCTGATTCCCGTAAATAATTATCGCGACAAGTCTGTGTGGAATGTTTAATACAACAACTTTGTGGTTCTATCAAAGAAAATGTCTAAAATTAATATGAAGTTCATGTAAAATTGTTGATTTATATGAAAGCCTGTTACAGTGTAGCTACTAACAAAGGTGCAGCGTAGATTATAACTATCATGTGGAAGCGAAATTTGACAGATATTCTAACGTGTCAAAGTGGAACCGATTTACGCTGGAAAGAAATGGGGTATACTTTTGGCTACCATATGGCAATCCGGGGCTGTGAATGCATGAAATCCGTATAGTAATGTTTCCCTATTATGTGATGGATTAGAAAAGGGTCGTCAACAGAAAAGGTAAATCAAGTGAGAATGGCATAATATTGATGTTATTATTTAATGCCTCTTAAACAATATGTTCGATATGAGCACTGGGGACTTCGGCAAGACGCTGTCCCGGCAGATTTGTACCCGGTGGCCAACATTTGATTTTTTTTCTTTTACAATGTAAAATATTTTCCAGTTAATTCGTGAGATATATGTCAGATTTGGCTGACAACGATAATTACATCTCACACTGGACCGCTGTGAGTAATTGCATTATAATTATAGCCACCTGGTACAATGACATCCATTTTCAACAAAAAATTGTTTTCATCGATGCACGTAAATAATTGGTAACCTACAGAATTATTGATACTTTCACGGCCACTTCTTGACGCACTGCCTGTTATAGTATAGAAACGTTGACTGAAGATCCTGAGACGAAAATCAGCATGCAACACGTTCATTGGCAATCTGTAAGGAGGAATGCGTGTACAGCACTAAAATTCTGTGCACAAAATCTGCATTGCTAAGCGAATCGTACTTTTATTTATTTATTTATTTATTTTTTGAGTCAGAGAGTAAGGTCCGCAGTTAATGTGTGATGTGTGCAGTAAATGTATTTCTTCGTATCGTCGCATAACGTAAGAAAAACTGCAGCTCATTTATTTACGGAAACATTTACGTTAAAAGTGTTTCCAGCTTTCCCGTGTTGTGTTACGCTGTCCAAGTACCGTAAAATGCGAAAATTTGCACTGAAACACTTTCGATTCAACCTTGGTTCAATGCTGACAGCCTACAGTCCTCTAATTCAGTAGGGGTAACGAAGAGTATGCGAAACAGGGGTTTGTCCTCGAGGCAAGTAATGATTATAATAAGTATTACCTGAAACGACTAAGCATAGTCTTTATTCCTCACTCATTCTGTTTTGTGGATGAAGGGTTATCTACTTTGATCTATTCACGGACTATTTGAATAGTTTACGAGAAAAAACTTTTAAAATTGTTATTGTTCAGTTATTCAGTACAACTGAAAACTGTTCTGAAGCAGAAGCATCAGTGTGGTCTAATTTTTGGACTGTTAACAAGATTTTCTTAACATCACGACAGGTTAACGCTGTATGCCAAACCGAGATTCGAACGTAAATCCCTAATTTTCACTAACAGTGTGCCGCAAAATGCATCATCTTGGCATGCCATACGGCCCGACTCAAGGTTTCATGTCAGAAGCTCTTCCCCTTTCCTTCGAAACTGTTCAAAGGCACAACAACGATTCTAAGACTAGTATTTCCAAATGGGAAAAGTGAAGCGTTGTGTTAATTCATAACCATAAGAGAAACAGATTTCAGAAGCATGAATAAATGCTACAGTCTCACAATCAATGGAGGTGTGCTTTAAGCCCTTATGATTCTTAGTGCCTCAAATGGATTACTGTATGATAAAATTTAAAACTTATTCAGACACCCACGAAATAGGTTCTTCTATTAGTATAACTATAACACACACTCAGGTCCTGTCTCATTGTACTACGTATATAGAGCAATTATAAGAGTCGAGAGTCATTAAAGGGAAGCAGTGGTTGGGAAGGAGGTGAGAAAGGGTTGTAGCCTCTCCCCGATGTCATCTAATCTGTATATTGAGCAAGCAGTAAAGGAAATGAAAGAAAAAATCGGAATAGGTATTAAAATCCATGGAGAAGAAATCAAAACTTTGAGGTTCGCCGATGACATTGTTATTCTGTCAGAGACAGCAAAGGACTGGGAAGAGCAGTTGAAAGAAATGGACAGTGACTTGAAAGGAGGATATAAGATGAACATCAACAAAAGCAAAACGAGGATAATGGAATGTAGTCGAATTAAGTCGGGTGGTGCTGAGGGAATTAGACTAGGAAATGAGACACTTTAAGTAGTAAAGTAGTTTTGCTATTTCGGGAACAAAATAACTGATGATGGTCGAAGTACAGAGGATATAAAATGTAGACTGGCAATGGCAAGGAAAGCTTTTCTGAAAAACAGAAATTTGTTAATATCGAGTATAGATTTAAGTGTCAGGGAGTTGTTTCTGAACGTATTTGTATGGAGAGTAGCCATGTATGGAAGTGAAACACGGACAATAGTTTGGACAAGAGGAGAATAGAAGTTTCGAAATGTGGTACTACAGAAGAATGCTGAAGATTAGATTGGTAGATCACATAACTAATGAGGAGGTATTTAATAGAATTAGGGAGGAGTTTGTGACACAACTTGACAAGAAGAAGGGACCGGTTGGCAGGACATGTTCTGTGGCATCAAGGGATCACAAATTTAGCATTGGAGGGCAGCGTGGAGGGTAAAAATCGTAGAGGGAGACCAAGAGATGAATACACTAAGCATATTCAGAAGGATGTAGGTTGCAGTAAGTACTGGGAGATGCAGAAGCTTGCACAGGATAGAGTATCATGGAGAGCTGCATCAAACAGTCTCAAGTCTGAAGGCCACAACAACAACATAGTACGTGATCTGGCATATGTGAGGAGCGAGCTGTCATCTAGAGGGGGGTTTATGCCGAACGAAGCTGGATAAAAGTCAGCCGCAGTGTGTATCACCTAGTGGCGCTGACGTAAACTGCAACTTTTTGTTTCTTTTTTATTCAGTGTTGTTCGGTGCTGTTCGTTGAGCTTGGTCTGGGCGGATGTCACATGCCATCCGTTCAAGTTTATCGTTGATTTCTCTACTCATTTTCCTTTTCTTCTTTTTTTTCTTTTTACAAATGGGAATCAGCCCTCTGACCCAACATGCTGAACTACCGTGCCGGCGATGGATGATGAAACTTCCTATCAGATTAAAACTGTGTGCCCCACGTAGGCTCGATCTCGGGACCTTTGCCTTTCGCTGGCAGATGCTCTGCCGACTGAGCTACCCAAGCACGATCACGTTGAGTGGTAAGGGCTAGATTTGTACATCATGAACCCTGCACGTTGTTTATCAGATCCCTATGTATTTGTCACATAAATTAATTACGTCACCACAATTGCGCATGGGAAAAAGCTCCTAGAAACGTGCACAACTGAAGGTGTGCTCCTGACTGTGATGCCAAGTTTCACGAAGTCTACACAAGCAGTAGAGCAGGAGATTTAAGTGCGTATCCTTCAGATTGCAGCATCTTGCATGATACTTGCTTTCCGCAAAGCATTGGCAGGTATCCTCAACTTGAAAATGGCACCTGTATCTTTTGTGAAAGTCGCCTACGACCGTTTACACAAGCAAATATCACTAAAAAAGTTCTGATTATTGGTTAACTTTAAGTTGAAAGTTTGAATAACTTAACTGGAATGGTAACGGAAATAAGACGTTGCTGTGAGACAAGGAATTTTTTATAACAACAACGTTTTATTTGATAAAATCATGAAAATAACTCCTTGATCACTCACTTTACTTGGTGTTACGGTTATATGGAGTACTGGCACATCATCCGTAATACAATACCGAACTAGCAATTTTATCCAACCTGACTATCTATCCTAACTAAGATAACTATAGGAGCCATCATGCAGAGCGTCTATACTCACCAGAGTCTCAGCAAGGAATGCCTAACCGTCTCCCCTCGCCCGGGTCCACGCACGGTGGCCCGAAGTGTCAGAGTGTTTACGCAGAGGCTATTTGCCAACCTAACGGGGCCTGCTAACGCGCGGGGCACTTATGTCTCTCTGGTCCGGTGCTGTCACACTCTACTTGATACAATGGTTGGCTAAACTACATCTCCACAATCAGAGAACTGACAGCAGACAGTCCACGCATACGTCAGCAGACGACCCGCATTCACATTTGCCGACTATACTAAGAGTGATAATATAACATTTTTCCTCATTTAAATTCCCTGGGTATCGGAAGGGCACCCAGGTTTGTTTTGAGCATGTGACTCTTGTAACAAGCCATTAGCGGCTGACATGGAGCCGCTACAATCTAAGTTACGTTTAACAGTATTCAAAGAAAAGTAACCAATAAATCCGCAAGGTGTCTAAAGTTAGGATACTCAAGCGCTCTTGTGCTCTTACACAGTAGCCGCCACTGCCTGATTCGTGTCTATCGAATTCGGAAAGTGCATTTCTTAGTTAACTACTGGATATCGGTTTCGAACGGCGGTCCGGCACAGTTTTAGCTGACCATATTCAGACTTCGTAGAAAATACGTTGAGTGGAGAAAATAATTGTCATCATGAGAGAAATCTGACTACAGACCCCATTTTCAGTAGAGTACAGGTGTTTCCGTTCGACAGCCTGTTTCTGTAAGAGGAAACTAATTGCCGCAACTTAAACCCTTGTCTTTTATCAGTGAGACCAGTCTGTCAGTGAGTGCGTCCCAGGCTGAGGCGGCGGGGGTGGAACGCTGGAAGGTAAGGGGAGCAGCCGGTACCCCTCGGCAGTGAATCTGTCTGCAGGCCAGTTGGCTGCGCCGGAAGCGGCTGTGGATGAAAGACCACAGGGAGCTTCCGCACTGCCGCTGCCGCTGCTACCGGCGCAGGGAGGCGGCCGCGTTCCGAATTACGTACGGCAGCGCGCGTGTGTCTTGTATACTGACTCTGTGAACTCAAGTTTTCCATTCTCTGTGAACATCTTTCCCATTCGATTTCAGTTGTTTTTCACTTAGCGTGAATGATCAGTTTTACCATAGCAAAGAGGTAGTCAATGTGAATGAGCACATACCACCAATCGGTCCAATCACCAGCACTTGAAAGGCCAATATTGTAAGTAGAATTCTGGTGTCTTAGCGTTCCACGTACTGTTTTATATTTGGTCAAGTGCTAAGCCGTTCAGAATGCTTCTACACACTACAGCGTAGGTTTTGGGTGGAGCGAGGTTCGGCCTAGGGGATGTGCAAGCTTGAGCTCAGTATAAGAATTAATTTTTTGAACACAGAATTCTTCTTGATAACAAGACAGTGATCCAATAATAGTCAAACATGCCTTAATCTGCAGCCCCGTATACTTTCAGAAAGCGTAACTCAAACAAAAGAACGCAAGTCAAACGCCTTCAGTAGATTAAACAAAATAAGAATTAAATCTTTGGCCCAGCGAACAGAATGTGGACTTTACTGTAACAACAGATAGAACTTCAGCAATGAACTTTGACATAATGAAACAACTCTCAGACTTTATGAAGGTCATCTACGCAGCATGTAGCCAAATACTGCTGTACTATTATTACTGCCATCATAACTGGCTACTACGAGAAGTTACCACCAACACCCTACAAAAATACCTGTGTATCTATTTCAATCAATTCCTGTATAATAAATCATAAAACTGATCACTCGTACACGGCAAATCAGAAGATGACTTTCTTTCTACCTGTGACATCAACAAAGCACTCAGGCTTACAGTGAAATACGAACAAAATCACTCTCTACATAATACAGATCAAATACGTTCACACTGTGTGATTTAGCAAGATCAGGTGGCTCTCGTTGTCAGAGAAACATCTGCATGCACATCTTGCCGTCAACCAGCCACAAGTGTCACACAATAACTACGAAATTCCATGCATATTTCTTGTAACCAATACACACATGTGATGCAAATTCCCGAGAATGTCACAATGGGAAGAATAGGACACTACAAAGAGAGATATTTAGCCTCAAGTCAGTAAAAAATTGATGACTACAAGAATAAAGTCAGTAAAATGCTCACCATACATTCAAATAACAAGTACATAAAGTTACTGGTTTGAAAGTTTAAATCACCACAATGAAATACGAAAGAATGCTTAGCGGTGTATTAAATATGGATGAGCCAAACGCATAAAGTAGACGGAACGTGAACTGAATAGTAGGGTCATTGACAGTGTCTGGAGGAAAGTGAGACACAATGGTAAAATATACTGAAACAGTAAGGATAAGGGAAACAATCTGAAAAAAGAAGACTGCTATTAAATATTTTACTCATTGCTGCACACTGCTTTGAATCATTCAACCACCAGGATGCAACCGTCAACTGCTTAAGTATGCAGATACAGCTCCTCTTGACACGCAGAAACCCTTTTCTCTGCCTTCACTATAATCGCTGCCCTCTCGTTGGGTAAAAGACATCAACACTTCACCATGTCCTTGTGTGCAAACATCAGTCACATCCATGTTGACTGTTAAACACATCCTTTCGTCAGCTCCACAGTACACCAAAGTGGCTTTGGTGCAATTTTTTTGTAGGTTGTCTACATTCAGGAGCATTCCGAGACAAACCTATTGTTCTCCTTTGATTGATAGGTCCTTAACCTGTTGTTCTCCTAAGAGGATTATGACGCTGTGGGAATAATCTGTTCTTTTGATTGACAGTTACTCAACCTATTGTTTGGTTACAAGCTTTTTCCAAGAATCCCCCACCCCTCCCCCTCTCGTCCTCCTCCTCCCTCTCCTCCTCCCTAGTTCTCTGGGAACTCCCCTCACCAATCAAGCACACTTTTAATAAAAATTTGATTGAATAATTAATTAAATTCATCAATTAATTAACCGCTCCCGCCCAGCTGTCCCCAACCCCCTGCTCACCTGGAAGTTGGCAGGAAAGATATTCAGTTTACTGGCCGTTTGGCGATATCAATTGCCATGTATGGAATATTGCTTAAACAATTCAGAAAATGTGTGGAATATTGTTTATTTAAACAGTTTATGGGATAAGGAGTGGTGTATGAAATGTAGTTAATTCATTTATTTAAAGAATTTGGCGGGACATCCATTGCAATGTATGGAATACTGCTTAAACAATTTAGACAATGGGTGGAATATTGTTTATTTTAACAGTTTACAGGATACAAGGTGTGTATGGAATATTTAAACAATTGTGTAGCATTTTTCATTCCAATCTCATAAGGAAACATATAATTACACCATCACAAATCCCTTAAACATATCAGGAAAGCTTACTCGTGCCGCCACCCGTGCAGGCTGCCCAGAGCCAGGGTGCGCCGAAGGGACTTGGAAGCACCATAGGGTTTGCCCCAACGCTGTTAGCTGACAGCTGCCATCTCAAGTGGTCTTGTCCTGTTTCTGAATGCGTGAAACAACCTGTCAGATACCAGCACATGCAAGAAATATCCTACATCCAAAGCAAGTATCTCACTGGGAATCGATACTGATTTACTGCTGAAGTTAATAACTAACTAACTTCTAGTCGCACAATCGTGAAGTAGGGAATATAAGGTGGACGCAATAGCTGTTTCATACACACACACACACACACACACACATACACACACACACACACACACACACACACACACACACACACACACTACCGATGTCACAAAACTAGTAGTAGGCTGACTCAAAATACACTTTAAGAAATATCACTGCATACAAATGAAGAGAAAGAGAGAGGGAGAGCTGTAGTTTCTTTGGCAGGTGACATAGGAACTAGCATGGGATATTTAATTCTGCGATGTCCTCTAAACTGCCTAGGCTGCACATTCTGGTGGTACACTTAACGAAGTGCTTCACGAGTCATTACATCTGGTTTGGAATATCACATCTTGAAGATATCACAAACGTTGCCCCAGAAGATGTGTCACAGAAGTATTAATTAAAACGTTAATATAAGCATTTAAACAATTTGCTTCACAAAGTATAAAACTACTTGAAATAAAGAAAGATCGACACTGCACTGTAGATTACGTGCCTAAAAAACAGTGCTATGTTTTTGACGAGAAATTTCATTAAATAATTCAAACCTGTTATCATTTGATGTCACGATTGGAAGTGGTGACATATAAACTGTTGGCTGGAATTTCAAATTTCGACATGAGTTCATACCATCACGATTATGGAATTTCCGGCCACTCCCGGTCTGCAAAGCATATTTTCCTTTTTAAAGCGCAATTGAATTCCTAAATTGATTCTTTCTGCTACAGCAGGACGAAGGAGGGACGAGAGGGTTTACCACGTGATGGGATAGTAAGAACAGCAAATACCACTGCAAGACAGAGTCAACTGAGATGTACTGAGAAGCACTAAATACACTATCCAATCCGTAGTAAAAAGTTCTCATGGCTAGATGTCAAAGATCACTGTCAACTAGTTTTTAGAGGGACTAGAATCTCTAAATTGGTTCTTTCCACTAGATTCGGAAGGAGGAAGGATCTACTGCGTGTACGAAAGAGAAAACGGAAAATACTACTGCAAGATAGAGTGCCCTGCAGTGTATTGAGAAGCAGAAAGAACGACAAACTTCAGCCACTATTCAGACCGTACCAGTAGTTGTAATGACTAAGTGTCAGACGTCGCTGAAAACCTTGGACATCCTGCTTTCTCGTGTCCCGCTGTCCACAGGAAGTGTGCCAGTGCTCTGAGGATGGCGAAAACTATCGCCGCGGCCGTAGCCGCAGCCTCAGTCGTGGACACGCGTGCGTGCCTGGGTGCATCACCTCCAGCCATGGAGGGCATCCGATGATGATTAGAGTGGTCGGAATTCTGATATCAATACGTCCAGCGCAAACACCCGTCATTTGAATCTTCCATCACTCAACACACACGTCTGCCTCTGCCGCCGCTCACCAAGCTACGTCGTCACATCACCAGCTCCCGTTACTGTGGACAACATCAGACAGGTAAGAGCACTCTCTGTGCCTAACGCCGTTACAGCCAGAGATAATCGGTTACTTACAGTTGCCTACTTCTCAAGACCGCTACTGCAGCCAGCTGCATTGCACTGCGAAGCAATTAGCTGTGGCTTGAATGTATACAGTAGTTACAATCAATTCCATGATGTTGTAGGACCTCCCCAAGTTTAAAAAATCGCTTTCCCAATCCTAGACAGTGCAGTTGTTGACCATAAAGCTCGAACGCTCCCTGTTGTACAAGTTATTTTGGAAGACAGAAGAAATCCTAAGCATAAGCGCTTTTTCACATTACTAAGGTATCTGTACTTGTTATGAAAACCCTGTAACATTGTGGCATAGGTTACATTTCCTCTAAGTATTCTCTCATCAAGTAGAAAAAAATATTTTCTTATCTGTTACGTCGTGCATCACAGTGCTAGAAAATTAAATTCATTTTTGGTTCATGACGAAGTGCTAAGATGTACTACCTCTGTCACAGGATGCCTCCTCACTTTCGAACTCTCTTAAGGTAACCAAATGCTTCGCCACGTACGATCCTTCTGAATGTGACAGCACACGAAAGTTGTAAGTCTCAGGTTTATACTATGTATCACTTTATAAACTCGATAATACATCCGATTTTATTACGAAGGATGTCTCTCCCTGTGTAAGTGGGAGATTGAAATATTAAAATATATCGATCCAACGAAAAAAAACTCGTGTTTACCGCTTCTAGTTAAGAATCATATCTGTGGTGCCCTAGCCATCACTTTCACCTGCCCGGCGGAATGTCGTTGATATCAAGTTGTCAGGCTAATTAATTAAATTGATCGTGAGAGTCACTTTACTTGGCGAGTAATTTTTCTTTTCCAGTATTCCGATTACACTCACAGGTAATTGAAATGGGAACCCCTAGAGGGAAGATGATGTTCTTTTTGGGGAAGACGATTGAGAACCAAAACTTGAAGCTCACCACAGAAGGTGTCTACAATGGGCAACATACGTTGCACTTAAGGTCTGCGCTATTAAAAACACGATCACAACGACTACATTACTGCCGCCCTGTATTAAAGGGGTCTTGGTTCTACAAGCAGAAACAAGAGTCTCCGAGAGTGTCACACTTTCTGGTAGAAATGCTGTCTGCACTTTGGAGTCAGGCCTATCCAGTCAACGACGTATTTGCGTTAAATCCTATGGAGATGTCTTTCAATGATTACAGCGCCAGATAAACCATAGTCGTGCCACCCTCATGTCTTGAAATGAGTCACCTTTTTTGAACTTCTCTGCTGAGGATCTCATACGGCATGAACTCCAGTGCCCTCTTTGAGACCGACCCTCCGCATCTTGTAACTACTTCTCAGTTTCTGCTCCACCCTCCCGTTTTGTCCATGTGATCATCCCACTTTAAGTCTGAACTCAACAGAGTTAGGAGAATTCTATGTCTAACACCTTCTGTATCATGTGGAGAATCAGGATAAGCACAGTTAACGCGGAAGGACCGTGTTTTGACCACTCGGTGAAAATGGGAACACATTGTTGTAGTCCACCAACCGTGTACAATGTGTAAGGCCAGCGCCAAACAACGCTTTCTCCTGCAACATAAGGTAGTAGAAAACAGACAGTACTCGTGATGCTTCTTATTAGAAAAACTAGGAAGATTCCATTTTGTACACGAACTGGAAAAAGGACGACGATTTTGCTACTGCATTGCCGTACGTCACCAAAGTACAGGTAACGTAGTCTGAAGGTGATCTGCATCTATCAGAGTTCATTCATTTCTGTCACCCAAACATTCTCTCCCTCCTCGTTAGTTTCTACTATCCAGCAGAGAAAAACTGTGAACCTTAGAAACTCTGCTAATGTCATCCAGCATGGACCTTGATGAGATATTACTCGCAGATTAAAACTGTGAGAGTCATGCTTCGGTATCTCAGTTGGTAGAGCACTTGCCCGCGATAGGCAAAGGTCCCGAGTTCGAGTCTCGGTCGGGCACACACTTTTAATCTGCCAGGAAGTTTCATATCAGCGCACACTCCGCTGTACAGTGCAAATCTCATTCGAGATATTACTCTATCCCTGTCTTCTGATATATCAGAAACAATTATCCACTGCAAGTCAGCATTGCCCAAATGTAGCAATACTATTAAATACACTGATAATGATTCACTGGAGTATTTGGCTCATGATCGAAGTTAAAGTTTCGTTGTTGTACCGTAGCAGGACCGTATGGCACAAACTATCAACTGCAAGAGACGATCAACGGGTTGTTGTCTGACGCATTATTTTTTGCTGCTGTAACAATCGAAGCAGTGTATGACTACAGTCACATAAATTAGAATTATTTTGTTTTTTTCCAACATGACTTCGAGTTGTGCAGATGCTGTACACTATGGTGCTACATTCCATGTTTTGTGCCTGAACACAGCCAGCCATGTCTGTAATTACTATTCAGATAAGACTGTTCCACACCAGACCTACTCACGGTGCCCATCCAAGTGCACTAGATCTCTGCAGATGCTCTCATGTCATAGATTTTAGCAGCCCTTATTGGTGTATAGTAGATATCAGAATATTGTGATGATATGACAGATAGTTATGAAGAAGAAACTTGTGGTTCATGCATGATGGAGCTCCAGTTTGAAGCCTTTTATGCAAATCAGTTACACTATCAACTCAGAAGTATTGTTCTGGTATCTGTGGTCAGTACTAAGAAGGTATTGGCCAGAGAGAAATGATCATGAAAGATGAACACATACTTTTCTATGGCTACTGCATTTAAAACATAGTATAATGCTAGAGAGGTGCGGCTTCCGAACTATTAGTCATGTAAAATGCAACGCTGTTAGTATTCCAATGTAAGAAATATATTCTCAGAGCATAATATACATTATCCCTTCAAGTTTCTCTACGATAAACTATGGTGACTAACTGTAAAGCGATAAAGCTACTAACTTGCACACCAAATAAAGCATGGACTCTGTGTAACACGAAAACTACATAGATTTTCCGAGGAGTATGATGCCTGCTATTGGCCACAACTTGATAGGTCTTCATAAAGTGTCCTTATTGAAAGAGCGCCGGCCGCGGTGGTCTCGCGGTTCTAGGCGCGCAGTCCGGAACCGTGCGACTGCTAAGGTCGCAGGTTCGAATCCTGCCTCGGGCATGGATGTGTGTAATGTCCTTAGGTTAGTTAGGTTTAAGTAGTTCTAAGTTCTAGGGGACTGATGACCACAGCAGTTGAGTCCCATAGGGCTCAGAGCCATTTGAACCATTTGAAAGAGCATTTTATTACCAGCTGGGGTAACTGCATCGTACAAGTACAGAATTTATTATGTATTTGACCATGTGGATGTGTTTCGGTATCCTAAACCCTAAGAAGCAGTATTTATAATGTTCTTCTCTGTACTCTGTACCAATCACAACCTTGCAATGTCAGCTAGCACACAAATGCTCTATGGATTTTTAACAACGTTATACAGTATATCTATTGAGGTAATACTGGTACGTGCAAGTTGACTGCTTTCTTTGATGTTTTCCTGAAATAAAAAGCCCTTTAACTGACGTGGATCTGCTTTAAAGGATGATGGAAAGTAAACGGAGTGATCAGTTGAGATTGAGAGAGGGAAATGTTGCAGTCCATGAGTGGGAGAGAGGGAGATGTTGTTGCAGGCCATTTATCATGCATTTAATCATTCTTTTACCGTTGTTCTCTTGCAGTGTATGATTTGACTAGTATATATTGACTCGTATACAACTGTGTATCTTGCAAATGTAACGTAGAGCAATATATACATGAGATCGTTAACAACAAACGTCTCCAAAATGCAGTCATCAGAGGACTTACAACTAACGTTTGATGATGAAACAAGTCCATCCTGTTTGGTACCCTCCTCTACATGAACGAGGATGTGTACCAAGCAGTTCATTTTTCTGCCACATCTTGCCCATAAAATCGACTCTCCAGTTTCATATAGGTAAAAAGCGACTGTTACTATATTGTTCTTGTTCGCCCTATCCTTAATGCATGAAGTGGATCATCCAGGAAAGGGGACGTCTTAGGATTTTTTTAGTAGGTTGGCGTATAACATGAGCGAATATTCATACGGAAAACTGTGGAAAGAATATTGAAAATGACATAAAATCGGTAAAATTCCAGGAAAACATGAAAAACTGATGCGAGATAAGTAATGGTAAACTTCGATAAGACTGTTATATTTCATCTGTTTACTGATATCTGTGTGTAAGATGTCACTGTTTCTTCATATAATTTTTTGGATGTTGACGGTCATTTAACGGGGCTGTTCTGGACCTAATATTCACACATCAAAAAATGGTTTGCATCACCTTGGTTCCAAGAGTTCCGGAACTTGTACAGAAAATTGTAATAGAGATCAACATAAACTTCATTTCCACACTTTTTAGGACTCATGAAAACCGTACATTGCATGTTGTACTACCATACAACGAAACCTTCAGAGGTGGTGGCCCAGATTTCTGTGCACACCGGTATTTCTAATACCTAGTAACACATCCTCTTGCATTGATGCATGCCTCAGTTTGTCGTGGCATACTATCCACATGTTCATCAAGGCACTATTGGTCCAGATTGTTCCACTCCTCAACGTCTATTTGGCGTAGATCCCTCAGAGTGGTTGGTGGGACACGTCGTCCACAAACAGCCCTTTTCGATCAATCCGAGGCATTTTCGATAGGGTTCACGTCTGGAGAACATGCTGGCTACTGTAGTCCAGCGATATCATTATCCTGATGGAATTCATGCACGAGATGTGCACGATGGAGACGCGAATTATCCTCCATCAAGACGAATGCCTCGCCAATATGCTGCCGATATTGTTGCACTATCAGTCGGAGGATGGCATTCACGTATCAGACACCCGTTATGGCGCCTTCCACGACCACCATCAGCGTACGTCATCCACATAATGCCACCCCAAAACATCAGGGAACCTCCACTTTGCTGCACTCGCTAGACAGTGTGTCTAAGGCGTTAAGCCGGACCAAGTTGCCTCAAAACACGTCTCTGACGATTGTCCGACTGAAGGCATATGCGACACTCATCGGTGAAGAGAACCTAATGCCAGTCCTGAGCAGTCTATTCGGCATGTTGTTGCGCCCATGTTGCAAAGATAGACCTCGCCAAGGACGTCGGGAGTTAAGTTGCGCATCTTGCAGTCTACTGCGCACAGTTTGAGTCATAACACGATGTCCTGTGGCTGCACGTAAAGCATTATGCAACATGGAGACGTTGCTGTCAGGATTCCTCTGAGCCAAATCTATAGGTAGCGGCCATCCACTGCAATAGTAGCCCTCGAGCGGCCTGATCGAGGCATGTCATCGACAATTCCTGTCTCTCTGATCTTCTGCATGTCCGAATGACATTGCTTTGGTTCACTCCGAGACTCCTGGACACTTCCCTTGTTGAGAATCCTTCCTGGCGCAAAGTAACAATGTGGACTTAATGAAACTGCGGATAGTAACCGTCTAGGCAATGTTGAGCTACAGAAAACACGAGTCGTCTACCTGAAAGTGATTAGCTGTCGGACCCCCTCGATCTAATAGGCGCTGGTCATGCGTGGTTGCTTACATTTTAGGGCGAGTTTAGTGACATCTCTGAACAGTCAAAGAGACTGTGTCTCTGATACAATATCCATAGTCAACGTCTATTTTCAGGAGATCTGGGAACAGGGGTGATGCAAAACGTTTTTACTTGTGTGTAGTTTCCAGCCCGTAATCAGGCTTGTACTTTGTCAACAGCAGGCTAAATACACCTGTGGAAATTTATGTAATGTTAGAGTTACAAATAATTAATGTTTTCTTTGGTGTGTGTAGTAGTTTTACCATCGTACAGTTTGCCACCTAAATTTATCATAGAGAAACTTGCAGGGAGAATATGTGTCATGCACTGCGGATATATTTCTTACATTGGAATATTAACAGTGTTGCATTCTACAAGACTTATACATCGAATGCCGCAACACTTTAGCATTATTATGTGTTTTAGTGCAGGAAATTGTAGCCTTAAAAGTTTATATGTTTATGTTCCATGATCATTTCTCTCTTACCAATACCTTCTTGTTACTGACCATTGATATTAGAACAATACTTCTGAACTGACAGAGAATTGGCTTACATAAAATGTTTCAAACTAAGTCCATCTGGAGCTCCATCATGCATACAAACCACCCGCTACTTCTTCGTAACCATCCGTTATACCATCTCAACACTCTCATATCTACTACGCACCGATAAGGGGTGCTAACCTCCTCGACATGCGCGGATCTGGAGAGATCTGGTGCATTTGGATGGGTGCAGTGAGGAATATTGGTGCAGAACAGCGTTCACTGAAGAGCAGTTGTGGACTGGGATCGCTATTTCCCTTTACAAGACATGGAATGTAGTGTGTATAGTGGCATCCTACTTCTGGGCTGTGACTCTCACCTGCATAGGGATCGTAATCCTAAATTATGCACTGTCATCAAGGTGCTAGAAAAATGTAGATCAGTATAGAATGATGTCTAGCATGCTTTGGTATATATATATATATATATATATATATATATATATATATATATATATATATATATATATATATATATATCTGAGAATTAACAATGAATGGACGTACTGCACAGTCATCTATCTAAATTTGCAGTCTAGTGTGTGGTACTACAAAGAGGTGGAGGGGTGGATACGAAATGATACAGAAATTGAGAAACATGTTTCTGTGCCATTGGTCAACGTTGAAATTACAGAAAAACTAATAAAATTGCAAAAATTGATCACACTATCAACTGTAGTGCTTATTGTTGTACAGCGACAGTATCTTTTCCATCCCATCTGTCCACTGGTACGCTGTTGATTACCACTTAATGAATGATTGGCTTCATTTGTTTGAGATGAAGAGAGAGTCTTAGTGGGTGCAACAGTGAAACAGTGATCGTGTACATGACTGCAATATGAGGGAACAATAGAAATGGAAGACCTGAACATCTGCTACCATGTCAATGTGAAAGAAAACTTTAAATATAGAGGTCATCAATCATCCTGGACAGCTGTTTGGAAATGCCCCACACATGTTGCGATATCTTCCACCCTTTTTTGTCAATAGGAAGCACAACCTCTGTCTTTGATTTCAATGATGAAGTGTGTGTTGTGGAAGCAGCAGTATTAATATTTACGTATGTTATGTCCTGTTTTCTATGAGAACCAATGGTTTGAGACATGTTAATGTGGGTTTTGCATCTGATACAGACGTTGAAGTTATCATGTAAATAACCCAACGATGCCGATGTATGTAGCTGTGGTCAAACACTGCTTGGATGTGTTACAGAAGAATAAAACAATGTATCAAACAACAACACAGTGACTGTCCATTGTGATTGACGGTCTGTGGGATATGGTCCAGCTACAGTACAGGTGACAAAACTTACACTAGTCTGTGGAAACTGATTAGATCATGAGGCACCTTATCTAGGGAAGCAATATCTGTGTAGTTCATAGGATCGCCACATTTGGGCAATGCTGGCATACAGACAGAATTTGTTTTTCAATATACCGGAAGATAGGGATATCTTATCAAGTTCTGAACTGCATGACATTAGTGGAGTTTCCAAAGTTCATACTTCTTCTCTTTTGGAAGGTACAAAATAACAAGAAGGAGAGAACTTTTGGGTGATGGATATGAAAGAACGGTGACGGACACAGATCTCCTTCTGACTACAGTACCTGCAGATTGCTGAAGTACCATGATGCAGAAGCAAAATTCTCATCCTTCTTCCAGTTCCTGTATGATGTGATGTCTTCTTAATTATCCCGATAAGAAACACCACCAGAAGTGCTCATACTGTCTTTTTTTTCTACTAACTAATGTTGCAGGTGAAAGGTGGCCATACATATGCACACAGTCGGCAGAGCTATAACAACTGTTCTCGTTTCCACTTTATGGTCAAAACACAGTCCTGTTGCGTTAATTCAGCTCACCCTGTTTCTCCACAGCATGGAGAAGGTCTTACATATTGCATTCTCAGTCCTCTGTACAGTTCCGACTTAAACTGGGACGATCACGTGGACAAAGCAGCGGAGAGGGTGGGGCAGAAGCTGAGGAGTAGTTACAAGATGCAGTGTGTCTCTCTAAGAGACTGCACTGGAGTTTTTGCTGTGTGGGATCCTTAGCAGAGAGGTTCGAAAAAAGGTGACTCATTTCGAGACATAAGGGTGGCAAGAATGTGATTTAGAAGTCGCTGTAATCATCAAAAGATTGCTCCATAGGATCCAACGCAAGTATGAGGTTGAATGTATAGGCTTGATTCCAAAATGCATACAGCATTTCTACGAGAAAGCGTGACACTATCAGCGACTCTTGAGTGTACATGAAGAACCAAGAACCCTTTTTATGCAGTGTGACGGTAACATACTCTTTCTTATCACTTTTTTAATAGTGCAGTCCTTACGCGAAATGCATGTTGCAGTGGTAGAAGCCTTCTGTGATCAGCTTCAAATGTAGGTTCTCGGTAATCTTCCCCAAATACAACACTGTCTTCTCTCCAGGGATTCCCATTTAAACTACCTGGTGAGTGTAATTTGACAACAGGAAAAGAAAAATTACTCGCCGTGCAAAGTGCTCTCATGATCGGTTTAATTAATTAGCCTGACAATTTGACGAAAAGAACATGCCACCTGGCAGGAGGAAATGATAGCTAGGGTACCACAAATAAAATTCTTGACCAGGAGCGGTAAACACACGTCTTTTTCGTTGGGTCACTATATTTTAATGATATTTAAATCTCCCACCTACACAGGCAGAGACGTCGTTCGTAATAAAATCGGATTTATTATCAAGTTTACGAAGTGATAACAAAAACCTGGCACAAATTCCCTGTGCTGTCACTTTAAGAGGCTTCGTATGTGGTGAAGACTTTGGTTACCTTAAGTTATTTCTAAAGTGAGAAGACGCCCTGTGACAGAGACAGATCTTAGCACTTCATCATGAGCCAAAAATTACGTTAATGCTCCTGACCTGTGATTGTTGATGTGACAGATAAGAAAAGAATTTATTCTAGTTGATGAGAGAATACCTATAGGAAATGCAGTCTATGCCATACTGTTGTAGAAGTTTTACAACACTTAATGATACTTCAGCGAAGTGAAAAAGCTCATATGCCTCAACTGAATCTGTCTTCGAAAAAACTTGCATAACAGGGAGAAAACGGAATTTTGAGTGAGAAATTCGAGGTGTATGGTCAGCATCAGTGTCTCAGATTGGGTAAAGTAGATTTTTTAAAGTTGAGGTATCTACATCAAGATGGATAGAACTGCTGTACATATCCAAGCTGCAGCTGCTTGTTTCACAGTGCACTGTGACTTTCTGCAGCGGCAGTCACGAGGACTTGGCGCCCAGAAGCCACAGATTAGCTCAGCCTGTGATGGTCGGTTAGGTACAGAGAATGCACCAACGTGTTTGATCTTGTCCGCGGTAGTGGGGACCGGTGAAGTGACTAGCGTGCTGGGTGAGCAGCGGCAGAAGCGGATGTGTGTGACACAAGACAGAAGATTCAAATGACTGGTGTTTGCACTGGACATATTGATAACATCTGAATTACTACCACTTCAGTCGTCTGCATTGCCTCCATGAGCGAGGGTGGTGGACTCTGGTATACAGATGTGTCCACGACTGCGGATGTGGCCACACTTAGATTTCTGACCGACAGTGGTCTCTGAAATCTAGTCTGACAATTTATTACTACATAAGTGATAGCAGTTTAAGTGTGTTGTGTTTTGTGCTTGCTCTTATCTACATCTACATTTACATCTACATCCATACTCCACAAGCCACCTGACGGCATGTGGCGGAGGGTACCCTGAGTACCTCTATCGGTTCTCCCTTCTATTCCAGTCTCGTATTGTACGTGGAAGGAAGGATTGTCGGTATGCTCCTGTGTGGGCTCTAATCTCTCTGATTTTATCCTCATGGTCTCTTCTCGAGATATACGTAGGAGGGAGCAATATACTGCTTGACTCTTCGGTGAAGGTATGTTCTCGAAACTTTAACAAAAGCCCGTACCGAGCTACTGAGCGTCTCTCATGCAGAGTCTTCCACTGGAGTTTATCTATCATCTCTGTAACGCTTTCGCGATTACTAAATGATCTTATATCTCTGTGGACTCTGTTTTGCAGTGGTATTTGCTGCTGTCACGAACCCATCACATGGTAGTCCATTCCCTCCCTCCTTCTCTGTTCTGCTGTTATGGAGAGAACCAATTTACGAATTCTACAGCGCTTTATAACACAAAATATACTTACTAAACCTGTAGTGGTTCGAAATTCCATAACCATGACGGTATAAATTCATGTCGAAATTTGAAATTCTGGTTATCATTTCATACATCAATACTTCCAGTCAAAATCAAATAATAATAGGTTTGGATTATTTGATAAAATTTCTCATCAAAACGTAAACATTGTTGTTTATGTATACACGCTACTGTGCAGTGTCAATCCTTCTTTATTTTGAGTAGTTGTAAACTGTTTGAAGCAAACTGTTTAAATGCTTATATTAACGATTATTTAGTATTTCCTGTGACATCTTCTGAAGCAACATTTGTGACATCTTCAAGATGTGATATTTCGCACCAGGCTTAATAATTCGTGAAGCAGTTCATGAAATGTACCACAAGAAATTGCACCAGGAGGGCTGGCGCAGTTTAGAGTAGACAGTGTAACGATATATCTTATGCTAGTTACTGTTTTATCAGCAAAAGCAAACTATAGCTCTCTCTCTTTCTCCATACAGTGATCTTTTTAAAGTATATTTGAAGTCAGTCTGCTACTAGTTTTGTAATACTGTCAGTTTGTGTGTGTGTGTGTGTGTGTGTGTGTGTGTGTGTGTGTGTGTATGTGTGAAATAGCTACTGTGTCCACCTTATATCCCTACATCACGATTATGTGAACAGAACTTATTTTAACTTCAGCTGTATTTCAGGATCGATTGATAAGTGAGGTATTATTTTGGAAGGAAGGTATATCTGACAGGGTTGCCTATGCATGTAGAAACAGGACATGACCACTTGAGATTGCAGCCAACAGTGCACATTGGCCCAGCACGTCTGGTGGGTTTATAAGTCACTTTAATTGAAGTGTGAACCATCTTTCTGCCATAGAACCAGCACCCAGCATTATACTACTACCAGTAATGATGTAACTTACCGAATCCTCCAGAAATCATCTGAAGATGAACCTGAAAGGGTTCTAAATCCGGTTCATGTAATAAAGCATAGTTATTGAAAAAAAGTGACTGGTTCAATATACAGTCACAGTTCTAAAATATCCATAATGGATAAGCATAATAAATTGATAAGTTTTCTTGTATTGGTTAGGGGAGATCCCAGAGGCCTGGGGCAGGAAGAGGGGGAAGGGGAGGAGGAGGGGGAGGTGGGTGTTTCTTAGAAAACTACTTAACTAAATAACAGGTTAAGGACTAGTCAATCAGAAGAAGGGAGTATCCCCTGTGGTTCCTCCTAGCTGAAGATAGGTGAAGAGCCTGTCAATTGGAAAAGATCAACAGGTATGCACCTAGATGTGTATTTGCCCCTGAATGTAGGCAACCTGCACTAACAGATTGCACCAAATACGGCATAGCCCCACTACTCACCAACCTGTAGGAACTTATCATACTCGGTTCTGTTGCTACCACTTTGTTCCTGGTAGTCCGGTCACTGACCACAAAGCTCTCCCTTGCTCACTTCAGCTGCAGCAGTGGTAGCAAACATTGTATGCTCATGCAACCTGTCCTCTTGCACTGTCAGCATGATAAGGCACCAAATTGACTCACTAACCATGAGGAATACAAATGTGCTGGTACTCATGGAACAAAATAATACATTGCTTGTTCACGCCTCTCTATACTATCTGTGAATGTAGATTGTATACATGGTTACTTGCAAGGCTATATGTTTGGCCACCATTTGCAGTAGTTGATAGCTCGATGGCTTGTGTTAATGCACATCAACCGCCGATTTTAAACAGAAAAACAGTCGACACTGGTCTATAGCAGAAAACAAATACGGATTTCAACTAAAGGTGTCATATATTGTCATTTCACAACTTTTGTACAATTATGGTACTTCTTCAAACGATATTTTTTCGTTATGATGTTGACATTTTATCGTTCTATTAATTATTTTAGGACACTTCTGGCACAATTTTGTTACGTTTGTTATAAACCCCAGCTCACTTGTTTCATTTGCTGGAGTCAATATAGTTATTGCATTATTTTTATTATTATTACTGTCCTTTCCCTACACCTTTGCCTGCATCTGCCCTCAACAGACATACTGAACACACCTCCTCCTGCCCACTCTGTTTTCACCTCTTCCTCTCTATGTGCGTCCACCTCACCGTGCAGCCTCCATCTGCTTATGTCCCACCCCTACTCTCTCTTCATTGCCCCCTTTGCCTCTATTTGTCCATTTCCCCCACCCCCTCTCTCTATCTTCCTTCCCACTCCTCCTCACCACATCCTCGTCTGATCCTTCTTCCCTTCTCCCCATCTGCCACCCCCTCTTCCCTCTCCATCTTCCCACCACTCCTCTACAGCACCTGTCTGCTTAGTACAGCTCCCTCTCCATGTCTGTCCATTTCCACCACCCTCTCGTTATGATCATCGCCTTCTCTGTCCATCTCAACCTGTCCTCACCCATGCTCATTGCTGCATGTAGCTCCTGTAGTAGCTCAAGAAAACAGCCATATATAAGACATGAAAGTAGGTTAGCATTGCATTGTCATCCTATTCCAGAGTATGTAGAAAGGTTCAGGTTTCTAACTTATCAGGAAGAAAGTGTAAAATTACTTGGAAAACTTACACTGAACAAAAAGACAAGAAAGCGTCTTAATAAACATCTGTTAAAATAATTTTTTATGAGACATTAATTGTAAAATTCTTCCTAATTTCAAGCAAGCGCCGAGTCAGATTTGGAACAGGTCACAATTCTGGTACTGTCTTAGTCGTAGATTAATTTATTCACTCTTATGCGTTTCGATGTACAAAAATTAATGAATCAATTTATCTGAGACCACCACATTTCCAAAATTGTATCCTATTGATCAAAAAGTCCGTGTAGTTGTCTGTCATGTCACTATGTGCTGACTGTATAGATTAATAAATAAAACTGTAGACAGTTAGGTGTGCCACCTGCATTGATGTTTCAGTTACGAGTTTACCTTTATTTATTTACATTTAAGAAACTGTTTTTCTCTAGTCTTTACATAGATACACTGAATGGCAAAGACTGTTACTAGCAGGCTAGTATGTTATTGACTGTTTTTCAGCTCTATTTGTAGCAATATTTTGGGAAATTGTTTTGTCATTATTATAATAAGGATTGTTAGGTCTATTGGTAACTACATTAAATGTTGCTCCATATGCAGTTTCTCCTTTAATGAGTGAGGAGTTATGTAAATCAAAGTTTGTAATTAACATGTTAAGTTTTGTACAAACGGTGGAAGACAACGCATCACACACTGAAGATCACGGGAAGACAGCTGGACAGTATGTCACAGTAGGGTGCCATACCTACAGTGAAGGTCAGATCCGCAGACCAAAGACATGTTAGGAGGGAGAGAGAGAGAGAGTGGCCATGCAAGTGGTTCAACAGCCCCTACACTCACTTTTGTGGAAAGGGATTACCCACTGTTGCACCATGTCATATGGACGAGGGGCCTCGAAAACAACGGAGTCATCTCATGACGAATTTCTTGAGGGCTATAAATGTGTCAACTGTCTCACTGTTGATAATAACATGGCATTTCAGCTTGTAGATGTTCATGCAGAGGTTAGAGAACCTAACACATGGTGTTTCCAGGTCTCTGTAATGTGCGAAAGATCATGCCATGTCCTAAATTCCCCGCCACAGAGAACAGGTTCACAAGCCTGTCTCTGATAGTGTACTTGAGGTCCATAGTAGCGACTCAAGAATCAGCAGCGTCTTTCTTTCCCGGAAAGAATATGTTAGGATGGCCTTCTGTGACCTGTAGTACTGAGCCACAAAAGATAGTAAAACCATTCTCTTATGATCACTTTTTACCTTCGTTACTCTCACCAGCTCCATGCTACTAATACAGAAATTGATCATGGAAGCCTTTCTCTATGTCCAGTCATGACCCAACCATTCTGTCTGATTATGCTAACACGCCTGGTCGACCCCCTGCAAATGGAAGGATGTACCAATAATATGAACTTGATTTGGTCAACCCAGTGATGCTATGGAAGAAGACGTCGAAAGGAGGTAATGTGTGTCAATACCTCTGAAAAGAAGTACATTACCTCCCAGTGTTTATGTATCTGAGTCTGCAAACAATGATTGTGTACAATGACTTAATCGAGCTGCAGTAGTGTGAGTATGTGTTAGATTTGTGTTCTGATTCTTTTCTGTTTTTCAGCTAGACCACAACAGAAATGAATATAGATGAAAATATAAATGTAAATGAATCATATATGCTTGGTTCAACTGTTATTGTGTTTTACTTGAACTTAGTCTGTTCATATGTAGACTATATCGATATGTAGTTTACACTCCATTAGCTAATACACGCCAACAAATCTTTTACAGTGGTACACATAAAAAAAAGTGGTGGCATCTTTCACCTTTTTATGAGTTGCCTCTCACCTCTGTGTGATAATAAGTCGCCATTCCTGTAAGAAAGGACTCTCGAAGAGCCAGTAGTAGTAAAACAAAGAAAAAGCAAAAGGAGTGCATACATATTCCTAAAGCCTGCAATTAATTAAGGTGTCCTACACGACATTTAGTAATACATTGTTGTAACATCGATTTTGATCTTTTGTAACAATGAGCTGCGCTTTATCGCTTTTGATTGTTCTGAACCTGAATTTGTGCGAGCTGGTCTATCTCGTTTGTGGCAAAGGGAAGGGAGTGAGACAGAATCATAGCCTACTCTCGATGCTATTCAATCTGTAAACAGAACAAGCAGTAACAGAGGCCAAAGAAATATTTAGAGTAGGGACTGTAGTGCAAGGAAAAGACATAAAACCTTTCAGGTTTGCCGATGACATTGTAATTCTGTCAGAGGCATAAAGGGCTTGGAGGAGAAGTTGAACGGAATGGACTCTGTATTTGAAGGATGATATAAGAGGAACATCAATAAAAGCAAAACAAGGGTAATGGAATGCAGTCAGATTGAATAAGGTGATCCAAAGTGAATTAGATTAGGAAACGAAACGCTTAAAGCAGTAGGTAAGTTTGCTATTCGGGCAGCAAAGTAGCTGATGAGACTGAACTAGAGACGATATGAAGTAGACTGACAATGGCAAGAAAAGTATTTCTGAAGAAGAGATATTTGTTAACATCGAATATGGATGTAAGTATAACGAAATCTTTTCTGAAAGTAAAACTTGAACTATAATCTGTGTAGACGAATAGAGAATAGCAACTTTTGAGACTTGGTGCTACAGAAGAACAATGAATATTAGATGGGTAGATCACATAACTAATGAAGAGGTACTGAATGGAACTGAGGAGATAAGAGGGAGCGAATTGCGGGGGTAAAAGTCGATGAGGGAGACCAAGAAATGAATACAATAGACAGATTCAAAAGGATATAACTTGCAGTAGTTATTCTGAAATGAAGAGGCTCGCACAGGCTAGAGTAGGATTGAGAGCTACATCAAATTAGTCTTCAGACTGAAGACCATGTAAGTAGCGTCAGTAAAAGGTAGGTATGTGTAAGAAGCGTGAAGCGCACTTTGGATGTAACCTGGTGGCTAAAAGAGCCACGTGCACTTTGAATAAGAAAATGCTATCTTAAATTGAAATCAACGTAAAAGATTGGGTCGCCACCAACTCTAGCTACACGACAAATATGAGGTTGTGCTGAGTTGGAATTACTTAGTATATTCATAAGAAAAACTCACAAAAGAACTTAATTGTAAAGTCACTGATAAAGAAAGAAACGTGCCTGCCACAACCTTTATCAGTGCAGTTGAGCAAGTGGCCAACACGCTATCTTCTAGTGTGGCCGAAGAGATCCAAAGAGAGACCTGCAGGGCGCTCACCAAGACCAAGCCACCCAAATCCAACATTTGATGTGATGAAAGGGTGGCACTGAGGCGACTCCGGGAGGATGACAGAATTGTGGTGTTGTCCGCAGACAAGGGGAACTCCACAGTCATCCTAAAGAAAACAGAATATGACAGAAATGTGGAACAACTTCTGGAGGATCCTGCATACAGGTCAACAGCAAGCAACCTTACAGAGAAAGTGGACAAAAAGACCAGGGCTCTGTGGAAGGAGACGGGCCTGCCTGAACAAGTCATCAAGAAGCTGCGTCCCAAAGCGCCAGCACCACCTAGACTTTATAGAATCCCCAAGGTGCACAAGGATGGGGTTCCACTACGACCTATTGTCAGCAATATTGGCGCAGCAACTTACCCTACTGCGAAATACCTGAAGATGATGCTGACACCACATGTGGGTAAATGTGCACATCACATCCGGAACTCAGAGGATTTCCTGCAATGACTGGGCCAGCAACACATCACAGACACAGACATCATGATTAGTTTCGATTTGGTGTCTCTCTTCTCACGGGTACCACTGAAGGAGTCACTTGAGCTTATTGGAGAGAAGTTCGATGGGGCTCTCCTTGACCTATTCAGGCATGTACTGACCTCAACGTACTTCCTATATGGGGGTCAATTTAACGAACAAACAGAAGGAGTGGCGATGGGCAGCCCTCTATCACCATGGGTGGCCAACCTATTTATGGAAAGGTTTGAAGAGGAGGGACTCTCAACAGCCACATATCAAACCAAGTGCTTTTTTAGGAATGTGGATGATACCTTTGTCATCTGGCCCCATGGTAGAGAGAAATTAGATGAGTTCCTGCTACATCTTAACTCTTGCCATCCGAATATTCAGTTCACAATGGAAATGGAGAAGGATGGACTACTTCCATTCTTGGATGTTCTGGTGAAGAGAAAGGCGAATGGCACATTTGGACACAGTGTGTACCGTAAACTTAAGCACACTGACTTATGCCTACAAGTCAGCAGTTGCCACCATCCGGCACAGTAGAAAGGAGTGCTCAAAACACTGGTCCTCAGAGCACAAACTCTGTCAGATCCTGATAGTCTGGCCACAGAAATAGAACACTTACAATCAGTGTTCATCAGGAAGGGTACTCCTCTAGAGATATCCAGAAGGCACTTCAACCTGCCAACTGGCCAAAGGATCCAGAAGAAGAACCAGAAGAGGCAAATAAGACGGCATACCTGCCATACGCCGGACCTATCTCTGCCAAGATCAGCAGGATTTTCCAGAAAAATGACGTGAAGAGCATATTTTGCCCACCCACCAAAATTGGGGCTATGCAGGGGAATGTAAAAGATGACCTGGGGCTACGCAAGCCAGGTATTTACAATATACCATTCCAGTGTGGGATGTCATACATTGGCCAGACCACCAGAACTATCGACATCAGGTGTGCAACTAAATCAGCCATAGCAGAGCATTGTCTGGAACTTGGCCACTCAATTACAATGACACCAAGATTGTGACACAGGCCTCACGTTTTTGGGACAGTGTCATTAAAGAAGCCATGAGATTAAGGTCACAGACGATCTAATCAACCGTGACTCGGGATACCAAATCAGCACTGCCTGGAATCCAGCGTTTGAGCTTGTGAAAACTCAACGCAAGACACTCCGGGAGTAAACAAGAAATAGAAGTGGAGACCGAGAGAACAGCCGTGAGACAAGGTGTCGGACATTAGAGACCAGATCTGACACACCCCAGATCGTGAACTAGACTTCAGAAGACAGCCAGGCCGGGCGCGTACGGCGGAGGGAACACCGGCGACCAGAGAGGGACAATGTGGCCGCGTCTGGCGGGCGCGGACCTCAGTCGGAACACACGGCGCGGCGTGGACCGGTTAGGGAGCGCATAGCACGAAAAAGAAGTGGAAATCATAGTAACAGTCTTGAGATAAAGTACTCATCATCTCAGATCGGGTCTGACACACCACAGATGACAACCACAACCGTTGAAGACGGCTAAAACGGGCGCCGACGGCAGTCGGAACATCCGCGACTGGAGGGGTCCATTGAAACCGAGTCTGGCGTGCGCGGACCACAGATGGAACACTCGACTCGGCGCGGACCTATTAGGGAACGCCCAGCTCCTCTCAGGCATAAATACTGGACTCGATCGACCCCCAACCAGCAGACAGGGCCCACCACCCATCACACCGCGAACAGCAGCGGCAACAAAACCATCCCCGCCACCACCCGCAGATACATCACACTCCCCCCCTCCGCCAAAACAAACACAGGTGGGAACAAATACAGTAGAAACTCCCCCACCACAACAGGAAGTAGTTGCATCCTGTTCCCCACCACCAGAGCGATCTCCGCACCAAGCAAAGCCCACGCTCGCCGAAATAGTAAGAACAGGGCGCACCCCACCAAACTCCCCAAAACCAAAGCCCCAAAGGCCACCCACAATCCCAAAACAACAATCTGGCAGAATCCCGCCCTCCAAGGTGACTCCACATCCGCCGCTAGCCGCACCTCCCCCCATCACCTGTGTTGTAAAGGAACAGACAAGTGCGACACCTCTCCCCTCAACTTCTGCAGCGACTGAGGCTGCTCCTCCACCAGCCAGTCCTTCAATGGCAGCCGCCACAGAGCCACCAACTGCTCCTGCGGTGACAACTCAAACCAGCATCGCCAGTGACAACACCACTGCCCAGCAAAGCTTCACAGAGGACCCACAGGAACCAACACCTCAAATCTTATCACAAATCTGGCAGTTTGTCAAAAACCTTCTTCCTCAAACTTTTGTTACCAAAGTAACACAAATTATCAATCAGTTCTTAGCAGCCCCAGATCTTTTCAGTAAAGTGACACTAATAATCACAAACATCTTGCCCCTGCTCCAAAATGGCAAATGAAAACCAGCATATCACTACCGCCATCTGGAACGCTCACGGTGTTTCCCACGACCGATTTGAGCTCGAGATGTTCCTCGATGACCATGGGGTGGATGTGGCACTCCTAAACGAGACCCACCTAACCCCTGACGAGAGCTTTCGAGTCCGAAATTATGTGCTGGTCAGAAATGACCGCCCTAACAGACCAGGTGGCGGTACAGCCATTCTCATTAAAAGTCGAATATGCCACAGGATAATACAAACGCCACCACTCATAAACACAGAGGCAACAGCAGTCGAAGTTATCATTAACAACCACCCCACACTTCTGGTGGCGGCATACCACCCACCCCAAGCCAGACTGTTTCCCAGTGACCTGGACGATCTCTTGGACATAAACCACAGAACCATAATAAGATGGGACCTGAATGCCAAGCCGGGGGGTTGCCGTACTACAAACACAAGTGGCAACAAGCTACTAAGATACCTTGATAACCATCCAGCAGTAAGGGTTGTCCCAACTGATGAGCCTACTCATCTTCCCTATGACTCCAGGCGCCTGCCTGACAAATTGGACAGATTACTCTTAAAAAACGTTAACCTCAACACAACGGCAGAGGTAATCAACAGCCTAAATTCAGATCATAGCCCTGTTATTCTAAGATTTGAGGGTGACCAAGACATTCCAAGTAACAGAATAATTACAACCTACAACACAAATTGAGCGAGGTACAAGGAACTGGTCACTCTACATATACCTGACCAGGCTCCTGACATGCAGACCCCAGAAGAAATCGACCAGGCTATAACAGAGTTAACCCAAATCATCACGGCATGCGGGGAAGCATCAACCATCAAAATAACGCACAACAGCGGACGGGGCAACCTGCCCCCAGACCTTGCGCAACTAATTGCGGACAAGAACAGAACGCGCAAGAGATGGCAAACTTTTCGTGACCCCCAAGACAGGAGACGCATGTTTAGGATGGCCAGGGAAATCAAGACAAGACTTAAACTGCTACGAAGTGCTAGGTGGTAGCAAAGCCTGCAAACAGCCGAGCAAAATCCCGAAATATTCTGGGGAATTATCAGATCCAGACGGCAACCCCAAAAAGCCACCAGACCACTTCATGGGCAAAACGGTTTAGTTTATACCCCACAAGACAAAGCAACCGCCATGGCAAACACGCTCGAGCTGCAGTTCCAAGAGAATATAATCGATGAAGACGAAGAAGAAGCAGAAGCCCTGGAGCGCAGAGTTGAGCACGTCTGCACGGAGAAGAGCCAGGGCAACTGCACCGCAGCTATTTTCTTGGATATTGAAAAGGCTTTTGATCGTGTTGGGCATGACGGCTTGCTATATAAGATTTCCAAACTCAACTGCCCTCTCCACCTGCTGAAAATCATTCAGTCTTTCCTCTCTGACAGAAAATTTTACTCATACATAGAAAAGGCAAAAAGTGGCACGAAACATATAGAAGCAGGTGTCCCACAGGGATCCGTGCTTGGCCCCCTCCTATATCTTCTGTATACCAATGACATCCCAAAAGAGCCGGGTGGAAATATAGCCTTATACGCCAATGATACAGCACTCTATCTCAGTGGCAGGAACATTAATTACCTAACCTACAGCCTACAACGACATCTCAACAAAGTTACAAACTGGTGCAACATCTGGAAAATAAAAATAAATGCCAACAAATGTCAAACAATCCTATTTTCTCATAAAATCATGAAACACATAATAAACATCACTTACAATGAACAGATACTTCCATGGAAAATGTAATCACATACTTAGGACTAAGAATGGACAAAAACCTTACATTCAAGCATCACATCAGAGAGGCTAGGAACAAAGGCTCCGCCTGTCTCTACCAACTATACCCATTATTAAAGGGAATGGGATTGTCCATATCAGCAAAGCTCAGAATCTGGAAAACAATAGTCCTGCCTGTCATCCTCTACGGCTCTGAAGTGTGGAGCATGGCAGCAGACACTAATCTAGCCCAACTGGAGGTCGTCCAAAATAAAACCTTAAGAATTATTGCAGACGTACCAAGACTGACCAGCAATGAGGAAATCAGGGCATTGCTAGGGCAACCCTCTTTCTATCACATAATGAAGCAAAAATCACAAACATTCTATGAATCATCTCATTCATCACCATACCAGCTCATCAATAAACTGTGACGGCACCCTCACCCTCAACTCAGAGCTCCAATCAACACACTCCATCGCCACTACAGGCGGTAACCATCTTCTTATCCTCATAAAACAGGATACTCATCTCCACCTCTATCAACGTAATCATCACTAACATCATCCACCCGGGGTGACAATCTACACACAAGCCATATTCGAACTCATAGGATCATTTCGTGAGACAGAGCGTTGAAAGAACGCTGGCTCTCCAAAACTAACATGGGTGCAAACCCAGCCATCTCATCTCCAAGGACCAGTCTCAGGTAGCACCTGAAGAAGACAGCGAGGCACACTGTTGAAATATCGTGCGAGAACGGCGCGAACATCTGGCTGGATTCCCGAATACCCAAGATGTCAACAGATCGGCGGGAAAGCATGAAGAATTACATAAGAAGGAATGTAATTATTAATATGATCCAGTCATTGTTCACGGTAATCAAATAATGAATAAAGTAAAGAGTGTGTGAACACTGTGCATCAGTGCACCTTGCAGCAACATTCTTGCAAGCAAGATCTATTCCAAAGCATTTGTTTTAAATAAAAAGGGACGCTAATTGTTGGACCTGTGAGCATGGAAACGCTATGGATGGGCTAACAAGGAAAACTACAAGGTAAATGGTGCAGGTAACGGAGACGTAGCATCGGTACACTGGAAAAGATTGGAGAAAAATAATACATTCCTTAAAACATTGATGTAATGCATCTATATACTGCTGTTGCCTGGTAACTAAGTACAATTGCTTCTGAAACGCTATACGTCACACAACAGACTCTTCTTCCCACGTGGTTCGCGGAGACACAATTTCTACGTATCGTGGACAGATTTTATGAGACAAAAGAATTCACAAAGAAGCAAAAATTACCAAGATTAGGAAAATATTGGAATGCATTCACACGCAGTTGCAGATATACAAACAGTCACAGTGAACCAAGTGCGCTTCAACATATGCAACAGCTTTCTGCTAACTTTATCTTACAGATCAATTTCTCGTCTGCATTAGGAATCAAACTGAAAGTCTGCAAAAGCCTTGCATTCCTTGCCGCGACCCAGCAAATCAATCTTTATAAGATCAAACGCAAGACCAAATGCTAAAAGCTGCCCTCTCACTACGAGACAACGCGCCACGAGGTTAAATCAACTCACCCTTCTTCGAAGAGACCACGGCGAGCTGGAACCAGACTGGCCCTCTCACACACATCACGTCTCCCACGCGACTCCGTGGCCAGGAAAACCCCCGCCACAAACCCAACGCCGGTAACTTCCACACAAGGGAAGCAAACCCCTTTGCCTACCTGTAATCTACCAGGGTTGGCCATTCTTTACGACTACCGCTGATTTTCTGCAGTGGTCGAAACAACTGTACAGCAAAATGAAACACACCCACATTCATTCACTCACGCATGCCAGAGAGTTCCGTATCCTTGGAACGTAAATAAAACGATAATGAAAGTAAATGACAGGACCCTTTCAACCACAATAGCAACAGTTCTGGCCCCTAGGACTGTTCCTTATGAAGAGCATCACAACGTTTCCACATGCTCCAGTGTCTGGTGCATTACCCAGTCTGAATTTTGAGTTATTTTCTTGCCTCTCCTGATTTTAATACTGTGCGCAAACACCCTTTCTCCACGCAAAACGAAAGATCTGTACTACCATTTTTGTTGTTTGCCTTTCATTTACATCTTCGTGTGTTGCCTTGCTTTGATGCAGAAATTTGCTCAGCAAGTGACAAGCTCTTGCTCATTGCAACTGAAAGATGTTTTTTTTATTTACATGAACAATTACAGAGCTAATTTTGTAGAATTTGTCATGATATTGACTCGCAGGGACTGGTCGCTTCGGAACATCGTGGAAATGCAAAGTAGTCTCATGTCTGTTAAAGTATATCTGAGACATTGCCTGTTGTACTAGCTCAGCATCAATAACATTATTCCAGATGTCAGGAACAGCGGTAGAGGGAGTCAAGGAGGTAAATATTCATATGCCTACAAGTTTATCAATATTATAAAAATTGCAGTAAAACTTTTTTTGGGTTTCTCTGTGTGCTGTAAAGAATAGGCCCATTTGCCATTTTGTCATTAATTATTCTTCAGTAAAGATATATAAAAAAACTGATACTACGTAGACAACTCGAGCACTGATAGGGGCTGTGAGGTATTTCCTTGGAATTAAAAAAGCTAATTTCCAAATGAGGCACCTTTTATAATTATTTCATTTTGTGTAGCTTTGGGCGTATTTCAAGTAATACCGGTGTACAACTAGCATATTCATTATCATCATTCAGCAAAAAATTATTTGAATTGTATGTAATCCCCACAGAAGTCACTGGCTCGTTATCACTATCTGCAGATTCCATTAATTTATATTTATAGTAGGATGTTCTTTTGAATCGTCATCCTAAGGCTGTAAACTATTTATAAGTCATCACTTAACATCGTCCTTTTTCAAATTATGAGAATGACTCCATTACAACACTCGATCTAGCACGAGAAACTAGAGTAAGCCAGAATTAAAGACACACTAATTTGCTACCTAGTTTGAGTAGGAGCATTACTACACACTACTGCACATATTCAAACAAAAATTGATTCATGTAGTACTTACGTATCTGTTATCAGAAGTACAAGGTGAACTAAGCAGCATATTTTCCAAAGCAAGCGCTATACATTTTTTATGTTCACGAGCCATTGCTTGCAACTACTAACAATCACCATCAAATGAGAGCAATGTGTGGAAGGCTGACAATGCTACACAGAGGAACACACACTGTTCTAGTGTCAGAGTTTTTTCAGTTACATCTACATCCACATCTACATTTATACTCCGCAAGCCACCCAAAGGTGTGTGGCGGAGGGCACTTTACGTGCCACTGTCATTACCTACCTTTCCTGTTCCAGTCGCGTATGGTTCGCGGGAAGAACGACTGCCGGAAAGTCTCCGTGCGCACTCGAATCTCTCTAATTTTACACCCGTGATCTCCTCGGGAGGTATAAGTAGTAAGGGGAAGCAACATATTCTATACCGCATCCAGAAACGCACCCTCTCGAAACCTGGGCAGCAAGCTACACCGCGATGCAGAGCGCCTCTCTTGCAGAGTCTTTCACTTGAGTTTGCCAAACATGTCCATAACGCTATCACGCTTACCAAATAACCCTGTGACGAAACGCGCCACTCTTGTTTGGAACTCCTCTATCTCCTCTGTCAACCCGACCTGGTATGGATCCTACAATGATGAGCAATATTCAAGCATTGGTTGAAAGAGTGTTTTGTAAGCCACCTCCTTTGTTGATAGACTACATTTTCTAAGGACTCTCCCAATGACTATCTTGACGGGAAGTAAGATATTTTGCTATCACATAAGCTCAAACCTTTTCAGTTTCTTAGCTAAATTAGGATGCAGAGTGCATGTACATGTGTATTGAATGAATTACTCCTACAAAATGTACCCATAGCATGCAGCTACATGTGACGTGTTGAGAGGATATTGGTTTCAGTTTTTTTTTTTTTTGTTAGTTTATGGCAAACCCCTATGTGATTATCCAGCTGCTCTGGGGGGAAGCCTGTGTCACTATGAAATATGCGCTAAAGTTAATCAGATCGGGGTTTGGTTCACTTGTGCCTCAGGTATCTTCTAAAGGAGACTGTTTTAGGGCATTAAGACCGGGGTTTATAGTATTTTATGAACCGATACGTTATAATTTAAAGTAATGGGAGAATACCAACTTTGATTTTGAAAAGGAACAAGAGACGCCATCGGCATAATGAGGATCTTGTCGGAGAGAGTTTGGCTCTTAACGAAGAAGTTTGCACTTTATTTATAGACTCGCAAAGACATCGTGAGAATCAACTGGACAAAACTGATTAACATCCTTAAGGAGCTCGGAATCAGCTGGAAAGACCGGAGACTAATTCTTATCTTGTACCTGCAACAAAGATTAAAGATGTGACCAACTACGGAGAAACAATCGGCGTGGAAATAGAAAGAGGATGTTGTCTATCGCAAAGTGTCTTATACTGTTCGGAGAGTCGCTGGCGAGGGAAACTTTGAAATGATGCGGAAATTTGATGACAGGAGGACGAATCGTCTACACAGTCAAGTACGCTGACGACCTGATAGCGCTCTCCAAAAATGAAAGACAAATGCACCACACGGTGAAAACTGGAAAGAAGTAGGGCATGGAAATCATCATCGATAAATTAAAAATAATGCGGATACTAAAACAGGAGAAACGTTTGAGGGTAACTGCCGATATTTTTAACTATGGTCGTGGGATTCGGCTTTTCCATTGATGATGTCAAATTAAGCACCTGTCAGGCGACAATATTCAACATTATTTTATTAGGCGACCAGTTTCGACGCTTTGTTACGCGATCTGCGGCCCTTGAGATACGTATAAGAATAATCTACCTCACTTGTTATCTAAGTAGGGGCCACCAATAGTGGCATTAGTTGATACCTACTTGCTACAGTGACCCCTTCAAACGTCACCCGGCGGGTAATGTTTGAAGAGGTCGAACAGAGGCCTGCAGCTGGCGTAATAAAGCTCCGAAATTGGTTGCCTAATTAAATAAGGTTGAAAACGGACGGCTGAAAGGTGATTTATTTGACAGAACTATAAGTGGTGAACGTAAAGCAGTTTAAGTACTTGGGAAGATTCTGGCTAAGAATGCACAATGTATAAATGAAACTGGAGCAAGGATCACCATGGATAAAGCAGCATTCATCAAGAAGAGGGAACTGTTGTCCAGCAAGTTGATCTCTGCACTGAACAGAGACGCAGATCACAGAAGATAATGAAGCAAAAACACATAAACAGCTTTAGTTGTGATGCTGCAGAAGACTACAGAAGCTCAAGTGGACAGATCGGATGACAAACGACGCTGTGCTGTGAAGAGTAGGAGAGAACTTGCGAGGTGTCGGGGCTAGCAGTGTTTTAACACTAAATTCTTCTTGAATCTTCATATGGAAATGGTGCTCTAAGCCTTCCCCTTTCTAACTCCGACTTTGCTATTGCACATGGATTAAGAAGAAATGCGAACTGACTGTAATCGACCCTGCAAGAGGAGAAGAAAAAGAGTTTGGCACCTGCAATAATTTAATTTGATAGAAGTTAATTTGGTAAAGGAAAGTTTCATTAAAGTAGGGAGAAATGAAAGATTTGCTCTACCGATCTACAGAATGCAAGTACTATTCAAAATAACAATTGAATTTATTATGACTACACTCAAAGTAATAAACAAATCACATTTAAAATACGTCAACTTGGATACTCAAATAAATGCTGTGAAGGTGAACTACATTGTGACATTTATGACCAAGTGGTATGTGGAGCCAATTCCTTGCAACTCAAATCTTAAGAGAAACACACAGCCAACCCAACATTAATTGCTGCTACAGTAGTGAGAACTCAGGCAATGAACATTCAAGGAAGAAGCACGTTAGAGAAAACGGGAACAGGGGCGCTCTGCTGAGCTACGATTACCACATAGGAAAATTCCCTAATTTGCCGGTGCTGTGGACATACATTACAAAGCTGTATTCTTAACTGCAAGGACACGACCTGGCGTACCGGAGGCGATGGCTTGTTGCTTCGACGTTCCGTCATGGTGATGATAATGTCGCCAGTATAGCCCGAAACAAAGTATCCTGGTCTGGTTGTTCCAGACTAAAGACTTCTTAGCAACACAAATGCGCCACTGAGGGAGACGAAGAAGGCTCACCACACCATCACTGACGGTACAGTGATTGATTTTAACAAGCGGCGTGACACAGTAACTTCGACACAGTCAACTCTAGCCAAAACTGCTCAAGAAGAACTAAGTAGGCCGCTTGTACGCAGAACGCTCAATTGCCGACTGTACTCGGAAAATTACGTTGAAGTCGAAACTTCAGCAACTTCGTCAAACAGTACAATTAAATGAAAGTGTATTAGACAGCCAACGGAAGGCAGGCTGTCCAGCGCAGCGAGAGCTCAATCTTGTAACCTACTCCGACCGAAAGGCGAGAGACGATTCTACCAAGAACACACCGTACATTCCCGCCCCCATGACAGTGACCGTGGTTAAACGTGCCAATCAGCAACTCAAAAACCAGTGGAAAATTTCACTCTATTGCCGAAGCACTACTACTCCACCAATGGAGATACTTGGCACCAATTTCTGCGCCGATATTGCTACGTCACGGAGCTATCCCCTGGCCAAGCCAATCACATTTATGATTTTGCAGGAAACGTGCGAATTTTCCCTCCAAGATTGCCTGGGAACACGGGTCATTCCCACGCCTCGCTGGTAACCCGTCAGAAAGTGTTTTCACTAAGTTTCTGCAAAGTAACGGTATCTCTAACCCCAGCGGCTCCTTCATTCAGGTCCCTGTGGCGTGTCGCCCCCCCCCCCCCCCCCACCGCTCTTATGACAATGTTGGCGTCTGGACAGCATTCACTCGATTCTCTCACACCCGTCGGCATAACCCTTTCAAGGTCAGCAGAACCCGCCTGTCACCGGACCACCCGGGTGACGAGAGACGCTGTGTGGGAAGTACCCGTGTGAAGGAATAGCAACTTTTCACCACATGCAATTAGAGAGGAAAATATTCATATCTTCTGACTTCTCAATACTAGCATGGTAATGACCAAACTCGGCTATACTTCCCCAAATCGAATTGCTGAGAGTAAGATATAAATATGAGAGGGGCAAGTCATTGTGTGGATCGTAAAGGCATGCCACCTCTCAAACTTTTCCGATTAAAGTTCTTCAGAAGAAGGACAACAGGATCGTTCGCGTACTTAGACACTAGGGGCACATTTACGACGTCACAAATTCCCTGTGCTGTCACTTTAAGAGGCTTCGTATGTGGTGAAGCCTTTGGTTACCTTAAGTTATTTCTAAAGTGAGAAGACGCCCTGTGACAGAGACAGATCTTAGCACTTCATCATGAGCCAAAAATTACGTTAATGCTCCTGATCTGTGATTGTTGATGTGACAGATAAGAAAAGATTTTATTCTAGTTGATGAGAGAATACCTATAGGAAATGCAGTCTATGCCATACTGTTGTAGAAGTTTTACAACACTTAATGATACTTCAGCGAAGTGAAAAAGCTCATATGCCTCAACTGAATCTGTCTTCGAAAAAACTTGCATAACAGGGAGAAAACGGAATTTTGAGTGAGAAATTCGAGGTGTATGGTCAGCATCAGTGTCTCAGATTGGGTAAAGTAGATTTTTTAAAGTTGAGGTATCTACATCAAGATGGATAGAACTGCTGTACATATCCAAGCTGCAGCTGCTTGTTTCACAGTGCACTGTGACTTTCTGCAGCGGCAGTCACGAGGACTTGGCGCCCAGAAGCCACAGATTAGCTCAGCCTGTGATGGTCGGTTAGGTACAGAGAATGCACCAACGTGTTTGATCTTGTCCGCGGTAGTGGGGACCGGTGAAGTGACTAGCGTGCTGGGTGAGCAGCGGCAGAAGCGGATGTGTGTGACACAAGACAGAAGATTCAAATGACTGGTGTTTGCACTGGACATATTGATAACATCTGAATTACTACCACTTCAGTCATCTGCATTGCCTCCATGAGCGAGGGTGGTGGACTCTGGTATACAGATGTGTCCACGACTGCGGATGTGGCCACACTTAGATTTCTGACCGACAGTGGTCTCTGAAATCTAGTCTGACAATTTATTACTACATAAGTGATAGCAGTTTAAGTGTGTTGTGTTTTGTGCTTGCTCTTATCTACATCTACATTTACATCTACATCCATACTCCACAAGCCACCTGACGGCATGTGGCGGAGGGTACCCTGAGTACCTCTATCGGTTCTCCCTTCTATTCCAGTCTCGTATTGTACGTGGAAGGAAGGATTGTCGGTATGCTCCTGTGTGGGCTCTAATCTCTCTGATTTTATCCTCATGGTCTCTTCTCGAGATATACGTAGGAGGGAGCAATATACTGCTTGACTCTTCGGTGAAGGTATGTTCTCGAAACTTTAACAAAAGCCCGTACCGAGCTACTGAGCGTCTCTCCTGCAGAGTCTTCCACTGGAGTTTATCTATCATCTCCGTAACGCTTTCGCGATTACTAAATGATCTTATATCTCTGTGGACTCTGTTTTGCAGCGGTATTTGCTGTTGTCACGAACCCATCACGTGGTAGACCATTTCCTCCCTCCTTCTCTGTTCTGCTGTTATGGAGAGAACCAATTTACGAATTCTACAGCGCTTTATAAGAGAAAATATACTTACTAAACCTGTAGTGGTTCGTAATTCCATAACCATGACGGTATAAATTCATGTCGAAATTTGAAATTCTGGTTATCATTTCATACATCAATACTTCCAGTCAAGATCAAATGGTAATAGGTTTGGATTATTTGATAAAATTTCTCATCAACACGTAAACATTGTTGTTTATGTATACACGCTACTGTGCAGTGTCAATCCTTCTTTATTTTGAGTAGTTGTAAACTGTTTGAAGCAAACTGTTTAAATGCTTATATTAACGATTATTTAGTATTTCCTGTGACATCTTCTGAAGCAACATTTGTGACATCTTCAAGATGTGATATTTCGCACCAGGCTTAATAATTCGTGAAGCAGTTCATGAAATGTACCACAAGAAATTGCACCAGGAGGGCTGGCGCAGTTTAGAGTAGACAGTGTAACGATATATCTTATGCTAGTTACTGTTTTATCAGCAAAAGCAAACTATAGCTCTCTCTCTTTCTCCATACAGCGATCTTTTTAAAGTATATTTGAAGTCAGTCTGCTACTAGTTTTGTAATACTGTCAGTTTGTGTGTGTGTGTGTGTGTGTGTGTGTGTGTGTATGTGTGAAATAGCTACTGTGTCCACCTTATATCCCTACATCACGATTATGTGAACAGAACTTATTTTAACTTCAGCTGTATTTCAGGATCGATTGATAAGTGAGGTATTATTTTGGAAGGAAGGCATATCTGACAGGGTTACTCATGCATGTAGAAACAGGACATGACCACTTGAGATTGCAGCCAACAGTGCAAATTGGCCCAGCAGGCCTGGTGGGTTTCTAAGTCCCTTTAATTAAAGTGTGAACTATCTTTCTGCCATAGAACCAGCACCCAGCATTATGCTACTACCAGTAATGATGTAACTTACCGAATCCTCCCGAAATCATCTGAAGATGAACCTGAAAGGGTTCGAAAACCGGTTCATGTAATAAAGCATAGTTATTGAAAAAAAGTGACTGGTTCAATATACAGTCACAGTTCTAAAATATCCATAATGGATAAGCATAATAAATTGATAAGTTTTCTTGTATTGGTTAGGGGAGATCCCAGAGGCCTGGGGCAGGGAGAGGGGGAAGGGGAGGAGGAGGGGGAGGTGGGTGTTTCTTAGAAAACTACTTAACTAAATAACAGGTTAAGGACTAGTCAATCAGAAGAAGGGAGTATCCCCTGGGGTTCCTCCTAGCTGAAGATAGGTGAAGAGCCTGTCAATTGGAAAAGATCAACAGGTATGCACCTAGATGTGTATTTGCCCCTGAATGTAGGCAACCTGCACTAACAGATTGCACCAAATACGGCATAGCCCACTACTCACCAACCTGTAGGGACTTATCATACTCGGTTCTGTTGCTACCACTTTGTTCCTGGTAGTCCGGTCACTGACCACAAAGCTCTCCCTTGCTCCCTTCAGCTGCAGCAGTGCTAGCAAACATCGTACGCTCATGCAACCTGCCCTCTTGCACTGTCAGAATGATAAGGCACCAAAAAGACTCACTAACCATGAGGAATACAAGTGTGCCGGTACTCATGGGACAAAATAATACATTGCTTGTTCACGCCTCTCTATACTATCTGTGAATGTAGATTGTATACGTGGTTACTTGCAAGTCTTATGTTTGGCCACCATTTCCAGTAGTTGATAGCTCGATGGCTTGTGTTTATGTACATCAACCGCCGATTTTAAACAGAAAAACAGTCGAAACTAGCCTATTGCAGAAATTAATAAGGATTTCAACCAAAGGTGTCAAAAGATGTCATTTCACAACTTTTGTACAATTATGGTACTTCTTGATACGAAATTTTTTCGTTATGATGTTGACATTTTATGGTTCTATTAATTCTTTTACGACATTTCTAGCGCAATTTTTTTACGTTTGTTATAAACCCCAGCTCACTTGTTTCATTTGCCGGAGTCAATGTAGTTATTGCATTATTTTTATTATTGTTATTATTGTTACTGTCCTTTCCCTACAGCTTTGGCTGCATCTGCCCTCAACAGACATACTGAACACACCTCCTCCTGCCCCCTCTGTTTTCACCTCTTCCTCGCTATGTGCGTCCACCTCACCATCCAGCCTCCATCTCCTTATGTCCCACCCCTACTCTCTCTTCATTGCCCCCTTTGCCTCTATTTGTCCATTTCCCCCACCCCCTCTCTCTTTCTTCCTTCCCATTCCTCCTCACCATATCCTCCTCTGATCCTTCTTCCCTTCTCCCCATCTGCCACCCCCTCTTCCCTCTCCATCTGCCCACCACCCCTCTACAGCACCTGCCTGCTTAGTACAGCTCCCTCTCCATGTCTGTCGATTTCCACCACCCTCTCGTTATGATCATCGCCTTCTCTGTCCATCTCAACCTGTCCTCACCCATGCTCATTGCTGTATGTAGCTCCTGTAGTAGCTCAAGAAAACAGCCATATATAAGACATGAAAGTAGGTTAGCATTGCATTGTCATCCTATTCCAAAGTATGTAGAAAGATTCAGGTTTCTGACTTATCAGGAAGCAAGTTTAAAATTACTTGGAAAACTTACACCGAACAAAAAGACAAGAAAGCGTCTTAATAAACATCTCTTAAAATAAATTTTTATGAGACATTAATTGTAAAATTCTTTCTTATTTGAAGCAAGCGCCGAGTCAGATTTGGCACAGGTCACAATTCTGGTACTGTCTTAGTCGTAGATTAATTCATTCATTCTTATGCGTTTCGATGTACAAAAATTAATGAATCAATTTATCTGAGACCACCACATTTCCATAATTGTATCCTATTGATCATAAAGTCCGTCTAGCTGTCTGTCATGTCACTATGTGCTGACTGTATAGATTAATAAATAAAACTGTAGACAGTTAGGTGTGCCACCTGCATTGATGTTTGAGTTACTAGTTTACCTTTATTTATTTATCTATTTATTTATTTATCTTTAAGAAACTGTTTTTCTCTAGTCTGTACAATGATCCACTGAATGTCAAAAACTGTTACTAGCAGGCTAGTATGTTATTGACTGTAATTCAGCTCTATTTGTAAGAATATTTTGGGAAATTGTTTTGTCATTATTGTAATAAGGATTGTTAGGTCTATTGGTAACTACATTAAATGTTGCTCCATATGCAGTTTCTCCTTTAATGAGTGAGGAGTTATGTAAATCAAAGTTTGTAATTAACATGTTAAGTTTTGTACAAACGGTGGAACACAACGCGAATACACACTGAAGATCACGGGAAGACAGCTGGACAGTATGTCACAGCAGGGTGCCACACCTACAGTGAAGGCCAGACCCGCAGACCCTAGACATGTTAGGAGGGAGAGAGAGAGAGAGTGGCCATGCGAGTGGTTCAACAGCCCCAACACTCACTTTTGTGGAAAGGGATTACCCACTGTTGCACCATGCCATATGGACGAGGGGCCTCGAAAACAACGGAGTCATCTTATGATGAATTTCTTGAGGGCTATAAATGTGTCAACTGTCTCACTGTTGATAATAACATGGCATTTCAGCTTGTAGATGTTCATGCAGAGGTTAGAGAGCCTAACACATGGTGTTTCCAGGTCTCTGTAATGTGCGAAAGATCATGCCATGTCCTAAACTCCCGTGGCCACAGAGAACAGGTTCACAAGCCTGTCTCTGATAGTGTACTTGAGGTCCATAGTTGCGAACTCAAGAGTCAGCAGGCGTCTTTCTTTCCTGGAAGGAATGCATTAGGATGGCCTTCTGTGACCAGTAGTACTGAGCCACAAAAGATAGTAAAACCATTCCCTTATGATCTCTTTTTGCCTTCATTACTCTCACCAGCTCCATACTACTAATACAGAAATTGATCATGGAAGCCTTTCTCTATGTCCAGTCATGACCCAACCATTCTGTCTGATTATGCTAACACGATGACAAGACGCCTGGTCGACCCCCTGCAAATGGAAGGATGTACCAATAATATGTACTTGATTTGGTCAACCCAATGATGCTATGGAAGAAGAAGTACATTACCTCCCAGTGTTTATGAATCTGAGTCTGCAAACAATGATTTTGTACAATGACTTAATGGAGCTGCAGTAGTGTGAGTATGTGTTAGATTTGTGTTCTTATTCTTTTCTTTTTTTTCCGCTAGACAACAACAGAAATGAATATACACTCCTGGAAATTGAAATAAGAACACCGTGAATTCATCGTCCCAGGAAGGGGAAACTTTATTGACACATTCCTGGGGTCAGATACATCACATGATCACACTGACAGAACCACAGGCACATAGACACAAGCAACAGAGCATGCACAATGTCGGCACTAGTACAGTGTATATCCAACTTTCGCAGCAATGCAGGCTGCTATTCTCCCATGGAGACGATCGTAGAGATGCTGGATGTAGTCCTGTGGAACGGCTTTCCATGCCATTTCCACCTGGCGCCTTAGTTGGACCAGCGTTCGTGCTGGACGTGCAGACCGCGTGAGACGACGCTTCATCCAGTCCGAAACATGCTCAATGGGGGACAGATCCGGAGATCTTGCTGGCCAGGGTAGTTGACTTACACCTTCTAGAGCACGTTGGGTGGCACGGGATACATGCGGACGTGCATTGTCCTGTTGGAACAGCAAGTTCCGTTGCCGGTATAGGAATGGTAGAACGATGGGTTCTATGACGGTTTGGATGTACCGTGCACTATTCAGTGTCCCCTCGACGATCACCAGAGGTGTACGGGCAGTGTAGGAGATCGCTCCCCACACCATGATGCCGGGTGTTGGCCCTGTGTGCCTAGGTCGTATGCAGTCCTGATTGTGGCGCTCACCTGCACGGCGCCAAACACGCATACGACCATCATTGGCACCAAGGCAGAAGCGACACTCATCGCTGAAGACGACACGTCTCCATTCGTCCCTCCATTCACGCCTGTCGCGACACCACTGGAGGCAGGCTGCACGATGTTGGGGCGTGAGCGGAAGACGGCCTAACGGTGTGTGGGACCGTAGCCCAGCTTCACGGAGACGGTAGCGAATGGTCCTCGCCGATACCCCAGGAGCAACAGTGTCCCTAATTTGCTGGTAAGTGGCGGTGCGGTCCCCTACGGCACTGCGTAGGATCCTACGGTCTTGGCGTACATCCGTGCGTCGCTGCGGTCCGGTCCCAGGTCGACGGACACGTGCACATTCCACCGACCACTGGCGACAACATCGATGTACTGTGGAGACCTCACGCCTCAAGTGATGAGCAATTCGGCGGTACGTCCACCCGGCCTCCCACATGCCCACTATACGCCCTCGCTCAAAGTCCGTCAACTGCACATACGGTTCACGTCCACGCTGTCGCGGCATGCTACCAGTGTTAAAGACTGCGATGGAGCTCCGTATGCCACGGCAAACTGGCTGACACTGACGGCGGCGGTGCACAAATGCTGCGCAGCTAGCGCCATTCGACGGCCAACACCGCGGTTCCTGGTGTGTCCGCTGTGCCGTGCGTGTGATCATTGCTTGTACAGCCCTCTCGCAGTGTCCAGAGCAAGTATGGTGGGTCTGACACACCGGTGTCAATGTGTTCTTTTTTTCATTTCCAGGAGTGTAGATGAAAATATAAATGTAAATGAATCATGTATGCTTGGTTCATCTGTTATTGTGTTTTACTTGAACTTACTCTGTTCATATGTAGACTATATCGATATGAAGTTTACACTCCATTAGCTAATACACCCCAACAAATCTTTTACAGTGGTACACATAAAAAAAAACGTGGTGGCATCTTTCACCTTTTTATGAGTTGCCTCTCACCACTGTGTGATAATAAGTCGCCATTCCTGTAAGAAAGGACTCTCGAAGAGCCAGTTGTAGTAAAATAAAGAAAAAGCAAAAGATGTGCATACATATTCCTAAAGCCAGCAATTAATTAAGATGTCCTACACGACATTTAGTAATACATTGTTATAATATCGATTTTGATCTTTAATAACAATGAGCTGCGCTTTAACGCTTTTGATTGTTCTGAACCTGAATTTGTGCGAGCTGTTCCAGGACCAATGTGGCAAAGGGAAGGGAGTGAGACAGAATTACAGCCTACCCTCGAAGCTATTCAATCTGTAAACAGAACAAGCAGTAACAGAGGCTAAAGAAATATTTAGAGTAGGAACTGTAGTGCAAGGAAAAGACATTAAACCTTTGAGGTATGCCGATGACATTGTAATTCTGGCAGAGGCATAAAGGGCTTGGAAGAGAAGTTGAACGGAATGGACTCTGTACTTGAAGGATGATATAAGAGGAACATCAATAAAAGCAAAACAAGGGTAATGGAATGCAGTCAGATTAAATAAGGTGATCCAAAGTGAATTAGATTAGGAAACGAAACACCTAAAGCAGTAGGTAATTTTGCTATTCGGGCATCAAAGTAGCTGATGAGACTGAACTAGAGACGATATGAAGTAGACTGACAATGGCAAGAAAAGTATATCTGAAGAAGAGATATTTGTTAACATCGAATATGGATGTAAGTACAACGAAATATTTTCTGAAAGTAAACGAAAAGAGAATAGCAACTTTCGAGACTTGGTGCTACAGAAGAACAATGAAGATTAGATGGGTAGATCACATAACTAACGAAGAGGTACTGAATGGAACTGAGGAGACAAGAGGGAGCGAATTGCGGGGGTAAAAGTCGATGAGGGAGACCAAGAAATGAATACAATAGACAGATTCAAAAGGATATAACTTGCAGTAGTTATTCTGAAATGAAGAGGCTCGCACAGGCTAGAGTAGGATTGAGAGCTACATCAAATTAGTCTTAGGACTGAAGACCATGTAAGTAGCGTCAGTAAAAGGTCGCTATGTGTAAGAAGCGTGAAGCGTACTTTGGATGTAACCTGATGGCTAAAAGAGCCACGTGCACTTTGAATAAGAAAATGCTATCTTAAATTGAAATCAACGTAAAAGATTGGGTCGCCACCAACTCTAGCCACACGACAAATAAGAGGTTGTGCTGAGTCGGAATTACTTAATTTATTCATAAGAAAAACTCACAAAGGAATTTAATTGTAAAGTCACTGATAAAGAAAGAAACGTGCCTGTCACAGCCTTCGTCAGTGCAGTTGACCAACTGGCCAACACGCTATCTTCTAGCGTGGCCGAAGAGATCCGAAGAGAGACCTGCAGGGCGCTCACCAAGACCAAGCCACCCAAATCCAACATTTCAGGTGATGAAAGGGTGGCACTGAGGCGACTCCGGGAGGATGGCAGAATTGTGGTGTTGTCCGCAGACAAGGGGAACTCCACAGTCATCCTAAAGAAAACAGAATATAACAGAAAGGTGCAACAACTTCTGGAGGATCCTGCATACATGTCAATAGCAAGCAACCCTACAGAGAAAGTGGACAAAAAGACCAGGGCTCTGTGGAAGGAGACGGGCCTGCTTGAACAAGTCATCAAGAAGCTGCGTCCCAAAGCGCCACCACCACCTAGACTTTATGGACTCCCCAAGGTGCACAAGGATGGGATTCCACTGCGACCTATTGTCAGCAATATTGGCGCAGCAACTTACCCTACTGCGAAATACCTGAAGATGATGCTGACAACACATGTGGGTAAATGTGCACATCATATCCGGAACTCAGAGTATTCCCTGCAATGACTGCGCCAGCAACACATCACAGACACAGATATCATGGTTAGTTGATGTGGTGTCTCTCTTCACACGGGTACCACTGAAGGAGTCACTTGAGCTTAATGGAGAGAAGTTCGATGGGGCTCTCCTTGACCTATTCAGGCATGTACTGACCTCAACGTACTTCCTATATGGGGGTCAATTTAAATAACAAACAGAAGGAGTGGCGATGGGCAGCCCTCTATCACCAGGGGTGGCCAACCTATTTATGGAAGGGTTTGAAGAGGAGGCACTCTCAACAGCCACATATCAACCCAAGTGCTTTTTTAGGAATGTGGATGATACCTTTGTCATCTGGCCCCATGGTAGAGAGAAGTTAGATGAGTTCCTGCTACATTTTAACTCTTGCCATCCGAACATTCAGTTCACAATGGAAATGGAGAAGGATGGACTACCATTCTTGGATGTTCTGGTGAAGAGAAAGGCAGATGGCACATTTGGACACAGTGTGTACCGTAAACCTACGCACACTGACTTATGCCTACAAGTCAGCAGTTGCCACCATCCAGCACAGAAGATTGGAGTGCTCAAAACACTTGCCCTCAGAGCACAAACTCTGTCAGATCCTGATAGTCTGCCCACAGAAATAGAACACTTACAATCAGTGTTCATCAGGAAGGGTACTCCTCTAGAGATATCCAGAAGGCACTTCAACCTGCCAACCGGCCAAAGGATCCAGAAGAAGAACCAGAAGAGGCAAAGAAGACGGCATACCTGCCATACGCCGGACCTATCTCTGCCAATATCAGCAGGATTCTCCAAAAATATGACATCAAGAGCATATTTTGCCCACCCACCAAAATTGGGGCTATGCTGGGTAATGTAAAAGATGACCTGGGGCTACGCAAGCCAGGCATTTACAGTATACCATGCCAGTGTGGGATATCATACATTGGCCAGACCACCAGAACTATGGACATCAGGTGTGCAACTAAATCAGCCATAGCAGAGCATTGCCTGGAACTTGGCCACTCAATTACAATGACACCAAGATTGTGACACAGGCCTCAAGATTTTGGGACAGTGTCATTAAAGAAGCCATTGAGATTAAGATCACAGACAATCTAATCAACTGTGACTCGGGATACCAAATCAGCACTGCCTGGAATCCAGCGCTTGAGCTTGTGAAAAGTCAACGCAAGACACTCCGGGAGTAAACAAGAAATAGAAGTGGAGACCGAGAGAACAGCCGTGAGACAAGGTGTCGGACATTAGAGACCAGATCTGACACACCCCAGATCGTGAACTCGACTTCAGAAGACGGCCAGGCCGGGCGCGGACGGCGGAGTGAACACCGGCGACCAGAGAGGGACAATGTGGCCACGTCTGGCGGGCGCGGACCTCAGTCGGAACACACGGCGCAGGGCGGACCGATTAGGGAGCGCATAGCACGAAACAGAAGTGGAAATCATAGTAACAGTCTTGAGATAGAGTACTCAACATCTCAGATCGTCTGACACACCACAGATGACAACCACAACCGTTGAAGACGGCCAAAACGGGCGCCGACGGCAGTCGGAACATCCGCGACTGGAGGGGTCCATTGAAACCGAGTCTGGCGTGCGCGGACCACAGATGGAACACTCGACTCGGCGTGGACCTATTAGGGAACGCCCAGCTCCTCTCAGGCATAAATACTGGACTCGATCGACCCAAGGACCAGTCTCAGGTAGCACCTGAAGAAGACAGCGAGGCACGCTGTTGAAATATCGTGCGAGAACGGCGCGAACATCCGGCTGGATTCCCGAATACCCAAGATGTCAACAGATCGTCGGGAAAGCATAAAGAATTACATAAAAAGGAATGATCCAGTCATTGTTCGCGGTAATAAAATAATGAATAAAGTAAAGAGTGCATGAACACTGTGCATCAGTGCACCTTGCAGCAACATTCTTGCAAACAAGATCTATTCCAAAGCATTTGTTTTAAATAAAAGGGACACTAATTGTTGGACCTGTGCGCATGGAAACGCTATGGATGGGCTAACAAGGAACACTACAAGGTAAATGGCGTAGGTAATGGAGACCTAGCATCGGTACACTGGAATAGATTGGAGGCAAAATAATATATTCCTTAAAACATTGATATAATACATCTATATACTGCTGTTGCCTGGTAACTAAGTACAATTGCTTCTGAAACGCTATACGTCTCACATTAGACTCTTGTTCCCACATGGTTCGCGGAGACACAATTTCTACGTACCGTGGACAGATTTTATAAGACAAAAAAATTCACAAAGAAGCAAAAATTACCAAGATTAGGAAAAGATTGGAATATATTCACACGCAGTTGCAGATATACAAACAGTCACACTGAACCGAGTGCGCTTCAACATATGCAAAAGCTTTCTGCTAAGTTCTTCTTACAGATCAATTTCTCGTCTGCATTAGGAATCAAACTGAAAGTCTGCAAAAGCCTTGCATTCCTTGCCGCGACCCAGCAAATCAAACTTTATAAGATCAAACGCAAGACCAAAAGCTAAAAGCTGCCCTATCACTAAGATACAACGCGCCACGCGGTTAAATCAACTCACCCTTCTTCGAAGAGACCGCGGCGAGCTGGAACCAGACTGCCCCTCTCACACACATCACGTCGCCCACGATACTCCGTGGCCAGGAACCCCCGCCACAAACCTAAAACCGGTAACTTTCACACAAGGGATACAAACCCCTTTGCCTACCTGTAAACTACCAGGGTTGGCCATACTTTACGACTACCGCTGATTTTTTGCAGTGGTCGAAACAACTGTACAGCAAAATGAAACACACCCACATTCATTCACTCACGCATGCCAGAGAGTTCCGTATCCTTGGAACGTAAATAAAACGATAATGAAAGTAAATGACAGGACCCTTTCAACCACAATAGCAACAGTTCTGGCCCCTAGGACTGTTCCTTATGAAGAGCATCACAACGTTTCCACATGCTCCAGTGTCTGGTGCATTACCCAGTCTGAATTTTGAGTTATTTTCTTGCCTCTCCTGATTTTAATACTGTGCGCAAACACCCTTTCTCCACGCAAAACGAAAGATCTGTACTACCATTTTTGTTGTTTGCCTTTCATTTACATCTTCGTGTGTTGCCTTGCTTTGATGCAGAAATTTGTTCAGCAAGTGACAAGCGCTCGCTCATTGCAACTGAAAGATGTTTTTTTTTTATTTACATGAACAATTACAGAGCTAATTTTGTAGAATTTGTCATGATATTGACTCGCAGGGTCTGGTCGCTTCGGAACATCGTGAAAATGCAAAGTAGTCTTATGTCTGATAAAGTATATCTGAGATATTGCCTGTTATACTAGCTCAGCATCGATAACATTATTCCAGATGTCAGGAACTGCGGTAGACGGAGTCAAAGAGGTAAAAGTTCATATGCCTATTAAGTTTATCAATATTATAAAAATTGCAGTTAAACTTCTTTTGGGTTTCTCTGTGTGCTGTAAAGAATAGGCCCATTTCCCATTTTATCATTAATTATTCGTCAGTAAAAATATATAAAAAACTGATACTGCGTAGACAACTGGAGCACTGATAGGGGCTGTGAGGTATTTCCTTTGAACTAAATAAGCTAATTTACAAATTAAGCACCTTTTATAATTATTTCATTTTGTATAGCTTTGGGCGTATTTCAAGAAATACCGGTGTACAACTAGCATATTCATTATCATCATTCAGCAGTAAATTATTTGAATTGTATGTAATCCCCACAGAAGTCACTGGCTCGTTATCACTATCTGCAGATTCCATATAATTTATATTTATAGTAGGATGTCCCCCCCATGAACCATGGACCTTGCCGTTGGTGGGGAGGCTTGCGTGCCTCAGCGATACAGATGGCCGTACCGTAGGTGCGACCACAACGGAGGGGTATCTGTTGAGAGGCCAGACAAACGTGTGGTTCCTGAAGAGGGGCAGCAGCCTTTTCAGTAGTTGCAGGGGCAACAGTCTGGATGATTGACTGATCTGGCCTTGCAACATTAACCAAAACGGCCTTGCTGTGCTGGTACTGCGAACGGCTGAAAGCAAGGGGAAACTACAGCCGTAATTTTTCCCGAGGACATGCCGCTTTACTGTATGATTAAATGATGATGGCATCCTCTTGGGTAAAATATTCCGGAGGTAAAATAGTCCCCCATTCGGATCTCCGGGCGGGGACTACTCAGGAGGATGTCGTTATCAGGAGAAAGAAAACTGGCGTTCTACGGATCGGAGCGTGGAATGTCAGATCCCTTAATTGCACAGGTAGGTTAAAAAATTTAAAAAGGGAAATGGATAGGTTGAAGTTAGATATAGTGGGAATTAGTGAAGTTCGGTGGCAGGAGGAACAAGACTTCTGGTCAGGTGACTACAGGGTTATAAACACAAAATAAAATAGGGGTAATGCAGGAGTAGGTTTAATAATGAATAGGAAAATAGGAATGCGGGTAAGCTACTACAAACAGCATAGTGAACACATTATTGTGGCCAAGATAGATACGAAGCCCACACCTACTACAGTAGTACAAGTTTATATGCCAACTAGCTCTGCCGATGATGAAGAAATTGAAGAAATGTACGATGAAATAAAAGAAATTATTCAGATAGTAAAGGGAGACGAAAATTTAATAGTAATGGGTGACTGGAATTCGAGTGTAGGAAAAGGGAGAGAAGGAAACATAGTAGGTGAATATGGATTGGGGCTAAGAAATGAAAGAGGAAGCCGCCTAGTAGAATTTTGCACAGAGCACAACTTAATCATAGCTAACACTTGGTTTAAGAATCATGAAAGAAGGTTGTATACGTGGAAGAACCCTGGAGATACTAAAAGGTATCAGATAGATTATATAATGGTAAGACAGAGATTTAGGAACCAGGTTTTAAGTTGTAAGACATTTCCAGGGGCAGATGTGGACTCTGACCACAATCTATTGGTTATGACCTGTAGATTAAAACTGAAGAAACTGCAAAAATGTGGGAAATTAAGGAGATGGGACCTGGATAAACTGAAAGAACCAGAGGTTGTACAGAGTTTCAGGGAGAGCATAAGGGAACAATTGACAGGAATAGGGGAAAGAAATACAGTAGAAGAAGAATGGGTAGCTCTGAGGGATGTAGTAGTGAAGGCAGCAGAGGATAAAGTAGGTACAAAGACGAGGGCTGCTAGAAATCCTTGGGTAACAGAAGAAATATTGAAATTAATTGATGAAAGGAGAAAATATAAAAATGCAGTAAATGAAGCAGGCAAAAAGGAATACAAACGTCTCAAAAATGAGATCGACAGGAAGTGCAAAATCGCTAAACAGGGATGGCTAGAGGACAAATGTAAGGATGTAGAAGCTTATCTCACTAGGGGTAAGATAGATACTGCCTACAGGAAAATTAAAGAGACCTTTGGAGAGAAGAGAACCACGTGTATGAATATCAAGAGCTCAGATGGCAGCCCAGTTCTAATCAAAGAAGGGAAGGCAGAAAGGTGGAAGGAGTATATAGAAGGTTTATACAAGGGTGATGTTCTTGAGGACAATATTATGGAAATGGAAGAGGATGTAGATGAAGACTAAATGGGAGATACGATACTGCGTGAAGAGTTTGACAGAGCACTGAAAGACCTGAGTCGAAACAAGGCCCCCGGAGTAGACAACATTCCATTAGAACTACTGACGGCCTTGGGACAACCAGTCCTGACAAAACTCTACCAGCTGGTGAGCAAGATGTATGAGACAGGCGAAATACCCTCAGACTTCAAGAAGAATATAATAATTCCAATCCCAAAGAAAGCAGGTGCTGACAGATGTGAAAATTACCGAACTATCAGTTTAATAAGCCACGGCTGCAAAATACTAAGGCGAATTCTTTACAGACGAATGGAAAATCTGGTAGATGCAGACCTCGGGGAGGATCAGTTTCGATTCCGTCGAAATGTTGGAACACGTGAGGCAATACTGACCTTACGACTTATCTTAGGAGAAAGATTAAGAAAATGCAAACGTACGTTTCTAGCATTTGTAGACTTAGAGAAAGTTTTTGACAATGTTGACTGGAATACACTCTTTCAAATTCTAAAGGTGGCAGGGGTGAAATACAGGGAGCGAAAGGCTATTTATAATTTGTACAGAAACCAGATGGCAGTCATAAGAGTCGAGGGGCATGAAAGGGAAGCAGTGGTTGGGAAGGGAGTGAGACAGGGTTGTAGCCTCTCCCCGATGTTATTCAATCTGTATATTGAGCAAGCAGTAAAGGAAACAAAAGAAAAATTTGGAGTAGGTATTAAAATTCATGGAGAAGAAATAAAAACTTTGAGGTTCGCCGATGACATTGTAATTCTGTCAGAGACGGCAAAGGACTTGGAAGAGCAGTTGAACGGAATGGACAGTGTCTTGAAAGGAGGATATAAGATGAACATTAACAAAAGCAAAACGAGGATAATGGAATGTAGTCAAATTAAATCGGGTGATGCTGAGGGAATTAGATTAGGAAATGAGACAATTAAAGTAGTAAAGGAGTTTTGCTATTTAGGAAGTAAAATAACTGATGATGGTCGAAGTAGAGAGGATATAAAATGTAGACTGGCAATGGCAAGGAAAGGATTTCTGAAGAAGAGAAATTTGTTAACATCGAATATAGATTTATGAATCAGGAAGTCGTTTCTGAAAGTATTTGTTAGGAGTGTAGCCATGTATGGAAGTGAAACATGGACGATAACTAGTTCGGACAAGAAGAGAATAGAAGCTTTTGAAATGTGGTGCTACAGAAGAATACTGAAGATAAGGTGGATAGAGCACGTAACTAATGAGGAGGTATTGAATAGGATTGGGGAGAAGAGAAGTTTGTGGCACAACTTGACTAGAAGAAGGGATCGGTTGGTAGGACATGTTTTGAGGCATCAAGGGATCACAAATTTAGCATTGGAGGGCAGCGTGGAGGGTAAAAATCGTAGAGGGAGACCGAGAGATGAGTACACTAAGCAGATTCAGAAGGATGTAGGTTGCAGTAGGTACTGGGAGATGAAGCAGCTTGCACAGGATAGAGTAGCATGGAGAGCTGCATCAAACCAGTCTCAGGACTGAAGACAACAACAACAACAGTAGGATGTTCTTTTGAATCGTCATCCTAAGGCTGTAAACTATTTATAAGTCATCACTTTACATCGTCCTTTTTCAAATTACGAGAATAACTCCATTACAACACTCGATCTAGCACAAGAAACTAGAGTAAGCCAGAATTAAGGACACACTAATTTGCTACCTAGTTTGAGTAGGAGCATTACTACACACTACTGCACATATTCAAACAAAAATTGATTCATGTAGTACTTACGTATCTGTTACCAGAAGTACAAGGTGAACTAAGCAGCATATTTTCCAAAGGAAGCGCTAAACATTATTTATGTTCACGAGCCATTGCTTGCAAACTACTAACAATCACCATCAAATGAGAGCAATGTGTGCGAGGCTGACAATGCTACACAGAGGAACACACACTGTTCTAGTGTCAGAGTTTTTTCAGTTACATCTACATCCACATCTACATTTATACTCCGCAAGCCACCCAAAGGTGTGTGGCGGAGGGCACTTTACGTGCCACTGTCATTACCTACCTTTCCTGTTCCAGTCGCGTATGGTTCGCGGGAAGAACGACTGCCGGAAAGTCTCCGTGCGCACTCGAATCTCTCTAATTTTACACCCGTGATCTCCTCGGGAGGTATAAGTAGTAGGGGGAAGCAATATATTCGATACCGCATCCAGAAACGCACCCTCTCGAAACCTGGGCAGCAAGCTACACCACGATGCAGAGCGCCTCTCTTGCAGAGTCTGCCACTTGACTTTGCTAAACATGTCCATAACGCTATCACGCTTACCAAATAACCCTGTGACGAAACTCGCCGCTCTTGCTTGGAACTCCTCTATCTCCTCTGTCAACTCGACCTGGTACGGATCCTACAATGATGAGCAATATTCAAGCATTGGTTGAAAGAGTGTTTTGTAAGCCACCTCCTTTGTTGATAGACTACATTTTCTAAGGACTCTCCCATTGACTATCTTGACGGGAAGTTCGATATTTTGCTATCACATAAGCTCAAATCTTTTCAGTTTCTTAGTTAATTTAGGATGCAGAGCGCATTTACATGTGTATTGAATGAATTACTCCTACAAAATGTACCGATAGCACGTAGCTGCATGTGACGTCTTGAAAGGATATTGGTTTCAGTTTTTGTTTTTGTTTTTGTTTGTTAGTTTATGGCAAACCCCTATGTGATTATCCAGCTGCTCTGGGGGGAAGCCTGTGTCACTACGAAATATGCGATTAAGTTAATCAGATCGGGGTTTGGTTCACTTGTGCCTCAGGTATCTTGTAAAGGAGACTGTTTTAGGGCATTAAGACCGGGGTTTATAGTATTTTATGACCCGGTACGTTATAATTTAAAGTAATGGGAGAACATCAGCTTTGATTTAGGTAAGGAACAAGAGACGCCATCGGCATAATGAGGATCTTGTCGGAGAGAGTTTGGCTCTTAACGAAGAAGTTTGCACTTGATTTATAGACTCGCAGAAGGCATCGTGAGAATCAACTGGACAAAACTGATTAACATCCTTAAGGAGCTCGGAATCAGCTGGAAAGACCGGAGACTAATTCTTAACTTGTACCTGCAACAAAGATTAAATATGTGACCAAGTACGGAGAAACAATCGGCGTGGAAATAGAAAGAGGATGTGGTCTATCGCAAAGTGTCTTCGACTGTTGGGAGAGTCGCTGGCGAGGGAAACTTTGAAAAGATGCGGAAATTTCATGACAGGAGGACGAATCATCTACACAGTCAATTACGCTGACGACCTGATAGCGCTCTCCAAAAATGAAACACAAATGCACCACATGGTGAAAACTGGAAAGAAGTAGGGCATGGAAATCATCATCGATAAATTAAAAATAATGCGGATACTAAAACAGGAGAAACGTTTGAGGGTAACTGCCGATATTTTAAACTATGGTCGTGGGATTCGGCTTTTCCATTGATGATGTCAAATTAAACACCTGTCAGCCGTCAATAATCAACATTATTTTATTAGGCAACCAGTTTCGACGCTTTGTTACGCGATCTGCGGGCCCTTGAGCTACGTATAAGAATAATCTACCTCACTTGTGATCGAAGTAGGGGCCACCAATAGTGGCATTAGTTGATACCTACTTGCTACAGTGACCCCTTCAAACATCACCCGGCGGGTAATGTTTGAAGAGGTCGAACAGAGGCCTGCAGATGGCGTAATAAAGCTCCGAAATTGGTTGCCTAATAAAATAAGGTTGAAAACGGAGTGCTAAAAGGTGATTTATTTGACAGAACTAGAAGTGGTGAACGTAGAGCAGTTTAAGTATTTGGGAAGATTCTGGCTAAGAATGCACAATGTATAAATGAAACTGGAGCAAGGATCACCATGGATAAAGCCGCATTCATCAAGAAGAGGGCACTGTTGACCAGCAAGTTGATCTCTGCACTGAACAGAAGATAATGAAGCAAAAACACATAAACAGCTTCTGTTGTGATGCTGCAGAAGACTACAGAAGCTCAAGTGGACAAATCGGATGACAAACGACGCTGTGCTGTGAAGAGTAGGAGAGAACTTGCAAGGTGCCGGGGCTAGCAGTGTTTTAACACTAAATTCTTCTTGAATCTTCATATGGAAATGGTGCTCTCAGCCTTCCCCTTTCTAACTCCGACTTTTGCTGTTGCACATGGATTAAGAAGAAATGCGAACTGACTGTAATCAACCCTGCAAGAGGAGAAGAAAAAGAGTTTGGCATCTGCAATAATTTAATTTGATAGAAATTAATTTGATAAAGGAAAGTATCATTAAAGTAGTGAGAAATGAAAGATTTCATCTACCGATCTACAGAATGCAAGTTCTATTCAAAATAACAATTGGATTTATTATGACTACAGTCAAAATAATAAACAAATCACATGAAACATTTAAAATACGTCAACTCGGATAATCAAATAAATGCTGTGAAGATGAAGTTGTCCATAAACTAGATTGTGACATTTATGACCAAGTGGTATGTGGAGCCAATTCCTTGCAACTCAAATCTTAAGAGAAACACACAGCCAACCCTACATTAATTGCTGCTACAGTAGTGAGAACTCAGACAATGAACACCCAAGGCAGAAGCACGTTAGAGAAGACGGGAACAGGGGCGCTCTGCTGAGCTATGATTACCACATAGGAAAATTCCCTAATTTGCCGGCGCTGTGGACATACATTACAAAGCTGTATTCTTAACTGCAAGGACACGACCTGGCGTACCGGAGGCGATGGCTGGTTGCTTCGACGTTCCGCCATGGTGATGATAATGTCGCCAAGATAGCCCGAAACAAAGTATCCTGGTCTGGTTGTTCCAGACTAAAGACTTCCTAGCAACACAAATGCGCCACTGAGGGAGACGAAGAAGGCTCGCCACACCATCACTGACGGTATAGTGATTGATTTTAACAAGCGGCGTCACACAGTAACTTCGACACAGTCAACTCTAGCCAAAACTGCTCAAGAAGATCTAAGTAGGCCGCTTGTACGCAGAACGCTCAATTGCCGACTGTACTCGGAAAATTGCGTTGAAGTCGAAACTTCAGCAACTTCGTCAAACAGTTACAATTAAATGAAAGTGTATTAGACAGCCAACGGAAGGCAGGCTGTCCAGCGCAGCGAGAGCTCAATCTTGTAACCTACTCCGAACGAAAGGCGAGAGACGGTTCTACCAAGAACACACCGTACATTCCCGCCCCCATGACCGTGACCGTGGTTAAACGTGCCAATCAGCAACTCAAAAACCGGTGGAAAATTTCACTCTATTGCCGAAGCACTGCTACTCCACCAATGGAGATAGTTGGCGCCAATTTCTGCGCCAATATTGCTACGTCACGGAGCTATCCCCTGGCCAAGCCAATCACATTTATGATTTTGCAGGAAACGTGCGAATTTTCCCTCCAAGACTGCCTGGGAACACAGGTCATTCCCACGCGTCGCTGGTAACCCGTCAGAAAGTGTTTTCACAAAGTTTCTGCAAAGTAACGGTATCTCTAACCCCAGCGGCTCCTTCAGGTCCCTGTGGCGTGTCGCCCCCCCCCCCCCCCCCCCCCCCGCTCTTATGACAATGTCGGCGTCTGGACAGCATTCACTCGATTCTCTCACACCCGTCGGCATAACCCTTTCAAGATCAGCAGAACCCGCCTGTCACCGGACCACCCGGGTGACGAGAGACGCTGTGTGGGAAGTAGGCGTGTGAAGGAATAGCAACTTTTCACCACATGCCATTAGAGAGGAAAATATTCATATCTTCTGACTTCTCAATACTAGTATGGTAATGACCATACTCGGCTATACTTCCCCAAATCGAATTGCTGAGAGTAAGATATAAATATGAGAGGGGCAAGTCATTGTGTGGATCGTAAAGGCATGCCACCTCTCAAACTTTACCGATTAAAGTTCTTCAGATGAAGGACCACTGGATCGTTCGCGTACTTAGACACTAGGGGCACATTTACGACGTCACCGAAGGGAAGATCAAAGCAACCAAAGGACGAAGAAGAAGAAGTCAACATGTGGATGACATGAAAGATGAAAGGAGATACATCAGAATGAAGGAAGAAGCAAAAGACAGAGAACAGTGGCGTCAGAAATTCTTAGTACGAAGACATGGACCTGCGGCTAGGCAGAATACTGCATAATAAGTGGCAGGCTTTCAATACGATTTCGTTAGCATGACTAACATCGTCTGTGGAGAGTGACGTGACTGCCAGGTACCAGTTCTATAATGTTTAAAGTGCTGCGGATTGACAGGACTGATCCTTTAACGGGACGAAAAATTTTCTTGTTCGATTGATTGCCTGTACTGTGAGTAATCATGTTTATAGCATTGGAAAGTGATCAATTAATCGTAGAGGCGCCAAAGCAATGTGATAGTCGTTCGTGGTACTACAATCGCAGCTCGGTTTAATTTACCAGCGGCGACTGCCGTTAGTCCGGTGCGCTAGGGCGATACGTGTCTCCGTGAAGCGAGGTGCCGCTTGTCGCTCGTCCATCACGCTGAGCCGCAGCGGGGCCCGGCGGCTCGCGAGGTGGGGGGTCCGCTCCTCAGCTGGGACCGCCGTCGCGGAGAGCACGTGTGGCGCCCGGCGCCGCTCCGACTGCCCTGTCCTGGCGCGTCCAGTCCTGTCTGCACTCGCGCCCCGTCCCGGCTCCTCGTAAAGAAGGAGTCGCCGGCAAAGGGTTCGCCGCGCCTCGACTCACTGCCGTGGCGTCCAGTTCTCGATGTTTCACTTGAGGCCAACAAAGTATATGAAAGGGGGCGGCACAACAGATCTCACGTGGACGTCGTAAACTTTTCATTACGACACATTAGACGACGGAACACTGGCTCTGAAGCAACGCTATAACTTGGATGAATCCCAGTTTCTTTCACCAGATTTAGCACAGATGGGAAATCCCAGCAAGCACAAAGACGTTGCCGACGTCACCTCGTCTTCTAAGAGTATCGGGTATCATGAAGTGTCCACGTTCGCCGAAGAGATTCGGCTCCCGACTCCGGTTCTTCGGAAGCAAGGGGCAGAGGCATCACCAACATAGAACGCAATTGGCGACGTTTTCAATGTTCGCAGTGCTGGAAATTTTAATAACCAATAAAATTTATAAAATACTTTATGTAATAATAATATTATTAAAAAATAATAAAGTTCGGACATGGTACTACTAATAATAATAATAAATTTTAAACATGGTAATAATAATAATAACATGAGTAACTTACCTGCTAAATAAGCGAACACCGTCAAATGTTTTATTACCAACTACCGGTCAAAGTCTGCACCTCAGATCATTTTCGTTTCTGGTTGAAACAGAAACAACCGAAAATGTGATGTTACAAACCCTACTACCAGATATTGCACAGTGCACAAAAAAAAGTGAGAAACATGCATACATGGCGCCACAAAGTGGAGATTGTTAATCAATATGAAATAAAAAGGTTGAGGTTGCGGTAAAAATATCTTATATAGTCGCGTGACGTGTGCAAGTCATAGGTTGGTACATTGGCACAGCGATGGAGAGATTCTACCATCACAAAAACAAACAAAATGAATAATAAAAACAGGAATTAAAAACGTGATAATGTGTGTTGCATTGTGTTTTATGTGTATAACAAAAAAAATCTAATTTAGAAACAACCTTGCAGTATAGTGTACATCGAAAAGTTTGGTTCTCGTTTGTACACTATGTTGTTGTTGTTGTGGTCTTCAGTCCTGAGACTGGTTTGATGCAGCTCTCCATGCTACTCTATCCTGTGCAAGCTTCTTCATCTCCCAGTACCTATTGCAACCTACATCTTTCTGAATCTGCTTAATGTATTCATCTCTTGGTCTCCCTCTGCGATTTTTATCGGCCACGCAGCCCTCCAATACCAAATTGGTGATCCCTTGATGCCTCAGAACATGTCCTACCAACCGATCTCTTCTTCTGGTCAAGTTGTGCCACAAACTTCTCTTCTCCCCAATCCTATTCGATACTTCCTCATTAGTTATGTGATCTACCCATCTAATATTCAGCATTCTTCTGTAGCACCACATTTCGAAAGCTTCTATTCTCTTCTTGTCCAAACTATTTATCGTCCATGTTTCACTTCCATACATGGCTACACTCCATACACATACTTTCAGAAATGACTTCCTGACACTTAATCCTATACTCGATGTTAACAGATTTCTCTTCTTCAGAAACGCTTTCCTTGCCATTGCCAGTCAACGTTTTATATCCTCTCTACTTCGACCATCATCAGTTATTTTGCTCCCCAAATAGCAAAACTCCTTTACTACTTTAAGTCTCTCATTTCCTAATCTAATTCCCTCAGCATCACCCGACTTATTTCGACTACATTCCATTATCCTCGTTTTGCTTTTGTTGATGTTCATCTTATATCCTCCTTTCAAGATACAGTCCATTCCGTTCAACTGCTCATCCTATCCCTTTGCTGTCTCTGACAGAATTACAATGTCATCGGCGAACCCCAAAGTATTTATTTCTTCTCCATGGGTTTTAATACCTACTCCAAATTTTTCTTTTGTTTCCTTTACTGCTTGCTCAATATACAGATTGAATAACATCGCAGACAGGCTACTACCCTATCTTACTCCCTTCCCAACAACTGCTTCCCTTTCATGTCCCTCGACTCTTATAACTGCCATCTGGTTTCAGTACGAATTTTAAATAGCCTTTCGCTCCCTGTATCTTACCCCTGCCACCTTTAAAATTTGAAAGAGAATATTCCAGTCAACATTGTCAAAGCTTTCTATAAGTCCACAAATACTAGAAACTTAGATTTGCCTTTCCTTAATCTTTCTTCTAAGATAAGTCGTAAGGTCAGTAGTGCCTCACGTGTTCCAGTATTCTGGCCATTAAAATTGCTGCACCACGACGATGACGTGCTGTAGTTACGAAATTTTCCCGACAGGAAGAAGATGCTGTGATATGCAAACCATTAGCTTTTCAGAGCGTTCACACAAGGTTGGCGCCGGTGGCGACTCCTACGACGTGCTGGCATGAGGAAAGTTTCCAACCGACTTCTCATACACAAACAGCAGTTGGCCGGCGTTGCCTGGTGAAACGTTGTTGTAATGCTTCGTGTAAGGAGAAGAAATGCGTTCAATCACGCCTCCGACTTTCATAAATGTCGATTTGTATCCTATCTCGACTGCAGTTTATCGTATCGCGACATTGCTGCTCGCGTTGGCCGAGATCCAGTGACTGTTAGCAGAATATGGAATCAGTGGGTTCAGGAGGGTAATATGGAACGCCGTGCTGCATCCCAGTGGCCTCATACAACTAGCAGTCGAGATGACACGCATCTTATCCGCATGGCAGTAAAGGATCGTGCCGCCACGTGTCGATCCCTGAGTCAACACATGGGAACGTTTGCAAGACAACAGCCATCTGCACGAACAGTTTGGCGACGTTTGCAGCAGCATGGACTATCAGCTCGGAGACCATAGCAGCGCTTACTCTTGACGCTGCATCACAGACAGGAGCGTCTGCGATAGTGTACTCAACGACGAACCTGGGTGTACCAATGGCCAAACATCATTTTTTCGGATGAATCAGGTTCTGTTTACAGCATCGTGATGGTCGCATTCGTGTTTGGCGACATCGCGGTGAACACACATTGTTAGCGTGTATTCGTGATCGCCATACTGGCGTATCACCCGGCGTGATGGTATGGGGTGCTATTGGTTAACGTCTCGGTCACCTATTACTCGCATTGACGGCACTCTGAACAGTGGACGTTACATTTCAGATGTGGTACTACCCGTGGCTCTACCCTTTAATCAGTCCCTCCGGAACCCTACATTTCAGCACGATAATGTACGACTGCATGTTGCAGGCAGGTCCTGTACAGGCCTTTCTGGATACAGAAAATGTTCGACTGCTGCCCTGGCCAGCACATTCTCCAGATCTCTCAACAACTGAAAACGTCTGGTCAATGGTGGCCAAGGAACTGGCTCGTCGCTATACGCCAGTCACTACCCTTGATGAACTGTGGTATCGTGTATAAGTTGCATGGGGAGCTGTACCTGTACACGACATCCAAGCTCCGTTTGACTCAATGCCCAGGCATATCAAGGCCGTTATTACGGCCAGAGGTGGTTGTTATGGGTACTGATTTCTCAGGATGTATGCCCCCAAATTGCGTTGAAGTGTAATCACACGTCAGTTCTAGTGCAATATATTTGTCCAATTAATACTCGGTTATCATCTGCATTTTTTTCTTGGCGTAGCAATTTTAATGGCCGGTAGTGTATATTTTAAAACACAGTGCAAAATTAGCAAACCTATCTAATCACGGTAGTTTGAACCTTCTATTTGTTAGTACATTACTTTAATAACTTCCATGATCGTCATAATAAGAATAAAAATATCGTGATGATCATTACTGCAAGTTAAGAAGTGCGAGGAGAAAAGACGTAATGTAGTTACAAAAAAAACTGTATCTTTGATAAATACCCCAAATTTACAAAGCAATTCAGTCATAATAATATGGAGGAAATAACTTGTTTACATAAGAGCTTGGAACGCTTGTGTAAAATGACTGCCACCAAACTACAAAGCAGAGAAATTTGAAAAGCATTCCTCCGAGAATTTCGGAAGTGTTCATGACTTCCAGTTGATTTTAGACTTTAATAACAACGAAGACTCGTAACTTTCACATCATTATTTGCATAACAGAAAATCGAAGTTTGCTCTCACTTTTAGCAGTATCTCAACTAACTCTACAATTATAAATGTGGAAACATGTACATCAAAGCTTGGGATGCATGCACGTCGTTTCCACTAACAGTGGAGAAAGTCAGTCTTTCTCTTTTAACTGCGGTTCTTTCCTCTCAATCACTCTCACGCACTTACACAAAAAAATACAATCAAATAATAATTTTGACCGATTTTTTATTCCGTAATGCAAAGTGACTAAAGATTAAAAATAAAATTCTAATTAATTGATTTTTTAGGCACTGGCAACTTCGTAATGGCTTCACATGATAATGAAAGCCAATGTTATTTTTCCTAACTTGGTTTAAAAAAAAACAGGCCTAAGTTTTAGTGCCTTTAGGTAATTCATTTTATCTCCGGAACTATAATAAATAAAAATATGAAACTTTGACAGCATCATTCCATTAATAACACAAGGCTGTGTACCAAGTTTGAAGAAAATCGGATAATAACTAATATGGACTATTTAGATTCGTAGAGGGTATGAATCTACGTGTCAACTGAATGTTACGCTATGCAGATCTCACGGCAGGCAGCGTCAGCTGCGCTGTGAGCAGAGCAAGAAAAGAAAACATAGCCATCCTACAGCCACCATACTATAAAGCTGCGAGCCTTACTGCAACGAATCTTATCTCGTAATATCTTGCTGCGTTGCAACCACTGGGAAAGTAGCCGTAGCAAATAACAGTAACTTTATGAAAGAATTACAATAGAAAGTTAAAATTTTAGATCACAATTTTCGCAAGGAGACTAAAAAATGTAACGCGTCGATCTCCAATGTAAACAAAAAAGTAGATCAAACAGAAATAACTTTACCAAATACAATATCTACAGTGGAAAAAAACACTAAAGAGGTATTTAGAAATGTAGATAGTATTCAGAAACAGGTCAGTGATTTACTAACAGAGGCACTGATATCTTTGCTGAAAGGGTTGAAAAGAAGTTAGATACAGAATTGAAAGGTGTTATTCCTGTTAATAACAGCCAATCAAAATGCAATTAACTTAATTACAGACCGCTGATGATTCTACATGAAGGTCAGTTTGGCCTTAGGAAAGGTGAAGGTGAAGGTACGAGAGAGGAAATTCTGACGTTGTGGTTAATAATAGAAGCAAGACTAAAGAATAATCAAGACACGTTCATAGGATCTGTTCATCTGGAAAAAGCGTTCGACAATGTAAAATGGTGCAAGATGTTCGAAATTCTGAAAAAAGTAAGGTAAGCTATAGAGAGAGACGGGTCATATACAATATGTACAACAGCCAAGAGAGAAACATAAAAGTGGACGACCAAGAACGAAGTGCTCTTATTAAAAAGGGAGCAAGACAAGAATGTAGCCTTTCGTCCCTGCTGTTCAATCTGTACATCGAGGAAGCAATGATGAAAATAAAAGAAAGGTTGAGAAGAGGAATTAAAATTCTAGTTGAAAGGATATCAATGATACAATTCGCTGATGACGTTACTATCTTGAGTGAAAGTGAAGAAGAATTATATGGTCTGCTGAGCGGAATGAACAGTCTAGTGTGTACAGAGTATGGCTTGAGAGTAGATCGTAGAAAGACGAAGGTAATGAGAAGTAGTAGACATGACAACAGCGAGAAACTTAAGATCAGGATTGATGGTCACGAAATAGATGCAGTTACGACATTCTGCTACCTAGGCAGTAAAATAGCCAATGACGGATGCAGTAAGGAGGACATGAAAACCAGACTAGCACTAGCAAGAAGGGCACTCCTGGCCAAGAGGAGACTACTAAAATCAAATATCGGCCCTAATTTGAGTAAGAAATTTCTAAGAATACACGTCTGGAGTGCAGCACTGTATGGTAGTGAAACATGGACTGTGGGGAAAAATGGAACAGAAGAGAATCGAAGCATTAGAGATGCGGTGCTACAGACGGATGTTGAAAATTAAGTGGACTGATCCCGGTGGAGGTTCGAGTCCTCCCTCGGGCATGTGTGTGTGTGTGTGTGTGTGTGTGTGTGTGTGTGTGTATGTGTGTGTTTGTCCTTAGGATAATTTAGGTTAAGCAGTGTGTAAGCTAAGGGACTGATGACCACAGCAGTTAAGTCCCATAAGGTTTCACACACATTTGAACATTTTTTAATTAATTAATAATTTTTTTTTTGTAGTGGACTTATACGGTAACGAATGATGAGGTTGTGCACAGAATCGGAGAGGAAAGGAATATGTGGATAACACTGATAAGGAGAAGGGACAGGATGATAACTCATCTGTTAAGACTTGAGGTAATAACTTCAATGGTACTAAATGGAGCTGTAAAGGGCAAAAACTGTAGAGATGACAGAGCTCGGAATACATCCAGCAAGTAATTGGGAACGTAGGTTGCAAGTGTTACTTTGAGATGAAGACGTTAGCACAGGAGGAGAATTCGTAGTGGGCCGCATCAAACCAGTCAGAAGACGTTGCTTTGCCTCAATAAAGCGAGACGCGTCAATTGGAAGAATCACGCATTTTGTAGTTGCAACGACAGTACAAAAATACCCTCAAAATTATAGAGCATCTATGGACACTATGGAAACACAAATGAAGAATTTTTATTTATATTTCTTCACATAGTGACCCAGTCAAGCCAATAGCCACCGACCGACCGCCCTGCCATCCTCTACCGATGGCGTCATTTGGATGAAGTATGGAGAGCTGTGGAGTCAGCAGATCCACTTGTAGACTTGGAGCCGCTACTTTTCACTCCAGTAGCTTGTCAATTGGCACCACGAAGCTTAGTGTACCAAGTTCCAGTGTTCCCACCAAGAGAAAAACTCTGGCGGTAGCGGGAGTCGAACACGAGCCTCCGGATAGCTGACAGATACACTGCTGACTTCTGAGCAACAGAGGCGGACAATCATTTACATGAATTCTTTGTTGTACGTAGAAATTAGCCTTGAATGTATCAGTGAACAAAGAAATGAAACAAATAAAATATCTTTTTGTCCTTTGTGAGTGGTTTAGCAGACTTTGTGTGTTTGCTCCGTTGGCCACCGTTCCCTGTAGGGCAGGTCGCGTGCTCCAGTTTAGCCGGGCGCGCGTGCCCCCACGATGCAGGCAGGCAGCTACTGTGCGCCGGCTGCCGTGGAGCGGGCCGGCTTGGCGCCGTGGGAGGTCCCGTGACTCACGCGGCCCTAAACGTCAGCCACCTCGTAAAGAAGAGGCTAATTGAGCGGGGATTAGTGCCTTCCGGCCGCGGCGCGGAGATTTACCTGCCCACTAACACCGCCTCCTGTAATGAGCGAGCTTTGAATAAATCGGCCGAGTACTGCACCTTCCTCGAGACGCGTCCTCGCCTGCCCCTCCGCCCCCCCCCTCCCCCTCCGTTCCACCTCCTCGACCCCAGGGCGAGTGCCACCCGCGCACCTCCTCCAGATAACGAGCCGGACCATGCGTTACCGAACGACACCCGATTACAATTTAGGGTCATTTAGAAGGAGCTGAAAGGGACGGCCGTGCGGTGATAAATTCGGAAACAGATAGTCAGAGAGGTAAAATCGGCTCTAAATTAGGAGACTCTCACAGACCAATCAAACAGCGTATGAGAAAGAATGCGTAACCGGCTACTTGTATCATTCTCCCAGGTCAGATAGGCCAGATAGGCCTACAGCTATGCATTCCGATTGGGGCGTAATATATCTTGCAGGGCTGGTTGCGCTTGTTACTTAGGCGACGGCATTTCGACAACGAAGAAGGAATTTTCATCACTGATGATGCGCGGTCTCCCAAACGAATGAGGTGATGCTTAAGATTACGTAACTTGCCTCCTGGAGAACCGTGGCTAAGTTCGCCGTCGAAGCATCCAGATAAAGTTTTTCGTGGTTTCCCTTAATAGTATAAAGCAAGGAACGGGATAGTTTTCACGAACGTGAATTCTGATTTTAGACTGATTCCGTATTTCCATAAATCATCTCAGACGTCAAAAAGTCTAATAATTCAGTGTTATATGATTTATGTTTCTGGTCAATTTTGCTTATTCTCAATACATAAATCAGTCTTTAATTGTGTTAACGTAAACTACCGTCAATTCATTCAATTATCTGCCTCTAAACGGCAAATAGATTTTCTATACAGTTGTAAAAACAGTAAGTAAAATTCTTTACTCGTGTAAAAATGTATTCAGCCTCATCAGTGAAACATTAAACAGTAATATCATTTGATGAAAAATAACCTTCCCACTCTCAATAAATCTGTTCATTACTCTCAGATAATAACATTCTACTTCATTTAAAATAAAATCTTCGATTTACGAATGTATTTATATATAAGCGCACGGAAGTTAACAAGCCCGAGTTATAACGTGAAGCAACTTAAACATATCAAACGGAATAACATTTTATACAGAGTTATTATCTTAAACGTTAATTTAGTGGTGTGATAGTGATCAGACGTTACAGGGACAATATGCTAATGCTTCTGTGAGACTCGCAGGTGTTGCAGCTGATGACCAGGATCTCTATGGCACGTTTCGGTCGTCAGAGACGTCACGTATTGTCCCAGTTATCAGTTGTTAAATGAAAATCAGAAACACAGTTGCTTTAGATTCGTAATAAATATACATTTCAACGCATATTAAAACTTGTAAAGTGCTTAATACATATACTTGGTGAGCTTTTGCAAGTATCTAGCGTCACAAATAGGTTTGCGTCAATACAGGTTCATCTGAAAACGACATACCTGATTAATTTATTTCAGCATTTTATGTGTATAGTCCAATAGACAGATACTGAAACATATCTGACTGGGAAAAGCTTCCCTAATAGTGCCCTATTCGAATCTCCGGGAGGTGACTGCCAAGGGCGAGGTTACCATGAGAAAGAGACTGAATAATCAACGAAAGTAACACGTTCTAGGAGTCGGGGCATGGAATGTCAGAAGCTTGAACGTGGTAGGAAAAACAGAAAATTTGAAAAGGGAAATGCAAAGGCTCAATCTAGATATACACTCCTGGAAATGGAAAAAAGAACACATTGACACCGGTGTGTCAGACCCACCATACTTGCTCCGGACACTGCGAGAGGGCTGTAGAAGCAATGATCACACGCACGGCACACCGGACACAACAGGAACCGCGGTGTTGGCCGTCGAATGGCGCTAGCTGCGCAGCATTTGTGCACCGCCGCCGTCAGTGTCAGCCAGTTTGCCGTGGCATACGGAGCTCCATCGCAGTCTTTAACACTGGTAGCATGCCGCGACAGCGTGGACGTGAACCGTATGTGCAGTTGACGGACTTTGAGCGAGGGCGTATAGTGGGCATGCGGCAGGCCGGGTGGACGTACCGCCGAATTGCTCAACACGTGGGGCGTGAGGTCTCCACAGTACATCGATGTTGTGGCCAGTGGTCGGCGGAAGGTGCACTTGCCCGTCGACCTGGGACCGTACCGCAGCGACGCACGGATGCACGCCAAGACCGTAGGATCCTACGCAGTTCCGTAGGGGACCGCACCGCCACTTCCCAGCAAATTAGGGACACTGTTGCTCCTGGGGTATCGTCGAGGACCATTCGCAACCGTCTCCATGAAGCTGGGCTACGGTCCCGCACACCGTTAGGCCGTCTTCCGCTCACGCCCCAACATCGTGCAGCCCGCCTCCAGTGGTGTCGCGACAGGCGTGAATGGAGGGACGAATGGAGACCTGTCGTCTTCAGCGATGAGAGTCGCTTCTGCCTTGGTGCCAGTTATGGTCGTATACGTGTTTGGCGCCGTGCAGGTGAGCGCCACAAGCAGGACTGCATACGACCGAGGCACACAGGGCCAACACCCGGCATCATGGTGTGGGGAGCGATCTCCTACAGTGCCCGTACACTTCTGGCGATCGTCGAGGAGACACTGAATAGTGCACGGTACATCCAAACCGTCATCGAACCCATCGTTCTACCATTCCTAGACCGGCAAGGGAACTTGCTGTTCCAACAGGACAATGCACGTCCGCATGTATCCCGTGCCACCCAACGTGCTCTAGAAGGTGTAAGTCAACTACCCTGGCCAGCAAGATCTCCGGATCTGTCCCCCATTGGGCATGTTTGGGACTGGATGAAGCGTCGTCTCACGCGGTCTGCACTTCCAGCACGAACGCTGGTCCAACTGAGGCGCCAGGTGGAAATGGAATGGCAAGCCGTTCCACAGGACTACATCCAGCATCTTTACGATCGTCTCCATGGGAGAATAGCAGCCTGCATTGCTGCGAAAGGTGGGTGATACGGGAAGATTTCAGTTAGCTTACATCATGGCCAGACAGAGATTCCGAAATCAAATACTGGATTATAAGACGTACCCAGGAGTAGATAAAGACTCAGATCACAATAAAGTAGTGATGAAGAGTAGGCTGAAGTTGAAAACTTTAGTCAGGAAAAATCATTAAGCAAAAAACAGGCTTACCGAAGTACTAAGGAATGGTGAGATACGGTTTATGTTCTCTAAGGCTACAGATAGAGCAAAAAGGAATAGCTCAGTAGGCAGTACCCTTGAAGAGGAACAGACATCTCTAAAAAGGTCCATCACAGAAATTCTGAAGGAAAACATAGGTACAAAGAAGGTAGCTGCGAGGAAACCATGGGTGACAGAAGAAATACTTCAGTTGATCGATGAAAGGAGGAAGTACAAAAATGTTCCGGGAAACTCAGGAATACAAAAATACAAGTCGCTTAGGAATGAAATAAATATGAAGTGCAGGGAATCTAAGACGAAATGGCTGCAGGAAAAATTTAAAGACATCAAAAAAGAAATGATAGTCGGATGGACAGACTCAGGAGGAAAGTAAAAAAAAAACCTTTGGTGAGATTAAAAGCAAGGGTGATAACATTTTGAGTGCAACGGGAATTGCACTGTTAAATGCAGAGGTGAGCACCAATATGTGGAAAGAATACACTGAAATCCTCTATGAGGGGGAGATATGGCTGATGTGATAGAAGACGAAACAGGAGTCGATTTGGAACAGGTAGGGGATCCAGTATTAGAATAAGAATTTAAAAGAGCTTTGGAGGACTTATGAACAAATAAGGTGGAAGGGATAGATGCCGTTCCATCAGAATGTCTAAAATCATTAGGGGAAGTGACAACAAAACGACTATTCACGTTGGGGCGTAGAATGTATGATTATGGCGACATACCATCTGACTTTCGGAAAAGCATAATCCACACAATAACGAAGACGGCAAGAGCTGACAAGTGCGAGAAGTATCGCACAAACAACTTAACAGCTCATGCAACCTAATTTCTTGCAACAATAATACACAGAAGAATGGAAAAGAACATTGAGGATACGCTAAATGACGATAAATTTGGCTTTAGGAAAGGTAAAGGCACAACAGAGGCAATTCTGACGCTGCGGTTAATAGTGGAAGCAAGACAGCTTCGTAGGATTTTCGACCTGGAAAAAGCGTTCGACAGTGTAAAATGGCGTTCGAAATTCAGAGAAATGTAGGGGTAAGCTATAGAGAGAGGCGGGTCATATACAATATGTACAACAGCCAAGAGGGGAAAATAAGATAGGGCGACTAAGAACGAAGTTCTCGTATTAAAAAGGGTGTAAGACGAGGCTGTAGCCTTTCACCCCTACTGTTGAATCTGCACATCGAGGAAGCAATGATGGATATAAAAATATGATTCAGGTGCGGTATTAAAATGCCAGGTGAATGGATATCAGTGATACGATTCGCTGGTGACATTGCTTTCTTGAGTGAAAGTGCAGAAGAATTACGTGATCTGCTGAACTGAATGAGCAGTCTAATGAGTACAGAGTATGGATTGAGAGTAAATCGAAGAAAGTCGAGGGTAATGAGAAGTAGTAGAAATGAGAACAGCGACAAACTTGACATCAGGATTGATGGTCATGAAGTAGATAAGGTTAAGAAATTCTGCTACCTAGGCAGTAAAATAGCCAATGACGGACGGAGGAAGGACATCAGAAGGAGACTAGCAATGGCGAAAAGGGCATTCCTGGCCAAAGAAAGTATACTAAAATAAGATATCGGTCTTAATATGAGGAAGAAATTTCTGAGAATGCAAGTCTCGAGTACAGCACTATATGGTAGTGAAATATGGACTGTGGTGAAACAGGAACAGAAGAGAGTCGAAGCATCTGAGATGTGGTGCTACAGACGAATGTTGAAAATTAGGTGGACTGATAAAGTGAAGAATGAGCATGTTCTTCGCAGAATCGGAGAGGAAAAGAACATGTGGAAAACACTGATAATGAGAAGGGACTGGATGATAGAACATATGTTAAGACATGAAAGTAGACTTCTATGCTACTAGAGGGAACTGTAGAGGGCATAACCTGTAGAGGAAGACATAGATTGGAAGACATCCAGAAAATAATCGAGGACATAGATTGCCAATGGTACTCTGAGCTGAAGACGTTAGCACAGGAGAGGAATTCGTGGCGGGCCGCATCAAACCAGTCAGAAGACTGATGATGTTTGAAGGATTAAAGAAAGATAAAAGTAAACAAGTTTCTCGACTCTTCTACACCATGACACTTCCATCACAGCAATCAACGCCAATTTACTCGAATGATTTATCGAGCTATGTAGGTTAGATGGCGGCCGGAGTGGCCATGCGGTTCTAGGCGCTACAGTCTGGAGCCGAGCAACCACTACGGTCGCAGGTTCGAATCCTGCCTCGGGCATGGATGTGTGTGATGTCCTTAGGTTAGTTAGGTTTAATTAGTTCTAAGTTCTAGGCGACTGATGACCTCAGAAGTTAAGTCGCATAGTGCTCAGAGCCATTTGAACCATTTTTTGTAGGTTAGCTCATATTGTGTACTACCTTTAACGTTAGTTCCTCGGCTAAGTTTTCGTGCGGGCATTGCTTATTTGTAACTCACGTTACAAAAATAGCTATATTTACCATGACGTAATGAATCCGGTATATTGCGGACACTTTAGTCAACGCCTTATTATGAACTAGTTTGTTACTGCATATGTTGTACTTCTGATGTAAATTAAGAGATATACTTCATTACGGAGTCTGAAACCCTTTGAGCAAAACTGAGACAGGTGATTGCCTGTCCACAACCGATTATAATGAGATGGTTGGAAATACATATTCACTGTGTTACTGACATCCACAGCGTACGTCGCATAATAACAATGTGGCTCATAGTAGTTTTTTTCAAAATAACGACAGCCATGCACACAGGGCAATGGTGCGTGATGTACTGTGGCACTCTCTCAAGGATCCCTGGTATCTGTAATGGCAGGAGACAGCCTGACGCAAAATGTTTGAGATAGCCTATACAGGTATAAGGACACTATTAGTCAAAAGTATGTTTGACGTTGCGCCAATCGTTGGGATGATCTGAAAGTTATATTATTCTTGAAGAATCAAGTATTCCAAAATCACTAGAAATTCCTTTTATTATTATTTCCTATTTTGAAAGATCTACGGTTCATCATCGGATCTAATAATGTTACATGATGTGATTGTGACAGCGTATATCGGTTGAAATTGATAATAGTAATAAAAAGAATTACTGGCAATCTTGGTAAACATGATTCTTCAAGAATAATATTAGTGAAAAACTTAGGCATCTGTATACACAAACTGCAGCGGTCAACGTTAAGGGTACAAAGGCAGTTACACAATTAAACGCGGAGGAGAGTGTATAGGTGGAAAGAGGACACTCAACTTCTCTACGAGGCGGAGGACTTGCCTCACGATGTGACAGGCGAAGAAATGGGTGTCGATTTGGAAGATGTATGAGGTCAGCTGTTAGAGTCATAGTTCAAAAGAGTTTCGGAATATCTGCGATCAAATAAGGTACACTCTAGAGGTAACATTCGTTCGGAATTTCTCAAATCAGTGACGTAAATGGCAAGTAAATGACTGTGTACAACCTGTGAGACTGGATACATACCATCAGACTTTCGGAAAACGTCTACAAAGCTCCGAAATTCAGACGGTGCTGGAGAGCGCACTTATCGCTTCTAGGCAACGGAAGTTATGGTAGAGGACGCAGTGTTTCTCGCCCACAGGCAGTGGTCGTGGAGCTATAAATGTCCTCATGACTAACACCCGCTTAAATATTTATGAGGCTGCAAATAGAGCTCAAAAGTAATTGAATCTTTTACAGAGGACGTCCATATTGGTCCCTCGGCGTGCAGTGGTCCATTGAGCATAAAGTAACCGTCTTATGACCTACTGTAAGTTTTCGTTTATGTGTACCTCACGCTGCTGTCCACCATGCGTCGCTGCTGCTAGGTTAATCCTTTCAAAGTCTTCTAAGTATACATCTTATGTTAACAAAATGACATTTGATCGAATACATTTTCGGGCTGTATTTTTATGTATTAACCCACTCTTGCATATCTTACCGAAATAAACAGCAGCCAGCAGCATAAAAGACATTTTATTTCTTTAATGGGTTTCAGGCACTTAGCACCCTTCGTTATAAGATTATAAGTAACGCAATTCTGAAGATGAAAACTAGATTCTGGAATGTGGTTAAGGAAATGAAATTTCCTTTATGCAATTGGTTGCTGATAATGTCTATACATAAGAGAACAGTTGTTGAAGATGGGTAAAATACTGAACCTTTGTATGTTGTTTCTGTGGTCGATGACATTAGGTCGTGAAACACATTCACAGAATAATCGTCTTGCTGCGAATCGTTGTAGTATAACATTTTCTACCTTCAAATACAATTTTGTACTCTCAATTTGGAATATTTTCGTTTCTCTCAGGTGAAGGTTAAGAACTGCCTATGAAGGGACATACTACATGGCAAGGGAAATAGTGCTAAATATGTATAACGGAATGAACTATTATTTTATAACAACGAAAATTTCCAAGATAGAGTATTTATTCAGGAACATTTAAAATAAGTCGGATTATAATTCTCATTGGGGCCAGTGAAAAAATTTAACAGTACCTTTTTTGAGGGTGTGTGATTAAACTGAGAAATCGTTTCCAGTTGTTTTTATTATAATAGCGCACAAAACCTAAGGAAAATGGGGAATATATAAAGATAGAGAAAAACATAGAAGAAGTGAATAATTACTGTAAGCGACTTCTCCAAAATGGGATTCTATACGTCCCAAGCAAGATCGAGAAAGATAAAAATACCTGCCATGTTTCATAACCCTTGCTGAAAAGTTGCTTCGAAAGCATTATGATTAGCATCACAAATTTAAGCAAAGCTGAACGATGCCACAATGAGCGTAAGCAGAGCAATGCAAGAAGCGTTCGATGGACTGGAAATTAAACTTCGATCTGTCGATGCGAAGAAAAGTTATAAATCATTTTGACATTACGTAAAGTCAGTATAGGATAAGAAAACAGCTATACAATCCCACAGCATAGATGAGAACGAAGACCAGGTCGAGATACTAACTCCTTATTCCGAATGTGTTCCATTGCCCTGTTACCTGTCGGACACATAGGACCAGTTGTTAAGTGATCGTTCGATAGAAAATAGCCGGAACCACTCAGTAGAGAAAAGGTGACTGGATCTGATGAATTATCTGTATGATTATGTACACATTTCGCGAAAGAATTCGCTAGCCATGTTGCAGCAGTTTTACGAGTTCACAGGAAAAACTAGGGGCTCAAGATGGCTGGAAATAAGGTGACGATCCAGTTTTCACGATATTTAGATGGTGACATGGACATACATGCCGATAACGCTGACGTCGACCTGTTGCTCGAGTGTTACGTACTTTTAGGAGAACGAAAATCACCTTTGCACTAACCAACAACAATTCCGTAAACAGAAATCCTGTGTATCTGGACCCACTCTCTTCTTCTAAGATATCCAGACTCTCTGCTGCAGTCAGTGGGTCCTATGTTGATGAAGTGTTCTTTGGCTTCCTGGATGCATTCAACACACTTTTTTAACATCATTTTGTGAACAAAATTCTAGGTTATGAAAAGTCGCACAAGCTCCATTACTGAATTCAGAGTTTTAGGTGGGAAATAGAATTAAATTGTTAGGCATTAATGCCACTTGAGCAGTGCTACAAGGGAGTGTTCTTGGCGTTAACATTTAGGATATATCAATTATAGGGTGGGTCAATAGCGAAATGTCTCCAGCTGATGGTGTTCCATATAGAATACTCACATCGCAAGTAAAACCGTAGTAAAACGCAGGAAGCCTTGTAGAGGATGAGCACTTGGCGAAGGGGCTGCCAGTAGACCCACAACCCATATGAATGAAAAGTATTGTACTTAGATTAAACAAAGGGTAATCTAACGCTGGAAACAGGAACAAAACCCTGGGCTTGTTTGAAGTGATTACTCTAAGCCAGGAAGTTAACCCAGAGCCGGACACGCCATTGAGACACATACTGAAGCTATTGTGCATAACGAAATGACTGACATGAAGAATATTTGGCCCTACCTGTGGATTCTTAATTGGGGAATGGCATAGTATTAAATCTGATATTAATGGAAGGTGTTAAAAGAAACAGGCTGTAATTGACACACACTAATTTATTTAATTAAAAAACACACTCATGTGACTGTGACGGAAATGATATTACAAAATGTGCCCTACGTAAATTACACCGAGTAAGTTTTCAGTTTGCTTGAAGGTAAACGAGAACGTAGCCTTCGGACGTAATTGACCTTCTAAAATCACTCACTAGCTTTTATTCCAACATATACACTGACTGTTGGCCTGAAAGATTGAGTAATCTATGCATCTATTCTACATCTACATCTACATGACTACTCTGCAATTCACATTTAAGTGCTTGGCAGAGGGTTCATCGAACCACAATCATACTATCTCTCTACTATTCCACTCCCGAACAGCGCGAGGGAAAAATGAACACCTAAACCTTTCTGTTCGAGCTCTGATTTCTCTTATTTTATTTTGATGATCATTCCTACTATGTGGGTTGGGCTCAACAAAATATTTTCGCATTCGGAAGAGAAAGTTGGTGACTGAAATTTCGTAAAAAGGTCTCACCGCGACGAAAAAAGTCTTTGCTGTAATGACTTCCATCCCAACTCGTGTATCATATCTGCCACACTCTCTCCCCTATTACGTGATAATACAAAACGAGCTGCCCTCTTTTTGCACCCTTTCGATGTCCTCCGTCAATCCCATCTGGTAAGGATCCCACACCGCGCAGCAATATTCTAACAGAGGATGAACGAGTGTAGTGTAAGCTGTCTCTTTAGTGGACTTGTTGCATCTTCTAAGTGCCCTGCCAATGAAACGCAACCTTTGTCTCGCCTTCCCCACAATATTATCTATGTGGTCCTTCCAACTGAAGTTGTTCGTAATTTTAACGCCCAGGTACTTAGTTGAATTGACAGCCTTGAGAATTTTACTATTTATCGAGTAATCGAATTCCAACGGATTTCTTTTGGAACTCATGTGGATCATCTCACATTTTTAGTTATTTAGCGTCAACTACCACCTGACACACCATACAGCAATCTTTTCTAAATCGCTTAGCAACTGATACTGGTCTTCGGATGACCTTACTAGACGGTAAATTACAGCATCATCTGCGAACAATCTAAGAGAACTGCTCAGATTGTCACCCAGGTCACTTATATAGATCAGGAACAGCGGAGGTCCCAGGACGCTTCCCTGGGGAACACCTGATATCACTTCAGTTTTACTCGATGATTTGCCATCTATTACTACGAACTGCGAACTTCCTGACAGGAAATCACCAATCCAGTCGCACAACTGAGACGATACCCCATAGGTCCGCAGCTTGATTAGAAGCCGCTTTTGAGGAACGGTGTCAAAAGCTTTCCCGAAATCTAGAAATACGGAATCAACTTGAGATCAACTGTCGATAGCGGCCATTACTTCGTGCGAATAAAGAGCTAGCTGCGTTGCACAAGAGCGATGTTTTCTGAAGCCATGCTGATTACATGTCAATAGATCGTTCCCTTCGAGGTGATTCATAATGTTTGAATACAGTATATGCTCCAAAACCCTACTGCAAACCGACGTCAATGATATAGGTCTGTAGTTAAATGGATTACTCCTACTACCCTTCTTAAACAATGGTGCAACCTGCGTAATTTTCCAATCTGTAGGTACAGATCTATTGGTGAGCGAGCGGTTGTATATGAGTGCTAAGTAGGGAACTACAGTATCAGCGTAATCTGAAAGAAACCTAATTGGTATACAATCTGGACCTGAAGACTTGCCCGAATCAAGCGATTTGAGTTGCTTCGCAACCCCTAAGGTATCTACTTCTAAGAAACCCATGCTAGCAGTACTGGATGATACAGATAACTGAACTGCACTGATCTGAGCAAACGTGGACCAAGGAGTATCATGCGATGTCACAGATGCTAATAACGCTCACCGAAAATATTCTGCATGAAACGTACAGAAGGATGCCATCGTGACATCCTTCTGCACGTCTCATGATGAATATCGATACAGTTATCTGTACAGAGCGGGATTCGCCTTGTGGACCCTAGTTTTTCTGCTAAGCTGTCTATCAGAGGAGCACCTCTCCATCTCTAGACAAGATCTTTGATCCTTCTGCATCTCTGTCCCACAACTAACTCTCTATGTTCTATCTGAATCGTATAGCCTGTTATTTTCTGCTCGCCAATCGGGACAGGCCCACCAGCTGCTGAATAAGAAACTCAGAAGGCCAATTGCATGATTCCTTCTTGCACAAATAGTCCACCAAGAAAGAGTGTCACATTAAAATGCCAATGGCTTTCCAATTCGCCATTCTTTTGATAAAAAAGGTACTGCTTCTCCGCCGTCTTGATGACACAGACATTTTTACCAATTGCTTGTTTTCGAGCCCAGCAACTACCCTAACATCAGAGATCCTTTGAAATTAAAAAACTGCGCCAAAAGCTAGCCTCTAAATTTTTGCTACTGTGTTTCTTTAGGAATGCGTTAGGTTATTAAAAGTTCCTTCATGCCGGCAGTTGGGGCCGAGTGGTTCTAGGCACTTCAGTCCGGAACCGCGCGCCTGCTACGGTCGCAGGTTCTAATCCTACCTCGGGCATGGTTGTGTGTGATGTCCTTAGGTTAGTTAGGTTTAAGTAGGTTTAAGTCTAGGGGACTGATGACCGCAGATGTTAAGTCCCATTGTGCTTAGAGCCACTTGAACCAAGTTCCTTCCTGGCCTCTGCTCAGCAGCAGGGCTGAGAGCAGCTGATAAATGCACAGTAGCTCTGAATCCCTAGAGCTCATCTGGCGAGGTCACTTCCATGGAGACAATGTTTGAGGCAACCAGCCTGTGCGGATGCCAGAAGCCACTTTTATCGTTACATTGCTGTGCCTGTTTCATATCAAGCCTTCTGCCCTGTTCGCACACACTCCCAAAAGAAAAAAAGAGTATAAGACACACACCATGTTAAATGTAGTTAAGATCTGAACTTAGCTAGAATTCACTACGTACAGTCACAGAAGTCCAATTCATTTTTACACTCCTGGAAATGGAAAAAAGAACACATTGACACCGGTGTGTCAGACCCACCATACTTGCTCCGGACACTGCGAGAGGGCTGTACAACCAATGATCACACGCACGGCACAGCGGACACACCAGGAACCGCGGTGTTGGCCGTCGAATGGCGCTAGCTGCGCAGCATTTGTGCACCGCCGCCGTCAGTGTCAGCCAGTTTGCCGTGGCATACGGAGTTCCATCGCAGTCTTTAACACTGGTAGCATGCCGCGACAGCGTGGACGTGAACCGTATGTGCAGTTGACGGACTTTGAGCGAGGGTGTATAGTGGGCATGCGGCAGGCCGGGTGGACGTACCGCCGAATTGCTCAACACGTGGGGCGTGAGGTCTCCACAGTACATCGATGTTGTGGCCAGTGGTCGGCGGAAGGTGCACGTGCCCGTCGACCTGTGACCGGACCGCAGCGACGCACGGATGTACGCCAAGACCGTAGGATCCTACGCAGTGCCGTAGGGGACCGCACCGCCACTTCCCAGCAAATTAGGGACACTGTTGCTCCTGGGGTATCGGCGAGGACCATTCGCTACCGTCTCCGTGAAGCTGGGCTACGGTCCCGCACACCGTTAGGCCGTCTTCCGCTCACGCCCCAACATCGTGCAGCCTGCCTCCAGTGGTGTCGCGACAGGCGTGAATGGAGGCACGAATGGAGACGTGTCGTCTTCAGCGATGAGAGTCGCTTCTGCCTTGGTGCCAATGATGGTCGTATGCGTGTTTGGCGCCGTGCAGGTGAGCGCCACAATCAGGACTGCATACGACCTAGGCACACAGGGCCAACACCCGGCATCATGGTGTGGGGAGCGATCTCCTACACTGGCCGTACACCTCTGGTGATCGTCGAGGGGACACTGAATAGTGCACGGTACATCCAAACCGTCATCGAACCCACCGTTCTACCATTCCTAGACCGGGAAGGGAACTGGCTGTTCCAACAGGACAATGCACGTCCGCATGTATCCCGTGCCACCCAGCGTGCTCTAGAAGGTGTAAGTCAACTACCCTGGCCAGCAAGATCTGCGGATCTGTCCCCCATTGAGCATGTTTGGGACTGGATGAAGCGTCGTCTCACGCTGTCTGCACGTCCAGCACGAACGCTGGTCCAACTGAGGCGCCAGGTGGAAATGGCATGGCAAGCCGTTCCACAGGACTACATCCAGCATCTCTACGATCGTCTCCATGGGAGAATAGCAGCCTGCATTGCTGCGAAAGGTGGATATACACTGTACTAGTGCCGACATTGTGCATGCTCTGTTGCCTGTGTCTATGTGCCTGTGGTTCTGTCAGTGTGATCATGTGATGTATCTGACCCCAGGAATGTGTCAATAAAGTTTCCCCTTCCTGCGAGAATGAATTCGCGGTGTTCTTATTTCAATTTCCAGGAGTGTATAAACACTATTATCATGTTCCATTCCCTCATTATCCTATAAGTAGAGTACTATTCTCGTATTAAATGAAACCAAATGGTGGCCACTTTTCAAAATAAGTAGCATACTTCTAGAATAACCACATAAAAGTTGATGAAAGAAATGTAAATACTGGACCTAGTTTCCTGCGAAGAATCCCCAGGAAATGTAACTATTATAGATTAACCAATTTTAAATGTTGGTCTGGGCATCATAGAGGATGCAAAGAAGATCCAATGAAGAGCAGCAAAGTTTGTCACAGTTTCATTTATTATCGATTTCAAGTTTTGATAATAAGAGGAAATTCCAACTGCAACAGATCATTAATGAGCATTTTGTGCTGAGAGTATGGAGGAAAAATTACCAGACATTCCGTTTGGGACAGGAATTTTTTGTCTCTAATAGTGGATTCCCATGTCTTCCAAATTTTTGCCCATTTCTTATTCAATCTTCATCTACCTCTACATCCACACAAATTTTCTGCAAGCCACAGTACGGTGCTTGGTGGAGGGTACCAACTGGCCACTAAGAGTCATTTTGTCTTCTGTTCCACTCACATACAGAGGTCTGAAGGCTCACTACAAGCCCAAATTTACCTTATCTTAGTGGTCCTAACGCGAAATGTACGTTGGCTACAATAGAATAGTCTGGAAGTTGGCCTCAATTGGAGGTTCCCTAAATTTCCTCAAGAGTGCTTCGCGAAGAGAACTTTGTCTTCTCTCTCGGGATTCCCATTTGAGTTCGCGAGGCATCTCCGTAATACTAGTCTACTGATCGAACCCACGGGTAACAAATCTAGCAGCCCAACTGAGCTGCTTCGATGTCTTCCTTTAATCCAACCTTTTGGGCATTCCAGACACTCGAGCACTGTTCATGAATGGGTCGCACTAGTGTTCCAGATGCAATCTTCTTCATAGATCAGCTATACTTTCTCAAAATTCTCCAAATGAAAGGAAATCGATTGTTCGCCTTCTCTACTAACAACCGGACTTGCTCGTTCAATTTTACATCGCTTGCAGCGTTACCTCTAGATATTTAATTTATGTGATTGTGTCAATCAGCACGTTACTAATACTGTATTCGAATGTTGTAGGATTGTATTTCTTACTCATCCGTATTAACTTACATTTTTCTTTACTAAAAACAAGCAACTATTCATCGTACCAACTACAAAGTCTGTGTAAATTGTCTTGTATCCCCCCACGTCACTAGACGACGCCTGTCCGTACACTACAGCGTCGGCAGTAAGCAAACGTAAATTGCGGCTCACCCTGTACGTCAGGTCATTTGTGCACTTTGAGAATAAGGGTTATCGTATAGCATTTCCCTGTGGCGCTCCTGACGATACCATTCCTTCCGATGAACTATCGTCGAGGACAATGTTCTATTGCTTATGAAGTCTTCGAGCCACTCACATAAATGGGAATCTAATCGGTAGGCTCAGATCTGTGTCAGCTGTCTGTAGCACCGTGTGAAATGCTTTCCTGAAATCTAGGTATATAGTGTCTGCCTGTTGCCCTTCTTTCATGGTTAGCAGGAAATCATGTGGAAAAAAGGCAAACTGAGCATATTTACAGACCAAGGTATTTAAAACCGAGTTTTAGCAGAATTCTTGAACACATTCTGAAGTCGAATGTAATGAGTTTACTTGGGTGGTTCATGGTGTGGGTCTTGTAGTCATGTCCTAATTCATGAAGCACGAGCAACGTATTAGTGGCCAAGTAAGTGGTCCCGACAGTCGGTATACCAGTTACTTTGGAATAAGGCTGGGCATCTCGGACATATTCTGGGTCGTGGTCACCTTTGTACGCATACGGCAAAGACTACCAAAGTGCGAGTATTAGTTGAGGACCAGTTGGATGAAAATCATTGTGGGTTTAGGCCTCTTAGAGGTTGTCAGGACCAGATCTTTAGCTTACGGCAAATAGTGGAGAAGTGCTATGAGTGGAACAGGGAATTGTATCTCTCCTTGATAAATCTAGAAAAGGCATATGACCGGGTTCCTAGGAGGAAATTATTGTCTGTTCTACGAGATTATGGAATAGGAGGCAAACTTTTGCAAGCGTTTAAAGGTCTTTACATGGATAGTCAGGTAGCAGTTAGAGTTGACGGTAAATTGAGTTCATGGTTCTGAGTAGTTTCAGGTGTAAGACAAGGCTGCAACCTGTCTCCACTGTTGTTCATATTATTTATGGATCATATGTTGAAAACAATAGACTGGCGGGGCGAGATTAAGATACGTAAACACAAAATAAGCGATCTTGCATATGCGGAGGACTTAGTTGTGAGCGCAGATTCGATTGAAAGTTTGCAAAGTAATATTTCAGAGCTAGATCAGAAATGTAAGGACTATGGTATGAAGATTAGAATCTCCAAAACGAAAGTAATGTCAGTGGGAAAGAAATATAAACGGATTGAGTGCCAAATAGGAGGAACAAAGTTATCTGTGCACCGTTCAATCTTTCGACCAACTTAGTTGTATGGAGCGAAAGCTGGGTGGATTCAGGTTACCTTATCAACAAGGTTGAGGTTACTGATATGAAAGTAGCTTTGATGATTGCAGGTACTAGTAGATGGGAACAATGGCAGGAGGGTGTCCACAATGAGGAAATCAAAGAAAAACTGGGAATGTAGATGTAGCAGTCAGTGCGAACAGGGTTAGATGGTGGGGTCATGTTACACGCATGGGAGAAGCAAGGTTGCCTAAGAGACTCATGGGTTCAGCAGTAGAGGGTAGGAGGAGTAGAGGCAGACCAAGGCGAAGGTACCTGGATTCGGTTAAGAATGATTTTGAACTAATAGACTTAACATCAGAAGAGGCACCAAAGTTAGCACTGAATAGGGGATCATGAAGGAATTTTATAAGGGGGCTATGCTCCAGACTGTACGCTGAAAGGCATAATCAGTCTTAAGTGATGATGATGATGATGATGACGATGAGTTTACTTGGGAAGGATCGTTATTTGAGAGGTCCTCTCTCTGGTACGGGTCGCTTAATTTATCCGTTCCATCCCTGCGCTTGCCTCTATGCATTTAACAGCGGAATTCCTTTCATGTCAATTCTGCGAGTGTTATTTTAATTTTCCTGCATGGTATATCTGTGATAAAAATGAGTATTTCACTTGCAATTTCTGCAGCAGCCTTTTCGCTTTATCTTGCTTACAGTGTTTCTGTAAACCGTTTAGCTATCAAATTGTATTCATTTCTTTGGTAACTTACAGCGTTTCTTACCTGCGTTCGGTGATAAAACAGAGATAAGCGCTCCATAAAAATTTTGAAGGTTCTGTGCCGCTGTCTCCCTCTACCGTTGGTCTCATATGGCGGACATAATGTTTATAAAATATTTTCCCGCATGAAACTACCCGACGTATCTGACGCCCTTATGATCTCGTGGAGCCAGGCGTATCAGTATTTACTTGAGCGGACAAAGAGCCAGCCATATAAACGCTTTATCGGAACACCGCCCTTTGGAGAGCCCCGTTTAGGACCGTCGCAGGATAAGATACCGCCTCGCTGCCGGTCCCGTCTAGTCACTTGAACACGTGGAGCCAAGTGTTGCCAGCCGATGGTCCAGAGACGAATACTCCGCACCCAGAGAGGGTGTATCACCTTCAAGTAAACATTTTCTTCTTTCGTCACAGTACGAGGCTTTCAGTCGCAAATTCGCTATCGAATGATTTCTTGTCACGTGTCTTTCTCTTAACCTAATGGAACTATAGTCAATAATTTAGAAGGATAACTGAATTTACGCACCATGTATCGCCTTCATCGTTACAATGGGTAATAAATTCATACTAATTCTCGGTATGAAGAAAATGATAAAGTCATATAAAGTGGCAACAGTATACTTTAAACACAGTTGTCTTCTCTATGATGCCCAAAGCGTCGATCAGAAAAGGGTTATTTCGTTCAGCACACCTTTAACATTCTGGAAGTAACCTAGCACGAATCCGGAAGGCAGCTATTCAGCACTTCAGGCTCGCTTACGGGCAGGGAGAATCCTACCAAAGCCGAATCGAGAATAAGAGGAATAATCTGTTTTGCTAAACCACCAACTCGGCTCATGATGCATGGCTCATGGTTCACAATTTCTTTTGTAGGCTGTCTACCTAACAACTTCCAGACGCAGTAAACATATGATTTTCAATCTACACAAATCCAAATACATAATATGCAATTATTTATGTTCTAAGTCTGCTCATAAACCGCTGGACTGATGTCAACCAAACGTAGTACACGTATCACGTGCTATCTGGAAAGAATCTATGTAGGGATAAGAACCACCTACCTGTCAGAGGGGCGAGGGTGAGGGTGAGGAAACAGTATAGCCCACGTCGAGCGAATACCTATTCTTCATTCATCCAGTATTTGAGAATCAGAGCACTTATTGTCTTGCAGCAAACGTGACCCATAATTTCAAAACTATAAGAAACATTTTCTCGGTAACTACACACACAAAATGATGAAAGGCAGGCAGTTTATCGCGTACTATGTTTTCACTGTTTGTGCAATAATTTTACTGCATGAAGCACATCGTTTTAATTTATTACTTCTTTACCACTAACTCTATTCGCGACACATTTTGCTGACTGTATTCACATATATCACCGAGTTTACCAGCAAAATTATATTTTTCTACGACACATAGTTCAGAAGATGCGTGAGGAACTGCTGCACAATGCATGACGTTTTAATTTGTTAGTTCTTTACTACTAACCCTGTTCACAATACATTTCGCAGACAGGATCCAATTATGCAGTTGAATGCACCTATATATATATATATATATATATATATATATATATATATATATATATATATCACTGCACGACTCAAAGGTCAGCAAGTACGGTGTCAAATGCTGAGATGCGTGAAAACCTGTGCATGATGCATGACTTTTTAATGTGTTACTTCCTTAATAGTAATTCTATTCACAATACATTTCGCAGACAGTGGCCAAATATACTACTGGATGTACCTGATAAAATCACTGTATGACACATAGTACTGGAGATATATCGTCATAAACATTGAGCAGTGCGAAAATGCAACAACAGTCTGAAATTCACTAGAGCTGTAGGTGAAATATGTGTACAAATAGGTGTGAAATGTGTTAAATTTGTGTGAAACATATTTTATATGTTCGTACTCGAGCAAAGTCAGGTATAAAAGCCTCATCCTAACCCCTTGAACGAACTCAATCACATTTGTTACACAAATTAATTACGATCTAAAAAGAAATATTTTGGGGGTATGAACCACCAGGCTCCTACTGTGGCGGAGGTGATAACATGAAGAGTGAATGGGCCAGGAGATAATGGACAAACAGTGAGGGGAAGAGGAGACGGCGACAGATACGGGGGAGAAGAAGATGGACAGAGAGAAGAGGATTTGGAAATGGTCACAGGGAGGAGAGAGAAGGAGATGGGCGAAGGGTGGACGAGACGGGCAGCGATAGGGGAAGATGCTGATGGACAGAGAGAGGGAGGAGGAAGTGGACAGCGAAAGGGGAGAGGCAGAGATGGACAGTGAGAGGGTAGAGCAGGAGATGGACAGAGAAAGAAAAGAGGAAAGAGGAGGAGATAGAGAGCGCAATATGGGAGGTGGAGATGGAGACAGAAGGAGAGCGAAGAGAAGATGGACAAAGCAAGGAGGCAGAGGAGAGGGAATTAGTTGGGTGGAGGAGTTTGACAGAAGGGGAAGCAGCAGAATCAGAGAAAAACTTCTTTTATTTCCGCCGACGATCAGCAAACTTTTGGGCCATAGAGTATCTGTTTCTAACAGCAATGACCGTTCATTCTGCACTTCGTGGACTATTGTTTTAATCTGTGACATGATGCAATTTGTGAAAGAAACAGACGGAGAGTGCTCGGTGGGAGGATGGAACGGGCAGAGAAGCAATAAGAGGAGATGGAGAGAGAGAGTCGCAGGATGGGGTGGACCGAGGTTTGATGTGGCGGAGATGCACAAGTAGAGGACGTATATGAGTTGAAAGAGAGAGGGAAAGGAGGAAGTGGACTCAAAGAGGGAGATCGGAAGAGATGCATATCACTGACTCATTATCGCCCAGACGAAACTATAAACGATCAAAATTTTAACTCTGCAGATGGTGTTGATCTTATATCTGTTTCTAACAGCAATGACCGTTCATTCTGCACTTCGTGGACCATTGTTTTAATCTGTGACATGATGCAATTTGTGAAAGAAACAGACGGAGAGTGCTCGGTGGGAGGATGGAACGGGCAGAGAAGCAATAAGAGGAGATGGAGAGAGAGAGCCGCAGGATGGGGTGGACCGAGGTTTGATGTGGCGGAGATGCACAAGTAGAGGAAGTATATGAGTTGAAAGAGAGAGGGAAAGGAGGAAGTGGACTGAAAGAGGGAGATCGGAAGAGATGCATATCCGAGCAACGCAGGTTACTCCAGTAGTACATAATGTAATTATTGACTGAATTTAAAAATTCACTGACTTCCAACAAACTTCAAACATAAGTTCAAACCATTATGAAATATCTTGTCGCCGACATATCCCATAAATATACAAAGCAAAACTGTTAATAGCTTACTATGTTTTCGCTGCTCTTGCAGTAACACTTCTGCACCAGGCAGGGCTTTTTAATTTATTACTTCTTTACTACTAACTCTGCTCGCAACAAACTTTGAGGATTGATTCCACATATACCACTGAATGAAACACCAAAATTATATCATTGCCACGACACTTTATGAAGGAGATACAATAAGCGTTGAGATGCATGAAAAACTAGCTTTTGCTTAAAATGGAGCGCAAATTACCCAGACGACATTCACCCAGTATTTCACGATGAGAGCATTTAGCACCTCCAAGTAAATGTGTATGTACTAGTATAAAGGGCAAGACCTGACCAACTGACTCACTGACTCATTATCGCCCAGCCGAAACTATAAACGATCAAAATTTTAACTCTGCAGATGGTGTTGATCTTATATTAAAAGCATCGTTTAAGAAGATATGTTTCGAAATTCGTCTCCTAAGTGGGTGAAATAGGAGATGAAAGGATCTTGAAAATATGTCACTACTAATGTAATTTTGAATCTAGCGCTACGAAAATTGGCACTTGGTTCCTTGAATCAGAAATAAAGAAACACGCCAGTATTTTTGGTAATGTACTCCCTATGGAGACGAAATAGTTGGTGAATTTTTTTAAAGCAAATCATTATCAAAGAACTACTAAAGCATTATTAGAGCTCCATCTATGAAAATTTGTATTTGACTTCTCGGTTAGCAATTAAAAAAATACGTGTTTCAGTTTCTTGTTTTTTTTTTTACGTTTTGTTTCTAGGATTAACTTGAGGAGCAAATCTCCAAGGTCATGATACCTGTCAGTACGTGAAATTACAACGTAAAAGAAATAGGAGATAAAATTAAATGTTTATGAGCCCAAAAAGAGACAAGCCGTAAGTTTCAGTAAACGCAATCAACAACATAATATAGGAACCAGCTTAATTTTTCAAGGAAATGCTCTACAGCGTAGAAAGAGTGACCCAAGAGTAAACTCTGCAGTTTCGATTTCAAAGTGCGTTGATTCCTGCTAAGATTTTGAATTCTTCAAGTATCTTATTCAAAATGGATGTCACAGTACACTGCACACCTTCCTGCTAAAGAGTCAAGGAAGCTGATTGAACTTCTGCCTAATATTAACTGAGTGAATGCAGCTAATTTCTGGGAATAAGCTGATATTGTTAACAAGAAAAGACAGTAAAGAATATATTTATTGAGATACCAATATCAGAATATCCAGACTCTTGAACAGTGGTCGACAAGAGATTCGCAAACTTATACTACTTATAGCCCGAACTGCATGTTCCTGAGCCAACAATATCCTTTTAGAATGGGGAGAGTTACCTCACAATATAATATCATACGACATAAGCGGATGAAAATAAACAAAGTAGACTAATTTTAGTGTCGAACGATCACTTATTTCAGATACCGTTCGAATAGTAAAATTTTTTTAAACTAATTCTGTAAAAATTTGTTTTTTACTCTTAAAAATGTCAGAATTGAAAGTTTCTATGGAAATATCACCACAAGAACTTAAAATGCAGGATTAATAAAGACTAGCAACTCTACATTCTATGGCCTTACTTAGAATGAAAATATTACAAAATATTGCAGACGACTAAAGGAAAACAAGGAAAACGATGAACAAAAGAATCTGTTCAGATCATACAGTCTATGCCAGCGAAAATGCAGGCCCTAAGTTAGTTTGAGATAAAATTTCAAACCTCTTCTAAACTTTTCGTCTCTTAAACGTTTAGCGATAAATTCTTAACCCATTAACTCAATTGCAAACAAATCAGATGTTTAAAGTAGTGTTGTATATGGGAGTCCGATTCTTTTCAGAAATGGGGGTTTACTGATGTGCGACTATTTCAGTGGGCCGATAACACTGTTCTTTTACCAATGTGCCACCACCCTCTTACTTTGTTTTGGTTTCTGTCCTCTGTGTCCGCAGTGTCTTGTTCAAAATTTGACACAATGTGTCCCTGAATTAACTCTAGTTCTGGCTGCCTTTCTTCGCAAGCATTTGGGTGGTCATAATATTACGAACCCCCCTCCGCCCCCCCCCCCCCCTTAACCATGGACCTGGCCGTTGGTGGGGAGGCTTACGTGCCTCAGCGATACAGATAGCCATACCGTAGGTTCAACCACAACAGAGGGGTATCTGTTGAGAGGCCAGACAAACGCATGGTTCCTGAAAAGGAGCAGCAGCCTTTTCAGTAGTTGCAAGGGCAACAGTCTGGATGATTGACTGATCTGGCCTTGTAACAATCACCAAAACGGCCTTGCTGTGCTGGTACTGAGAACAGTTGAAAGCAAGGGGAAACTACAGCCGTCATTTATCCCGAGGGCATGCAGCTTTACTGTATGGTTAATGATAATGGCGTCCTCTTGGGTAAAATATTCCGGAGGTAAAATAGTCCCCCATCCGGATCTCTGGGCGAGGACTACTCAGGAGGATGTCGTTACCAGGAGAAAGAAAACTGCCGTTCTACGGATCAGAGCGTGGAATGTCAGATCCCTTAATAGGGCAGGTAGGTTAGAAAATTTAAAAAGGGAAATGGATAGGTTAAAGTTAGATCTAGTGGGAATTAGTGAAGTTCGCTGGAAGGAGGAACACTTCTGGTCAGGTGACTACAGGGTTATAAACACAAAATCAAATAGGTTTAATAATTAATAGGAAAATCGGAATGCGGGTAAGCTACTACAAACAGCATAGTGAACGCATTATTATGTCCAAGATAGATACCAAGCCCACGCCTACAACAGTAGTACAAGTTTGTGTGCCAACTATCTCTGCAGATGACGAAGAAAATGAGGAAATGTATGATGAAATAAAAGAAATTATTCAGATAGTGAAGGGTGACGAAAATTTAATAGACATGAAAGAGAAGCAGTGGTTGGGAAGGGAGTGAGACAGGGTTGTAATCGCTCCCCGATGTTATTCAATCTGTATATTGAGCAAGCAGTAAAGGAAACAAAAGAAAAATTTGGAGTAGGTATTAGAATCCATGGAGAAGAAATAAAAACTTTGAGGTTCGCCGATGACATTGTAATTCTGTCAGAGACAGCAAAGGGATAGGATGAGCAGTTGAACGGAATGGACTGTATCTTGAAAGGAGGATATAAGATGAACATCAACAAAAGCAAACCAAGGATAATGGAATGTAGTCGAATTAAGTCGGGTGATGCTGAGGGAATTAGACTAGGATATGAGACACTTAAAGTAGTAAAGGTGTTTTGCTATTTGGGGAGCAAAATAACTGATGACGGTCGAAGTAGAGAGGATATAAAATGTAGACTGGCAATGGCAAGGAAAGCATTTCTGAAGAATAGAAATTTGTTAACATCGAGTATAGATTTAAGTGTCAGGAAGTCATTTTTGAATGTATTTGTATGGAGTGCAGCCATGTATGGAAGTGAAACATGGACGATAAATAGTTTAGGCAAGAAGGGAATAGAAGCTTTCGAAATGTGGTGCAACAGAAGAATGCTGAAGATTAGATGGGTAGATCACATAACTAATGAGGAAGTATTGAATAGGAGTGGGGAGAAGAGAAGTTTGTGGCACAACTTGACAAGAAGAAGACATCGGTTGGTAGGACATGTTCTGAGGCATCAAGGGATCACCAATTTGGTATTGGAGGGCAGCATGGAGGGTAAAAATCGTAGAGGGAGACCAGGAGATGAATACACTGAACAGATTCAGAAGGATGTAGGTTGCGGTAGGTACTGGGAGATGAAGAAGCTTGCACAGTATAGAGTAGCATGGAGAGCTGCATCAAACCAGTCTCAGGACTGGTGACCACAACAACAACAACAGTATTACCAAATTAACCACAGGTCTTTCGTGACAGAGTAATTTCTGGTATTAATTCTTTTTTTCTCAAGTTTCTACTCGTTCTTTCGTTCTTCCGTAGCCAAGAACATCGTTTTGTATTCAACGTAATTTATTTCATCTTTCTCTAAGAGCATGCCCCATTTTCAACTTTGGCATACAAGCAATTAGTGAATAATAAAATGTAATATTAAAATTACGCAAAATGGTCGTTGAATGCAATATTTGTTTTGGCTCTATTTACTGAATTAGTTTCCATTAATAAAATCTGTTTGTAGGTCCTTCATAACCATCTGTTCTACTACGCATGTGACGCCTTCTTTTTGACTTTTTCGCATTATGTATTTAATACCTTGATGATTGGCTACAAAATTTTGTCTCCAATAAATCCATGCGATATCGGATTCTTCCATAGCCTCTGACTACTTTTGTAGCATTTCATCTTTCATTCAGTGTAGGTTCCTTTTCACCCTTTCTTATTTGTTAACTATGTTAGTACGTTCCCGTTTCGTTCCTTAATTTACAATTCTAATTTCGAAATCGCCTTACCCTCGTAATGAACTATCCGTTTATATTTTTTGCCATTTTTTTGTATGTTGATGTTTCTACATTTCATTTTAAATCTCTTAGGGTTGCTTGCTCAGACTTTAAACATTTGAATAATCTTCCGCAGAAGGTGATTTCAATATGTTCGCGGACCTCCGAGCTGATCTCCCAGCGTATCAAACTGCCGACTGTAGTCCCGTATTATCGATGTCCCTGAAAATGTCCTAATCAGAATAAATTTCCGCATCTTCGCAGAAATTACTATGAAATATCTCATCTCGGCAAGAGCTTCATGGAGAGGCTGTATTCATTAAAATGAAGCTCAGTTCCTGTAGGGACTCGTACTAGTCAAGATGTAGCCGTGGATAATGTACCGGCTCGTATTCGGGAGTAGCTGCTTCATACTTCAGTCCTGTTATCCAGAGTCAGATCTTCTTGATTTCTCTAAATCGACGAACGAATGGCCATGTTGAAAGTGACACGTCCCTTTCACTTCTCTAATGTTCTACAATCTTTCATCTTACCTTAATTACCATGTCTATTGGATTTCATTTGATTATTGCTGGTAACGGAATGACGTGAAGTACCACAAGGACTGATTTCTCTATTTTGCATTCCTCCCCAGAGCTGGTACACATAAAAATTGAACTTCACGTGCTGCGAGTGCATCATGTTTGTATGATATAAACTAATTATAACCACGTTTACAGGACTGTTTCGTTGCTAAACATTTTTAGAAGTCCATGAAGACAAAGAAACGAAATTTTTCAGTTTTGACGTGGAATATCAGAGAAAGACTAAAACACCCAAGAATACTGAAAGTTGTCTTTATTACATAAAAAGATGTAATGGATGTCGAGTTCTGGAGATTGAAGGATCATATTCGCATTTCGCTTCAGAATCTGACACATTTCCATCATTAATAGGATTATTGGGGCAGGTAGATTGAGAGGCAATTAATGTTTGTGATTTCCACTGCAGTCAGGTAGCAGAACATTAGATACTGATCGGTGTCCATTCCAAAAAATTATACAAAGCAAATCATATTCTCGCCATTTTTGTATGATACAATGCAGAGCATCATCAATTACCCAAATAGAAAGCTAAACATGGGAAGAGAACTTACCGATGGTATTTCACAACGTTTATTGACAATGATAATTTCCAGACATAGATAAAAGAACTGGAGCAATAAATACTAATAGAAATGTCGGCCTGTGGTTAATTAAGTTAAACCTATCTGGCGATGGCTATACTTCACCAGCTGCCTGGAGAGTTTTAATTATGTAGAAGTGAATCCGTAAGTACGAACGCAAGGTTTGGGTCTGTTCTTTTTGCTCCAATAGATCTGTCGAGTTTACGTTTAATAGCCATACCGTTAACTTGAATCTCTTGAAAATAGCAATAAATGTGAAGTAGTTACGCTTTACTGAACGGAGGACTCTTTGATCGGGAACTGGAATGGAAATTCTAATGAAAATTAAACTGACTTCGAAGTCCCGTAGTTAGGATCAAACAAAAAAGGAGATAAAGAAAGTGAACATGATAACAGTGCAAGACTGACGTGTCATAGTGGAAAGCGTTTCTCTAGTCAACAAATACATCTCGATAGCGTTAGTTTATATCTACTCTTTCTAAGAGCCCACATGACACATCATGCACTCTGCTTTACTTCATCAATTTCCTTTTCATTTTCTTTACAACATGAGTGTCAAATGTCAGTATGTCTGAATATGCATCATCCACCCTACCATCTTGTCTTAGAACTCATTCAAAATGACTTCCATCTGTGTATCATGGGTCTCCATTATAAGTGTGGTGCAACAGGTGACTAATAAACAACGAAGAGTAAATGCTGAAGAGATGTAAACAAAGAGGCAAAATTTAAATAAAAAGTAATACTCACGTTGTTATCCTAAAAATATTTATTTAGGCGACACTGAACGTGATAGCGGGTGACAGGATTAAGAATACGAACAATGCAATAGCTGAATCACAATTTTTAGAGTGAATAGAATTCACAGCCAACCACTGTTTTAAGATAAGTATAACTGTATCACTCTTATTGACCATAAAGGAATGCGGAGGGTATTTAATCAAATATTGAGTTTGTATGTTGAAGTACATGTAAATCTGATAGTTTTGGGAGATTCAAAAGCAACAGTAAGGAGTAGGTGGCATATCAACGGTACTGTAGAATATGAGCGTATGTGTGGAGATGGAAAGTCTCGGTTAAATACAGAACAACTGGGTAAATGGTAGGGGTACGAAAGACGTGTGCATTATCAAGGCATGGTGCACGATAGAAGACGAGGATGAGGCTGACGTAAAATAACTAGAGTCCAAAGTATAATCAGCATTCAGTAGAACACCAAAGGATTTCAGAACCAAAAAAATTAGGATGTAGAGGTAGATGACAAACGAACTAGCAACAGTGATTGCTGCGTCTTCGAATTTACTGAAATAACTTAACAGAAAGAGACAACATAAACCGTCACGTTAAGGGGTATCATCACAATACCGAAATAAGTATAATAGTATTACGTAAAATACATAAAATTTAATATTTTGACGGGGTTTTTGTGTACGTTTAGTCGATTTTCGAGCTTGAGGGGCAATGAGTTCTGGAGTGAAAGTAATTATGTCTAATGGTACTACCAGCCTGTCATGAAAGTATTTAGAGATGATGAGATGCATAGAGCGTCGCGGAAGTAATCGACATCACTAATATTTAAAGTACAGAGAAGACAACAGGAAGGTGTGCAAGAATCGATGAAATATCGCGGCGCATATGAGAAAATTCTGTTTTTAACTGGAAAGTTATACCACGTATTTGACACTAAATTTTAGCGCCTAAAGGACAAGCAATAATATTTATACAGTAAAACGAATCTCTGAGAGACCGTAGAATCAGTGCGGAGCAGAATTTACAATGCGGTTTAACAGAACATCCAATTTATGGAGTCTCCAAAGGACTTAGAACGTTTGAATGTAGTATTTTAAGGTCATGAAGTCTCCAAAGGACTTACAAACTTTGACTCTAAGAACCAACCACACCTATCTTTTAAATTATTGGTAGGATACTAGTATTCGTTAACAAATTGGTTGCAAACCAAGAACGTTAATCCAGTTTTAGTAGATTACGTCAACAAATAGGAGTCTTACATTATATTTCTGTGAAGGATATTTTTATTGTGTATTTCAGCGTTAGGTCACACAAACGGTATCATTAGCGGTTTTGAGTTTTTAACAAGTCATCATCAGATGGAATAAGTACACATCAAACTGCAACTGAACAGTACAATTAGTGAGTTCTTTGAGCGTCGCTCCTAGCTGTTTACTTGCACTTTGTCGAGTTACTATGTAACGTACTCAAATCATCTGTCAATGACTCACTAAAAGCTTAAATCGGTAGTTATACTGATTATGTGATCTGAGGCTGAGAGACATATGAAAATTCTTTTACAGGACGTCAGGGCATTCCTTTAACTCAGTATACCAAGCTAGTGCATATATCTTAGAGTCTTAAAACTGTGGGACGCATTACTATGTACAAATAATTATTTGAAGAAAATACTAACACCATTTAATACGGACTAAAATGTATAAAATAATTTCTACTGACCCCAGTCAGATTCCTCACACCACACACACAGCTCTGAAAACTTGTGGTTATTAATTTTTAAAGAGGATAAAGTCAGTGTTACACGAATTACCCTTTGCTACACACCAGACAGAAGGGCCAGTTAATATTGCATCGTCATCCAATTCTTAGCTACATGGAAAGAGTCAGGCCTCTAGCCCATTGGGAAGTTAGGTTAAATTCAGCTGCAATACTTAAAAACAACTACTCTGAACTACGATGAAGTATGACTGTACAATCGATGAGCATTGTACAGACTAAGATTTAATTAACGTAGTGCACTAAAGCGGATAGTGTTGCCAGTTTATTCCAATAACAGCTATGTCATGACTTCCTAGAAACGTCTCGCATAATTATGCTTGATTCGTCATGTTGTGCACACTATATAGCAGCTAAAATGTTTCCCGTGAAACATTTCACTAATTTAGAATAGGATACATACGGTATTAGAGCTGTTGTATGAACCTTCAGAGTATGTGATGTGTCGCTACACACTTTCGTAGATGGGCTGCTAGTTGATAATGGAATGCTATTCACGAACATCTAACTAGGCGCCGGAGCAAGTGAGAACAAAAGCTCGTCAACCCCCTGAACAAAACACAGGAACAAAGAATTTGTTTTAAAATACTGTATAATCCCAACTCCGGCCTTGACAGCGGCTTCGTTTCCGCAAGTGAGAGAGTATACAAATTTCTTCATGTATGTCATTTCAAGCCGAAGCCACTTACTGATTAGATGTCTTAGCGCTACCAAACTGCTAGAATTTTGATTCCTACCGTTACATGGGAGTCTTTGGATAGACACGTCTCATCCTTTCGTGCCCTAATGTTTGTGGCTGATAGAAGCTCATGTTTACAGAACGCAACATTCAATGATAGGGGAGACTGGGACTCATTTAACATCTTACTTTCCTCTCTCTCTCTTGAAACAAGTACGCTTAATCTTGGTAACTGGAAACTGTTTGTGCCAAAACCTCTCACTAAGAATGTGAAAGCCAGTACTTTTAAATTTCAATTACAGTCACCTTTGTATTCTGATCTACAATATCTTCCGCTATCATACTTTTCAACATGAGCATCAACTATTCACTTTCGATGAGTGTGACACCAATTAACATAAACTGAATCTATTTGCAAGTGAAATTAATCACAAAGAATGTTTTCAATGATAGAATGACTTCCTCATGGAACAATCGCACACAACGGCTAATTGTTGTGTATTAAAACTATGCGCGGTTAGAGGAAGGCATCTACTGAAATTAGTATAAGAAAATGCTGTTAAAATGAAAGAATTTCCTAATTTCATCTCAAAATGTTCGTTTAGGTCCCAGAATTGTTTCTTACCTGTGCAACGGGTAACACAGCTCTGCTCTGTAATGTAAGATGGTGAACTGTAGTATTCTGAAACAAACATAAAAATGTAATATATATTAAATTGGGCTGCTTTTGCAAATGAGAATTTTGTAGTTTTTCCACAAATGCAGCTCTCTGTATACGCAATTCTATAAGGCGTGACGTTGCTGTAACAGGACGATTTTCATTCGCAATGTCGGAATAATCTTCAGTGAAATGTTTACATATGAATCAAAAAGCATTATAAAATTTTATTAAAGTCGTTTTAATAACACAGAAATGACTCGTACTGACAAGAACTATGATTGTGTCTAGCATTGAGATACATCATAATAAGTAGCTCATACAATACAAGTATTAGGTCGGTGCATGAGAGCACAGCATTTGTATTTTGCATGTTGGTATCCCGTTCTCTATGAATTTGTTTATCGAATATGATTGTTATCTGTAGTTCACTGTTGCTGTTTGATTATGCATACTGTGATTTTGTCATTTGACGATAGTGAGTGGAGCTGTGGACGATAAGAAATGGTGTGCCAAGTGAAGAAATCGGAACATTTCCGGCACAGTCTTCTATTTGAGTTTAATAGAAGGGTGACAGAAGCACAGGGAGCCAGAAACATCTGCGCCAGTAGGAGAATAACGACAGTTTTACACCAGTTTTAATTTACTCAAGATGGCGGATTCTCCCCTCCCCCCTGCCACTTATGTAGATGTGGCAGCACCGTACCTTTCATATCAAATTAATTAATTAAACAGATCAATTAAATACCCCTCCCTATTTTCTCCCCTACAAAACTAGAAGGATCTCATGACATGAAATTCAAAGTAATGTCAATTACATTGCAGAGAATATACTGATGAACACTTAATTCGTTATATTCTTTAATTAAATAAACTCCTGGAAATTTAAATAAGAACACCGTGAATTCATTGTTCCACGAAGGGGAAACTTTATTGAGACATTCCTGGGGTCAGATACATCACATGATCACACTGACAGAACCACAGGCACATAGACACAGGCAACAGAGGATGCACAATGTCGGCACTAGTACAGTGTATATCGACCTTTCGCAGCAATGCAGGCTGCTATTCTCCCATGGAGACGATCGTAGAGATACTGGATGTAGTCCTGTGGAACGGCTGGCCATGCTATTTCCACCTGGCGCCTCAGTTGGACCAGCGTTCGTGCTGGACGTGCAGACCGCGTGAGACGACGCTTCAACCAGTCCCAAACATGCTCAATGGGGACAGATCCGGAGATCTTGCTGGCCAGGGTAGTTGACTTACACCTTCTAGAGCACGTTGGGTGGCACGGGATACATGCGGACGTGCATTGTCCTGTTGGAACAGCAAGTTCCCTTGCCGGTCTAGGAATGGTAGAACGATGGGTTCGATGACGGTTTGGATGTACCGTGCACTATTCAGTGCCCCTCGACGATCACCAGAGGTGTACGGCCAGTGTAGGAGATCGCTCCCCACACCATGATGCCGGGTGTTGGCCCTGTGAGCCGCGGTCGTATGCAGTCCTGATTGTGGCGCTCACCTGCACGGCGCCAAACACGCATACGACCATCATTGGCACCAAGGCAGAAGCGACTCTCATCGCTGAAGACGACACGTCTCCATTCGTCCCTCCATTCACGCCTGTCGCGACACCACTGGAGGCGGACTGCACGATGTTGGGGCGTGAGTGGAAGACGGCCTAACGGTGTGCGGGACCGTAGCCCAGCTTCATGGGGACGATTGCGAATGGTCCTCGCCGATACCCCAGGAGCAACAGTGTCCCTAATTTGCTGGGAAGTGGCGGTGCGGTCCCCTACGGCACTGCGTAGGATCCTACGGTCTTGGCGTGCATCCGTGCGTCGCTGCGGTCCGGTCCCAGGTCGACGGGCACGTGCACCTTCCGCCGACCACTGGCGACAGCATCGATGTACTGTGGAGACCTCACGCCCCACGTGTTGAGCAATTCGGCGGTACGTTCACCCGGCCTCCCGCATGCCCACTATACGCCCTCGCTCAAAGTTCGTCAACTGCACATACGGTTCACGTCCACGCTGTCGCGGCATGCTACCAGTGTTAAAGACTGCGATGGAGCTCCGTATGCCACGGCAAACTGGCTGACACTGACGGCGGCGGTGCACAAATGCTGCGCAGCTAGCGCCATTCGACGGCCAACACCGCGGTTCCTGGTGTGTCCGCTGTGCCGTGCGTGTGATCATTGCTTGTACAGCCCTCTCGCAGTGTCCGGAGCAAGTATGGTGGGTCTGACACACCGGTGTCAATGTGTTCTTTTTTTCTATTTCCAGGAGTGTACTTATTGGATGTGATGTCATAGTGGAGGTAGGGTGACATTACCAGTGATTCAGGTAAATTATGTACCTGTCTTCCCTTCGTATGTAGCACATATAAACAGTTTCCTTACTTTTTTTCTTTGCTGCAGCAGCAAGCGAGTTTATAATGTGTGTACTTATTTTTCATTATACCTTCTCTGTGGTTAGCAAGCCAACACTGCCAGTAGTGGTATCTTCTCCACCATTCTCACAGCACACAGTTTCAAAGGTGTCAGCGCAGGTGAAGACAGCATCGCTAGTAGTTCTCTGTGACATGCCTTGCCCACCAGGACTAGGCTCAGAGCCAGAAAAGCCGTGCCGTCTCAGCCACCATTATCCTTGCTGTCATCATCCACACCAACGTCAGGCTAGCATTCCTACTGCCACCACACCATTCAGTGGCCACGGGCTTCCATCCATGCAGCTGCTATATCACCACCATCGGCAACTGGTTTGGGGCTGGGAATTGCAAGTGGCTCACAGCAGCCATCCTTGCAGTCTGTATGCTGCCTCCTGAACATCATCTCCTTTTCATCCAAACTGGCGTTCTCCTAGAAATGTGACACCACATCACTCCACCCTTCAGCTGGCTTCACCCACAATCCTCAGCAGCTAGTCATAGTTGAAGTAATAGTAATTCTATGGCAAGTGGCAGGTCTCTCTCCCAACCTATTACAGATAGACGCTAAATAAGAAATGTGATGCCACTAGCAAACTACAAAGTAATTGAGGATGTATTTGAGGAGCACATCTCATTTTCTTGTATAGAGAACCTGGCATGAGGGTACAGAAACCCAACTGGTTTATGTTTCCGAGTTTTGTAAATAGAGCTTCTCAGAATCATTAATTCTGTCAGATACCCCACTATGAAGTGCAGTGCTGTGCTGTGTTATGAACTCAAGCATCCCCCAAACAGGAGACAGGTGCTATGGAGACCAGCATTGTGTACATTTGGGGGGAAAATCGCTTGGTGTCACTGAGCACCTCTCTCGTTAGTGGTTTGATGTCTTCATCTTGAGTGCTATACAGGACAAGCTTTCCATGACAGAAGTCAGTGGCTCAGGTAAAGCAATTAGCCAAGTGCTAAACTTCGATATCTATACACTGTCTTTGATCTGATAAATGGGGCATCCAGCTTTATCGAGCTTCCTAAGGATATAGCTGATAAGAAGGATTGCATTAATGTCGAGAATAGAAAAGACAACTATAGTTTTGCATGGTCATTCCTAGATTTACGGAAAATTACAATTACAAGGATGATCCACGTAATCCATCTTGACATGACGGAAATAATGATGTTTGTGGGTGTTATAACTTTGGTGGCATCGAATTCCTCATTAAGTTCAAGGACATTACTAACTTTGAGGCACAAAATACAGGTATATCAGTTCATGATTATAGTCTGGAGTAGTAGCAGCATATAGATGGTAAAGTTACAAACGACATTACTGGATTTCTTCATTTCTCTGAACTTGCCAGTCAGCGAAAATGGCATGTAAACTTGCTGCTATTCTCCAAAGGAGATGAATGTCACTATGTGTGAACCAGAGATTTATCCCAATTCCTTTCATTCCAACTGAGGAAGCATTATGTTAAAGAGCATATTTGCCTTAGATGCATCAATGCGTTTTACACAAGCAACACACTAGTGAAGCATACTGTGGATTGCTCTGCTAGGAAACTGGTACATGTTGTAATTCCCATGTGGGAAAACAACATCTTACAGTTTAGGAGTGCCCACCATCAGAAGCATTGCCATTCTGTAGTGTATGCTGACTTTGAATACCTCCTCACTCCCGTGACACATTGTGAAGGTTACCCTAGGCCTTATATAACACATTCACAGAAAAATGTACCATATGTGGTATTGTATCAAACTATATGTACATATGGTTCGAATCTTAGCTGTCACAAATAAAATGTCAAGGATACTCCTACAGTTCGGTTGCTCACTGACATGGAAAAACTTTCACAGGCGGTTGCTAAGCCCTACATCGCCAATAGTCACATGAACAAGTCATAGGAGAGTGACGCTTTATTCTAGAAGGCGGTTGACTGGCATATCTCTGGGCAGCCGTTAATTTGAAAAGCACCATATCCTCTGAAGTATAAATTAGCATAGCACACATTCATCTTTTTTGCAAATTTTGAATGGTTGTAAAGCTCAGTTTATCATTGAACACTTTTTTGATTTCGGTATGGAGAATGATCAGGTCACTGTCTTTCCAGAAAATGAATGCAAGGGTTTAGGTGAAAGTATACATAGAGGGGACTGTTGATTCCGGGGTAGGCTACGTTGTGGAGGCTGATCTCAAATACCTATTAGTTCACATGATGCACACAATTTGCTGCTATGTCTCGAGCAACTAGATCTGCAAGAAGACATCATCCCCAAACCAATGTCAAAGCTGGTGGATAAGCAGAGACACATCATGCATTACAGAAATCAACTCGCTGAAGGGCTGCAATCCATATGAAGTAATGAATGGCCAAACTAATTCATTCGACATGGCTTCCTCTTTGCTCGATAATCTCCATGGTATTGTCAGCCTAAAGACAAACGACGATAGTGGGTTGCCAGTTGTGGAGTTTGTGGGTCTTAGATCCAAACAGTATGCATATTGCACCCTGAGAGGTGCGACCCACAGGAGGGGAAAGGCAGCATCAGGGGTCCTCACAATAGAAGATTACTTCCAGTTCCTGTACAGTGCTCTTTGCAGTGCTCCACCATTCCCACAGCATATGGTGCTGGAAACTAGTATTGCTCGCAAGGGCACAAGGTGTAGACCGTGCTTCAATTTAAAACTGATCTGTGACCTCATGACAAGTGGATCTTTTGTGAGGACAGGACTGAAATTAACTCATATTAACACAATTAACTTGATGAGAGTAATTTGAATGGTAGAGAGTGAGAGCGCATATGAATAGTGGTTGTATGAGACATTGTGTGATCCAGTTAGCATAGTGAAAAAAATTTTTGCGTAAATATATATACATGCCATGTGTTCCGACATAGTCAAGCACTTGTAAATGTATGCACACCATGTGTGCAATCATCGTATAAATAGACTCGAAATCTTGCAAAATATATGCTGACCATGTGTGCCAACACAGCAGTGCACCTGAAAACGTATGCACACTATATGTGCAGTGACTGGGTAAATAGACCAAAAATTTTTAAATTTATATCGACAACATGTGTGCTGACAAAATGCGTACTTGTACATAGCCCTTACAGATGTGTGCCGTAGCAAATAGTCCCTGTCTGTAATGAAGTAAAAGACTTTTTAGATTTCACTTGCCATTAATGTTCCAGGTCTGATCCGTTTTTAGTGTAGATATATTTAATCCACAGTACATTGAAAAAACGGTGAATATTTTCAACCAGTGCAGCCCATCGAAAAAAATTGTAAATATTTTGAGCCAGTGCTTGTGTGCCCTGAAAATTGTAAACGAGCCAGCGATACTGTTGGATGCACTGTGGTGTTTTTCAGAGTAATAGATTTTATTAATAGTGTGTAAATAGAAATGAATGTCTGCAATGTAGAATGTTATGTATGAAAAAAGCAAATTAGATCTTAAGAACCAAATTGTGTCAGTTTTGTGAAAAAGAATAAATTGGTATCTGAAGAACCAAATTGTACCTATATGTCTGTGCCAACGGAATAGACGAAATTCGTTGTTACTATATTCAGAAAAATGCCTCTCCCTATACCATTGTATATACACTGAAGAGCCAAGGGAACTGGTGCAACTGCCTAATAACGCGTAGGGCTCTCGCGAACACGCAGAAGTGCTGCAACTCGATGGAGCATGGACTTCATTAATATCTGAAGTAGTTCTTTAGGGAAGTGACACCACGAATGGTGCAAGGCGGTCCATATATCCGTAATAGTACGAGGGATTGGAGATCTCTTCTGAACAGGAAGTTGCTAGGCATCTCAAATATGCTCAATAATATTCATGTCTGGTGAGTTTGGTTGCCAGGGGATGTGTTTCAACTCAGAAGAGTGTTCATGAAGCCACCCTGTAGCAAATCGGACGTGTGGGGTGTGTTTCTGCTGGAATTGCCCAAGTCCATCGGAAAGCGCAATGGATATGAACTGATACAGGTGATCAGACAGGATACTTACGTACACGTCACCTGTCAGAGTCGAATTCAGACATATCAGGGGTCCCACATCACTCCAGCTGCACACTCCCCACACCATTACAGAGCCTCCAATAGCTTGAACTGTCCCCTGCTGACATGCAGGGTCCATGGAATCGTGAGGTTGTCGCCACACCCATTCAAGTCCATCCGTTCGATACAATTGGAAACGAGACTCGCCCGACAAGGCAACATGCTTCCTGTCATCAACATTCCAGGGTCGGTATTGACAGGCCCAGGCGAAGCGTAAGGCTTTGTGTCCTGCAGTCATCAAGGGTACACGAGCAAGCCGTCGACTCCGAAAGCCCACATCGATGATGTTTCGTTGAATGGTTCGCACCGTGACACTTGATTGACCAGCACTGAAATCTGCAGCGATATGCGGAAGTTTTGGAAAAACAGACATAATGTCTTTTGGGACAACAGCAATCAGTGAAATTATAATGTTACTTAAAAACCGTCTTGATTGCAAATATTTTTATTCATATGACCGGTTTCACATTTTATGTGAAGTAGCATGTGAAAACTGCTGGATTTGGACGGGTTACTCCTGTAACTGAAATCTCAGATCTGAAGATGGTTCTGAATGAACCGAAACCGGTCATATGAATAAAAATATTTGCAATCAAGACGGTTTTTAAGTAACATTATGATATGCGGAAGGGTGTCACTTCAGCCACGTAGACCGACTCTCTTCAGTCGTCGTTGGTCCTGGTCTTGTTGTATCTTTTTCCGGCAGCAGCGGTGTCGGAGATTTGATGTTTTACCGGATTCCTGATATTCACGATGCACTCGTTAAATGATCGTATGGGAAAATCCCCGGTACCTCGGAGATGCTGTGTGCATCGCTCGTGCGCCGACTATAACACCACGTTCAAACTTACTTAAATCTTGATAACCTGCCATTGTACTAATAACCGATTTAACAACTGCGGCAGACACTTGTTGTCTCCTATAGACGTTGCTGAACGCAACGACGTGTTCTGTCTGTTATCTCTGTATTTGATTACGCATGCCTATACCAGTTACTTTGGCGCTTCACTGTATGAAGGGTATGCAAAAGACACACATGATGTTAGATCCGGACAAGAGTGCTATTAAGGATGTGAAGTTTAGGATAGTGAATAAGCTAATCATGCAGAGTGTTTCACAATTTATGTTACACATTTCCAAAGGTTGCAAAACAGATTTAGTACACGAACTTTTACATAGGATTCCATGTGAGGAAACGTCATCCAACAATGCTACAGAGCTTCAAAGTTATTGGTACCGGCACCAGTAAATGTAAACATATGCAGGGTGATTTCGTGATGATCTTACAAGGTTTCAAGGATGATATAGAGGTCCCTGTACTGGAAACAAACTTGTGTAAAGAAATAAGCGAAAATGGTTCAGATGCCTTTGCGAGCAGTGTACATGTACTGGTGCTGTAGTTGCTAATATCGGTTGGCAGACAACTGTCACGGGTGATATTTTGGACCAAAACAAAAAAAAGTCTAGTAGACATGGGTTCTAAAAGGCATTCATTAAGGACTACGAACATTTGTCGAATGAAGGAGAGGTGTGTCATATTAGCAAAGATGAACAAGTGCTCATAGCTCTTCAGCTATGCGTTTTAGAGCTCTTTCTTTTGTCTTGTTCCATCTAACACCTGTGAAAGTTAAACACTCTAAATTCTTAGCGACAACAGACTGGTACATGTAATCCGCTGTGAGAGGTATCGGAATTGTTTTCACTTGTAGGTTTCGATACTTTCGATTCCGAGCGAGAGATCCCTACCTCAAATTGACATATTTTGCCGTCTCCATCATCCTTAACAGTTTGTAACATCGTCACGGAATTACCCTGTATATACATAAATTTACAAGTTGGGTGCTGTAAATAAATGGGTTAGTCTCTAGATTTTATCCAGAAGCATCAGTGTACATAGATATAATAGGCATCATCAAGCCAGCACAATAAACATTCAGGAGGGACAGCGATGGGTTATAATCTTTAATCATTAATGTAGGATATTCCACGACATAATTCTCCCCATTTTAGCTCAGTAAACGACACTTTAACACTCTTCGTTGCATTTTCTACCTCTATCACTATGCACTAGTCAGTGTCCGCTGTTTTTATTCCTACATTCAGTTGCTTTGATCAACTTGTAGCTAAATAATATGTGAAAGTGAATCGCAAAAAATGTCTACTGTTTTTATTCCTACATTCAGTTGCTTTGATGTACTAGCAGTTAAACTGTATTGTAAGTAGGCTGTTTAGGTTTTTTCATTGGTAACGCCACGTAGCGCTCTGTAGGAAAATCACTGTCTGTGCTGTGTGCTGTGGCTGGTTTGCATTGTTGTCTGCCATTGTAGTGTTGGGCAGCGGCAGCTGGATGTGAACAGCGCTTAGCGTTGCGTAGTTCGAGGTGAGCCGCCAGCAGTGGTGGATGTGGGGAGAGAGATGGCGGAGTTTTGAAATTTGTAAGACTGGATGTCATGAACTGCTATATACATTATGACTTTTGAACACTATTGAGGTAAATACATTGTTTGTTCTCTATCAAAATCTTTCATTTGCTAACTATGCCTATTAGTAGTTAGTGCCTTCCGTAGTTTGAATCTTTTATTTGGCTGGCAGTAGTGGCGCTCGCTGTATTGCAGTAGTTCAAGTAACCAAGATATTTGTGAGGTAAGTGATTTATGAAACGTATAGGTTAATGTTAGTCAGGGCCATTGTTTGTGGGGATTGTTGAAAGTCAGATTGCGTCGCGCTAAAAATATTGTGGGGCAGTTTAAGCACAGTCTTGTAGAATTTTTCTAAGGGGATGTTTCAGTATGTGGAAGTGAACAGCACACGGTGAAAAATTAGTATCTTCTCTTCCATTACATCCACACTCTGTACTTGCAGTGTTACTGAAATGTACCACCGTGGTTCACTGGATAGGGCACATGCTGGAGCCAGTACCAATCTGCGCCATGCTGTTTGAAACCCCCGGTGCACTTCTGCAAGCTGGGGACGTGCTGAGTGTCTTCATAAATCAGTGGAACAGACAACAGCAGATCCTAGACCTTTACCAACATGCCAAACAGGTCCGCTACAGGGTCTCACATGCTGGCTACTGTTACAGGTCCCGATACAATGGAGACTACTGCCGCTTGTGCAAGTCCTGACAAGCTGAAGGTCCCAAAAAGCTGATGGCTGTTGCTGGTCCCACAACACTGGAATTCACCTCAGCTGTTGAACAAAGAACAAGAATTCTAACCAATGGGACAAAGAAGAAGTGATAGGAATAACAAAGACTTATAATTAATACTCACTCTTCCGCTTCTTCTTATTCTGCTGGAGGCTGCTGGATGATCTCAGCTGCTGTTCCTATTGACACCTCATGATTCTTTCACTAATTGGTGCGAGTGATCTACCGTGCTCACCTAATCTCGACGTCATGATAACATGACTTTATGCAGTTTTCTCATTGATTCCTGCCAATTTTTTCACCCATAACGCCACAGTTTCGAGCGCTCTCTGGAGGCGTTAATGTGAACTAGGTCAGTCGGTATCCACACGACAGGATGAGTAAACGCACAACAAAAAATTTTATCCTAAGTCCTTCCACATCAACAGCACAGGCTGAGCTTTTCCCGCCAATTTTTTCTAGGAGTGGGGGAGACAGAAAATTGGAGAGTCAGGGGAGTTGAGGAGGAGGATCTGGGCAAGAGGGTAATTAAATGATCAGTTTAATTAATTAATTTCATATCAAAGGTACGATATTTCCACCTGTTCACCAGGGGGCTGATGGCAGGTGTCCGCCATCTTGGATAAATTAAAGGTAGCATAGAGCTCTTTTTATTCCTACTTCCTCCATCTATGGGGATAATGTCACTGGGCTGGGCATGACAGTAAAATCAGTTTCTCGTTTTGACATTAATGACCCTCCATGTTCAGGAAGGAGGTTTGATGAAGATCGCTCCAAAAGATGAATCCACAGTGATCCAAGTCAGTGTAGTCGAGAACTATCAAATGTGATGAACTGTTATCATTCCACTGTTGTGAGACATTTTCATGCTGTTGGGAAGTTCAAAAATCGGCTGTACGTGTACCGCATGCTCTAAGCCAGCACCACAAATATCAGTGAGTGGCCGTATGTGCTTCTCTGCTTGCTCGTCATCAATAGGCTAGTGGGCAACACCAAGTATTGCTGTCCTGTATCGTTTATGATCACGAAAATTGTGCTTTTATGCTAAATGAAGGAAACGAAAGGAATTTTTGAGCCCAAACAAAGCAGATACTCTCAGTACAAAGATTTGTAGCCGTCCACAAAAGATAGTGTTATGTATATGATGAAACAACGACGATGTGATGCCCTGCTAATTTCTTCTCGGAGTTGTAACCATCAGCACTGACAATCATTGTCACCAACTGAGACGCAGACGCAATCCAAGAACAATGACCAGGAAGACTGGGTAAAGTGATACTACTCCACGATAACTCTCGGCCGCATCCGGCTAGACTGACAAAAAATGCTATGCAGGAGTTGGGTTTGGAAGCCATTCCGCACCCATCTTATTCACCTGAACTTGTGCCCTTAGATTTTAATCTTTTCCTCTCTCTACCGTACAGCCTTCAAGGAATTTCGTTTCCTGATGGAAATGCGCTCCGAATGTGAGTCGGCGAGCTTTTCGCCTGAAAACCATGTGACTTGTACAGACGCGGAATCGAGAAGTCAGCCCAACATTGTCAGACTGTCGTAAACAAGGAAGATGGATGTATCATTGATGAATTAATTATCTTTTATATGTGTCTATTATCACTTATGGAAAAACTTTACCACTTATGCATCAACCCATTAATATTAATGTTGTATAAATTTTGCTCTTTGCTTTTGTAATGAACTGCTTTTAACTGACATTGAGGGTGAAAAATAATAATTAAGATTCTGAACACATGACTGATAATTCGTCCTGGATATCAAATCTTAGCTGTTATTAAACAAAATGTAATATTTCCTCTAGAATATTTACTCGGTTACTGCTTGCAGAAAAAAAAAATGCGATGCATATTACCCCTAACCAAAAGTGTAGCCTTTCTACAAAAACATCTAAAATTTCATCCTCTATATTCAGACATCCCCCCATGAACCATGGACCTTGCCGTTGGTGGGGAGGCTTGCGTGCCTCAGCGATACAGATGGCCGTACCGTAGGTGCAACCACAACGGAGGGGTATCTGTTGAAAGGCCAAAGAGACATGTGGTTCCTGAAGAGAGGCAGGAGCCTTTTCAGTAGTTGCAGGGGCAACAGTCTGGATGATTGACTGATCTGGCCTTGCAACAATAACCAAAACGGCCTTGCTGTGCTGGTACTGCGAACGGCTGAAAGAAAGGGGAAACTACAGCCGTAATTTTTTCCGAGGACATGCAGCTTTACTGTATGATTAAATGATGATGACGTCCTCTTGGGTAAATATTCCGGAGGTAAAATAGTCCCCCATTCGGATCTCCGGGCTGGGACTACTCAGGGGGACGTCGTTATCAGGAGAAAGAAAAGTGGCGTTCTACAGATCGGAGCCTGGAATGTCAGATCCCTTAATCGGGCAGGTAGGTTAGAAAATTTAAAAAGGGAAATGGATAGGTTAAAGTTAGATATAGTGGGAATTAGTGAAGCTCGGTGGCAGGAGGAACAAAACTTTTGGTCAGGTGAATACAGGGTTATAAATACAAAATCAAATAGGGGGAATGCAGGAGTAGGTTTAATAATGAATAAAAAAAATAGGAGTGCGGGTAAGCTACTACAAACAGCATAGTGAACGCATTATTGTGGCCAAGATAGACACAAAGCCCATGCCTACTACAGTAGTATAAGTTTAGATGCCAACTAGCTCTGCAGATGATGAAGAAATTGATAAAATGTATGATGAGATAATAGAAATTATTCAGGTAGTGAACGGAGACGAAAATTTAATAGTCATGGGTGACTGGAATTCGTCAGTAGGAAAAGGGAGAGAAGGAAACATGGTAGGTGATTATGGATTGGGGCTAAGAAATGAAAGAGGAAGCCGTCTGGTAGAATTTTGCACAGAGCATAACTTAATCATAGCTAACACTTGGTTCAAGAATCATAAAAGAAGGTTGTATACATGAAAGAATCCTGGAGATACTAAAAGGTATCAAATAGATTATATAATGGTAAGACAGAGATTTAGGAATCAGGTTTTAAATTGTAGGACATTTCCAGGGGCAGATGTGGACTCTGACCACCATCTATTGGTTATGACCTGTAGGTTAAAACTGAAGTAACTGCAAAAAGGTGGGAATTTAAGGACATGGGATCTGGATAAGCTGAAAGAACCAGACGTTGTACTGAGTTTCAAGGAGAGCATAAGGAAACAATTGACAGGAATGGGGGAAAGAAACACAGTAGAAGAAGAATGGGTAGCTCTGAGGGATGACGTCGTGAAGGCAGCAGAGGATAAAGTAGGTAAAAAGACTAGGGCTGCTAGAAATCCTTGGGTAACAGAAGAAATATTGAATTTAATTGATGAAAGGAGAAAATATAAAAATGCAGTAAATGAAGCAGGCAAAAAGGAACACAAACGTCTCAAAAATGAGATCGACAGGAAGTGCAAAATTGCTAAGCAGGGGATGGCTAGAGGACAAATGTAAGGATGTAGAAGCTTATCTCACTAGGGGTAAGATAGATACAGCCTACAGGAAAATAAAAGAGACCTTTGGAGAGAAGAGAACCACGTGTATGAATATCAAGAGCTCAGATGGCAACCCAGTTCTAAGCAAAGAAGGGAAGGCAGAAATGTGGAAAGAGTATATAGAAGGTTTACACAAGGGCGATGTACTTGAGCACAATATTATGGAAAAGGAAGAGGATGTAGATGAAGACGAAATGAGAGATAAGATACTGCGTGAAGAGTTTGACAGAGCACGGAAAGACCTGAGTCGAAACGAGGCCACCGGAGTAGACAACATTCCATTAGAACTACTGACGGCCTTGGGAGAGCCAGTCATGACAAAACTCTACCAGCTGGTGAGCAAGATGTATGAGACAGGCGAAATACCCTCAGACTTCAAGAAGAATATAATAATTCCAATCCCAAGGAAAGCAGGTTCTGACAAATGTCAAAATTACCGAACTATCTGTTTAATAAGTCACAGCTGCAAAATACTGACGCGAATTCTTTACAGACGAATGGAAAAACTGGTAGATGCGGACCTTGCGGAGGATCAATTTGGATTCCTTAGAAATGTTGGAACACGTGAGGCGATACAGACCTTACGACTTATCTTAGAAGAAAGATTAAGAAAAGGCAAACCTACGTTTCTAGCATTTGTAGACTTAGAGAAAGATTTTGACAATGTTGACTGGAATACTCTCTTTCAAATTCTGATCGTGGCAGGGGTAAAATACAGGGAGCGAAAGGCAATTTACAATTTGTACAGAAACCAGATGACAGTTATAAGAGTCGAGGGGCATGAAAGGGAAGCAGTGGTTGGGAAGGAAGTGAGACAGGGTTGTAGCCTCTCCGCGATGTTATTCAATCTGTATATTGAGCAAGTAGTATAGGAAACAAAAGAAAAATTTGGAGTAGGTATTAAAAATCATAGAGAAGAAATGAAAACTTTGAGATTCGCCGATGACATTGTAATTCTGTAAGAGACGGCAAAGAACTTGAAGAGCAGTTAAACGGAATGGACAGTGTCTTGAAAGGAGGATATTAGATGAACATCAACAAAAGCAAAACGAGGATAATGGAATGCTGTCAAATTGAATCCGGTGATGCTGAGGGAATTAGATTAGGAAATGAGACACTTAAATTAGTAAAGGAGTTTTGCTATTTAGGAAGTAAAATAACTGATGATGGTCGAAGTAGAGAGGATATAAAATGTAGACTGGCAATGGCAATGGCAAAGAAAGTTGTTAACATCGAATATAGATTTATGTATCAGGAAGTACTTTCTGAAAGTATTTGTTTGGAATGTAGCCATGTATGGAAGTGAAACATGGACGATAACTAGTTTGGACAAGAAGAGAATAGAAGCTTTCGAAATGTGGTGCTACAGAAGAATGCTGAAGATAAGGTGGATAGATCATGAAACTAATGAGGAGGTATTGAATAGGATTGGGGAGAAGAGAAGTTTGTGGCACAACTTGACTAGAAGAAGGGATCGGTTGGTAGGACATATTTTGAGGCATCAAGGGATCACAAATTTAGCAGTGGAGGGCAGCGTGGAGGGTAAAAATCGTAGAGGGAGTCCAAGAGATGAATACACTAAGCAGATTCAGAAGGATGTAGGCTGCAGTAGGTACTGGGAGATCAAGAAGCTTGCACAGGATAGAGTAGCATGGAGAGCTGCATCAAACCAGTCTCAGAACTGAAGACAACAACAACAACAACAACAACAAAATGTTCAGTCATACCAGGGTTATGTCAAATTCCTGTGTTACACGTCCACCATCAAAGCTCCTCACTCAGGAGCGACTAAGACTCTCCCTCCGTAGTCCATTCACTCGCTCGCACGTACTCTACTAACAAGATAGACTCTGGTAACCCAAGAACATATGCCACTCATGTGTTCAGGCATTCAAAGACGCTCGTAGTGGCAAACATTTCAGACTGCCATTTCTCATTACATATAAACCTTTGACTATGCTCTGTAATTGCATGCAATCTTTCTGTAACTTCTGTGAAGGGAGAACCCCAGAACGACTCATCCTCTGAGGATCTTGTTTTCCTCAGTTGAGCGAGTCCCATTTCTGTACAGTTATGACACTTTGTGGCTTAAGGCCAGGTAGTGGAAGGTTCAGTTCGGCCGAGCGTATAAGCCGCGGGTCACAGCATTGTCCGAGTTTCACGTATCGCCAGCAGTGAGTCCCCGAGCAGTCGCCGTGCCCTATTCCGCACTATGTGCTTTCCAGCACGTTATCGGTACTTCATATAACATGGTGAACGACTCGATGAGCTTAGGGCGTCTGCGCAGTGAAACGAAACTGTTTCACAAAAGAACTTTTTTTTCGAGTTAAGAAGTCTTTCCCAGAAGTAAGTGGCACCCTGTGGCACTGTGTGAAGCAGAAGGTCCTAAGTCTTCACAGAGGACAATCCGGCCAATTTGTTGTTAACAGTAATAATTTGCGAGAGGGGTGGAGGAGAGTGCTAGCTTCCAGAAAGTCCGAAACGTTTAGCTAGTGGGTTAGCAGGACAGAGAATTCGACAGCAGACTTGACTTGTTCGGAATGGAGTCCTTCCATAGGTCAACAGTGCAAACTTGGGATTTCTTACTTTATTTACGTCCATATCATTGGGCAGAGTTTTGTAAAATCATCTGATTGGCGCAAAGAAGTGAAAGTTGATGTGCAGAATGAACCTAACACTAGTTCTGTTCCGGCTGCCGAACAGGGGGCTTCATCACCGAGAACCTAGCAGAACATTTCGGCACTGACAAGCGACGAGGGCTGGCTTCCCCTCCACCGGCGACATTTAGCACCACACCAGGAATTCCACTCCCCTACGTGCTAGTCATGTAAGATGATGCAAGCTTCCACAAACGACTGGGGGAACTCACAAGTTATTGGTAAACGTGATATTAGGACTGAGCAATGGTTATTTCACGGGGATATGAGGGCACATTCAGCTTATTTCTTGATACAGTATGCATGCATTAGATACCAAGCCATTCGTGGTCATCACGCAGTTACTAGACAGATACCGCAAGTTCAAAAGTGTAGAGATGGTTTTGTAACCTCACGCAACCGCTTTCTACCGGTCTTTGCCAGTACTTCACCATTACTCACATTTAGTAACAATTTAACCTCTATCCTTCTGATTTCTTACCTTCAATCAGATCGTGGTATTAAAATCATATCTATGTTTCCTAAGCATAATTTTTAATACATTAATTTGATTTCGAACCCTGTAGCATTTGATAATTATATGATCTCCTTAGCACTAATTAATTATATTTCTAGGTGGTCTACTCAGATCTCATGTCCCGGTAAGCCTATGTTTAATAAACAAATTTATTCATTACGTAAAATTCAATTAACTTTCTTAAGTCTATCGAATTTCAGTGATGTCACAAACGAGCGATAACGTGCCTTAATACACTCCTGGAAATTGAAATAAGAACACCGTGAATTCATTGTCCCAGGAAGGGGAAACTTTATTGACACATTCCTGGGGTCAGATACATCACATGATCACACTGACAGAACCACAGGCACATAGACACAGGCAACAGAGCATGCACAATGTCGGCACTAGTACAGTGTATATCCACCTTTCGCAGCAATGCAGGCTGCTATTCTCCCATGGAGACGATCGTAGAGATGCTGGATGTAGTCCTGTGGAACGGCTTGCCATGCCATTTCCACCTGGCGCCTCAGTTGGACCAGCGTTCGTGCTGTACATGCAGACCGCGTGAGACGACGCTTCATCCAGTCCCAAACATGCTCAATGGGGGACAGATCCGGAGATCTTGCTGGCCAGGGTAGTCGACTTACACCTTCTAGAGCACGTTGGGTGGCATGGGATACATGCGGACGTGCATTGTCCTGTTGGAACAGCAAGTTCCCGTGCCGGTCAAGGAATGGTATAACGATGGGTTTGATGACGGTTTGGATGTACCGTGCACTATTCAGTGTCCCCTCGACGATCACCAGAGGTGTACGGCCAGTGTAGGAGATCGCTCCCCACACCATGATGCCGGGTGTTGGCCCTGTGTGCCTCGGTCGTATGCAATCCTGATTGTGGCGCTCACCTGCACGGCGCCAAACACGCAAACGACCATCAATGGCACCACTGCAGAAGCGACTCTCATCGCTGAAGACGACACGTCTCCATTCGTCCCTCCATTCACGCCTGTCGCGACACCACTGGAGGCGGGCTGCACGATGTTGGGGCGTGAGCGGAAGACGGCCTAACGGTGTGCGGGACCGTAGCCCAGCTTCATGGAGACGGTTGCGAATGGTCCTCGCCGATACCCCAGGAGCAACAGTGTCCCTATTTTGCTGGGAAGTGGCGGTGCGGTCCCCTACGGCACTGCGTAGGATCCTACGGTCTTGGCGTGCATCCGTGAGTCGCTGCAGTCCGGTCCCAGGTCGACGGGCACGTGCACCTTCCGCCGACCACTGGCGACAACATCGAAGTACTGTGGAGACCTCACGCCCTACGTGTTGAGCAATTCGGCGGTACGTCCACCCGGCCTCCCGCATGCCCACTATACGTCCTCGCTCAAAGTCCGTCAACTGCACATACGGTTCACGTCCACGCTGTCGCGGCATGCTACCAGTGTTAAAGACTGCGATGGAGCTCCGTATGCTACGGCAAACTGGCCGACACGGACGGCGGCGGTGCACAAATGCTGCGCAGCTAGCGCCATTCGACGGCCAACACCGCGGTTCCTGGTGTGTCCGCTGTGCCGTGCGTGTGATCATTGCTTGTACAGCCCTCTCGCAGTGTCCGGAGCAAGTATGGTGGGACTGACACACCGGTGTTTATGTGTTCTTTTTTCCATTTCCGGGAGTGTAAATATGCCTGTTGTGCTTCTGAAGACGAGTGGGTTCACAGCACATCATGAAGATGTAGAACAAAGAGCAACACCTAATCATTCATAACCCGTCCCTGTCAGTTAGGATCTTTCGTCAGTCACTATTTGTTACACCAAGTTACATGACCTCGTTGGACAGTGTACACCAACAAATCGGACAGCTTCATTCACGGTGTGGTCATGAGTTCATTCGAACAGGATATCTTTTTTCTGCCATTCTGTGTCGTGTACATGTCGAGACATCTTATTGCCCCGATTCTATCCAAACGATTGGAGCTTACACACCACTTCACTGCCATGACTTGTGGTGGAGGCTCACACGACCGCCTAGTAATAGTTCTGCACCTTCTACGGCGCTACAAAGGGACCAGCGTGCTCTTTTTGAAGAAGGTGACTAATACTTCATCCGATGAGCTTATGCATAAATAATTGAATTACATACGTCTAAGATGTATTGTGCCATACTCTCTTAAGCTCAGATCACAGGGGGTGTCATGTGCTGCCACTAACTCCAAGAGATACCGAAAGCGGACCCATCCCGACATATGATCATTCAACAACCATCCGTAACTCATGAGGATTTATCAAGGCTACGTACATGGCACGCATGTGTCCTTTTAGGGTGTCCCAGACGTGTTCAGTTCGACTATAGTAAGGGGTTCCGGCATAATAGCCTACACGTATCTCAAATGCTTCTTAAATAATTCTGTTAGAACAATGAAGATGCGATGATCGAGTGTCACACTGAAGGCGGTGATCCAATGCCATGGTGAAAATACTGGTCGCGAAAAAACAACCAAACGAATCCAGATGCTTCAACAACAGACTGCTGCGCATAATTCAGTAACATCGTTTGACTGTGAAACACTGTGGCTGTGACACAAGGGTTCTATTTCATTCCATACAAACATTTTTCACAAAAATCGTTCCACGACTTCTTTTAGCCTAAGCAGGTATATTTTTTCATATAGTTTTCGAAGGAGTTGTAGCATTGTATCGGTGTGAGCGAGTGTCTAGAGCAACCCGTCAGTCTCGACAATCCTTCTACACGGTTCGAGAGCCCTTTTGCTGCTCGTTTTCCTGTTCCTAGTCCCTGTGCCTTGTGACAAGCGGTGACAGGATAGAGAAGGAGAGGATGGGTGGGGGGGAGGGTGGTAGGTATTATGTCAAGTAAAGGGAGGAAGTGTTGGGTGTATCTCAACGATGTGGCTGCTCGCCAGTAAATATTACCCTGCATTGAGTGGGTGTGTGACGTGCTGCAACGTGGCTCGTTTGGTCACTGCAGCGAACCGCGAGATTGTCAGTGATCACCGTCATGACATTCCTGTCCACGGCAGTGTCTCTGTGGCTTCTAGTTCCCTCAATCGTGGTACTTACGGAACACCCTTCACGCGAATCAACTGTGGGCACAGTCACGGCGTTAGAGTGCTCACACTTTGAACACCGACAGTGTGGATGACACTCAAGATATTTAAATCGGTTTTGTTCGTCCTAAACTCGACTGCCACATGGGATGACGTCACTGAACTCTTCCATTAGCCATGATGATAAGAGCACTCTTACCACTTCAGAGTAGCTACGATGATCACGGATGTGTTGCTCAACGGCATTGGCCTTTCATGTGTGTGATGGAGAGTACTTTGTGCTTCACTGTCACATCCCCTCTTCGCTTTCCCAGTTGTGAATGTTTTGCGGCAAGGACGATTGCCGGTAAGCCTTACGTGTGGGCTCGACTCTCTATTTTATCTTCATGGTCTTTTCGTGAGGTGTACAAGGAGGAAGCAATATATTTGTCAACTATTATAGAAATGTACACTCTTGAAACTGAAACAGTAATGTGCAACAAGCTGCAGATCGTCTGTGTTGCAGCATCTCCCGGTAGCCTTGGTTGACGATATCTCTGACGTTTTCGTACTCACTAAATGAACCTGTAACCAGACTTGCAGCTTATCTTTGGATCTTCTGTATTTCCTCTGTCAGTCCTATCGGACACATTTCCTATACTGACTAGCGATATTCACGTATTGGTTGAATGAGAGTTTTATAAGCTACTTTCTTTGTTGACGGACTACATCTGCTATGGATTCTTCCAGTGAGTCTTTGTTTGGAATCTGCCTTTCCTGCTATTGGTTTTATGTGTTCACTCCACTTTAAATAGCGGTACGCATACTCCTGAGTATATTATGGAAGTAGTTGCTTTCTCTGATTATTCCGTAATATTAAATCATACAATATTGTGTCTTTGTATGTGTACGCAATAATTTATATGTTTTATGTTTCTGGCCACTTCCTAATCCCTGTGCCAGGCGGCGATCTTCTGCAGGTTGCGTCTTTGAACATAATAGTATCACCCAGGAAAAGCCTAATTTTACGTTTCACGTTGTGAAAACTAGTGGACCTGTACCACTCACTTGCTATAAGCCCGAAGTTACTTTTACAAGACTTTTCTCCGTTGAGAATGATGTACTGTGGTCCGTTTGCTAGAAGCTCTTTATTCAGTGTGAGCCTTTCCGATTACGTATTGATGTCCACCTACATTAATTTGAAATGGCATTAGTACGGGACTCACTAATGACATAGAATCCCAAATCTAAAGCTCTTATGACTATACTCATCTTGTGGTCGCTGACTGTGTAGGGTTGCAGGTTGATAGATGACTTTTGTTTTTAACATGTTATATATAGACAAGAAACAAAAAGTATAATATAATTTAAAATTATTCTAATAGTAAGTTGTGTGGTTAATTCATTGCATCAAAGTTAGATTCGGGGACTCCCACTAATTGCTGGTTCTCCTCACATGCTAGTTTCGTTTTTATAATATGTTGATCCTGCCGGGTTGAAAGGAGACTTGTGGAGCTATAAACATACAAAAACATAATGAAAATACAAGGAAAAATCAATGAGAATGTTTTTGTCATATTGTAAGGAAGCAGCCTACTCACGTCGTATAAAATTCACATCAGTCTTTCCATTGTGTGGCAGCCAGTGTGCTGTAACTAGCTCTGACGTCATAAATGTTGCGCAATACTTTAACAATCAAGTAAATAACCTGAAACGTATCTAGCATGTCAGGAGTAATACTAAATCAATGTGTGTTGAATATCAGTTCAATAACTCTAACCATTTTTGAAATTTGGACGTGTTTCTGTGAAAATCATTGGAGCAACAGAAAAGAGCTAGAAACCTAAAAATAAATATTTAGATTCTTTTTTTTATAATAATTTAGTAGAAACAGTATTCTGGAACCCACAAATTAAAATTTTAATTGAAATTCATGATTTTCTGGTTTTTGTCTTGAAAATTACGGAAGCAATATAAATTAAGTAGGCGAATAAATAAAGCTAGGATGTTTAAATTTAAGTAGAAGGGAGATCCGCTATAATCATAAAGATGTGAGAAGTTTCAACTGAATAACTATAAAACTATAGCGATAGCGTATCTCCAAAGGGCAAGTTCAGAGCTTGTCTACTGCGTGTAGTGTAATTATATTAATTTTCTCGCCTAAAATACACTCCTGGAAATTGAAATAAGAACACCGTGAATTCATTGTCCCAGGAAGGGGAAACTTTATTGACACATTCTGGGGTCAGATACATCACATGATCACACTGACAGAACCACAGGCACATAGACACAGGCAACAGAGCATGCACAATGTCGGCACTAGTACAGTGTATATCCACCTTTCGCAGCAATGCAGGCTGCTATTCTCCCATGGAGACGATCGTAGAGACGCTGGATGTAGTCCTGTGGAACGGCTTGCCATGCCATTTCCACCTGGCGCCTCAGTTGGACCAGCGTTCGTGCTGGACGTGCAGACCGCGTGAGACGACACTTCCTCCAGTCCCAAACATGCTCAATTGGGGACAGATCCGGAGATCTTGCTGGCCAGGGTAGTTGACTTACACATTCTAGAGCACGTTGGGTGGCACGGGATACATGCGGACGTGCATTGTCCTGTTGGAACAGCAAGTTCCCTTGCCGGTCTAGGAATGGTAGAACGATGGGTTCGATGACGGTTTGGATGCACCGTGCACTATTCAGTGTCCCCTCGACGATCACCAGAGGTGTACGGCCAGTGTATCGCTCCTCACACCATGATGCCGGGTGTTGGCCCTGTGTGCCTCGGTCGTATGCAGTCCTGATTGTGGCGCTCACCTGCATGGCGCCAAACACGCATACGACCATCATTGGCACCAAGGCAGAAGCGACTCTCATCGCTGAAGACGACACGTCTCCATTCGTGCCTCCATTCACGCCTGTCGCGACACCACTGGAGGCAGGCTGCACTATGTTGGGGCGTGAGCGGAAGACGGCCTAACGGTGTGCGGGACCGTAGCCCAGCTTCACGGAGACGGTAGCGAATGGTCCTCGCCGATACCCCAGGAGCAACAGTGTCCCTAATTTGCTGGGAAGTGGCGGTGTGGTCCCCTGTCCACGCTGTCGCGGCATGCTACCAGTGTTAAAGACTGCGATGGAGCTCCGTATGCCACGGCAAACTGGCTGACACTGACGGCGGTGGTGCACAAATGCTGCGCAGCTAGCGCCATTCGACGGCCAACACCGCGGTTCCTGGTGTGTCCGCTGTGCCGTGCGTGTGATCATTGCTTGTACAGCCCTCTCGCAGTGTCAGACTTTTACTATGATTACTTATCTGTGTGCTGATTGCACATTTAAATTGAGAGCTTCATCCGCCGTCAGCAAAGGAAGCAATGATTTATTCAATAACTTAATGTGGTGCATTACTAGCCCAGCGGCTGGTCGGGAGAGAGGATTTGATCAGGCGTTCCCTTAGCCGTCCGCACCGCAGTCTTATATATAAGAACGCTGCACGAGAGAAAAAAGACCCCAATTCTCTCCAAACACTGATTAGTGTACTACCTGCACCGGGAGTCGCGTCGCATCGGTATTATTGCTATGAACAGCCTCAGATGCCGTAATAAGTTACTTGGGATACGCGTAACCATGAAATCGTTTTCGAGTGAAATGTTAATTCTGGGATGACTTTAATAGTCTATCTTCAGTTTGCGTATGTCGTACATTTACGTGCCGCCGCGGGACAGACATTCTACCATTATTTAGCGTGGCGTTAGATGAACATTATCATCAAATTATGGCGAGCATTCACTTAAACTTTTAATTTGAACAGTTATAGTAGCATCTGCGCATTAGTTTCTGTACTGCTCTGGTAGTTGGATTGTGTGGATTCTTTTTGGTCTGTGGCTTTCAGAATATAGTAATCATTTGAGAGAGAATGGTTTTTGATTATGAATCCCAGACAATCTCCTAGTTCCTCAGAGCTATAAGCGGTAACTATAAATGTATTTCTCAGATGAAGTAGGCACTAGGAATTCTAATTACAGGCTTCACGTTTTGCTAATCACTTTCTGGTTGCCAACATTGTAGTTAGAGAGCCAGTGTTCAGAACGACAAACAACAGCATAAATAATAAGAACATTTAAATAAGAAATTATTTCACCCGCCGTCCACAGTATGTGTCAAATGATTTTGTTTAACTATAGGGTTACGAAACTCAAATAGAATATTGCCTACGCAATGTATTACGACATCAATCGATGTATCTTTATTGATGTTATAATTAAAAATTATTGAAGCATCGTCTTTTAAGTAAAACTAACAATCAGAATCGATGTATTTTGACCTTGAATTTCGATTGAAATACCTCAAATGCTTCAAAACACTGTTCTAAAAATAGTGTTAAAATTCAGATAGGCATCCTTCATGTATCAGGATTTTCGGGATTATTTCATGAAAAGTAATAAGTGCAAAGTCGAAGGGCTGTTTCACTCCTATCTACATTTCTTAATGGAAGCTATCACCCACAAAACTTATTATTTCAGAGCCAATAAGATTTTTTTTTATTTGTGATAAGTTCCTACTTAATTTAGCTTAAACTCACTTACACAGACGACAAAACGCACACCCATGCCCCAGGGAGGACTCGAATCTCCAACAGGGGTAGCCGCGCGAACCGTCACAAGGCTACCAATAAGAGATGTTTTTGGCTTTCAGTATGCGTTAGTACTATACATGGGGATAAGGGAAGCCAAAAACAAAAGCTTGAACTACACGGAAAAAGCTGATAAAATAAATATGGTTAAAAAGATCGATATGGAAAAGAATGTCACGTAGTGGTCTAAAATACCACTTACGTTATATTATGACCAACCTGGTATCTAATACTTCAGGTTATAGTTTACAGAGCAGTTCCCATCCAAAAGCTGTCCATCTGATGTACGCCGCGTAGTCGCAATCGTTCTCGGATTTATGAAAATAGCGACAGACAGGTTCACAATATGCAATCGCTAACAGGAGGCCAATATTTTTAAAACTGCAAAGTATTACAGTCCTTTGTCATTCTGAGCAGTTATCAGCCGAGCATAGCGATAAACGGGAGTCTCTGACACGTTCCCGTTGCTAAAAACGAGACGGCGTCGGAATCGTTGTTTTATGTTTTTTGTATCCATAGTACATGAAGTTGAGAACTTAAATATCAATTACCACAGCAGTTCGATACAACTCACAATAATTCTCGAGAAAGTGACTTTGAAGTTTCCCTTGTATCTTTCCTAGGGCGTTTTATCGATATGCCTTTTGGCTCTGAGATCAGTTCCCAGCTGTAGTAACATTTTAAACAAAGATGCTTGTTCTAACAGCATTTTCGCGAAGCGTAAAATACAAAGATGAAAAAATTAATTTGTACTTTTTTGTTTAAGTACTCTTTGTTAACAATTCTTTTATAACAGATTAGGTAATAAAGAATTTATATTTCCAGCGAAAACTGGACTTCGTGATATGTAATTAGAAGTCATAAGAAGTTCATTTTTCATAAATATAACAATCAGTTATTTTTTTTAATAAGCATAGGTTTGATGAATTTTATATCAGTACGAAGTAGGTATTCGAACTAAATAGGACAAAAAAACAAAAACAAAAAACAAAAAAAAAAACTGGAACGAAACGAGACACAAATCAGCGATCGAGCTATTACTAGTATAGGGTGGTACTGACTTTTTTTCCATATTTGTGTGTTCGGCTGTTACCGGAAATGCTTACTGAACAGGCACCTTTTGTAAGTTTTTCATAGGTCTTCTGCAGTTATAAATAATTGACCTTTACTGTACTGAAATAATTCACCTTTACTGTACTGGGATAAAGCTGAACGAGCACGCTGCCACTAGCTTGCCAGTCTGGTCCCTTCAAAAAGAATGTTCAGTATTTTCATTTATGGATGAATTTTTATGGAAAGCTCACACTTTGTCCAAAAATTTGCGTCAGCCATGGATCGATCCCAGGACCCGAAAGAAATCTACCATAGAGCCATACTATCTGATAAAATATCGACTTTTCCTTAAGTGTGCTAATGACGATCCGAAAACTAAAGTTGATTATCTCCAGAATTATTGAGAGCTACGACGTACTGCGTTTACTAACATATTTAATTTCTAAATCTAACGTACCATAAACATAGAAAATTACAAAAATCGGATTGCTGTATGGTCTCCTTGTAAGACAAAATCGGATTCATCGGAGAATTATCTGACAGTCCTAACTTAGTGCTGTAGAGATAGCATAGGGGCAATTCTAAACTTGCCCATGACAATGCCTTTTCGAACATATTTACTCTACTTTATGGAATGCTAAGGATTATTTATTACTTTTGAAACCGGAAAGAATAACAGCAAAGTCCTGTGCAGGTTGTCTAAGCCAAAAATGACGCAACAATAGGTGATAAGGGGAACGAAAATAAAAGTTGTGGTTAATCAGCACAACATACCTGAATATAAAAGCGCTTTGTATAAGTGAAAACTGAAGTACCTGAAGCACAAATTGTAACAGCGGATCTGTCATCCCATTTCCATCTGTTTATGACAACTAAGAATTAAGGCAGCCGTAGCAGATATTTTGCTGCTGACCTTCCATATGCGCATATGCGCACTACAGCGATGGAGTCTGCTTGCTTGAAAAACTTAATTGACCTGAAAGAGGGGTGTTACGAAACTAGTGCGTCTTTGACCTACCAAATGGTATATCACTGCCAGATCGAGAAACTTGTACCTGAAGAGGTACCTCAGGCTATTTCTGAAACATTGTTGGCGAGTCTTACACTACAATCTTCTGAGTTAAGTAAGAGCAGCGGGAGATGACGAGACGGCAAGAGAAACTTATTCTCTGAATAAGTAATAATAATGCTAGAAGGCAATTGCCATCCGAAAATGAAGCCATCAAACTTGGAGAGCACTTTATGTAAAGGTGTATTACAAAATCTACATTTCATAACGAAGAAGGCAGATATCCGTCTGCTTTTGTGAACGACTTACTGGAAGTACCAGCTGTCACGCGCATTTTAAGTAATTAGACAACTACGGACGCCGTGGAAGGAAAAGACGAACGTGGGCGTCATAATTATTGAGCGGCTTGAAGGGACTTCTTTCTTGCCAACGAATTTGATGGAAACGATTAGAAATTTTCCGTGCTCTGTCGAATTGGGAAGAAATAGGCTTTCTCTGAAGTACGTCATTACGAAGGAGAGAGGTGAAAGAAAACACGAGTTTTATGGAAAGAAGTGCTGTCTTGTTTCTTTATATGGCTATAGACTTATCTTCGTTCAGCGGCTCAGAGATTTTCTACTAAGAACGTGAACGTGACTTTACAGATACAAATTCTTGTTTTTAGGTTAAGTATTTCTCCAAAGGAGAGACGACAGAAAGATGTTTTTATTTACTCATGTGAAAAGTAGATTCTTGGTCTATTCTTTTCGCTACGAGTATAAAGTGTTTTGGTACTCTGCTACAGTCCACTGTATCATTATTGTTGCTGTAAGCATTATTCTCCTTCTAAGTTTAATTGCTGTATCTGGCGCTGATGTAGTTTTAACAGCTCTAATTTATGCATTAGTCAATGTCAAAAAATTCAATATCTCATGGGTCGTTAATAGATCAAATTTCATCTGACAGCCAAATTTCAGTTCGTGATCGTAGAGTTATCCCAGAATACCGCTGGCTCGCAAGTATGTAGCTGTTAATATTAACTTCTTCTTCTCTGCATCCTCCACGCCTTCATTCACTACTAAAATTATCATGACACTGATAGCATATAAGAAGAGAAGCACATAAACTCAGCTGTTGGGCTCTCGTAACACTGGCTGAATATCCAAGACGAAACTATAACGGTTACACTACTAATTTTTGAGTTTTTAATGGGCAAACGCTTTACACAGTATAATTGTATTCATATCATAAGGTACAGGTTCAAAATTAATCAAGAGATGGACGTGGATTGCGCGAAGCTGACAGCGTCATAAGAGCGAGGTAATTAGCATTTCCTCTATGTCAAATTCTATCGTCCCAGCAAGGATTTGAAAGGCAGTTACTAGCAAGTTGCAGATCAAAAATATGTGTTAAGAAAGGGCCAACGGAGGCAAGAGTACACCGATGGCTTGTGTAACAGAAAGCGACTGTGACGACGTGTGACAGAAGTAGCAGAACCAGTAACGTAGCCAAGGTTTGAGCAGAACACCGAATGAAATGAAGTGAAACAAGTGAGCTGGAAATAACGATACACCTTAAATGTTACAGAAATCTGCGAGATATGTAGTAACAAGGTTATTTGACAACATACTTATAAATCGTGTGGTTCACATTTCAGGTAAGGCATAACGTTACCAAAGAAGGTATATGCAGATTAATGAAATAATTACGGGTTCTTTTTCTGTCAAGTCATGATATAAACCGCCAAAATAGAGAAAAGAAGAAAAGAAAAACAAAACGGAAGATTTACCAGATTCTGATTAGTTAGATTTCGGGAAAGAGATTCTACTCTACCCTCTTCCCTATGGGACGGGAAACTGCCCCTAAAAGGAGGAGACCTGCAATTATCAAACGCATGTGGATGCAGAAGGAAGTGGAAACCACATTAAATAGACACATAATGTATCCACAGGACATGTGGCTTGTAATGGGAAAGTGTAATGCTTATATCTCCATTGGCAAACTATTTCAAATTATTTTCGCATTCGCGGCTCCGAGAGGGAACTACTAAGACGGAGCTACTCCTAACTATGAGAAAGTTAATAATCTACGAAATAGTTACATTCTATGAGTTGGAGCATGGACTATCAGAACTCCGAGCGTGGCATGGTACCTATAAATTCTGAGGAAGGGAATGGGAAGGCTCAATCTAGATTTACTTGGGGCCAGTGAAGTGAAATGGAAAGGACTTCTTGTCAGCAAAATACCAAATAATATCAACAGAGGCAGAAAATGGTTTACATGAGTTGGGTTCGTTAACAACAAGAAGGTACGGCAGAGAGTGAGTTACTATGAGCAATTCAGTGACAGGCTTGTTCTCATCAGACTCGACAGCAACCTATCGCCAACAACAATACTTCATGTATACATGCTAATATCATAAGCATATACGGCTAAAGAACGTATAAGATAATACTGAGCATGTAATGCAGCACGTACAAGAGATGATACTCATAATAATGGAGGACTGGAGCGCGGTAGTAGGGGAAGGAGTAGAAGAATGTGGGCTTCGTAGTAGGAAAAAGATAGGAGAATGAATAGCTGATTTCTGCAATATGTTTTAGTTAGAAATATGATATACTTTGTTAAAAATCACCAGAACAGGAGGTATAATGGAAAACGCTTGGATATATGCTTAGATACAAACTGGATAAAACAGGAACAGAGGGAGATACCCAAATCAGATATTGGATTATGAGACGTGCCCAAGAGCAACCTCTCAGTGTACTAATGTTGAAGAGTGGATTGAAGTTTAAGAGATTGGTCTAGAAGAATCACTGCATAAGGAAGTGGTACACTAAGGTGCTGCGGCCTAATGAGGTGCGTTAGAAATTATCAGAGGCTATAGATAGTGTGCTAATGAATACTACAGTAACCATTTCAGCTAAAGAGTAGTCGATGTGTCTAAAAAAAGGGCAATGACAGAAGTTGAATTAATGAAAAAAGGTACAAGGAAGGTAACGTCGAAGATCCCATGGGTAACAGTACTGCAGTTAACAGATGAACGAAGGAAGTACGAAAATTTCCGTGAACAGACAGGAATACATGAACTAACATACACATATATATTTATCCTTGTTCCATAGATAATGAATACATTTCATAATGATGTGGAACGTGGAACGTGAACATAAGTTTTCTTTACACAAAATAATTAATTACATTTTTATTTTTTATTTTTTTATTTTTTATTTTTTCTTTTCTTTTCTTTACAGTTACTACTTCATATCTAAGAATCCATCTGTTGAGTAGAAGGAGTTGCCATTCAAAAATTCTTTTAATTTGCTTTTAAATGTTGGTTGTCAATCAAAATTTTAATATCATTTGGAAAATGAACGAAGACCTTTGTGGCGGCATAGCTCTCCCCTTTCTGTGCCAAATGAAGATTGAATCCAGAACAGTGAAGATCATTCTTTCTTCTAGTGTCGCAGCTATGCACTTCGGTGTTATTTTTGAAATGGGATGGGTTATTAATGGCAAATTTAATGACTGAATGTATGAACTACGAAAGTACTGTGAATATCTTGAGTTCCTTAAACAAATGTCTACAAGGTGATCTTGGGTAGGTTCCAGGTATTATTCCGATTATACGCTTTTCTGCCATGAATGCGTTCTCTCTTTTTTAATAACGAATTGCCCCAAAATATGACACCATGTGAAAGCAGTGAATGAAAACAGACATAATAGGCTAATTTACTGATATGTTTATCACCTAAATTTGCAATAACCCTAATAGGGGATCATCGATGTGTTTCTTCCAATTTAATTTCTCAAAAATGCACACGCCCAGAATTTAGAGTATTCTGCCTTAGCAACAGAATTCTATTCATAGTCTATATTTGTCAATGGTGTTATGCCATTAACTGTACAGACTGGTATAAACTGTTTTTTCTCAAAATTTAGTGAGAGTCCATTTGCAGAGAATTTTCTGAAAAACATTATTCACAATTTCCTCAGCTGCTTCTTGTTTGTTGGGTGTGATTACTGTACTTGTATCATCAGCAAAAAGAATTAGCTTTGCATATTCATGAGTATGGAACGGCAAGTCATTAATATATATTAACAACAATAAAGGACCAAAGACTGAACCCTGTGGGACATCATTCTTGACAAGTCCCCAGTTAGAGAACTCGACTGATTTTTGCAGACTATCTGTACTGCTCATTTCAAGCTTCTGCGTCCTTCTGGTTAAGTATTAATTAAACCATTTGAGCACTGTCCCACTCATACCACAATACTTAAGCTTGTCTAGAAGAATTTCATGAATCACACAATGAAAAGCCTTTGAGAAATCACAAAATATCCCAATGGGTAATATTCGGTTATTCAGTGCATTTAATATTTGATCATTGGAAGCGTATAAATCATTTTCTGTTGAAACGCCTTTCTGAAAAACAAACTGACATTGTTTTAGTACTTCAGTTTTACAAATATGTGATGCTACTCTTGTATGCATTTCATTTCAAGAAATTTGGATAAAGCTGTGTGAAGTGAGATTCGGAGGTAGTTGTTAGCATCAGACTTATCCCCTTCTTTATGCAATGATTTAACAATGGCATATTTCAGTCTGTCTGAAAAATTTCCCTGTTCCAGTAAGCTATCGCATATGTGGCTGAGAATCCTATATACTAGTTGGGAACAAGCTTTTAGTACTCTGTTGGAAATGCCGTCAATTCCAATTTTGAGTGAATTTATTACTGTCATAATTTCAGTAGGAGAGGTGGGTTGAGTTTCAACTTTATCAAACTGCATAGGTACTGCCTCTTCCATATACTCCCTTGCATTTTCTAATGAATAGCTAGATCCTATTTTCTCAACAACACTTCAAAATGATTATTAAAAATATTTTCTACTTCTGACTACTTGTTAACAAACTTTTCATTGTCTTTGATAGAAATACAGTCTTCCTGTGCTCTCAGTTGCACTGATTCCCTTTTAACAATAGTCCTAATTGTTTTACTTTCATTACCAGGTTAGCTAATCTCAGAGATAATAGACATAGTTCTGGACTTTTTAATAACTTTTCTTAATATAGTGCAGTGAGTGATATAAGTCACACAGGAATGAAATAAATATGAGTTTCAGAGGAGAGAAGGGGAGTGAACAGCAGGAAAAGTGGGAATAATTCCGAAAAGAAATGGTAGTTGTAAGTGAGTGAGTCATTATATAGAAAATTTAAAACAAATTTAGGTGAACTAAAAGGAAGGGTGTCGATATTAAGAGTGCTTTCGGAGTAGTACTATTAATCACAGAGAATAGAGTCGGTACGTGGAAGGAGTACATTTGAGGCTTGTGCAAGCGATAGGAATTGATTAATGACGTGATGGAAGAAGAAATAAGCCTTCATATGGAAGCTGTGGGGTACGGAGTACTAGAGTTTGAAAGAGTGCTGGAAGACTTGCAATAAAATTTCGCCGGAATTTCTGAAATAATTCGGGCAAGTGGCAACCAAACTATTCATGTTGGAGTGTAGAGCCTATGAGGCTGCAGACAAATTGTCAGCCTTAGAAAAAAAATCGAAAAAACCCACTAAATCCTCAGAAAAGGAACAACAGACCTATCGCACAGTCGCATTAATGTCTCATGCACGCAAGTTACTAACAAGGACCAAATACAGAAAGAGAAAATTGAAGATATATTACATGAGGATCAGTGCGGTTTTCGGAAAGGTAAAGGGACCACTGGGGCAGTCCTGACGTTGCGCTAGATAATCGAACAGAGATTCAAGAAAATTCAAGACACCCAGAAAAAGATTTCGTCAGTGTAAAATGGAAAAAGATGTTCCAAATTCTGAAAAAAATGGGAGTAAGCTGTGGGGAAACACGAGTTATATACAATATGTAGAAAACCCAACAGGGAAGAGTAGTGGTGCACGCACAGCGACGGTAATAAAAGAGGGGTTCAGAAGGAGGATTAAAGTTCAGGATGTAAGAATATCAACGACAAGATTCGCCGATTGCATTGCTATCCTCAGTGAAAGTGGGAAAGAAGTGGGTGATCTACGGAACGTAATGAAATGTCAAACGAGCACGTTTTACGGACGGAGCGTGAACCCAAGAAAGAGGAAATGGGGGAAGGAAGAGAGATTAGAGTTTAGCGTCCCGTCGACAACGAGGTTATTAGAGACGAAAGACAATCTCGAATAAGGGAAGGATGGGAAAGGAAATCAGATGTACTCTTTCAAAGGAACCGTTCCAGTACTTGGCTTAAGTAAGAAACGTGGAAAACCTAAATCTGGATGGCTGTGCAGGGATCTGGACCTCCTGAATGCGAGTCCAGTGTGCTAACCACTGAGCCACCTCACTCGCTAAAACTGGTGTTCATGAGTATGGGAACTGAGATTAGCGTTAAAGTAAACATCTAAACGGCAACAGCAAGTTTGGAAATTCTACTGGCTTTGAAGCAATATAATTCATGCAGAATGAAGCAAGGTCAGTTAGAAAACAGATTGGCACGGTCAAAAAGGTATTTCTCGGCAAACAGAAGCCTGGTAATATCAAACATAGACCTTAATTTTCAGAAGACGTTTCCGAGAATCTACATTCATACCACAGCAGTCTGTGATGGTGTATCATGGACCAGAAGAGAATTGAAGTGTCTGAGTTGTGATGCTACATTAGGATGATAAAAATGAAGTACACTGGTAAGGAATGAGAGGGTTCTCCGAAAAATCGGCAAAAAAGGAAGATATTAAAGAAGCTGACAAGAATTCAGGGCAGGACGCTAGGATATGTATTAAACAGGGAATAACTTCCATGGTTCTAGGGGGAGGCGTAGAAAGTAAAAACTGTAGGGGAAGTCAGTGACTGTAATATATCCAGTAAACGACCGAGGACATAAGGTGCAAGGGCTACTTTGACATGAAATCGGCACAATAGAGGAATTCGCGGCGGGCCGCATCAAACCAGACACAGGCTTTATGATTCAACAGTTTCGCGAATTAAGGAGGAACTAGAGATGCAATTCTGAGTTAGTGCTTTCTGACATAACAAAGATTGAAGAAATATCAGGACATAACCTTTGCACTAGCAGAACGAAAGAAAGCATTAGAGATTGCAAGGTGAAAGAACACATGAAAGATAAATTCGGAATGAGGACAAATGTAAAAGAGGAATAGCTACATACTGAAAAGGATCCGCGACTCCGTACACTTTCTTTTCGGATCTAAGAAAAACTTTGAAGGGATTATGAAATCAATGTACGACATACTTATCATGAAATATGGTTTATATATAAATCATCAAAGACATCATTAATGAGAAATATTAGAAAGGAGAATGACAGCTCAGTAATAACTCAAAAATTATAAACGACACATTACGAAATAAATAAAAGAATTTCCCGGTTAAGTAGGCAGATATATAAAATGATGAAGTGTTGGTAACAGAATAAGTGACAAGATTAGTGTGCAGACGACCCTGACAAGAAAGAAGAAGTTACAGGCAATAAGCATTCTATTACGCCATCTGCAAATAGTAGTCGCAGACAAAGACTACCATACGCAGACCAGATTACAGATTATGAAGGGCGTAACAGTTAACATAGAGATTGAAAATGTAGTATGAGGTAGGTAAAGATGCAGCACAGAGACAAATCAGACTGACGACTTAAAACAAAAGCCCTTCTTCATTTACGTTTCCAATTGACGTCCAAGAGCAGTGCAGTCTCGATTTCTCGCGTCCTCTTGAATGATACCCAAGGAATCGATATCTGACAGGAAATTCCCCAGTTCACTATCAGGAACATTGACTAATTTCTCTCGTACATTTATGGGAAGACGAGCTATCAATATTCTGAGAGCGTCTCCGTGAGAGGTCGGTTCATCCCAGTACCTGGTCATGTCAATATACTTCTCGAAGCATTTTCTGAGGTCTCCCGCTATGGGACCGTATAATTCTGGGCTGCGTGCAAGCTTCCTAAGACCTTCCTGTACACACCAGGACCGTCTAAAAAAGCATTTCTCAAAATCCAGAAGTGTGTTGCATGTCTCTGCAACTTGGAGTGCAACTCGTGTTATATGTGAGATGACAAACCGAATTTTCTGCCTTTCTGCCCATGATGTTAGCGGAACACTTAGGAAATTCTTTGTGAATACCCAAGGGCAGAAATTCTTTTTATCACCACTGAAAGTTTGGAAGTGGCGATGTTTAATCAAACTTTCCTCTTGCTTTGAGCCTGTCAAAGTTGATACACCTGGTTCCGTTTAAGACATACTTCGGTTTGTCTCATAGGTGGCACTCCTCCACCCCTAGTCACGGTCCATACATAAACCACAATGTTGCTCAGTATGAAAATACACCAACAGCACCTGTTGGTGTATTTTCATACTGAGCAACATTGTGGTTTATGTCAGTGTGTTCTGCATCGTTTTCATTACGCGTTTGCCCGTCGGGTTCTCCGATCTGGATTTGTCCGTTACCTTGTCACATGGGGAAAGCAGACTCTGTGATTTCCCTAATACTAGTTAGCTCCTCACGTACGCCTTGGCAAATCTCACCTTCGCCAAAGCTACCTCAATTGTAGCAGTTTCTACTTCCTTCTTTACCTACCTCTGGATAGTCTTCGTCATCTGTGTACTCGATTCGTCCGCTGTTATAGTGACTTTTTTCACGTGCCCTTCCGTCCGGCCCCGGTAGCTGAGTGGTCAGCGCGACAGAATGTCAGTCCTAAGAGCCGGGGTTCCATTTTCGGCTGGGTCGGAGATTTTCTCCGCTTAGGGACTGGGTGTTGTGTTGCCCCTAATCATCATAATTTCATCCCAACCGACGCGCAAGTAGCGAAAGTGGCGTAAAAAAATAAAAAATAAAAAAAATAAACTTGCACCCGGTGAACGACCAGCCCAAGACGAGAGGCACCAGTCACACGGCATTTTTTATTTGCCCTTCTAAAGCGTCATGAGATACACTCGCATTTCCTCCAGATCTTCCGTCAGTTTTTTCACTTCATCCAGCAAGTCTTTGGAGTTAGTCTGCAGAGCAGTGATGTCTTCGCGAATAGTGCCTAGATTAATAATCTCCACGATAGCTTCATCGCGAGCATAGAATACTACATTAAGTCCTGATACTAACCCCTCATCTCGAGTAGTCAGTGCATGCTTTAGTTGTTTGATCCCGAACTATCAGTGCTTGCGTAAGTTATTTGACCATTTCCTTCTCCCTGAGCTCCTACAGGTATTTAGCGTCTCGCTCTTTTTCTAATGTAGACTGTTTGGCTTCACGTTCTTTTTTCAATAAAGTATCTTTTCTATCTCGCCCCTTTTCAGACTCGATCAGGAGTTGTTTCTCCTCAAGAGCCTGTCGCTGTTCAGGCTCTTTCTCTAATAAAACCTATCTCGTTCATTTCAGACTCGATCAGGAGTTGATTCTCCGCAACAGCCCGTTCGGTCTTCTCGCTCTTTTTCTCTTACATCCAGTTTTTGTAACAAGATAGTAATTAAATCTATGCCTGTTACGTTTTGGGTTAGAGGATCAGCTGACGCTGCCCCCTGCACAGAAATATCGATAACATTTTCACTGCTGGACGTGTTCAACATATTTCCTTTGTCCACTACGTCCTGTTCCTAATCCGGCGTACTTTTATCTGTATTTTGAGTTTCTGCTTCCCATGTGGGAATTTCAGTTGTCGATAAAGTTTGAATCATTGTCCTATCTATTTTCTGCGCACTGTCATTCTGTCCAGCGTCAGGAATTTCCTTTCACTTTGGCCTAACCATTGTGCTAAACTGTTATTAAACTTCACAGGCAATACACAAAATACGAAAAGGAACTTGTAACTAAACATACAAATATTTGCACAAAATTGGGTTTTCGGCCGCTCTTAAAGTCGCTGGAACAGTTCAAGACACTCTTGCAGCTGGTATTTTGCACGTAACTCGTGCTGCGTCTATCTAAGATCAGTTCAAAAAATATCCTATGCGCACGTAGCGTAAGCTTATTGGTAAACGACCTGAAAGTAAACACATGCATATATATCCTCACTTGTGATAGTTTCTCTGAATAGCACTGTGATACAGTTTAGCATAGATGGACCACTCCAGCTTTTTACATAATTTGATGTTGTTTCTTTTGCTTTCTTCCTCTTAATTCATTTAAATGTCGAAGTACACGAAAAGAAAAAAAAAACATATTCGTAAGGAGCAAACCATCACTGAAACTTACTACCGAAACCTACAGACGAATTCACTTGAGACTGCCAAAACTGACACATGCGGCAACTCCCCAGTACGTTCTACATAGGACGCAAGCACACATGCTGCTTCCTTGTGTATTTCATATTTTGATTAATGCTCCGTATTCTCCTTATATGGCAACCAGTGACGTCATCATCCTTCCTCAGATGAAGAAACCGCTACCGGCAACCATTTCTAAAAAGACGACGAGATGATTTTCGAGGTGGGCCGTTTCCAGAAAGCCAACATGCAGATTCCTGAAATGAAGGTGTCCACCAAGTCATCAATTATTGAGAAAAATATGATTCACATTCAAAGTGTTACACCTCCTACTTCTTTCCTAACAAACTAATCACATTAAAATTGTGAACTCCGCGTCACTTCTCGACGTAATCTTCTTACAGCTGTACACATTTTTTTCCATGTCGTTATGATGATTCCACTGCCGCTGCCAACGCTTCTTAATGAGCCTGGTTTCTATGTGTCATCCACTGTCACATTCAATTTATAAAAGGTCTCATCCACGCCGTCATCACACGTCAACGTTGCCTGGCAACATGCGACACGTGCAGTCTTATGATCGTTCCGTGAAATACGTGGCACCCACCTGAGAGCACTTTTTGCCATGTTAAGTATCAAACACAGTTTTCACTCTCGCCACTGCTATTAGAATTTTATGTGCTGCACAGTGCTGCCGTCTGTCACGCATTCACAACGACCTTAAGCTTATTTTAAAATCAATTGCATGTGTCTGTCTGTTTCCAGGCCTGAGAAAAATATCGGAAATGTTATGATTTGAATGCACCTCGTACGTGTTGTGTGGGACCATACGTTCGTAGCGTTTTTCCGTAAGTTTAATAAACACAACAGACAAACATAACATAGTCTTTCATCATCAATAACATATTCCCTTTCACTGTTAACAACAGTTTGCCCACGCTGGGGTAACTTCTCGATTTCGCAATTGTAGAAATCACGTTATTTTCGGACGAAGAACTAATCGAGTAGCGTTCGGATTGTATTCTCATCCAGAAAGAAAGTTCTAATGGTTCAAATGGCTCTGAGCACTATGGGACTTAACATCTATGGTCATCAGTCCTGTAGAACTTAGAACTACTTAAACCTAACTAACCTAAGGACATCACACAACACCCAGTCATCACGAGGCAAAGAAAATCCCTGACCCCGCGGGAATCGAACCCGGAAACCTGGGCGCGGGAAGCGAGAACGCTACCGCACGACCACGAGCTGCGGACAAAGGAAGTTCCCTGAAGGTTGCTCGATAGAGAAAGGGAAGGTGCAAGATAAGGTGAAATTGTGGGTGTGGAATGACTTCCGAGTCCAACTCCTGTACAGTGTTTTTTGTCATTGTAGCAGGCTGCGGGCTGGTGTTATCGTGGAGTACCATAACTTCAGGCAGTGTTCCTGCTCGATGTACTTGGATTGCGCTTGCAAGACGTCTCAGTTGCCGACAACGATTGCCGACAACGACTGTCAGTAGTGATGGATACCCCCCGAGAAAGCAGCTCGTGGTACAGTACACTGTCGCTGTTGCACCAGCTGCACAACACCATCTTTTGCGGATGGGGGCAGGCCTTTGTGCAGGGAGATGCTGCTTTGTTTGGACTTAATCATTCCTTTCTTTCCCTTACGTTAGTATGAAGACACAATTTCTCGTCACGACTAACAATAGCAATGGTCGATGTTCTTCACGAGCCAATTGACGACGATTAAGCAGATTTTTATGATTTTGGCTTAAAGCACGAGGTACCCACACAACCGATTTTCAACCGTCCCCACTGCACGCAAATCTCGCACAGTAGTGAAACATTCATAGTTCATCACGTCTGCCAGTTCTCGAATACAATGACGTTGATCATTGTGGATTAAAACCATTTTCTTGCCAGTCTCGTTCAAAGCCATTAGCCCCATACACAGCGCAAATGTTTCTGCCACTGCTACTGTCACTTTCCTACTGAACTCAAACAGAAAACATGTCGGAAATTTTCCGATTTCCCCCGCTTGGCATTCCATTTTACAGCGTCCACCGCTCCATAAACTATCTCCAAATAACAAAATGACGATACGTTAACTCAACTGGCAACAGTGAACTGCAAATAAAATAATGGTGATCGATTAAAAAAAAATCCTGGCACCCGGAACAACCACGTGCAAAACAGAAACGCTACGAACTTACGCACCAACCAACAGCGGTGAAGTGTGAATATGTACAGAAGCATGGACACCATCAGCAAGTTTTATCGTAGTCGTTCGAATTTATTGAAGTAGTAATTAATATGTTGTGACTTCGCCTCGTATTTTGGGACAAACAGAAGCGACTTCTGAAGCACTTAATCACCTATGTAAAAATTTCTATTACAATCAGCGAGTGATACATCTACGAGGAACAGCTAGAAAGAAACGAAATTTGATGCAGTCTCGCAAGACAAAGAAAATCTCTACTTTAAAAGAAAACACTGGTCGATTTGGAGCGCTATGGGTAGTTCAGGATTAACGCCAGGCTGTCATATGACCCTTCACCGCTGACGTATATGGTACAAATGGCTCTGAGCACTATGGGACTTAACTTCTGAGGTCATCAGCCCACTAAAACTCAACTACTTAAACCTAACTAACGTAAGGACATCATACACATTTTTGCCCAAGGCAGGATTCGAACCGGCGACCGTAGCGGTCGCGTGGTGCCTGACTGTAGCGCCTAGAACCGCCCGGCCACCCCGGCCGGCTGACGTATATGATGGCAGTGAAGTGTGACAGAACGTTTTATATTATAATTCCTATATGATGTTTCGATATGGAGATATGGCAGAATGGCAGAAGGTGGTATCGTGTTTGTACGTGGCCATAATCGTACGCTCAAGAAAGCTGCCCAGTTTGTTGGGGTATCAACGCGGACTGTAAATAGTGTCTACAGTGAATGATGTATCACTGGCAGCCGTGTGATATGTCGTAAGAACAATGGCCGTAAAAGTGTCCCAAACGACACGGACCGCATACAAGTATCAGACCTTGTTAGCGTCAGTAAGTTTCCAACCTGCCAGGAATTTCTGCTGTCAGTGAATTCAGGTCCACTCAAACAAGTTCCCAAGAGAGCACTACGAAGGAAATGGGATAAAATGTACATGTGGAGTTGAGCACCTCGAGAAAGTTATTGCTCACAGCTCCGCATAATATTAGATGTCTTCAATGGACCAAACAACACAGGAGGCAGACAGTAGCTGATTGGAGACGAGTAATGTGGTCAAATGAGTCATTATATGACCTGTCTTGGAGTGAGGCAGGGCTTTTTGCACACTGACGGTCCAGTGAGGTGTGTATACAAGAGTGTGTGGAGAGTGTAGTTCAAGTCGGAGGTTATTATAATTCCATATGAAGACGCATGCCGTTTTGCATAGTGTTATTCATCCAGAACCTTTCTTTCAACAAGTCAAACCAGTAATGAATAGTAGTGGTCTTGTGAGTTACGTGATTTGTACTGTTTATTGTCTGCACTGACTTTTATGGGCAGAGTTAAACACACGATAGAGGATCCTAAACATTTTATTTTGAGAAGAAACCTAATGGTCTGATGTGAATATGAAGCAAGCAGTGCATGTGAGGAGAGTACTGGTAAACTGCTTATGTTTCTACATAGGCATTGCTGCCTCTGTTTTGAATATCGATACGCAGTCATCGGCGATTGGGCAAATCATATGGTAGAAATACCCCACAGTCATTCAGTGTCAGTCTCTACATTACTATCACTTAGGAGCAGACTGGTTTCCATCAGCTTGAGTGTTTCAGGAAGGCTACTGAATGTTTTGAACTGAATCATCTAAGGTGCCGGTTCCAAATAAGCAGATATTAGCAGAAAAATTCAGTTTGTTTTTCACTTTCGGATATTAATGTTCATTTGTATTTGTACCTGGAAACGTGACTCTTGGTCGTCAGTATCGCTTGGTAACGCTGGGATCCAATAAAATAAATAAATTAAAAATTTTCATCCACCTTCTTGCTGTGGTATTGTTTTTAGCACCAGAAGAGCAAAAAACTAGGATATAAAGATGAAAGTCTCGGTTGGGGATCCGGAGTTAGCGTCGTTGACCAGCTGCTCTTTATTACTGGGTGATTCTCGTTTACTGCGGTTCTTTGATTAGTAAAAGTAGTTTCTCAGATCATACAACGCCGATTGATACATCCTCATATTGTTTCCATGAAGTTCAACCTAACTATCTGGAGAAAGGACGTTGCTTGAATCCAATAAAACAAACGATAAAACACTCCATTCAGCTTCTCAATAAGCAGTATCCAGACAGAATAATGCAAGTTTTTCATCAAATGTTCTTCATCACTCTTCTATGCACTCTATCGGCCCAACTTTGTGTCTCAATTTTTCAAGCACAGGAATTTTACAGCAGGTTGACAGATGTGACACCTGCAACAGTGATAAACGATAAATTCATGTGGACACTGAACGTGACAGTTTTGTGCCTTTCGATCTAATTAGTCGCTCATTATTTCTGAGTATAATGTATACCATTGAATAGTAAATAATAATAATAATACCAATAGTAATAGTAAGAATACGTTGGGGCAGAAGAAGGAGGAAGTCGATAATAATATCAATTGATATGCTGGCAGTACTGTTAAAATAATCAAAATTAAATTTCTCGTGATACTTCATTAACGTAACTACCAGTAAGGAGAACTGACATGGGCTGTAGCAGCAGGTCTTCATTGATATCATTGTCATGAAGAGAAAAAGAAGTGCAAAATCATCAGAGGTGAAGATGAAGTAAGAGGCACTAAGAAGATAGAAGTCCAGTGACAACAAAAGTAGAAGTAGCAAGGACAGAATTAAACTTGGAGAGGAACGTTGATGATGGAATACATATGGCACAGAAAAAATAAAAAACAGTCGATTGTGTTTATACAGGTTAAGTTTTTATGATGCCATTGTTTGAAGTTAATTGAATAACTTGACTCGTACCACATCCCTGAAGATTCTCCCTCTCGTAAGAATTTCTGGAACGTGGTGGATGAATGAATGAATTTGAACAACTTTTGTGCGCAGCGCTTTCAGTTAGTTACCTGATACGGAGTCGCTAAGTTGTACGTTTTAGCGATCGATGTGCTTCTTGACTTCGAAAGGGTACCCAGACTCTTAGGCAGAGAGGGGCAACATTCATATTAATTTCGGTATGAATGGTGAAGTACACTACATGAGAAATGAAGCGCAAAGAAGACACCATCGGAAGTCAATGTAGCTTCGATACACAGACACACGCATTGGCGGGTATGTAGATAATTTGTGTTGCGACTCTCTCTAAGAGGTAGAATATTCACCAGAGTGCGTTAGCGTTGTTCGTGATCAGTGCTATTACCAAAACGGCGTCAGATGCCGAGCTATCACTGAACGACACGGAAGAGATTGCTTGAACTCGTGTGAGGCACCGACGTCAGCACCTGGAGTACATCGTAATCCCTTTATAACTACGCTTGACATTCTAGAACAAGTAATGAACCCTCGGCAGTGTTTTGTGTCATCCCGCACAGCTGGTCGGAGACTAATAGCAGCCAGAGTAGGAAATCACTATCCCATGCATAGGCTGCCGTTAACATCACAACGCAAACGGCTACATTTGAGTAGTACCGAGACCAATAAGCAAGGAGTGCTGATGAATGGCGCTCTATTGTGTTCAGCGATGAAGCTTGGTTCTGCAGTATCCCGGATGATCATCGCCGGTTAATGTGATAGCGATCGGGGGGTGGGGGGTGGGGGGTAGATCCTATTTTTCGAGGGTTTCAGAGAGGCTCTGTCGTGTTACTCCTGGTGCAATAGAGTGGGGAACCATCGGATATGAATGAAGATCACAGCTGTCAGCGACTGATTGATGGAACTTTTAAGGCACAACAGTATGTCTCTGGCGCCGTGCGCCCTCGTGTTCTCATGCCTTGGTACTGTGGCATCATTTTCAATGGGACAATGTTCTTACGCACATGGAACTTGTCTCTGAGAGCAGGTGGGTGATGCTGAAGTACTCCTGCGACCAGCAAGGTCCCCAGATCTGACCCGATTGAACGTGTGTGGACCAGCTCGGATACGAACTGTAACAATACCAAGGACAAGCTACAACAGTTGTGGACCATCTTACCTCAGGAGACGATACAACGGTTTTCTGACACCTTTACCGACCGAATCAGAGCGTGTATCAGGGCCAGATGGGTGCAACGTCGTACTAGTAAGCGGGCGCATACTGCCAATTCTTTGTAAACTTGACTATATTTAGCACTCACTGAACTAACACTTGCATCATAAAAGTGTGTTTCGTCCTTCCCCTCTTTCACCAGTCATTGATTCGTAAGACATTCACTGTTATTCTGCATTTCCTTATGTAGTTCTTAGCCTTGAGTAGTTGAGTTGTTCTTTAGCATAGGTTTGGCTGTTGATGTAGATTGATGGCAGTATAAAGCCACACCTTCTAACCCTATACGGGCCAATCAGGCCCGACTACTCGTGTTATCCTCTGCCTGTGGCGGCACTACATGCGGTGTCGAGAGGCATGCAGTCAGCACACAGCCGTCTCGGCATTTGTCGGGTTTAAACAGTTGTCCTCATGAAGCTAAGTGCACCCCGTACCAGTGTTCCTTCCGACGAAACAGTCCCGGCAGGACTCGGAATCGAACCCGGGTTCTCCATGCTGACCACCCGCCTATAGGGCGAATTAGGGCAGTATACACGAGACCCTTCCGTGTCAATTGATTGTCTCACTTATTCAGTGTGATTTTCTGTGCCTGTTCATAAAATTATTACTGCTACTATTAATATCGCCTGAGTTGGATAATTGTCTAAGAAATATTTGCATTTGTTTAGAATCAGTTTTTTCATTATTAAGTTGTTCGTAATACATGTGCATCTGGTTGGAATATTGTTTATTTCTGGTATTATCGGCTTGAAGAGTTTTTTGCTATCAAGCCCAAAGGTCACAACTGGCTTGCGCTTTTCTGTTATTACATATGATCTATATAAATAAAAATTAATGTTTATTTGTATGTTTGTCCTTTATCCGTTCATAAACAATCCATCCGATTGCGATGAAACTCTAGTTACTTTTTCTCTGCACGCCCGCGACAGTTCCTGCACCGTCCAACCTCACTCTCCCCCCTCCCCAAGAAAACAATAATACTAAAAATATAAAAAAAGAGTGCAACACATAATACCTCCACAGGCCGCAGTCATAATTACTAAAGGAGCATTAAGAGCCACAGTCCTTGCACAGTTCTCCGATGACCACTGCAATGTCGTGGAGCTACAATCGCCAGCGGGAGTGTTACACGTCACTAACATGTACTTCCAGTATGGAAGAGGGATAGATGAATTCTCGAATAAGTTAACACAAGTAGCCACGAAATTGCAAGGGCGCAAAATTATCATGGCTGCAGACATAAACGCAAAGTCCCACCTATGGTACTCAGTGGCACCCAAGACGACCGAGGGGGAAAAGGCAGAGGAAACGATTACGGCACTGCAACTTGTGGTCGCCAACAGGCAAGGGAACCCCCCCCCCCCACCCACCCACCTACTCTAGCACAAGGGGGGGGGGGGAGATATAAATATTGACGTTACACTAGTAACGCCAAATCTTGTCACAAAGATCATTGACTGGAAAGTATGGGACAGAATAACGACAAGCGACCACAACCTAATAACCTTTATAATATGGGACAGAAAGTGCCACTGGGACATAGGGTGGCAGATAAAGCTGAAATATAATAAGACAAACCGGGACCGCTTGGCAGTGGAGTGCGACATCACGATATTGCCGGATGGTGATGAAAACGTGGAGGACTACGCCGAAGAACTGGTATAAGCAATTACCAGAGCGGCACAGGCAGCTGTACCAACCAGGAGGAAAGCCGTCGCGGTCACCCACACACCATGGTCTGTCGAACTCTGTCGAACTGGGACGGATGCGCCAGGCTGTAACGAGGGCGAGGAGGTGTTACCAGCGGAGTGTCGTTTGGGGAGAAAGACAACGATGGCTGCAAGTCTATAGAGAGAACAAAGACCAATTTCAACAGGAGCTCAGGGCAATCAGGATGAGGAGTTGGAAAAACTACGTGGAAAGCCAACTGGCTACACACGTTTAGGGTGTCCCGTAAAAACTTGTACGGAAAAAGTAAGATCACCACTGGTGTTATCCACCGTCAGGGACGGGGATCGGATGACGGGCACTTGGCGGGAAACTGCCGAGGGCCTCCTTCGGGTCCTGTTGCCTGACGGTGAAGAGGAAGGTGACTCAGAAGAACAAAAAAGAATCAGAAGAAAAGACAGAAGTGGCTATGAGAACAGCACCATGATCTACCCCTTCACTGGAGAAGAAGTAGCTGTCCAAATCGAGGCCCTTAACAGGGGAAAGGCTCCTGGCCCAGACGGCGTTAGAGCGGAGGTGGTACAATTCCTCGCCCCCAGCTGGTGGCACCTCTCACAAAGTTGTACAACGAGTGTCTAAGACTCGGGAAATTCCCAGCAATTTAGAAAAAAGGAAATATAGTAATAATCGAAAAGGGTCCGGAATAAGTTCCCACAGAAATTAAATCATACAGACCTATCTATCTATTGGACCTACTGGGCAAAGTTTTTTAGAGGTTGCTAGCAGACAGACTGACAGTACACCATGTACTGTGCGGGATGAGTGACAGACAATTCGGTTTTCGGTGAGGACGGTCGGCGTCTGACGCAAATGTCCTGGCTGCCGACTTCTGTGATTCTGCCCCGTACGAGTATGTCGTTGACATCATGGTGGATATCAGTGGCGCCTTTGACAACCTGTGGTGGCCCTCACTCTTCCCCTGCTTGCGGGAGGACTATCCAGGGTCGCTATATGGGTGTCTGAGGAGCTATTGTGTAGAGAAGGGGGTCTGGCTATCGGCCCCTAGCGGTAAAGGATGTCCTCAGGGCTCCGTCCGGGGACCTCTCTTTTGGGACATCAATATGGAGGTCTGGCTATCGGCCCCTAGCGGCAAAGCCAGTAAGATAGTAACCAAAGGATGTCCTCAGGGCTCCGTCCGGGGACCTCTCTTTTGGGACCTCAATATGGAGCCACTTCTGGAAGACTTGAAGGGCAGTGACGATCTGCTAGAGGTCACAGCCTACGCTGACGACCTCCTCCTGCTGGTTAGCGGTCGGAGCCACGAGGATTTAGAGCCCAAAATAGACAGAGCCATGACTACTCTGACAGCATGGTGCCGCAATTCAAAAATGACAATGCGCCTAGTAAGTCAACATATCTGCTGCTTGAAGGTCAACTTGTCAGAAACCCAACAGTAAGAATTAACCGCTCACCGGTTCTTCGGCGCCAGGAGGCCCGATATCTAGGTGTAGTCATCGATGATAGATGGAATTTTACATCACACATTGATACCGTGTCTCAAAGATCTCTGGTACTGCTAAACAATCTTTTCGGAATGGGTCATAAACGTTTCCATCTTCCACCTAACCTAATAAAACTTTACCATAATAGCGTCCTAACATCGTTAGTAGGATACGGATCAGGGGTCTGGGCACACAGACTCACCTACCGTGGCCGTAAGAAGGGTGCAGCCAGATATGCTTCTGCTTTCAGCGGGAGCATACAGAACAACTCCTGGAGGGGGGCTTCTAGTGCTACGGGGGATCTGTCCACTTGAAATCAAAATTAGAGTGCAGGCTGCCTGGTACTGGGGGAAGAAGGAGAGGGGGGGAAACAATAATGGAAATAATGGTGGTCTATGTTGGGGACAAGCTTGCAATAAAAAAGAGAGGGTTAGAACTATGGCAGGATCAGTGCAATAATGAGGAAACGGGGCGCAGAACCTATGAGCTATTGCCAGATATAGAGGAACGCTTAAAGCTAGCATACTTCAAGCCTACAGAGGACTGCTGCACTTCCTTACTGGACATGGGCCCTACCCGACATACCTGTGTCGGTTCGGGAAGCAGGCGACACCAACGTGTGACTGTGGCGCTGTGCAAGGCACTCCTGAACATGTGGTGTATAAGTGCCCCCTCTTCGATGACATAGCAAATCAATTACGACAGCAACTTCCAAACAACAGCACGCATCACCTGGAAAGGCAAGAGGACACATTCAATGTCTTAAACAAGCTTTCAAATGAGATCTCCAAAAAGTTTCTTAGGGAATTTCTGAGAAATAACCAGCAACAATCATACCGATTTCCCTGTTCCGCCGGGACTGGACTTGGGCAGCCGGTTCACGGGGTCCGCCTTGTCTTGGTTTAGGGGGGAATAAGACACGCACCAACCGAGACGCTAGATATAAGAAATAGGTTAGTACGTAAAAAGATAGGATAACGCTTCTCAGTACAGACCGCAGCGATACGAAGTTATCGGCCAGCCCAGTGAGAGGGCCACGCCCACTGGGATTAACTCGGTGGGCAAGGCCAAGAACAATTAGGTTTATAGATCACTGGCACACATGTAACTCTGCAGGTGGTATAGGCTCGTACGGTAAAATAGATGTATCTTAATAGTAACAGAATTTAGAGAAAGATATGTAAATAACTAAAATTCAGACATAGGTAGAAACTAAAAACTAGAAGACCAGAGATCCCTGTCGTGGTAGTGTAATTACAAGTACTTATCTGTAGTGTAGAAATAACAGATTGAAAAATGTAAAGTATGAAATTAGGACCCACTAATGTATAGAGGTAGCGGGTTAATATATATATAAATATAATTATTGAATAAAGAATATAAACAAATGCCTCCACAACATGATTAACGTAAAAAATTTATCGCTTGCTACCTTTTCGTTGTTCTTGCTGTAAGACTGCCGCAGCCGGCGTGACATTTTAATTCATTACTTCTTTACCACTAACTGTGTTGACTACAAATTTTGCAAACAGTATCATATATGCCACTGAATGTATCTGCAAAATGATATCATTGTACAACACAAAGTTCAGAAGATATGAAGGGCTTATTTCAATAGTACTACATGTCCATTTTTGTTCATTTTGAGAGACAGAGTCCTAAAGTTAAATGAGCGCTGAAAAATTTGCAGTTGAGATACCAGAAATATTCAAGCATATGGTTTCTTGCTAGAGATGAACCTTTCTTTCTGTTTGTTTGGATCATTAATTTCAGAAGCATTATAGGCAGAGAAGTGGAGGTAAAGGACTTGTACCACTATTGAAATAAGTCCTTCATATTTAGTCAAAAATGCTCTGAGATGGGTGAAAAACTACCTCTTCACTTTCTTTTTGTTAATTGTCTACTACTAGGTCTATTTGTAAAAACTTTCGTGGGCAGTATACACGTACCTGCTGAATGCACCCACTAATCGTATCACAGGTTTTTTCAGGCAGTTTTCATCAGTCGATATACGTTTCAAAAACCTCATGACACGGGACTGCATTAACTGGGTTTTACAAGTACTATCGGTTTCGGCTATAAGCCATCAATTGGTACGAAAATCACTTAAAACAGTTCATTTTTCATGACTATTAAATTACAAAGCATTGAATATTTTAATCCATATTAAACGCGTAAAAAAGACCCATTCATACCACTTACGAGTGCAACAATCGTCCTATTCGTATGAGATGACTGCAACATCTCATGTGAATAGGACGATTCTACACTCGTAAATGCTACGAATCATATTTGTTATGTTTCACGTAGCATAAAATATTCAATGCTTTGTGTTTCAATAATAGTGACAAATGAAATGTTTTAAGTGATTTTCGCACCAGATGGCGGCTTATGGCCGAAACCAGTAGCACTAATAAAATCCAGTTAATGAGTGTTTTGATACAAATCATTTTACAACCCACAGCGCAGGAGATATGATATCATAGAGATTGATGTGCGTGGAAAAAAAATGTAGATACATTGAAACAGGTGTACAAATATATGTCAAATATACGTAAAATATATGTGACATGTGTACTCTGGCAAGGCTAAACCCCTGGATCGATTTTAACCAAACATGGATCTGGAAAGAAATACTATGGGGGTAATAACGAGCATCCCCCTATTAAAGTGCGGGCGATAACGTGAAGGGGCGAGGGGGGGGGGAGAGGAGAGATAGAGTAACACTGAGGGGAAGGAGGATATGGACACAGATGTGAGGGTGGAGTAGATGGACACAACGAGCAGGCGGGAGAAATATACAGGGAATGGTAGAAGACGAGATGGACAGAGAGGGTGAGGAGGAGATGAACAGAAGAAAGAAATAGAAGGAGATAGAAAGCGAAGGGGGGAGGAGGAGATAGACAGAGGGGAGAGGAAGAGATCGACAGAGGATGGAAACAGGTGGAGATGTATAGAGAGATGGGAAGGAGGATATGAATGGAGAGACAGTAAGAAGAAAGTAAACAGAGAAAGAGGAGAGGAGACAGGCAGAGACAGATAGGAGCAGGATATGGATAGAGAGAGGTGGTGTGGGGGAGGTGGGAAGTAAGAGATAAAGATAATGCGGAGATCATACAAGGCCAGGAGAAGATGAACTCAGGGGGCGAGAAGAATATGGACAGAGAGGGATCAGATGGACAGAAGGGGAAGGAGCAAGTGGACAGAGAGTAGAGAGGAGAAGAGAGACAAAGGGGGGGGGGAAGGTAGGGAGAGTAGTATATGGACAGGGACAGAGAGAGGAGGAGACAGAGTGTGAGAGGTGGAGAAGGGAGAGGGGGAGAAGATGAAGAACAGAGAGGAAGGTGGAGGAGATGGACACAGAGAGGCGGAAAGAGGAGATGTATGAATGGAATAAATACATATTCAGGATACAGCGGGTTATCAGCTAGTTGTTTACCAAAACCCCATTTAACCCATAACCTGCGCTTCACTGAGTGTCAAAAAGAAAGCCTAGCAGATAATTAAAAAGAAATGATAGTTTAAGCTACAGAAAAATGCGTTAGGCAATACGAAATGTTTAAACTTTGGAGATATGATCAAACGCACAGCTGTCTTGTAATACCGAACACCGGCTAAAGTTAATGGTACCACCAACGCCACACCTATAAAGCGTTTATTTACGCGTTTCATTTCCGGTCGATCTCGAACTTTCCAGAAAAGAGTTGGGAAGAGAAGCTGGACAGAACAGCAGAGCAGCATGGAGAGAGATGTGGCTGGGTGGGAGAGGAATGCATACAGCAAACTAACGTCCGGCGCGAGAGAACCTCTGCGGCGCCGACTCATTCAATTATTTTTACGGCGCAGCTGCGGCCGCAGCGCGTTCTGCGGCATTAACCTAACGGCCGTTAATTTCCTCCGCGAGACTCCTCAGGCTCCCTCTCTGCAGGACCACTGAGGCGCGTGGCCGCCGGCGCCGAAACGCGACCTGACACCCAACCCCGTAGACCCGGACTAGCATCTAAAAGCATACCTCTGTCTGCCCAGTGTCTTCACATTAATTAGCCCGTTCCCACCTAAGGCGCGTCTGTGTTGACCCGACAAAAACGGCAGTCGTCGCCGTCTTGTTGTTTGGAATCTCCCTTCTTCTATATCCATGCAGAAACGGACTTAGGTTGAAAGCAGTGTATTAAACCTTTTCCCTTTCCGTCGTCGCTCACAACCTTTAACCACACACGAGGTGAAACATGGCGAATTCTTATCTTTCTAATCTCGTGGCAGCTAGATCATCAGCGGATTGGCGCCGTAAGTTCTTTCATGCAAGAGCGGTTCGCGATTGTGAATCTTTGGCCGTGGTCATAGTGTACGAATATCCATGGAGTGAGCATAGCGTTCTGTGCATGTCGAACGACATCAAACCAGAATTGTCATGTGAAGCTGTTTCTGCCTTTCGGCACTACGTTGTGTAACCAGGTTCGGTTAATAACAAGGTATGTGGTTTGAGAGTGGGCGAAACATGTAACCACTGCTGTAAAATTGTAATCGTTTATCAAATTTTTCTTTTTGATCCTATTGGTTGTAAGATCTCCAGCTGAGATTCCTGACCGCGTTGCCTAGGGAAGGCCCGATCACCTGAAATTTCCTTTTGTTCATTGAGAGTAATTCTCTACACATCATCTTCTTGCAGGCTTCTTTCTTGTACACTGAGATGACCAAAGTCGTGGGGTAGCTATACCAACATATACAGATGGTGGTAGTATCGCTTACACAAGATATAAAAAATGGTTCAAATGGCTCTGAGCACTATGGGACTTAACATTTGTAGTCATCAGTCCCCTAGAACTTAGAACTACTTTAACCTAACTAACCTAAGGACATCGCACACATCCATGCCCGAGGCAGGATTCGAACCTGCGACCGTAGCAGTCGCGCGGTTCCGGACTGAGCGCCTGAACCGCTAGACCACCGCGGTCGGCCACAAGATATAAATGAGGAGTTCGTTGCGGAAAGTTATTTGTACTTTTTAATTCATGTGAAATGGTTTCCAACGTGATTATAACTATACGATGGAGTTAACAGACTTTGATCGCGGAATAGTAGTTGGAACAGACTCATGGGACATTCCATTTCTGCATTCAATACCGCGGGGTCCTAGGAGCTACTGTCTGGAACCGCGCCACTGCTACGGTCGCAGCTTCCTGCCTCAGGCATGGATGCGTGTGGTGATGTCCTTTGGTTAGTTAGGTTTAAGTAGTTCTAGGTTCTAGGCGACTGATGACCTCAGATGTTAAGTCCCCTAGTGCTCAGAACCGTTTGAACCATTTTTGTGCATTCAATATTTCGCGATAGTTATTCTCAAGATTTAGCAGAGAATTCCAAATTTCAGTCTCACCTTGGGAATGCAGCGGCGACGACCTTCACTTGACGACCAAGAGCATAGGCGTTTCCATACAATTGTCAGTGCTTACATACAAGCAACACTGTCAAATACCGCAGAAATCAATGTGGGACGTACCCATTAGGACAATGAAGGCGTATTCTGAGTTAATAGGCTATGTTGAAAGAAGATCTCGCGAGCGCCTTTCCTAACAGCACGACACTGTCTGCAGCACGTCAACTTGGGCTCATGTAGACTACTAGAAAACCGTGGAGGGGTCAGATGAGCCCCGATTTCAGCGGTAAGAACTGACGGCAGCGTTCAAGTGTTGGCGCAGACCCACCAAGCTAGGGACCTGAGTTGTCAAGGTACTATGGAAGCTGATACAGAACTTCTAAACTGGAATAGTTGGATATACGATACCACACATCCAAAAAGAGCAGAGAATTAATAAATCTTCCCAATTACATTCCATATAAACAGTTGGACAGTAGCTATGCCTCCCAGGCCCGCGAATAATGTACAAAGATCTCAACATTTGAGAGAGGAAGTGTAGTTGGGCTCGAAAAAGCTGGCTCGAGTACTCAGCAAATCGCTCGACATTTGAACAGAAGCGGTGTAACCCTTCGAACTACATTGGCAGGAATGTGTGAACTATGGCCGAACACAGAGTCAAGAAGGAAGCGGTCGACATGGAGAGATGACAGAATGGGAGAATCGATCAGTCGCCAGAGAGCCAGTCAGAGCCCTGAATTCATCATTATCACCGATCCGGCGTGCTATTCGTGCTTCAGTGATAACAAGGACTAGTAACAGGCGACACACGAAAAGGAGGATAAGTTCATAGCGCCCCTTGCGCTGATTACCATTCATCACTGTGCATCAGCAAGCTCGTTTGCAATGGTCTCGTGCACATTAGATCAGGAAACTCATTGATTGGAGCAGACTTCAATGATAAGCCCCACTTCTAAATGAGCCCCGATGGACAAGACGTGTCTGGAGACACCCCAGAGAATGGTGGGATACCAGCCTGACTGTTGACTGCCTCACGGCCTGACAAGAAGAAGTGATGGTTGGTGTACCATTTCATTTCATAGCATGACACTTTTGATTTTCATCAGCGGCACTCCCTTATAGAACAGTGGCTCGTCAACCATATGCTACGCCCCGTTTTGTTGCCTTTCGTGGCAAGTTGTCTTGGTGCTTGCGTAGATTGATTAACCTCTCCCAATTGAGAACATTTGGAGCATTGTGGGCAGATCTCTTCATCCAGGAATGAATTTTGACGCTCTAATACGCTAATTGGACGTAATTTGGCACGAGATTCCTGCGGACTGCATCCAACAACTCTTATCAATCAGTGCCGAGCGGAATAACCGCCTGCATGAGGACCAGAGGTGGTCGAACACGTTATTGACTTTCTGTCTGTGAAGCACTTTCTCTAAAGTATATCATCTATTTTTATCTTTAATGATAACGATTTGTTTTGTCTGTACATGTACGTTACACCTTCCCATTTCCGTCCCATTCGGATAGATCTTTCGTGGTGTGTCGCTTTCTCTCTCTCTCTCTCTCACTCTCTCTTAGAGTACTCTCATTTCCTCGACATACTGTTTAGTGAGTGGAAAAATGTGAAAGTCACGCTATATCCACAAATAATTGAAACGATCAATTGATGGTTGAATAAAACTTTGGCGATTTTCTGTTCTACTGATTTTATGAACTAGTTTTCTGATTATTAGGCCATCTTCAGATAACTACTGGCTATTATTTACAAGGAGCTTGTGTTCTTATGAACCCAACATTCTGTCCATACAGATAAAAATCAGTAGAACGAAAAACCGCCTAAGTGTTATTCAACGCTCAAAATGGAAATGTTCTATCAAGAAACGACAGATGAATCCATAAATAAGAAACGATCGGTAATGATCCCGCCGGCAGCAATGGTCGAGCGTTTCTTGGCGCTTCAGTCCGGAACCACGCGGCTGCTACGGTCGCACGTTCGAATCCTGCGTCGGGCACGGATGTGTGTGATGCCCTTATGTTAGCTAGGTTTAAGTAGTTCTAAGTATAGGGTACTGATGACCTCAGATATTAAATCCCATAGTGCCTATAGCCATTTGAACCATTTGATAATGATCCTTGCATTTTCAAAAGCCACGATTGGTACCAAGCGTAGCAAGGAAATATATAGAATGCCTCAGTACCCATGCTATCTGAGTGAAACTCCATGGCAAACCATCTGATTGGTTGACAAGGCTCTGCGTTCAAAGTAATGATTGCTGATATGCTACATAATCAAAGATCAGATTTCGTTAGCAGACGAACGCTTCTACTTTGCGGATTTCGCGGCTTGCAAGTGACACTCCATTCACCGACTGATCCATATGAAAAAAATTCTAACAGACAGTTTTCTTACTGAACACAGGAAAGTTTGTGGTGAAATCTCAATATTATTTCGCTGTTCATTGTGAAACTAACATGAGTTGCCGCCACTTAAGCCTCGGTACGCTCTACACGAATCACGAGAGTGTACGTCTTAGCAACTCCGTATTAGCAACTGAACTACATGTGAGCCACACAAACATTGCCTCACACAAACTGTTGTCGCCTGTCATATCGAAACTTTATTATAGCGATAATCTGCCAACCTATAAGATAACTGATAAATACTTGGAATGGAGAACACATATATATTTGTAAATACAAATGTCCCAGAATTTATCTGTCTTACATGACTTTTTTCTGGGCCCTTTGCGATCCTCCACAGGGTAACGCTGGTCTCGTGTTCATCTTGAGTATTGTGTAAAAAATGTATATGTTGAGTATTTGCAATTATTTATTCGTAAAATTCTTGTAGCTTACTCCATCTGTCCACTGAGTACATAATGCTATCCCAATGTCTATGCCCAAGTGGCTCAGGCAACTGCATAGTTCAGGTCTGTAAGAACCAAAGACCCTTAACATCTCTGCTTAAACTACCTAAAAATAATAAGAGAATATTATTATTTTCACGATAATAATTTCGAAATTTTTTCATGTGCTGAAAAAAAACGGCAGGATAAACATTAATAAAAACCGACCAACTGCTGGGACGAATTCCTGACTGGAAATGTAGGAAAAAAGGTCCTATGTGTACGTGTCCAGAAATGCAACCTTTCCATGGCAGATTCCGCTGACGAATTAAAGTTCCTCTGACCATATGCCGTGTGTTCCTTGTGTGTTGAAGGCTGTGTTATTAATGCAGTGTAGTGTAAGCATCAAAATTGTCCGGTACTCATGTCGGGAGCAATCCGAGATGGGTTCGTGTACGCCAAGCAGCTGGAAACGGTCGAGAGGCAGCTAGCCTTTACCAAAACAAACACCCTCATGACACCATCCACGTCGCACAACATTTCAATCCAGTTTTAGGCGTTTGTGTGATCGTGAGTCTCTTCAGACAGATGAAAGTGCTGGGAGGTGGAGGACTGTGTGTACAGCAGATTTCGATGACTGGGCTCTACAAAGTACTGAGACGAACCCTCGTACACGTACCAGACAAGTAGCCTGCCAACTTGGTAAGAGCCAAAGTACGATTATGTACATTCTACGTTACAACCGATACTATCCCTGTCACCTGCAACGAGTTTAAGCAGTGGATTTCCCTCGACAGGAACGCCCAGCGAGGTGACGCAGTGTTTAGCACACTGGACTGGCATTCGGGAGGACGACGATTCAGACCCGCCTCCAGCCATCCATATTCTGTAATTTCCAGAAAATCCCTTCATGCAAATTCTGGGATGGTTCCTTTGAAAAGGAATCCGATGGGACCGATGACCTCACTGTTTGGTCCCTCCCCCGTATCACCAAATGAACTAACCATCTGCAGAAAGGATTTTGTCTATGAGTTTTGCACCAGGCGGTCACAGTTGTGGAATTTCTGTTATCAGTCCTCTTCACCGACTTCGGAAAGCATGTTTTTCATCTCATGGAGGCCAATTTGAACACCTGTTGTGACATGGATTCGCTGCAGCTATGTACGGAGTTCTGAGATGGTTTGTTGTCGTCGCTGGTACACCATAAATTTCCGGACACATGTTCATAGGCCCTTTTCCCCTCCATTGGCAGTTTGTCGCTTTTATTAATGTTCACGCTCTACATTACAATACACGTAATATATGGTTGACGGATGTGTGTGCGTATGACTTGTAAAGGAAAGAAGGAACGCTAGGGGTCAACTTAAGTCGGCAGGGAATTCATGAGAGATAGAAACCTCCCTTTTTAGAGGAACGAGATCGGGTAAGAGAACTGGTGTGTCTTCCTGGAAAAAATCGTCCTGAAATTTACACCAATTCTTTTCAGGAAGGTATAGAACACCTTATTCAGAATGTACGGAATGCATGGCGTATTTACCTGGTGAGCTACAACACCTGAGAACGCTATTCCAACGGAATGGCTATTCCGATAGGCAGATACGCCATGCATTCCGTTACAAGCAAACTCAAAGCAGAGATGTAAATGAAGATATGGAGGCACCCACTGCAACAGCGTTCTTGCCCTATTTTGGCGGCATGTCTTCGAGAATAGAAAGAATCCTCAAAAAGTACGACGTCAAGTGTGTTTTTTAGCCACCATCAAAACTGAGGAATTTATTTTTCTCGGTCAAAGACGACCTAGGACTCAGGAAACGTGGCCAGTATAAAATCCCATACCAATGTGGAAAATCTTATATTATACAAACATGCCGAACAGTGCAAGAACGTTGCGTCGAACATCATGGTGATACACGCCTGGGGCAGCGTGATAAATCAGCGGTAGCGGAGCATTGCCTGGACACGGGACATCGGATGCTTTAGGAACAGACGGAAATTTTATCCCCAGCGTCATTTTTTTTCTTTATCGCTATTTTTAAACCCGTACAAACAGGCAGGCTGTCAGCAGCATGTTACGCTGCTCTTCAGCCATAGAATAGACAAAGAAACAACACAAAGAATACACATAAGGTACATAACGGTGGGTAATTAAAAGTAGACACATAAAGACAAACACGGAGCCATTCACACTCGACGATAATCCACACTACAAACTGTTGACACAACGTACAAACACTGAAGATGTCCATGGCACAGGTGAACGATGGAGTGCGACGGTGAACACTGAACACTAAACACGACGGCACAAACGAGACACTGATGGCGATGATCTCCAGCGCGCGAATGTCCACGTAGCGTGTGCGAGTCCGGAGACCTGCCAAGAGGGGAAGAAGGGTGGGGGGGGGGGGGGAAGGGAGATTAAAGATGCCAATGACTGAGGCGATAGGAGGAGGAGTAGAGGGACAGGGGAGGGGATGCCTGGGGGAGGAGTGGGGAGAAATGCAGGAGGGAGTGAAAGGGGAGGAAGGGAGGGAGGGTGCCTAAAGGCGCAAACACAGGAAGAGGGAGGAAGGATCAAAGTTAGTAGGAGGGGTAGATGGAGGGGAGGAGGGCATCATCAGGGAGGGGGAACTGGCGGAAGCCACCTTGGGAGAGGGTAAGGAGGATGGAGAGATGGAGACCGGGTGTGATGTAGGAATACAGGCATGGCAGCGGGCACGGGTGGGAGAGGATGGGGGAGACAAGCGGGTGAGGAGGATCGAGTTTCTAAGAGTTGTACAAGATCCATATCCTTTCAAGGAAAAGGAGGAGGTGGGGGAACGGAATGAGGTCGTACACGATCCACGTGGGGGAGGGGAGATGGATGCGATAGGCGAGGCTGAGAGCATGGCGTTCAAGGATCTGAAGGGATTTGTAAAAGGTAGGGGTGGGGGGGCAGAGTACCAGGCAAGATGGGCGTAACAGAGGATAGGGTGGATGTGGTATTTATAGGTGTGGAGAATGGTGGAGGGGTCCAGACCCCACGTACGGCTGGAAAGGAGCTTGAGGAGCCGGAGTCGGGAGCGGGCCTTGGCTTGAATTGTCAGGAGATGGAGGGTCCAGGAGTGGCGATGGTCGAGGATGACGACAAGGTACTTAAGGCTGGGGGTGAGGGCGATAGGATGGCCATAGATGGTGAGATTGAAATCAAGGAGGCGGGAGGAAGGGGTGGTTTTGCTACAATGATCGCCTGGGTTTTGGAGGGATTGACCTTGAGCTACCACTGGGAGCACCAAGCGGTGAACCAGTCAAGATGGGATTGGAGAAGGTGTTGGGAACGCTGCAGGGTGGGGGCGAGGGCAAGGAAGGCAGTGTCATCGGCAAACTGGAGAAGGTGGACGGGGGGGGGGGGGGGGAGTTGACAGCGGCGGCATGTCCACCATATACAAATGGTACAGAAGGGGGGAGAGAACGGAGCCTTGGGGCACATCAGTGGAGGGAAAAAAGGTGTAGGAATCCGTGTTACGGATGGTGACGTAGGAAGGATGGTGGGAGGGGAAGGAGCCGATCAGACGGACTTAGTTAACGGGAAGGGCGAAGGTTTGGAACTTGAAAAGGAGACCGGAAAGCTATACACGGTCATAGGCACATTTGAGGTCCAGGGAGAAGAAGAATGGGAGCGAACGGAATTAAGCTGCTCAGAAAGGAAATGAGTGAGGTGAAGGAGAAGGTCATTGGAAGGATGGCCAAAAGCCACACTGGGTAACGGGAAGGAGGCAGTGCGGGCGAAGATGCAGGAGGATGTGTCGGGTGAAGATGGTTTCCAGGACCTTGCTAAATAACGAGGTAAGGCTGATGGGACGGTAGGGGGAGACGGCGGACAGCGGTTTACCAGGTTTAAGGAACATCAGGATACGGAAGGTTTCCACAGGTCGGGGTAGTAGCTGATGGACAGGACTACATTGTGGGGCCTTGCCAGGGTGGATAGGAAAGAGACAGGAGCTTCACGAAGGTGGCGGTAAGTGACACAATCGTGACCAGGAGTGGTGTTGCGTTTTGTGCGGAGTGTAGCAATGAGATCCTGTGTAGGGGCATTCAGTTCCGTGTGTGCAATATTGTCCAAGTACTGGAAACCAGGTGTGAGGGGAGGGACAGAGGTGTCAGTTCGATTGTGGACATCCTGGAAGATGGAGTAATCGAACTGGGGATGATCGGGGATGGAAAAGATATCGGAAGAGGTAGGAGGCAAAGTGATTGGCCTTACTAAGGGTGTCAGGGAAGGGGTGATCATCATGGAGAAGAGGCTAGTAGGGGGAGGGTTTAGTTCCGGTAAGGCGACGGAAGGCTGACCAGAACTTGGACGAATTTAAAGGTAGGGTAGCATTGAAACATGTGCATGTCTGTCGCCAGTCCCGGCGTTTCTTAGCCGCAAGCAAATTTCGAATGTGTTGCTGGAGTTGCCGGTGGTGTCCAGGAAGGCACGGTAGAGATGGCGGGATTCACAGAGGAGGAGGACGGCCTGTGGAGGTAAGGTAGGATGGTGGAAGTGGATGGTGACAGTAGAGACATGGGCCTCCACGGCCTCAGACAAGGTCTGGCATAGATGGTGGCGCAGGTGACAGTAAGGCCGAGGATGAAGAGACTAAGGATCAGGTTTTTGGTGGGGTCAGGAAGGAGAGGTGGGAGCCGAACTGAGATCTGGCAGTGGTGACCAATGGCAACTCTGCCACGCGCAATTGGGAGGGGATTATCGGAGGTAGGGGGAAGTGTGGACGGTGTGGTGGGGTTGGAGGAAGGTGTCATTGAGGAGGAAGAGTGATTTCAGGTGTGCTGCAGGGGAGTGTCATAGGACTGTTGCTATTCACAATATACATAAATGATCTGGTGGATAACATCAAAAGTTCACTGAGGCTTTTTGCAGATGATGTTGTGGTGTATCGAGAGGTTGCAACAATGAAAAATTGTACTGAAATGCAGGAGGATCTGCAGCGAATTGACGCATGGTGCAGGGAATGGCAATTGAATCTCAATGTAGACAAGTGTAATGTGCTGCGAATACATAGAAAGATAGATCCCTTATCATTTAGCTACAAAATATTAGGTCAGCAACTGGAAGCAGTTAATTGCGTACATTATCTGGGATTACGCAATAGGAGTGATTTAAAATGGAATGATCATATACAGTTGATCGTCGGTAAAGCAGATGCCAGACTGAGATTCATTGGAAGAATGCTAAGGTAATGCAATCTGAAAACAAAGGAAGTAGGTTACAGTACGCTTGTTCGCCCACTGCTTGAATACTGCTCAACAGTGTGGGATCCGTACCAGATTGGGTTGATAGAAGATATAGAGAAAATCCAATGGAGAGCAGCGCGCTTCGTTACAGGATCATTTAGTAATTACGAAAGCGTTACGGAGATGATAGATGAACTCCAGTGGAAGACTCTGCAGAAGAGACGCTCAGTAGCTCGGTACAGGCTTTTGTTAAAGTTTCGAGAACATACCTTCACCGAAGCGTCAAGCAATATATTGCTCTCTCCTACGTATATCTCGCGAAGAGACCATGAGGATAAAATCAGAGAGATTAGAGCCCACACAGAAGCATACCGACAATCATTCTTTCCACGAACAATACGAAACTGGAATAGAAGGGAGAACCGATAGAGGTACTCAGGGTATCCTCCGCCACACACCGTCAGGTGGCTTGCGGAGTATGGATGTAGATGTAGATGTAGAGGAAGGCATCCACATGGTGGGTGGCAAGGGTGTGCAGGATCAGGTTCTTGTTGGCGGGAAGGGAGCGGATGTTGTTGAAAAGGACATGGTGCTGTCCCAAAATGACAGGGATTTAGACGAAGGTGTCAAGATGCGAGAAGGCGAAATGGGCCTGGTTGTGAGAGTAGGTGGCATACATTTTAAGGTGGAAAATGGAACGGGTGGCGAGGGATATCCGTTGGAGTGTGTGAGGGCGCTGGAAAGGATGAACATTTAGGAGGACAATGGTGAGGAATCTGATGTTGTCTTCAGTGGTAGGAGGTGGGTGAAGGGAATTTCTGGGAGGGCGGACAGGAACGGTGAGTTCAGGAGTGGTAGCATGGGGTCAGGCCTTACATGTCTGGGAGTAAGTAGGATGAGGGAGGTTACAGGTATTACAGGAGGGGAGGGGGGACTGGAGATTGGGGCACTGCTTTTAAGTAGTGGGCTTGGTTACAGTGCGGGCAGGTGGGGGCCTCATGGCATGCAGATGCCGGGTGTGCATTATGCCGCAAGCATCTCTGGCAGCGGAGGGATTGAGGAGGGGAACGGGAAGGGTCAACTTGGTAGCGTTGGTGAAAGAGAAGGGCACCCTCCTTCAGGAGACGGTCTATGGAGGGGGCCTGTTCAGAAATGACCCGCATAAGGCGAGTGGGGCCGGCTCAGTTATGGATGCGGCAAACTGCACGCACCTCCAGATGGGGATGCACCTTGAGCTCCGCCAACACCTCCTCCTCTGTGATCGTCCAGCTAAGACTAGTGATCATGGTGGTGAGGGTCAGCAGGCCAAACGGGGGTTGGGGTTCGCGGGAGGGAGGCGGTGAAGGGGCAGGTGTGGCAGAGGCATTAGGGCCAAAGTGGGTGACAGGGATGTGGGAAAGGAGATCGGTGTGAAGGGTAGGGCTGGTGGAGGAGATGAGGACCGAATCACGGCGAGGAGCGAGGAGAGAGATGGGGACACCAGGAAAGTGCTGGCGAAGGAAGAGGGTGCGGTTCCGGGCCTCAATAAGAGACGGACCAGGACGGGAGAGCAGCTAGCGGTAGGAGGAGGGGGAGGAGGAGGAGGAAGAGGCTGGGACAGGCAGGGAGACATCCATGGCGTCCTGGTCAGGGGAATGGGGACGAGGCGTAGCCTTTTTAGGTGCAGAGGAGGCAGGGGTGGAACTGCGGCGTTTGACGGCGGCAGAGGAGCTGTGGGGGACGGGAGCAACTGGACGGTGGCGTGGAGTGGCAGGTCCCAGTGCTGGAGTCAGCGCCGGAGATGGTGAGGGCGAAGGCGATGACGACAGCGATCGTGAAGACGATGAAGAGGGCGAAGGGGAAAGTTGAGCATGGGCTGTGGCCCTCCGGGCCACCACCCTAGCGGGGCCTGCGGAAAAGGAAGGAGCAGAGGGAGGGAGTGGAGGAAGGGATCAGAGGAGGTGCAGCAGGAAGGAGCTGGGGATGGGGCAACAAAAATGGGGGAGATGGGAGAGTGAGGAGTGGTGGGATGGACTGAGGGGGGGGGGGCTGATTGGTCACACCATGGGATAGTGGTGGCGGCGGCGGAGGGAGATGTGCATATGATGGCACTGGTAGTGGCGCAGTAGCGGTGGCGGGGGTTGACATGGTGATAAGGGGAAAAACACAGGACAGGACAAAGAAGCAAATGAGTGACCAACAAGGCGACAAGAAACACAGGGATGGAGAACGATGAAGGAGACTGGGGCCGAAGCCCCACTCTGCTGCTGCTGGCTGGGGGCGGGGGGGGGGGGGGTGACCAGGCTGGCTGGCTGGTGAGGCCGCTGTTGCTGCTTCTGCTGCTGTGGCTGGCTGGGACCTCTGCTTGCTGGGACTGCTGTTGGCTGGGGCCGCTGCTGACTGCTGGCTGGAACCACTGCTGGCTGCTGGCTGGAACCGCTGCTCGCTGGAACCGCTGCTGGCTGCTGACTGTAACCGCTGCTGGCTGCTGACTGGACCGCTGCAGTGTGGCTGGCACCTGCAAATACCTTTAGCTTCGATTACAGCCGGAAAGGCACAATCGAAGGGAGGTATCCTTTCGGATTACCGACGGAGTTCAGCGTCATCTTTCTGGGACTGTGTTATTAAGGAGGCCATACATATACGCACGGCGGACAATCTTATCAACAGGGATGCAGGTTTTCAACTGAGCGCCTCCTGGAATCTGGCTGCCATTACATCAAAAATAGGGAAAACAAAAACTTCCGTTTCCTTAAGTGACGCAACGCGTAGTTGAGATTTAGTTCATACTTTAACCTCAGGAGCGTCTGGCAGCACAGTCATAGCCCATAGCGCATGCGCGGATAGCCTTTCTGTGTCTCCCAGCAGGGGGCACCAGGAGCTCCGCTTTCCACCAACTTCGAGCGACTTCCTGCGCACACGTATTGCCTGCTCCCGTCATGATAAATTCCGACGCCGCCGCGTGATTATCATCAGTCCCCCATTACAGCAGTGACAGCAGTAGCTACCACCACCTGATGATGCCGAGCAGTTGCATCGAAGAAATACTGTGCGATTTACACAATACGATCCGGCGGCAAACCCAAGAAGCGTGTTTGCAAGGAGTAGTGTCTTTACTCAGTAATCAAAACGTCCTTGGTACCTCATTCGAACTCCGACACTACTTGAATCTTGAATAAAAATTATCAGCAGTGGTATCCTAAGACTTAATGGATAAAAAGTCATTTCCATTCTGCCAAGATGGCATTCTGAAATAGGGCGGAGGAGCGGTCAAAGATTTAGGGGCTCTTTTATCCTTACGATGGGAAACTGTCCGTAAAGACGAAAGAATCAGCAATGATCAACGGCATGAGGATGCTGAAGGCAACATATGTATTAAAAATCCATGTGATGTATCTACAGGAAGTGTGACCTGAAACTGAAAAAGTCATCATGGTCTCTCCATTGGTAAGAGATTCCAGACGAGTCCCCCATTCTGTTTTCAAGGAGGAGCTGACAAGGAGCACTATGACTAAAAGTCTAAATAGCCAACGAAAGGATAAAGTTCTACGAGTCAGGGCGTTAAATGTCAGAAGTATGAACATGGTAGGGTAACTATAGAATGTGAAAAGGGAAACGCTAAGGTTCAATCTAGATATAGAAGGAGTGAGTGATGTGAAATGGAAAAAATAGGATTTCTTGTCAGATGAGTACAGGGTAATAATAACGGCAGAAGAAAAAGGAATAACGGGAGTAGGATTCGTTATGAATAGGAAAGTTGGGCAACCATTGAGTTACTGTAAACCGTTCATTGAGAGGGTAGTTCTCATCAGAATAGACGGCTAACCAACACTGACAACAATAGTTCAGTTATAGACGCCAACGTCACAAGCAGAAAATGAAGAGATAAATTGTATGAGGATACTGAGAGGGTAATTGATTACGTAAGGGGAGAAGAAAATTCAATGGTGATGGGGTATTGGGATGAGGTTGTAGATGAAAGAGTAGAGGAGATGTCTGTGGGAGAATACGGACTTCGTACTAACCCTGAGTGATTAGAAACATTAACTGGCTTTGTCAATGAACTGCAGCTAGTAACAGCGAATATTCTGTTCAATATTCACAGTAGGAGGAAGTATGTTTGGAAAAGACCGTGATATACGGCAAGACTTCAGTTAGATTACATCATTATAATCAGGCAAAGAGTCCGAAATCATATAATGGACTGTAAAGCATACCCGTTAATAGACATAAACTCAGATCACGATTTAGAAGTGATGAAGTGTAGGCTGAAGTTTAAAGGACTAGTCAGGAAAAATTAATTCGCAAGAAACTGGGCTATGGAAGTGCTAGGGAATGAGATACAATAAAGACACTGCAAGAAGACATAGCTCGCTCGGCAGTACGGTTGATGAGGAATGGACATCTCTAAAAAGGGCAATCACAGAAGTTAATATAAAAATGTAAGCACAAAGAAGAAACAGCGAATAAAGCATGGGCAACATATGAAATATTTCAGTTAACAGACGAAATAAAGAAGTACAAAAATGTCCAGAGAAAATAAGGTATACAGAAATATAAGTCACTTAGGAATGAAATAAATAGGAAGCGCATGGAAGTTAAGGCAAAATGTTTGCAGGAAAAATATGAAGCAATCTAAAAAGAAATGATTGCCGGAAGGATCCACACAGTATACAGAAAAGTCAAAACTACCTTCCATGAAATTAAAATCAAGTGTGGTGCCATTAAGTGCGCAGTTGAAATCCCTATCTTAAATTCAGAGGAGAGAGTTGATAAGTGGAAAGAGTACATTTAAGGCCTCTCTGAGAAGGAAGATTTGTCTGGTGAAGTTATAGTTGAAGAATTTGGAAATGTTGTAACCTCCTCCTCACTTATCGATCTTAATGACAGTGAAAAATTAAACCGCGTGTACCTAATGGAAATTTGGGAAAAGCAATCGTCACCGAAGTTAATCTGTCGGTAAAGAGGGAGGAAGGGGTTACATCTAAATGAAAGGAAAAATGCAAATGAAACTGGTGGATATTAATTTTGAAAAGTGGTAAAGTTAATAAAGAAAGTAAGTGTTCGGAAGTTACGTTAACAATTAACTAGTGGTAATTAGATATTTTAGAGTTGGGGGAAATTACGGTAGCCAGTCCTATGGACAATTACTATAGTAACTGAAAAAGTAAGGTTATTATACATATATTTAGCACTAGAAGCGTGGCAACTGAAGGTTAACACGTGTAGTGTGAAAACTGAAAGTTTCTCAGAAGTAATAAATTTCGCTACACTCTGACTTAATTTAGCAAAAGAATTAATAAAACTGGAAAATTGAAAGTTAATTTAGTGACTGAAATTAATAGTGAGCTTTGTTTCTGAAGCACATCGAAATTCAGAAAAATGCTGTTAGTCTTGAGCTACCTCAGCAATCATTGCAAAAGCTACTTGAATCTACGCAATTTAGAAATAAGAGATTTAACTCTGAACTTGAATTAAATGATTCTGAACAATTAACAATAGTAAAATTTAGTACGTACCAAGCTGAGCTGCAGTCACTGGTAAGTTAAAATACGGTAACAATACTCGCACTCTAATTTGTGCTTGTGTAATATAAATATTGTAGACAGCTATGAATACCTTGACTGAACTTTGAAATTAAAGCAGTGAAATCGAATGATATTACTTTAATGCAGGAGTTTGAATTTCAACGACACTCGGGTTCATCCGAAAATGGAAGGGACCCTGCTAGGTAATGCAATTGGGACAATGAGCAACAAAGGTTCTTGCTACGTTGCTTTAATTTAGTGAGAAAAATTTAACAGTTTGAAAAGCTGCGGTCTGCCATACAGTTCTAAAACTTTACGTGCTACCAGTCTTGATTGAAGGTTTGAGGCCGTCGATCGAGGAGGTGGCGACAAACACTCATTGCCGACCGTCGCTGTTGCAGCAGCTGGATGTTGGCGCGCCTTCTTCTCGACACGGTCTCCAGCCGAAACGGGCTCTTGACGTGCGCCAGCTAACGCTTCCCGTCCGCGACACCATGTCAGAAACTAACATAGCAAGTTCAACGCAATTACATACTGCCAAACCCCGAAAGCGAGGCAACTCGCGGGAGCGTCACACAACACACCTGCTCCACTGCCCTCCTCCACCCAGACTCTGCTCTGCCCGCGCTCCACGAGGCCGAGTTCACACTACCAAAGATCCTAAATACTTTGGTTCTCCACACGGCCTATTGATGTATTCGTTCGACAGCTTAGTTTTCCCTAGGCTAGACCCAGCGTAAAAATACAAATAGTATTTACAAAACAAATCAATTACACATCGACATAAATGCATGTATATACAAATAGTAAAACAATTACAAAATACAAAGACACAGAAAAATCGTATCTTCAGGTAACAAAATAAGGAAAAACATTTATAGTATAATAGATGGAAATAGGAGGATATGCATTTCAGGCGTTACAATCTTACGTTTGAGTAAGGCAGAACGATGGAAAACATTCAATCAGAATTTCTGAAAGCATGGAGCGAAGTGGCAACGAAGAGACTTTTCATCCTGTTCTTCAGGATGTACGAGTCTGGCGATAGACCATCCGACTTTCGGAAAAATATCATCTTCACAAGTTCGAAGATTGCCAGAGACAAGAAGTACGAATATTATCTCGCAATTAGCTTTTCAGCTCATGCATCTAAGTTGCTAAAAAGAATTATACACAGAAGAAGAGAAAAGAAAATTGAGAAACTCGTAGATAATAATTTGGCTTTAGGAAAAGTAAAGCCGCCAGAGAGGCAATTCTATTGTTGCAGCTGATGAAGAAGGCAAAACTGTAGAAAAATCAAGACACTTTCATAGGATTTATTCACCTTGAGAAAAGGTTCGATATTGTCGAATAGTGCAAGATGTTAGATATTCTTCGGAAAATAGGGATAAGCTGTAGCGAAACACAGCTAATACATAGTATATACCCGAACCAAGAGGGACCAAATAGAGTGGGAGACGAAGAACTAAGCGCTATTATCAAAAAGTGTATAAGACGAGAATGTAGCCTTTCGCCTCTACTGTTCAATCTATACATGGACGAAGCAATTACGGAAATAAAAGAAAGGTTCGTAGAGGAACAATAAGTCAAGGTGGAAAGATATAATTATATGACATTCTGGTGTCTTTGCTATCCCCAGTGAAAGTGAATAAGAATTGCAGGATGTGCTCGCATGGAACGAAGAGTCTTTTCGAAGTGAGACGAAACTAATGAGAAGTCGCAGAAATAAGGAGAGCGAGAAACTTACTATCAGAATTGGTGATCACAAAGCAAAATAACCCATGATGGTCGCAACAAGGAGGACATAAAAGCAGACTAGCATTGGCAAAAAAGAGAATTCACGGCCAAGAGAAATCTACTAGTATCTAACACAGGCGTTAATATATGGAAGAAATTTATGAAAATGAGAACTTGGAGGGCAGGATTCTATGGTTGTGAAAAGTGGGAAAACCAGAAAAGAAGGAAATAGAAGCATTTGAGATGTGGTGACGCAGACAAATGTTGAAAATTAGGTGGAGGAGGTTCTCCGTAGTAATGCCCCCTGAACAAAGTAAGACAAATGACGGGCACCCCGTGTGTAACTTGTTCATATAAAATGTAGCCGTGCCGCGCCACTACATCGCGCTGACCCCTGGCCGGACCACAGCCCCCTCAGGCGAACACACACACTAGACCTGACCCCATCCATAACCACATGACGTTCTATGGTGGAGAATACTTTTATTTAACATCAAAGCACATTCTCTAGCCGGGAATATATTAAAAAACAAATTCGCTCCTATAATAAATGTCCTCTTTCCACAAAAATAGGGGCAGTTCGTGTTCTTTTAATTTTATGAGCAAAATCGGTATAGTTGTTACGTTCGACTGCAGGATAAAATTCGCATCTCTCTCTCTCAAAATCTCCCGTTATTTTGCGATATCCAACGAAGTGAAAAAAAAACAACAAATGCAGCAATGCCGCTGAGTACAGGTGACTGGACTGTCGAGGTCCGAATGTTTTCATTTAGTTCGAGGGATGGAATTATATGGCTTCTTGATCAAATCAGTGTCTGTAAATTAACTGTCATTCATGTGCGTATTATAAACATTACAGACACGTGAAAAAATGTTACAGAACACAGGCTTTCACACCATTTACTCACATGTAGTAAAAAGAGGTCCATTTTACGTTCCACAACAACAAGCTATAATTCAATAGGACATTGCTATTTTGAATACTGTGGCAGGTCCTCTTTCACCATTGTGATGCAATATCAGACTGGGATTTACAAAACAATTCGTGAGAGCATGTCTTGTAAGAGAGCCACCTAACATCACCTCGTAGAGAACCCAAAAATATTCCTCTGATGCATCGAAAACAAACACCGTATGCGTGATGACACCTGGCATTTTTTGTTCCATAATTCGCCTCTATGCAAACTTTCTGACATCCGGCAGACAATCATTCACAATAGCAGCAGATTCTTGCATTCTAGTTCCGTAAGCAATTTGATAATCACACAACAGCCTGTTTCAAGCACTTGACTCAAATGTCGGTAACAACACCAAACCATTTCTAAGCTCCACAATGAGTTATTATTCACGTGATGTCTACTTTATAATTAGAGAATGTGAAGTATGAAGTAACACAGGACCAGGAGTTGCACCTATTTTTAAACATGCTATCATCACGATAATAATAAAAACTACCATGTTTCTTGAGAATAGATACAGTCCATTTCTATTAGTTTTACGAGCAAAATTGGCGTAGTCTGAGAGCACTCAAAATTTTCAAATTACAAATTCTCAGGCACAAGGTCATTACAGTCAATTCAGATCTATGAAATACCAATTCAGATCAGCATCTATAAAGTCATTTAGTATGTTTGACAGCACACCTCATTGTTACTTTGTATCATCCAGAGTAAGTATCTGTATCCGAGCTTCAACCAGTCATACCACTCCCTTCAATAGAACTTCCTATAATATTATACCGGTCTCTTTTCTGAAATATCGAAAAAAATACGATCAGTGTGCTGACATCATCCATAATTTCTCCACAGCTCGCTTTCACGGACCTACATATGCCTGCAAAGTTTCGTCACCTCTCTACATACAAACCAGTCATACTACTTTTAACAGAACCTCCTACAAGATTTTATCGTGCTTATGTTTTCCGATATGTCGAAAAGAAATTCCATCTCTGCGTTGACATTGGGCATGTTACATATACTCACACCGGTCCATTTGAGCAGGAGGCAGTGATCGAAGTCGTTTGCATATAACTGTATAAGTTTTGTCACCCATATTGAAGGAGACCATATGCAACAGACTATTAATCACAAGAGAGTGTCCCTGAGTTGTTCGTTCATAAACAGTTTAATATATTGTTTTTCAACTGTAACACATCCAAACAATGTATGATGATAGCTTTGTACACCACCATAAGCTTGGTTTTTCTAGTATGACTTCGAAGTCTGTGTCAGATGCTAAACCGACAATAACACTTTTAGATCCATTGGCCCAGACAGGAAGCTCAACGTCACATGGTGGAAACTATGCTGATCCCACAACATTTAGGATGGTAGCAATAAAACACAGAGGTGACGTTTGTGATTCACAAAAACTGTGGAATACATTGCATTATTTGGAAACTGTATCATTTTGCACCATTGTAGAGCGTTTGCAAAGAGCCACGCGAAGTTGATGACCTATACAGTTAATCTGATCTTCCACAGCGATGTGGTAGCAGATCTCTTGGTGCCTGTTTCAAAGAGCGTTGTTTCCTCATTTTGCAGTCATGTACATGATTACTACTTGTTTGTTGACCATCGCCAGAAGGTGTTGTTCAAAACACGAGCAAGGCAGTAAAAATAAAAGAAGTTCTGTTATCTTAATGGTGGAAAACGAAGTGTGGAGAGCATCACAGCATATGGAAAGAGGACGAGTCCCCTGTATTGAGGAACACTTCCAAACAACTGTCTGGAGGTGATCACCTCTACATTTGAGCCCATGCTCCACAGTGACAAGTTGCAGAAGTCCAGTGCTCCGCCAAGGCTTCCTCCATCTCAAACAAGTGGTGTCAGTCAATCATTATGTTGTAATCAACAGCATACCATTGGATGGATGAGATGGAGAAGACACCATGGATATGGTATGATGTACAGTAACAAGCACCACAGTTGATTGTGTGATCACTTTTCGCAATTTTTCCAGTTCTTCAGTAATTTCAGCGCGTCAATGACACTGCAAAATGCTTCCCAGTTTCAGTATCTTCACCGAACCACACCTCCACTACTTTACAAGTATCATGTACTAAATTGTTAATGTAGGTAGATGACTGTACAGTATGCCCATTCGGTCATATACACCAAAGTGTGCCAGACAGCATCCTTCACCGATGTAGTTATGTTATCTGCATATTTATGGGATATGGATCGTAGTGCAGAAATTACGTTTATGACTGGTCTCCTTTCCTTTTTTCGATGGGAGTCACAGATATTCTCACATTTGTAGGATAAAGTTGGAGAATGACACATGCTCCTGCAGTGTCCTTGACAAATCCATCCTACAACACATTCGTCAATTTCATCTGCAACTATCCAGAAGTATGAGGGTACTATACACACTACAATCAACATCTCTGTGTTTTATTTCTATCGTCCTGAGTGTTGTGAGAGCAGCACAGTGTCCACCAAGTGATGTTGAGCTTTCTGTGTGAGCCAATGTATCACACCGTGTTAATGTCACTTTAGCACCTGACACATACCTATAAGTCATGGTAGAAAAACATTGTGTATGTTGGTGTACAAACCTGTAGTCATGTACTATTTGGATGTGTTACAGCTGAAAAAACGATATGTTAAACTGCTTCTGAAAGAACAACACAGGAACCTACCTTTTGATAAAAGTCAGTTGGATATGGTCTTCCTCAGGTACAGGCGAGAAAAGCTTGGTACAAGTCTGTGCTAGATACTTCAATCACTGGCAGTTTACCCAGTCAAGCGATATATGTGTATGTAATATGCTCGATGCCGACACTCAGACGATATTTGTTTTTCGGTATATCAGAGGAGATGCAGTAAAATCATACTGGAGGTTTTATTACAAGGGCTGGTATGACTGGTTAGAGTTTGGATGTAGGTAGTTCATAGTTTTCCACCTACTTTGGATGTTACAAAGTAAAGATGAGTAGTGCTCTCATATGTACTAAATGATTATATAGATGCTGATTTCTGTCGGTATTTCATATGTCTGAAATGAATTCAATGCTATCGTGTATAACACTCTTTAGTTTGACTATGTGGAATGCTCTCAAACAACACTGATTTTGCTCATAAAGCTAATAGAAATGGACTGAACCTGTTCTTGTGAATCATGACTGCTTTTATTTTTTTCGTCATGGGTGCATGTTTAAAAATAGGTATAACCGCAAGTGCTCTGTTATTTTATACTTCATAATCTCTAATTACAAATTACACAGTACTTGATTTATTGATCGTTGTGTAACATGGAAAAGATTGTGTTCTTCCCAATGTGAGTTGATTCTGTGAAACAGGCTGTTTTGTGATGATAAAATTGTGTGCCAAACTAGGATGCACGAATCTGTTACTATTGCGAATGATTGTCTCCTGGATGAGAGAAAATCTATACTCATGTTGGTCGAGGGGAGTTATGGAACAAAAATGTAGAATATAAGCAGGGAAACTGTATTTGTGTTTTAATGTATTAGAAGAGAGAGACGTGGTAAAAACTTATAGCAGGTTCTATTAAACGAGTGGCATGACTGGCCAAAATTTGGATGCAGATAATTCGTAGTTTTTTTACCTATATTTGATGTTACAAAATAACTATGAGGAGTGCTCTCATACTTACTAAATAACTGTATAGATGCTGATTTGTATCGATATTTCTTATGTCTGAAATGAATATAATGCCCTCATGTATGACAATCGGTAATTTGAATACGTGGAATGCTCTCTTACTACACTGGTTTTGCTCCTATAACTAATAGAAATCTACTGTATTTATTGTAGTGGAATTGTGACAGTTTTTATTATTATCATCACAACTGCTTGCTTAACAGTAGCTGTAACTGCAAGTACTACGCTATTTGATACATCGTAACTCCTAATTATAAAGTAGACACCAATTGATTTATAGCTCATTGTCGAAACTAGAAATGATAGTGTTTGCCCAAACATGTGAGTAAATAGTGTGAAACAGGTAGTTGTGTGATGATCAAATTGCTTACACAACTAGAACGCAAGAATATGGTGCTGTTGCGAATGATTGTCTGCTGCATGACAGAAATGTTACACAGAAGTCCTTAAAGGCGAGTTATGGAGAAAAAAATGTCACATGTCATACGGTGTTTGCTTTCTATGCATCGGAGGAATCTTATAGGGTTCTCCACTATTTGACGTTAGGTGGTTCTCTAACAAGACACGCTCTCACGATTATTTATTTATTTTTTTAATGCCAGTGCAATATAGCATTGCATTGCTAAAACGAGATCTTCCGCAGTGCACAAAACATCAATGTTCTCTTGAATTATAGCTTGTTGTCGAACGTTAAACGAATCTCTTTTTCCGATATTTGAGCAAATGGCGTGAAAGGCTGTATTCTGTAATGTTATTTCACGTATCTGAACTGTTTGTAACACACTTGTGCATGACAGGTTGTTTTCAGACACTAATTTGAACGTGAGAGAAGGTCTCAGGTCACGTAGTTTCGTCCATCAGAGTGAATGAAATCACTCTGACCTTTACACTTGTGTCATCTGCAAATTGATGCAGTGCTGTAGTTTCCTTTACACTTCACTGGATGTCACAAAATAACGGTAGTGGGAAAAGAGAGAAATGCGAACTGTATCTTGCAATGGGACGTAGAAACTATAGTCACAAAACAATAGCAAAATGCACTGTACCTATTTTCGTGGAAAGAGGACATTCATTATCGTCCCGATTGTGTTTTCTTTTCCTTTTTTTGATAGGTGCTCCATTACAGGAAGCGCATTCTCGTTAAATGAAAGAGCTGCCCATTGCAGAAAGTCGTACAGTTGCGTACGGGGGCGGGTCCAGTGTGTGTGGTAGCCTGATGCACCTGTGGTCCCTCTGGAGGCAGCCTGGGGGCGCGGTGAAGCTCAGCGACACTTTATATGAGCAAGTTAACTTGGTGTGCCCGTAATTCATTTCGCCTTGTTCTGGGGGCATTATGGCCTTTTGTCCATGCAGACATCATTATCATAGATTCCACCACCCACACCGTAGAGCCGCCATCGCCCGAAGGCGGGCGGTGGTGGCCAGCCGAGAATGGACAGCGAGTTACCACTTGTTCCCTGGTGGGAGCCCGGTAAACTAAAAACCAGGGAGTGGCATGCGGAAACAGTAGCAGCTGGCCATTTTAAAAAGCCTGTGTCGTAATCTGTGGTGGGGAGATGGAGGGAGAGGGGCCATGAGGCTAGGTAAAAATGGCTTTAAGTTCAGTAGTTCATGACAGGACAGTGAGGAGAACGCACCTTCAATTGCCATCCCTCTCTCCTGGTGTAATACACTCCTGGAAATGGAAAAAAGAACACATTGACACCGGTGTGTCAAACCCATCATACTTGCTCCGGACACTGCGAGAGGGCTGTACAAGCAATGAGCACACGCACGGCACAGCGGACGCACCAGGAACCGCGGTGTTGGCCGTCGAATGGCGCTAGCTGCGCAGCATTTGTGCACCGCCGCCGTCAGTGTCAGCCAGTTTGCCGTGGCATACGGAGCTCCATCGCAGTCTTTAACACTGGTAACATTCCACGACAGCGTGGACGTGAACCGTATGTGCAGTTGACGGACTTTGAGCGAGGGCGTATAGTGGGCATGCGGGAGGCCGGGTGGACGAACCGCCGAATTGCTCAACACGTAGGGCGTGAGGTCTCCACAGTACATCGATGTTGTCGCCAGTGGTCGGCGGAAGGTGCACGTGCCCTTCGACCTGGGACCGGACCGCAGCGACGCACGGATGCACGCCAAGACCGTAGGATACTACGCAGTGCCGTAGGGGACCGCACCGCCACTTCCCAGCAAATTAGGGACACTGTTGCTCCTGGGGTATCGGCGAGGACCATTCGCAACCGTCTCCATGAAGCTGAGCTACGGTCCCGCACACTGTTAGGCCGTCTTCCGCTCACGCCCCAACATCGTGCAGCCCGCCTCCAGTGGTGTCGCGACAGGCGTGAATGGAGGGACGAATGGAGACGTGTCGTCTTCAGCGACGAGAGTCGCTTCTGCCGTGGTGCCAATGATGGTCGTATGCGTGTTTGGCGCCGTGCAGGTGTGTGCCTCAATCTGGACTGCATACGACGAAGGCACGCAGGGCCAACACCCGGCATCATGGTGTGGGGAGCGATCTCCTACACTGGCCGTACACCTCTGGTGATCGTCGAGGGGACACTGAATAGTGCACGGTACATCCAAACCGTCATCGAACCCATCGTTCTACCATTCCTAGACCGGCAAGGGAACTTGCTGTTCGAACAGGACAATGCACGTCCGCATGTATCCCGTGCCACCCAACGTGCTCTAGACGGTGTAAGTCAACTACCCTGGCCAGCAATATCTCCGGATCTGTCCCCCATTGAGCATGTTTGGGACTGGATGAAGCGTCGTCTCACGCGGTCTGCACGTCCAGCACGAACGCTGGTCCAACCGAGGCGCCAGGTGGAAATGACATGGCAAACCGTTCCACAGGACTACATCCAGCATCTCAACGATCGTCTCCATGGGAGAATAGCAGCCTGCATTGCTGCGAAATGTGGATATACATTGTACTAGTGCCGACATTGTGCATGCTCTGTTGCCTGTGTCTATGTGCCTGTGGTTCTGTCAGTGTGATCATGTGATGTATCTGACCCCAGGAATGTGTCAGTAAAGTTTCCCCTTCCTGGGACAATGAATTCACGGTGTTCTTATTTCAATTTCCAGGAGTGTATTTTGGGAGGACGATTTTCCCTAGTCCAAGTACATTTGTTGTACTGTGGCCTAATGATTACGATTGCTGGATTTTTAGTGAAAATTTATGTGTTTAATTAGAACATTGAACCTTTTCCAGCAGTTGCACTAACATTTATTGGCTTTCCTGAATTTCGATTACCTGAGCTGCGGGGTGACTTTCGAACAACGCAGCAGGAGGCACCTGTAGCGAACTCTGACGTCAAACAGCGATAGATACAGTCCTCAGATGTATGCTTACAGATAAACACCTCTCTGTCCATCACCTGCGTCTCGTCACTAGAACGTATTTCCCGTCGAAAAATAAAGGTAGTACATTCCACTCCAGCCTTTTTCCCGTCAGCCTGTAGCTGAAGGTTAGAGTCTGAGTACATCGGGCAATAGTTTTGAGATTATTGTGAAATTTTTTCCCAATGGAAAAACACCAGTTGTAAGCATTCTCAATTTCTGAGCTGTATTGCGATTTTAGGCACTTCTTGTGTAGTGCTGTGCACATAGGACCGATATTTATAATTAATTACGTAATTAGGACCAATCTTTACTTCAGTTTCCCAAATAAAATAAATGAAGTACACTAACCTAACCTTCCTCTCCAGATTACAGACAGTTTCCATTTGTTGGTCTCTCCGTCCAGAAGGACTAGGGTTTTAGTCATGTAAAGGAGATCTGGAATTTTTCATTTCCCGCCAGTTACTGGGTGAGGTGTGGACTGGGACGTCAGCACAGCCTAGTGACAGTGGAATTCCCACCCAAATTCGAAATTCCCGCCTAAAATAGAAATTCCAGACAGTATAGTATATGGGTGAGAGGGAGATGTGGGGAAGGGGGACCCATGTGCTAGCTGGGGACAACACATGACTTCATTAGGTGGTGGGGATTGGGGTTAGGAATGGGTGGTAAATTTATCAGTTTAATCAACTTGACATCAAAATTGCCCTTATCTCTCTATTGGCTGGAATTAAAATTAACGGTATTCATATGATCTGGAAGAGATATGCTGATGACACTGCAATTGAAGAAAATTAAAAGGAGGACCAAATGAAATGCTCCAAAATAGGCAGTCAGTAACTCGAGGAGGTAAACGAATTTCACTATCTTACTACCATTCTGGACGAACACAGTAAATTATTCAAGGAAATCAATAGAAGAACAACACTGGCTTACAGTGTCTTCCAAAACAAAAAGTTCTATGGAACAAGCAGATCAGATGCCACACGAAGAATAGATTTATAATTACTTTTTTTATGAAGTGTCCTCATGTATGGAAGTGACTTCTGGAAAATTGCAAAGCAAGAGAAAGCTTGCCTCTAAGATGCAGAAATGTCGTTAAAGATTAGAATTACAAAACCTATGTACACTGGCAGAGAAATGAATGAGATGCTTCAACACAAAATAGGAGAGAAGAAAGAAATACGGAAAGCTATAGGCCAACGCAAGGCAAAACCCGTTGGACACTTATTTAGGCATGACATTCTGCTGCTAAACATTATCCAAGGTAAGATCGTAGGGAAGTAAATTAGGGGACGACCAAGGACATCCTATTTAAGAAGTATGATAAGTGATACGGTGTGTTCTTCCCACATGGATATGAAGGGGATTGATGATGGGAGGAATCTTTGGCTGCAGAGATGGGACTTAGCCTTTTGAAAAAAGAAATTGGTTTAAACTGGACTTGACGTAACTGTGCGTTTGACATGTTCTTCTTATTGTTGTTGCTGTTGTAGTCTTCAGTCTAAAGACTGGTTTTGTGCAGTTCTCCATGCTACTCTGCCCTGTCCAAGCCTCTCTGTCAGCGAGTTACTACTGCGTCCTATACATCCCTCTGACTCTGTTTACTGTATTAGTCTCCTGATCTCCCTCTACGAATTTTACCCCCCCCCCCCCCCCCACACACACACAGTTCCCTCCAGTACTAGCCTGGTGGTCCCTTGATGTCTCAGAATGTGTCCTATCAACCGATTTCTTCTTTTAGTTGAATTGCTCCACAAATTTCTTTTGTCCCAAATTATTACTTGATCTACCAATCTAACATTCAGCATTCTTCTCTAGCACCACATTTCAAACCCTTATATTCTCTTCTTGTCTAAACAGTTTATAGTCCTTGTTTCACTTCCATACGTGGTTACACTTCATACAAATACCTTCAGCAAAGACTTCCTAACACTTAAGTCTATATTTGATGTTAACAAATTTCTTCAGAAACGCTTCGCTGCCGAAGTAGCCAAACACATCTACTAATTTAAGTGTCTCGTTTCCTAATCTAATTTCTTTATCTTCACCCGATTTAATTCTGTAACATTTCATTATCTTTGTTTTGCTTTTGTTGATGTTCATTTTATATCCTCCTTTCAAGAACTTCCCATTCCAATCAACTGCTCTTCTAAGTCCTTTGCTGTCTGTAATAGAATTACAATCTCATCCTCAAATCTTGGAGTTTATTTCCTATTCCATATTTTTCCTTGGCTTCTTGGCTTCCTTTCCTTCTTGCTCAGGGTAGAGTCTTAATAACAGCGGGGATAAGGTACAACCCTGTCTCACGCCCTTCTCAAGCATTGCTTCCCTTTCATGTCCGTCAACTCTTCTGACTGCCGTCAGGTAGCTGTACAAATTGTACATAGAATTTCGCTCGCGGTGTTTTACCTGTGCTACCTTCAGAATTTCAAATCGATTATTCCAGTCAACATCGTCAAAAGCTTCCTCTAAGTTTACTAATCCTATACACGTAGGTTTCGCGTTCCCCACCCTATGCTCTGAAGTAAGTCGTAGGGGCAGTATCGCCTCCCGCATTACTACATTTCTCCGAAATTCAAACTCATCGTCACCGAGGTCGCCGTCTAATAGCCTCTCCTTTCTTCGGTAAAAAATTCTTGTTAATATTTTGCAACCAAGATTTATTAAACAGGTAGTTCGGTAATTTTCACATCTGTCAACAACTTAATACTTTTGAATTGGAATTATTGCATTCTTCTTCAAGCAGGAGGATATTTCTCCTATCTGATACATCTATCACACCATGTGGAAGAGCTTTGTCATGGCTGGCTCTCCCTAGGCCATGATTTGTTCTGACGGAATACGGAATGCCGTTTACTCCAGGGGCCTCGTTTCGACTTACGTCTTTCAGCTCTGTGTCAAATTCCTCTCGCAGTATCGTGTCACACATTTCATTTTTATTTGCGCCCTTTTCCATTTCTATAATATTGCCTTCAAGTTCGTCTGCCTTGTACAGATCTCCTATATACTTCTTCCAACTTTCAGCTTTCACTTCTTTGCTTAAGATAGGTTTCGCATCTGAGCTCTTCATATTCATACAGCTACTTCTCTTTTCTCCGAAGGCATGCTCCATTTGCTGCATTTATATATTTTCACCTCCCTCCGATTAATTTCAGTGTCTCCTCTGACATCCAAGGATTTCTATTACGCTTTGTCTTTTTATAAGTTCGAACCTCTGCTGGCTTCACTTTTTCATCTCTTAAAGTTACCCATTCGCCTTCTACTGTATTTCCTTGCGCTGTTCTAGTAAACCATTGCCCAATGCTCCTTCTAACTGAAGAAATGTATAACGAGCTAAAATCAATGATTCAGATAGTTAAGAGAGACGATAATTTAACTGTGATGGGGGCTTGAATTCGACAGTAGGAAAAGGAAGAGAAGCGAAAATGGTATGTGAATGTGGACAGTGGAAAAGGAATGACAGAGGAAGCCACTTGGTAAAATTTTACACAGAACGTAATGTAATCGTTGCAGGCACTTCGTTTGAGAAACGTGACAGAAGGCTGTATACGTTGAAGAGTTCCTTGGGGCTGGTGGGACTTTGACCATAATTTATTGGTTATGAGCAATTGGACATATTGTTCACAGACAGATCATCCCTACATGGAAGAAAACGTCCAAGAACCGACTGAGGGTTTCATTTTGGGGCCTTAGGTTAACAGTCCAACACTAAACCATCTGGTCATCAAGTCATCATTTCGTTCTCGGGGCACAGAGGTGACAGGCTGACCTTATGTGGTAATTTCCTGCGCCATATAGCGGAAATTACGCTGTTGGTCCATGCAAAAAGCCATCGTAAACGAGTAATCAGTCAAATGTTTTCAAAATTTTGAGAAATAACTCGAAAAGTTTCCTGATATTTACTTTTTGCTTCCTTCTTAACTTTTACACTGACTCTCGTTTACATCAAGACGCCTTCTGTCAGTGGACATAATAAAAATACCGGCTGAAAAACAAAATGCAACAAACGTGGTTCCAGTAGTGGTTCAGATTGGATATACAGGCTACGCAGATACACAAAGCCCTGATGAGGAAGGGAGGCAATTTAGAATGAGTAACATAAAGAGACGAACACTAGTTGAAAATTTCATCGGAATGAAATTACGTTTGGCGTCCGTCGTTTGTGTAATCAAGTGACAGCACGGTGTTGGAGCGACTGTGTATATACACAAACGAATCGTCATGAAAAGCTACAGCAAAGGGACGGCGGCAGAGCAGAGACGCAGTTCGTCTAAAATAAACCCAGAACGCCGATATTCATCGTCACTTTCACCGGACAGCACAAGAGCGCTAGGCCTCCGGCGTGGAGGCGCGAAGGATCAAAGCTGTCGGCGAGACATTATTTCCAAAATCATATCGCCTGCCACGGAGCGGCGCGTTCTTTGAACAGTGAGCACGACTGTGGCCATACACAAGACGTGGCAAACGAAACACGTCTTAGTCATTCCGTAAACGCAGAAAGCTGAGAAGTGACGAGCACGCGACTACAGAAAGCCCTCACGCTGCTACTATACTGGTGAAGCCACAAAATCTGTAACCACCAAAGAGAATTTACGTGTTTATTCATGTTTTCTCCCAATAATACTATGTACCAAAGTGAAAAATTGTACCATAATCTATAGGTCACAAATAGACTAATAGCTATTCACATGTTGTACAAGTTGTGCACTACCTTTGGAATTTTAGAGAATATGTCAGTTAAACTAAAATACTCGTTAACATCTCCGAAAGGGCTTAGGAAAGTGACATGAAAATATGACACAGGAAAAAAACTGTAAAGGAAAATCTGTCAAGAAAACAAAACAAACTTACGTTGGTTAGACACTCCATTTCATCACTTAATTGGTAGGTGCACTGTGTCACTAAGAAGAGAGACAAAATTTTACGTGCAACTTCTTTGAGGTTTGTATCGTTAGAAAAATTAAACAGAAACATAAATACATAGTAATGAAAATAATCCATTCCAGATGTGTAATGGTGTTCGAAGAGAAGATGAAAGGTCTATGTAAATGATTAACGCTGAAGGAAAAGCTGTGTAAAAGGCATTTGCTGGTTATTTATTAAACGTTTGTGAATGAAGTTATTAGCCATAACTAGAATAACTCTATAATCACTCTCGTTCACAAGAAAAGAGAAGGACAACACACAAAAAGCTGATGACCAGTGAGCCTCCACTCCGTGGTGCACAAAATAATCGGAAAAATTTATCACACAGAAAAATCACTAGACGATACTGGACTTCCAAAGAAGAATGGTCAGCATTCACGGATGTGGCAGGTACGATCATTTGTCTAGCAAACATGGACTCTAGGAAACAAAGGCTCTAAAATGGGTAGCTTAAAACCTATGAACACTTCTTCATTTTCGATGCTGTGAAACAAATCTCTTCTACTGTAAGCTTTCTGCTTTCCATATTTTGAGAGCTGGTAGTATGGATCCAAACAACGAAAAAATTTCCCGTAGATGTAGGCTCTAAACTGCATACCTTAAGAATTATGATATTTGATTATATTCACTACTGTGAAACGTGTGTCCTCTATTGCAGAACTGCTCAAATCTCTTAAGATATCGCTTTTGGAGCCCATGTTTACTAGCCTTTTTCTGCTTCGGATACTCGTTTCCTGAATCCTGACCTTCCATCCTGGGACACCCTGTACAATACGGCAAAATACAAAGCTGACTCTAGAAGTGGATACATACATAGATTAATACTTGTTCCATAGATCACGAATACAACATTTTGTAATGAAGTGAAACACTTTTCTGTAACATAAGTTTTCTTTACACAAAAGAACAATTTTTTATTATACAGTTACTATATCATATCTAAAAAGTCATCTACTGAGTAGAAGGACTCATCATTCAGAAATTGTTTTAATTTGCTTTTAAATGTTAGTTGCATACATGTCACACTTCTAATGCGATTTGGCAAATGATCAAAGGTTTTTGTGGCAGCATAATTCACCCATTTCTATGCCAAAGTCAGATTTAACACAGAATAGTGAAGAACATCCTTTCTTCTAATGCCATAGCTATGGACTTTGCTATTATTTTCGAATTGGGATGGGTTGTTAATAACATATTTCATAAGTGAATATGTGTATTGCGAAGGTACTGTGAATATCCCGGGTTCCTTAAATAAATGTCTGCATCTTTGGTGGGCTCTAACTATTATTCTGATTACACACATTTGTGCAATGAATACTTTTCTTCTTAATGATGAATTACCCCACAACATGATACCATATGAAACCAACCGAATGAAAGCAGACATAGTAGGATATTTTACTGGTATGTTTATCACCAATATTTGAAATAACCCTCATAGCGTAAGTAGCTGAACCTAACCATTTCAGCAAATCACTGACGTGTTTATTCCAGTTCAATTTCTCGTCATTGCATGCACTCAGAAATTGTGAATATTCTTAATTAGCAACAGACTTCTGTTCAAAGCCTGTATTTGTCAATGGTGTTATGCCATTTGCTGTACAGAATTGTGTAATCTATTTTTCAAAATTTAGTGAGAGTCCATTTGCAGAGAACCACTTAGTAATTTTCTGAAAAACGTTATTTACAATTTCCTCAGCTGCTTCATGTTTGTTGGGTGTGATTACTATACTTGTATTATCAGCAAAAAGAACTAGCTCTGCATATTGATGAATACACAGTGTCAAGTCATTAATATATATTAACAGTAACAAGGGACCCAAGACTGAACTCTGTAGGACACCACTCTTGATAATTCCCCATATAGAGGAATCTGCTGATTTTTGCAGATTATCTGTCCTGTTAATTTCAACCGACTGTATTCCTCTAGTTACATATGAATTAAACCATTTGTGCACTGTCCCACTCATGCCACAATACTTAAACTTATCTAGAAGAATTTCATGATTCACGCAATCAAAAGCCTTTGAGAGATGACAAAATATCCCAATGGGTGATGTTCAGCTATTCAATGCATTTAATATTTGATCAGTGAAAGCATATATAGAATTTTCTGTTGAAAAGCCTTTCTGAAAACCAAACTGACATTTTTTTAGTACTTCATTTTTACAAATATGTGATGCTTCTCTTGAATACAATTACTTTTTCAAGAATCTCGGATAAAGCTGTCAGAAGTAAGACTGTGTGGCAGTTGTTAGCATCAGAGGTATTCTCATTTTATGCAATGGTTTGGTAATATCCTATTTTACTCTATCATTAAAAATGCCCTGTTGCAATGAGCTACTACATACGTGGGTGAGAATCCTACTTTCCTGTTGGGAACAAGTTTTTAGAATTCTATTGGAAATGCCATCAATTCCATGTGAGCTTTTACTTTTGAGTGAATTTATTATTTTACTAATTTCAGTAGGAGAGATGGACTGAATTTCAATTTTATTACATTACATAGGTATGATCTCCTCCATATAATGCCTTGCATTTTCTAATGAATAGGTTTGTTCTGTTTTCTCTACAACACATAAATGATTATTAAAGCGTTTTCTACTTCCGACTTCTTGTTAACAAAATTTTCATTCAGTTTGGTAGAAATACAGTCTCATTTGCTGTCAGTTGCACTGTTTCTCTTTTAACAATATTCCGAATTAGTTTAATTTTATTATCAGTTATGTTTGTCTCAGACATAATGCACATACTTCTGTAGTTATTAATAACTTTTCTTAATACAGTGCAGTAGTTTTTATAATGTTTCACTGTTTATGGATCATTATTCCTCCTAGCTATAAGATACATTTCCCTTTTCTGTTTATGAGATATTTTTATCCCTTTAGTAATACATGGCTGTTCAGATGGTTTCTTACAATCATATTTCACTGTTTTCTTAGGGAAATTGTTTTCAGATATACTCACAAAGGTATCATGAATTACTTACTTCTTAAATTAGCATCAGGTTCCCTGTACATCTCATGCCAGTCTAAGTGTTGCAAGCTTTCGGTAAAATTTTCAATTGTTAATTCGTTAATTGAGCACACTATTTTGGAGAACTGTTTTGCATTACTGTATGGAGCTATACTGTAACTAGCTGGTCATCATGATCAAACAGACCATTCTTAACAGGTAAATCTTTAATTTGATTAATTTTATGTCAGTCTATAGAAACATTATCTGTCAGTGTGCTACTTTCCCATACCTCTCGAGTAGGAAAACCAATAACTGATGTCAAATTGAAAGAACGAAGTAATATTTTATGGTTAAGCTTTGAAGCTTTCTATCGAATTTTATCAGAAAATCTACAGTGAAATCCCCACAATCAATGATTTGCTATCCTCTGTCTGACAGATAGCACAACAAATATAGACAGCTACAGTTATAAAAGTACCATTATTCAGTTCAAGCTCACGTGCAGATGCATCTATATGTTATACTACACAAAATTTCTTAGTTTCCAAATTTTACACACCATAACAGATTTTAAGATATGTGGCAACTTCTCCTCTCTCCCCATAGTGTCTCTACTCAAATGTGCTGAAAGCTTATATCCACCCACATTTATCATTCCTGTATCTGTAACTATATGATGTAAAGACAGGCACAGTAGATCTATTGCACCCTCATTTTCTAAATATTCTAAGCGAACAAGATGCTCATCTACTTTGTTGAATATCCTCTGATATACTAACATTACTTTTCACTGTGCTTTCATGAGAATCTTGTGACATATTAATATTATTATTCACTGTACTGTTGTGAGAATCATGCGAAATTTTATCATGTCTAGTACCTGCCTGTCTGAGCTTCTCATTAACCTTAATTTCAATTAATGTTGGATACTTGGACACTGACCTTAGCCTAAAAATAGTACACCCTCAGACGTGTAGGTAGGTTAGAAAACTTCAGCAAAGAAACAGATAATTTAGAATTATTTGTGGTGGGTTCAATGTAAACCAGACCTGGATCTCAGGCTAAGGGAGTAGAGGGCTCTGAACGTAAAATCAAATATGGGAAATTACGGAGTAGGTATAACAACACACAACAAAGTAATAATTGTTATGGACAGAATAGCAAATAGATTACTATCGTACCCAAGAAAGTCATGAAGCCATAACTCGTTACAGTAGTACAAGTATATATGCCTACTCAGTCCACAGGTGATGAAGATATTGAAAATCATACAACGAGATAAATGAAATTATTCTTTACGTAAAGGGGGACTGAAATTTAATTTTTGGGAGCGGTGAGGGTGACGTAGTCGTTGAAAGGACGTCAGATCCTATAATTATGCTGTGTAGTTCTTCGGTTGAACTATACAGTTCCCACAAACCCAAAGCAAGACCTCTCTGAAATTCCTCTAACTATACAATTTTTGCTAGTCAGAGTCTTTTTGACACATCTATAGCGCTTACCAACTGATCAAGATGCTCAGAACAACAGTGTGATATATCTGTATGTCAGTGACAGCTGCTGGGGCACCAGAAAATCTGTGTTCATTGTCTGGCTTTCACTGTGGCCACAGCGTAGTGCCTCTCGTCGCACCTTTTATCATTTTCTTTCAGTACCTCAACTAGTGTAGTGCGCACAAGTCACAACTTGAGCTGTTTTCATTTTTACGTGTGAGTAAAATCATTTTCGCATGATAATGCTCAGCTCTGCTTATTTATACATATACGAGGTCTCTGACTTTTTACTACTGAAAAAAATTCCTTCTCTTGTAATGGCTCGCCAAACCCATCCAGTTACAGACGAACACATTACACAGCCACATGGCTTTCCTGCCATTTCAGAATAATTCAGTCCTTCTTTTCCTGACAGGTTTCAGATCGTTTGTGAGGTAAGAGAATTATATTTATGTATTTCTTCTACTAAATGAATAAACCAGATAACACGCTTGGTATTCCAATATTCGTTGTGATTTTTACCGAACATCCTGTGACTTGTCACGATCTTGTACGTCAAGGACGCTCCCTTCTAAACCACTCTAATCACCAACATGAGTGTTCCACATATCAAAAACCAATATAGTTACAGTATTATGTGTGGAAAAGGTGGTATTTCATCTCGTTACCGTAATATGTTTGGGGACTTGGAGAATATTTAGAGATTATAATCAATATTCTTTGCCAGAAGTTTTTGCTACGCCCTTGGAGTCATCAATCGTAAGACTGGTTTCCTGCAGCTTTCAACACTAGTCGTATTGTTAAAGTTATTTCGTGTCTACATAACTATTGCTCCTTACATCCATTCCCACTTGTGTAGTGTATACATGTGTAGACTTCCATCTACCAATCCCCATCCCCGGTTAAACTTCCTTCAGTTACCACATTAACTCTTTTTTCATATTCAGCATGTTCCCTACCCACTTACCTTTCCTTCTAGTGAAGTTGCACATAAGGCACTTTTCTCTCTAGTTCTGTTCAACATACCTCCATCATTTAACCGATACACCAATCTGATTTTCAGCATTCTTCTGTAAACCACTTTTACAAATTCGGTTGATGCAACTCCCCTAGTAACTCTGACTACCGATCTAACCCTCAATGTTATTCCGTAGCACCACAGTATTAAATCTCCTCTTCTAGTCCAAACTGTTTATTTCTCACTAGCCACTTCCGTTCAGTGACACATTCGAGGCCAGTATCTTTCGAAAAACGTCCTAACATTTACGTTTACATTTGATGTTAGCATACCTTGATGAGACAATATTATCAACAACTTAAGAGCGTGTTGGTGCATTTCGGAATGCAATAAAGCGACGACACTGCGTGTCTATAGTTCATACCCCATTTATAGAGGTACCAGCTCTCTCCTTTTTGATCACCAACAATTCTACAAATCTTCCTATCAATACTAATGATAGGAACGATCCTGTCCATTTCATCAAATTCCTGATTCGGGTAAGTTCGACAAGTCTTTGGAAGGTTTGAAGGGGCCTGAGGCTTCAAATATATTTCCATAGGTCATGCAAATCCGGTAATTGTACGCCGGTGGTTTGTGGGCGCGAAACTGGTACCCAGTAGCCTCCTGCATGTGTTCCATAAGGTTCATATCAAGTGAATTTGATGGTCAAGATATCAATAACAGTTCATTTATAGGCTCCTCGAACCATTGTAGGACGATTCTGGCCTTCTGACAAGGATAGTTATTATGGAAGATGCAAACATTGTTGAGGAAGACATCAAGCACGAGGGGATGCAGATGGTCCTCAATAACATTCAGATAGTCCATAACTGACATACCGCTATCGATTCCTACCACATGTCCCACGGAAGTCCAAGTGGATCTCCCCCCATAGAACAAAACTGTCCACACTGGACTGCCCCCAACGCACCAGCGTATTTCGAATAGCTGTTGGCAATTAGATTAGATTAGATTTATTTTCATTCCAATTGATCCGTAGTGATGAGGTCCTCCAGGATGTAGAACATGTCAGAAAAGCAATAATACATGAAAATATTTACAACTGGAACAAACAAGCTAATGTACGTTCCACATGTCCCAAGTGGGATGACCGTCTTTCTTTTATGAACATTATATGAAACAATCATTTCAGAAACACTCATTTACTAAGATTGCATTAATTTAAATGTAAAAAAAGTTTTTTTTATTGATAAGGTAATAATCATATAATAGAACTACTACAATACTTATTTACAAAGAACTCATTACTACACTTAAATGGTGCAGAAGTTAGATTATATATATATTATTGGTGTTTTGCCCTTAATGAGCGCATTTGGATTAAACTACATATCCAGTTTCTTTTGTTGCCTTCCTTGCTGCTCAAACTTCCCTCATTCGCTCACTGTGTTTCTGTTTCCAGTTCTCTGTCCATGCTTCTCGTCGGCTTTGTGTCTTCGGCTTCATCTTGATTGCCTTTTTGGTTGCCCATATTTCTTTCATCTTCCGACTGATATCTTGTTTGTGCTCTTCGGTCCATCTTACGCCTGATCGTTTCTCACAATGTATCTCATGTAGTTTACTTTTCTTAATGATGTTTCTGAATTTTATTCTGTACTTTATTGTGTCTGCTGTTATGTTGGGTTGATTCAGGTCGTTTCTTGCCTCTGCCACCCATTTGGTGTATCTAGTGGTTACCCAGTCAAAGATCTGTTTGGTCAGTCTGTGTGATGGCATTCTGTATAAGTGTCCATAGAATTGTAGTCTTTGTTTTCTAATCTTTTCTGAGATTGTCTCCGTATGTTTGTATAGTTCCTCTGTAGGTTTCTTGATCCATATTCAATTGTTGTTAGATGCGCCAAATATTTTCCTAAGTATTTTTCTAGTTGTCTGATACGTGTATGCCCTAGAATTAGTGTGGTCTCTGCTGCATATAGTGCCTCGGGGAACACCACCGTGTGGTAGTGGCGTAATTTGGCTTTTTGTGAGATAGACTTCTTGTTGTAATGATTCCTCAGGACTTTGTATGCCTTGGGCCGTTCAGTTTTTCTTTCCTCGTTTGGCTCTCTGTTATGTCCACTCATTTGTAGTTTTTCCCCGAGTTATTTGACGTTTGCCATTTTGTAAATCATGCCATACTTTGTGTTCAGAGATGAGAGTTTCTTTGTGCTCATAAACTGTGTTGTTGTATTACCTTATCTAACACGAGACTGAAATGGAGAGGTGAGAGGCCATCGACTTGTCGGAGACCTGTGCGAATTTCAAAGGGTTCTCTTAGTTGCCCACAGAACTTTATTTTGGAGGTCGCGTTGGTTAAAGTTTGCTCTATGATAGCCCCGGTTTTGTTGCCTACTTTGTATTCTGGTAGAATTTTGAAGAGAGTTTTCCGGTCGATAGAGTCGTACGCCTTTTTGATGTCGACAAAGGTATTCCGCACAAGACCGCCTTTTACGGAAGCCTGCTTGGTATTCCCCAATCAAACGGTCAGTCTGGATTTCTAGTCTGTTTAGTAAGGCTTTAGAGAGGATCTTGTATGTGACCGGTAGTAGGGATATTCCTCTGTGGTTGTTCGGGTCAGTCTTGTCATCTTTTATGTGTAGTGGATGTATCAGGGCAGTTTTCCATCCGTCAGGAATTTTCAAGGTCTTCCAGATCTCTTCCAAGATCCTGTGGATGTCTTTGGTGAGTTCTGGGTCTTGTAACTTCCAGATTTTCGCGATCATGTCGTCTTCTCCTGGTGGTCTATGATTCTTGAATGACTTGATTATTTCTTTAACTTCTTCTAGAGTTGGAGGTTCACTATCTGGATTGTACGTGCTCGTTTCTGTCATCATTTCTTCCATATTTGGGTCCATGTTGAGCAGTTTTTCAAAGTACTTTGCCAGAATGTCACGATTATTTTTGGTATTGATTTCTAGTGTTCCGTCCGCTCTTCTGAAGTACAAGTTGGGTGGTTGATATCCAGTCATATATTCTCTGAACTTCGTGTAGAAGTTTCCTGTATTGTTCTTCATGAAGTCCGATTCGATCTCCGTCAGTCGCCGTTTATCGTATTGTCGTTTTCACTGCGAATGATTTTGCTTGATTGCTTTTGTGTTTTCACGACGTTCATCCAATTCTTTTGGGATTTATGGCTACTAAATTTTTTCCATGCACTGATTCGTTGGTCAATAGCTTGGTCACATGTATGGTTCCACCAACGGTGTTTCCTTGTGCGTGGTGCTTGTGCTAGTTTCATGGCCTCTCGGATTCTTCCTGAATGTTGTGTCCAGTCTGTCGTTTCCTGCATTCTAATTTTGTCTAATATTTGTGTCTGATTTAAAGTAAGGTATTCTGGATCTGGTCTAACAATTTTGTTCTTCTGGAGCTTTTTCTTGGGCAAAAGACGAATCCTGATCTGTAGTAGTTGGTGGTCTGAGTCGAAATAGCCTTTACGTGTCTCTATGTTCTAAATTTCTGTTTGTGAGTCTTTCTGGACTATTACGTGGTCGATTTGTAGTTCTTGCTTTCTGTTGGGAATTCCCATGTGGTAAGTTTCCGTGTTGGTTTATTGAATTTTGTTGACACAATGGCCAGGTCGTGGCTTTTGCAAAAGTCTATCAGGTGTTTTCCGTTTTTGTTTGTGTCCTTGTGTGGAATATGTTTTCCTGTGGTATGTCTGTATATCTTTTATTTTCCGAGTTTAGCGTTGAAGTCTCCCAGTATTATTTTGACTCTATGTGCAGGAATTTTCTGATAGTTTCTTCCATAGCCGTCCAGAAGTAATCAATTTCGTCCGGGTTTTTCCGATTGTAGTCATTAGTTGGTGCATGTGCGTTGATTATTGTGTAGGACTTGTTGGCAGATTTCACTGTGATGGTGCTGATTCTTTCGTTTGGTGACGAAATGTCGATTGTGCTGTCCGTGATGGACCTGTGTACAGCAAATCCTGTGCCAAAAAGCCTTAGGCTTTTCAGTTGTCTCCATGGTTTTCCTTTGTATACTCTGAAATTCTCCGTGGTGAAATGGTCTTTGTCTGTGAATCGTGTTTCTTGCAGTGCACATATTTTGATTTGACATTTTTCGATAGTGTCTGTCAGTTCTTTCATCATTCCTGTCTTCATCAGTGTGTTCACGTTGAGTGTGCCGATGTAGTGCTTGCTTTTGGTCTTGAGGGAGTTTGAGAAGCTCCGATTCTTCTCATGATGTCCGATGCTCACGACGATCCCAGTCTATTGACTGGGGTCCGGGGTAATGAGATTTTTCTCGTTGTACCGTCAGGATGTTTAGTAGTTGCATATATGGCATATTGCCGAGTACAACCTGACTTTCCAGATGAGGAGGTTGGTTGAGTGTGCCGATGTAGTGCTTGCTTTTGGTCTTGAGGGAGTTTGAGAAGCTCCGATTCTTCTCATGATGTCCGATGCTCACGACGATCCCAGTCTATTGACTGGGGTCCGGGGTAATGAGATTTTTCTCGTTGTACCGTCAGGATGTTTAGTAGTTGCATATATGGCATATTGCCGAGTACAACCTGACTTTCCAGATGAGGAGGTTGGTTGAGGCCGCCACTGACATGTGGAGCAGACGCCTTTTGTAGCCGCACACTGTGGGAACAGACGATACTAGTAGTTTTCGTCCGCCCCGAGTATTTCATTTCCTCGGTACCACCTATATCTAGGTGGCATTCCCCTACCCGCCACCTGGGGAGGCGCTCGGTTGTGGGTCTACTAACTATATATAAGTTGGTTCTACTGAGAAATTCATCAATGTAGTAGAAGGAGTTGGCCACTAATAAATCCTTCGGCCTTCTCTTAAACTGAATTTCGTTATTTGTTAAGCTTTTTATGGCTGCAGGCAAGTTATTGAAGATGTGTGTTCCTGAATAAAGCTCACATTTTTGTAGAAGGTTAAGTGACTTTAAATCCTTGTGAAGAATATTCTTATACCTAGTACTGATTCCATGAATTGAGTTGTTGGTTTGAAAAAGTGATATATTTTTAGTAACGATTTTCATTGAGGAATAAATATATTGAGAAGCAGTAGTTAGTGTCCCCAGTTCCCTAAACAGGCTTCTGCAGAATGTTCTTGAGGTCTCACCACATTGCACGTTTTTGTGTCCAGAAAACTTTAGTTTTCCTTGATGAATTAACGCAAAAAAATAATCCCATATGACATTATGGAATGAAAGTAAGCATAGGACGCCAGCTTTTTCATTTTTAAATTTCCTTTGTCTGACACAATTCGAATTGCAAATAGAGATTTGTTAGGACGCTTCAGCAGTTCTGTGGTGTGCTCCTCCCAGTTGAATTTATTATCAAGCTGTAATCCCAAGAATTTAACACTGCCAGCGTCTTCTATCTGCTTGTCATCATAAGTTAGGCATATAATTGTGGGACACCCCGTACAAGTTTTGAACTGCATGTAGTGTGCTTTTTCAAAATTTAGTGACAAAGAATTGGTTATGAATCAGTGATTAATGTCCACAAAAATTTTATCAGCCAATCTTTCCAAGACCACATTTGATTTGTTACTTATTCCAATCCATGAAGTAAACAAATTTGACATATGATAATGTTATGGATGAATGCTCATTGATATACAGAATAAACAGTAAGGGCCCAAGGATGTTACCTTGTTGGACCCCACATGTAATTAGTTTCCAGTTGGATGATGCCTGATAGCTTAATACATGTCTCTTTCCTAATAACACCCTTTGTTTTCTGCCAGAGATATAAGATTTGAACCATTTTGCAGCATTTCCTGTCACACCATAATATTCTAATTTACTTAAAAGGATATAGTGCAAATGCATTTGACAGATCACAAAATATACCAGTGGCCTGCAGTTTTTCGTCTAATGAATTAAGTACATTTTCACTGCTAGTGTAGATAGCCTTCCCAATGTCAGAACCCTTTATAAATCTGAATTGCTACTGTGACAGTATGTTATTTGTGATAAGATGGTTATAAACCCTATTGTACATTATTTTTTCTAAAATTTTTGAGAATAATGGCAAAAGATAAATGGGACAGAAATTTGATGCTATTTCTTTATCTCCCTTCTTAAACAGTGGCTTAACTTCAGCATATTTCAACCAACTCAGAATCACATTCATTAATTAACTTTGTTGATGTTTCATCATACCCACTAGATGTTTTTGATTTTAATGATTTTATGATGGACATTACTTCTGCTGGGGTAATGAGGGTCAAATTCATACTATGGAAGTTTCTTGAAATATCTGGTCTGAGGTATTCCATAGCAGCATCTACAGAACCTGACAACCCCATCTTTTCAGTTACAGCTATAAAATGTTTGTTAAAAAGTTCTGCAACACTATACACATCTGTCACCAATGTATCATTTACTTTTAATGCTATTTGTCCCTCTTCAATGTCTGGTTCTACTGGTCTCCTCCTTCACTACATCCCATATTGTCTATAATTTGTGATCTTTTCCTTGTAATATATTTAGTTTGATGCCCATATTACAGTCTTTAATATTTTGCAGTATTTCTAATAATGTGCTATGGCATCAACATCAGAACTGCTTCACATTGACAGATACAATTTTCTTTTTGATTTACAAGATACCTCTATTCCTTGAGTAATACATGGCTCCTTTGTAGACTCTGCTCTAACCTTGGTTAGTTTTGGAGAAAACTGTGTTCAAATAAGGTAAGCACTTAATTAGCTAAAGTGTTATATTTTTCATTCATGCCATGAGCACTGTAATCATCACTCCAGTGAATGTCTCTAAGGAGTGTCCTAAAATAAGCAATTTTTGGCTTATTGATTACCCTCTTGAGCTCAGATTTGATAGATCTTATATCCTGTAGAGTATTAACATTTAACAAAGAATCTGCATGTCATGATCTGAGAGGCTATTCACTACTGGTTTTCTAATATGATTATGTTGGACTTTTCTATAAGGATATTATCAATGGCTGTTTGAGGGTAATTGGCTACAGCTGGAATTAAGTTGAATGATAGTGTTACTGACTCAAATAGGTTCTTACTGGGAGAGTCTTTAAGGAAATCTACATTGAAGTTAGCAGCAACCACTATTACTTCGTTCCTGGTAGATCAATGGACCAGTACAGCTTCAAGGTGGTTTATGAATAAATTAAAGTTGCCTGCAGGTACTGAATATACACTTAATATTATGAAATATTTTCTTTTTGAAATTATACTTTTGTTGCACATGCTTTTATATACTTTTCTAGGCAAAATTTGTGAATATCTATGTTGTTAAATTTATGACAGTTCCTGATAAATGTGGCAACTCCACCTTTCTCCATTTCAGCTCTACAAAAGTTAGATGCTAACCTAAATCCTGTACCCCTTAAAAGTTCTAAAGCAGTGGTCACGTGATGTTCAGAGAGGCAGATTATGTCAGCTGGGTTTGAGGACTCTAATCGTCTGTGCAGATAATTAATTCATTAATTTTATTTATCAGTCCTCGAATATTTTGATGCAGTAAAGATAGCTAATATTTCACAATGACTTACTTAAAATTGGGTAGAGTTGAAATTTCTGCTGATTGTTGAAAATGCCTAACCAATAGCTGTTTATGCTGATATAATAAGCTAGAATTATGTTTTTGGTTTCTTTCTCAAACTGAAGGTTTGTCTCAATTCAAACCTCTCTTAAAACTAGGTTTCTTTCTGTCCTCGCTACCTTAAAAAAGGGTCTTTTCTGAGCCTTATAACCACTGGTATTTTATCACTCATGACAGTGCCTAACCCCTTTAACTTTCCTGCTATTTTCCCAGCCAGTTTACCTTCCCTTCCCTGTTGAGGTGAATCCACCTATTGAGATAATCAACAGGAACCACACCAATGTGTGAACCTGCTCCTGACATAAGCAGCTGTTCCAACTCGAAATTAACTCTCTTGACAGCATAGTTCAAATTAGGTCGGTTATGGGGCCCAAGAACCGATTGAGACTCAACACTAGTATGCTTCGATACTGATGCAATCTCTGCCAGGTGACACTCTATACTGTACCCACAATGTCTGTCAGCCCATCCACTATAACCATGGTGTCTTCCTTAGTGAAATCTTTGCAAAGTGATCCTAAATCCTTTGTCACTTGCTCCAGACCAGCAGTAGGTTTAAAAAAATTGGTGATCTGGTATTCTAATTCTTGTTCATCCTGCGAAAGTTGGCCAACACCCCTTCCATTGGAACTACCTAACAACAACACTTTCTTTCTCTTTACTGATTTCCCGACATTCTTACTTTTCAATTTGGTGCTGAATGTTTGTTGTGGCTCACCAGCTTCTAACTGAAGCCACAGGTCAAATCTATTTTCCACATTCACCACGAAGCTTTCAGACAAAGTTCTAGGTCTCTTCCTCCTGTTGTTTTTTGCCACTTCCCATCTCTCTTTACCCCTCTCCTTCCATAACCTTTAAAGATCTCCAATGGCCTTGTCTAACTCAGCCAGAAGGGAGGCAGTGATGGCAGCATATCCAGATGTCATCATCTACCTGGTATTGCAAGAAAACCGATTCATCAGATCAAAGGACAAGTATCCATTGACTGACGATATCACTGAGTGAACACGGAACACGTGTCAGTCATTTGCTGTGGAGCTAATATTCAAGGACGTGCTCAGAACAGTTTGTTCCGAAACACACTGTACTGTGTCGTCATATCTGCTACAGGTCGCCACCTATCCCGTTTTCATCCTCTTTCAACCACTTCGCATAGATGTCGTAGTACGCGAACAGCTGACTAGCTTCGCGTTTCCGAGACGGTCGTTCCCAGTGGCCAGGCGTTAGTGATCTGTCCCTTGTTGTGGTTACTTCTGACAATATATCCTCATTTGCGGCCGATATCGCCTCCAGAATCGTTCCCCATTCGTCATCACAACGCTTCTACCAATTTCCTACCGCTCTATGTTCCCGCAATGCCACCAGGCGGCATTCAGTCTCGCGGTTGGATAGTAATCAATGTTTCTCTCTACAGTATATTTATCTATTTCAAGGGAGCTTTCGACATATTTTTTAATCTGCATTTCCTTTCAATCTACGTTTCACATAAATTTCATTCTTTGTCACTTATTTATTTTACTACCGAAGTAGCAGCACTTGTCTATCTGTGTCATCCTCAATAACTAAATTTGACTACTTTTTGTTAATTTCTTTTCGAGGCAGTACCTGTTTTGTTCTAACGATAATCCAAGTCATTTCCGTTCTACTACCGAGTTACAATGTTGTTGAAACACTCAAAGCTTTTATTTCTGCTCCCTGATCTTTAATTCTCTCTCCAAATATCCCTTTACTTTCCTTTGTGCTTACGGTACATCGACATTAACATGGAGGATACTGCACAATTTCATCGGGGCCACTTCTCGATTACTGCTTCTCATTGTGCCATTCCAAGTTATAGAATAACTTTCCCTCAGTGTAATTCAACCTTGATCTGCTACACAAGGAAATATGTTGAGACTGAGTTTATTAACCACCTGCGGCTCCACTCTGACAGCTGACGTACAGGCAGGTAAGATAGGTGGCTGGTTAGCAGTGCGTGTTTTGGAGTGGCTCTTGCTCCTAGCGGCAGGAAGGTTCTCTCATTTCGCGAGCCCTGGACGGCACCTGCTGCTCGGTCTTCCACCTGACAGCAACCTTCCTGGAAGTTATTAATACGGCGTCCGCAGCGGCGTGCGCAGTGGAATCTCCGCCCTGCCCAACGTCTGATGATGCGCTGTTCACCAGTCTCACATCCACAAAGGATTCACCATCAGACTACTTGCGTGGGCGGAGTGAAAATTTCAGATTAAAACGCAACGTACTTGTTTCATAGACCATGTACCTCGTTTGTACGACTATGAAAGCTGCACATGTGAATTATCAGTATTATTGGATTAGCAATAATTGCAGAGGATCTGAGTAGTCGACATCGTATATTTAGCTCTAATGTTGAGGATGGGGAGTAAAAATCGATCAGTTTCAAAGGCACTATACAAATCTGTTTCTGCAAGTATGCACTGAGAAATATTTTAAGGAATATAAAGACTTACCGTGATCCCATACTCATATTAGAAGGTTGCTACTACAATAAGACAATTTCGTCACAGATTTAAGAAAAGTCAAACTGAAAAACAGAAACATAACGAAGCCAAAATGGACTTTTATTTGGGGGGGGGTTAAATAAACCATCCATTTTGCAAGTGACTCGCTGCTTATTATTCTTTGACGAAGATTAGGTCCTACAGTTGTTACTCCAGCCTTGTACAAAATGTTATAAAACGAAGTTTAGCTAATCATATCACCAAAAATTCTAAATCTCGTAGTTTTTGTGGTATATGAAATCAGTAAGCGCATCATAATCATTTAGTCAGTCACTAAGTGACTATACTGACTCTGAAACTGATGATCATAGAGAGGAGGCCGAATTCCTGAAGCCGGTATTTCGAAAATATTTCACCGCGCAATATCCTAATAACGTGCCCCTCCTCAAATTATTGCACAAACGTCGAAATATCGGGATAAGTGATAGCAGAATAGACGAACAAATAAAATCACTCAACACTAGAAAGGCTTGTGCACCAGATGGACTACGTATAAGATTCAGCAAGTATTATGCAAATGGATTTCCTCTCCACTTACCAACAGTTTATCGTAGACTGATGAAACAATGACACGTACCCAAAGATTGGAAGAAGTGCACTATTCATACGTTTCCGTGAAGCGTAGTTGCACATGAACTTAGGAAACTAACGTCGAACTGTAGCAGAATTATTAAATACGATTTCCTTTCACAAATAATGACGTTTTTGGAGACTGAAAAATGTGCTACATAAAAATCTACATGTTTTCCGTAAGTAAAGATCTCAGTTACCATCTCGCTCTGTCCATCCAAGAAATCCAGACGCCATAGACAAATTAAGCAAAGTTGAAGCAGTATTCCTTCATTAGGTATTCTATATAGTTCCGCACTATAGATGAATGAAGGAAATACGTGCAAACAGCGTGTCGGATAAGATGTGAGCTTGGATTCAGCATTTTCTTGCATATATAGTTTTTAATTTCTATAAATAATATTTTACATACTTAATGAGTGCCCATGCACGTAACGAACCTGTAACTTTCCTTAAAATAATATTCTTCTCTATTGTAATAATATTGTTCGTGCTTGTTGACATTGTAGCCTTATATTCTGAGCTCTCATAAAAAAAAATGCTAACTGCACATTGGCCATAATACTCCGAAATGCACATGAAATTCTTTTGGCTGATAAATGAAAGAATTTAAGTAACATCAAACGTCTATGAAAAACACATGACCTGGATAGGAAGGCGGTACGGATTGTGCTGAATTACTAACGTTGATGTTTTTAGAAAATTTATGTTCCAAGCAAAGTTCGGTTTTTCAAAACATATGAAATCATATTACTCAAAAAATTTGCATCCTTTTTTTCTAATCGATTCACAAACAATGAGGTTTATACAGCAAATATTATCTAACCTCACTAAAAAAGCAAAAATACAAATCATCAAATTACATATGCCTGTGTTAACAGAAATTAGAAACATTACTAAGTTCAAATATCTAACTAGCCTTTACATCATATCAGCTTATGTACATTCTGTGGTTATTCAACAAGTACAAATTATCACCCCACTCATCTATACTAACACGCTGGCAAAACGAGAGACATAAATATTTAACATCTTTACGTTGCTTGCGTGAAGACTTCTGCTTCCACATTCATACATCCAACAATACATGTACTCGTATTTCTTACATTATAATTTACCACTTGGTGCCTTCACAGAGCGCACCACTACTGTATCCTCTTTCACTCACAGACATCTACCTACAACTGTGCGTCAAGCTGCTTCCATCTTACTATTTCTAATAATAAATGTATTCATAAATATAATATTATAATTTAACACTTGGTGGCTTGACAGAGCACACCTCAATAACTGCTTCTCCATCCTGTTCCGAGCTACCTACAACTGTGCGCCAAGCTCTCTCTTACTCCTACCCTACAATCTTAGACCAGACGCAGTATCTTTGGCTCTGCGGTCGTGCACAGTCAGCGATCAGCCTTATAAAACCTATCAAACAAATACATCGTTTGTAGTGTCATAGTTTCAGTTTAGTTTACGTTAATGTTACTATCATGTTCAGGTGCTACATACAGGTGTGCCCCAGTAGACTACTTTCAACACGTTTTCCTTAGAAGGACCAAATCGATAGGTAAACTGACGGCAAAAATGCAACTCCAAAAAGTAATTAATGCAGAGCAACGAAGTTTCGGGAATACGTTCGTCTAGGTGACATATTTAAGTGATTAACAGTGAGATTAATGACATCTCGAGGTAAGGTACTGCAAATGTGAAATGCTAGTACATAAATAACCGGTGAATATAAGTATAGGTGCCGGATATCAGTTTCTAGGACAAAGTCCCAGGCCCGTCGCACTCGGTTTGTCAATACAGGGATGCCGGATATCAGTTTCTGGCACAAAGTCCCAGGCCCGTCGCACTCGGTTTGTCAATACAAGGATGGTTAAGTCTGTTAGAGTTGTCTCCGATTATGTCCTACATGTGCTCGATTGGAGACAGATGTGCTGATCGTGCTAGTCAAGGTATGTCGACACACGGTAGAACATGATGGGTTACAGCAGTGGTATGTGGCTGAGAGTTCACCTGTTAGATAAAACCCCTGGAATGCTGTTGGTGAGTGGCAACGCAACACGTCGAATCACCAGACTGACGTACTGATTTGCAGTCAGGCTGCGTGGAATAACCACGAAAGCGCTCATACTGTCGTATGAAATCACACCCCAGACTGTAATTCCAGGTGTAGGACCAGTGTGTTTAGCACGCAGACAGGGTGGTTGCAGGCCCTCAAATGGTCTCCTAACAGACAGCCATCACCGGTAGTAAGGCAGAACGCCTTCTATCAGAAAACGCAACACACCTCCACCCTGAAATGTAGTAAGCTCTCACTTGACTCCATCGAAGTCTTAAATGTCGATGGTCTGGGTCAGAGAATTGCGCACTATACGGTTCGGAGCTGTCCTTGAAACAGCCAATTTGTAGCTGTTCACTGTGTCACTGAGGTGCCAACAGCTGCTCATATTGCTGCTACAGAGGTATTACAATATGCCACAGCCATACCCCGATCACGATGCTCTTCGCTCTCGGTAATGCCACGCAGCCGTCCGGTGCCCTATTTTGCGGCCGTACAATCTCGTGACAACCGCTGCCAGCAGTCATGTACAGTGGCTACCATCCGGCCAAGTCTTTCTGCTGTATCGCAGAAGGGACATGCGTCTTCTCGTAGCCCTATTATACGATCTCGTTCACGCTCACTGAAGCGTTGATAATGGCGTCTTTGTCACCTTAAAGGCAATCTTGACTAACATCTCATCACGTTCAAAGATTACTAACGCTCACGACCGTTCAACGTGTATTTAAAGAAAACCTGATTTGCATCCTTTATAGGTGTTACTACCGCCACTCTTGTGTGACTAGAGCGAGATCTGAATAAACCACATCTTTCAGAAGTAGAACGATGCCTGCCAACATTCGTTTATGTCATGCAACTCCTTCTTAGTGCTGTGCTCCATCAGTGTATAAAGCTAGTTCTCGAGTTCCGGAAGTGAGTGCTATAGGGCCTTTATTTTGTATACAATATACGACTGGATGACGTCAGAAGCTCCACGAGGCTGTTCGCAAACGGTGTTGCTGCTAATAGGAACGTTGCAGCGCCAGATGACTGCATTAAAATGCAAAAATACCTGTGATGTATCGTTAACCGATGCAGGGCTTGGTAGTTGACAGAGAGCGCTGATAAATATAATATAGTCGTACAAACCGGCTAAAAGATATTTTTGTGCTACTGGCGATAAGCCACTGGAAACCGTAACAATCGTAACATACAAGTGAATAGCCACCTGGAGAAACCAAATCTAAGAACAGCATAAAACTAATTGTAGGATAAGCGAGACATAATGAGTTTCATTGGAAAAATTATGGAAATACGAAGGCTATTCGGAAAGTAAGAAACTATAGGTAGCGAAATGGAAACCACAGTGAAAATCAAAAGAGTTTTACTGGCAACTGTTAGCTACAATTTCCAGCTACTTATCTCCATAGTCGCCAATCCGACTTAGACGTTTGTCGTTGAGTTGTACCAATTTTCCAATACCTTCGTTTTAGAAGGCAGCCGCCAGTGCTTTCCGCCAATTATCTACGCTGGCCTACAGTTCGTTGTCTGTGCCAAAATGTTCAATGTTCTTCGTAGCCAGCGGTTAATTTTAGCAGAGGTGAAACTCAGAGTGAGACAGTTACGGGCTGTATTGTGGATAATCAAACGTTTCCAATTGAAAACGGTGCAGGAGCATCTTCATTGCCCCTGCAGAAGGCGGTTGAGAATTGTCTTGAAGAAGAAGACGCACGACAGTATAATCATTTCCTTCTATCACACCAGCTGGAAATTTTGTCTAATTCATCTTGTACTCTCTCTCGACATCTTACAGTACATCACAGCATTAGCAGCAAAGAACCGCAGATTGCTGCTTACTCTATTCGCCAAATCATTAATGTACACAGTGATCAAGAGCTATGCTGTCACTCTTCCCTGGTGCACTCCTGGTGCCAACAGGCTGCATATCTTCAGGCGAACTCTATTGTTCTAGGCGTCTTTATGTGCTTCCTGTGTGCTCGGAACCAAAAAATAACGTCATAATGCGATCGACGGGCATACTAGAGTCACTGCACAACACACTTGTGCAAAACTTCATCGGAGTTTCACTGTGGTTTCCATTTCACGACAGATCGTTCCTTACTTTCTGAATAACCCTCATGCAATCCATCTACAAAATAAATGGCTCACAGAGCGCAAGTAAGACTGACGCTAAATACTACTCATCAATCTGAGATTCTTATCAGGTTATATTAGTAGAAGAGACAGGGAATATCTAGTACAGCAGCACATTTCAACACATGATCCATTTCAGCGAGGGCGTTGTTGAGGATCTCAACGACCTACAGCGGCAGTCGCTACAACGGAGGCACTGTATATCACCGAAGGGTTTCCTGTTAAAATTCCGACAACGTAGATCGACACAAGTCGTGATGTCGCTTCGGAGTATAGTTGTAAACGTATATTTGTTGTTTTTTTTAAGTCCACACAATTGGCGTGCGATGGGTTGCTTGTGCTTTTTAATGTAAAACGTATCTCGTTCTACATGAGTGAACTATTTCCTTCGTATCTGAATCTACTAAATACAACATGTGGTTGAAGAAAAATAGAATACTGTTCCAATTGATGTAGTCTACATCTACATCTACAGCTACCGCTATAGAGGTACTCCTCAAGCCACCGTGCGCCAAGTGGCGGAGGCACCCTGTCCCTCTGATAATCATTTCCTTTTATCACACCAGCTGGAAATTTTGTCTAATTCATCTTGTATCCTCCTAGAGGCACTCTCTCTCGACATCTTACAGTACATCACACCATTAGCAGCAAAGAACCGCAGATTGCTGCTTACTCTATTCGACAAATCATTAATGTACACAGTGATCAAGAGCTATGCTATCACACTTCCCTGGTGCACTCCTGACGATACCCTTGTCTCTGATGAACACATGCCGTCGAGGGCAATATACTGGATTCTATATCTTAAGAAGTCTTCGAGCCAGTCACATGTTTGTGGCATTACTCATTATCAACATAAAAGTTTTCTGGGTATGGTACTACTGGATTAGACCCAGAAGAAGGCCGCTGCAACAGTGGCCGAAACGTTGGTTTTTCCACAACAACAGTAGTTTCATACTTTATGATCGCGGTACCATACCCAGAAAACTTTTATGCCTACTGACTCTGGCCGCGGAAGCCTAAGCAATTATATTTATCCATATGTTCGTACCATCTTTACTAGCGTGCAGTAGGGAACCACGTCAAATGCTCTCCGGAAACCTAGAAATACGGACTGTTCCTGTTCCCCTTTATCCATAGTTCGCAATACATAGTGTTAGAATATAGAAACCTGAGTTTCGCATCAGTGATTCTTTCAACAATGAAAAGCCAAAGAAATTGGTACACCTACCTAATACCGTGTAGGGCCCCTCGAGCATGCAGAAGGGTCGCAACATGATGCGGCATGGACTCTACTAAGGCCTGAAGTAGCGCTAGAGGCAACTGATACAATCATTGCTGCAGGGCTGTCCATAAATCCGTAAGAGTACGAGGGGGTGAATATCACTTCTGAACAGCACGTGGCAAGGTATCCCAGATATGCTGAATAACGTTCATATCTGGGGAGTTTTATGACCAGTGGAAGTGTTCAAAGTCAGAAAGGTGTTCCTGGAACAACTCCGTAACAATTCTGGACGTTTGGCGTGTCGCATTGTCCTTTTGGTATTATCGGAATGCAGAATGGACATTAATGGATGCAGGTGATCATAAAGGGTGCTTACGTACGTGTCACCTGTCAGCATCGTATCTAGACGTATCACTCCAACTGCACACGACTCACATCATTACTGAGCCTCCACAGATTGAACAGTCTCCTGCTGACAAGCAGTGTCCATGGATTCATGAGGCTGTCTCTATACCCGTAAACTTATTGATGACCCAGCACTGAAATCTGCAAATTGCGGAAGGGTTACACTTCTGTCACGTTGAACGATTCTATTCTGTCGTCGTTGGTCCCGTTCTTGCAGGATCTTTTTCTGGTCGCAGCGATGTCGGAGATTTGATGTTTTACCAGATTCCTGATATCCATTTCACACGCATGAAATGGTCGTAAGAGAAAGTGCCTACATCATCGCTACCTGGAAGATGCTGCGCCCCACCAATAGTGCGCCGACTGTAACACCACGTTCAAACTCACTTACATATTCCTAACGTGCTATTGTAGCAGTAGTAACCGATATAAGAACTGCACCAGACACTTGTTGTCTTATACAGGCGCTGCCGACCGCAGCGCCAAATTCTGCGTGTTTACTTATCTCTTAATGTGAATGTGCATGTCCATACAAATTTCTTTGGCGCTTCAGTGTAAAACCATGATGATTCGTGTCCATATGGTGCTCGGTCTCACGAAAATGTATTATATTCGATCTGAGAATGTGTTTAACGATTCTGAAACAAACCAAACCTGCTCGTTTTTACAGTCGTTTGGTACTTTGCCCTGGACGAGAGATTCGCGATTAACGCAAGCTAGGCAAGGGACCAATGCCGTGGAGAATTCTTGGTGAAACTGAATTGGGATTCCGTCCTGACCTGTCGACTTATTTGCTTTCAACTAATTCAGTTGCTTCTCTCCGCCAGGGATGATTATTACTATGTCATCCATTCGGGAGTCTGTTCGATGGTCAACCGGCGGTATGTTTGTATTACATTCCGGCGTAAACGACTTCTTGAATGCGAAATTTAAAACTTCAGCTATCCTTAACCGCCACACTAGATTGGTTAACAAGTGACTGAATAGAAGCGCTGCACCGGTTAGAGATTTTACATAGGGACAGAAATTTTCTCTGACTGTCTGCCTGATCTTTTGCTAAAGTATGAATGTTGTAGTTGTATGTTTCACACGTAGATGTTTTCGCAGACGCACGAATCTCTACTGACCTTTGTTTGCGTCATTTCGCCGTTACTTCTAACTGGAGAGTCTGACAGCCTCTGCTTCTCCAGCATTTTCCGAATTCCTTTATTAAAACATGGTGAGTCTTCTCCATCCCTAATACACTTACTAGGCACATACTTCTGCAGACCACAATTTACAATCTCCCTAAACTTTGCCCATAATACCTCTTCTTCCATCTTATTTAAACTAAGTGATGTCAGTTCACTGTGTATGTGAGATGCTAACAGATGCTTATCTGCTCTTGCTATCATAAATACTCTTCTATCCTTCTGGAGTTTCGTAACCGTAGTCGCTAAAACGATATCATGATCACTAATCCCCGTTTCTATAAACACGTTGTCGATAACGTCCGACCTTTTTGTGGCTACAAGGTGTAAGATATTTCCATTCCATGTGGGCTGCCGAAGCAGCTGCTTAACATCTCGGCTGAGCCCCCCCCCCCCCGCGTAGCAGAAATACCAAGTGCACCTTGTTTTCTTTCTATGCCTGAACGCTACCTGTCTAAGAGGCTCCGCAACGCACCTAACGTTGGAGCTCCCAGTAATGCAAACCCCATAACCCATCTGACCCCGATGAAGCAGTGGTCAGTTGTCTACTCACACAGAATGAATGTGTGATGATAGACGTCCAGTCTCCACCTCGACCCTGCGTCACGAGCGACGCGAACGCGTTACCACCCGCCACTCACCCTGCTCAGAGGGCGGATCCTCCGCATCGGATGTAGTGTTAAATGCCACGGCAGCAGAGCCGGTGAGCGAAACAAGCGATGCCTAAGATATCCCATGTGACGCGCCAGATTCTCCGCCACTGCTACACCAGCTGCTCGTCAACTCCAGTCAGATCCTCCAGTGTCCTACCCATCCTAGTCAAAGTAAACTATAAAATCAGACAGAGTCCTAGACATGCAAGTTGCTACTCTCCCGATATGTCACCAATGGACGATGTCTTAATGAGTTATGTAACTGTCTGTTCAGGAGAAATGAAAATTGTGCCATAGACTGGGTGTTTCTGACTGACTTCAGAGGAAATGAGAAACTACTGCGCTACTGACTGAATGAATTTACACCTACAAAATTGGAGAGAAAAGATCTTAAATAGAAAAACAAGTTCGAAATTTAAGAAAAATACTACGCTGAAAACACAGGAAGAGAGAAACTCCTAACTTGTGCTCTATAAATGTGTAGCAGCCGAGATCTGTGGCTTGGATCTTGAGCTGCAAAATGTGTTGTGTTTTCAACTCAGCAACGAGTCACTTTCAAGTTTATTATGAGCTTCACAAATTATATACGTATTTACGCTAAGGACAGCACTGTGACATAATAAATCGTCTAGGTTCGGGAGAGATACGTCGTTCTCAGCTGCCTAAAAACGACGCATGTAGTATACCATTCGTTATAGAACGTGCTGTCCTCAGCATAAACATTTAATCCATCTGAAAATTATCCCTAAATGAATCCAAGCTAACGAGTAAATAAAAATTAAATACAATTTTCAACTGTAGACTTTGATTTAAATTAACATGGCACCTACATCTACGGAGCAGCTCCGGCGCTTTAAGGAATTGTCACTCCAGAACCCACTCATGAGCAGGACAATATAAATACAACCCGCCAAATAAACTGAGATCATAGATAATACACAAAAAGAATAAGCAAAGAAAAGAGGCAAAATTAAAAAGAATGTGAGGGAACAAAAAGCCATGAGCCAACAACGGACCATCAGAACTAGCAGGTTTCAAATATAGAGGAAGCAACAGAACAAAAAGGTATCAAAATATATATATATATATATATATATATATATATATATATATATATATATATATATATATATATATATATATATACGAGACATCTGATACAGTTTGCGAAGATTGTTGATGAGTCAACACAAAACGTACATGTAGTACGTAGGGAATACCTTCGTTAAATGGACATGCAACCCAATTAGAAAGCCGGCAGATGGACCTGTAACATATGTGTCTCTGCAAACGTACGTCAGGATTAACATTACTATAGTCCATATATCATTAAGCTCAAGGTATAAGCTTCCCAATTGCATGGTTATACCATTTTACGTGTGATAAACGCATAAATCTGCTATTTGAAATCAACAATGTGCTTCTGTGAAAAGCTCAGTTCTGCATTGATATCAGTCGTTTTCTGATCTTCGGTGATTTTAAAAAGAGTCAAACAATAGTAATTCCTGCCTATGTTTCACTTAGCTTTAACGACAACTTAAGCACGAAACTGCAATGATTATGGTCATCTTGATGACACACTTAGACACCTAACTCATTACGCTGTTGAGAGTACAGGGACGGTAACGTGGTGGTTCTTTCTGTCCCATCAACAGCCTCTGGAATGTGCCAAAAATTTCTGGCTGAAATAAAAGGCTAATCAGCAACAACCAACTGACATTATTTTGTGGATAAAGGCCTCACCTACACCTGTCCGCCTACTATGGCGTTCAGCTTTCACCATAAATGTCGTTCCTGCATGTCTAATAATATACCCACCAACATTCCTTTAAGTCGTTGTCTCTGATTTTTCCTCAATACAAACATAAATCCGTTCATATGGGCTTCGAACATGTTGTACAGGGTGGTCTATTGATAGTGACCGGGCCAAATATAACACAAAATAATCGTTAAACGAAAAAACTACAAAGAACGGAACTTGTCTAGCTTGAAGGGGGGGGACTAGATGGTGCTATGTTTGGCCCGATAGATGGCGCTGCCTTAGGTCAAACGGATATCAACTGTGTGTGTGTGTTTTTTTTTTTTTTTTTAATAGGAACCCCCATTGCTCCTTACATATTCGTGTATTACGTAAAGAAATAGGAATGTTTTAGTTGAGCCATCTTCTTCGCTTTGTGATAGTCACAAATGTATAAGTACTTGGTATCACGTAACATTCCGCCAGTGCGGACGGTACTAGCTTCGTGATACATTCCTGTGTTAAAATGGACCGTTTACCAATTGCAGAAAACGTCGATATCGTGTTGATGTATGGCTATTGTGATAAAATTTCCCAAAGAGCGTGTGCTATGTATGCTGCTCGGTATCCTGGACGACATCATCCAAGGGTCTGGACCGTTCGCCGGATAGTTACGTTATTTAAGAAAACAGGAAGTGTACTGCCACATGTGGAACGTCAACCACGACCTGCAACAAATGATGATGACCAAGTATGTGTTTTAGCTGCTGTCGCTGCTAATCGGCACATCAGTAGCAGACAAATTGGGCGATAATCAGGAACCTCAAAAACGTCGGTGTTGCGAATGCTACATCAACATCGATTGCACCCGTACCATATTTTTTGCGTGGCGACGACTTTGAACGTCGTGTACAGTTTTGTCACTGGACACAAGAGAAATTACAGGACGATAACAGATATTTTGCATGCGTTCTATCTAGGGACGAAGCATCATTCACCAACAGCGGTAGCGTAAACCGGCATAATATGCACTACTGGGCAACGGAAAATCCACGAAGGCTGCGACACGTGGAACATTAGCGATCTTGGCGGGTTAATGTATGGTGCGGCATTATGGGTGGAGGGATAATTGGCTCCCAATTTGTCGATGGCAATCTAAATGGTGTAATGTATGCTGATTTCCTACGTAATGTTCTAAGGATGTTACTACAAGATGTTTCATTGCATGATAGAATGGCGATGAACTTCCAACATGATGGATGTCCGGCACATAGCACGCGTGCGGTTGAAGCGGTATTGAACAGCATATTTCATGACAGGTGGATTGATCGTCGAAGCACCATACCATATCCCGCACGTTCACCGGATCTGACGTCACCGGATTTATTTCTGTGGGAAAAGTTGATGGATATTTGCTATCGTGATCCACCGACAACGCCTGACAACATGCGTCAGCGCGTTGTCAATGCAAGTGCGAACATTACGGAAGGCGAACTACTCGCTGTTGAGAGGAATGTCGTTACATGTATTGCCAAATGCATTGAGGTGGACGGACATCACTTTGTGCATTTATTGAATTAATGTGATATTTACAGGTAATCACGCTGCAACAGCATGCGTTCTCAGAAATGATAAGTTCACAAAGGTACACGTATCACAGTAGATCAACCGAAATAAAATGTTCAAACGTATCTATGTTCTGTATTTAAATTTAAAAAACCTACCCGTTATCAACTGTTCGTCTAAAATTGTGAGCCATATGTTTGTGAGTATTACAGCGCCAGTTATCTGACTAAAACATTCATATTTCTTTACGTACAACACGAATGTGTAATAAAAAATTATAGCTTTTATATTTAAAAAACGCAGTTCATATCCTTTTGACCTATGGCAGCGACATCTAGCGGGCCAACCATAGCGCCATCTGGTTTCCCCCTTCAAGCTAGACAAGTTCCGTTCTTTGTAGTTTTTTCGTTTGACGCTTATTTTGTGAGATTTTTGGTCCAGTCACGATCAGTGGACCACCCTGTATAATTTCGTGAACGAAGTCTCTAAAAACACAACCATCGTTTCTTACCTTGCTCCTAATATTTAGCGTACATCCCACCTCTTTTTAGGGAAATATTGATGCTAACATATAATTTTCAGGGGACTCACAAAACTCTGTAAACCAGGTACAGAGTTCCATCAAAAGTGTCATCGTTACTTCAGTACAGCTAGAAACAGTTCATCAACCTCGAAGTGAAACAAAATGGACGATCAAGAAGTTTTCATTTGAGGGTGTTGCTGCAGGATATATGCAAGAAAGCGCCACTCTGATGCGGGTATATAAGCAACGACATATAGGCAATGGATTAGTGTGACATTCACGTCTTTTCGAAGGACGTGAGGTCAACTCGAAAAATATGAACTATGGTGAAGTTATTATCAAAAGTGTCGAGGCAGAACCAATGTGCTGTTATTCTTTACTTGGCTGCCGAAGAGCAAATACCGGTAGACATACATCGGAAAATGAAGAATCTAATTTACGGCGTGTACTTACAGCGACAAATCTGGGAAAACTACGACAAGCGATGCTCATGCTTCTTGATAACGCACATCACCATATCGCAAATGCCGTAACGCCAAATTACTCCAAACTCGAGCAACCGCACCACAGTCCTTATACCTCCCCGTGCGATTATCGCACCCTCGATACCTTAAAAAAAGGCTTGAAGGCTCGACAATTCGTGCCGAACGAGGATGTGCAGAAGGCCATTACGGACTTCTTCACGCAACTGGAGTAGACTCGTCGTGGTCCTGCAGTGGGTTCCTCTAGAGCGTTGATGTGTTGCGGGAGATGGTCCGGTACCACCTTCACCTTGGTGAATAATTTACTTCTTGTCTAGCTTGAGTGAAGTGTTTCATATTTGGAAGTTGGCAGATTATATGTGACTAATCTCTCACTCGATGTTTTGCAAAAGCTTCTGCTTTTCAAATGGCTCTGAGCGCTATGGGACTAAACTTCGACGGTCATCAGTCTCCTAGAGCTTAGAACTACTTAAATCTAACTAATCTATGGACAGCACACACATCCATGCCCCAGGCAGGATTCGAACCTGCGACCGTAGCGGTCGCTCGGTTCCAGCTTTCCTTTAATTTTTTTTAAGAAAACGAAAAAATGCAACTGATTTATTTGTGACTGTTACTTAAGCTGATGGTTGAGAGCAAATTTTGTGCGACCATTTTCTTGCTTTTTCTTTATCATTAAAAGTTCAGCGTGTGTTAATAATTTTCCTTCGAGAGACGCCAGGAGTCGTTGCGTGCTGGGGCAAGGACAGATTACGCCGTCGGACAGGTGTTGTTTGTAACACGCCATGTGCTGGGTGAAGGAAAACATGTTGAAAACTATAAGCAATTTTGATATTAAAAATAGGACGTGGTTAGCTTTTTCAATACCTGTTATTTCTATTTCGATGTCTGAGTACCTCTGAAGGCTAATGTTAGTTCGTAGCACTAATATTAGAAGAGGAGTTTGCTTTGAGTATCTAGCATTTTGACTAACAAGCCCTCACATGGTGCATATTAATCTACTATGTGAAACTGCTCTTATTGGTTTATTGTGTCGCTAAGGCTACAAATGTTTAAAGTGCGCTACTGTTATATATGTTATCCAACGATAAGTGTCATTTATAGCTCATTCAAAGTGCAGCTTGTATATAAGCCAATTGTAACTGATGCAGTTTCTCTTAATGTGACCATAGAGGTTGTTAATGAACTATTGTCGCAATAATGAATAAAGTTTGGTAGTAAACTTTAAAGGTGCTTCATTTCCATTATTAGTAAATTCCTATGACTGACCTTGAAACCCACCCATTCCACTCCCCATTTCGTATCGAATCTGCTTCTCAACAGTTATAATATCTGAACTAATAGCTTTTTGGCTGCCCAGTTGGAATGAGCACAGAAGGATTTAAATGTCTCTCCAGTTTTAATCTCCTGTAAATTTACGATTGTTTCTGTCGATTATTGATTTATTTCAATCTTCAATGCCGCGTTTCTCCATGGATTAATACTTTGATTGTTTGATACTGTTAATGTATTTTACTGCCGCCTGACCTTAGTCGCAGTTATTGTTTTATGTAATTTCAAGTCGTTAAAAATTTTAGGTCATCAATTTTTCACTTGGAAAGTTAAAAGGCTGTTCATGTAATTTCAAGCTGCTAAAATTTGAGTCTATTCTCCGTTTTCCTGGAGAGTAAACAAAAAAGTACATTTCTAACTTTCGTAAATCCGAAATGTTCATTATCAATCCTTTTAAATTCTAAGAGCAAAGTTAAGAGGTTGGTCACTTTATTGTGAATGAAGCTTCAATTTAACCGAGGTACAGTCCTTCCACTCAACAGCATTTACTCGTGCTAATTAGGGTGCAGTTGCCAGGCTCACCAATGATGATAGGATTAATTATAAGCGTACTAACTCACATGATTTACAAACATCAATAAGTGAGATTTACGAATCACAGATGCCTCAAGACGAGCTGCAAGCCAGTTTGAGAGCGTTGCCCTTAGAGCTTGTGATTACTCACCTAAGAATACATCAGCGAATCTTAATTATCACTATCACAATGCGTAATCGACCACCTAATATCTTAACGATATGAATCTGATGCTTCAGTGTTTCGCATATTCGCGAAAGAATGCACTGCCTATTGACGTGGGAAACCGATGTCAGTCTTCGACGGCAGGCGCCCATCCCGAAACGTGACCGTGACCTAACGTTGTAACAAAGAGACGACTTGCAATTAGGGCATTACGAACCAAATCAAGATATGACAACTTTACAGTACTGAGGCAGAAGGTAACTGAGGCAAGGAAGATAACGCAACAAACAAAGGAGGCAGGTTGGGTCAAATTTTACTTGCAAATAGAACTGAATATATCCTCTCAGGCGTTTCTGGGAAAAGTTGAAGGCTGGATGATAAAGCTGGGTTCGAGAGATTGGAGACCACAGAGTCATTCACGGATTTACGAGTAATTACGTCAGACCAAGTTCCAAGCATAATCAGTTCCCAACTATAAAGTTAATTTCGGGCGATGTTCACATAAATTGTGTAATGGCTAAGGCTATTTCGAGTGACTAGTCACAATCAGTGACCATACCTGTTTCTTGGAGTGCATTCTGAAAATGCCCGTATTCTGTGCTTTCGTGCAGCCTTCGTCCAAGAAATATTTAAGGGCTATTGATCAGGACTATCCGGTCGAAATATGATAGCTCTTAAACAATTTCTCTTTAAATTGATTGAAATTAACTACATAGTTAAGAGTAATGTGCTCTTTCATACACTCTATCACTAACATGGCAAGTTTGAACAAACACCTTCAAGGAGCACTTTGTTCACAACTCTATTTTACAACCAGATAAATCCATTAGTATTAATGAGCTACTTCGTTGTCCGAAAACGCAAGATGCAGCCACTAGAATGGATAAGAGTACGTTGTGTATGCTCTTCAGTCTTCATTGCCGAGTGAAAGATATGGGCTACTTCCAGGAGCCCATAGCTGTACATTACCACATGTTCACCTGCCCGCAATTGCTAACGCGGGCGCCTCAGTCTGATGCTACCGTAGCTCTTCGCATGTGAGCACCCCATAGTGGCTTGCATTTCATGTACTCTGTTGTACAGATTATGTGACTAAAGTTTATCGCTTGATTTTTGGTTTAATACGTGACAAGCTAATTTGACAGTTTTATCTTTGATGAAGGCACTCATAGTACTGTTGAAACATAGACCAAAAGACCCTGTTTTTGCAACCGAGGGCTGCTGTTGCTATTAATTTCAATGTGCCATATTGTCCATCGACAATGCTAATAGCTGAGACACTGCATTTTTATCAGTCATTGTATTTGATTATTTCTTCGATGATATCTGTAGCAGTACATTTAACTACATTTTCCTTAGTTCAGCTAGCATCATCTGTTACTATTTTCTGTTTACTTGTGCCCACAATCGTGCAATATTTTAGAAAGGACATTTTTCCATGGAGCTCTTATTAAATTTATTTACTCATCACGATCGCAATTTCGGTTTATTATTCCATTTGGTGGTTGCTCACAACGAATTGCATCAATGCGTCGTTCCTTTTAAGACGACACTACGTCCTGGTCATTCTTGTTTAAATATTCCACCCGCACGATAACAAAAGAGTCTTCGTCATTTTACATAGCAGCCTTACACCTTTTGCAATCAATTCGTCGAATCCATGTCATTTGCGGACATCTTATTATGCAAATGGAATAATTAAGAACGTGTAACTCGAGGACACTGCCCTACTGAAAAGAACGACCCATCGTCGCACTTCATAGTAAGCTATCACTTGAAAGTAACATAATAAGCCAAAATTGCCAGCCTGATGAACAGATAAATTTGGTAATATCCCCTAAGGAAATTTAATACTAAGGTATTGCAGAACTGGAGATGGTTAGTGTGTGGTGTGTAATGTATGGTACTATAATCATGGGGTCGTATTTCATCAATGGTAGCCTAAACAGCGGAGGAAATGCCAAATATCTCACACGAATTCTCTGAGCGAGGTGCCATCAAGTTCAAAACTGTTCAAATGTGTATGAAATCTTATGGGACATAACTTCTAAGATCATCACACTACGTAACCTAAATTATCCTAAGGACAATCACACACACCCATGCCCGAGGGTGGACTCGAACCTCCGCTGGGACCAGCCGTACAGTCCGTGACTGCAGTCCCCCTAGACCGTTCGCCTAATCCCGCGCGGCCGGTGCCATCAAGTACTGAACGCTTAACTGATAGAAATTCGATGAATGTCCTGCACAAAATTCCTTTTGTACATGTCATATTCTGAACAGAACAAATCCCGCTAGGTGGATTAGTCGTAGGGAAACAGTGGATTAGTCTGGTCAGTTTCCTAACTACTGTGGACCTTTTCTTTACTGACAAATAAAAGACGTGGTCTGTAACGATATCTTGCCAGCTTTAGAGAATGCACAGGAACGCATCATGCTAGCTTGTAATTCATTTCAGCAGCCAAAACTGGAAGCAGCAAGGACCAGTATATCACTCTCCAGGGTCACCAATTTTAGCACTTTTGAATGTTTTGCACCTGTTTGTGCCAACAATTGATGGCACTACTACAAAGTAGTCCTCAGTTTCTGTTTTTTATCAAGTTGAGTGAAAACATGTGCCTACTTACTAAGTATTGGCGTTAACCACTGTGCCATCCAGAGGCACTGCTTATCACAATTGTCCAGACTGTCTCAGAGCCCCCCAGCCCACACCCGTCCCACCTGAACGATCCACAATCCCTCCGTTGGCCACCTATTTGCTGTCTCCATCCATGTCCTCCATGCTCGCTACTTTGAGGTTACTGCAGGAGGTCGAAAGGAACTGAGCTTCCGCACAGAAGTTTGTGGGTCTAATGCCCATTGACATGAATCAATTGTATGAATGTGAGGTGTCTGTTCTTTCAGATGCAGCGTTCCTGTCATTTGTAGACTAAGAACTCTAGCTATTACAAGTCGTATGTTTTTAATTTGGATAATGTGTGCAAGGCTCAAGCAAACCATTAATGTCTATTCATTCCAGGGCCGCGAGTAACGTGTTCAAGTCTGCATGCCTGTATGCAAAACGGTTAGACTGCAGCCCCAGGCGTCGTGCACTTCGCAGCCCAGGTATGGCCAAGCAAAAAACTTCTGATTTTAAGATGTGTGAGATGTTTGTGTGAAGACTGTTCGACGCAGAGAAAAAACAGCCATCACACTGATTGTGTACATGTAACGCTACCGAATATAAAAATATCTCCAGTTATATCTGTCAACTCCTGCATACTTATATTCCAGATTTGGCTGTACACATTTCATTTTCACTGTAGGGCACAGTTTTGCGTTATACGAAAGCAACCCAAATTCCTGCAGCGGACAGTAATTAATGGCAGAGCAGGCCACAGGGGCTGTAAGTGGGCACCGCCGCCGTCGCCGGTATTAATCACGACTGCGAGCACAGTGCGCCACTTTGTGCCCTCTGTTGGGAATTAAACACCGCCCTCCAGACCCTCCCCCTCTCCCCTCCCCACCCCGTCACCGCCACGGAAGGGCGAGGGCTGCCTACTCCTCCCGCGGCCGAGACGCCGGGCAGCGGCGAGCGGCGGATGTCAGACGCAGGCCTTTTGCACTCAGGGCGGGAGCGTCTCCGGGAAGAAAACAAAAGGAGCGGCCGCTCAGCTGCAGAAGCCTCAGCTGTCACGCCACGGCTGTGGGACGCTAATGCTGCCCCGCGTAACGAGAAGAGAACGAAAAGACGGACGAAGCCAGCCGTCAAATCGCGGTCCGCATTTTTAAGTGATTGGGCGTTGTCCTCTAAAAACGAAACACATCAAAGGGATTACTACGCCATGAGCCATCAGTGATTATTTTACTCCATTGCCCGTAACGTTTTAGCTTCAACCTTGATTGCATATTGTTCCATAACTACGGGCATTCCCAAAGAGACGTAATGCAGATCATGAAAAGCTCGTTTACAGAAAAGTATGGAATAAATTAATGGCATAAACAAACCTAGGGCTTGGAGAAAATAGCGTCCAACGGCGAATAGAGTCATATCGGGATGTTCAAAAATTCAGTAGCCAAACCTACAAGGATGATGACAGAGACAGTGACAAATATGTTTCGTATAGCAGCCATCGGTCGGATACCTATATTGCTGGACTACAGAGTATGCAGGAGGTTATAGTATGTGATTGAGAATAAAATTGTATGAAATGTTTTTCATTGCTATAATGCTGTCGTCACTATTACATTTCAATAAATGTTGAAAATGAGCACCATTAACCTGAACGCGGTTGTAGGGAATCTCATGTTCACTGAAAATGTGTGGTTTTTCCTGCGTATGTTTGGTTGCTGCAAAGTTTGTGCAATCAATTCCGCCTCCCAGTCAACTGGTGTGGAATACATCCGCCTTCCTTGTAGCCACAGATTGAGGCCCCACGAATTTGCAGGCCAATGCACATGTCCTCCCTGGCCCATCCACGATAGCCAAACGTGATGGTTGTTACTACTGAGACAGGTTCTGCAAAGTGTACTAGGGACCCATCATGTTGACATCGCATCCTCCATCTGCTATCTGGGGATATGTTATGTTATGCTGTGTTATGGTAACCGGGGACCTAGAAACGACGGAGAGGCTCCTTCCCCGCCGCAGCCGCAGTGGTCCGCAACCCCACGACGACTACCGCAGTCCAGTTCACCCCTCCGCCGCCCCACACCGAGCCCAGTGTTAATGTGCGGTTCGGTCCCCGGTGGACCCTCCAGGGAACGTTTCACACCAGACGAGTGTAACCCCTATGTATGCGTGGTAGAGTAATGGTGGTGTAAGCGTACGTGGAGAACTTGCTTCCGCACCAATCGCCGACATAGGGTAGCTGAGGCGGAATAAGGGGAACCAGCCCGCATTCGCCGAGGCACATGGAAAACCGCCTAAAAACCATCCATAGACTGACCAGCTCACCGGAATTCGACACAGATCCGCCGGCCGGATTCGTGCCGGGGACCAGGCGCTCCTTGCAGTCCGTAAAGCAGTGCGTTAGAGCGCACGACCAACCGGGCGGGCGCTATCTAGTGATAAGTCCAGCAAAAACGTCAGCAGGTGCACTTCAAATCACACGCAGTACACTGGTCACCTGAATCGAGCAGGCAACACGGAAGGCACAAGTAAGTAGCCGACCACGATACTGGCCCACACGTTTATTGTAAAACGTCTCTGATGACCTCGCACAACTGTAACGTTGGTTTTCACCCCACCATAAATACAATTTTTGACTATTGTAAATGCCTTCCTGAGTAAACTGAGCCTCAGCTGTAAACATAACAATATCAAAAAAACGAATGTGTTCATTAAACTGTTGCAGGAAGCAGCGTATGTAGGTACTGAAGACGAGATGAATAATCTCCTGGTCCCGTGGCGTGTACTCTCAAAGCACGATAAAGATGAAGCAGCTGTTCATGCAGCACATCCCATGCTGAGCTATGGTGAATCCTGAGCAAAGCAGCAATTGCTCGTGTACTTGCCTCTGGATTGTTCCGAAAGTACTCGTAAGCGAAGTGCATGGTTCGATTGGAATTTTTTCTCAAAACATGACTGAGAATACAGTTAGATCTTCTCCTGAGTTGCATCCTTATTCTGACCTCTGTCTCGCACGATGTGTCTTCTCTGAAAATTGTCCACAAGGAGTAAAATTCTCTAATCCTTTCGTAGAGCAGGCCACCAAATATGAGTCCCGCGCAGGATTTTAACGTATTCAGTATCACAGTTGTTACGGGATGACGGACCTACAGGGCGCTCAAAAATACAGTGCCCAACAGGGATGACACGGGAGGAAAAAAGCAAATACATTTCGTAAAGCAACCATGTTCGGAATCCCATATTGCGTGAGCGCTTAGAATGCGCTAGTAATACATGAGTGGAGCAGATAAAAATCGTTACATCTAACTTTGTTACACCAAATGTTACTTCGAGACACGTAGTAGGTGCGGTGTTATGCTCTTGGACACTGAATCAGAAAACAGTGCATGATGGTTGCAAGCCGGCCGCGGTGGTCTAGCGGTTCTGGCGCTGCAGTCCGGAACCGCGGGACTGCTACGGTCGCAGGTTCGAATCCTGCCTCGGGCATGGGTGTGTGTGATGTCCTTAGGTTAGTTAGGTTTAAGTAGTTCTAAGTTCTAGGGGACTTATGACCTAAGATGTTGAGTCCCATAGTGCTCAGAGCCATTTGAACCATTTTTGATGGTTGCAATGTCTACATAGACCCCTACACATGTGCAGACATCATATTAAGAGAAAGACTCAATCAAACAGTATGCGAAGAAACTCAAAAGATACTTGGAGATCATACGTTATACACCTGACCGAAGTAAAAAGTATGACTTGGTGTCTCTTATATCACTTCAAGGGCGGGCAGTACAGCAGTGGAAGAAAAATGTTCAAATGTGTGTGAAATCGAAGGTCATCAGTCCCTAAATTTACACACTACTTAATCTAAATTAACGTAAGGTCAAACACACACATCCATGCCCGAGGGAGGAGTCGAACCTCCGCCGGGACCAGCCGCACAGTCCATGACTGCAGCGCCCCTGACCGCTCAGCTAATCCCGCGCAGCGAAGTGGAACAAACAAGGATCTCAATTCCAGTATAACTAAGGGAAGTTCTCCAAATTCTCAACCGTCACCGTCAGATTATTTCCCTGGGAGTATAAAGTATCGCCCTAATGACGTATCTATAAAATGACGGAGCCAAGTAAATAGGAACTGACACATTGCAAATTGTATCGCGATAGGTAATGTGGGTATGGATAGAGGTAAATGTTAGGTATGCGAAGACCGATGCGACACTAGAGTTTAAGCCCAATAATTAAGTAACATACTTGTGCACCAAAGGGAGCCAACTACTTTGCGTGAAAAAGAATTTTTTAACTGGAATCATATTATAAAGTATTGATGGAGTGAACAATATTACTCAAAACATATATGGTTACACGATTGCTGAAAATGTGCTAGAAACTGTCATAACCACTAGGTATCTGGATGTAAGCGTTCAGGTCAATTTAAAGTGTAACGAGGGCTTGAAACCAATGGTAGAACGGCAGCTGTTACACTGATTTATTGGAAGACTCTTCAGGAAATTCAGTCAGCTCACGAAGGTGGTAGCCTGCACGGCATTCTCCTTTTACCGCCTGTCAATCAGGGATCAGCACCAGATGGGACTGACAGAAGTAATACATAATGTATAAAGAACAATAGCACGTTCCGACAAAGGTCCGTATACGAAGGCAAAAGCGCCACTTAGACGCTCATCCTTCTGCAGTTTGAAACGCTACAAGAGATACGTTCTTGTAAGATTGTGGCGTGGTTTGCTCATACAGTTCCGACATCATACGTTCCTAGAGGTGGGAAGGAAAATACTGGTTTGTCCTACATACAGGGTTTCCATGACTGAAGTTCCAGCTTGAAAATGCTGAGAAAAGAGAAACCACTGCTCAGAATGACGTCAGATTTGAAGAGCGTATTGTTCACGCAGTGAGAAGGACACGGAAATGATTTCGATGACCAACAGACGGCTCTGTAAGCGTCGGATTATGCACACCAAGAGATGTGCAGCACACGGCTGTTCCTCATTTTACGTCCGAGGCACCCAACATGGCTGTTTCTACGAAGGATCAGGCATTGCTGTTAAAGCACTTTTGCAAGAAACGGTGACTGCACCCCGGTGACCCTGCAAAAGGTCAGGCCACTCAAGTGTATGAAACAAAGGCAAGTGTTTGATGTCTGCTAAGGGTCTGGAGAAAATTATTACAAAATGCTTCATGACAGGCTCTTTCGAGGTGCAGTGTGGCAGAGAGGAAAGCAGTTGTTCAACGTCTGTCGAAGACGTGGCCACAATGCTACTGGAGGGGTCGCCCGGTGTTGTGCAAATATGTAACGCACGCGGAATTGCCCTAACTTTGGATACGCCTGCGAGCGCGGTGCACAAAATCACCTATATCCAAGAGTTGACTCCTGCTGACGTAGAAAGACGAATGTTCGCTCTGAAATTTTTTGCTCGCATAGATATGGACAATGAATGGCCATGGAGCATTCTGTGGACAGATGAAGCCCGATTCCATCGCAAGGACATGTCAGTACACAGCATTTCCTATAAAGCGGTACCACTTCATCCTGCGAAGGCGACACTCTGGTGTGGGTTGACAGCATTATATACGATACGGCCGTATTATTTTCCTGAGTCCTGTTGCCTGCACTATGACTGGTGAACGCTAATGAGTCTATTGTCCATCAACTTCGCTCCATTACTTTAAGAGTGTTGACGTGAGGGTAGGATCATTTTTATGTAACATGGTGCTCCTCTCCACATTGCACAATCAGTGAAGCGGCTGCTGCAGCGGCATTTCGGAAACGCTAGAACTTTCACCCACCTTTTTTTACATCATCCGATCTTAATCCGTGTTACGTCCGGCTGCTGAATTATCTGAAAGATGTTGTGTTCAGAGCTCCAATTATGAACGCCGATGAACTGAAGGCACGCATTGCTCAACACATTCTGAACGTGGCCCAAGAGACACTCCGATATTTTGTGGTACATGATGTTTCTCGGTTTTTATTTGTGTCAGAAAAAGATGGACATCATACTGAACATACCTTACGCCAGTCTCACGAGAGTTAGAAACTGATATTATTTAGTTTTTTGTGATTTTTGGCCCCAGGACAATTAAAAACCGAATTCGTTTTGCTTTAAATGCGCTTTTCGGCCCAAGGACTAAAACAGATTTCATTTTGTTTCTTATTGGGATCGTGGGTCCAAGACAAATAAAACACCGAGTTCGCTCACCCGTTGTGGCACGACCCTGTGTTAGTGGATGGGCTTACCTAACTGACAATGCCACAACTGTTGGCTGCCGAACTTGTACAGTCATACACATTGAACTGCAAGGATTTCGAGCAGTGGTTCTCCTACCTGTGAACTTGTTGTAGCAGATCACCGGTAGGAAAGCCAAACAGAAACCTCCGTACTGCAACTCCCACATGGCTGCATACAACGTAACTATTCTAAGAATCGGTAAAAGGTCTTAATTTTGAACGAAAGGTGGAAATACGGGGAAGACTTCCGTATATTCTGAACCTTGAGATGTACACACTCATTGCCAAGCTCGTGCTAATCTTAACACAGTCATGCACAAACCCTTTCATTCACGTTAGCAAGTTTACGGTAACGTCATTCCCGATATCTAAACAGATGCTAAGCGCGGATTGTTCTTTAGCGAAAATGCTCGCGATGCTATTAAATTTATCGGTGTCAAATGCACTCAAGTTTTTAGTCACCGATCTGCTCAATATGCTATGTGGAATGACTGTATTTTCTGGTACACAAAAAAATTCTTAAAAATCCGTACTTTCTAAAAAAACACACAGGAATAAATATGCCTCTACTTTAAAACGCTTTTGAAACATGTAGCACAACCAAAACCGGCAAATTATAATCTCCTTCGAAGCTCATAATACACACGACAGTATCATTGAAAGGCAGAGCTCCGACTCCTTTAGACTGCTGTAAACATTCTACATCTCCAAGAGAAAAGACGGACTAAGAATACTCCGTTCTGATTGGTCAGTTTTGTTTAGAGCCAATAGAAAAACATTATTCTCCCGCTTAAGGGCGCGCTTTTAATGACTAACCAATCAACAAAAGACTCTTTCTACTGTACTTTTTACCGAAATAAATATTTAACATTGTGATACTTTGTTTATACTTTACTTTATTAGCTATTTTCATTTGCACTCGAATTAGCTTTCCTCTTGCCATAAACTTACTTAAATTATTATGATACAAAATTATCCGTCATCTGTATTCACGCTTTCTTAAAACTTTATCACACTAGTTCGTACAGCTTTCACCAGTAGAAAACTGATCTACACATTTACTTCAAACCACCCATCTTTCACACAACTAAAAGCATATACAAAACTATAATAACGTAAATAAACAAAAAAGGCCTTAGAGAAATAGACAGAACAATCCACAAAAACGTTCTCTCGACCTGATTCTTGAATGTCTCTGTGTAGTACTGGACTCTGGTGGTCAAAATTCCTAACTACATTATACCGTTCGCTATTGTCCGCTAGTAGATGAAAATTAGAACTACGTACTCGACTGAACCCACTTCAGACCATCTGTCACTCTGCCCGTATGAGTCAATCTCCCGATACACAGGCTCTAGAGCCATATAAGGCTCCACTCCTCAATAGGCTTGTATAGCGCAACTTGATACATGCTTCGACAACGTAGACAGTGTGAGTAACCCTAACGAATGGGATGAATCTGGATTCGCATTCCGAGTTCGCAAAAAACTTTTTACAATTCAGGAAGTTTCACTACAACACGTAATCCCTATCTAAGTAAACTTCCATTCCGTAACAAGTTTGGAAAATTGTTGGAGCACCCGTCTTTTTCTGAACATTAACCTGTACTAGGAAACATCTATACCTTCCCATCTCACGTAGGAGTCTTGGTTTTCTTTCTCACTGTATATTAAGTGTTACTCTCGTACCTTTCTTGGATGCAGCGTAGGGAGATTGACTTGTATGATTCAACGAGTAAGTCAGGATAATTAAATTAAAAGGTAGGGAAATATTGCTACTTCATAACTGAACAAAAATAAATTACTGCAGTAGCAAAAATGCACTTCATTTGCACAACGCTACAGCCTCTAACATTTCTTTGACGTCAACTAGCGCTAGCGGTACTGCAGCTTATTCACATTCACGTTACAACCAATCTGAGATGGTAGTGCACGTAAATGACCATTAAGATCTAGAAGTAACTGATAATGGTATTCGATGCTTCTCGTGTTGAAGTAAGTACTTCGAATTTCATCAATAGTGACAGAACACCAAGAAATATTTAAATCACTGTTGCAATAATAGGAATTGCGGTCCAGCTTACTGAGATCAATATTTCATCCTATAATGACTTTCTCAAATATGGTTACGGCGTCAATGATAGTTTCATACGAATTACTGGTGCTCCTGCAGCGTAAACAGGCAAAAAAAATTATTTTGTTCAAAAAATTCTTTACATGATTTTGTATCAAATACTGCGCTTTAGGCCATAGAAAGAAGAAATAAAAGTTCTGAAGTTACACAAATATTCGTTTGAATAGTTAAAAGTGTCATTTTGTAGCTTCCGTTAACAGAAATGATATTTTCGTTTCCTTCCCTCTTACGAAATTTGACTGAAAAGTGTAAGACTACTGTAGTTCAAATCGTTCAAAAGGCTCTGAGCACTATGGGACTCAACTGCTGTGGTCATTAGTCCTCTAGAACTTAGAACTACTTAAACCTAACTAACCTAAGGACATCACCGACATCCATGCCCTTGGCAGGATTCGAACCTGGGACCGTAGCAGTCGCACGGTGTCGGACTGAGCGCCTAGAACAACGAGACCACCGCGGCCGGCACTACTGTAGTACAAAGTATTACTCGAAATGAAATTTACGATATCGTACTGTTGACTTTTTTTCGGAGAAAGTTGTTTTTGCGAACGGTATCAACACAATCTCTTAATATGATGTATAGAGCTACTTTGATTAAAGAAACAAGAATAGTAATAAGCAGGGGACCACATCACACTGCAAGTTTCATCAGGTTTTGTTTTGCTTCTATCCAAACACTAGTATGTCTGTTATTGGGAAACTACACATTGGGCACACATTCAGTACACTCAACTTGATTCTGCTTGTCTTGTTAGGAAACTATATTGACAGTTTGCCTTGCACTAGTAGAGAACAGGTCAAGGGACCTCTTTGTTCTTCCGATAACAACACAGCTGAGTGTGCGTCATCGCAGCGTTACACTGGCAGCGGGCAGGCGCCGGGAACGCGAGACGCGCTCCTCCAAAGATATTCCGGTCCTGGAAACGAGTATGAATCACACTGTAAAGCCGGCCTCGTCATCAGTACTGCGCGCTACTTCAGACATTAAAATAGATTTATCGCTAAACGACAGGGAACACCAGGATAGAAGACCCGGGTTCCAGGTTTCCTTATATCAAAAGGATATTGGTCACTTGATTAAAAAGAATCTAAAACCTCATGGTCATTGCCCCAGAGTACAATAAATTTTTACTTTTCGAGAGCCGTGAAACAAACAATAGAAAAGATCTATATTCGCATCTACATTCCGCAAGACGCTGTACAATAGTTATCGATGCTGAAGGAATTACGTTGGGGAAGTATTATACGATTTTTGCTTTTTGGGTGAGAAAAAATTATTAATGATGGCCGAAAGAGAGGATATAAATTGTATCCTGGGTAGAGCACGGAAAGTATTTCCGAAAAAGAGGAATTGTTAACATCCATTCACATGCAAAAAGCTGTGTCCTGACTGACTGACTGTGTCATCGTCGCCCAGCCCAAAGAACAGAAACTTGAAATTCGGAAACGGTGTCGATTTCACCCTATAGGCATCCTTTAAGGATGAATTTTTCGAAATTCCACTCCTAACTGGATGAAATAAAAGCTGAACGGTTATTTGGAAATATGTTGCTATTAAGGCAGTTTTCAAGGCAGAACTAAAAAATTTGTTTGTTTTCTTGGTCGGAAACAAAGAAATACGAGGTTCAGAATTTTTGGAAATTCAGTCACTAAGGTGGTACAATAGTACGTGAAAGTATTGTCCAATAAAGCGTTTTTGAACAACTACCGAAGCATTGTTAAAACTACAAGTATGAAAATTGGTATTTAACTTCTCGGTTGGAAATAAAACAGTGCTTCTCAGCGTCTTCAACCCACAAGGAAGAGAAATAAAGGATGAATACTATTTCTAGAGCTAAATGTACGGAAGTTGATCATTCACTTCTTGGTTAGGAATAAAGAAATGTGTTAAGGTATGAAAATTTCTGTACAAATATCATGTAAGGAACTGAAACGAAAACCTACGAATCGATTGACCAGAACCGCTTTTTTGTCGAAAGTACATTCGGAAATGTCCATGCCTTTATCGTCTTAATTATTCGAAATATTTTAGAAGGTGCTGCAAGTTGTAGACAGCAAAGATTTCCAATAAAGAGTTTTAAAAAATATTGTGCACACCATACAGTTTACCTGAGGAAAGTAGCAGGCGCTGAGCTACTCTAATTAAAAATTAAGTGTTGAGAAGTCTTTTCTGATGCTATTTGTGTGGAGTATAGCCTCAAAGTAATGTGTAAAACTTGTGGATAGTGCTTGTACGTGTCTGGTAGGCATCTGAGAAATTCGTGAAACTTACTCTTATTCTTACTATGAAAATACGTAAATCTCAATGCAGGGCAACACAGCTGTGTTAAAATTAAAATTTGAAAGGAAATATGCGGAGCTCATGTTACATGATGCGAAATCCTAGCTAGCCAGTACATCAAACAATTAACCTGCTAGAAAGCAATCCCTTTCCAATGAAGTTTATCTATGCTATCTGACTGCAAATCAATATGATTCAGATTAAAATATTGGTCCTGAATGTTGTTAATGTTTATCTTGGTCTTGTGAAAAATCACTCTACTAGAACTGTTACTCTAATTACAGAGCAAATGAACATATAAATTAACGCATCTGATGGTTTTGTTAAAACTGTTCAAAAACTAACTTTTCCGAGATCTTTAACTGATTTGAAACGTCTGCAATGATACGATATTTTCACATACCCATTACGACAATCACTGTTCCTTACAGTGAACATAAATACTGACGATGATTAAATTTGTTGGCCTCGTGTGTTCTGCAATCTGTTACCATTAAGATAATGATGTAACTGTCAAAAATCAAATTTCATTTACCGTACTTGCAATGTGTAAAGCGGACGGTATCGTATCACTTTTCATCAAATTTCTTCTGCAGCACACAACTCGCGGCGTGCAAAGATAAAGACTGAAAAATGAGGAACTAAACCTAATGACTGACAAATGAGAACAAAGACTCCAAGTATAACTATGCTCCATTTAGAACAAAACACCCTCTCACCAAGTTCTCACAAGTAGACAAGTTAGTGAAAACCTTTCTTAATAATTTTCCTGTATACTGTTAATTTCCTTGACACTTATTTCAATTATGAGACAAATCCCTGTGCTTCATAGAAAACTTCTTGCAGTAAATTTTAACCATACACAATGTTCTTACAGTATGAAATGACGCAATTACGACACTTTAAAAAGCTAAAGGAACTTAGAAAATTTCCCTTATGACTTTCTTGCATTCATATCATCTCAGTTCCACCAACAGCAAAATGTTACTGCAAAATCATTTTCAAATAACGCTGCCTCCACCACAAGGCATTCCAGCTTCCATTCTTCTCAAAGCGAGTACATAGCCAGACTGTCTAACAGACGCTGACTCACTGCTACTCCCTACAAAATTAAGTAACCTCCTTGACCAAAATCTGTGATATCAAGAACAGACTTTGAAAGAATATGGTCATAGCGATACTACCGAGGTTGAATACATTTATCAGACAAACAGTTTCGTTCACATTTGTAGGCAGAACTTGTGAGAAATCGACAAGGCAAGCAAGACAGTTACCTTTCAAGCCTTGTTCGGAAACGAAACGTGAACGATAAGCAGTTCAGGCTAGAAGAGAATACAAGCTTTTGTTGTAATGCTACAGAATAATGCTGAAGAATAGAAGGGTAGTTAGAGGAACTAATGAGAAGGTACTGAATCGATCTGAATAAAAAAACCATGTGTGACACAACTTGACTAAAAGGAGGGATAGGTTGGTCAGTGACATGCCAAGGCATCAAGTTATGGATGGAAGTGTGGATGGGAGGGGGAGGGGAGTGAAGAGGGGGGGGGTAAGAATTGTAGAGGGGGACCAGGGATGAATACAGTAAGCAGGATCAAACGGATGTAGGGTGTAGTAGTTACTTGGAGATGAAGAGGCTTGCACAGGATAGAGTAGCGTGAAGAGCTGCATTAAACCGGTCTTCGGACTGAAGACCATAACAGCAGTAACAATAACAACAACAACACAACAACAACAACAGTGAGCGATGTAGAAATGAATATCTGTATGCCTCAGTTCGTATCGTAATCTCTCTTACATCGTTCTCAGGATCCCTAACCGAAATGTAAGATACTGGTCGCTCTGTCCTTTTCGAAATCAGGCATACGCTAGAAGTCATTAAAGAAGCCAACTGTTTCCTGGATTTGTGACTTCAAGTATGAAATGAATATCTCTGGACTCACTATGTGTTGCCAAAGCGAGCGTGTCACTGGGGAAGTGCTGCCTTCTTACTATCGGCACAGCATTCGTTGGTAACATCTATTTGCTACAGTGTCTTGAAATGTGAGACTAACATTCGTTTTCGGTGGCCCTTTCTTTTAATTTATGGTGTTTAGAAACGCGTCGTTTGACCATAGTTTGGTTTCAACAAGTATTTTGTTCATTCAGTCCTACCGTGCATGTGATGAGGAACCAGGCTGTGAATGTTTTGTTGGATGCTGTCAATATACACCCCGGTGCCAACTAAAGCCATCAACAAAAAATACGAGTGAAAATTACGTGGAGAGCGAAAAGGTGGTTAAGCTTTCAGACAAACGTTTAAGTGGTAGGGGAGAATGTTGCACCCTAAGGATAGTGTACCTAGGAAAATGTGACGTATTCTGGTCGTTTTTTCAATCTAGTGACTGATTTTAGAATTATGTGGAGACATGCGCATTAGAGACGGTCATAAGTGGTTTCCGTCATTTTTTATTGTACTGTTTTGTTTTTGTGGTTTGTGCAGCATTTGCAAATTTTTGAGTTCCACACATTTAAGAGGTGTATTACACATTAATGCTATTTGGAAGATATTGTTAATTCCTCAGTTACAGAATTTTGTGGTGAGCAGAATTAAAATTGGTATTATAACTTGTGGCAGGTTTTCAGCTGTACTTGACTGATGGTGCACCATCTTGTACCGTGAAACGTTGAACTATCTTCTACCATGTAACTCGTCATATTTCCAAATGAAATGAACACATTTAACTTCTTAACAATTTTTTCTGTCTCCAAAATGGAAATTTGCGTTAGTTTCCAGCAGGTCATCTTTCAAAATGTATTTAATGTGAATTAGGTTTAATTTAATTTCACTTACTTATTATTGGTGTGCAGTAGAGACATTCTATAAATACATATTGACAAGATTTTATCGCTTGGAATACTCTTAAATTTCAACGGAATGTTCGTTCCTAGATGTATGCCCGCATCTCGTGGTCGTGCGGTAGCGTTCTCGCTTCCCACGCCCGGGTTCCCGGGTTCGATTTCCGGCGGGGTCAGGGATTTTCTCTGCCTCGTGATGGCTGGGTGTTGTGTGATGTCCTTAGGTTAGTTAGGTTTAAGTAGTTCTAAGTTCTAGGATACTGATGACCATAGATGTTGAGTCCCATAGTGCTCAGGGCCTAGATGTATGTATGACTACGTTGTACCTTGGAACATTTGTGTTTCACGTTTGGAAAAAAAATTCATTTTCTAAATTCAGAAGAAGATTACAGCACAGAAAACGTTATGTGTTCATTTAAAAGTGGAAGATGGAAATATATTACATTTCTATTACATCTACACAGGAAACGTACGATACTCTCCCAGGCAGATATGCGTTTAGCATGTAGAGTGCAAATTAACTAACGGCGAAGAAACTGAAGTAAGCCATCTTCATTAAGATTCATCCACTGATACGACCACATTTGATTACAAAATATCTCTGGAAGAAAGGTCGGACAAGGGAAAAGCCGTACGATACGTAAACTGTACGATACGTGTCAGTACAGTTCAAAAAACACCTCACTTTGTCCGTTATGTATCTGTATTGCAAAGATGGAAAAACCTATTGGAGAAAGACGTAAGAGTTAATCAGAAACTACAGTGTTTAGTAAGTCTTTTTCTGAAGCCTTATGAATGTTATTTAGTACACGAAATGTATTCGCAGCTGCGAAGACGAGCAACAATCAGCTGCACAGGGGTATGAAAATTTGTGCTCGAACAGGACCCGAAACCAGACATCCCGCTTTACATGCGTTCCCACCTTAACCTCTTTTTTATCTCATTTTGTTCTCCATTGTTCATGGAATTTGTTCGGGGTGGACGTCCCATGATACCCCTTGAAGTTCATTATTGATTCACTCACTTAGTTTTTCTCATTTTTTATTTTTGTTTATTTATATTTGTACTACAGAGGGCAGCTAACCCTTTAACCGAACACGCTGAGCTACCGTGCCGCCATTTGGCTATTTGTGAACGACTCGCGGTGAGACATAGATTTCCATATGTCGCCGTTCCTGCATCACAACACGTTCTCGGACACACATTATGAAAATCCCATAGAGGAAACGACATTTTAATCAAAAGTCGTTGCCTGACATCTGTGGAAAAATACGATATTCCATCGTTCTTAACTACCAGGTATTGCAACATCGTACCGAAGTCATTTAGTGTCAGCCATAGAATATTGCGTGAATGGGCATTAGATACTGCACCATTTATTACGAGCTTCCAGGCCTGTGCACCACACAGTCCCAAGTGCGAAAGTAGTACTTGGCAATTGCTTTTGAGTAACTTCCAGATCATATCGGCTACAAAAGATATTGTCGTAAAATTTTTGCGAAGTTTACGAACAGGAACAAAAATAATAAAATCAAGGTTAGACATGAGGAGTGTAAGCATTCCACATTAAACGTTAAACACTCAAATATACCAGAATCAATTTATCTGCGTAAATGATGATGACTGATGCTGTCGTATTTTCTTTACTTTTTTACAGACTCGTTCTCAAACAGTTCGTGCCTCCAGGATACAAGGTCAATTAAGAACCCAACTGCGATGTTCTAAGAGGTTTGAGGGGGTATATGAAGAGGAAACGTCCGTAGAAGTTGCGTGCGAATGACAGGGTACTCCAAGACAGTGCACGGCAGCTTAGAGTTCACATTATTTTGACTAAATACAAGATGACAGATCGTCCCCACCTGCCGTGCTCCCAAGTCTTAGCTCCAAGCTGAAAATCAAGGGGCGAAGATTTGACAGAGTGGAGGAGATTCAAACGGAACAAGACTGACAGTAACTTTGGGATCGGTGTGTTCGGTGCCTAGCGGACTGCTTTGAAGGTGGTGGTGGTGCAAAGCTAGACTTGTTTAAAAAACAGTTATTTTAATTACTTCAACATACATGCTCCGCAATCCACCATACGGTGCGTAGCGCAGGGTACCTCATACCACAACTAGCATCTTCTCTCCCTGTTGCACTCCCAAACAGAACGAGGGAAAAATGACTGCCTATATGCCTCTGTATGAGCCCAAATCTCTCTTATCTTATCATTGTGGTCTTTCCGCGAAATATAAGTTGGCGGCAGTAAAATTGTACTGCAGTCAGCCTCAAATGCTGGTTATCTAAATTTCCTCAGTAGCGATTCACGAAAAGAAAGCCTCCTTTCCTCTACAGATTCCCACCCGAGTTCCTGAAGCATTTCCGTAACACTCGCGTGATGATCAAACCTACCAGTAACAAATCTAGCAGCCCGCCTCTGAATTGCTTCTACGTCCTCCCTCAATCCGACCTGATAGGGATCCCAAACGCTCGAGCAGTACTCAAGAACAGATCGTATTAGTGTTTTATAAGCGGTCTCCTTTACAGATGAACCACATCTTCCCAAAATTCTACCAATGAACCGAAGACGACTATCCACCTTCCCCACAACTGCCATTACCTGCTTGTCCCGCTTCATATCGCTCGATATTTAATCGACGTGACTGTGTCAAGCGCTATACTAATAATGGAGCATTCAAACATTACAGGATTCTTTTTCCTAGTCATCTGCATTAATTTACATTTATCTATATTTAGAGTTAGCTGCCATTCTTTACACCAATCACAAATCCTGTCCAAGTCATCTTGTATCCTCCTACAGTCACTCAACGACGATGCCTTCCCGTACACCACAACTTCATCAGCAAAAAGCCGCACATTGGTATCCACCCTATCCAAAAGATCATTTATGGAGACAGAAAACAACAGCGGACCTACCATACTTCCCTGGGGCACTCCAGACGATACCCTCACCTCCGATGAACACTCACCATCGAGGACAACGTACTGAGTTCTATTACTTAAGAAGTCTTCGAGCCTCTCACATACTTGGGAACCAATACCATATGCTCGTACCTTACTTAGGAGTCTTCAGTGGGGCACCGAGTCAAATGCTTTCCGGAAGTCAAGGAATACGGCATCCGTCTGACAACTTTCATCCATGGTTTGCTAGATATCGTGTGAAAAAAGGGCGAGTTCCGTTTCGCAGGAGCGATGCTTTCTAAAGCCGTGTTGATGCATGGTCAGCAACTTCTTTTTCTCAAGGAAATTTATTATATTCGAACTGAGAATATGTTCGAGAATCCTGCAACAAACCGCTGTTAAGGATATTGGTGTGTAATTTTGACGATCTGTCCTTCTACCCTTCTCATAAACATGCGTCACCTGCGCTTTTTTTCCAGTCGCTCGGGGCTTTACTTTGGGCAAGAGTTCCGCGATAAATGCAAGCTAAGTAAGGATCCAATGCAGTAGAGTACTCTCTGTAAAACCGAATTGGAATCCCATCAGGACCTGGCGATTTATATATTTTAAACCCATTCAGCCGCTTCACAACCCCAGGGATGTCTATCACTATCTCCTCCATACGCGAATCTGTACGAGACTCAAACGGCGATATGTTTGTACGATCCTCCTGCGTGAAAGATTTCTCAAATGCTAAATTTAAAATGTCAGCTTTCGTTTTGCTGTCTTCCGTTGCGAGGCCAGACTGATCAGTGAGTGACTGGATGGAAGCCTTCGACCCGCTTACCGATTTTACGTAAGACCAGAATTTCCTTAGGTTTTCAGCAAGATCTTTTGCTAAGCTATGACGGTGGTAGTGGTTGAATGCTTCGCGCATCGCTCTTTTTACAGCAGCACGAATCTCTACTAACTTTTCCTGTCCTCATTCTGCCGATCTTTCTTGTACCGCGAGTACAATTGCCTTTGCTTCCTGACCCTTCTCCGAATTGCGCTGTTAAACCACGGTGGGTCTTTTCTGCCCGTAACCCACTTTTTCGGCACATAATTGTCCTATGCGTGATTTACAATGTGTTTAAAATTTGCCCATAATTCTTCCACGTCCATCGTACCGGAAGTAAACGAAGTATATTCATTTACTAAGTGGGATGCTAACAACTGCTCATCTGTTCTTTCTAGTAAGAATACTCTCCTAGCCTTCTTGACCGACTTTTTAACTTTCGTAACCATAGTCATAATGACAACATCATGATCACTAATCCCTGTCTCAACACTGACACCGTCGATGAGGTCTGGTCTGTTCGTGGCTACCAGATCTAAAATATTTCCATTACGCGTTGGCTGTCGATTTAGCTGCTCAAGACAGTTTTCGGATAATGTGTTCAAAAGAAGTTTACACGACGGCTTGTCTGTACCACCTGTAATGAATCCATAGACATCCCAGTCTATACTAGGTAGGTTGAAGTCGCCTCCGACTAATATAGTATGATCCGGGTAACGATACAGAATGTATACGCCTTTTGAATGATCTATAACTGTCACGGTGGAACTTGGTGGCCGATAATAACACCCCACAATTAACTTTATTTCCCATAGCCCTGTTAAACGTGTCCAGATAACTTCACAATCACACTCTACTTCAACCTCAGTAGACACAATATTTTTGTCAACTGCAATGAAGACACCACCTCCTACGGTGTCTAATCTGTCTTTCCGATACACGTTCCAATCCTCACTAAATATTTCAGGACTTCCTATCTCAAGATTCAGCCAGGTCTCAGTCCCGAGAATAATTTGCGCGCCACACGCCTCCTGGAGGGGAGTAAATTCAGGAACTTTATTCCGAACACTCTGAAAATTTACTGCTAATATCTTGATAGTTGAAGTGTTTTTACATTGAGCGCGTCCTGATTTTCCTGCCTACACGTCGATTGGTGAGTGTTCATCAGGACACCTCGCACTACTGCCTAGCCTAAAATACCCCCATGTGTGCGCCGCAAGTCCTCTTCTGCAATTAATATATTTCGGCAACTTAGTATTAAGATAACTTTCGAATGCTTTCAATCGTCAGCCCGTTCGTCGTTATGCGTCTGGCAAAAAGCTGAACAACTTCACAGAAGTGCTGGACAAGGAAATGCGAACTGAACACTGCGGTTTGAAGCAAGTGTTCCTAAAACATTGTCTGGGTGTTCTTCTCGGGTATGTAGTGGTGAAGGATAGGAGGAAGGCGCCACGTCTATGGAAGGCGAGTATATCATCACAGTACACTGGCGAAGAACTCGGTATTTTGCTCCGATGAGCAGCTGGAATTTATTAGCCACAATGCTCTGAGCATTCCATCAGAAACATTTTACTCACGTCACTGGTATAACGACCCCACCTGTAGGTTGGTGGTAACAAAGAACTGAGGTTCTATTATTGGTATCAGCACGAGTTCAAATCAACACCTACATCACTGGACTGGTGTCAGCTGTAAGCTACACGAGATGAACTAACTGAAAAGCTTGCATTTCAGTCAGATTTATACCAACGAGGAAACTATTTTATCGCGAAGTCACTGGCGGCTCGTTTTCGAATCCTTGTTTACTGGAGCGCTTTTGCCTCTCTCTCTCCCCCCCCCCCCCCTCCCTCCAAGTTCTAGCTATTAATTATAATACACTCTTTGCGGCTCTGGCGCCTTTTTTCACTTTCGCGATGTAAACAAAATGGTTCAAATGTCTCTGAGCACTATGGGACTTAACATCTTAGTTCATCAGTCCCCTAGAACTTAGAACTACTTAAACCTAACCAACCCAACGACATCACACACATCCATGCCCGAGGCAGGACTCGAACCTGCGACCGTAGCAGTCCCACGGTTCCGGACTGCAACGCCTAGAACCGCAAGACCACCGCGGCCGGCGCGATGTAAACAGCCGCTTGACCTAAAATAACCCACGACTGTATTAGAACTGTGTGCTGGACCAGCACTCGAATACGGAACTTTAAGTGGCGCAATCAAAGCTATGGCCGATTGAGATTTTCAAGTATGACCCACGGTCAGCCCTCTGGATTCGAATACCTGTTAGGCACACTGTTTCAACCTGCCAGGAAGTTTTAAGCAGAGAAATCTCCGTTGGAGAGGGAAATATACACTCAGGATTTGATTCTATCCTATTATTTCTCTGGTTTCGTTATTTTCTATTTTTTATTTACTTTTTTTTCAAGTTATTTTTTTCTCTTGTAATACGCGCCGGGCAAACCTATCTTCATAAGTGCCGTGCACGTGTTTATGTTACGTAGCACCCTTCCTATTACAGTACGGGGAAGGGGTGAGAAGGAGGAGAAAACTAATGACGTCATATGCATTCAAATCTTTCATTTTGTGTGTTTAGTATCCAGAGGTCAAATCGGCGACAGGTTTCGACCCATTTCCAGTTCCCCGTCATATGTACTAAGGATCTGCTCTATGCGTTGCGCAGTAAGAACAACCTGGAACTAAATGTACGTTTGTGGCGCTTTCGTGGAAGAACTCAAAGAATTCATTAAATCATTTTCAAATTTGAATTAAATGTTTTAGCTCACGAGTACAGCGATAAAGCTATGATTTTTATGCATTGCATCTAGGATCACATGTATGGGATGTGAATATTGATGCACACAAAGAGAGCAAAATCAGTTAGCACGTTGTTACTCACGAATACCAGAACACAAGCGACGAAGCTTCGAAAACGTTTAGAAGTTCAGGAATCTATGTGGGTTTTAACCGTGGTTCACTAATGCAGACGGTAGCAGCAAGAATGTCCTTACTGAGTTTTCGGTCTTTGTATAAGGGCCCATGTTACTTTCCTGTTCCATAGCTAAGGTCGTATATTTACGCATCTCATACAATTTATGGAATTCATGGTTGTTTCGTTTGCTCACTTGTACAAGGTGCGTCAGGACAGTTGGATGAACCATACGTTAAAAACCAGGTTGGGTTGGAAGAGGCACCCCCACAATCGCACTGAGAGGCACGTCAAGAGCCTCCTAATGTGCAATTAGTGGTGCTCGCTGCTGCCCAGCTGATAGAGTCACAGAGTGTCAATGCAAGGTGGAATGCAAAATGGAGCAACGCGTTAACATGAAGTTATGCTTCAACTTAGGAACGAGGGTGGCGGAGGCTCATGAAATGTTAGTGCAAGTGTACGGTGTTGAAGAAGTGAGTAAAAAGCTTGTGTTTGAGTGGTTTAAACACATTAGTGAAGTATTTGGGACGGAAGGGAAGCGTGCTCAGATGACAGAGGCGGTTTATTTTTAAGGCGACCGCTCACGCAAAGCAGGATATCCGAGGTGGAGTCCGCGTCCGCGACAAAGTTGCACCTCTTACAGTTGATTCAACTCAATGCCCAACTTTGCTAACGTCGTTAAAAACCTTTCAATGGAAAGGAAGTTGTTGAGGACAATTCGTGGTCCCGTCGACGTCAACACGCACAGTCCCATACTACATCGACCAAGTACGACGGATGTTTGCGGATGATCGGCTGCTGTCTTTCAGGATGATAGGAGAAGTTGAAGATAAGCGAAGACAATGTAAGCACTATAGTTCACTAAAATTCGAAAAGGCAGGAGATTTTGGCCTGGTTTGCACCACACACACACTGACGCACGAGGGGAAACAGACTCGGATGGGAGCGTCTGGGGATTTCAGCGACACGTCTGACCGGAATCGACCGTTTGGAAACCATCACTTTAGGAGATGAGAACAAGTGACAGTAATTGGCATGGTGTTCATCGTCTTCCCCACCTCCCAAAAAATGGTCGCCAGACAAAGTCCACAAATAAAACAATATTGATCGCCTTTTGCGATAGCAAGGGCGTTAACCATCATGGTATTCTACTCAGGGATCTAACTGTCAACGCGAGAGATTACGAGGGAGTTGTGAATGGCAACTCGTTCGGCTGGTTCGGCCTAACTACAAAATGTTCAAATGTGTTTGAAATCTTATGGGACTTAACTGCTAAGGTCATCGGTCCCTAAGCTTACACACTACCTAACCTAAATTATCCTAAGGACAATCACACACACCCATGCCCGAGGGAGGACTCGAACCTCCGTCGGGACCGGTCTAAGTACACCGGTGTGAACAGTGGACTTGCCCTCAACAACAACGCCCGTCCGCACACTGCAGTTTTCATGTTAAACTTCCTCGTTTAACACAGGTCACCGTTTTCAACAGCCCCCTTGTTTCTAGATCTGGCACAGGCAACTTCTTTTTATACGAAATGTATTCACTTTCGCGAATGTGGACAATCATCAGCTGTTTAATGTAACGACGACAATGAGAAGTTGTACTGGACCGAGACTCCAACTCTGATTTCCCGCTTATCACTAGCGGCCACCTAACCACTAGGCTACCTAAGCACGACTCAGTGCTAGCCACAAACTTCCATTCTTCATCAGTCCTGTTGTGGCTACAACCTGCACTGGTACATTCTTTTTGTATATCCCCGTACAGGAGAACCATTTAGAGGGAAATTCGCTTGCCTGGTATCTGTGGATAAATACGATACTGCTGTGCCTGTGCTGTTCAGAAGTGCGATGGGGAGTCCAAAGGAACTTCGCACAGTGACTTTGAACAACACAGGCATAGACTCCCTTTTGCTTCCCCAGCTTAAATTACCCCTGAAAAGCTTAATATTAGGCAGACGTTCCATACATCCAGCAATGCGTGACAACGAGGCATTGAGCGTTTCCACAGGAAGCGTTTGCTGACATTTTTCAACAGTTTTTGCATTGATGTCAGAGGTGTGTTGTAGCTATTAGCGATTACTTTGAAGGCCAGTAAAGTTATTTTGTTTCCTTTACTTTCTGAAACCATTCACCGACCTTTTCACATTAAGATACAAGTCGAATACGTCATCTATGCGAACTATCAATCGAACGGAAGTGAAATAATATTGTTCCATTGCTCAGATGGCTCGGGACTGCAACGTCGTCGGCGTTAGAAAGTGGTTCAAATGGCTCTGAGCACTATGGGACTTAACTTCTGAGGTCATCAGTCTGCTAGTACTTAGAACTACTTAAACCTAACTAACCTAAGGACATCACACACAACCATGCCCAAGGCAGGATGCGTACTTGCGACCGTAGCGGTCGCGCGGTTCCAGACTGAAGCGCCTAGAACCACGCGGCCACCCCGGTCGGCTTAGAAAGAGGAAGCAAGACTGAGAGAGAAGGAAACATTTGATTAACAGATAAGGACAGAGGTAGATATTTCCCGGCAATACGAAATATTCTTCACCCTTGGCGCAAAACACCAGCACCACCTCGGCAGTACGTCGGCGACCATCTGCAATCGCCTGACCCATCAGCAATATTTCCCATCCGTAAAGTACAGACCATGTAAACGCACTTTAACGTGACGGAACTGAATTCCTGCCGCTGCAAAGGATGCAGGTAAACATCTCGCCGAAGCTCGCTGACAGGAACGTCCCAGCTACACCTCGGCGGAACATTAGACGACGCCAAACCGTGTATCTCAAAGAGACGGCGAGGGGACGGCTGTTGGTCTCTTTTCCTGTTTCCTTAGGGCCCGAATGTAACCACACTGGACGGAAGAGGGCTCGCATTTCCCTCCACAGACAGGCGGTAGGTAAGTCAGCCGCAGGATGTCGGTTAGTGGGCGACGGCCTGTTTGTTTGGCGTGGGCGTCTCCCAGCAGGCGGAGGCAGGAAGCAGCGCCAGGCGGGTAGGGTGGGGTGGCATCTTATCTGCCAGCGGGCTCGCCGCCCTCTTATCGCGCCGCGCGCTGTGTGCTGTGCCCGGCACGGGGTTGACACTGTTTACTCAACAATCGCGCTGACAGTTGTCTTCCGTCGCCCGCGCTGCACCGAGCGAGACACTGCGCCGGCGCGAGTAGCGAGCGACCGGGGAAAAATATACAGCGGTCGCGCCGCGGCGTCGCGTTGGGTGCCGCCAGCCCCCGCTGTAACAACACACAAATCTCCCGGGCAGCCGACTGTGCGAGCCGGCTCCGTCACACTGGGACATTCCACTGCTCCCTCACCGAGCTTTGAGGTCGGTTCACAAGGATCCTCCTTTGTGCCTCACCAATAGAACTACCGTAAATGCGATTAGCAACATTTACGGCAATAGAGCTCCACCTACCGGATAATGAAATCGATGATCGAAGGTTCAAAATGGCTCTGAGCACTATGGGACTTAACATCTGAGGTCATCAGTCCCCTAGAACTTAGAACTACTTAAACCTAACTAACCTAAGGACATCAAACACATCCATGCTCGAGGCAGGATTCGAACCTGCGACCGCAGCGGTCGCGTGGTTCCAGACTGAAGCGCCTAGAACCGCTCGGTCACAACAGCCGACGATGATCGAAGGTTGCCGTCGTAAAGGTTGTAGGCTCTCACGGCGATTGTCCGTTCAGTGACGGCTCTTTCACTCGGGAAGCCGCGCACGCAAAAGCAGTGAATGGTGCGATTCCCTTCACAGAATCTTGCTCCACCTTCCACACCCTAGGCCCAGAACTTCATCTTCGGTACACTGTCATTAGCAGTGCATTTGTTTCTAGCAACCGTCTAGTAAAAGACAAGAGCGTACCCAGGATCTCAGCTAGGGGCTGAGAGACACTTGTTCGTTTCGCGTTCAATGGCTCAATAATTCAGAGATGCAATGATTTTGTACATCAGTTTCCGCTGAGATGACTAAAGTCATGGGACAGCGATTTGCACATGTACAGATGGCGGTAATATCGCGTACACAAAGTATAAAAGGGCACTGCATTGGTGGAGTCGTCTTTCGTGCTCAGGTTATTCATATGAAAAGGTTTCCTACCTGATTATGCCCGCACGGTGGGAATTAACAGACTACGAAGTGGTAGTTGAAGCTATATGTATGGGACATTCCATTTTGGAACTTGTTAGGGAATTCAGTAGTCCCAGATCCACAGTGACAAGAGAGTGCTCAGAATACCAAATTGTAGGCATTACCTCTCACCACGGACAACGCGTTTGCGTGGAGTTGTCAGTGTTAACAGACATTGAACACTGGCCGAAATAACCCCAGAAATCAATGTGGGACATATGACGAACGACAGTACGGCGAAATTTGGCAGCAAACGACCAACTAGAAGGCCTTTGCTAACAGCACATCGCCTGCAGCGCCGCTCATGGGCTAGTGGCCATGTCGGTAAACCTTAGACGACTGGAAAACTTTGGCCTTGTCAAATGACTTCTGACTTCAGTTAGTAAGAGCTAATGGTAGGTTTTAGTGTGTGGCGCAGACCCCACTAAGCCATGGATCCAAGTTGTCAATAAGGCCGTATGCAATGTGGTGGTACTTCGTAATGGCGTAGACTGTTTTTACATGAGAAGGACTAGGTTTGTTATGTTTGGCTACTTGGAAACCATTTGCAACCATTCATGGATTTCACTTTCGCAAACAGTGGTGGAAGTTTTACGGATGCCGATAAGCTATGTTACTGGGCTACAATTGTTCGCGATTGGTTTGAAGAGCATTCAGAACAGTTCGGGCGAATGATTTGGCCATCCAGGACGACATGAATCCCATCGAACATTTGTCAGGAATAATGACAGATCAGTTCGTGCACAAAATCCGACACCGGTAGTCCTTTCGCAATTATGGACATATATAGAGGCAGCATAGCACAATATTTCTGCAAGCGACCTCCAATTACTTGTTGTTGTCCTATCTGTCTCGTGGGGCTGGATTACAGTTCGGTATGCGAGTATCACTTTTTCCAAAGGGGGGGGGGGGGGGGTGAGATGGGGATCTGCCCTCCTCCTGTTCAGGGTAGAGAGGTATGGGGGGGGGGGGGGAGACTGATCTGGCCTCCTCCTGCTGGATACGTCCATGAGTGTAGAATAGAGGAACAATAGTCTGCGAGTGTCTGACGCTAGCGAAAATAATGACTACATCCGACGTAATGTGTTTCATTTTGGAAACAGAGAATAGCCGAGCATAATGAGACTTCCACACCGGATCATTCCAAATAAAAAGAAAAAAAATTATATTGGGAAATACACGACTTTTCTCACAACACAGCAACAGCACAATGATTATGTACCTGGCAGTTGTATACAGCAAGCATTATTATTCAGAAGGTATAATCATGACGAAAATTTGTCTGATGAACTGTTACAATAGAACACACAATGTCGTTCATCATCCAATGGAACTGTTTTGTCCCCCACTACTGGTGTTGTGGGTGGTAACACCACTACTATTATTCTGGACACAGGAGCGGCTGTTAGTGTCTTGTCTTATGGTTTTTATAAGAAAATGCGTGAGTCTGAGCCCATGCCAGAGTATTCTGTCCATAACTGTAAAATTTTAACTGCCGTAGGCAATAAGCCTTCTAGGGTTAAGAAACAAGTATTAGTGACAGTCAGGGTAGGTAATGGAATTGTACAATTCCCGTCCCTCGTCGTCCAAAACCTGGTCACTAATTGTATTTTAGCTTTAGACATATTGTGCGAGAAAACAGCACTATTGACTTCTCCCAACGTAAATGTATCCTTGGAGATAAGGACAGTGAAATTTCAATTGACCTGAATACCAGGACTCTGAAGCATGATAAGTACTGTACAGGGTACAAGATTCAGTTAATACAGGACACTGATGATGTCGACACACGGAAACACACACCAGATGCCGAGTTTGAGGACTTGAAAACTGTAATTAATAATAAGTTATCAGAAACCTCAGCTGTCACACATGATGAACGTAATGAACTTTATGATGTTGTGCCTAAGTATATACAAATATTTAGCAAACGACGAGGTGTGATCAACACATATGTGTATAAAATAGAAGTTAAGCCTCATCAGATTTTCTTCCACAAAACCTATAATATGTCACTATCCCAACGACCTCCTGTGTGGCATGAGTTGAAACAGATGTTAGAATGGAAAAACATAGAATCTTCCACGTCACCTTACTGCAGCCCTTTACTTGTTGTAAAGAAACACAACGGGAATATCAGAGTTGATTTGGATGCTCGGCAATTAATGAGATAATTTTACCTGTTCGCACTAAACGTGCGAATTCAGAGGAGCAAGTCCAGAATTTTTTAGATTCTAAGTATTTTTCTACGATAGATATGACCAATTCGTTCTGGCAAGTCGCAATCACGCCATATTCTAGAAAGTATATTGCATTTATATTCGGCGGGCTAACCTATCAATTTTGGGTTCTTCCTTTTGGTCTGAACGCCAGTTCAGGCGTGTATATTACCGTATTGGATACTGTACTTGCTGCTGAATTGATTGTATCAGTTCCTCACTACATTAATGACCTGCTCATAGCTTGTAAGACTTTCTCTGCACGCATTGATACTGTGCAAGAATTCTGCATAAATTCGCTCCAACTGGAATGACAGCTAATCTCAGAAGTCGAAATTTACTTGCAGTGAAATTAAATATCTTGGACATATTATTAATACTCAAGGTATACGAACTGATCCAGGTAAGTTAGACACAATCAGAAATTTTCCTAGTCCACGGACTAGAAAGCGATTGAAACGTTTCCTTGAACTTTGTTCTTTTCTTAAAAAGCTGTGAGGACGGGGCGTGAGTCGTGCTTGGGTAGCTCAGTTGGTAGACCCATTGCCCACGAGAGGCAAAGTTCCCGAGTTAGAGTCACGGTCCGGCACACAGTTTTGATCTGCCAGGAAGTTTCAAGCTCTCTTTTCCCTTAACTTGTAAGCTTGTACATCCCAGATTTTCACGCTGGGGTTTTTGTTTGCAAAACTATTCCTTTGAAATTGTATATATTAAGGGTAGATACAACATCATTGCCGATGCTTTGTCTCGTCTGCCTCAAGGCTTTAATGAGTGTAACTCTGACCTGGAAAAAGTGAGTGATTATCGAATACTTCTTATGCAGGATAAGGCACGTCACCAGTATTATATCCACTTACGTAGAAACGTGTCAGCGTTACAGAAATCTGATCCTCACTGGAAAAAGGTAAGGGTTGTACTTACAACTCAATCTGACCACTCTCTATCTAACCGATATTTGGTACATAATGATGTTATTTTATCACCGTCATCCTGAAACCACTACTTGATGTGTTTGTAGTACTAATGATTCTGAACGATACCTAATTTGGCACACACATTTTGTTTTGGGTAATTATGGTACCAAGAAGTGCCTAGCAAAGTTTAGTACCTACTGTTACTTTAGCAATATGAGACGTAAGATCCACTGTGTAACATAACATGTGGGATTTGTCAAAAACCTAATCCGCTGAATTTGTTTACGAAGACTGATTTGCGTTCTATTCTACCCAGTGCACCTCTAGAAACTGTAAGTTCTAACACAAGCGGTCCACGTCCCACAAGCAGTGGTGGTGTGAAATATGTTTTTGCATTTAACAATTTATTATAAAAGTATGTTAAACTGTATGCTATAAGTTCACTGCCACTGCCATCGTCGTTTCTCGTGTGACTACATTTCTCAAGTGGGAAAACCACAAGCTATTATATCCGGCAATGCTGCGCAAATTTCTCAATGTCAGTAGTATTAAGTGTATTTTCATCTCAAAGTATAGGCTCCAGTGTAATCCCACTGAACGTGTGTTCCGAGAAAGTAACAGATTTATGAGAACCAACATTTCTACCAACCATACCAACTGGGTAACATACACTCCTGGAAATTGAAAAAAGAACACCGTGAATTCATTGACCCAGGAAGGGGAAACTTTATTGACACATTCCTGGGGTCAGATACATCACATGATCACACTAACAGAACCGCAGGCACATAGACACAGGCAACAGAGCATGCATAATGTCGGCACTAGTACAGTGTATATCCACCTTTCGCAGCAATGCAGGCTGCTATTCTCCCATGGAGACGATCGTAGAGATGCTGGATGTAGTCCTGTGGAACGGCTTGCCATGCCATTTAGACCCGGCGCCTCAGTTGGACCAGCGTTCGTGCTGGACGTGCAGACCGCGTGAGACGACGCTTCATCCAAACATGCTCAATAGGGGACATCCGGAGATCTTCCTGGCCAGGGTAGTTGACTTACACCTTCTAGAGCACGTTGGGTGGCACGGGATACATGCGGACGTGCATTGTCCTGTTGGAACAGCAAGTTCCCTTGCCGGTCTAGGAATGGTAGAACGATGGGTTCAATGACGGTTTGGATGTACCGTGCACTATTCAGTGTCCCCTCGACGATCACCAGAGGTGTACGGCCAGTGTAGGAGATCGCTCCCCACACCATGATGCCGGGTGTTGGCCCTGTGTGCCTCGGTCGTATGCAGTCCTGATTGTGGCGCTCACATGCACGGCGCCAAACACGCATACGACCATCATTGGCACCAAGGCAGAAGCGACTCTCATCGCTGAAGACGATACGTCTCCATTCGTCCCTCCATTCACGCCTGTCGCGACACCACTGGAGGCGGGCTGCACGATGTTGGGGCGTGGGCGGAAGACGGCCTAACGGTGTGCGGGACCGTATCCCAGCTTCATGGAGAAGGTTGCGAATGGTCCTCGCCGATACCCCAGGAGCAACAGTGTCCCTAATTTGCTGGGAAGTGGCGGTGCGGTCCCCTACGGCACTGCGTAGGATCCTACGGCCTTGGCGTGCATCCGTGCGTCCTGCGGTCCGGTCCCAGGTGGACGTGCACGTGCACCTTCCGCCGACCACTGGCGACAACATCGATGTACTGTGAAGACCTCAGGCCCCACGTGTTGAGTAGTTCGGCGGTACGTCCACCCGGCCTCCCGCGTGCCCACTATACGCCCTCGCTCAAAGTCCGTCAACTACACATACGGTTCACGTCCACGCTGTCGCGGCATGCTACCAGTGTTAAAGACTGCGATGGAGCTCCGTATGCCAGGGCAAACTGGCTGACACTGACGGCGGCGGTGCACAAATGCTGCGCAGCTAGCGCCATTCGACGGCCAACACCGCGGTTCCTGGTGTGTCCGCTGTGCCGTGCGTGTGATAATTGCTTGTACAGCCCTCTCGCAGTGTCCGGAGCAAGTATGGTGCGTCTGACACAGCGGTGTCAATGTGTTCTTTTTTCCGTTTCCAGGAGTGTATTTATTTTGAGAGGTATGCAACAACCTCAATATTTATGTAACTCCGTACACTCCTAAGGACTTCATGTTCGATTGCAAAGAAGACAACGACTGGACAACGCCGTTGCCAAAACTTCCTTTCCAGCAAACAACACACGACGAAAAGGTAAGGGAAGTCTGTGCGACGCTGTCTGCGGAAGCCAAAATTGGGATCAAAACTTAGGCGCGCACTATCAAGAGGAAGCAGGAATTTGAAGTTGTTATGCTAGTACTTTTGCGTACTGACCATAAGTCGTCTGCTCCTCAGCGGCGCTACGTGGAGTGGCGTCTGCTTTATGGCGGTTCTTATGTTGTAGTCAGCATTCCGCATCCTGGTGCATATCAGCTGCAGCATCCTAAAACAAACAGAATTATTGGACTGTACGCTAACAGTGATCTTTGAGTATATCATGCTCAACAGTAAAGACATCTATGGACCATGCTTAAGTTACACACAACTATTAAATGCACGTACCTTACAGTACTTCTACAGAGAAGCTACGTAGTAAAAGAGTTTTATTTCAGCTGTTCCTGTTAGCAACAGAAGGAGAAAGAAGAGATTCTTCTTCGTCAGGAGGCAACGTAAAATTTAAAGCAAATTTTATACTACCTTTTATACAGGTGTGAAGAAGATATGTTTTCAGCCTATGACATTGACTATCTGCACCGTCAATTTTCGACTACTAACGACTGATTGACGTGAATACTTAATCATTCTACGCCCTTACACTTTCACCTTGAAAAAATTGTCCATTCGATCCACCGTCGTATTCCGTCGCTGTCTTATTACGAAGTCCGATTTCAGTGAAAAGACAGAGAGAAGAAACACGGTCAAAAATACGTGAACGGACCTTAACCCTTTAACAGAAAAATTTTTTGCAGAAAGGCCATGTTCAAGCGTCGAGAGTTTGTAGGAAACATATTTTACCAAACCGTGACGTTAATTGACCTCTATTTAATATTCATTACTATAAATGATTGTATCGTCTCGATCCAGATACCCACGAGCTAAGTTAAATACCTTCTATATCCAATTTTATCCTATCCATTTCCCGTTTTAAGTTTTCTAACCTACCTGCCCGATTAAGGGATTTGACATTCCACGCTCCGACCCGTAGAACGCCAGTTTTGTTTCTCTCGATAACGACATCCTCCTAAGTAGTCCCCGCCCGGAGATCCGAATGGGGCACTCTTTTACGCCCGGAATATTTTATCCAAGACTATGCCCATCATTCAGCCATACAGTAAAGCTGCATGACTTCCCGAAAATTTACGGCTGTAGTTTCCCCTTGGTTTCAGCCGTTCGCAGTACCAGCACAGAGATGCTGTTTAGGTTGATGATACAAGGTAGTAGACGTTACAAGGTAGTTAATAGAAACCTTATAGCAACACAGATCACCCAGTTTTGCTCTGAACACGTTGCCACGGGACAGGATGTAAGGCTTATGTCGTCTATTTACCCTCAGTACTTGTATGATATAGAACCTTTCTTAGACCAAATCAAAGACATTGCGAGAAAATTCAGAAAGAAAAAGGCTGCTCATTCTAACCCATATCAATGCAAAATCCCCCATGTGGAACTCAGATAGAACTGACGACAGAGGGCAACAAGTGCTTGACGTAGTAAATGAATGCAACCTCTTCGTACTAAATAGGGGTGGGTCAGCCACCTACCTACCGCTGAGACGCCAGCGGTGTAAGTAACGTAGAACTTTCTCCAGGGAACGAAAAATCTCTTCAACTAGTCAACACATGGAGGGTATTAGATGAGCCACACACAGCGACCACAACGCGGTTATGATAACCGTGGACAGATATGTCAATACACATAACATGGACCATGAACAGCAGTGTTTACTTATAGGAAGAGTCGACTGCCAAAAAGTTCGAGGTATTGTAGCGGCGTCATCAGTTCATACTGTTCAAGGAAGTATAGATTACAAAACGCATGTACTGACTGAGGTCCTACAAGGAGCATAAGAAGCAGATATACAACGGAAAAAAACTGGGTGGGGAGAGGAACGACCGTGGTCGACAGAACTCAGAAGACTAAGGAAGGATTCACGGGACAAAAGAAAGTACTACCAACAAGGAAAGACAGCCCCTGAAAGACAGGTAAGATTTAACCTGTATCGTGACGGTAAACAGAAATACCAAAAACAACTAAAGACAAGGCAAGCGTACCGAACCAATTTTGTCAAAACCCAGCTACAGAGCGACATGTGGGGATAATCATTCAAGATAGAAACAGAACGAGTTAAAACACCGACCGTTCTGTCAACAGTAAAGCAAGCTGACGGCATTATGACCAGAGGATGGAGAAGCACGATAGAATATCTCCTGAACAGGCTCTTTCCAGATGACGACTCCACGCAAGACGAGTGATACCACGCTGCCCTAAGACAAAGGATGAGACAACCATACACCAGTGACAGTGTAACCATACCATTCGCACCAGAAGAAGTCGCGACGGCAATCAACAGGCTTAAAACCGGAACAGCACCCGGCCCAGATAAAATACTTTGAGAAACACTAGAACAAACAGTAACATAAATCAGACCTTTCCTTACTAACATGTTCAACGAGGCACTGCAAACAGGCATAGTTCCAAACCTCTGGAAAACTACTAATGTAGTAATAATCAGGAAATCACAAGAGAAAGAGCCAACAGACCCCAAAATGTATCTACCAATCTGCCTCTTAAACACTCTCTCGGCAAGGTACAGGAAAGGCTCCTGTGTGATCGTTTACAACTGCACAGACGTCTCCTCGGCCTCACGCCACATCAGTTCAGCTTCAAGGAAGGGAATGGTTGCTCTCCAGCATGGAAAAGAATATTATTGACCTCGGTTAGGATTGGCTGGAGGGTAGAGCAGACGAATGAGTGGGAAAACATGGAGCTCATGGGGCCTTGTGATTGATGCAAAACCCTTGTGGGGTATTTGCGTGGATGCTTTTTCGAGTTTACCAAAGTTTGATGGAAAGGTAGGAGTGGAGAAATGTAGCCCTCTGATTCAAATTTTGGTCTGGACTCTTGTTATGGGTAGATTGGTTTTGGGACCCTCATCCTGAACATGGCTTTGCCCTGGCGATAGTCTTGACTGGGGAGCCTGTGGTGAAGTCTCAGCTGTACTGACAGTTTAGACCTCAGGCATCTAGGACACCTCATTGTGCTGAGGACAAACTTATTTTTATCAGGTCTGCTGCTTCAATGTTAGATGTTTTTAGTGTAGCTGCACCGGCTTGTTAGGGCAGACAGAACCACAGTCTCGCTACTTGTTCGCCATTTGTTCTCAGTCGCACCAATGTAGTATAACTTCTGTGTAGAATAAATCCGTCCAAGTCTATTTAGCAGATATACTTAACATTTTGCCAAACAAACACAACTCAGTGGAATGCTAATTATTATTGGTTTCTATTTGGGTTGCCAACAGTTCATGATTTATATGTCAATCGCTTAACTAGTGCGGTTTGTATTATTTTATGACCAATAAACTCTTGCCATTTTTTGTAAAAGATTAATCCTTTGTTGTTATATTCATCACCCATCAATAACTGACTACAATAATGACATGACCACCTTTTCATTATATTATTTCAGCATTTAAACTTTATGTAAGATCCTGATAAAAGTGATCACCTGCAATGCAGGCTAGCAACAACAACCACTATCAGAGGGCAGAATCAGTTTAGCAGACGTATGGCCAGGTTAACACACGGTAGCTTACAAGTGAAAGTGATTGCTCTCAGGGCGTAAACTTAACAATCGCTTGTAGCCTGTCATATCAAACCACAAGACTAGTGTAGTCTTGAAAGCTCTTTGCTGTGTAAGAAAAGTTACGAAATGACCGAGTACACAACCTCAGGAAATGTGGGTAAGGAATATAAGAAGAACTTGCACGACTTACACTGACGCTTAAACCTGAAGAAAGAAATGCATGGAAAATTCTAGAGGTCTCTACATATCAGTGAACGTCAAATGGCAGTAATGATGCTGCTGGCGGTTGTCAAGGTGATTGTAAAATAAAATAAATCTCTGTGGAAAACCATTGTTAGAATGACGGTCACTATCACGTGTGGCATGTGGTCATTACCACGGGATTTGAAGTAGTTTCTCAGAAAACTGAACAGCAAAGTGTGCAGGGATCAGGAGTCTGTCATACACTGAAGTTAAAATCTTGTGGGTTGTTAGGCCGCATCATATTTCCTTCCAAAATAATAAATGTTTCGACCCCTCTGCTGGGATCTTCTTCAGGATGTTTCGGTGTCCACTATTGTTCCAGCAGTTGTGGACACTGAAACGTCGCAATGAAGGTCCCAGCATAGGCGTCGAACCGTCGATTATTTTAGAAGGAAATCTGACGAGGCCTTACAGCACACAAAATTTTAACTTCTCTGACAATGGTCATGAAAGCCTGCAGACTTACATGTCACATACTGATAATATATGGAGCACAACAAGACCAGTGGACATAAAAACTAAATTCACTGGTTTGACAGTGTTGTGGTGTTACATCCATTTAGAGAGATTTGTATGTTTCAGCCATCTTTTATTCTCTTAAGGACCACTGCTTGAATTCTGTGTTATCTCTCTGGATATCCAGACTTAATTTTGGCGGATTTCTATTGTAACATCATACTTAAGATTTAATTGTGGCACATCGTTGTTTGTCTGACAGCTTAAAGCTGTTTGATAAATCAAATTCAGATGCTGAGTTGAGTTCGATTAAGTTTTGACTGATTTTATAGAAACGGAACATTTACTTACTAAGTGATTTGTGGTGGGTCGTATTTCTCTATTTCAAGGAGAAATTCGCCTTGAACGTATGTGAGCAAGAGAGCCATGCCAATAAAGATTTCAAGATCCCTACAACGCACACGAAATTGAAGCAACGCTAATCGTAGCACTCATATGCTGAATATTCTAGCGTCTGCCATTGAACACATAAAGGAAGAGAGCCAGTCACAAGAACAGAGTACAGATTTTCTAACATATCTGATGTCTTCGCAAGGAGCAAGGAAAAGTAAGCTTAAGCCCTGTGTAGACGTGAGACTTTTGTTGTCTAGTAGAAACTGACACTCTCAAAAATTACTTGAGTTTGTGTTTACGAGAGGAATGATTATTTTAGTAGTTGTAGTTGCGAGTAAATCAAAAAACCTCTGAAAGCAGTTTGAGGAATCTTGTATGCCATTATAGATACGGAGCTGAGAGCTCACTCTCGGCTAGGTGACGGTTCCTATTCCACGAACCACTAAAGCTGAGAATACGAATGAGAGTCTCTTTAATTTCAAAGAGCCTGGTGCAATTTCATGTTGAGAGTACTCACAACTAGTTCCTTTATTGTACCGTAGTGGCAAAACCCTCACTATAGTCTAAAATTTTGTTGAGGCATTCGTAGCCACTTGGTGACATACTGCATATCGATGTCTGTTTCGAAATCTTCGACCAACGTAAGTAGAAGGGCAAACTTCGTTTTGGGGCTTTCTGTTGGTGCAGGTTACCTGCATCAAGGACAAGTAAATATTCAAGGGCAAACCTATTGTTCTCTTTTCATTGACAGGTCGTTAACCTGTTGTTCTGCTAAGATGATTTTGTCCCCCTGGAGAATATCCTTCCTTTTGATTGACATGTCCTTAACCTAATATCCCTCTCAGCCTTCTTCTCCCTACCCCTCAGGAAACCTCCAACTTAACCTTCTCCCCCTCGCTGACGCAGTTACACTTTCAGCTCTGAGTTATTCTCACTCTACCAGTTTGTCTATCACATTATCTGTCTGATGGATTACTTAATTAAATTGATCAATTAATTAACCCCTCCCCTATGGTAAACTCCCAACCGTCCTTGCCCACCCCTCCCTGGCCTATCTGGAGCCGTAGCATCTCATGCTGGAACGGGAACATCAAGTAAATAGCAGATAGTATATTGTTTATTTATAAAAAATTCATTTTACAGAGATTGGACCCCTCTTGCTCATTATTCTCTGCCGCTTAGGAAGATTCAGGTCTTGTAAAATACAACGAAAAGAAGTAATTAAACGGACCATTTTTTTAAATTCCTATCGCGCAAGAAATACAATCGTGAAACACCAATCAAATGTAATTACACTGCTAAAAATCTTCCGATCGCAAAGCACGCAACGTCCATCATCCCGCACGCAGTGCCAGTTCACACTACCCACGCAGGCTGTCCAGGCTCTGTGTGTCTTGATGCCCAACAAAGCAATGTGTCTGTCAGCAGCGGCGCCATGCTCTCGTGTCCAAGAAATATCCTTTTGGGCCCTGCAAGAAACAGACCGGATCTCACGCTAATCATCAAACTAAAACACCTGAGAAATTCCTGTCGAAATTTTCTCTCTCTCTCTCTCTCCCTCCCTCTCTCTCTCTCTCTCTCTCTCTATCTATCTCTCTCTCTCTCGTCTCGTAGCGTACCACTGCTGGGCCTGCACATACGCCATTGCTCATAGTGAGAGCAAACTAAATTCAAAGTAGCGTTTACCTGGTAAGCCTCTATGGAACAATGATGCACACAAAAACTCCTTCCAAGACAAATGACTGACAGAGAATCGATGCAGAAATACTGCTGAAATCAACAAATAAATAATTTTTGGTCACATCATCGTAATGAATGGGATATAAGGCGAGCGTGATAGCTCACTACTCCCAGTCACAGTCAGCCTCTGGAACAACAAAAACCGTGAAGTGTCGACAGCAGTCGAAATCCTCATCTACCTCTCCATCGCAGAAGAAGTATAACAGTGAGTACCCATTACATGTCGTTGCTACTGTTACTGCATGTAGCAGTTCCTCCTCCTCTTCTATGTCAAATTCCTTTTCTTTTTTCAGTTCTGTATCATTGTCTGTGGATTTGCATTGTTTCTTCTTCTTCGTTCAGCGACCTCTGTGTGGTCCAGAGCAACAGCAGCTACCACTGCCTCATCGGGGATTGCAGTAAACTCTCGCCTTTCAGTTCCAGCAGTGGTAGCAGCACTGTGGCATCCTGTAGCAACTTTGACCAGCAAGACGGAGTAGGACAACGAGCTGCTGTTATCCATTATTCTCATTGCAAGCAAGTCCCCAGCTCTCAGAAGAACTGCGCTAGGGGCACTACACCACACATTGTGCGTCAGTACTGGTCTCCATAGTATGCACGATCCCAGGACATTCTTGTGTTACTGCAAGGACAGAGTGTTGATGTGGTGGATGTGAAGTTGCATATTCCTCCTAGAGCTCTACTGATTTTCACTTCAACTTACAGTTTAACAGCTAGTGGGTCAAAGTACTTAAATACTCGTACATAAGCATCAGTGGATAGTAACTGGCATGTTGTGTTAGAGATTGAAAACGCGTTGAGAAGTGTTAAAGTGCTGTTTATAGAGCCAGAACGGGATGAACTGTGTCATGCAGAACATGACATCAACCAACAGATGACCTCTGAGTATTCTCCATGCACGAGTATCTACTGTACAGGTCTAATGCTTTCTAAAACAATACTGAAAGAGGGCATGACACTCGTGGTGAGATGTGGAGGTCGATCCATTTATCTACAGCACTCCACCATTACAAACTTCAGAAGCCTACAGATGGTAATACCCTTAATACTGGAAACACGTGACTGTGTTCTGCTGTGAGTTCAGACTGTGTATAAAGACATCGTTAACTATCATTGTATGTATAATGTGCATGCAGATGATGTAGAATACTGCATTAACACGATGTCAAAAGAAGAAGCTAAAGGAATGCCCATCAGTCTGAGAGAAATGCATGCTGTATATACTCCATACAAGAAACAGTTATTCAGGAAATATAGTAAAAAGTGAATCAGTGGTTTTTGTTGTTGATGATGTAATTCAGCCTACATATCATTGCTGAAATGTAAATAAAATAGATATAATTGCCAATCTTTCTTGGTTTTCTTATTTAACTAAATTGTCATTATATAAAGTAAGATGTAGCCATTGTAGCTCACTCACTAAGATGATTGTTCTATAGTGGCTAAATATATTATTTTTATTACAAGTGTTCATTTCTTCTATAAAAACCCGTTTAACACCATAACATGAAGTATCCGCTATCATGGCTGGGTGGGTGCTGTGTCATGACTTCGTTGTTGGTGACTTGTCCTCTGAAGACGCTAAATGAGAGCTGAAGAAGAAGAATTGAATACTTCTTCTTGATAAAATATGAGCAATTATTGTAGGTAAATCCAATTGTGGCTAGGCTCATGTTCTCATGATACTGCAAACACATGTAGATGAAGTACGATCTGTTTCTGTGTTTTCAAATACGCTGCTACAGCCTAAGTAGCAGGTACTGCAGGAGATTCAGCATTATGTAAAAGGCGTTACATACACGACATTAACTGAATGTGGTGATACCCCCCACCTGAAAAAGTAAAGCCAAACACTGAGTTTACATTTGACTGTGTTTCTGAGGAAAACCAAGACCAAATCCGAAAATATCTCTGTTTCGGTCGTCGTATGGTTTCTCATACATTTTATCTAAGCCGAACATATTCCAAAATCCAGTAACAGAAGGTTATGGATAATGCGAACCTCCTTATAGACTTCGAACAAGACAATTTGAATTTAAAACAGATTAACAGTGTACATACAGGAACTGAAATGTCATTCAATGATTTTGTAAAGATTCGTGCGGATGACGGGAATCATTCGCAGTTTGGGTTTCTCGTTATTGATAAAACAAGAAGGCGAGACTTCCAAGAGTTTCTGTTTAGCCCGGTAAGAGAAGTGAGCACATCAGTATACGCTACACCACGAACAAATTTGCGCGCATATCTCGCTCTCAAACTGAGGGAATGAGTGAACCGGTACATCTAGACAACATTTGCTTGTATATGGATGCGAAATTTCGGGGTATCGTGCATAAAGTTGGAGGTATACGCTGGGAGCTAGAGACATATTACCAGAATCTTCTGAGAATGATCAACGCTTTGAATAAGTTACTGAATGAAATCAGTAAGAAAGTAACCAACTTAACTGAAAAGGTTGAGGCTACTGAGGAGAAAATATTTACTTTCAAAAAAATTTAACATCACCCCGGATCACAGAACTCCTGAAGACAGACGTAGACTGTGAATATTGTATCACAGACAAAGACCCTTTGACTGTTCAGAGATGTCACTAAATCCGCCCAAAATGTAAACAACCATGCATGAGCAGCTCCTATTAGGCGGAGGGGGTCCGACAGCCGCTCAGTTCCAGTCATTCCTCCAGAAAAGAGGTACACGGCCCGTGTTGTTCGTAGTCCAAACATGCATAGACGATCAATACATCGATTCGATCGCGTCCGAATTGTTACTTTGTGCCAGGAAGGGCTCTCAACAAGGGAAGTGTCTCGGTGTGAACTAAAGTGATGTTGTTGGGACATGGAGGAGATATGGAGAGACAGGAACTGTCGTTTACATGCCTCGCTCAGGCCGTCCAAGGGCTACTGCTGCAGTGGATGACCACTACCTGCGGATTATGGCTTGGAGGAACCACGACAGCAACGCAACAATGTTGATTAACACTTTTCGTGCAGTCACAGGACATCGTGTTACGACTCAAACTGTGAGCAGTAGGCTGCGTGATGCGCAACTTCACTTCCGACGTCCATGGCGAGGTCCATCTTTGCAACCGCGACACCATGCAGCGCGACACAGATGGGCCCAACCACATGCCGAACTGACTGCTCAGGATTGGCATCACATTCTATTCATCGATGAGTGTCGCATATACCTTTTTCTGACAATCGTCGGAGACGTGTTTGGAGGCAAGGGTGGTCAGTCTCAACGCCTTAGACACAGTATTCAGCGAGTGCAACAAGGTGGAGATTCCCTGCTGTTTTGGGGTGGCATTGTGTGGGCCCTACTTACGCCGCTGGTGCTCGTGGAAGGCGCCGTAATGGCTATACGATACATGAGTGCCATCCTCCGACCGATATTGCAACCATAGCGGCAGCATATTAACGAGGTATTGATCTTCATCGACGTCAATTCACGCGCCCCTCGTGCACATCTTGTGAATGACTTCCTTCAGGATAACGACATCGCTCGACTAGAATGGCCAGCATATTCTGCGTACATGAACCCTACTGAACATGCCTGGGGTAGATTGAAAAGGACTGTTTATGCACGACGTGACCCACCAACCACTCAGAGTGATCCACACCGAATCACCGTTGAGGAGTGGGACAATCTGGACCAACAGTGCCTTGATGAACTTGTGGATAGTATGCGACGACGAATACAAACATGTATCAATACAAGGGAACGTGATACTTGGTATTAGAGTTACCGATGTGTGTAACAATCTGGAGTGCCACCTCTGAAGGTCTCGCTGTATGGTGGTACAACATGCAACGTGTGGTTTCCCTGAGCAATAAAAAGGGCGGAAATGGTGTTTATGTTGATCTCTATTCCAATTTTCGGTACAGGTTCCGGAACTCTCGGAACCGAGGTGATGCAAAACTTCTTTTGATGTGTGTAGATGCAGAGGTAGGGGCGCAGGCACGTAATAATAAGAAGAAGAGTGGATATACACTCAAGTGCCAAAGGAATTGGTATAGGCAAGTGTATTCGAATACAGATATGTGTAAAAAGGCAGAATGAGGCACTGCGGTCGGCAACGCCTATGTGAGACAAGTTTCTGGTGCAGTTATTAGTCCGTTTACTGCTGCTACACTGGCGGGTTATCAAGATTTAAGGGAGTTTGAATGTGGTGTTATAGTCAGCACACTAGCGCTGGTCTGCAGCGTTTCCGGGGTAGCGATGAAGTTGGGATTTTCCCTTACGACCATTACACGAGTGTACCGTGAATATCAGGTATCCGGTAAAACATTAAATCTCCGACATCGCTGCTGCCGGAAAAACATCCTGCGAGAACTGGACAAGCGACGACTGAAGAGAATCGTTCAACGCGACAGAATTGCAACCCTTTTGTAAATTGCTGCAGATTTCAATGCTGGGGTATCAGCAAGTGTCAGCGTGCAAACCATTCACAGAAACATTATCGGTATGGGGTTTAGGAGCCGGAGGCCCACTCATATACCCTTGATGACTGAGCGACACAAAGCTTTACGCCTCAAATGGGACCGTCAATATTGACATTAAACTGTTGACAACTGAGAACGTGTTGTCAGGTCGGACTAGTCTCGTGTCAAATTATATCGAGCGGAAGACAAGGACGGGTATGGAGACAGCCTCAAGAAACGGTGCACGCTGCTTGTCAGCAGGGGAATGTTCAAGCTGGTAGAGGCTCTGTAATGGTGTGAGTCGTGTGCAGCTAGACTGATATGAGACCCCTGATACGTATGTAAGCACCCCGCATGGTCACGGGCATCCATTCATGTCAATTGTGAATTCCGACGGGCTTAGGTAATTCCTACAGGACAATGCGTACCCCACACGACCAGAATTGCTACAGAGTGGCTCCAGAAAAAGTTTTCAGAGCTTAAACGCTTCGTCACTAAATTCCTCAGACATGAACATTATTGGTCATATCTGGAACGCCTTGCAACGTGTTGTTCTGATCTCCACCGCCGCGTACTCCTACGGAACCATGGAGAGCCCTACAGGATTCATAGTGTCATTTCCCTTCAGCACTACTTCCGGCGTTACTCGAGTTCATGCCACACTTGTTGCGCCACTTATGCGAGCTCGCCGGGTCTCTACACGATATTAGGCAAGTGCAACAGTTTCTTTGGCACTTCATGCTTAAAGCCTCACGCTGCCGAGACGTCTGATTAGTATACAGAGAGATGTCAACGAAGCACAAAGTCGTTCAGGCAAGAAAAGTCGTTCGAGAGAAATTACCATTGCGAAGGTAATGGAATATGGATCGACAGCAAACACTGAGGGAGACTTTTAAGTCGGTTGCTGAACCTCACAGGCAGCTCTCAATAAAAGCATAACCACGCGATAACGGTGGTGTTGCCATTGATGAATTCATTATCCATCACGTCCTGGCCAGATAGATAGGGTAACCGTCGTCAGCAGCGAAGCACATACATGCTGGGTGCGCAAAATATAAAACTAACTAATGACACAATACAGATTGGTGACAGGCTGTTTGAGAGAACACCTGGCTTAATGAATCGTATTTTCCTAAGACCCATAAATTATTCAGTTAATGATGGGGAATTGTACCGTGAAATACTGCATTTCACTGATGTACATAAGATCGCAAAAAGCCAGAGAAACAAGAAATATAAAACCAATATTTCATATTCAGAAAAACAACACCAGCAACGGCAACAGTGATGGTACTGACATAGAGAGTAAAACAGTGAACAAGAGAATATCAAGGGAATCCTGCAGAGCTAATAGTTCGACTACGTCTACTCATATAGGAACGAAAAAGCGGTTACTATAATACAAACTACCTAGTTTCAACTACTTTCGAAGGTCACCCGACTACACAGTTCCCCATCCGAAATATATAGGAAATACCTTACGATTTTTGGTAGAGTAGCGAATAAGACAAGTGAATATTCTAGTACAAAATATTTTTAACTTTTACATATACATTTACATACAGATAACCACTCTTTCCTTATTTTTGGTAGGTGTAGTTTTAGTAATGTCTAATTTAATTTTTAAGTTATGTCCTACATCCACATATGCACCATCGGTTTCTTTCTCCAGACAGTAATTTAACAAATACAGAGAAGATATGTTCTCAAATACCGCACGTATTTAATTTTATACCTGTGAGGTATCTCTTTTATGGCTCTAACGATTAATTCTTTTCCTTCTGGCAATTCTTCTAGACAAAAGCATTCGGTGTTTCTAACTTTTCCTCTTATTTCCTGCATAACGCTGTTGTTATAACCCTTAACATGTTCCTAGATGTAGGTTGCCACTTCTTCTGCTGGAGATTGTTGTGGAATTTCGGTATAGAACTTCATAACTTTTGCAAACGAACTGTTGCTCCGTCGGTTTTAAATCATGCAAAAGCATGTTCTGTTGCTAAGTGTATTTTATCAAGCCTACCACATTTCGAAATAAGGTAATCATCCTTTTTAAGCAAATGCTAGGAGGAACGGAGTTCGTTAATCAGATATTTCATGGATCCTTTAACATTGTAAACGTGCTCCAATACGCCGTTTCCGACCAGTACTCCAACATACAGCCACTTAGCACTGCTCTTTACAGTAAATGCTGTTATCTTGCATTCCCCAGTCGTAGCTAGATTTCACCTTACAGTGTCTTTAAAACCGTATATAAACCTGGACTGCACTTCCACAATTTTTTCCATTCCATTTCTGTCTTGTAATGTTCCTTTGTGGTAGTATTTTTCTGCACGTACTGTAGTTTTCTTTTCTTTATTTCAGTGTCCCCCGTTTCCAGTTTCCTTTTCCGTGGGCACAACACATTAACTGTACTTAAAGGTACAACCGTAATTTATTTCGAACGGCTTTCCTTGTCTGAACGACTTTCTGTTTCGCTGACATCTCGGTGTATACCAATCAGACGTCACTGCAGCGTGAGGCTCCATGTATCCTCTCTTCTTCCTCTTATTATGCGCTAGCTCCTCCTTCTCAACGATAAGGGCCTCTACATTTATTTTCTCATCAATAACCTCAACTTTTCGAGTTACCACGGTTACTTTCTTACTGATTTTATTTGTTGTTGTTGTTGTGGTCTTTAGTCCTGAGATTGGTTTGATGCAGCTCTCCATGCTACTCTATCCTGTGCAAGCTTCTTCATCTCCCAGTACCTGCTGCAACCTACAGCCTTCTGAATCTGTTTAGTGATTCGTCTCTTGGTCTCCCTCTACGATTTTTACCCTCCACGCTGCCCTCCAATACTTAAAGGGTGATCTCTCTATGTCTCAGAACATGTCCTACCAGCCGATCCCTTCTTCTGATTTTATTTATCATCATTCAATTCGTTGATCGTTCTCAGTAGTCTGGCAATATGGCTCTAGATCCCTGCACATACTTCCAGCTTTATACGCGATAGCCTGAATTTTCGCATCCATGTTCAAACGAATATTCTGTCTATGTACCTCATTCTCTGAGGTTGAGAGCTGGATATGAGTGCAAATTTGTCCATAGTGCAGAGTATACTGATTCACTCAGCTGTCACACCAGGCTATACAAAAAATTTTGAAGGTTTCGCCTGTACCTACCATCATTTAGTGTTCTTCTTTTATCAATAACGACAAACCTACACTGTGAATGATTCCCGCTATTGGCACATAAGACGACCGGGACTGACATATTTTTGGATTTGTTCTTGGCTTTCCACAGAAACACAGTCAAATAAATATAAACACAGTGTTTGGCTTTACTTTTTCTTTCAGGGGATATCACTATTTTCAATGAATGTCGTGTATGTAACGGCTTTTACACCGCGCTGTATCTCCTGCAGTAGCTGACACAAGCTGAAACAGTGTTTAGGAATAGAAACAAAACTTTTCAAATCTGGCTCCATCTACATGTGTTAGCAATGTCATGAGGACATTAGCCTCGCCATAACTGTATGGACCCACAGTAACTGCCTGTATGTTATCGCCAAGGAGTATTCCATTCTTCTTCTTCTCATCTTACTTTGCATCTTCTGAGGGCCAGTTCACAACAACAAAGTTCTGATGCTTCACCCACCCCTCAATGATACCGAATACATCATGTTCGACTGTGCAACTGGCTTTCATAGAGAAAGTGAACGCTTGTAATAATAATACACGTAGGCCCTATAGCGCTATCACCGTACCTAGTGAGCTGCAATGGCTACATGTTACTTCGTATAATGACATGTTAGTTAAATAAGGAATACAAGAAGGATTTGCAATTATATCAATTTTATTTACATTTCAGCAATGAAATGTGGGCTGCATTACATAAAAAACAACAAGATCAACTGATTTCCAGAATAGCTGTTTCTTGTATGCAGTAAGTTCAGCATACATTTCTCTCAAATTGAATGGTATTCCTTTAGCTTCTCATTTTGACACCGTATTCTACATCATCTGCGTGCACAATATACATACAATGATAGTTAAAGACGTCTTTATACACTTGTGAAAGTACAGCAGAACACAATTCAGCCTTTCTTACACAAGGGGTAGCACCATCCATAGACCAAACAAGTTTGCAACGGTGGAGTGTTGTAGATAAATGGATTAATCTCCACATCTCACCACGTCTGTCATGCTACCGTACAATGATGTTATAGAAAGTATCAGACATGCACAGTCGATGTCCAGAGATGGAGAATACGCGGAGGTCATCTGATGGCTGATGTAATGTTCTGCATGACACAGTCCATCCCATTCCAGCATTTTAAACAGGTATTTAACACTCCTCAATGCAGTTTCAAGCTCTAACACAACACGCCAGTTACTGTGCATTGATGCTTGTATATCATTATTTATACGCTTTGAATCACTAGCCGTTAAACTGTAAGTTGAAGTGATAAACAGTAGAGCACTGGAAGGAATTGGCCACTTCTCATCCACCACTCTGTCCTTGCTGCTACCTGTAATGTTTAGGGATGGTGCATGTGTTGCAGACCTGTACCTACCCACACTGTGTTTTGTAGGGCCCCCAACACAGTTCTTCTGAGAGTCAGGTACTTTCGGGGTGTCTAAATCAATGAGTGAGATGGATAGCAGCAACTCGTTGTCCTATTCCATCATGCTGGTAAGGTGCACTACAGGATCCAATAGTTTTGCTACTGCAGATGATGCTGACAGGCGAGAGTTCGCTTCAGGTCTCGACGAGGGGATGGTGGCTGCTGCTGGTCCAGACATATGAGAGGTTGCAGAACAAAGAGGAAGAAGAGACAACAAGAGTCCACAGAGAATGACACAAAGTTGAACAACGGAAGGGAACCTGGCAAAGAAGAGGAGGAGGAACTGCTTTGCACAGTAATAAAAGCAACGACGTGTAATGAGGACTTAGTTTTATTCTTCTTCTGCTATTGAGAGGCAGATAAGGATCTTGACTGCTGGCAACGCTATATGGCTCTTCTTGTTCAAGAGACTGACAGCAACTGGCAAGGGGAAGCTACGGCACACTTCGTACATCCCCCACATGACAATCACACGACCGGAAATTAATTCAGCAGTATTTCTGGAACAATTTCCAATCAACCATTGGCCTTGGAAAGAGTACTGTGTCGGTACTCCGCAGGGGTTTACTGGGTAAACGTTACTTGGTTTGCAGTTCGTTTCGACCACAAGCAAAAGCGTTTGCAGGCACAGCAATGACACACTACAGGACGAGAGGGAAAGAGAGTGAGAACACGTTTTTCGACAGGGATTTCTCGGGGGCTTTTGTTTAGGGATTAACGTATCAATTGGTCTGTCAGTCATGGGGACTCAGCGGACACCTCTTGTACATCGACGCGAATCGCGGCTGCTGATGGACATGTTGCATCACGGACCCCTGGTGCACCTCGACAGCACGCAACCACGCACAGGTGACGTGAGCTGGCACTGGGTGTGGGCCAGTGGATGGTGCATGGTTCCTGAACGATGGATTTGTAACACTATAATTTTGTGTGATGTGTGCTTCATGATGGTATTCCTTGTGTGATGAGAAAAAAAAAGAAACGGGATCGATTTAATTACTTTTTTCGTTGTATTTTACAATACCTCCATCTTTCTGAATAGCAAAGAATGATGACCAGGAGAGATCCAACCCCTGAAAAATGAATTTTTCATAAATAAAGTATATACGCCCTGTTATGTAATTGAATTTCCTGTGGTGAGATCCTTCTTCTGCAGCATAGAGCCGCCATTTTCCGGGTAAGGGAGGAGGAAACAGATGAGAGGGTTAGGCTTTTACTGAGTGGGGTTACTTAATAGATCAATTTAATTAAGTAGTCAATCATATTTATAGAATGACAGGGGCTCTTCCAATAACTGTAGCCTGAATGTGTACCTCTATCAGCGAGGGGGAGGGGAAAAGGTTGGTGGTTTCCTGAGGGGTTTGGTGGAGGAGGAGCAATGGGTTAAGGATCTGTCAGTCAATAGAGAACAATAGGTTTGCCCCTGAAAGTATACGTGCCTCTGAATGTAGGCAACCTACAGTAACAAAATGCACTCATGCCCCTTTGCTCCACTACTCACATGTTCTGCCGTGTTGCAAGTGTGATGAATCTGACGCAGATTACTGGATGATCACTCAATCACGCAACTCTATAAACAATTTATCTTGTGATTCACCCCTATGGAACTTGTTATGCTGTTCTGACTGTAGTAATTCTTGGAAGCATCTGACTGCGTCGATATTCTCCTTTTCAATTTCAAATTTGGGGCTTAATGTGTATTATTTCTTAGTGTTTAGTCTGTTCCTGAAATTACAGTATGTCATTCAAGGGAAACGACGAACTAATGTATGGTTATTCCACCATACGTTTTGCAGCGTCTTGAATTTCGGGTCCATCAAGGGAGTGATTATTGTAAGGCTAATTTGTCATTTTAAGCCTTTGCTTGAGGTAATCTTAAGTCTGTGTGAATTGTGTTGCTTGTTTAAAATACCTGAGATTTGATTGTGATTTGATTACTGCTTGGAGGCAGTGACAATTTGTTTTCATACTAATCTGATTTTGTTTTATCTAAAATTATTTTAAGTGCACTGCCCTGGGTTTCTTAGGATAGGATTATTTATTTAAGTAGTTTATTTTTAATGTGCTCGATAACGTATTGGTACTCATGATTTATTGGATGATAATTTCTTACGATCTATTGTATCTTTGAGCCTACGTTATGGGTTTGACCTACGCCTTCGAACTTTTCCGTGTCTTTCTGATTTGTAAGACTCTAACGTTCCGTTTATGCTGCAGATACACCCGATAACAGTTGCCTGTTTGGAAAGTAGTACTGTTTGAGGCGGTATATGTGAAACAATGTCGGTGTGAGGCTTGTATACCTCGCACTATTGGTGGGGCCCACAACTGCTGGTGGTGCGGCAGAAGTCTCCATCGTCCACGCCAAATGTTTTGTACGGCATTCATGTCAGTACCTATGGATAAGTTGTGTTTCAGAAGATAAACTTACACGTTTATTGTTATGCCTACCTATTCTATTTATTGAGTTACAAGCGCAGTAGCCACGCGTTTCATTTATCGTCTGTATGTCAGTTCTATTACTGCTTAGTTTGTCTTCCGTCTAGTCCTCGAGATACTTAACATGGAAAGCTATTTATTGTAATCTCATTACTATAATCCCATGAAATTTGCATTAACGTAAATTTGTTTCTGCAGTGTGATGTGTAACGACTAATCCCTGTCATTTTACTGTAAATCGTGGTACAATCATCCAATAAATTTGCATTTGCGTAAATCGGCTGCTATCGTCTGATGTGTAATTAGTAAGCACTATAACGACAATCTGTTAAGAGAATTGATATTTAATTCTAGTTTGTTGCTGTTGCAGAGTGTATTTGTATCAGAATTATTGTCTCAAGTGCTAACTTGTGTCTTTTTAGAAATCTGGTAATCCGTCATTTGGGAAAATTTTTATTTTACTTGTTATATGAGTCAATTGTTTACGTGAATAAAACTCTGTCTGCAATAAAAGGTGAATGAAGCTGTATTCAGTGCTGCCTCATTACTTATGTAAATCTACTAATCTAATCTTCAGCGTTCTTCTGTAGCAACCACACTGCAAAGTCTTCTACCCTCTTCTTGTGTAAACAGTTAATCGTTAATGTCTCATTTCTATATATGACTGCATTCCAGACAAATACCTTGAGGAAATACTTCCAAACACATAAATCTATATTCGATGTTAACAAATTTCTATTCTTCAGAGACGCTTGCCAGTTTACATTTTATAACCTCTCTACTTCGATCGTCACCACTTATTTTGCTGCCAAACAGTAGCATTCTTTTACTTCTTTAAGTGTCTCGTTTCCTAAGCTCAGTCCCTCACCACCGCCTTATTTAATCTTACTACATTTCATTATCCTTGTTTCGCTTTTGTTCACGTTCATCTTATAACTTCCTTCAAAGACCCTGTCCAATTCGTGTAACTGTTGTTACATGTATTTTGCTGTCGCTGACAGTATTACAATGTCATCGGAAAACCTAATTTTTTTTATTTCTTCTACCTGAAATTCAATTCCTACTCCAAATTTTTCTTTGGTTTCCTTTACTGTTCGCCCATTGTACAGATTGAATAACATCGGGGACAGACTACAACTCCATCTTAATCCCTTCTCAACCATTTCTTCCCTTTCATGCCTCTCTGCTCTTATAACTACCGTTTCGTTTCCATTCAAGTTGTAAATAGCCATTCGTTTCCTATATTTTACCCCTGACACCTTCAGAATTTAAAAGAGAGTAATACAGTCAACGTTTTCAAAAGGTTTCTCTAATTCTACAAATGCCGTAAAAGTAGGTTTGTGTTTTCTTAGGCGACTGGTAAGTATGACCTCGCGTGTTCCTACATTTCTCCTAAATTCAAACTGATCTTCGGACAATAACATTCCTGAAATGAACCGGATTGCCCACAGCTCTGACCTGAGCCCAATGGAATACCTTTGGGTTGAGTTAGAACGTCGACTTCGCTCCAAATCTTTGCATTCGACATAGCTACACTATGTGATCAAAAGTATCCGGACACCTCGGAAAACACACATTGTAAGTAGGCTATTTAGGTTTTTTTTATTGGTAACGCCACGTAGCGCTGTATATGAAAATCGCTGGCTGTGCTGTGTGCAGTCTGTGGCTGGTTTGCATTGTTGTTGGCTATTGTAGTGTTGGGCAGCTGGATGTTAACAGCGCGTAGCTTTGCGCAGTTGGAGGTGAGCCGCCAGCAGTGGTGGATGTGGTGAGAGAGATGGCGGAGTTTTGAGAGCGGATGATCTGGACGTGTGTCCATCAGAGTCAGTAGATTTGTAAGATTGGATGTCATGAACTATATATATATATATATATATATATATATATATATATATATATATATATATATATATATATATATATCTTTTGAACACTGAACACTATTAAGGTAAATACATTGCTCTTTATCAAAATCTTTCATTTGCTAACTATGCCTATCAGTAGTTAAGGCCTTCAGTAGTTTGAATCTTTTATTTAGCTGGCAGTAGTGGCGCTCGCTCTATTGCAGTAGTTTGAGAAACGAAGATTTTTGTGATGTTAAGTGATTGACGAAAGGTATAGATTACTGTTAGTCAGGGCCATTCTTTTGTAGGGATTTTTGAAAGTCAGATTGCATTGCGCTAAAAATATTGCGTGTCAGTTTAGTGTTGATCAGAATCGGCAAAGAGCAAAATGTCTGAGTACGTTCAGTTCTGCTCAGCTGTTTGAAAATCAAATAATGTAAGAGCTTTATCAGCACAGTAATTCATTAATTTTTCTAAGGAGACGTTTCAACGTTGTTCATAATAGCAGCATTTTTCTGCTACCTTCTGCCAGGTACTCCATATCAGCGACCTCAGTAGTCATTGGACGTCGCGAGAGGGCTGAATGGGGCGCTCCAAGGAACTCACGGACTTCGAACGTGGTCAGGTGACTGGGTGTCACTTGCGTCATACGCCCGTACGCGAGATTTCTACTCTCCTAAACATCCCTAAGTCCACTGCTTCGGATGTGGTAGTGAAATGGAAAAGTGAAGGGACATGTACATGACAAAAGCGTACAGGCTGATCTCGTGCGACAGTTAAAGAGAGTAGTAATGCGTAATAAGCAGACATCAATCCAGACCATCACAAAGGAATTCCAAACTGCATCAGGATTCATTGCAAGTACTATGACAGTTAGGCGGGAGGTGAGAAAATTAGGATTTCATGGTCTAGCGGCAGCTCATAAGCACGCATCACGCCGGTAAATGCCAAACGACGTCTCGCTTAGTGTAAGGAACGTAAATATTGGACGATTGAACAGTGGAAATACGTTGTATGGAGTGATGAATCACGATACACAATGTGGCGATCTGATGTCAGGGCTTGGGTGTGGCGAATGTCAAGTGAAAATCATCTGCCAGTGTGTGTAGCGCCAACAGTAAACTTCGGAGGTGGTGGTGTTATGATGTGGTCGTGGCTTTCATGAAGGCGGTTTGTACCCCTTGTTGTTTTTTCTTGCACTATCTCAGCACAGGGCTACACTGATGTTTTAAGCACCTTCTTGCTTCCCACTATTGAAGATCAATTCAGGGATGGCGATTGCATTTTTCGACAGGATCGAGCACGTATTCATAATGCACGGCCAGTGGCGGAGTGGTTACGCTACAATAACAATCTGGCCTGAAACCTATAGAACACTTTTGGCATCTTTTGGAACGCCGACTTCGTGCCATGCCTCACCGATCGGCACTGATACCTCTCCTCAACTCAGCAGTCCGTGAAGAATGGCCTGCGAGAGTGGAAGCGGTCATCAAAGCTAAGGGAGGGCCAACACCATATTTAACTGCAGCATTAGCTATGAAGAGCACCACTCACTTTTAAGTCATTTTTAGCCAAATGTCTGGATACTTTTGATCATATAGTGTATCTTATCTGATTTAGACTCATGAGGATAAATGGGTTACGATTCCTGCACGAACATTCAGACACCGCAATGAAAGTGTCCCCAGCAGAGTTCAAGCCGCATAAAGACGTAGGACAGACGCACCACATATTAACGTTTGTGTGTCTGTATACCTTTGATCAGGTACTGGATGTTCAAAGAATTTCCTCTTACTTCAACCAGCGCGAGTGGCTGACGAAACGTGAAGGAAATCGTTAAACATACGTTGGCCGAAGGTTGCGACAGAGAAGTTAATAGCCAATACGTCAGTGGAGTCTAACTTGTACGGTGCAACTGACGGAGGACAGTCTTTTGTTGTCGGATAGCGCCCTACGTCGAACTGATTCTCGGTGTTGTTTACGCGGTGGCCCATACTCGTCGACCAGCTCTAGTAAATATTCCATAGAGAAAAGAAATCCATGGCATTACGCCGTTTACATGTGAGAGTATTCCCACGGAAAGTTTATCATGGGGAGTCATGAAACCGAGGGACGGAGTTACTGAAATGGAGAATGGCTATAAGTGCTCGGCGTGTTCTATGTAAGGATGGTTGAAAAGTGTAGAAAGGTAATTTACTGGACTGAGAAAATATGCTCACTCGCTCTAGGGTGTTGCAGTGTGTCATAGATTCTCTTCTTCTGCTCAGCAGTGAATGGTGATCATGTGTGGAAATATTGCTTAAATCGAACATTGCAGACAACTTCATAAGAGTCTATGTGTAGCGATGCTCAATAAATTTCACAAATGAGATCACCGAGTAACCATGTCGCCGGACTAAAAGAGGTATAAAAACTCTAATGACCCGTCTGAAGTCTCAATTTAGCACTCCGTAACATTTACCGCTGTGGATGGGGACAGGCCGGAATGTAATTAATAAAGAAATAATTTTTTTAACTATTGATATACAAGTAAAGCAGTTGCATATGCCTATAAAACTTGACAACATGGCTGCAAATCCGATGGTTAGAATTTAACGTTTCGTGAACTTTGAAGTTATTATAAATGCGTCAGCAGCTCAACTGAAGAAGAGCACGAGATGGAAGCTACCATTGCCAGTGAAAGATTCGAAGGTTTTCCACATAATTTAGTGAGAAGTTCAGCAGCACTGGGGTTCAAGAAGCAGGTTACTGGGTGCAAAACAAAAGCTTAAGTTACTTAGTGTACAGATTGTTTTTGTCAAAATATCAGTGATAGTAACGAACTAGAAATTATGGGAAACAGTCTCAAAATCTTTGTGTAAAATGTTCTGCTAGATTCGAGAAAAAATTCTAGCTTTAGTGTACTCTCATTATGGCCGTGTTCAAGAGAAAATGAATGTCGCAGGTGCTCTTACGGTTCCCCAATAACGATAGGAAAGCTCCTGACACGCAAATGATCCGAGAGGAGTGGCAGCGCGGTTTGAGGCGCATGTCACAGACTGCGCGACCCCTCCCGCCGGAGGTTCGAGTCCTCCCTTGGAAATGGGTGTGTGTTTTGTTCTTGGCATAAATTAGTTTAAGTAGTGTGTAAGTCTAGGGACCAATTACCCCAGCAGTTTGGTCCCATAGGAATTCAAACACTTTTGAACATTTGAACACGCAAATGAAATACGCCTCCAAACAGCCACAACCTTAAATGTGGCAGGAAGTATGAGGAGTCCTGGAACACACACACACATACAAAGACATTGCATAGGCTCGTGTGCGTAAGCACACATCCTCTTGCAGATATACGCTAACAGAGTAGCAGAATGGACCTTTCGTAGCAAGACGTCACACGTAAAAAAATAAAAAAATTAAAAAAAACACTTGGTGAGGTGAAAAGGAAAGGTAGAAGGTTATAAGTGTGTCGGACGACAAAAGAGAGAGCCATTCAGTGATATTCGGTTCTATCCTCTCCAGCGTACCTCGAAAAATGACTCGGGGGAAAAGCTGAGAATATTTGTCTGCAGGTAAAAGGGAATTTCTAAGTAATTTCGAAGTATCCTGAAAGCCCTCGGAGAAAAAATGGTAGTAAGAAAACTGAAAATGATAGAACGTGTTTTCGTTACCTGCGATCTACGTGCAAGCATAACTCGAGTACAAAGGCTCGAGCTGCAAGGACGCAGACGTCCGCCAGGAACATGCGAGTCATATCCGAGAAAAGATTGTTCCCGCCGGCCTTTCGTGTCTCATTTCTTTCCACGCAAGCCATTCAGATTTGTCGGTGCTGCCGTCGGCGTAACTTGGCCAGAGAGGTGGCGGGGTGGCGCCGTGTTAGGCCAGCAAATCCAGGATGCCGGGAATTCAATAAGCCGCAGAGACCGGTGCTAGGGGAGGGGAGGGGAGGGCGCCCATTCAATAAACAAGGCGCGCTGGAGCGGGCGCGCTGGTTCCAGGGCGTGCTCTGGAGCGCCCCGTGGCGCCGTCTTATTTTAACCGCGGCTGCGGCGGCGCCGCTGCCGGCGTCGTCTCGAGCCATTAACCCCTTGTGAGGGGGTGTCGTTAGAAGACGAGCCCACGCTAAATCTCCCCTACCGCCTCTCCCTCATGCGGCAGCCATCGCCGGAGAAAGGAAGGGCCCGAGCAGCTAACCACGAGTAATATCGTAAAACTTCACTGCCGCCTGTCGATACTACGCGTAAGAGTTTTGCACAAATTGACTGTTAAGCAGAAGACAAAGTCTCGTCCACGTCGACTTTTCCGGTCAGGGAGAGCACACGAGCGAATTCTGATCTGTGCCGCCGGATTAGGAACATCTGAACAAATCCTGGTAATAGGAAAAACAAAAGAAACTATCTAGACTGTTTTAGCACTCTAAGATCATAACGTTAGAGCAGTATTGTTTTACGAGATCGGAATCAACATAATTTCGGGAACGACGTCCGCAAACCGCTAGGCTTTACACTGGCTATTTATTAAGTAGTTATCAAAAGTAAACTTTAATTCTGAAAAGGCTAATACCTGCAGAAATGGTTCAAATGGCTCTGACCACTATGGGACTTAACATCTGAGGTCATCAGTCCCCTAGAACTTAGAAATACTTAAACCTAACTAACCTAAGGACATCATACACATGCATGCCTGAGGCAGGATTCGAACCTGCGACCGTAGCGGTCGCGCAGTTCCAGACTGAAGCGCCTAGAACCGCTCGGCCACCCAGGCCGGCCGTGCAGAAATGTTTGATATTTTATTCCCGCCTAAATCCGCTAGTACCCGACGTTCGCACTAGGTGGCATGAGAGAACGAGGTATTCAAACAGTCATCATGAAGTTTTGTAACGTTGCAGGGCGTGCACCGTGTTGTTTACGTTTTCTTGAATCCAAATCCACTACTAAAGTTCAGAGACTATACCGGACTATACATCGCAAGCCACCACCTCAAAGACAAACTGTTATTAATTGGTACACCCGTTTTACAGAATTTGGCTGTGTACCACATAGGAAGCGAGGTGAGGGTTGTCCAGCACTCTCTGACGCAGAAGTTGAACAAGCACACTAGCGAATTCTGAACTGTGCCGCATGGTTAACAACTACTGAACAAATCCTTGTAATAGGAAACCAAAAGAAACTATCTAGAATGTTTTGCCAGTCAAAGCTCATATCGTTAGAGCAGTATAGTTTTACGGGATCGGATTCAACATTATTTCGGGAACGACGTCTCCAAACCGCTAGCCTTTAAGCAGGCTGTTTATTAAGTAGTTATCAAAATTAACCTTTAATTCAGAAAAAGGCTAAAAAATCTTCAGAAATGTTTGATACTGTACTGAATACAGTATCATCTTCAAGTTTTATTCTCGCCTAAAACCGCTAGTACCCAACATTTGCACTAGGCGTCATGAGAGAATGAGACATTCAAGCAGTCATCATAAAGTTTTGAAACGTTGCACAGCCTGCGCCTTGTTTTTTATGTTTTCTTGAATCCAAATCCGCTAGTACAGTTCAGAGACCAACTGTTATTAACTGGTATACCTGTTTTACCGAAATTGGCTGTGTACCATATAGGAAGCCCGGTGAGAACAGTGCAGCACTCTCTGACGCTACAGTTGAACAAATTCGGCAGTTCTACATTCGTAGTCCGATTAAATCAACGAGATGTACTAGGTTAGACTTGAATATTTCTAGTGTTACCGTGTGGAAGATATTACACAAAAGACTGTCGTTCAAACCCTAGAAATTGGAACCGTTGCAAGCTCTAAGAGAAACTATGAAAGAAAAAAAATGAGCTTAAGATGACTTTCTTAATAAAATAGTGTTCATTAATGAACCGCCTTCCACACCTGCGGTAAAGTGAATCGGTATGATGTTCGAATATGGGATGAGCAGAAACCGTCATGTAATCGAACATGTACGGGACTCCTGTAAAATAAACGTTTTCTTGAGGTATGAGTTGAAGTAAGATTTACGGTCCTTTCTTTTTTGCCAAGGCAACGCCAACTGGCATATTATACCTGGAAATGGTCGAACATTATCTGATGCCTCAATTAGAACGGGACATGTGGACGGAATTTATTTTGCAGCAAGACTGATCTCCAGATTATCATCGTGAAGTTGTCGAGTATTTTCGAAAAATCATGAGCATTGTGTTGGAGATGGTGGAACAGTATCCTGGCCACCACAATCACCTTGTGTAGCTTCAGTGGACGTCTGTGTATGGAGTTACATTAAAGACCGGCGTTTGCTCCTCTGCTTCCAGGAAACGTAGATGACCTGCGATCACAGATAACACAACTAACTGCCACCATACATCGAGACTTGCTTCATAGGATTTGGCAGGAAATTCATTACAGGTGGTATATTCGTCGTGTTACAAAAGGTAGCCACAGTGAAACTTAGTAAATAAAATTTGAAAATGTGCTCCATTCAATGCTGTATGCCGGTCGCTTCAGTCCGGAACCACGCTGGTGCTACGGTCGCAGGTTCGAATCCTGCCTCGGGTATGGATGTATGTGATGTCCTTTGGTTACGTAGTTGTAAGTAGTGCAAGGTTAGGTGTAAGTAGTTCTAAGTCGAGGGGACTCTTGACCTCAGATGTTGAGTCCCATAGTGGTTAGAGCCATTTGAACCAATGCTATTTCAAACGTTTCTGTAAGTTATTTACCTTTTTCACATTAACGGTTACTTTTGTATAACTTGTTTATAAACAGACTTTATACAGATTTAAGTAAGGAAATTAACTGATCACATCTTGATTAAATTAAATACTGCACTATTGGTCTGTGTTGAATTTAGAGAAACAATCGGAAGTTACGTCAGGGTTGCCGAAATTATTTTTCAGAGCGTTTCCTCGTTGACACCATTACAGTGTTTCTTTCTGTTAAAACTTCTCATCATAGGCGTTACAGAATATTCACTGACGTTGCGTCCGTCGGACATAAGAGTTCGTTCGAGGTGATTAACAGAAATGGGACAGCATGGAAGAAGGAACACGAGCCGGCCGGTGTGACCGAGCGGTTCTAGGCGCTTCAGTCTGGAATCGCGAGAGCGCTACGGTCGCACGTTCGAATCCTTCCTTGGACATGGTTGTGTGTGATGTCCTTAGGTTAGTTAGGTTTAAGTAGTTCTAAGTTATAGGTGACTGACGACCTCAGATGTTAAGTCCCATAGTGCTCAGAGCCCTTTGAACCATTTGAACCAAGGAACATGTCAGAAGACAAATATCTTTCCAATGAATTGCGTTTTGAAAACATGTAAAGTTCTATGAGTTACACACAAAATACAAGCAATTCCATCGTGCAGGCAGCCATCGTCATCTCTCGATCCACATTTGACCGTCTCTGTGTACCCCAGCAGTGCTCGATGGCGTGAAGGTAGCGCTGGTTAATGTTATCCGTTTCATTACGCCCACCGTAATTATCGTGACTCGTTGTCCAAGCCCACTGCCTGCGGTACCTTCAATTGTTTCCCAATTTTTTGCTGTCGCTTTTTTCCGTTTTGTCTTTACCTTATTATACGGAGCAGCATCAGTTTCCTGTTAATTATTTCCCTTGTATTCATTGGTTAGATCCAAGTCATAATTCAAGACAATGCCTAATCGCAATAATGCCGCATAGTAACGAATTACGTACACCTAAAGCATGAATTCTATGGCAAACCATCTTGGTCGATATTAGCACTTTCGTGGTTGATGGGACACATAAACTGTATCTCACTACACTAATATGCAGGTTAGAGAGCTGTGACGTCTATATCTCATATCTGTCTAGCGCTAGCATGTAGGAAGACGCATTCAGAACTTGGAGCAAAATTCTGCGGACATGGGTGGATCTATAGAAGGTTGTGAGCGATCAAACCGAGCAGCATGAGTATATAATGTGTCTGTTTTATGAGAATCAGATCAAATTACCACCTTCTTCATTCCAAGAAACACTGAAGTATCTGATGTCTTTTCTTGCACACCATAGACATTGCTTTGAAACAGTGTTACACTGCTGAGTAATTCAATTGGTTTGTACATAATTTGTATTTAATTAGACGCGTATGTTATAGAAAACTTCATAGAATGTGGAAGACACTGATAAGTGAAGAGTCAAAGCCGTATTGATCTTTTATGTTGAAAATTTATGAGCGATCTTTCACGTTCTACATTGTAACAAGAATAAATGTGCTTTTATACTGATTTTTATGCTTTTTCCCTATATGCCACTCTGATAAAATCGTTCTACAAAGAAAAAATTTACTTCGAAAATCCAATGTTCATTTGAAAACATGGAGTGAGTTAGGTTCGTGAGACACATGCGACCCACTTCACTGATTCTATTGGTCAGCTTAGAATTTTTTGGGCATTGAAATTGTGTTATTTATAGTAAAAGAATACTGTTATTTTTCATACCTTAACAATGAAAGTGTTAAAATTTTGGTAACAGACACAAACACACTGTTTACTTTGGTGTATCTGATATTCATTTGGGGCTCTTAATAAAAGTTGGCTATGATACATGCTGAGTATGAAATCATTGTTGTTTGGCTGCTACTCATCTTTTGAAGATTGTTAAATGAATCAGTTAAGAAACAAAAGACTTAATGACAAGCAACACAGTGTATGTATCGTACAGCGAAGTCCTATGTCATTTATTTATATGTTCAATGTTTTTTCAAAATTCAAGCTAAAAGTTCTTCAGGCATTTTAGCCACATCTAGCAATTAGCATCGTATACCATTACATTACGTTATTTTCATGCTATATAATGATTAAACTTTATAGTTGCTCGGAGCCCTTCTACCATATTGTAAAGATTCTCTCCACTACACAGGGAGCTAAGTACCTAGTATGGAATTTATTCGTCTGTTCCCCGTATTCGAATAGTATTTGCCCATATAAAGGTAACTGATCATGCTCTTTTAATTTAACCCGCATCAATTTTTTCGGTGTCGTATTTACACTGACAACAAACAGTTCTCGGTTTTGGAATGATACCTTCTGCCACAGCGAGTAGAAGATACTAATTTCACTTGCTCTGCTTCTACTAACTTGTGTCTTTTGCCCTCGCTCTCTGCTCTCCCAGACAGTTAAGTTTCACATTGCTCCCCTCTTTTCTATTCGAACTGCTCATTCAAACGGACTTAACGATATCACATCAACCCAGCCTCATACTGGAGCCTCAGCATAAATTAATTGACTGTGACGCTAATGTCTTAAAGCCTACGTGTCAAGTGACATTACATCAAAAAGATGCTCTAGGAAAATTTTATGTATTATATCCTCAGCTGCCGAATATTACGTTCAAGTTTCTTTACTGTACGAACAGTATAAAAGATGAATGAGAGGGAACATGGTGCTTTATGACAGAACCCCTTTCTTTGTAAATCGTTGCTTGAAGTGATAGAGATGGTTTATTCAAAATGCATATACGTTCCATCATAACGTATGTGAGCATCATCTCCAGTTCCATAGCTTACGTTCTCCTCTTCACAATCTGTGAAGAAGGAGAGAGTACTGCAAACTTCGTAACACCATCTCGTATGTATCTGAAAGCGATTGGATAAATTAGCCAGCCTACTTAGCACAAAATTTCCATTAACTATAAACAAAACAAAGACAACAGTATTGAAGAATAATGAAGACACAGTGCCATAATGGAAGAAAGATTACATTAGGTGGCCAAAGAAATCGAAACTAAAAAATCAGACTGTCATGAAAAAAAGAGTGGTTCTCAGATCGACTGCTTCAGTGGCACCAAGTTACAGACATTACACTGATGAAAAAGATTTCTGAATTTGAAACTGCACAGAAAAGCTCAGTATGGAAGGGAAATCTAGACTGTGGAAAATTGGTAAACTGGACAAATTCAAGTACTGTAATTACAACGATATAGAAAAAGTTGTTAGTAAGTAGATAGTCAAAGTACGACATAAAGCAACGACTGCGGTATTCAAGGAGAGAACCACATGCAACACACCCACCAGAATACGGCTGAGGAAGCGTAAATTAAATTAAATGCCACTGACGGCTCTTTATGCCGAGTGCACAATCGGTTTGTTGTGAACTATGAGGGCTTGGTCACGTGAGTGGAAGGGAAAGTACGTGGTAGCTACTCAGCATATTAAAGCTTTGTTACACTGCCTGATTAGGCGCAACAGGCCACATAGTAATAAAAGGTGCAGAGTGCGAGGCATTGCCGTCATCCAACTGCAGTATCCATGTTGCTGTAGTGGTCTTCAGTATCAAAACTGGTTTCATGAAGTTCTGAAAGTTACCCAACCCATCCTTGTATGACTAAAACTAACATGCATTTGAATCTACTTATTGCAGTCAAGCCACGATTCCCCCCAACCCCTTTTTTCCCTTACAAATTGATGATTTCTTGGTTCCGTAGAATGTGTGCTATTTACCGATACCTTCTTTTGCACGAATTGTGTGATAAATTTCTTTTCTACGTGATTCGATTCCGTACTGCTTCATTAGTTATCCCATCATGGCCATCTTATCTTCAGCGTTCTTCTGTAGCCACATTTCAAAACATTATATTCTTCCAGTGTCTGAACAGATAATTGTACAATTTTCAGAAAAGAAATACTTAGATTTATATTAAATTTTGATTGTTGACTTAAGAAAAGATTTTCCTGCTATTAACAGTCTTCTTGTACAGCCTTTTTACTTCAGCTTGCATTAGTCACTTTTCTGCCCTAATAGTGAAAGACATCTACTATTTTTACTATTTCATTTCGTAATCTAATTCCCTCAGACTCACCTGATTGAACTCGACAATATTATGTTATTCTCGTTTTACGTTTGTTGGTGTTAATTTATAATCTTTTTTCAAGATATTATACAACTCATTCGACTGTTATTTAAACTCTTCTTCCATCTCTCACAGAATTACAGTGTCAGCAGCAAACCTTAGCGTCGTTATTTATTGTCTCTGACTTTTAATTCTATTTTACAATTTTACTTGGGCTTCATCTATTTCTTGGTCAACATACGGTATGAGTAACACGGTACAAGCTACAATTCTGTCTCATTCCTTTTCCATCTACTGCCTTCTTTACAAATGTCTTTCTACTCTTATAATTATTGTGTGGTTTCTGTACTAGTTGTAGATGCCTGTCTGCTCCTTTTATTTTATCCCTGCTACCTTAAGCATTTCAAAGGGTGTAGTCCATTCAACATTGTTGAAAGCATTCCCTATATCTGCGAATTTTATAAACATATTTTCCTTTCATCCGTCTAGCTTCTAAGACTGGAGAACTTAATTTGAATGACAACGTACTGCAGCGTTAGGAGCCACAGCCAGTTACTGTGCAGTACAACTGGACGATGAAACAGTGGGACAGTGAGGCACCACTTGACAGCAAGCAGTGCTATATTTTTCTTGGTTCTTCTACGTGTCTTAGAGGTACACAGTAAGTAAATACGGAAATTCTAGTAACAGAAGTAGAGCAGGGACTTTTTATTTGGAATATGTGGACTTGCATTTATAGCTGCAAGAAGGATGTGACATGACTTGAAATTTGCTGTCTATTGTTTGCTGATTTCACTACGTATTCAACTGCAGAAGAAAAATCTCTATGAAAGTATTTATTTTCAGTCATTGATTATTAATATGTTAGACTATGCCGCCAGAGTTGCAAACTCATTAATGGAGTTCAATCTGACAACAGCATCATCTGTGCTGAGTTTTCAAAAACACAAATATTTTTCAAAATATTAACATGTAAGATCTAGCCTCTTTTCACATAACGCAGCAGTATATACATTGTTGTCCTTTATTGAGTAATGTAGTCACAATTCCTACAGAACGCTGTATTTTTTCAACAAGCGACTAGAGACAAGACTTATCATTAACACATGAAAATTTTCGTTGGCGTCACTTATGACGTTCTTATGGAGTGACTGATGACCACATGAAGCTTTGCAGATTAATAGGTATTAGGATGGTTAGTGTCCCTAAGTATATGCGCAAGAGCAAGCCATTAATACTTGTTTTCCCCTGAGCAGTCCATGAGGTTATTAATGTGTGGATCTATGGACGCAAAATGATTAGCCTACACTGACAGGCATAGACCACTTAGTGGTGCAGTTGCGATCACGCAGAAAACGACAGGTCGTAAATTACGTGACGTGTCGTGGAAAGTCCGTACGTCCAAAGAAAAATCAACCAACACATGGAAGTGCGTAGATACTGAGGTACCACATGTAAAAATATGTGCACTTATATCCATTACATCCTGTATACTCTGTTCACCATCTAATTGTTAGCATTGAATGGTGAACACTTTTGATTCTAGCATATTGTATATTAATCCATTTAAAATAAAGTTGTGACTTTAGTTCTTAATGTAACTAGGGTCGGGTTTACTGTGAACAACGATCAAAAATTAGGTTTGGCTTATTTAGTAAGCTGCTCTTTTCCAATAACGGTCGCACATTTAAGCGCTAGTAGAGTTACAGAGCTGTTAAAGCACACTCGATACATTTCATTAGAGGGCAAAAATAGTGATATAATACAGTGTGTGCACTTTTACACCGATGTAACGCACCTTATGTTTTCCAGTGACCTTGAAACTCGATACGAACAACTTCCATATAAATTTAACACAATTTTTTATACTAACTCAGAAAAAATGTCAGTTTATGCTGTCTTTCGACCCTACAGTTCAGTCTGTGCATCGGAGAAGCAGTGATGGAAATCAAAGGAAGGTTCAGGAGTGGAATTAAAATTCAAGGTGAAAGGATATCAATGACACTCTTCGCTGATGACATTGCTATCGTGTGTGAAAGTGAAGAAGAATTACATGATCTGCTGAATGTAATATGGACTGAGAGTAAATCGAAGAAATACGAAGATAATGTGAAGCGGCAGGAATTAGAAAAGAGAGAAACTCAACATCACATTTGATGGTCACGAAGTAGATGATGTTAAAGAATTCTGCTTCCTAGGCAGCAAAATAATCAATGAAGAACGGATCAAGGAGGGCATCAAAAACAGACTATTACTGACAGCAAGGGCGTTCCTGGCCAAGAGAAGTCTACTAGTATCAAACATAGGCTTTCATCTGAAGAATAAATTTCTGAGAATGTACGTTCGGAGCACAGCATTGGTGAAACATGGGCTGTGGGAAAACGAAACAGAAGAGAATCGAAGCATTGAGATGTGATGCAACAGATGAATATTGAAAATTACGTGGACTGATAAGGTACGGAATTAGGAGTTCTGTGCAGAATAGGAGAGGAAAGGAAAACATCGTAAACACTGAGAAGGAGAAGGGATAGGATGATAGGACAACTGTTTAGACATGAGGGAATAACTTCTTGATAAGGCCGCAGACGGCAAAAACTGTAGAGGAAGATAGAGATCGGAATACATCCAACAAATAATTGAGGACGTAGGTTGCAATGCTACTCTGAGATAAAGGGGTTGGCACAGGAGAGGAATTCGTGGTGGGCTGCATCAAACCAGTCAGAAGACTGATGGCCTAAAAGAAATTGTGTAGAACAAACGTGCGAAAGACGTGAAAAATCGACGACATTTTGGGTGTGTGCTTCCTTTGTTGGAGGTCATTTCGGAGATGATCTAAAGTAAAGAAAACCTTACATTTTGAAATAGAACGGATGTACTTTTAACGTTAACAGTTCGCGTTTTATTTTTTGGTACTGATGTCGTTGCGGCGCCTTAGTCGCTGGCTCTACAGAAGTAGCCCTAAGCGCTAAGCAAAAGGAGGCAGTTGTATGGGACTAGACGACACGTTGCTTGACACGCACTATCTCGTAATTGAAGACACGGAGCAGCTCGGTGTTATTAGCCACGAGTTGGCTGGCAGGGACTCCGGGAAGGCAGCCCCCTTTGTGAGGATAGCAGGGGCGTGTGCGCACCCCCACAGAGGCCTTCGCTCCATAAATCTCGCGAGGCGCTCTATTCATCTGTACAGGCGGCCGACGGCTGCGCATTGGCAGCGGGACCGACAAAAGGCGGCAGCGGCAACGGCGGCAGCCCGGCGGGGGCAGTGGCGAGCGCTCACTCCGTGTGCTCCGCAGCCCGCGCTGGCCGCGCTCCCTCTCTCTCTGAACAACACGGCCGACAGCAATACCTCTCCAGGGATTGCCTTCCGCGTGACTCCGCTGTAAAATCAAAGGATTCGCTGTCAGCAAGTTGCGTCTAGTTACAGTCTGATTTCGGCAATGTCGCAGTCATAGAATTCTTTAGTATAGCAAGCGACATGAAAAATTTTAAAATTTTCATGGTGCATTTAGTTATTTCAAGTCGGTGACTATATTATGAAATTTATAAAATAACATTTGTTGCCTTCAGTAATTTTTTTTTCTAATATGTGTTGGTACAATGTCTTTCGCCAGCATCGGGGCCCAACAGTGGTTTAAACATCACTGGCAAGTCCAACAAAAATTCCTCTTCTCGGAGTCTTTCGTTTCCTCACGGCAGAATAAAATCTTCTCGGTTTTCAAGCCGCGTCAGTTCCAATAAAAATCTCGAGCTTTCGATGGCTAGCTCCGCTATCGTCTGCAGAAGTAAAATTCTGACTGCCGGAGCTGGTACTGTTTTCCTGCTTGTATTCCTACGATTACGGCCGCTGGACCTATCAGAGAAGACCGAAACTAGGCGTGCGCGGAAGGTGAGATAGGTAGGCCGGCCGTTGTGGCCGAGCGGTTCTAGGCGCTTCAGTCTGGAACCACTCGACCGCTATGGCCGCAGATTCGAACCCTGCCTCGGGCAAGGATGTGTGTGATGTCCTTAGGTTAATTAGGTTTAAGTAATTCTAAGTTCTAGGGGACTGATGACCTCAGATGTTAAGCCCCTTAGTACTAAGAGCCATTTGAGATGGGCAGCTCATAGTAGCTCAAGCCCGCCGTGAGACCTAGTGACGTCAGGGGCCCGTGGGGCCGGTGCTATGTTTTAAACTGCCGTTCCCGCCTCCCTACGGGGCTCAAGCATAGGTCCTTGCTTCCTTTCTACATCCAACGCCCGTCCGCACGGCCTACTCAGGTTGTACCCCTCGTCTCTTTTGAAATTGTATCTGTTAGTTCTAATCTCAGCGGCCTCTTTTACATAGGAGTTCCAATATGTTGACTCAACTGCCAAGACTCTTGTTACAGTTCTAAGAAAAACAGCCCTCGGTCACAATTTTTAACAAATTCTTACTTCTTACTTGCGTGGTGCAGGTTGCTAAAGAGACTGTTCGTTTTGCAACCTTCACCACGCAAGTAACGAGCAGCCCTTAGTGGCTCGCCATCACAGTTTTCTTTATCTTAAATATCTTCCTGACTAATGCCCTTTCGCATATTTATTATTTTGTAAATGACATATAAGTACTGCCAGTCTTTTACGATGGTTCTTTACTTATACCCTATTATAGGTTTTTAGTCATAATTCTGTGACCATGTTAAAGAATATACACCATTCTTTGTTGAAACCAGGTTAACTTGTTAAAAATAGTGACCGAGTTGTTGCTCTGAGTACAATGGGGCCCGCATCTCGTGGTCGTGCGGTAGTGTTCTCGTTCCCCGCGCCCGGGTTCCCGGGCTCGATTCCCGGCGGGGTCAGGGATTTTCTCTGCTTCGTGGCAGAGCCATTTGAACCATTTTTTTTTTTTAGCACTATGGGACTCAACTTCTGAGGTCATCAGTCGCCTAGAACTTAGAACTACTTAAACCTAACTAACCTAAGGACATCACACACGTGTATCCATTCCCGAGTCAGGATTCGAACCTGCGACCGTAGCGGTTTTGCGGTTCCAGACTGAAGCTTCTAGAACCGCTCGGCCACTTCGGCCGGCAATAGTGACCGAGGGCTGTTTTTCTTTCAATTGTAACTATTCATGGTCTCTGAACGTGCAGCCATGTACAAAATTTTTCAAGACTCTTGTGTTCTCAAAGTGTATTTGGTGTCCGTTTTAGAGGCAATGATCAGCTGTGGCCGGCTTCTCGAGCTTCCCACATTTAATGTGTCCCTTGTGCTCTATGCAACGCTCTGCAACTGTGCGAATTGTCGGACCTATATAGATGCTGCCGCACTCGCTAGGGGAAAATACACACCGGAAACACGAAGAGCTAACTAGTTTTTAACAGGTTGCAACATATCTCGTATCTTGGAGGCGGGCGGAACACTTGTCTCAATCCACATCTCTGCAATACACGTCCTAACTTGCTGCTCGTTGCCCCACAGCATGGCAGGATAGTCGCCAGGTTAGATTTTTCTGCCGATCCACAAAGCGTTTGCAACGTCTCTTTTGTTCTGCAGTTCTGACTGTAGGTGGTCGTCGTCATAAAAAGCTTTGTCTTTGTGTATTAACGTGTTCACGATCGCTTTTTCTTGTGTAGAGGGTGGTGAAAACTACCGTCGTTTATATACAGATCAGTGAGCGCTTTCTTGAGTATAGGGTGGTGAAAACTACCGTCGTTCATATACCGATCAGTGTGTGTCGGTTTTGCTGTACACCGAATGACCAATCCAGCCTCCTGCCTTCCGCTCAACTAAAACATCTAAGAACGATAGCTTGCAATCCTTCTACGTCTCGATGGTAAATTTAATGTTGGTATGGACTACTGCCGTGTATTTTCACTGTGAGGACATATCATGAACGTCAATACTTTCAGCATGTCTGTACTCCTGTACTCCCGTAGGTTGAATAGCTAGGTGTATTTGTTTGACTCCGTAAAAGTTTGGACCCTTCTATGAAGGTGTCTATTAGTTACAAAGAAAAATTCAGTTACCTAATTAATTTTCATTATTATGTAAGGAGCAGCGCAAATGGTTAATTTAGCGTGTCGAGCACGCTGAACTTGCACACAAATGGTCAACCGATATTCGGATGCACGTTCTAGATTTAAGAACGGTGTCAACACTTGAGTTAAGTAGTGGATAATAACTTATCGACCAACAGCATGTACTTGTAGTAACCGGAATGACGATCGCCAAGTCACTACTCTAGTATAGAATATAGGTGCTACCACTTAGTGTTTCAATATGACCGGTAATTACTAACTTAATTAATGGCAGTCGTATCCATATAAGTATCTCGGGAGGATAACGTCACCACACCACAATCTATTGGATACGTAAGTATGGTTAGACTAGCTGGATCAGATGGAATTGATCTTACTCAATGACGTTTAAAGACGTCCTTTGGAGCGATGCTTGCCTAATCACATTACAATTTAACCATTTTCTCGTCATCCTCCCATAGTTTAAACTAGTTCTTTAAGTACATATTGATCTTTGTCGGTCAATTATTTTAAGTGTGTTGACTGCAGCGCTGTTCGCCAAGTCACACTTTAGCTTCGAGCATAATTGACCTTTGTCGGTCAATAGTTTAAGTGTGTTGACTGCGGCGATGTTCGCAAAGTCACACATTAGCTTTAAATAATTCCCGCTGTCATGCCCTAAATTCAGTGGCAATGGTCACCAGGCCTGAATTATGATGGCAGTAATCCACACGCAGCCTTTTATAGTACGTGTGTGGATTACCTTCATGGAAATAGTGCCCCACTGCCGCCATATTTTCCCCTACTTTAGTCTCTTCTGTAACCTATAACCATAACTTCATGAAGCTCAATCTGGCACGTACATAAGTTTGTTTTGGCTTGTTTCTGGCCCATGAGGTCAAGTATACTAATCTTCAATATTGACTATTTTATATGGCCAGTATTTCCGTCTGTTACAGATTAGATGTAGACTGTTCATAAGTTCATTCATGACCATTTGTGTGCTAAGTCAATAGGATGTTCATGCGTTGTAACTATAGCTAAGCAAATGCTTAACCTTTACGTCTTAAAAATGATGCACCTAGGCATAATAATGACGATGTTGGCATTCTAATGTCCTTCCCACACCCATGTTCTTATTAGGTGATTAAACTTCGTGCTTAAGCACAATATTCTCCTAGACAGGTCACACATTGTAAACACGTGATGTCCTTTTCATATCAAGATCAAAGAATAATCAATAAATGTTAAGACAGTAGTTCCAAATACGTTCTGCACAGGTTAATATATACGCCCTTTTCCTTACTTGCACCTTTATCTTATTTCATTTTTTGGTAAATTCTAATTTAAGAGTTAGATTGCGTCTTGCCCCAAAAAATACACATCACACAGTTTGTGCGCAGGCGCGAAGTAATGCGTCCGCTTAGACGGGCCTCATGATGTTACTGTAAGTTCCAGTACAACACTCGTGGCTGCCGCATCGCGGTCGGGAAGTGGGGCTGAGGCAGCTTCAGTTAAGTTTTTAAAATATGACGACACTTGGTGTATTTGTATTTTAAGTTTGACAATGTCCATTATGGACAAACATTAGTAAGTGTATTTCTGAAGAAGGATGGGTTATCCCAATTGAAACCTAAGTAAATCTAGGTAACTCCGCAACTGAGGCTGTTAGTTTTGAATTTATCATGAAGGGTCATCGACGTACCCAAAGAAGCAAGACAGGCGCCACACCGTAGAGTTCAGAGCCTGCACCTCAAAGTGCTCCATCAAGAAATTCGCGACTGCAGGAGACAGTGGCGAGCCCACTTCTGTGCCATCGCTCATTTCATAGTATACGTAGCGGTACAAGAATATCTCTTTATAACATAAAGGAACAACTTGACCACTCAAGGTGGTAACTGGAGTGACCAAAAATCCAGCGTGCCTTGCACTGCCACACTCGTAAAAAGTGACACTGCGTCCTGACTAACCATTACGTCGTTTCAACCTATTTTCATTTTCTTGAACGTTACAGTGAATGTCTACGAGCTTACAATATAGTGTTCACAATGACACAGTTACGCTAACCTAAAGAGGACAAGTCTCATCATAATGAGACAGCCGATACGGCAGACAAGATATAAGCTTGATCTTAATACCAGAAACCTGTCTGATTGTCATCAGTTTTTTTTTTTTGTCATCAGTTTTGTCGTCATTCGATTGGCAGCGAGTAGACGTAGCTACGGCAACACAATAGCTTGCTAGTTTGTGCGAGACAACGTCTAAGCAATGTAACAAGTTTTACCGCTAAACTGACAGAGAAACTGACGTTGAGAATGACAAGGCCAACAGAACAGTCGTTAAACTCTCCAATAAAGATCTGGACGACGGCATTGTGGCAGCACTGAGTAAAGGCCTTAATTTTTCGCCAGTCCTGCGATGTCTGTCAATTTTGGAGATTATTAGTGGAATAGAGCAGTGCATTCGGCATCGCTCGCACGACATAGCTGGGGATATCAGACTAATAGCTAGCGGCATACTGTCGAAAGCTAAGCCGCCGAAATTAAATATTAGGCAGGATGAACGACGTGCTTACGCTTACTGCGTGACAATGAAGACTTTGTTGTCCAGCCAGTTGGCAAAAGAAATGCCACCGTTGTTTTCAACTCTGAAAACATTTGTTATAAGATGACGCGTCCTGGAAGCTTAGTCGCGATGCGGCACAGGCCTTAGTCAAAAAGACAGGGAAGTTATTAAATGAATCTGGTTTACCAGATGAAGTGGTGAAGAAATTAATGCCCCGCACCGACAGACCTCGCAGGCTTTATGGACTGCCGAATATACATAGGGAACATTTTCCTTTTAGTTCCATTGTTAGTGCAATCAGCTCGCCAGCTACAGACTGGCGAAACATCTTGCAAGATTATGAGCGTCAGAACTGGGTCCGTGTGAACACTATGTTGGAAACCAGCAGACATTTGTTGAATCTGTTACATCTATAAAACAGAAAGTATATTTGCATGTCTGGGATCTTCTCAATAACCTTTGGCTCGATTTCAACCAAATTTGAAACAGAAGCAGTATTTTTCGTGAGTATTAGCAGTGTGTTATTTATAACTTGCTCGCTCCAATAAGAGAAAAGATACAGAAAAAAACTTTCTTTTCTCACATCTGACATATAGGCTGCCCTAGATATCTTCCCAATTATCGCCTTGTACCTAAGTTTGTCTGTCTAACGTCAGTGATTGCCCTTTTTAGAGATATCCAGTCTTCTGTCTGCTGTCTACTGAGGTATTTATTACCAACGTACCTACAGCCTTAGATGACTTCAAATGCATCTCATCATTTCTCAGTACTAGGGTATCCCAATTACTTCCATACTGATTCTTTCAGACAAGTCTCTCAAACTTCAGTCTACTCTTCATAATTATTAAATTGTTGTCTGAGTCGACATCTACTCTGGATACGCTTCATTGTCGAATATCTGATTTCTAAATATTTTTCAGATAACGGTGTAATCTTCCCATGTCGCTCGGTCTTTTGCAAGTATCCCACCTCCTGTTATGAGCTTTGAACAGTATATTCACTATTAGTAGCTCAAGTTTAATGCAGAAATCAATTAGTGTTCTTCGTCTCCCATTTCTACTGTCAAGCGCATATTTCCCTGTAGTACTCTCTTCTATTGTATTCCTTACAACCGCGTTCCTATCTGACAAAATTATTAGAATCCATAACTACAGATACCGACATTAGCTTGTCGTGAATTTTGATGAGAGCAACCCAGTCGGTGAACTGTTCACACTGATTTTTTCTGTACCCTACTTTCCTATACAGTGCGAATCTTGCACCTGTTATATAATTTTCTCTACTTTTAGTATTACCGTATATTCGTCTGATGAGAATTCCTTTCCTGCCTTCCATTTCACTTCACTGGCCCTCATCATATCTAGACTGAACCTTTGCATCTTTATTTCCAGAATTTCGAACATTATGAACACTTCAGACTTGTAACATTCCGTGCTCTGCCTCGTAGAATGTCACCATTTTGTTTGTTATTCCGTCTTTTCTCATGGTTCCTGACAGTTCCGAAGATCCAACGAAGAGAGTAATCAGGAATCTTTTGCCATTTTCAGGCCACGTGTCCTTTGGATATATGTTATGGGTTTTTAATCCAGGGATTTCCTTTGGCGTCCGCACCTTCATGTTCTTGGTCATGCTACTGTCTTTTAGGAGCAGTTTCCCACCTCGCAGGGCAAGAGAAATCAATTCATTTCCACAGTCCTCTTTGACAAGGCTTTTGCAAAACGAGGACATCTAGTACCGGAAGTTATCGGCCGCCATTGCTAATAATTTTTATTCAACTTTAAACATTAGTCGGCAGGAGTGGCCGTGCAGTTCTAGGCGCTTGAGTCTGGAACCGCGTGACCGCTACTGTCGCAAGTTCGAATCCTGCATAAGGGCATTGTTGAGTTTGATGTCCTTAGGTTAGTTAGGTTTAAGTGGTCCTAAGTTCTAGGGGACTGATGACCACAGATGTTAAGCCCCATAGTGCTCGGAGCCATTTTTAAACGTTATCTGGAATCGAACCCGGAACCCTGGACGTTTCCGACGAGTTGAAGGTGCTATCTTTGGACCACGGGAGCATCCTTGCTAGGTACTCAGAGCTGTCTTTCAGGACAAATCCTCATCTCTGTAAAGCGAGAAAAAAACTATTTGTGCCATGCTCTCAGTTGCTACATACAGAGACAGAACAAATTGCGGTTGAACGAAATTCTTCTCCCGAATGGCAGACAACGAGGAAGAGTGGCTTACAGTAGCGGCGGCAGAGGTCATCTTAAGGGCCGGCTGGGTCGCCCTTTGAGGTGCACTAAAGGCGAGGAACCAGGCAGTGGGACGTAAATCAAGCCTCCCCTGCGGACAAAGCTGTGTCGTAAGGGGACTTAGCGACACGGCCGCTGAAAGCCCGACCGGCAATGGACTTGTAGCGCGCCCTTGTCGTGCGGGAAAGGCACAATCTGTCTCCAAATACTAAGGGGGAACAAGCCAGACGGCAATGGACAACAAAATGAATCGTTGTAACTGTGGATTTATACACGTCTCGAAAAACTAATAATCTCAACGGCCAAACTCTCCTTTATAGCTGACACGAGACAAGTTAGATTTCGTTTCACAGTCTTTCATATACTACTGAGATAATTATCATATATGGAAATATCAGTGACATGAAAGACGCAGAGCTACAATAATTCGATTCATGTACGCTTGAGAACTAGAGTTTATTATGATACTTTTGGGAGAGCGATGTTCTGCTATACAGCAGGTATTTGAGACTCAAAATTATTAGGTGAATCTGTTGCACTGAATCTGTGTCGCATCCAAGGAGTAATACAGCACAACTGACAGGAAAGTTTAGTACAACGCCTGTCAAGACTTCTCACTTGTTAGCCATTTGCCGCAAAGACATATAAATAAGGTTTCTGGAACCTTGCTACTCATCGTGCAGTGGCAAACTAACGAAAGGGCGAAACTTGGCATTAGAAAACAGCGCTTTCAAGGAACAACTAACGGAATGGCTGCTTACTAAGCGGCCAAGTCACTGCGATACAAGAGCATTCTACGTTACAAAAAAGGCATTTTTCTTCTACAAATTAGCGAAGGAGAGCAACTAGATTACATCAACCATTTCAATGGAAGGAAACATATTTTTTCAAATATGTGTGAATTAGTAAGAGACCAAAATGCTGAGGTCATCGGTCACTAGACTTACACACTAATTAAGCTAACTTATGCTAAGAACAACACACATATCCATGTCCGAGGGAGGACTCGAAACTCCAGTGGGAAGGGCAGGGTAATCCGTAACAGGGTGCCTCAAACTGGGCGGCCACTCCGCACGCCAACACTTTTTTTTCTTTTACTCGACATAATCCACACCTTGTGATGTATGTAGAATTAAAAGATTAGGACACAGACATGCAACTACAGATTGCTGGGCACGCTTGATACTTTATTTGACTGTGAAACATATTTTGAATTTTGACAAATGTGTGCTGTTATAAGAGTGCATCTCCTAGTCAGCAAAGACGGAAAGTAGCAGCAGCATAACAATCTAGTTATCAATACATCCAAGAAGAAATTAGGTTAAGATGAAAAAATTAGTATCCATCAAAAAATGAAGTACGTGACAGTGAAAACAGCTCATTAGAAACGGCAGGCCACCAAATTTTAACGACCGGACCAGAAAAGGAAACGTCACACGGAACTAAAACGAATAACCGGTCAAGAGTCACCAGGAAGAAAGATACAAGCGAGTATCAAAGGACAATATTTGTGAGACTCTTTGGTATGGTGTCGGGTGTCCAGTATCGCGTTTTCCTGGCTCATTCTGCGAGAAAAGTCTCTTGATTAATCTGGTGAAGAAGTGGTGCTGGATGTTAGCATAACGCTGCTATGAGACTTACGAAGCACTGCTGTGGAACTGCTCATGAGATACCATGAAAATTTTCCGATTAAAAAGTTGCGCATCTCATAGACACAAAAATAAATACGGATTTCTACTTCAGACACTGCCAGTGAAATGGATAAAGTGCTAGAATGGAAAATGTAAGGTGCAAACGAGAAATCCAAAAATATACAGCCTTATAAAATAAGTTAAGCAAGTGGAAGGAGAGGAGGAAGCGAAATGAAACTTTTCGGCGTGGTAGGGAGTGAAGTTTTATTCCAGTGATTACAAACTCGACTCAAATTTACAAAAGACTTGGAACTATGCTCCCAGTTATTAGTATGGCGTTGCACCCCCTCTGACATGGATGCTGTAACGCTACGCATATGCTAGCGAGTTATTCGGCCGCCTAGAATTGGTAGGCGGTGAATTTGTTAGTGCAGCTCAATGCTACTGGGCAGGACCAGAAGCCAGTGTGTGCCGCGACCTGTCCAGCCGAAGCGATAGTTGCTGGTCAGACCAGGTACGAAGGCTGTCGGCGTGGCCAGAAGTGGGCAAATACCAGATCACGTGGACAGCGTTTCCAAGCTCAGTTCTTGGTTTTTTCTCACTGCACAGAATGGCAATTTGAATCATTTGCATTTACTGCTCTCTATCCATTTTCTGTTTAGCTAAGAATATTTTTCTTTTATTTTTCACTAATTTGCCTAAAATTTAGCTTAGCTGAGCTTGCATCGGTTTTCCCACAGTCCACGTCTCACTGCAATACAATGCTGTTTTCCAGATGTACAGTCTCAGAAATTTTTTCCTCAAATTGAGACCTTCTCTTTGCCAGAAATTCCCTTTTTGCCAGTGCCAGTCTGTTTTTTTAGTCATGGGTTAGTTTGCTGCCTCGATAACAGAATTCCTCAATTCTGATTTTAAATTTCTCACTGTTCTCACTTCTACTGTTTCTCATTACCCTTACTCTCAGTTCTTATTCTGTACTCATTAGACTGGTCATTCCATTCAACACATTCTGCAGTTCTTCACTTTCGCTCAGGATAGCTATGCCAACAGCTAATATAATCATTGATGTACTTTCACCATGAATTTTAATCACATTCTTGAACCTTTCTTTGACTTTGCTCATTGCTTCTTCCGTGTACATATTGAACAACAAGAGAGGTAGACAACACCCCTTCCTTACCCCCTGTTGAATCCGGGCACCTCGTTGTTGGTCTTCCAGTCTTATTGTTCCCCCTTCGTTTTTGTACAAACGGTGTATTACCCGTATTTCCCTACACCTCACTCCTATTTTTCTCAGAATTTCGATCACCTTGCTTAGCGCTGATAGCTTTATTTCATTTATTCTTCCCCCTTCTTTTACTGGCGCCCCATTAGGTGGCATGAATTAACCTTAACCTCCTATGTGTAATCGCTGCCGTGGAGTCTTGAAAACACACCGGAGCATGTGGAGTGGAGTTTGTCTGGATACGTGGCGAGAGGGGCAACACGAACAGTGGTCGTCCGTCGGCTGTGTGGGCCATTGGCTTTATTTGTCGGAGACGGTTGGTTTCGAGTGCACTATTAGTGACTGCATAGAAGTATTACCACGCTCTTCAATGAACTTCAGCTGAGTCGTCTTCCCTTATGTCCATGGTGTGCGCTTTTGTATGCTTCCGTTTTGCATTGAGCTGAAATTATGGAATACCAACATCCTGGTATAACAGTGGTTGGTACCACTCGCACTGTGATACGCTCGCCACTGCGACTCTCACTTTATGGTTCCTATGGGACCAAACCGCTGAGGTCATCTGTCCCTAGGCTTACCCACTACTTCATCTAACTTAAACTAACTTACGATAAGGACAGTACATATACCCATGCCCGTGGGGCAAATAGAACCTACGACGGGGAGAGTGGAGCGAACCATGGCAAGAAGCCTTAGACCGTGAGGCTAAACCACGCGGCGGTCTGTTTGAGTTTGATCCATTTAACGGTTAGTGAAATAGTGAAGGCAGCAAAGGACCAAGTAGGTAAAAAAGACGAGCGCTAGTAGAAATCCTTGGGTAACAGTAGAGATACTATATTTAATTGATGAATGGAGAAAATATAAAAATGCAGTAAACGAAGCAGGCGAAAGGAATACAAACGTCTCAAAAATGACATCGACGGGAACTGAAAAATGGTCAAGAAGAGATGGCTAAAGGATACATGTAAGTATGTAGAGGCATTTATCACTAGGGGTAAGATAGGTACTGCCTACAGGAAAATTAAAGAGAATTTTTGAGAAAAGAGAACCACTTGTATGAATATCAAGAGCTCAGATGGAAAACCAGTACTAAGCAAAGAAGGGCAAGCAGAAATGTGGAAGGAATATGTAGAGGATCTATACAAACGAGATGTACTTGAGGACAGTATTGTGGAAATACACTCCTGGAAATGGAAAAAAGAACACATTGACACCGGTGTGTCAGACCCACCATACTTGCTCCGGACACTGCGAGAGGGCTGTACAAGCAATGATCACACGCACGACACATCGGACACACCAGGAACCGCGGTGTTGGCCGTCGAATGGCGCTAGCTGCGCAGCGTTTGTGCACCGCCGCCGTCAGTGTCAGCCAGTTTGCCGTGGCATACGGAGCTCCGTCGCAGTCTTTAACACTGGTAGCATGCCGCGACAGCGTGGACGTGAACAGTATGTGCAGTTGACGGACTTTGAGCGAGGGCGTATAGTGGGCATGCGGGAGGCCGGGTGGACGTACCGCCGAATTGCTCAACAAGTGGGGCGTGAGGTCTCCACAATACATCGATGTTGTCGCCAGTGGTCGGCGGAAGGTGCACGTGCCCGTCGACATGGCACCGGACCGCAGCGACGCACGAATGCACGCCAAGACCGTAGGGGACCGCACCGCCACTTCCCAGCAAATTAGGGACACTGTTGCTCCTGGGGTATCGGCGAGGACCATTCGCAACCGTCTCCATGAAGCTGGGCTACGGTCCCGCACACCGATAGGCCGTCTTCCGCTCACGCCCCAACATCGTGCAGCCCGCCTCCAGTGGTGTCGCGACAGGCATGAATGGAGGGACGAATGGAGACGTGTCGTCTTCAGCGATGAAAGTCTCTTCTGCCTTGGTGGCAATGATGGTCGTATACGTTTTTGGCGCCGTGCATTTGAGCGCCACAATCAGGACTGCATACGACCGGGGCACACAGGGCCAACTCCCGGCATCATGGTGTGGGGAGCGATCTCCTAGACTGGCCATACACCTCTGGTGATCGTCGAGGGGACACTGAATAGTGCACGGTACATACAAACCGTCATCGAACCCATCGTTCTACCATTCCTAGACCGGCAAGGGAACTTGCTGTTCCAAGAGGACAACGCACGTCCGCATGTATCCCGTGCCACCCAACGTGCTCTAGAAGGGGTAAGTCAACTACCCTGGTCAGCAAGATCTCCGGATCTGTTCCCCATTGAGCATGTTTGGGACTGGTAGAAGCGTCGTCTCACGCGGTCTGCACGTCCAGCACTAACGCTGGTCCAACTGAGGCGCCAGGTGGAAATGGCATGGCAAGCCGTTCCACAGGACTACATCCAGCATCTCTCCATGGGAGAATAGCAGCTTGCATTGCTGCGAAAGGTCGATATACACTGTACTAGTTCCGACATTGTGCATGCTCTGTCGCCTGTGTCTATGTGCCTGTGGTTCTGTCAGTGTGATCATGTGATGTATCTGACCCCAGGAATGTGTCAATAATGTTTCCCCTTCCTGGGACAATGAATTCACGGTGTTCTTATTTCAATTTCCAGGAGTGTAGAAGAGGACGTAGATGAAGATAAGAAAGGAGTAAGATGCTGCAAGAAGAATTTGACGGAGCACTGAAAGACCTGAGTCGAAACAAGGCCAATAGACAACACTCCTTTAGAACTGCTGATAGCCATGGGAGAGCGAGCCATACAAAGGCGAAATACCCTCAGATTTCAAGAACAATATCATAATTCAAATCCCAAAGAAAGAAGGTGTTGACAGGTCTGAAAATTACCGAATTATCATTTTAATAAATCAAGACTGCAAAATACTAACATGAATTCTTTACAGACGAATGGAAAAACTGGTAGAAGTCGACCTCGGGGAAGATCAGTTTGGATTCCGTAAAATGTTGAACACGCTAGGCAATACCGATACTACGACTTATCTTAGAAGATACATAAGGGAAGGGCAAACCTACGTTTCTGGTATTTGTAGACTTAGAGAAAGCTTGTTGGTTCGAATACTCTCTTTCCAATTCTGAAGGTGGCAGGGGTAAAATACAGGGAGCGAAAGGCTATTTACAATTTGTACAGGAACCGGATGGCAGGTATTAGAACCGAGGGGCATGAAAGGAAGAAGTGGTTGAGCAAACAGTAAAGGAATATGTGGAGTAGGAAGTAAAATCCATGGAGAAGAAATAAAAACTTTAAAGTTTGCCGATGCCATAGTAATTCTGTCAGAGACAGCAAAGAACCTGGAAGAGCAGTTGAACAGAATTGACAGTGTCTTCAGAGGAGGATATAAGATAAACATCAACACAAGCAAAGTAAGGATAATGGAACGTTATCGAATTAAATCAGGTGATGCTGAGGGAATTAGGTTAGGAAATGAGACACTTAAAGAAGTAAAGGAGTTATGCCGTTTGGGAAGCAAAATAACTGATTATGGTCGAAGTAGAGAGGATAAAAAATGCAGACTGGCAACGGTAAGGAAAGCTTTTCTGAAGAAGAAAAATTTGTTAATATCGAGTATAGATTTAAATGTCAGGAATCCGTTTCTGAAAGTATTTGTATGGAGTGTAGCCACGTATGGAAGTGAAATATGGAGGATAAATTGTTTAGACAAGAAGAGAATAGAAGCTTTCCAAATTTGGTGCTACAGAAGAATGCTGAAGATTAGATAGATAGATTACGTAACTAATGAGGAGGTACTGAATAGAATTGGGGAGAAGAGGAATCTGTGGCACAACTTGACTAGAAGAAGGGATCGGTTGGTAGGACGTGTTCTGAGGCATCAAGGAATCACCAATTTAGTATTGGAGGCAGCGTGGAGGGTAAAAATCGTAGAGGGGGACCAAGAGATGAATACAACAAGCAGTCAGAAGGATGTGGTTGCAGTAGGTACTTGGACATGAAGAAGCTTGCACGGGATAGGGTAGCATGGAGACCTGCATCCAACCAGTCTCTGGACTGAAGACCACAACAACAACGGTTAGTGCATGTTCCTCATGCGCAGTGGTGGTTCCTTGCCATTATAAGTGCTTCGTGAAGTTTTACCTTACAGTTGCTTGTTTATGCCACAAGCTGTCAGATACACAAAATATGAAGGCTTTCAAATCACTGTTATTTTTCTGTGAGCCGTCAGGGCATTTTTCGTTACCCTAGTGTTTAATGTTTGTTTTGGGGTAGCCGTTTATCAGGCAATCACTCTCGCGTTTTAGGTTATTAAGCGGTGTTTGCTATGTGCAGTTTTGAGTAACGTTACCCTTTGATTATTACGGCAGATTTGAAGGTTTGAAATACATTTTGTTAATTAGTATCTTTTAGCTCATGTTTGGTATACGAGCTGCGAGTTTGGTGTTTTAGTGTGCGTGTTGAGAGGGATTGGGGGGGGGGGGGGGGGAGTGGGAGCTTGAGTGCTGGTATCTGTTGCTGTTATGGAATTACATGTTGGTTTTCGGAAGTGTTTGTGGCTTCCGGACGTTACATTAATGGAAATGTTCACGCTAGCAGCGTACTTCTCAAGTTTGTTTAGCCTAAGCTCTTAATTAGGAGGTATTATGTTAATATTTTCCGCCAAATATTTTACGTCTCTGCTGAAATGATCACCGTTCACCGATTTGTGAGTAGCCTTTTTTGAGATTTTCTAAATCAGATGACTTCAGCCTGTAAGCTTTAAGCTTATTTTCTCTAGTGGTCAATGTTTGAGATTTTTTTCTAATGATCTTGTCATTAGTCCCGTATTGTATTCATTCCATGGACGTAAAAGAAAATCTGGATGGTTCATAGCCGTAGGCACTTAACTTTCGTGGTTGGTCTGTTTGATGACTGACTGCTTGGACTTGTTATTTAGAAACCTCAGCCGCAGGTGGTCCTTTCAAAGGCTAGTCTGCTTAATGCTAAAATTAAATTTCCTTTTTAAAAGCCTGTTTAAGAGATGCTAGAAGCGATTTGCCCTTAGAGTTTTGGAAGAATAACTCTTTCAATTATTCCAAGGTCAAATTTCCTTTATTAAGAATATCTTACCCTATCTTGCAATTTTTTATTTATTACTGATTTCTTGCTTCTGACGTCTGACCTCTGATCAATAGCTCACACCTACAATTTGTAAAGAAAAAAAAAGGAAAGTTGTTCTGTTGCTCATGGTTAATATTGTATTCTATTTACCAGTGTAGTGTGTTCTTCTGTAAGTGAATTTGAACTGTCAACGGTAACATGGTGTGATTATCCTGTGTCCACCTTTCCGAGAGTTCTTTTCCTTTCGCATCTTAGGTTAAGGGATTGGAGTGGTAGCCAGAGAACGTGGTTCCTTTCTCTCCAGGTAAGGGGGACAGAGGGTGATAATTGTCTATCACTTTTGCATCATTTTTCCTTCGAAAATTGAGAATTGTGAACTCTTGTACCAAAAATTATTTAAACTGTTTCAGGTAGCCATATTGCTATCAATTCTATAGGTTGCTTATGCTTGTCTTACCTCGAAAATGAACTCCTAGTGAGGAGCATTCCAGTAGTTGAGGGTTGTGTCGCAGAGCATGCAGGCAAATTTTGCACAGCATTGCCTAGTACTCTTCACATTTCCCCTGACACTGTCGGCGAGGTAGATGTTGCTATTTCTAGTGCTTCTGTAGATTTGGTGGAAATGTTTCGCAATGCTCAATTTTTGAATGCAGTCAACCTATCCGCAAGCAAATGTGTAAGTTGCAAACACATTTCTTACAATGTAATGACTGTCTTGATGATTTAAATTAGCTTGAGCTAGTCATCAACAAAAGGAGACCGTTAGACAGTTAACTGCTAGGGTGAAAGGCTTACACATCAGTACTGGTTCTTTTGATTTACATTGTGAAATCGGCAGTATGGAGGTAGGTAATTTAGCTGTTAGTCAATCACAGGGTTTGAGGTGTGTGGCGACATAGGGCAGTGCTAGGTCGGTCTCTGATCCCTTTGCCAAGTTTCCAAAGCCGATTAAGTATTTGCTCAGTATGGTTTCTGAGTTGCCTGTTGATCAATTAAATCCAGTTCCTGAAGTTTTGTGGTTACTTGTGCGCCTTGAGTTTCATGCCGACCCATTAGAAGTTTCGCATTGTGTAGTACTTTTTTTGCTTTGTAAAATGGATAGTTGAACGATTTGCTGCCTGACATTCTGAAAAGTCAGGGTACCTTGGTCCAACTCAGAGCTCGGATAACAGAAGTAAAGTTATCACGACGTTGAATAAAATGTTCTCGGGTTTCCAACTGCGTCAATTGGTTAAAACCACACGAGCTTTCGGCCAAGCACTCCTTGGCCATTGTCAAGTGTTATGACTGCCAGTGGGCTGTTGGTGCGCCCTTATATACCCTAGCTGACGGCTGTGACGTCACTGGTGCCCGTGACATTGCCATATATGGGCATGTTTTGAGTCGGCGTGAGATGTGCCCTCTTCAACCGCGCGATCGCTGGATCCCACGCAGCGCTGATCCGTAAGCCACTCAAAACATGCCCATATATGACAATGTCACGGGCACCAGTGACGTCACAGCCGGCAGCTAGCGTATATAAGGGCGCACCAACAGCCCACTGGCAGTCATAACACTTGACAATGGCCAAGGAGTGCTTGGCCGAAAGCTCGTGTAGTTTTAACCAATTGACGCGGTTGGAAACCCGAGAACATTTTATTCAATGTTATCGCCGCGAGACTCTGCATTCATACATTATCACGACGTGTTCGAAACGAGGTTGAGAGTGCGTACTATTGGCAAGTGTAATCATTTAATGAAACAGTGAGATAATATACTGCGCCGGTTTGAATGGCTGCCTCCGCCTTCAGTGAGATAGGCTCTCGAATAATTTGGAAGGCATGAGACTGGAGGATCATTCGTGTTCTGTGTATGTCTACAGATCCATTACCTTTCCTGAGTTGCATGACTTACTCGTTTTCACTGCAGCACTTAAATTTGCAGATCCATCCATGAAATTACACTGTTAAAAATCCTTGGATCGTGAAGTACACACCGTCCATCATCCTGCTCCCAGTGCTGGCTCGTGCCACCATTTACACAGGTGGCTCAGGGTCTCAGAAAGTGGCCGCTCAACGCTCCACAGTCCAAAACTGCCCCCTCTGCTCCCACGACTGACAGACTGGGTGTCACGCTAATCCCTGAACAAAAGCATCAGATGACGGCAACAGTTGCATACTTGAGACTCGAGAAGTTCCTGTCGAGACACCTGCTCCCTCTTGCGTCCTGTAGCATGCCACTGCAGGGCTCGCACGCGCCCGTGCTCGTTGTCGGACTGAAGCGCCAACAAAGCAGCGTTTAACTGGTAAACCCTTGTGGAACTCTGACGCAAATGTGACGCCTTCCTTCCAAGGGAGATGCCTGACTGAGAATCAATCCAGAAATACTGCTGAAGTTAATAAGTAATTAATATCCGATCACTTGATCGTGACGAAGGTGATATAAGGCAGATGCGGTAGCTATCTCACACACATAAATTGACAGTCACAAAGCTAGTTGCTGGATGGTTCGAAATACAATTTAAAATAATCGTTGCATATGAAAAGAGAGAGAGCTGGAGTTAGCATGAGGCACTTTATTCTGCTATACACTCTAAATTACCTCAGCCTTCCTGTGCACATATCTTGAGGTATGAAGTACTTCAGGAGTTATTAAATCTGGTGCGGAATATCACATCTTAAAGATGTCTCAAGGATGCTTCAGAATACCTGCCATGGGAAACATTAATTACATCCTTAACGTAGCATTTAAAGTACCTGAAATAAAAGACCGACCTTGACCAGCGCCCTGGCACTGTGCTGCGGCATGGTGCATGTAGGCGCCTGGAAGGTATGTGGAATTTAAGAGTGTTTTCGACGATCTCAGCCAGCTAGCTATGAATGGATTGTGTTTCACAATACATTGAAATGGTATTTGTTGTTGTTGTTACTGTTGTTACTATATTACCATATGGTAGACCCTTTCCTTCCGCCTTCTTAATCTTGGTGTAGCTGAAAGAACCAGTCAACTTAGGAATTCTATGGTACTTTTAAAAAATCGAATACATTTATCAGACCTGTAGTTGTCGGGAAACCTATAACCACTATGGTATAAATTCATGTCGAAATTTGGAATTCCAGCAATCATTTCATTCATCACTGCTTCCGATTGTAATGTCAAACAATTATTTAATGAAAATTCTCATCAAAAACAAAGACTGTTATTCAAGCACGGAAACTAATGCTCCATGTCGATCTTTTCTTTTATTTCAAGTAGTTTAATTGCTGTTCGATGAGATTTCGGGATTGTAGCCGGATCACATTGACTTCTTGCCACGATATTTCAGCTAGCAATCGCCCAGCCATCTTCAGGTCATTTTGAAACTTCATACAAGGTCATGAGTCATACAGCCAAGATTTTTGAAATAATTTTACTAAATGAAATAAGAGAAAATGAGCTGAGTGAAGAACAGCATGGGTTTAGGAAAGGAAGGAGCAAGATCGACCTGATATATTCTATCCGTCAACTGATGGAAAAAAGTTGGGAGTATAACAAAAGGGTGATAATGGTTTTTATAGACATAGAGAAGGTATCTGACTCAGTTGACAGGGAAAGACTCTGGGAAGAACTGAAAAAGATAGATATAGAAGATGGATACATTAATGTTCGAAAGACAATGTACAGAGGCCACAATTGTAGAATTAGAACACCATTGGGGAACTCTGAATACTTCGAAATAAGACAAGGACTTAAGCAAGGAAGTATTGTATCTCCTGCGCTTTTTAATGTTGTGATGGAGGGAATGAATCGGGCAGTTAAAGATTTTTGCAGATGATATGGTAATATGGGGTGATAAAGAGGTAGATGTACAGTTACAGCTTGATGTGTGGAAGGAGATAATGAAAAGGTATGGATTAAAAATAAATAAAGATAAGAGTGAAGTAATGGTATTTGGAAGAGAGAAAGCAATCAAAGGAAATATTACCTTGAATGAACCCCTCAAAGTGGTAGAAAGTTTCAGTTATTTAGGGAGTGAAATATCTAGGGATGGAAGAATAACTAACGAAGTTAATAGGAGGTTACAGAAGGGAGGAAATTTCTACCAAACAATAAAACATCTGATTTGGAATAGTGAGGTTTCAGAAAGAGCAAAACTCCTTATGTGTAAGAATTATTACATCCCTATTGTCACCTATGGTGGAGAAACATGGACAATGACAGACCGGGACTGGAGCAGACTGCAAGCAGGGGAAATGAACTTTCTCAGTGCAGTTAAGGGAAAAACAAGAATGGACAGAGTAAGGAATGTAGAGATTAGAAAGGACCTCAAATAAGAAAGTATGAGAGAAGAAATTGAAAGAAAGAGATTAAGATGGTATGGGCATGTTAAGAGGATGTATGGGCAGAGACTCCCCAAATTATGGAAGAACTAAAGATGGATTGGAAAAGGCGACCAAGAACACGGTGGAAAATGGGAGTGAGAATACCTGTTGAAAGGAGAGGTATAACCTGGCAGCAAGTGGAGGAATAAAAGTGGTGGGAGGACCGAGCCAAATGGAGAGGACTCGTCAGCACCCAGACCCGGCAGTAGCTGGAGCGGGACTCGGATATACTGCAGATAGATACTAGGTAGGCCGGCAGCGGCCAAACTACGCCGCTGTTCGGCCACAGATAATACATTCAGTACACGTGGAGACATCGAAAAACGAAACAACACCGTGGATAGACAACAGTAGACATACAAACTTAAAATACATGAAGTCGTTCACAGGTTCAGGGTCCAAATAAAAACATTCAGCACTCGGACACAAACAGAGACGGCAGAAATGGCACACGTGAACGAAGGAGCGCAAATGACGAAACAGTGAATCTTCAAAACGATCGCACACACAAAACACTGGCGACGCTCTACGGCGCGCGAATGTTCAGTTTACGTGTACGAGTCCGGGGACCTGCCAAAACGGGAAAAGGTGGGGAGGAGGGGAGGATGTAGATACCAGTGGCAGAGGAGATGGGAGGGGGAGGAAAGAAGGTACGAGGTTAGGGGAAGCCCAGGGGGAGAAGGGAGGGAGGAAAGGAGGAAGGAGAGAAGGGAGAGAAGGGAGAGAAGGTGCCCTTGGGGAAAAACACAGGATGTGGTAGGGGAGGATCAAAGTTGGTAGGAGGGGTAGATGGAGGGGATGAGGGCATCATCAGGGAGGGGGAGTTGGTGGAAGCTACCTTGGGCAAGGGTATGGAGAGTGGAGATATGGAGAGCAGGTGGGACGTGGGAATACAGGCACGGCAGTAGACGGGGGTGGGAGAGGATGGGAGAGACTAGTAGGTGAGGGGGATTGAGTTTAGCGAGGTGTAGACGATCCATATCTGTTTGAGGGAAAGGAAGAGGGGCGGTAAAAGAATAAGGATCCACGTCGTGGAGGGGAGACAGATGCGATAGGCGAGGCGGAGCGCATGGCGTTCTAGGAATTGTAAAAGGTAGGAGGGGCGGATATCCAGGCGGGGTGGGCGTAGCAGAGGATAGGGTTGATGAGGGATTTATAGGTGTGGAGGATGGTGGAGGGATCCAGACCCCATGTGCAGCCGGAAAGGAGCTTGAGGAGACGGAGTTGGGAGGTTGCCTTGGCTTGGATTTGCAGATGGGGAGTGCAGGAGAGGCGACGGTCAAGGGTGACGGCAAGGTACTTGAGGGTGGGTGTGATGACGATAGGACGGCCATAAAGGGTGATATAGAAGTCGAGGAGACGGGAGGAAAGGGTGGTTTTGCCTACAATGATCTCCTGGGTCTTGGAAGGATTGACCTTGAGCAACCACTGGTTGCACCAAGTGGTGGTCTGGTCAAGATCGGGTTGGAGAAGCTGTTGGGAGCGCTGCAGGGTGGGGGCGAGTGCAAGGAAGGCGGTGTAATTGGCGAGCTGGAGAAGGTGTACAGGGGATGAAGGCGGCGACATGTCCACCTTATACAGAAGGTAGAGGAAAGGGGAGTGGATGGAACCTTGGGGCACACTGGCGAAGAGGTAGAGGTGTAGGAATCCGTGTTATGGATGGTGACATAAGAAGGACGTTGGGAAAGAAAGGACCCGATCAGAAGGAAGTAGTTGATAGGAAGGGCAAAGGTTTGGGGCTTGAAGAGGAGACCGAAATGCCGTACACGGCCGTAAGCACGCTCATGGTTGAGGGAGAGCAAGATGGCGGATCGACGGGAGTTGAGCTGTTTGGAGAGGGGATGATCGAGGTGAAGGAGGAGGTCATCAGTAGAGAAGGATGGTCGAAAGCACAATGGATAGCGGGAAGAAGGCGGTGCTGGCGGAGAGAAACTGCGAGTTTTCCGGAGTCAACTTCATAGCAAAAAATTGGCGCGAAAACGGATGCTCATTGGCCTCCGTCACAGGAGCGCCCTCTGGAGCCACTGTTCCATTTGTGGAGCGCTGGCGCATGCGTAAAGGTAAAAACTACATGTCCACCCCCTGTCGGAATGCGCGTCCTCGTCGCTAAAAACAGACGTCAGATGTCACCAGACGTGTCATTAGCGGGAAGTCATTGGGGGAAGTGGCGACAAAACTAGTGTTCACGTTGGTGTGTAAAATACCATCCGACTTTCGGAAAAACATCATCCACACAGTTCCGAAGATCGCAAGAGCTGACAAGTGTGAGAATTATCGCGCACTTAGCTTAACAGCTCAGGCAACCAAGTTGCTGACAAGAGTAATATACAGAAGAATGAAAAAGGAACTGGACGATGTGTTAAATGAAGAACAGTTTGGCTTTACGAAATGTAAAGGCACCAGAGGGTCAGTTCTGACTGTACGGTTGATAATGAAAGCAAAGCTAAAGAAAAATCAAGACACATTCATAGGATCTGTATACTTTCAAAAAGCATTTGACATTGTAAAATGGTGCAAGGTTCTCGAAAGTATGAGAAAAATAGGGGTACGTTTTAGGGAGAGACGAGTATATGCAAGAGCAAAAATGGAATAATAAGAGTGGTCGGATTGAAAAGGGTGTAAGGCAGGGATGTAGTCTTTCGCCTCCACTGTACACTCTGTACATCGAAGAAGCAGTGATGGAAATAAAAGAGAGGTTCAGGTATGGAATTTAAATTCATGATGAAAACGTATCAGTGATACGATTTGCTCATGACAAATGGTTCAAATGGCTCTGAGCACTATGGAACTTAACATCTGAGGTCATCAGTCCCCTAGAACTTACAACTACTTAAACCTAACTAACCTAAGGATATCACACACATCCACGCCCGAGGTAGGATTCGAACCTGCGACCGTAGCGGTCTTGCGGTCCAGACTGACGCGCCTAGAACCGCTCGCCCACAAGGGCCGGCTGCTGATGACATTAACATCCTTATGAAAGTGAAGAAGTTACATGATCTGCTGAATGAAACGAACAATCTAGTGAATGTAGTTTATGGACTGAGAGTAAATCGAAGAAAGACGAAAGAAGGAGCAGAAATGAGAAAAACGAGAAACTTAACATCAAGACTGATGGCCACGTAGCGGATGAAGTTAAGGAATTCTCATTCCTAGGCAGCAAAATAACTCATGACTGGCAGAGCAAAGAGATGTCTGCAAGTATCAAACATAGGGCTTAATTTGAAAAAGAAGTTTCTCAGAATATACGTTTGGAACGCAGCATTATATGGTAGTAAAACACAGTCGGTGGGAAACCGGAGCATAAGAGAATCGAAGTGTTTGAGATGTGGTGCCAGAGACGAATATTGAAAATTATGTGGAATGATGAGGTAATAAACGCGGAGATTCTGCGCAGAATCGGAGAGGGAAGGAATAAATGGGATATACCAACAAGGAGAAGGGTCGTCATGACACGACATCTGTTAAGACATGAAGGAATGACTTCCACGGTACCATAGGAAGCTGTAAAGGGCAAAAACAGCAAACGGAGACAGAGACTGGATGGAATACATCCAGTGAATAATTGAGGACTTAGCTTGCAAGTGGTACTCTAAGATGAAGAGGTTGACACAGCAGAGTAATTCTTGGCGAGCCGCATCAAACCAGTCAGAAGTGTAATTACTAAACAAATGGAATCGTCTGTTGGCTGGTGAACGGGATCCCGGTCATTATTTATTAAGAAACGGGTTATTGTGTACTGCAGTTGACAGATTGTCTGAATCTAGAATTTGTTTACCTATCGAGCTTGTGTCATCCATTTTCTATTATTTTCGTAATTCATTCTTGGGTGGACACATGTCTTTATGAGAGCCTGACTAAGGTGCACCGTCACTTTGCCTTACCTTCATTATGAAAGGACATTTGTCGTTTTGTAGCCGAGTGCGAACAGTGTAAGACGAGTCAACCCCGCACCAGGCTTTCACAGTGCGAAAAGGAGCAGGGACTATGGACAGATTATTTATTGATTGTATGGGTCCCCTTCTCCGCAAAAGATGTGTATCGTTTGCATATTTTTCTTTAATTTTCAGTAGAGGAGCCACGGTATCCCACGCTGTACGCCACTTAACAAACGAATTTTCTTGATTTGGACCGCCTAAGACCTTTGTTAGTAACAATGCCCCAACTTTTCGCTCAAGCATTTCTGTTTTTATAATGCTATCAAACATATCAGTGCCAATCTGTATTATCCTCAGCCTTCCTTTTTAGGAAAGGTTAAGGAATTTGAAGGACGCCTTCATCATTTACCATAGTAAGGCTAAAAACCAAATGGGATACTTCATTACGTTCGAGAAATTTCACATTTAATTCAGCACAGCGTGTGGCCTCTAGAGCAGTTGTGGCGGTACTTCTGTTTGCTTACCCTCCTAATTCTCCTCCTGCCAACTTGTGGAGTATAAGTGATCTTTTACCTGAGAGTATAACCTCTGAAGTCATTAAACAGAATTGCTACAGGGCGAGAAAGAATACCGAGTTAGCCCATCGTCGTCAGCAAAGACATTATAATCACGGAACGGAACCCTTCCGAGGGAAGCGGTAAGGTTTTCGTCCGAAATTTCTGTGTGGACAGCATAGTGGAACTAAAAGGAAACTTGCTCCACTAGATTTTGGCCGTTGTTCAATTGTTAGAGCGTTGCTGTCTGTTCATTTATTGGTGCGTAATCTCACTGCTACCAAACCTTTAAAGCTTTGGTTAGCCAGGTGAAACAGTCAGTATAGTTTTCCTTTTGCCGGGTGGTGTGAATGACCCGTAATTTGCTATGTGCTATTGTTGGTGTGGAGTCTTGAAAACACGCCAGAGCATGTGGAGTGGAGAATGTCTGGATACGTGACAACAGGGCACCACGGATAGCATCGCTTCTTGAAAAAAAGAATATAAAACGTAGTAACCGATATTCAGTGACAATGAAAGCGCTAAATGAGCTCCTAATATTGTAATAAGAATGACCTTTGCCTCGTAGTACATAAGAAAAGAACTTTGGTTTCATTGTGCTCTGTTCTGCTTGTCTTTTGACTTCTTGGTTCTGACGTCGTAGCTGAAGGTCGCATATGGATCGCGGTCTGTAATTAATTTAACTATATGTAGTTTAATTATAATTTTGTGTGTGTGTGTGTGTGGCATGTGCTTTTTTTAGTAGCAAGAAAGTACCTTCCCTGCCCCTTATTCATTACGGAACAGTTAAATGATGCCCTTTAGTAAGTGCATTGTTCAAGCGACGCCATTGGTCTTAAAATGATAAAAACTTTCTTAATAGTCTTTTAATTCTGAAAGTATTAAAAGGATTTAATCTCAATAAATAGAAAACGGCGTCTTGTATTATTTTCCATTTCATTTTAGGCCAAAGGTACAGTTTTATTGAAAACAATTGTTTTAATTGTATACGCTGTAATTGCTCATTGGCGGCTGTACTGGAGCATCAAGCTTCACAGAGAAAAATAAATAGTTAATTGCGGGTTGAGTTTAACTTGCTTATCGCGTAAAATTGAAGAAAGTTTTTTTTCATCCATCGCGAGTAAGGCGGATGTCTTCACGTTGGAATATGTGTGATATTTCTGGCGATAGTGCCCTGAGAAAAATTTGCCGTTGCTTTTAAAGAACATAAAAGAGATTTTTTAACAAAACATTACATTCCAAATTTAAAAGAATAATTTATTTCATTTACTTTTCAAAAAGTTGCTCAATAACGGACAGTTGTCCGCCCGTCGGCTGTGTGGACCGTTGGCTCTATTTACGCAGAGACTAGTTAGTTGAAAGTATACCATTAGTGGATGCATTGAAGTTTTCATTACATCCTTCAGTGTGCTTGAGCTGAATTGTCTTCCCGTATGTCCATGCTGTGCGCTTTTGATTTCTGGCATTTTGCATTGAGCTGAAATTGTGGAGTAACGAATTTTTGGGGTTTCAATTTTTGGCAGCAATGGTTGGTATAGCTCTAACTGTATTATGTCCGCCTCTGTGACTCTCGCTTTAAGGATCTCAAAAAAATTCCACCTGAAGTAATTTCTGCTAACCGTAACTGGTATGAGGTTGATCCATTTAATGGTTATCACTTGTTCCGCACGTGTAACTGTTACTGCTTCCCGTATTATAAGTGGTTCCTGAGGTATTGCCTTACTGTTGCTTGTTTACACCACAAGCTGTCTGGGACCTTAAATCTGTTAAATCTGGCGGCTTTCCAATCAGTGCTATTTTCCTGTGAGCTGTCAGGGCATTTGTCGCTACCCCACTGTTTAATAAAATTGGGTATTTAGTGCTTTTAAATTGTTCATGAGCTCTGTGGTAAATCTGGTTTATTAAATGGTTGTTTTTTACGAATTGTCTACATCTACATCTACATCCATACTCCGCAAGCCACCTGACGGTTTGCGGCGGAGGGTACCCTGAGTACCTCTATCGGTTCTCCCTTCTATTCCAGTCTCGTATTGTTCGTGGAAAGAAGGATTGTCGGTATGCTTCTGTGTGGGCTCTAATCTCTCTGATTTTATCCTCATGGTCTCTTCGCGAGATATACGTAGGAGGGGGCAATATATTGCTTGACTCTTCGGTGAAGGTATGTTCTCGAAACTTTAACAAAATCCCATACCGAGCTACTGAGCGTCTCTCCTGTAGAGTCTTCCACGGGAGTTTATCTATCATCTCCGTAACGCTCTCGTGTTTACTAAATGATCCTGTAACGAAGCGCGCTGCTCTCCGTTGGATCTTCTCTACCTCTTCTATCAGCCCTATCTGGTACGGATCCCACACTGTTGAGCAGTATTCGAGCAGTCCGCGAACAAGCGTACTGTAACCTACTTCCTTTGTTTTCTGATAGCATTTCCTTAGGATTCTTCCAATGAATCTCAGTCTGGCATCTGCTTTACCGACGATCAACTTTATATGATCATTCCATTTTAAATCACTCCTAATGCGTACTCCCAGATAATTTATGGAATTAACTGCTTCCAGTTGCTGACCTGCTATTTTGTAGCTAAATGATAAGGGATCCATCTTTCTATGTATTCGCAGCACATTACACTTGTCTACATTGAGATTCAATTGCCATTCCCTGCACCATGCGTCAATTCGCTGCAGATCCTCCTGCATTTCAGTTCAATTTTTCATTATAGCAACCTCTCGATACACCACAGCGTCATCTGCAAAAAGCCTCAGTGAACTTTCGATGTCATCTACCAGATCATTTATGTATATTGTGAGTAGCAACGGTCCTATGACACTCCCCTGCGGCACACCTGACATCACTTTTACTTCGAAAGAGTTCTCTCCATTGAGAATGACATGCTGCGTTCTGTTATCTAGGAACTCCTCAATCCAATCACACAATTGGTCTGATAGTCCGTATGCTCTTACTTTGTTCATTAAACGACTGTGGGGAACTTGTCAAACGCCTTACGGAAGTCAAGAAACATGGCATCTACCTGTGAACCCCTGTCTATGGCCCTCTGAGTCTCGTGGACGAATAGCGCGAGCTGAGTTTCACACGACCGTCTTTTTCGAAACCCACGCTGATTCCTACAGAGTAGATTCCTAGTCTCCAGAAAAGTCATTATACTCGAACATAATACGTGTTCCAAAATTCTACAACTGATCGATGTTAGAGATATAGGTCTACAGTTCTGCACATCTGTTCGACGTCCCTTCTTAAAAACGGGGATGACCTGTGCCCTTTTCCTATCCTTTGGAACGCTTCGCTCTTCTAGAGGCCTACGGTACACCGCTGCAAGAAGGGGGGCAAGTTCCTTCGCGTACTCTGTGTAAAATCGAACTGGTATCCCATCAGGTCCAGCGGACGTTCCTCTTTTGAGCGATTTTAATTGTTTCTCTATCCCTCTGTCGTCTATTTCGATATCTACCATTTTGTCATCTGTGCGACAATCTAGAGAAGGAACTACAGTGCAGTCTTCCTCTATGAAACAGCTTTGGAAGAAGACATTTAGTATTTCGGCCTTTAGCCTGTCATCCTCTGTTTCAGTACCATTTTGTCACAGAGTGTATGGACATTTTGTTTTCATCCACCTACCGCTTTGACATAGGACCAAAATTTCTTACGATTTTCTGCCAAGTCAGTACATAGAACTTTACTTTCGAATTCATTGAACGCCTCCTGCATAGCCCTCCTCACCCTACATTTCGCTTCGCGTAATTTTTGTTTGTCTGCAAGGCTTTGGCTATGTTTATGTCTGCTGTGATATTTTCTTGGATTTATTATTTCATCTTGTAATTATTTTATAGAAATTTGTCGAACTAAAGACTAAAGCATGCTGTTCAAATTATGTTTTGGATCGTTCTGGAATCTAAGTGCCATGGAAGAGAGCTTTACTTGTAAGCGCTATAAAATAACTACCACCTCCTAGAAGTAAGCTACTGTTTCTCTTAGAAATTTCAGTTTGCTGACGGCAAGACTCTGACTGTGTAGCCTAGGTGACTTATCCACTGCTTTGTTAGTTCAAGTAACTTCCTGAGATTAACGATTTCATCCTATTCAGTTAACATGTTTTCGGGGAGACGTTTATTACGCCATAATTTTACCATTTGTGTTATTGAGCAGTGTTTCCTCTGTCAACTTCGAGTGACGTACTCCTTGACTGTTATGACAGATTTTATTCCCTTAAGGTATTAAGGCACCGGTGAAATACATTTTCTTGACTTGAACCATTTACTTCATGTTTCAGCAGAGTGGTGTTTGTTGACAGCTCTTAGTTTACCAAACTGCGGCGGTCGGCCGCGGGGACCTGTTGCTGTTACGCACTGACACGGTGTTATTCGAGAGTGTTTCTAGCTGCCCGACATTACTTTCGAGAAGGTGTTCGCGCTGGCAGTGTATCTCTTAAGTGTGTGCAGGCTATGCTCTTACGACAATGTTTTTCGCCAAATATTTTACTTCTCTCCTCAAATGGGTAATATTACCCGATTTGTAATTAACTTTCAGGTTTTTGCAAATCTGATTACTTCAGCCTGTACTTGTTGTGTTGTACTGCTACCATACATGTAAAAGAAAATCTTGCTTGTTCATAACTGTTGACCATTAACTGTCATGGTTGGTCTTTTGTGAAGATTGATTGTTTGGAATTGTTGTTTTGTAATGTCAGCTATAGGTGTTGGCTCTCAAAGGCTAGTCTGATTAATACTGAAATTAATCTAAATTTCCTTTTTAAGAACCCTTTTCGGAGCCGTTAGTCGTGAATTGTGCTTAGAGTTTTGGTGGAGTAATTCTCTTAACTATTCCAATGCTAAATTTATTTCATTGTTATCTTGAAAATTTGTATTTATTAATCATTTGTGGCTTGAGGCGCCGTCCGGTATGGCCGAGCGGTTCTAGGCGCTTCAGTCTGGAACTGCGCGATTGCTACGGTCACAGGCTCGAATTCTGCCTCGGGCATGGATGTGTGTGATGTCCTCAGGTTAGTTAGGTTTAACTAATTCTAAGTTCTAGGGGACTGACGTCCTCAGATGTTAAGTCCCATAGTGCACAGAACCATTTGGCTTTAGACGTGGGACAATTAATCAATTGCTTAAACCGCTTATTTGTAAAACAAAAAATGTTAGTTCTGTAGCTCATTCTTTAATGGTTCATATTGTATTCCATTTATTAGTTTAATATGATCTATAGTTCAATGTGAACTGCCGAAGGAGTAATTATCGTAGGTCCGCCATTCCTTGTGTCCTTTTCCCTTCCCATCTTACGAAAGGGAATTTCATTTGCGCTATTTGACATTGTCGAATGCTTTTTCCAGGTCGAAAAATGCTATGAGTGTGTTTTGATTTTTCATCAGTCTTGCTTGGGTTATCAATCTCAACTTTAGAACTGGAATGATATGAATACATTTGACACCGTTGTGTGCTACGCGCATTAAGTGAACAGTTCGGAGAAGATGACTGTATCAGCTTGACAATGTGCCCTGCCATAATGTAGCAAGACAATTTTTTTTGTGGAGAATAACATACCTAAAATGGACTACACTGTCTATAGAGTCTCGGCCTGAAACCAATGGAACACATTTGGGATGAGTGTGAACGTCGACATGTCTCCAAACTTCAGCGTCAAACAACACTACTACTTTCTATGGTTTCTGGTTTTGAGGAAGGGTGGGCTGCCATTCTTCCACAGACACTGACTTTTCACTCAACGTATCCTCAACAAAGTCGTCAGAAAGGCGAAGGGTGGACACACCCGACATTATTGTCCACTAACAGGTGTCACGATGTTATAATCGGACAGCATATTTGACTAGTGCATATGACACAGACTGGACGGAAACAACTTGCTGTAGACATAATCTCTAGGTTTTGACTATAAAAGATCTTCTGCAGTTTGCATGTTCCTAATGTAATGGCTCTCCCTCTTTCGGTCTTTTTCTAGATAACAGAATTCGTGCAGAGAAATGTTGCTGAGGTTCGAAACCGGTCACGGAATAATTACATAAATATTTCGGCAACGGATCGGCGACCGCGAGGTATTATTTGGCTTTCCCAGGAGGAGAGCCGCAGACGCTGAGCAGCGAGCGGCGGGCAGCAGCACGCAGGCGGCCGGCGTCTGCTCACGGCCTGCGGGCCATTATCGCGGCTTGCCGCCACTTTGGTTCAGCGCCCGAGGCGGCGGCGGCGGTGGAGGCGGTGCAGAGTGCGGCCCAGCCACCTGACGGCGCGGCCGTGGGAACGCCTGCCACCAGACTAAACAACGCCACCGACAGCCGCTCCATCTGGACGCTCTCTGCCGCGGCCTTTACACACGTCTCTCACCCTATGCTGTTTTACACCTGAAAAAGTTCTCGCACCCTTCACTTCAGATGTCTCTTGCCCTACTTCAATGCGACGGCAATGCGAAATGGAAGAGCTTCGACGAAACGACCGAAGTGGGAAAGAGCGGTTTTAAGAGGGTAGTCCTCTTTGAAAATTTCCAAAAATCTCTATATCAGCTATGCCAACAGCTGCCATAGAGATCTGCAGGACCATCCTGGCCTAGGGATGGGAAAAACCTTGCGGTCAAAACCGATATCGGGTTTTTCATTTTTTGCCAATAACTGGGTAAAAAAAAGCAGCATATAAATCTGTGGCACCAGTAGTGCCAGAATTTTAGGTTTTTAAACTAAAATTTTTTTTAAAAAACGAGTAATTTTTATTCGTAAAATTACCTTCCCTTCTAAAGGTAGGATGTTATAGAATATGAGACAGAAACAAACAAGTGACTAAAAATTGGTACAGCACTCCTCAGGTGTAGCTTGGCCTATTAGACTAGCGGTTCACAACTTTGCTGAGACCATTACTCCTGAGCTCAACCAGGTATTAGATAATCCTCCCACCTTGAATCCCCCCATCATTAACAACATTAATTCCTAGCTGAATTTCAGAATCGCAAGTGCTGCCTACGACTTCTTCTCAGGAAAGAAAGCGAACTGTCTACAGTGAGGGTATACACCTGTTACAAAATGTTCCACCTCCGTCCCCCCTTTAAAGCGGAATACACTCCTGGAAATTGAAATAAGAACACCGTGAATTCATTGTCCCAGGAAGGGGAAACTTTATTGACACATTCCTGGGGTCAGATACATCACATGATCACACTGACAGAACCACAGGAACATAGACACGGGCAACAGAGCATGTACAATGTCGGCACTAGTACAGTGTATATCCACCTTTCGCAGCAATGCAGGCTGCTATTCTCCCATGGAGAGATGCTGGATGTAGTCCTGTGGAACGGCTTGCCATGCCATTTCCACCTGGCGCCTCAGTTGGACCAGCGTTCGTGCTGGACGTGCAGACCGAGTGAGACGACGCCTCATCCAGTCCCAAACATGCTCAATGGGGGACAGGCTAGTTGACTTACACCTTCTAGAGCACGTTGGGTGGATCGGGATACATGCGGACGTGCATTGTCCTGTTGGAACAGCAAGTTCCCTTGCCGGTCTAGGAATGGTAGAACGATGGGTTCGATGACGGTTTGGATGTACCGTGCCCTATTCTGTGTCCCCTCGACGATCACCAGAGGAGTATGGCCAGTGTAGGAGATCGCTCCCCACACCATGATGCCGGGTGTTGGCCCTGTGTGCCTCGGTCGTATGCAGTCCTGATTGTGGCGCTCACCTGCACAGCGCCAAACACGCATACGACCATCATTGGTACCAAGGCAGAAGCGACTCTCATCGCTCAAGACGACACGTCTCCATTCGTCCCTCCATTCACGCCCGTCGCAACACCACTGGAGGCGGGCTGCACGATGTTGGGGCGTGAGCGGAAGACGGCCTAACGGTGTGCGGGACCGTAGCCCAGCTTCATGGAGACGGTTGCGAATGGTCCTCGCCGATACCCCAGGAGCAACAGTGTCCCTAATTTGCTGGGAAGTGGCGGTGCGGTCCCCTAAGGCACTGCGTAGGATCCTACGGTCTTGGCGTGCATCCGTGCGTCGCTGCAGTCCGGTCCCAGGTCGACGGGCACGTGCACATTCCACCGACCACTGGCGACAACATCGATGTACTGTGGAGACCTCACGCCTCAAGTGATGAGCAATTCGGCGGTACGTCCACCCGGCCTCCCGCATGCCCACTATACGCCCTCGCTCAAAGTCCGTCAACTGCACATACGGTTCACGTCCACGCTGTCGCGGCATGCTACCAGTGTTAAAGACTGCGATGGAGCTCCGTATGCCACGGCAAAGTGGCTGACACTGACGGCGGCGGTGCACAAATGCTGCGCAGCTAGCGCCATTCGACGGCCAACACCGTGATTCCTGGTGTGTCCGCTGTGCCGTGCGTGTGATCATTGCTTGTACAGCCCTCTCGCAGTGTCCGGAGCAAGTATGGTGGGTCTGACACACCGGTGTCAATGTGTTCTTTTTTCCATTTCCAGGACTGTAATTTAAAATGTGTGCATTTCCATTATTGTTGCAAATCACTTGATTAATGCACTCCTTATTTCTGAATGGGCAGAAACTGGAAGCCCTCAGGCTGCCAATACTGAGTGTCTCCCCACTTCCACAACAGGCCGGCCGGAGTGGCCGAGCGATTCTAGGCGCTACAGTCTGGAACTGCGGGACCGCTACGGTCGCAGATTCGAATCCTGCCTCAGGCATGGATGTGTGTGATGTCCATAGGGTTGTTAGATTTAAGTAGTTCTAAGTTCTAGGATACTGATGACTTCAGAAGTTAAGTCCCATAGTGCTCAGAGCCATTTGAACCAACTTCCACAACAGTAATAATATCAACGTGTAGACCCAACAGAAGAGCACTAGCCTTTTAATTGTTGCTGTTGTCTAGTGCTGCCGATCAGTTCGATTATTTATAGCTAAGTGAATACTGATGGAGGTTCTGGTCCATTGTAGGACTACCTGCAACTCGGAGAAGGCATTTCCGTGGGATAATTTAACCTCATGTGAAGTATATGTCTCAGTTTTACTGTCGTAAATGCATGGTACGGATGACAAAGTATGTATGCAGAAAGTGAACAATGTGAGGAAGATATTATTCACACATTCATTTCAGTGTAGTATCCGTTTTGTCAAGTCATCAGAGGTCAATTTTCCGTGCACGCTTTGTTCTCTGTTTTGGGCAAACGAAATGACATTATTTCCAACATTCCACCATTTTGTTGGAATTTGATATTTTCAGATTTTTATATACGTTGACGGAAAATACATTGAAACTGACTTATACAAAATTATCTTGTAGAGGCCCGGTAGGAAGGCTTTGGAAATTGCTGCCGATGACCATCGTTCCGTTTGCAAGTGGTCGGGCAACTTGGTACACCCGCTACAAGAAGCGTCCAGAGTGGGAATAAAAATGATTTCTTTAGGACAAAAGTGTAAGTAATCAAACTATATCATCAGATTTAGCATTACTTTTTAGTTTACTTTTTAAAAAAAAAACACGAATATCACCTATTTTTCACGTGTTCAGGGAAGGCAACCCTATTAAATCACGCCGGGCATTCCTGTTGGTTTTTTATTTTGGGCCAAGAGAATACACTAACATACCCTTATTTAAATACATGGCCCTGCGAATAGATCGTACTGAAATAACTTTCAACTGGATATACCTTTTTATAGGAATTGAGATTCGCCCAGGCGAACTACTATAATCGCATTCGTCAGTTCAGTGACATACTGCTGAAAACTTTGACCAAAGCAAGACGCGTTACGAGAATAAGAATAATATTTGCGATCTTACTCAGAGTTGCATTGATATCAACGGAATTTTTGTTCTTCCTCTGACGGCTACTCCTAAAAGCAATAACACTGTTTCAGCGGATTTTTGAAGAAGTCCCTGTTGAAACCCTTCACTGAAGAAGATAAAATATATTTCCATACCGCCATAAAATTCCCTGTTCCCGATTTTCGTGTGAATAGACCAAGTCGTAACACAAAAATGAAGTAGAAGTATTGAAACTTCTTTATTTAAGTAGGTGAATCTGTACTTAAATTGCTAAATGACTGAGAAGATGAAACTTCTACGTTATTTGATTCTGAGACAGCTGAGTAAAATCGAACGCACTGAGCCTACTTTCTTTTAACATTTTATTATCATGTCAACACTGACCCACAATATTCTAGCGCAACGCAATTACAACCTGACTTCAAATAATTAATACAAAAGAATATCCCTGAATAAGAAGCAATCCTGACAATAACCTATACGTTTCATTAAGCACTTACCTCACAAAAATCTGCTTTACGCGAACTACTGCAATATAGTGAGCGTCAATACTGGCAGCTAAATAAAAGATTCTAACTACTAAAGCCACTAACTACTAATAGGCATGTGGTTAGCAACGAAAAGATTTTACTGCAAACCTAATAATGTACTTTTTACCTTAGTAATGTGACATCCAGTTCAAACACGAACATGTATCGTCATTGACATCCAGTACAAAGATAAATAATCATGAATAATTTTCAGTCTTCAAATCGGACACTTCCAGATAGTTAGCCTACGCTAACACTTCAGACATCTACACTACATCAGTGCTAACTTCTCACATTTAACATCCATCACTGATGGCTGTTCACCTCCAACCGCCCAAGAGTACTTCCATCACTGCTGGCGACTAAATTCCATCTGCCCAACAGTACGGCGATTAACTTCCAACAACGAGTCCGACCAGCCACAGAATCTCTTACAAAGTGCAGTCAGAGATCCAATGCAAAGCGCTACACAGCGCTGCCAACACAGAAGCAGCCCACTTACAGTATGTAATACAAAGTCATTATCAAACTAGAAAACAACAGGCTGTAATAATACTAAGTTTGTATAGAATTTTTGGCAAAATTTGGAGTTGGTGTTATTGTTATCAAAACATTCCAAGATCGGAGGTTGTCTGTAATATGAAGGCTATGCGAAAATCCGATGAAGCTTTGCACAGATAAGTTGGCAAATTGAGAAGAGTGACGTCACGCAACCGACGAGCACACTAGATAGTACTCTCGTCGGTTGCGTGACGTCACTCTTCTCAGTTCTTTGTGCACAGGGAGCACGTCAAGATGCCTAGATAAACAGTGCCTCCCGCCATGTATGAGGGCCCAGTGACAAACTTTCCCTCATGTCGCGCATCCCACATAACGTGACTGTCTTGTAGCTGAATGGTACAGCTACCTCATGCTCGTTGGCTCACCTCTAAATATGCTACCCGCAGCTGGCAACGAAATGTCAGGAGGAAGAATTTTATGGTTCGACCACAGCCTCCTATCCCGGAAGTTTTAATTTATGGGATATAGAAAACTACTTCAAATAATTTGATTTTGACAGAGGTTTCCATTTCGCGCCCTATAGTATCTTCCTTTGCGAATAGCTATTGAACATACAAACAACCTGCTAGTTATACAGAATTTTCAAGGTTTTTGCAGAAAAAAACTCCTAGGGGTGATATTTCACGTCATGGGGAACAACTTTTATTAGAGACAAAACATTCGTTGATGCTTCACATCAGCGCTAGACATTCTTCTGTATTGATTATACCACTTAAGGGTTAGTAAGCTGTAGACTCTCTGCTCCATGCATATGCAGAATGTATTGCCTAAAATCCATTCATCTGCTCGTCGTGAATGATCGGGACCAAAGAAAAGTTCTTAATATGTTTCTAAACATCTTTCTTTAATTTGACACTCATTCTTACAGGTTTATTACTGAAAGTCAAAGAATTTACTGAAGTAAGAAATATGCAGCGCACCTTCTTAGCAGGGCCTGCTTTGTTAGTGAAATGTCATCGTCCGACGACCAACAGACACTAAAAGATACCTAGCGTCAGGATTGTCTCTAACAGCAGATGGTCCCCATGAAGTGATCTACCACCCACAGGCGATTAATGCAAAGACCCTGAAACCCCTTTATTTGTTAGAAATTGACATCAGGGTGAGATCGATTTTTCACAAAACAACGCTGACGGAGCTTTTCTCTAGTTACCGAAAGATGGGCTCTTCGCCGGACGCAAGCGTGTTGGACGAAGTGTTTTTCACAATCGAGAGTTGAGTGCTTTGCGACTGTATCGTATGGAGGGTGAGTGTCGCATACATTGGGCACCTCCTCTGGAGTCTTAGGTTTTCTAGTTCGACCACACGGACACGGAAGCCGGTAGTAGCATGCTAGCGCATAGCCGGATCCTGTTTAATCGGCCTATGCTCGCGTTGCATAGGTGTTATTCGTGCTGACGCGTTCTTACGGTTTATGTGTTTGTCCCTGACAGTGTCTTCGCACTCTCTGCTCTCTTTTTCTTTTGCCATTCTGTATTTCCCGTGGGCGCCGCAAATCGCGGTACTCCGTACACACCCCAATCGTTTTTTGTGCACTGTCTCATCTTGCTATACGAAAACTAACACTATTTTGTCATTAATTATAGGGATTACTTATTTTGAAGGGGTAAGGGCAGAAACAGAACGCAGGAAACATACAAGGGTGACTATGGACTACACAATAGTTTCTGTCTAATGATGTTAACGTTAGCCTTCAATCACTTTGCAAATACGTCTTCTGTCGGGTTTCACAGGGGGGTTCATCATGTGCCTAAATGGATCAGCACAAGGACTCTACATCTACATCTACATGGTTACTCTGCAATTCACACTTAAGTGCCTGGCAGTGGGTTCATCGAACCATTTTCATACTACTTCTCTACCATTCCACTTTCGAATGCCACGTGAGAAAAAGGAACACCTAAATCTTTCCGTTCGAGCTACGATTTATCTTATTTTATTATGATGATCATTTCTCCCTACGTAGGTGGGAGTCAACAAAATATTTTCGCATTCGGAAGAGAAAGTTGCTGATGGAAATTTCGTAAATATATCTCGCCGCAAAGAAAACCGCCTTTGTTTCAGTGACTGCCACCCCATCTCATTTATCATATTAGTGACACTCTCACCCCTATTGCACGACAACACGGAACGGGCTGCCCCTTCTTTGCATTTTTTCGATGTTCTCCGTCAATCCTACCTGGTAAAGATCCCACAATGCGCAGCAATATTCCAGCAGAGGACGGAAAATTGTAATGTAGGCTGTCTCTTTAGTGGGTTTGTCACATCTTCTAAGTGTTCTTCGAACAAAGCGCAGTCTTTGTTTCGCCTTCCCCACAATATTATTTATGTGGTCTTTCCAATTTAAGTTGCTCGTAATTATAATTCCCAGGTATTTAGTTGAATTGACAGCCCTTACATTTGTATCGTATACCCAAAATTTATCAGATTTCTTTTAGTACCCATGTGGATGACCTCGCACTTATCTTTCTTTAGTGCCAATGGCCACTTGTTGCTCCATAGAGAATTTCTCTCTAGATCCGTTTGTAATTGGAATTGATCGTCTGATGATTTTACTAGACGGTAAATTATAGTGTCGCCTGCAAACAATCTGAGAGGGCTGCTCAGATTATCACGTAGATCATTTATGTAAATCAGGAGCAGCAGAGGGCCTATGACACTACCTTGTGGAACGCCAGATATCACTTCGGCTCCACTCGGTGACTTACCATCTATCACTACGAACTGTGACCTCTCTGAGAGGAAATCACGAATCCAATCACACAAGTGTGACGATACTCCATATGCACGCAATTTGATTAATAGTCGCTTGTGAGGAACGGTATCAAAAGCCTTCTGGAAATCTAGGAATGTGGAATCGATCTGAGATCCCTTGTCGACAGCACTCATTACATCATGGGAATAAAGAGCTAACTGTGTTGCACAAGAACGCTATTTTACGAATCCGTGTTGGTTATGTATCAATAAGTCATTTTCTTCAAGGTGATTCATAATGTTCGAATACAATACACGCTCCAAAATCATACCACAAATTGAGGTCAGTGATATGGGCCTACAATTCAATGGGTTACTCCTATTTCCTTTCTTGAATATTGGTGTGACCTGTGCTACTTTACAATCATTAGAAACAGACCTTTCGCCAAGGGAGCGGTTGTATATGATTGCTAAAAAAGGCGCTATTGTATCTGCATACTCCGAACGGAACGTCATTGGTATACCGTCCGGACCGGAAGACTTGTCTTTCTTAAGTGATTTGAGTTGTTTCGCAACACTTAAGATATCTACTTTTATATCACTCATGCTAACAGATGTTCTGGTTTCGAATTATGGAATACTTCCTTCATCTTCTGTCTTGAAGGAATTACGGAAAACTGTATTTAGTAACTCCGCCTTGGTGGCACCATCATCGTCAACATTTCCATCGCTATCGCGCAGTGACGGTATTGAATGTTTTTTTGCCACTGGTGTACTTTACATGCGACCAGATTCACTTGGGGTTTTCTACCATATTTTGAGACAATGTTTCATTGTGGAAACTATTCAAAGCATCTCGTATTGACGTCCGCACTAAATTTCGAGCTTCCGTGAAACTTAGCCACTCTTGTGAATTTTGCGTTCTTCTCAATTTGGCATGCTTTTTTCGTTGCTTCTGCAACGCAGTGTCTTATTAACTTATGCGGTATGAATCTATCTATTGCTGTCAATACTATATCTTTGAATTTGAGCACATCTGCTCTGCTCTTACATAATTAGCTTGGAAGGAATGGAGACTCTCTCTTAGGAAGGCATGAAGCGAGTATGGTGATTTGTTCGTGTTGTTGATACGAGGTGTTGACACGCTGTATCGTAATGCAGCATACTCTCAGATTCTATCGAAAGGGGAGCCGTGATATCCACCGTGTCAGTGGAATGGAGAGATCTCCTTCTACGTATGTCCCTACTTTACAGGACACTTTCGAAAGGTGGGGAATCAGATCGAGAATAGTGGGGCACAGTCTGGTAAACAATAACTGCACAACAAAATCTACTTGGTCCCGCAGTCGGTCTGTTACTGGTGATAAATATTCCTCTCAACCCCCCGCCCCTTTCCACATTTGCCTTTAGCTCTGGGTGCATTCAGACCCACTTCAGAACGTTGGCTATGGAAGCAGGAACGGAACAAGCTAGATGCAACAGTGGTTCGTCACCAGACGACCACTCTGTGTGCTGCAGACTGTGGAAAACGTTACCAGATGCAGCAATAAAATTACAGATATGCGTTAGGTTGTGAACTGTTGACGGTACTATTTGGAAGAATCTTGAACATGTCCAGTGCCTTTTCTACCAGACAGGATGAGCCGTTTTCTTTTACGAAGCCCCCATAGTTTCCTCGGTGCCCCGTACGCTGTTCATCACAGGGAGGCAACAACCCTCGCACATCTCTCACGGGTGGGGTTTGCAGAGTGTGTCTGGGAGAAAGAAGGCTCCCCAACTTAAGCAAACAAAGTGAGAAAATTTCCGTCTTGTAGGAAAGCAAGGAGCCGCTTCTTGTTTTGTGAATGAACTATTGTGTCAAAATTTCATGCTACATTCCTACGTCTATTTTGTTGTTGATACTGCGTGTTTCACACGTGTGCGCCTAATCAGACTTTGGAATCTGCCACTGTTTTTAGAACTACACTCGAATGTTTATTATTAATGAATATGGTTAATTCACTGAAATATATACCCATACAATGAATATAACTCACTGACAACGTATACTGACAACTGAATAGGAATATGGAACGCCAAATCTCCCACAAAGCACTACGAAAAAAGAGCGAAGTTACTCGGAATAAACACAAATGAATGTGAGTATTGTACCCGTGTATGAACCGAAACCCACATACTACACAGCCTTGTAAGAAGAACGTTTGTCGTCTGGAAACACATATAGTGTTGTGAATAAGATTATCTGCAATTACGTCGTCTCCGCCGCCGGATATCTCAGAGCATTCCATCAGCATTGTCTTACCTGAATTGCTGAACATTTCTTAGGAAAATTAAGTGCTAGCAGGGCAACATGCAATGTAATCCCTGAGCAAAATGTAAGTTTACGGTGAAAAACACGTTTACCATGAACCAAAGCATCAAAAGTAAAACAAATTTATTCATTTACGTTACTTGTCCAGGACGTAAATGATACAAACTAGTAAAAATAATAACAAAATTCTACCAGATACTGCTGATTTTCTATTTTCTGGACCGTAAGCTTCAGAATTTCGCGTTTTTGAGGGCCTAATCGCTTGTTGCATAAAGATCTTCTGTGAAGTAAGGATCAAGGAGGTTTCTGAAGAAGAGTGTTCCGTGTCGTGCAGGTCACCACACACACACAGGACTCTGTCTTCAGTCATGGAACCCTACTACCTGAGATAAGCCTTGCATTATGATAGTCCTCAGTTAAGTGCCTCTCACATCAGATATGGCAGGTGAAAGTCTGCAGCGGGTTCCTCTTTCATATGCTCCCCAGCATTTTCAGTTAAAGAATTTCTTCATAGCTCTGTCCAGTTAGTTCCAAGTGCTGATGGTTGCTGATATTGTGCGCACGAAACTCCTCCTTAACCTCGGTCTAGGTTTCTGTTGTTCATTTCCCAAAAGCGAGTATCTGGCGTTAATATCCTGCTTCTTCTTTTCCGTTTCTGGGAACCGTTTTCTACGCATGTCAGGTTGCTATGTACCCACAATTTGATAATTTTTGGTGACAGGAGTTGGTCGTGTGTAGCTAATCAACTGTCTCTTTCAACAACGTTTCCACCGGTTTGCATATGTGCGTAAAGTGCTGCAGGGAAACATAGTGCCAGACGTATGTACACATTTCGCTTAGAGCCCAAGTAGTAACAGTAAATTTACGAACGATGTAAAGCGCACCATGGTGGCTATGAACAGACATCGATCCACAATAGGTGACATCACTTCCGAACACGATCTTTCAGAATTAAAAAAAAAAAAAAACAGACATTACATATATTTTAAAAACATAGTTGCGAATGGGACAAGCTGTTAATAAGACACTTCAATTTATCAATTTACACATGCCTAGCACAGAGACATATTCCGATCACCATGTCTTGAGGAGCCATTCGAAATGAGAATAAAGACGCAGCATTAAGCACAAGAAGTCCACATGTACACTGAAGAGACAAAGAAACTGGTATAAGCTTGCGTATTCAAATCCAAAGATATGTTAACAGGCCGAATACGGCGCTGCGGCCAGCAACGCCTGTTTAAGGCAACAAATGTCTGACGCAGTTGTTAGATCGCTTATTGCTGCTACACTCGCTGGTTATCTAGATTTAAGTGAGTATGAACGTGGTGTAGCAGTCGGCGCATGATCGGCGGGACACAGCATCTCCGAGGTAGCGATCAAGTGGGGACTTGCCAGTAGGCCTATTTCGCGACTTTACTGAATATCACGAATCCGGTAAAACGTCAACCTCCGACGTCACTGCGGCCGAAAAAAGATCCTGCAAAAACGGAACCAACGACGACCGAGTACAATCGTAACAGAAGTGCTACCCTTTCGCAAACTGCGGCAGATTTCAGTCCTGGGCCATCAACAAGCGTCAGCGTGCGAACCATTCAAAGAAACGTCGACGATATGGGCTTTCGGAGCCAAAGGTTCACTCGTGTACCCTTTATGACTACACGACACAAAGCTTTACGACCCACCTGGGTCCATTAACACCGACATAGGCTGTTGAATACTGGAAACGTTTTGCCTGGTCAGATTAGTCGCGCTTAAAATCGTATCGAGCGGATGGACGTGTACGCATATGGAGGCAACCTCATGAATCCACGGTCGATGGTTGTCAGCAGGTGACTTTTGAAGCCGGTGGAAGCTCTGTAATGGTGTGAGCGTGTGAATTTGGAGTGATAAGGGACTGCTGATACGCCTAAATACGACTCTGACAGATGACACGTACGTAACCATCCTGTCTGATCACCTGTACCCATTTACGTCAATTGTGCATTCCGACGGACGTGGGCAATCCCATCAGAACAATGCATCGCCCCACACTTACATAATTGCTACAGAGTGGCTCCAGGAACTCACTTCTGAGTCTGAACACTTCCGCTGGCCACCACGCTCCCCAGACAAGAACATTATGGAGCATATCTGAGATGCCTTGCAACATGATGTTCAGAAGATGTTTCCACTCCTCGTACTAGTTTATGGAGAGCCCTGCAGCATTCATGGTGTCAGTTCCCTGCAGCACTACTTCAGATATTAATCGAGTCCATGCCATTCGTGATAAAGTATTTTTGATTGTTCGCGGGGGCTCTATACGACAATAGGCAGGTGTACCAGTTTCTTTGGCTTTTCACTGTAAATGATAACGTGAAAAAGGTATGATTTTACCTAAAGAATTTATCGTAGAATTTGATCACATGGACGCGACTGAAATGCTCGTTACCTGCTGCAGTCACACTTATACACTGAAGACAGCAAGTCAAATGGGTCCATATTAAACACAAGTGGCAAGCCTGAATAATACTTGCTACTGCGTCCTGGCCACGGCGAAATCACAGACGAGAGTACCTTTGTATTTCAAAGAAAGATGGTACTAAACGAACACAGTGTACCTAGCACTCTCAGTGGCCAAATACTGTCAAAGCTTTGGCCTCGCAGTAAGAGATACCAGGACTTCCTCGTTTTAGCTGCCGTTTACAGATAACTTGTCACGAAGTGACCATAACAGATTGTGCTTTTACAATATTAAATTGCGCATATATATAATTTGAAGTCATTACTCTAGCGAAATGTACAGCTTCAAATACTTCTAAACTTAAAACCATCTAGAAAAGAAAATGGCTTCAAATTGCCAATCTATATTAACTTATGTAGTTGTAAGTTTAAGTAATATTGAACATTTATGTATTATCTCTATGGACAGAGGTGCCTTGTGACTCAACAAATACACTACTGGACAGTAAAATTGCTACACCACAAAGATGACGTGCTACAGACACGAAATTTAACCAGTAGCGAAAAAAATGCTGTGATATGCAAATGATTAGCTTTCCAGAGCATTCAGACAAAGTTGGTGCCGGTGGCGACCCCTACAACGTGCCGACATGAGGAAAGTTTGCAACCGATTTCTCATACACAATGAGCAGTTGACCAGCGTTACCTGGTGAAACGTTGTTGTGATACCTCGTGTAAGGAGGAGAAATGCGTATCATCACGTTTCCGACTTTGATAAAGGTCGGATTGTAGCCTATCGCAATTGCGGTTTATCGCATCGCGACATTGCTGCTCGCGTTGGTCGAGATCCAATGACTGTTAGCAGAATATGGAATCGGTGGCTTCAGGAGGGTAATACGGAACGCCGTGCTGGATCCCAACGGCCTCGTATCACTAGCAGTCGAGATGACAGGCATCGTATCCCCATGGCTGTAACCGATCGTGCAGCTACGTCTCGATCCCTGAGTCAACAGATGGGGACGTTTGCAAGACAACAACCATCTGCACGGACAGTTCGACGAAGTATGCAGCAGCATGGACTATCAGCTCGGAGACCATGGCTGCGGTTACCCTTGACGCTGCATCACAGACAGTAGCGCCTGCGATGGTGTATTCACCGACGAACCAGGGTGCACGAATGGCAAAACGTCATTTTTTCGGATGAATCCAGGTGCTGTTTACAGCATCATGTTGGTCATATCCGTGTTTGGCGACATCGCGGTGAACAGACATTTAAGTATGTAATCGTCACCGCCATACTGGCGTATTACCCGGCGTGATGGTACGGGATGCCATTGGTTACACGTCTCGGGAAACTCTTCTTCGCATTGACGGCACTTTCAACAGTGGACGTTACATTTCAGATGTGTTATGACCCGTGGCTCTACCCTTCATTCGATCCCTACGAAACCCTACATTTCACCAGGATAATGCACGACCCCATGTTGCAGGTCCTGTACGGGCCTTTCTGGATACAGAAAATGTTCGACTGCCCTGGCCAGCACATTCTCCAGATCTCTCAATCTCTGACCAATTGATAAAGTCTGGTCAATGGTTGACGAGCAACTGGGTCGTCACAATACGCCAGTCACTACTCTTGATGAACTGTGGTATCGCGTTGAAGCTGCATGGGCAGCTGTACCTGCACACGTCATCCAAGCTCTGTTTGACTTAATGGCCAGGCGTATCAAGGCCGTTATTACGGCGAGAGGTGGTTGTTCTGCGTACTGATTTCTCAGGATCTTTGCACCCAAATTGCATGAAAATGTAATCACATATCAGTCCTAGTATAATATATTTGTCCAATGTATACCCGTTTCTCATCTGCATTTCTTCTTGGTGTAGCAATTTTAATGGCCAGTAGTGTAGTTTCTGCGGAGTGTGGTTCGGTTTTGGGATGTATGAAAGGCAACAGCTAAGAAAGGCCGCCTTCAATCGCTCTCCCAGTAATCAAAAGAACACGCCAGGTCTGTTTTCCCTCGATCTACAGCGAGACATATTTCTGTAATTATTTTGATTCATGTCCCCGTAAATAATAAAAATATTATATTTACTGCACGAAATTAAACAATAAAAAAGGATTGAATGGTTACCATTTGAACAAAATCCAAACCGTACCTCACAGACAGCATAAATCAGATCACCTGTACAAAATTCATTAATGAATGAAAAATGAATAGGTTTTAAGTCAAACCAACATACAAAAATTACCTCAATAACAACACTATAAGAGTTTTTACGTAAGGTCAGCATACACAATAGATGAATCACTTAAAGCAACACAAAACACAGAGAAAATCAACTGAGGATAGTTCAAAATTTCTGTATGAAAAGTAACGCACTGCCTCTGTACATACACATGCCACTTAAAGAATTAATATAATAGATATATCAACAGCAAAAATGTGAAATTAATTAAGATAAACTCAAAGAATTGCGCAAATTTGGGGCCTATCGTCTTATATCGCGTGAAATAACGCCACTCTTTTAAAACGCGTGATTAGTACACCTTACCACGGAACAGAACTGGTACAGAAATTAACTTACCGTCTGGTTGAACTTTTTTATGTATATACAGCTTACCAAGAGGGATTCATGTGACCAACATAGTCCTAAGAAATTAACAAGATTTGACGAACAAACTTCCAAAATTAAAGATATGTTTCGTCTTTCCCGTCACACTTACCACAAAATAAGTTAAATTAACGTGTTTCCAGGAAATAAAGATAAAACACCATCTTCAAACTGTCACTGACCTTACGAAAACGGTTCAGTATCTGGGAGGAGAGAGATACAGTAAACAGAATGCTCACTCTGACACATGTCACGTTTTCAGCCTCTAAGAGAATAGAAAAAGACTAAGCTATTTGGGATGGCTGCAAGATGTTTGAAGTGGCATGAATTGCAGTGTGTTGGAGGGCTGTTCGAACGTGGGATGAAGGAGAATATGGCTAGCAATAGCTACTGAACGACATGTGACCCGTCTGTCTGATTTTTTGTTGCAGTGCATCATACATGTTATTTACCGCTTAAGGAGTTGTGGAAATGTCCACCGACATATTTTATTTGCATCATTTTATCGCCTCACCTTTCGGTTGTGAAAAGCGATGACACACACTATACATAAATTGGCACCTTGAAACAATGCATTTACATGTGGCTACATTATGAAATAATAAATTTATTGGCATGTGGCGTACATATCCACAAAGTCTGCTGTTTCTTTTGTTCATCCCAGAACTTCAGCTGGGCTTTATGCCTGTACAAGAGAACAGCAGTGGCACTACTAAGGTGCCCGTGCAGGACCGCCAACTGCGCACGACGAATCGCCAGCTGTCCGAGCTGAGAGGGGAGAGCACAATGTAGCCATCAGTCTGACGCGATAGGTGGCTCTCCTGTCGTCCCCATCAATTACGTCTGCAAAGCGCTGGTTCTCTCTCCCAGTCAAATCCCCCTCCCTCTCTCTTACTCCTACCCTGTCGGGACAAATGTGTCGACGCTCTGTGGACAAAGGGAACGCGGTCGACGCTGTTTGCGTTCTCCTACCAGAGGGGCAGGCCCTGAGTTATGGGGGGACCGATTCGCGAAAATAGCTCCCACTCTGCATCAACTGTCCCGATTCCGCGTTTCATGGTAATTACTTAAGAGCTGCAGTCGAACGGCGTAGGTAGCGGCGCTGTCCCGTGAGGTTTCCAAACTGTCTCACTGATGAAGGAAATGCATTAAAAGGACTTTGGTGTGCTGAATACTAACTGCTTATGACTCAGTGCTACCAATACCACTATGACGACTCAGTTACCTAATTCTGGTAACTCTTCCATAATATGAATATTTCATCTGCAAAAGAGTGCATCATGACGGCTGCGATTTGTGTTAAACACAATAAAACAGTCTAGTGAGTCGCTCACTAGTTCATTTTCCCGCTTTGCGTTTCGAAGGTTCATACCGTTATCTTCAGGTGGAGAACACTGAAGTGTGTTATTATTTTTTGTTTGTATTTTTTGTTTATTATTATTATTTTATTTTTATTTATTTTTTTACTTCGGGAAGAGGATGAGACAGAATATTCATTATATTCATTAGAGTCAAGTAGTATTCTGGATCGAAGTTATATAGGCGATTTTCGTTTCAGTTATGAGGAAATGAAAATAAGGACACTAAAACACCCAGTCTCCAAGAGAAATAAATCTCGGCTCGTGGTGGGAAACGATCCCAGGCCCCTTCGTTTACCAATCTGCCGCGCTGACCCCGCAGCCAGGGAGCCGAACTAGATGAATTGTTTGTGATAATGAAGAGCACACACCCATTTTCACAGCAGATCACGTGTAAGGCAGGTTAAGTTTCGTCGTTTGCTGGTGTTACATTGATTTTCAGAAAAAGAAATGAGTAAACAAAAAGTGTAGTTATAAAGGAAGTGAAACTGAAATAATACTGCATACTATTCCTTGTTGTGCGTGGTGTTCACTGTACATGATGTGTACACTGTCACTTCAATGATATTACATATGTCTGAGTTGCCAAGTGACCGGGATAAATGTGAAACGCCGTTCAAATCTATAAGAAGGTCCCCTAGACCGTCGACGAGATCTAAGAATCTATCTCATTGACAACAGTCTATGACAAGTTACAAAACTTAAATTGTACTTTTCTAGCTACTGAACAACTCTCATGTACTAACCAGCATGATTTTCGCAAGCACCGCACTTTCAATAACTGTCTTTCACTGTTCATTTTTGAGGTCCAGATGCGGGAAGGTAGCTGAGATTGATGCCGTGCTTATTAATTTTCAGAAAATCTTCGATATAGAGCCACAGCGTAACCTTACAGATGAGTATGTGAATGTTAGAATCGATAAACTGTTGGACTGAAGACTTCTAACTGAGCAAAATTTAATATACCGTTCCTAATGAAGAGGTATCGTCAGAAAAGAAGTTGCTTTCTGGCACACATCGAGGTAACGTGATGGCTCCCTTGCCGTTCATGATATACAGAGTGAGTCAGTTGCCCCTACCGATTCGTTTTATCCAACCCACACTACTCCTGCCATACTTACCCAAGTGTCTCCAATTTTTCTTTGTGTAATTAGCAGAGTAGTCATTCAGGTTTCGGATGTCTCTCTAACTTAATTCCGTATCTAATACCTAATCTCTCATACATGTTTCAAAAACGTTGCCTTGCAAAGTGCGGTTCATCATCGGAAATATAACCTCTGAATAATTTACGAAAGATTAGGTACTATAAAAGGCATAATTTTAGAGAGACATCCAAAATCTGTATGACTTCACCGCTAATTGTACAAAGAGAGATTGGAGACACTTGGAAACCAGTGTCGGTAGTAAGATATATCTTGGTCCAAAAATACCGTGTAACTCATGGCTAATCCTCATTTGTGTTTTTTTGCAGTTGATTCCGTTTGCTTTTTAACAGCCACCCAAAGCTTTGAGAGCGAATTTGTATCGGTTACGTGGCTGTCCAGAGTGACAAATTGACATAGGACACTAATGGCCTATCATCTCGGGAAACATCTTCAGACTGGCGTATAGCAGTCACCTAAGCTGTAGTTCATGCGAACCACTTGTTCTCGCTCGTTCAAATTACAAAACTGACTTTCTGTAAATTTCATTTCAAAATACTGTGAATTTTGGTAGCATAAATGTAACAAGTAAATCGTTTTGTTGGTCTGGGATTCTTATGACGTGACTACAGCTATAAGGAATATGTTTAGATCGAATTGGAAAAGTAGTTTGTTTTTGCATAACGACTACAAAAGTTATTTTTTTCCTTCATTGCCCTCACGGGAACGTTTAAGTTCATGATGTGAACTAAACTGGTGGCGTAAGAGAGCAAGAGAATAGTGAAAATCTCGTGTGGCGTACATGAGCTGTAACATAGGTGGCTTTTGAAGACAAATTTGAGATTGTTTCCCGGCTTGATAGACTCCATGTGTCCTATGTTAAACTCTTTGTCTCGACTTACGCCACTGTGGTACTTTACAAACGGTTTTCCTTTACACATTGTACCTGTATATAAAGTCTGTGGAACTCTTCGTAGACGAGTCAGTTGCGGAAAGGGAGGCGGCATCGTCAAGAACGGTTACGAAATTTAGAGAGACTTGTAGGTGATCAGATCCTGCTGAAAAGATTAGCAGCCGACCTGAAACATAAATAAATATAATTAAATGAGCGTAAATGGGCGAAAAGATGGAACGTCGTTTTAGTATGCGATTGGAATCAGTCAATTAAATTAGTCACGACTTTCAAAGTGCGTAGGAAGTTCTATCGGGAGAATCTAAAGGCGAAACAATCACAGACGCGGTGAGTCAAAATATCGTAAGGATCAGTTTAATAACGTGCTGGTCTATCTTCGGAACGCAATAAAGCAGCGATGCCATGGTGCCGACCCGAAGATCTCTTTCCACAAGTCACACAGTAGTAAATTAGGGGCTGGTGGTTTCCCATTGTGACACGGACATTTATCTTGCCATCGCCGGGCAAAGCATCAAGGATGACGGGAAGCAGTGGCCCACAATAATGTTGAAGTGGCCCACAGCTGATATGGTGCCTTGATTATTGCCACAAGACCGATGGAAGCCCATGTTAATGTCGAATACAGCTGCCCTCGCCTGACTGTATCGTTGGCGTGGTGCATATTTCTAGCATCCGTTTGCCAGGATGACTGCGTATCGAGACGCGAAACCAGAAACTTGATCCACGCCACCAGGCGACACGTATTCACTGGTCCAATGTTCCAGTCTGGAAACTGCTGACTGCGGTGCTGGTCAGCATTGGTGCACATAGGAGTCGTCTGCAGCGGAGAAAAGTCGTCAACATTGTGCCCTAAACGTTTGTTCCAAAACACTTGTGTGTGCACCCACATTCTACTTTGCCATCATATCTGCCACAGCTCACGGCTTTTCTTTACATACCTGGCGACCGAGAACTCATCGTTCCACTATGAGGCGTGGACATCCAACACTTTGTCGCTTTTTTGTATGGTTGGGTCATAAAGTGGAATCAAAACAGTTACGACTGTAAATAAGACTAATAATATCCCACAGCAATAGGGGAAAACAAAATGAAAATTGGGAAGAGAAAAGTTCGAACACGAAAACGCGCTTATGTTTCGTAAGCGAATTTACAACGGATCTCAAGCTGTGGTCAGATGAGGGCAAACGCAAGTGGCAATCAAAGACGTGAAGAAATGTCCCACTGAAAATGTCTTGAAGTCAAAGGCGAAATGCATCTCGGAGAAATAAAATACATTGCAGCAGGGACACGAAGTTTTTATTTACAAAACAAAAAATTTCTGTGCTTGCTGCAGAGGATGGCCACGCAAACAAACTTGTTTTCCTGCTCAAGCCTTACACTGATTCCACTTGAGCCTACTCATCATACAGCAGACACTCATTTGTTTATAAATGTGGCGTGAGGCTAAAGATAAGGCCAGCCCCCGCGATAAGCGGGAAATACAGGTTCGAGTCCCGGTCCGGCACAAATTTTCGTTGTCGTCATTACATTATGCAGCTAACGGTGTCCATATTCACTACGACGAATATGTCATGCGTTTCTCGATGTATTCGCAACCAAATCTCCAAATAGAGAAATCTCCACAAATCAGATTTCTGCACCTTGTTTGTCTGCTCACAATGTGATAGTCATGACTAGCTCGTTGCAGTGTCCAAGGAACGAACAAGTGGCGAGTTTCCGAGATTTTAAGCATTGAATGACTGAGCTTCAGCTGACGTCTACGATATTTTTTGGCAAGAAATGGCAGCAAATAACCTCAACATCATCAACGGTGTACCCAATTTCACTAAGACACTCAATAATTCATACTACAAACAAACTCCTCTAAAAAAAAAGTAAGAGTAAGGAGGAAACGTTCACCATGGCTTACAGACCACCTCAAGCACCCCATGTGTCAGAGGTTTAGCACACTAGTGCCAGACCTTTGATATTTATCTCCACCTACAAGCAATTACGCAGCCGTGTAAGTGATTCTGTAAGGAATGGGAAGTTCAGGTACGCCCATTCGCTAACTAAGGACTTTCACAGACCTGTTGTCCTCTGGAAAAGCCTACGGAGTCTAGAAACAGCCAAACTCAAATCTGCAGTTAAACCTCTAATTCCTATTGAGGATGTAAAGGAGTTTTACACCACATAGATATCTTTACTTGACCATCGTTCAAGGGCACAAACGGTCGATTAACTTAAATGGTCAGTGATTGATACAAACGAAAATTTTTTTCACCTCCTAGTACGCCCTAAATAATTCGGAAATTAATTGCGCAAAATGGTTCGGTAGCTGCAGGGCACGATAATATAACAGCTCCAAATAACCAATCTTTTCGTCGATCCTCTACCACCTAAAGAAAGGGACGTTTTTAACCATTCTCTGACCTCCAGAAGTTTTACAGCAGCCAGGATGCAGGTACTCACGGAAGGATGGAAGGAAGATTGGGCTTAACTTCCCGTCGACATCGATGTCATTAGAGACGGAGCACAAGCTCGGATGGTGTCAAGGATGGGGATGCAAATCTGCCACCTTTCGAAGGAACCATCTGGGCAATTTCCTGCAGCGATTAGGAAAAAATTATAGAAAATCTAAATGTAGATGACCGGTCGCCGGTTTGAACCATCGTCCTCCCGAATGCGAGTCAAGTATGCTAACCACTGCGCCTCCTAACTCGGTGGCTCATAAAACGATTACCCAAGAGGGAATCTATCAATCGGTCCTCCGAGTATAGGCCCATTTGCATTCTACCAGCATTTTCCGAGGGTGTAGAATACATAGTTCACTATCAGCTTACTAATTATTTAACATAAAATAATGTTTGGATGAATAACAGTCCGGTTTCCGGCAAAACCGCAGCACGTCGACTTCCCTTATGAAAGTGACCTATGAACTAAAACAATTTGTAGATAATAAACAGGAGACTATTACATGCTTTCTTCATTTCAACAAATCTTTCGACGCTGTCAACTTAGGCGGTCTACTTGCTAAACTCAGAAGTCAATTTTTTTTTTTTTTTAAACTGCACTGCGGTAGTTCCATTCATATCTTATATGTCGCCGACGGTATGATTGGAACAAAACGAAAGTCACAACGGAGCTACAAGATCAGTGTCGGGCACATTACTCTTCTCATTTTAAATGTTAGTAATGTGTCGATTATTGTCTACCACTGAGAATATCACCTATACACTGATGAAATTCATTTATATCTAAGTGCAAATCCAACAAACCCGTGCAGAGCCATCCGGCATGTAAATTCCAATTTATTTGCCCTATCAGTATGGGCACAGAGCAAAAATTTAAAACTTAACTCATGTAAAGCGAAAACCATCTTAGCCGCTTTGCCAGAAAACTTATTACCACTCAGTTCAGAAAATCTCTTCCGCCGTTAATCCTAAACGGTACGGAAATACGTCTTCCTCTTTTGCAGAGAATTTGGGACTACTTCTGGATAATCATTCAGACTGGACTGGGCACGCAACTACTTACTGTAAGAAAGTGTTTGCGTTACTTCACTCACTACGGAAAACAGAAAAAAAATATTTCCTTTAGAGCTGGAAAAGAAGCTCGTAGAGACAATAATATTCCTATTATGTGATGCAGTTTTCCAAGAACTTTCGTGTGATGGCTGGAACTGGCGATGATTGCTTGTTTACGAGACGTCAGTGACGAAAGCCTTCACAGTCATATCACACCAGCCTACGAACAATTGTCATGGCTACGTGCCTACATTCGTGGAGACTATGATACTCTATGTTTTCTCTATCGTGTTCTCAGTCACTGAACTCCTTCTTATTTGTTTTCAGCTTTTACTCTACGGTCTGAGTAGCGCAGCAGAAACAGCCGTTCTGAAGAAAGTAAAATTATCTCCGTATCATCATGAAGCACTGCCATGTTCCGTAAATATTTTCTGTATCAGAGATGCGACAGTGTAATGAACTTACTCATAATGTCAGAGAAATCAAATACTTTCCAGACTTTAAATGACAGCGAATGGTCCACCACCTACCACAATAGCCATCTCTCCTACATTCTGACTCCCAGATCTTTTCTCTACCACTTGCACAAGGTCGTTTGTCGATTTAAATTTATATATTCGCATATTTTACTGTTCGCGTCGCTTATTCTGCGTAATCTTTCATTGATTGTATCAATACCCATTTGTATTGTGATATAGTGTGAAATTTCGAACATTCGCGAGTGCCGCGATAAACTAGTATTGTTGTCAATTGTAGGCTTAAACATAAATTGTGCCCATCCTCTTTCAAAACAATCTTTCTCTAGTTTCATTGTACAATTACATGAGAAATACACTATGTGATGAAAAGTATCCGGACACCACCAAAACATACGTTTCCATATTAGGTGTATTGTGCCGCCACCTACTGCCAGGTATTCCAGATCAGCGACTTCATTAGTCATTAGATATCGTGAGAGAGCAGAATGGGGCGGTCCCCGGAAATCGAAGGCTTCGAACGTGGTCTTGTGGTTGGGTGTCTCTTGTGCCATACGTCTGTATCGGTAGTTCCAAACTCCAAAACATCACTAGGTCCACTGTTTCCGTGAAAGGTTCCGATCTTTCAATTCCAATCAAGACTTCAATAAAAATGGTACAGTTAATGTTCATCAGAACACTGGGAGGAGTTGTGGTCCAAATAACAATTGACTTATTCATTCTTAGCATCACATGACAAAAGGTGGCTAAAGAAACTCCACAGAAACTTTTTTTATTTGACAAACGCCGTCAATACTATGGGGTCTATGGTTAACAAAGTGATCAGCTGTGGATCAATACACCACACAAATCAGAACTAATAGCTTTATAAATGTGAATCCGTGGTATGGCCCAAAAACGACTGCTATCAAACATCTATACTCTACTATTCCGTAAAGGAAAACATGGTTCCAAAGAACAGGGAGCTGAGAAGCATATATTGAAGCCCTACACCCTTCTGCTGGTCAGGGCAGCACACCACGATGCGCTCGGGGGCTGCAATCACGGACGGCGGCAATCTGTTACACTGAACAACAAATTTGAAGTGAAAGTGAGTAACATGCATGATTTTGAGTTAGTTATGTTTATTTAAGTATAAAATGATACAAAATCATCATCTTCTTCAATAATTAGCTCTAGTTTCTTAAAAAAATAATCTACATTTCTCTATAAATAACACACTAATTAAATATGCAGTTATGTTCAAAGGTTCAGCATAACAGATTCTGAATGAATAACTACTCGATTTATACATGTATTATGCATTGATAAATTTCAGTGCCATTCTGGAAGTATAAAAGTAAAATATTAATAAAAAATGAAGATAATATTAGATGAATGAAAGTCTTCTTAAGTCTACATTGTATCAGAACTATGTAAACCACAAATTAAAATACATAAATTAACTGGTCACAAATGTATATAAAGCATTACAAATGTCAAATGCCCCTAAGTACAGTATATATAATTACATATTTTGTTCAGAGATAAATTCAGAAAATGACCGTTTTTGCTTGGCTTGACGTTTACACATACTCGAGAACATCCCTTATAACAGTCCAGCAGTAATTGCTTCTGAGAGCCTTCATTAGACCATTTATGTCTACACATGCCACAAGACTAGCTTGCATGTTAAAAAAAAGGAGCGAATTGTTGCTATCTCAGCCTTAGCTTTAAAGACTTCCAAATCTCTAATGAGATCACTTTACTCATTTTGACACAATTTTTGTGGATCATCTGTTTATGATATATTTGGAAGAAAATCTGGATCTTGTGATGTACTTGGTTCAGGACATTCAGAATCCCCATCAGAAGTAATCTTATACTCTGACGGTGGTTCAGGTATTGGCAATCCTTCCCCATGTAGAACTGGGCGTATGGCAAATTGAATGTTCGGATAGACCACTGTCTACTTCTTCTTCTTAGATAGCCCCTCCTTGATAGGAGGAACCATATAAAAGTAGCAGTGACTGACATGGTTTGTAGTCTCATGCCGGATCATGGACACTACAAAGGGCAATGAACGTCCTCTCCCACGCATCCAGTTCCTGAGGTTGCTGGCACAAGTGTTGCAGATCACATGTGGAGCTCAGGGTTTATCCTGATCACCTATTTTTCACCCAAAACGACAACTGTAAGCTTTTTTAATCAATGGAGTTATTCGCTGTTTTTGTGAAGCAAATGTCACTTCTCCACGAACACAGCAGAATGAATCAGCACTGTTGACACAAACTCGTGGCATTTTTGTTCACTTCAGTAGCAGTCAACTTGAACAACTGGTACGTAATCTGGAAAAAATGTGCAAAAATTAGTACATGCATTAATAAACTCACTGAAGTTGAAAAGGAGAGAGACAAAAATATCACAAAAATTGGTATAACAATGTTTGTATCCAAAACATTGCACACAAGTAGGATCAGGGACAATAATATAATCCATTATTACGAGTTATTATGAGTTTGAAAAACCATTGTCATATTTTATTTTAAACGTAACATAAGAAGCCATACAGATTTCCTCAGTGTAATAAAACAGTGTAAAATGGAAACTAGAGTTAATACTGAAATGTCTTTGTGATATTCGCGATCAACACATTAGAATTGATAGAAACTTGCTATTTTCATTCGATTTACATTTTCATTGTTGAACAGTGTTATTAATGGCGCACACCCGAAAACAATGCAAGTACGCGGTCTGGCGTTCGGCTGATTCGGAACGCAGACACTTCCCTACTAGCCTCTGAAGCCCCACCGGATTCCAGTGCAAGTACACCCACGCATTACTTGTTGTGTGCGTGGTGCAAGAAGCAGTACCTCTGATGGTTTAGATGATGACTGGCACTGGCTCTAAGTGGCACACTACCAAAGGACACAAGTCTCACCTTTTGGGTAAAGACCTGCCGGTCTTTAGTAGCGAAGCACCAGTACAAGAGTGAGATCTTGTTTTTGTCTCAGCTTTCCTCGTCAGCTCGGTAGCACAGCACATTTACATGCTTTGACTACTCTCACTTTAGGACAAGCCAATCAGTAGCTGGAACGTGGCATTCCAAGCTGAGTGACAGCCCCTTGCTCTGCATACACAGATTTGATCAACCAGCAACTTTAAAAATTAATTGGGAGAAAAGGAAAGAAGTTTCAGCTTCGCGGCCTCTTTCCCACGCAATTATGCCGTGTCTTTTCTAAAAGCATGACCTGTATGGAGCCACAGCCCTCAATAAAAAGATCATTATCTCCCCCGTTGCATCCATTTCGAACTTTCCAAAGAACGGCCATAAACTTGCTGAAAGACTCATGGCTTCACATATATGTTGTGTAGCAGAGCCTGGATGCCTGGACGACGCTGTTCTGTCCTACGGGAATTCGCAGAAACTGACAGCCGTCTCATTGGCTTCCTACCTAACGAGGGCCCGTCCTCTGCTTTATTGCCGGTCATCAAACCTCTGCTCATAGCTCCAGTGACTCCTCGGCGCTAGTCAGCCTACCTGGACGTGGCCACCGACCGACCGGCGCCACTAATCTGTATGCACATGAGACCGAGGGGCTGGGCAGCCTGCAAATGTTTTCACCCAGGTTCCGCAGAAACAGCACTCTCCTCATCCCTCAGGCGCCATATGCATTTACTGCAGTCAGTTAACTAGGCACCCTCTTCCTTCAAACGAAACTAATGCTTACTGCTATTCCTTCACTAGAGCACACAAGCAAGAGCATTAACTACTGCCAAACATTTCATCATATGAACGAAGTCATATCGTATCAAATACAGCAACCAAGCAACACAGATCATCTATCCTAAGAACATTAAGCAGCATGACACCATATCATAAGTGAGAGTGCTCAGAAATCTCTCAACCGATGTGAAAGGCAAGTGGAAATGTGAAGGGACACGTACAGAAAAAAAGCCGACATCGTCTATTGACTAACAGAAACCACCGATAATTGAAGAGGGTTGTAATGTGTAATAGTCAGCCATCCATTATACAGGAGTTCCAAACTGCATCAGGATCCTCTGAAAGTACTATGACAGTTACGCGGGAGGTGAGAAAACTTGGATTTAATGGTGGAGCGGCTGCTCATAAGCCTGACATCACGCCGGTAAACGCCAAACGACGCAACGCTTGGTGTAAATAACATAAGCATTGGACGATTGAACAGAGGAAAAATGTTGTGTGGAGTGACGAATCACGGTACACAATGTGGCGATCCGATGGCAGGGTGTGGGTATGGCGAATGTCCAGTGAATATCATCTACCAGCGTGAGTAGTGCCAACAGTAAAATTCGGAGGCGATGCGTTATGGTGTGGTCGTGTTTTCTTTTTTTATGGAAGGGGCTTGCCTACCTTGTTGTTTTGCATGGCACTATCACAGCAAAGGCCTCCACTGATGTTTTAAGCACCTTCTCGCCTCCCAGTGTTGAAGAGCAATTCGGGGACAGTGATTGCATTTTTCAATATGATCGAGCACCTGCTCATAATGCACGGCCTTTGGCGGAGTAGTTACATGACAATAACATCCCTGTAATGGACTGGCCTGCACAGAGTTCTGACCTGAACCCTACAGAACAGATCTGGGATGTTTTACAACGCCGACTTCATGCCAGGGCTCACCGATCGACATCAATACCTCTCCTCAGTACATCACATAGCCTGCCATTCCCCTAGAAACATTCCAGCTCCTGATTGAATGTATGGTTACGAGAATTGAAACTGTCATCAAATCTAATGATGGGCCAGCACCATATTGAATACTTTCAAAATTTTCGGGCTCTTACAAAACTGTATCTTCCGAAGTTACCAGTACGAGTGTTTTGGATACGTAATTTTATTCGCAGTAAAACAGCGTTTGTGGTTCACAGTTCAGCTAAGTTCAGCCAAACTATACACCACCCCTAAATTTCATTGAATATCAACGCAAATAAACGTGCATTTTTGAGAATTTTCGTAAGCTTCAGTTTTCCTTTGCAACACCTACGAGCAACCTGTAACAAATTGGGGTCGGTGATTTAGTTACTGTAACACGTTTTCTAGCATATTCTGTTACATGTAGTTTTCCTTCAAGAGTAGTAGCCCTATATATTACCTGCTATTACTCTAAGTTAGATCGGTTTTCGAGTTCGATAACGACTGTAATTAACATTAAAACTTTTTAGGAAACTAGAAGCTTTTACCACAAGTTATTGTGTTGTTATTAGTGTCTATTATTACTATTATCACTATTATTATTATAATTATTATTAATGGAGGTTTTGTAGTATCTCTCGTATATTTTGCTCCTGGTCAGATGTAAGTGAGGACCTTTAGATCCCGATCTTGTCAAACTAAATCAGCAGTAAACAAATAAAGACTATTTATTAAATATTTACTTAACTTCAATAATAATTGAAGTATTGTGCGGTATAATTCAATTGGTTAATTGAAAAGAATTATTACCATTATCTATTAATTCAAAAAAATATACCAGGGAAAGATGATGGTAACTATTAGTAGGCAGCTCACACCGGCTACTACATTATCCGATAATTACTTAAAATAATACAACTTCAAAGCGAAAAATTTTAATGCTGGAACAGCGGTAATTAATCAAGGAGGAGACTACTTTGTATGCAGTAAGGCACTGCGCCTTCTACTGAACAGTTTATTGTGGCGAACAAGCAAAGTTAACGTTTTCCTTTCGGTGTTACTTGGACAAACAATGACACTGGGTCGTTAACATTTGCATCAAATTCTGTGACTGGGTAACAGGCTTTGACTATCAAATACTTAATAATATAAAAAAAATTTGAAACGAATCTTGAGAAGGAACAACAGGCTTTGGACCTTAAAAACATTTAAGGGTTTAAACAGTCATTTAAAATTTGTTGTTACAAAAAACTCTACACATCTGTTCCATGCAAGCAATAAGAAAACTCTTTTAGGATTAAGTCGGAATTCAACTGTCTAAGTTGAACGTGACATTCACTTACTCATAATTCTGAAGCCCAAAAACTCTAATTATCTCTCCACTCCTTGAAGAGATGAGAACTATAATGCACAGGTTTCAGCCAAAATTTACTTTAAAGTATACTGAATTTATTTGGTGAAAGGAAAAAATATAAAAAATGCAGTAAATGACGGAGGCAAAAAGGAATACAAACGTCTCAAGAACAAGATCGACAGGAAGTGCAAAATGGCTAAGCAGGGATGGCTAGAGGACAAATGTAAGGATGTAGAGGGTTATCACAGTAGGAGTAAGATAGATACTTCCTGCAGGTAAAATTGAAGAGACGTTTGGAGAACAGGGAACCACATGTATGAGTATCAAGAACTCAGATGGGAACCTAGTTGTAAGCAAAGAAGGGAAAGCAGAAAGGTGGAAGGAGTATATAGAGGGCCTATACAAGGGCAATGTACTTGGGGACAATATTATGGAAATGGAAGAGGATGTAGATGGAGATGAAATGGGTGATACATCACTGCGTGAAGTGTTTGACAGAGCACTGAAAGACCTGAGTCGAAACAAGGCCCCGGGAGTAGACAACATTCCATCAGAACTACTGACGGCCTTGGGAGAACCAGTCCTGACAAAACTCTACCATCTGGTGAGCAAGATGTATGAGACAGGCGAAATACCCTCAGACTTCAAGAAGAATATAATAATTCCGATGCCAAAGAAAGCAGGTGCTGACAGATGTGAAAATTACCGAACAATCAGTTTGATAAGTCACAGCTGCAAAATACTAACGCATATTCTCTACAGACGAATGGATAAACTGGTAGAAGCTGACCTCGGGGAAGATCAGTTTGGATTCCGTAGAAATGTTGGAACACGTGAGGCAATACTGACCTTACGACTTATCTTAGAAGAAAGATTAAGAAAAGGCAAACCTACGTTTCTAGCATTTGTAGACTTAGAGGAAGCTTTTGACAATGTTGACTGGAATACTCCCTTTCAAATTCTGAAGGTGGCAGGGGTAAAATACAGAGAGCGAAAGGCTATTTACAATTTGTACAGAAATCAGATGGCCGTTATATGAGTTAAGTGGCCCGAAATGGAAGCAATGGTTGGGAAGGGAGCGAGACAGGTTTAAAGCCTATCCCCGATGTTATTAAGTCTGTATATTGAGCAAGCAGTGAAGGAAACAAAAGAAAAATTTGGAGTTGGTATTAAAATCCATGGAGAAGAAATCAAAACTTTGAGGTTCGCCGATGACATTGTAATTCTGTCAGAGACAGCAAAGGACTTGGAAGAGCAGTTGAACGGAATGGACAGTGTCATGAAAGGAGGGTTTAAGATGAACATCAATAAAAGCAAAACGAGGATAATGGAATGTAGTCGAATTAAGTCGGGTGATGCTGAGGGAATTAGATTAGGAAATGCTACAGTTAAAGTAGTAAAGGAGTTTTGCTATTTGGGGAGCAAAATAACTGATGATGGTCGAAGCAGAGAGGATATCGAATGTAGACTGGCAATGGAAAGGAAACCGTTTCTGAAGAAGAGAAATTTATTAACATCGAGTATTGATTTAAGTGTCAGGAAGTCGTTTCTGAAAGTATTTGTATGGAAGTGAAACATGGACGGTAACTAGTTTGGACAAGAAGAGCCTAGAAGCTGAAGATTAGATGGGTAGATCATATAACTAATGAGGAGGTATTGAATAGGATTGGGGAGAAAAGAATTTTGTGGCACAACTTAACTAGAAGAAGAGATGTGTTGGTAGGACATGTTCTGAGACATAGAGGGATCACCAGTTGAGTATTGGAGGACAGCGTGGAGGGTAAAAATCGTAGTGGGAGACCAAGAGATGAATACACTAAACAGATTTAGAAGGATGTAGGTTGCAGTAGGTACTGGGAGATGATGAAGCTTGCACAGGATAGAGTAGCATGGGGAGCTGCATCAAACCAGTCTCAGGACTGAAGACCACAGCAACAACACATCTAATCAAGTTTTACCAGTTTCAAATAAATAATAATGTACGCCCTTAATAATTAAAGAAAATTGATAAAACACAATACACAGAAAAATATCAATATAAACAAACACACAGGTTTGTTAAACGTAAGTTGTTGGTTGTTTTGGGAAGGAGACCAGACAGCGAGGTCATCGGTCTCATCGGGTTAAAGAAGGACGGGGAAGGAAGTCGGCCGTGCCCTTTGAAAGGAACCATCCCGGCATTTGCCTGGAGCGATTTAGGGAAATCACGGAAAACCTAAATCAGGATGGCCGGACGCGGGATTGAACCGTCGTCCTCCCGAATTCGAGTCCAGTGTCTAACCACTGCGCCACCTCGCTCGGTCGTTAAATGGAAGTCTGATGCTGGTCTTTACACAGCTGTAATGACAATACACATTGGTACACTACTGGCCATTAAAATTGCTACACCAAGAAGAAATTCAGATGATAAACGGGTATTCATTGGATAAATACACTCCTGGAAATGGAAAAAAGAACACATTGACACCGGTGTGTCAGACCCACCATACTTGTTCCGGACACTGCGAGAGGACTGAACAAGCAATGATCACACGCACGGCACAGCGGACACACCAGGAACCGCAGTGTTGGCCGTCGAATGGCGCTAGCTGCGCAGCATTTGTGCACCGCCGCCGTCAGTGTCAGCCAGTTTACCGTGGCATACGGAGCTCCATCGCAGTCTTTAACACTGGTAGCATGCCGCGACAGCGTGGACGTGAACCGTATGTGCAGTTGACGGACTTTGAGCGAGGGCGTATAGTGGGCATGCGGGAGGCCGGGTGGACGTACCGCCGAATTGCTCAACACGTGGGGCGTGAGGTCTCCACGGTACATCGATGTTGTCGCCAGTGGTCGGCGGAAGGCGCACGTGCCCGTCGACCTGGGACCCGACCGCAGCGACGCACGGATGCACGCCAAGACCGTAGGACCCTACGCAGTGCCGTAGGGGACCGCACCGCCACTTCCTAGCAAATTAGGGACACTGTTGCTCCTGGGGTATCGGCGAGGACCATTCGCAACCGTCTCCATGAAGCTGGGCTACGGTCCCGCACACCGTTAGGCCGTCTTCCGCTCACGCCCCAACATCGTGCAGCCCGCCTCCAGTGGTGTCACGACAGGCGTGAATGGAGGGACGAATGTAGACGTGTCGTCTTCAGCGATGAGAGTCGCTTCTGCCTTGGTGCCAATGATGGTCGTATGCGTGTTTGGCGTCGTGCAGGTGAGCGCCACAATCAGGACTGCATACGACCGAGGCACACAGGGCCAACACCTGGCATCATGGTGTGGGGAACGATTTCCTACACTGGCCGTACACCTCTGCTGATCGTCGAGGGGACACTGAATAGTGCACGGTACATCCAAACCGTCATCGAACCCATCGTTCTACCATTCCTAGACCGGCAAGGGAACTTGCTGTCCCAACAGGACAATGCACGTCCGCATGTATCCCGATCCACCCAACGTACTCTAGAAGGTGTAAGTCAACTACCCTGGCCAGCAAGATCTCCGGATCTGTTCCCCATTGAGCATGTTTGGGAGTGGATGAAGCGTCGTCTCACGCGGTCTGCACGTCCAGCACGAGCGCTGGTCCAACTGAGGCGCCAGGTGGAAATGGCATGGCAAGCCGTTCCACAGGACTACATCCAGCATCTCTACGATCGTCTCCATGGGAGAATAGCAGCCTGCATTGCTGCGAAAGGTGAATATACACTGTACTAGTGCCGACATTGTGCATGCTCTGTCGCCTGTGTCGATGTGCCTGTGGTTCTGTCAGTGTGATCATGTGATGTATCTGACCCCAGGAATGTGTCAATAAAATTTCCCCATCCTGGGACAATGAATTCACGGTGTTCTTATTTCAATTTCCAGGAGTGTATATTATACTAGAGCTGACATGTGATTACTTTTTCACGCAATTTGGGTGCATAGATCCTGTGAAATCAGTACCCAGAACTACCACCTCTGACCGTAATAACGGCCTTGATAAACCTTGGCATTGAATCAAACAGAGCTTGGATGGCGTGTACAGTTACAGCTGCCCATCTAGCTTCAACAAGATACCACAGTTCATCTAGAGTAGTGACTGGTGTATTGTGACGAGCCAGTTGCTCAACCACCATTGACCAGACGTTTTCGATTGGTGAGAGATCAGGAGAATGTGCTGGCCAGGGCAGCAGTCGAACATTTTCTGTATCCGAAAGGCCCGTACGGGACCTGCAACATGCGGTCGTGCATTATCCTGCTGAAATGTAGGGTTTCGCAGGGATCGATTGAAGGGTTGAACCACGGGTCGTAACACATCTGAAATGCAACGTCCACTGTTCAAAGTGCCCTCAATGCGAACAAGAGGTAACCATCACGCCGGGTGATACACCAGTATGGCGATGACGAATACACGCTTCCAATGTCTGTTCACCACGATGTCGCCAAACACGGATGAGATCATCATGATGCTGTAAACAGAACCTGGATTCATTCAAAAAATGACGTTTTGCCATTCGTGCAACCAGGTTCGTTGTTGTGCACACCATCGCAGGCGCTCCTGTGTGTGATGCAGCGTGAAGGGTAACCGCAGCCATGGTCTCAGAGCTGGTAGTCCATGCTGTTGCAAACGTCGTCGAACTGTTCGTGCAGATGGTTGTTGTCTTGCAAACGTTCCCATCTGTTGACTCAAGGATCGAGACGTGGCTGCACGGTCCGTTACAGCCATGCGGATAAGATACCTGTCGCATCGACTGCTAGTGATACGAGGCCGTTGGGATCCAGCACGGCGTTGCGTATCACCCTCCTGAAACCATCGATGCGATATTCTGTAACAGTCATTGGATCTCGACCAACGTCACAGCAATGTCACGATAAGATAAACCGCAATCGCGATTAGGTATAATTCGACTTTTATCAAAGTCGGAAACTTGATGGTACGCATTTCTCATCCTCACACGAGGCATCACAACAATGTTTCACCAGGCAACGCCGGTCAACTGCTGTTTGTGTACGATAAATCGGCTGGAAACTTTCGTCATGTCAGCAAATTGTATGTGTCGCCACCGGCGCCAACCTTGTGTGAATGCTCTGAAAAGCTAATCATTTGCATATCACAGTATCCTCTTCCTGTCGGATAAATTTCGCGTCTGTAGCGCGTCATCTTCGTGGTGTTACAAATTTAACGTCCAGTAGAGTAGATTCAATGTAGAATAAATATTGTGGCGGCGCAAGAACACGGAAAAAATAGCTGTGGATAATGCCTAAACTACAGCGGAAGTAAGGGGTGGTCTAATTTCACGCCTGTCTCTGGCCAGCAGAAACCACAACAGCATGAAGGAAGGCGAGTTACGTCTCTGCGATCCCCTTGCCGAGAGGCTGTTCCGGTCTCCTTGGCAACGAACGTAGCGAGCACCTTGTTTGTCGCCAATGCGTCCCTCGCGCTCAGAAGGGTGCGGAGGGCGTCATGCTCCCCTCCCCGCTGTCGGAGGCTGCGTGGGTGGCTGGCTGCGGATTTCCCGGGGGAGCTGCGCTTCGCGGCCCTCATTAGGAACTGCCTGCGGACAGATTAGCGGCCACTATCGCTGCCACATGGTCGCCGCACGGTAGGGAGCGTGACGTCTGCAGCGGGTGGCGCGCGAGTACGCAGCCACCCTCGGCGTACACTGGCGAAAAAGAATCATTATCATCATCGTCGTGTCCGTTTCTAGAATTAGGCTCTTGCCTGTTCCGAACTCAAAAATAAAATAGTTAGTATCTTTTTCGAGGTCTTCCAAAATCTCTTTTACCATTCGGCTCGTAGTTCAGGATCTAGTGGGGAATTTTGTGACTGCGCATTGTCATGAGGTATCGTCTCCAATTTTCATTATATTTTTTAGCTTTTCACTCATGTTGAAAACATTTAAATCTTTTCTAACAGCTTCATTTATAATCATATTCCTCCTTGCGCAGTCCTTCGTCTGCATTTTATTTGTTTATTTACTTATTATTACTATTTTCTGGGGTAATACAGCTTTCACTTCCATAGGATAGCACAAGAACCGACTCTACTTTACAGAATTTCATGATCGTCTCTTTTTGTACTTCATGACCTCATGTTCTGCTAATGGTACCACAGACGGCTTGTGTATTTTATTTCCAATATCAGAGTCAAAATCTAAAAATTATCGGACAGCCTAAACAAGAGGTCTGGTGCCCTAATTGAATTGTCCAAAACATTTTTTGATCTGACTCAATATTTGCCTCGGAATGCCACTATTTTCGTTTTATTACTAGGAATTTAAATGCTGTACTTCATGCAAATTTCGTTCAGCTGGTATACTGATCTTTGGAGGTCATCTTCATTGTTTTGAATAATGACGATGTCATCAGCAAATATTCGTTATGTTAATTCCTTTGTTTAATTTACAATTCCATTAGCGAAGAATGTAATCAACATAAATATTAAAAAGGGTAGGTGATAGTCTACACTCTTGTCTAATACCTTGGTAAATAATTATTTCTTCTAATTGGTTCCTACCTGTATTTATTAGAATGCTTGTAGGTCTGTAAAGACTTCTCACTACCTCTATCAGGTATCCACAATCAGGTATAATTTTCCATAGGCTATCACCGCTCAGGAGGTCAAAAGCCTTCTCAACGTCGACAAAGGGCCATACTGGTTTCTATATTATAGTCTCTCCGTTTTCCTGTAATGTTTTTGATTACAAAGACATCGCCTGTGCTTGTAAGATACTCTCAGTGGACGCCGACTTTTCGAAGGCGCCTTCAGCGCCAGGCGTGTTTGCGTGCTTCGACAAAGCCCAGAGCTTTGCCGATAGCATAGCTACTGGCAGAGTCAAACAAGCTGGAGTTGCCTCCACTGAGGAGCCAGACAGAGATTGTCCCACAACGTAGGACAAGGCAGGCCCTAGAGGCGCGGTGAAGACAGCTTCCTCAAGGGGCACAATCCCAACAGAAAGTCAGCCTTTACGCGATACCTGGAGGTGGCAGCCCAGTCACGCGACGTAGCTGAGCTGCCCTCGTAAAGTTACGTTCACACTGAGGGATTTGTCACGGAGATTTGTGCCCGCCACATATTGCGGATGAGATGGGGCACGAGTTGCAAGTTCCTGCTACATGTGCCCGCAACAACGTTGCCAGAACTCCGAGAAATACACTGTTCTGGCTCATGTGCCTGTATGCGCTCGTTGATTGAAAACACGAAACAAATCCTAGATACTTTTTCTACTACGCAAACGCAGTTCGTAGTCAGACTCGTTGCGTTGCAATTGTGTACAAGTAATCAGTTGTGTATACAAGAAGGTTATGTTATTCTGTACAAGAACTTAAATATCAGTCTGTAGAGATGGAGTGGACGAAAAATAATACTCTGAATGTTATTGAATAATTTTGCGTAAGGCTTTCGTTGTGGGATCCCAATGGTATGCCTTCGAATTGTTGCTCCTCCTAAAGGATATAAACAAATCATGAACGCGTTTATCCACGTTTGAGGTTAATTACAGCATATTTATTTTGCATAATTTTTATCAAAAATATTATTTACATAACAATCAGGAATATAATTGTGTTATTTACACTTGTGCACGGAAAAAGAAAGTATTTTCTATGAATTTCATATTCATCACTGAACTAAGCAACCAAATATTGCCACTCCACTTGTCTTTCGTCGCTGACAAAATATGTATCAAACTCGTTCCTTACTTGTTTCGCGTCCTGGGCAACATTTCTACCCGTTCTTGAAAGCGATGTGAATGGTGGGCGGTCTCTCCATCTCCCAGGTTCTATGGTCCCTCTTTCTATATTTTCATCATATAAACTGCCTGGCGGCGAATAAATTATGCGAGCTTCTCGATTTTTTTCTTAAGGAATTGAGGAGATAAATGCTGCACACAGTTATAGTATTTGCTTTCTAGGGATTGAGGTGAATCGGTTTTCGTAAAACACGAAAGTCTGATGATAATATTCCAAGGGCATTTTCTACAACTCGACGGGTTCTGTTGAGTCTGTAATAATATATTCTTTCTTTACTGCCTTTCTTATGACTCCCTGGGAAGGACTTCATGACATGTTGTTGTAATGCAAAGGCATCGTCAGCAACAATTACGTAGGGTGTAGACACTGTTCTTCCAGATAGAGACCTAGATTACGATACATGCAGAGCACCTGCTTCAATGGCTTTGTTGAAGTCTGTACACCGTCATCTGATATACATCCTTATACTCCCACATCTGCATAAATAAACTGGCAGTCGGCTTCTACTAATGCCATTAAAACAATACTGAAAGTGTCTTTGTAGTTATAATAATTGCTTCCAGCATGTACGTGTTTACTATCTAAAGCCCCTATGCAGAGAAGAAAGTTGCAACGAATCTCAAATTCTCGTGCAGTTTCCTTCCACTGTGTTTCCGAATTCGGTACCTAAAATAAATAAACAAAAAATCTGAAGAAAGTTTTTTCCCTTTTTCTAGTGTACCTCGGAAGAGAGACGTGATGAGGGGACAACGCTGGAAGAGGAACAGATATCTGCAGAAAAGAACAGAGTGCCTCAAGTACACAATCAGAGCCTTCAAGTCAACCAAGGAAGAAGGCTAAAATTACCAGCGGTAACCTAAACACAATAGATGATGCAGCATACGAGGTGTTCAAGCGCACTAGGCAGCATGTTCTAGGGAAAAAGGACAAGTTCAAGTCGTTTTCAAAATATGTTGAATGACAACTGAAAGAAATACGGAACAATTAACGTTTAACAATTTTACAAAAGAAGATACAAGATTTGATCTTCGAAGCAAAAATGGAAGAGATAGAAGAATTTGAGAGTACAAGTGAAGTAACTGAATTGTACTTTGGGGGGCAGTCCGAAAATGTATACATTTTTTCAGAAGATAACTGAAGTAGTCAAGTTGTAATATCTTTTTCATTTTAAATTTTCATTTAAATAAAAGAAAGATAAAGGTAACAGTTCCTGCCTTAATTTCACCTTGAAGTGCCTTTATTATAGCTTGACACACTTTTGGTATTATTTGACTGATTTTGGATTGGGAAATCCTATGCATGTACATCAACAGGCTATACGAATCTCTAGTAGCTAAAAAGCGTAATGCAACGGCAAGTTGTTCAGCAGGAGTTACAGCATCTCAAAAATCTGTGTCCTTCAATGTGTGGTATTGGGCAGTCATATTTAGTAATACTTCAAAGTCCGTCGCAGACATACGAACAAAATTTTTGAAACCTTGTACGTCTTTAACTTTTAGGTCACTCACCACTGAACTGTAAGCTCCATGACTACACCATTTAATGATAAAATTACACGCCCACCATCTACGTTCGTTTCTCCGATTTTTATTCTCACGTTTTACAATTAGATTCACAGCGCTAGCGCATAGAATTAAAAGTCCTGCGTCAGACACCATGTTCCGTGAAACTGACTCACTACATGTGGCTATTGAGAGTGCTCTACCTGGATACTTGTGCCGGGCACATCTCCCTGAGCTCAGTCGCAATATACATGAGCCGAGATACGTTCCTCTGTGACTTGTGTCGGGTACAAATCTCCGTGACAAATCCCTCAGTGTAACCGTAGCTTGACGCAGCCAGGGGATTGTAAAATTACTGGCAAACTCACAAACAGCCTCGGATACAAGAGTGGATCAATTGGTGAAAAATAATTTGAGCGAAATCAGATTTACCACATGAAATGAATGTCACAAGGATTTCAGAAAACAGAACATCTTCCTGGTATATTAAAACTTATTATTTTTTACAAGTGCTAAATTAAAAATTTCCAGGCACTGTATACATTAGATGCAACTGTGTCTCGGTGCTATTGATGACTTTCAGAAGTAAATAAGTTACCAATGTAGTCATATTTTCTCAGAGATATACTCTTAATGCTCGATTCAATCTTCATAATAATTCATATTTCTCCTTATGGCCAACGTCTTGAACATTCATATTATAGAATGAGATTTTCACTCTGCAGCGCAGTGTGCGCTGATATGATACTTCCTGGCAGATTAAAACTGTGTGCCCGACTTAGACTTGAACTCGGGACCTTTGCCTTTGCCGTGAGTCGTGCTACGGTAGCTCAGATGGTCGAGCACTTCCCGCGAAAAGCAAAGGTCCCGAGTTCAAGTCTCAGTCGAGCACACTGTTTTAATCTGCCAGGAAGTTTCATTCATATTATAATTTAGCACAATTTTCCGATATCGGTACATCTATGTGTGATATAGAGTGTAGCGTAGAAGATGCAGAAATGGTTGAAATATACCGACGGAAGCAAAATTAGTACACCTGTAAAGACGACGTCGATTTTGAGCCGATGAGGCATACGATGGAATCTGCATGCTGTAGGGTAGTGGATGTATTGATGATGGTTTCAACGTCGTCCGCAAAACAGACAGTGCTGAGCCAAACTTACCAGAGCACCTTCAGTGTCCACCGTTTAACAGGGAATTCTCACAGCCAGACGGCGCAGTGTGGTGCACAAGTGTGAAGCAAGCAGGCAAATATGCCAGAGAGACGCAATCGTGCTTCTTACATACAAATGAGCGAGAAGACAAGGGATCAAATTGTGGACTTCCGAGAGACGAGATGGTCCTTTCACAGAATTACCACACAAGTTGGACGTACTGCGTCAGTTGTACATTGATGATGGTGTCAGTTGTCATATGAACATTCTCACATCGTTAGACGAGATTCTGGACGTCCACAGAGCACAGGCGACCGCCAGGATCTTCATATTGCCAGGGCAGCAGTGGCAGATCACACAGCTTCGACAGCTATATATGAGGGCTTGTGAGCCCAGACCGGTGTCAACATGAACAGTTGCAAAACCTGTTATTAGCAGTGGGACTTCGGGTATGCACACCTCCAGTCTATCTTTCACTCACGCAACGACTTCGACGTTCACCGCTCGACTGGCGCCGTAAAACGATAGCTTGGAAGATGAATGGGCGTGCTGTGGTCTTCAGCAATGAAAGTCGATTCTGCCTGCACGTAATGATGGTCGTTAGCGTATAAGCCATTCAACAAGTGAGTAATGTCTCACAGAGTGCATTCGTCCAAGACGCAGTGGCCCCACCACAGGTCTTGTCCTTCCAGCCTAGATGGCTGTGACTGTGCAGTTGTGGCGCTCATAGTTTGGCCAGAGGACGCGGTTGGCGGCGTCTGAGACGCAGAAACGCAATTCCGACCTTAGACTGGGCAGCGCAGCAGAGAAGATGTTAGTCAGGTGCACTGAAGAGGAGCACACGACAAGTGCGAAAACTTAATTACCCAGTCACCTCATTCAGTGGAAGATGAATCAAAATAACCGATTATGTGTCTCAGCTTATCTGCAGATACTCGACAGTTGCCAGAGGAACGGCGGTCATAATTTACGACGTTGTTTAGACGGCTTTTAGGGTCAGATGGATGGCAAAGTGACTTGCGTAGTGGCTTCTCATTTTCGCGCCCAGGGGTCAGCGGGACAGGGACAATGCGACGGCTACAACTTCAACCACCACCAGAAGCTGCGCTGGCTATCGACCGCTGAATTATGGAAAATGGAAATCTGTGGTAATGTCTTATGGGACCAAACTACTGAGGTCGTCGGTCCCTAAGCTTACCCAATACGCCATAGACGCGCTGAATGGTTCGTGTTGGTCCTGCTATTGGGTACTTGAAACGTCCCCTTAGAAAAATTAAAAATGACTGCTTAAACTGACACACAATATTTTTAGCGCAACGCAATCTGACTTTTAATAATACCTACAAAAGAATGGCCCTGACTAATAATAACCTATACCTTTCACGAATCACTTACCTCACAAAAATCTTCGTTGCTCAAACTACTGCAATACAGCGAGCGCCACTACTGCCAGCTATATAAAAGATTCTAACTACTGAAGGCACTAACTACTGATAGGCATAGTTAGCAAATGCTGCCCGTAATCGCGATGTGATTGACATGTGTAATCACACCTCCATACTTATCAAGAGGTCCGAAACGAATAATACGGTCTGCTGCGATTACGGGCAGCATGGGGTTCACACCTGAACCTCAGGACGTGCGCTAGCAGCGCATGTCGGGTGTTTCAAGCGTCAATTTCGCGTCTCAATATCTCGGGATGTAGTGGGAATATTGCGAAGCAATCAACGCCATTGTGATGTGCTTTGTCATGCTATGTATTGCTGAAGAAAAAATATAGGAGGTTCATTTAAAAAACGTAAGTTTGTGTTAAAAAAACACATATGCTTTCGTTTTAGAATGTTTCCAAATATGTACATTCATGGGCCCCAGCCCTACATTGATACCGGTGAAAGTCGTTTTCCAATAGCTGTTATTGTTCCAGAGATATTTTGGGTGGACAAGATAGCTGGGACACCCTGTATATAATCAGTTTATGACATCCAGTCTTACAAATTTACTGTCTCTGATGGACACACGTCCAGATCATCCGCTCTCAAAACTCCGCCATCTCTCTCCCCACATTCACCACTGCTTGCGGCTCACCTCCAACAGCGCAACGCTACGTGCTGTTCACATCCAATGCAGCAATGGCGAATATTGCAACAATGCAAACCAGCCACAGACTGCACAGAGCACAGTCAGTGATTTTCATATAGAGCGCTACATGGCGTTACCAACATCAGAACCTAAACAGCCTACTTACATACTCGTTTACGTTTACATTTACATTGATACTCTGCAAATCACTGTTAAGTGCCTCGTACGGGGTTCATCGAACCATTTTCGCTATAACACTCCATTATTCCAGTCTCGAACAGTGCACGGAAAAAACGAACAACTTTATCTTTCCGTGCTACCTTTGATTTCCCTTATTTTATTATGATGATCGCTTTTCCCTGCGTAGGTCGGCGTCAACAAAGTATTTTCTTGCTCAGAGTAGAAAGTTGGTGACTGAAGTTTCATGAGAAGTTACCGCCGCAACAAAAACGCTTTTGTTTTAATGACGTTCACCTAAATCCTGTATCATGTCAGTGACACTCTCTCCTCTATTTCTCGATAGTAAAAAATACCTGATTTTCTTCGAACTTTCTCGATGTATCCCGTTAATCCTTTCTGGTAAGGATCCCACACCGCCAGCAGTACTCCAAAAGAGAACGGACAAGTGTAGAGTACGCAGTGTCTTTAGAGGATGTTTTATATCTTTTAAGTGTTCTGCCAATAAAACGCTGTCTTTGGTTCAACCTTCCCTACATTATTTTCTATGAGTTCTTTCCAATTTAAGTTGTTCGTAGTTGTTATTCCTAGGTATTTAGTTGAATTTACGACCTTCAGGATTAACTGATTTATCGTTAAACAGAAGTTTAACGGGCCTCTTTTAGCACTCATGTGGATGACCTCACACTTTCGTTATTTAGGTTCAATTGCCAGTTTTTGCTCCACACAGATAGCTTTTCTAAATCTTTTTGCAATTCGTTTCGAACTCATGATGACATTAATAGACGATAAAGGACACGTCACCTGCAAACAACCTGAGACGGCTGCTCAGATTGTCACCGAAATCGTTGCTGTAGATAAGGAACAGCGGAGGACCTATAACTCTACTTTGGGGAACGCCAGAAGTAACTTCCATTTTACTTGATGACTTTCCGTCAGTTACTACGATATTGACCTCTCTGATAGCAAGTCACGAATTCAGTTGCATAACTGATACGATATTCCATAAGCTTGCAAACTGACTATAAGCCGCTTGTGAGGTACAGTGTTGAAATCCATCTGCAAATCTAGAAACACAGAATCAGTTAGAAATCCCTTATCAATAGCGCTCAACACTTTGTTTGAATTAAGAGCTTGTTTTGTTTCACGAGAGCGACGTTTTCTAAATCCGTGTTGACTCTGTGTCAGTAGACCGCTCACTTCGAGATACTTCATAATGTTTGAACATAATATATGTTCCAAAATCCTGCTGTACATCGACGTTAATGATATGGGCGTGCAATTTAGTGGATTCCTACTCTATCTTTTGAATATAAGTGTGACCTGTGCCACTTTCAAGACTTTGACCACGGACCTTTCGTCTGGCGAGTGGTTGTATGTGATTATTAAGTGTGGAGCTAATGCATCAGCATACTCTGGAAGGAACCCAACTGGTACAGTCTGCACCGGAAGACTTGCTTTGGTTGAGTGATTTAAGTTGCTTCAACACTCCGAGAATATCCGCTTCTACGTCACTCTTCTTGGCAGCTGTTCGTGATTCGAATTCTAGAATATTTACTTCCTCTTATTCCGTGAAGGAATTTCGGAACTCTGTATTTAGTAACTCCACTTTGGGAGCACTGTAATGGATAGTATTTGCATTGCTGTCGAGCAGAGAAGGCATGACTTCACTTACGACGAAAATCTCTTTGGATTTTGTGCCAGTTTTCGAGACAAAGTTTCGTGTGGAACTAGTATAAACATCTCGCTTTGAAGTCCGCACTAAATTTCGAGCTTCTACAAAAGATCGTCAACCTTGGAGATTTTCCTTTAGTTTAAATTTTGCATGCTTTTTTTCGTTTTTTCTGCAATAATGTTGTGACCCGTTTGTGTATCAAGGGGTTCCAGCTCTGTCGTTTGTTAATTTATTTGGTACAGGTCTCTCAATTGCTGTTGATACTATTTCTTGAATTCAAGCCTCATATGATCTACACTTACCAGTAGGTTGTTAATTTAGAAGGAGTGGAGATTGTCTACCAGAAAGGCTTTATTGAATATGTATATTTTTCGTTTATTTTTTGATTATTTGGGAGTTAAAATATTCAGTCTGTCTAAGATAGCCATGTGTTCACTAATTTCGGTAACCGGTTTCATGTACTTTATTAGCTCGGGGTTATTTGTTACTAAAGACGTCAAGTGCATTTTCACAACCGTTTGCTACGATTTTCAGAGAATGCGCTTAGCATAATTTCGGATGATATTTTATGTGTACCTCAGGATGTAAACATGTATTTTCGCCAACATATTGAGCGTAAATTTAAGTCAACACAACTATAATTTCAGAAATTGTATCAAATAAGTTGAGAGGTCCGGGAAAGGGCCCAGTAATTAATTTAATTCCGTTTACCAAGAATGACCTCTACCCATACTAACAAACAAGAACTATCTACTTCACTTTCGCTACAGGGTAAACTACTTCTATCAGCAACAAACACGCCACCACCAACTACGTTTAGCCTACCCTTTGTGAAGGCCAATAGGTCCTTCGCAAAAATTTCGCGTGATCTTTCCTCCGACCATAGCCAGTTATCAATGCAGTTAACGATTTGAGCATCAAGGCTTTTTATTAGCGCTTAGAGCTCTGTTACTTTACCAACGCAGCTACGACAGTTTACAACTGTTTTACCGATGGATCCTGGATCTACGTTCTTCGGACTGGTTTTGTGTAAGGCGTGGCGGGCTCACGTTGTCGTCCCAGGTCACAGTTTGGAGCTGACCACAGATTTGGTTGGTGGCCAGAAAGCCAGCAGCCGAGACAGAATTCTAACTGGAATGTGGTGTGCTCAGGAGCTGGGCAGCGTGTTTGCAGCCAACGGCCAGTGTGGAGCACGTCGTGAATATCGCCTACCTGGAAGGTGACCGTATCTCTGACTGGTACACGGAAGAGATGGCAACCACAACTAGACATTGAGAAGAATGGTTTTGTTATTGCTGTATGATATGGAGCGTGCACTGTTTGGCGGGCAGCCGCCATGAGATAGTGATTATTGTATGGTCGGTACTGTGTACAGTGAAGACAGCCAGTGGCTGGTGTATGTATGAAGCGTTCGTTACAAGTTCCGACAGCACATGTCATTCACGTGGAGGCGCAAAGGTATATTTTTTATTGTGCCTTGTCTCCACGCTGAAACAGCGACGTAACGTTGTACAAGAGAGAGCTCTTTATTCTGTTTCCAGTCACTCTGAAGACGTGTTCTACTATTGTTTTCTGACTTTTATATTGCTGTGGTGTTTCGTAAACTAGGGAGCCTTGGTAGTCTCGCTGTACGTAGCAACGGTAAGTTGCTGGGGGAGAACCTCGGTAGTAGAGACAGAACATGTTAACACTTCATTTATTTGCTAGCTAACAACAGCGGCATTGTCCGGGTATTCATTTTGCCAGTTTTCTATTAGAAACGAAAACAAAAAATTAACTGCATTTGTGGTGAAGTATCTCTTGATCTATGTTCATACAATGATATAATTATATTAGGTACATTCAACAGCATATTTAGATACAGTCTGCAACAGCTGTTGAGACTACAGTTAGTAGCAAACAAGTAATAAATTTAAACTTTGCGCACTGTGCGGTAGTTTTTCATGCATCTCCTGAACTATATGTGGTACCATGATACACTTCTGTAAGAGCATTTAGCGACATATGTGGATACTGTATCCAAAATTTATTGCGAATACATTTAGTATCTCAGAAGCAATACATTTAAACGTCACGGATGATGCGGTAGTTTTTCACCATCTCGTTATTTATGGCGTCGTAAAAAAATGGTTCAAATGGTTCTGAGTACTATGGGACTTAACATCTGAGGTCATCAGTCTCCTAGAACTTAGAACAACTTAAACCTAACTAACATAAGGACATAACACACATCCATGGCCGAGGCAGAATTCGTACCTGGAACCGTAGCGGTCGCGTGGTTCCAGACTGAACCGCTCGGTCACATCGGCCGGTTTATAACGTCGTATCTCTGGAACTATGTTAGGTAGGTGGTTCTTATCCTAGAACGATTGTTGCCTCCCAGTAAAAAAATGCCGGCCGGGGTGGCAGAGCGGTTTTAGGCGCTACAGTCTGGAACGGAGTGACCGCTACGGTAGCACGTTAGAATCCTGCCTCGGGCACGGATGTGTGTGATGTCCTTAGGTTAGTTACATTTAAGTAGCTCTAAGTTATAGGGGACTGATGACCTCAGAAGTTAAGTCCCATAGTGCTCAGAGCCATTTGAACCAGTAAAGAGATGTGTAGTGCACCTGGCTGAAATCGCTTCGATGGTTTAGTAGGGGATGTTGAGCACAAACACAATGACACACACACACACACACACACACACACACACACACACACACACACGCCATTTGAACCAGTAAAGAGATGTATAGTGCACCTGGCTGAAATCGCTTCGATGGTTTAGTAGGGGATGTTGAACACACACACACACACACACACACACACACACACACACACACACACACACACACACAGACATACACAAACACACACACATTTTCTAACTGCAATGTGCTATGGACGGAGGCTGTGGATCTTCTGCTTCCTATTTCGTTTTCTTGTTGGTGCTTGCATGTATGTCGCAAGGACTGAAACACGTTAGAATTTCTTAGGAAAATTTTATATTTATTTCATTATTGTATTATGCCCATATTTACGTTAGCCTTAGTTCTTGCCACAATATTATTAACTTATTATTAACTGCCTAATATTTTACTGATAGTATTGTGTTGGTAATAAAATACTGATTTTGTTGCTAAAAGATTTACAAAATAATCCCACGCCATCCTTAGCCAGTATACCACTCCACCCTAAACTCCCTCTAAAACACGTCGCTCTCAATGTGCTACTGTTGCTGTGGAAATCATTTTATAGCAGATTTCGCGTATTCGTGAAAAAAAATCGATAGAATGCACTTGCTGGTTCATGTTTCATTTATTTTTCAGATAAGACTTTAACCCATGTCTTCATGAAAGAGCCACCAGCAGGAAGTTTCGTCGTGAACTTTGTTACCTCAGAACTCTAGAGATAAGAAATACTGCTTCGATTATTATGCATCTGGAACAACGTTGGAAGGAAAACAAAAGACCGTTCCCACTGAAAACGTTAAGAAAACTTTTGCCTTTGACTGTGATTCCAGAACGCGGAAGCGGTGTGTCTTATCTGTATTCAGATCTGGATGTCTCCTCCCCTTTGCATACCGAACTTCATCGGCGAGAGACGCTTCGGTGCTTATAGGATTATTAGGCCGGTACGAGGTAGTTTATCGAATAGTACTTCTTGTTTACGACTTCTCTTTCGATAGGCTATTTCACGAAGTTTTATGAGTCAGAATACATTGGGGCAGAAGTCAAGCAAAGTTATAACTCGATACATCGTGGCCGAAGCAGCCTCGAGAAGCAGAGCAGCGCAAAGGGACCGCAGCAGTGGGCCAAGAAAAGTTCACGAAAAATCACTGCCAACGTGTCGGTCGAATACAGCTTACTACGTAAAATATTACGTTAACGCCTCTCCAACAGGAATAGGTTTACTCTGAACTCAAGTTAAAAACACAAAATATATGTCTTTTTACATCAGTTAATATCACGGTCATCGGGAAGGCAAAAGTATTGAGGCAATATTTCTGCCGACGCTACAGAAACATATGCTTGTGGATTTAAATATAACCGCATGTAGCTTCTTGTTCTTTTTTTGTAACATCGAGAGACGGTGTTACCCTCTGTGGGTGTAGAATTTAACAGTGTAGAATTTAATGAATTTTATCCATAGTAGATGGTGTCGAACTCCGTGACTGTTCCTTTATGGTGTGTAGAAAGATCTCCGCTACCAGTCACAATAAAAGGTTACTTATTTTCACATCACCGGTTCCTGGCTTGCGCCCATCTTCAGGTGTTTACACATTCATGTACATATTTTTAGTTTTGAAAATCATTGTATAAATACAAAAAAAATTTGTTGGTGATTATACAGATAAAAGTGGGACAATTGTAAGTGGTAAGGCAGCATTTGACGAAAATATATCTGCACTTACATAAAGATGAAGCACCATTATTACTGTTATGCTGTGGTGATAGTTTTGCCACTTAGTTACACACTTATGGTCATTTTCACGTCCATATTTCAGTTTTACCAAGTATAGCTTCATATTACACCATTATGATGTGCGCTCGTCAAATACATTATGTAACGCAAAGACTGAGGAATTAATCACTTATGTCGATGTTAAGAATTATTTTAAATATCAAGTTGCAAAGGTAGGTTCTCTCCTAGGTGCCCTTGCGAAGAACGTACACAATTTACAGTAGACGCAGGCTACACTAGAGTGGAAGAGTTACAGTAAAAATTTTGTTGTGCCCCTCAATCCAAGTCTTGATTTGATGCATCTCTCCATGCTATTATAACCTGTCTCCTCACCTCTGCATAACCATTGCAGCCTACATCCGCTTGTACTTGCTTGTAAGCGAGCCATGCTCTGCACAATTTTCTTCCACCGACAAATTTTTTATTCCTTTATGCCTAAAGATGTGTTCTATCAACAGATACCTTATTTAGACAACTTGTGCCATAAATTTCTCTTCGATTCAATACGTCTTCCCTACTTAGCTACCCACTGATCAACAGCATTCTTCTGCAGCACCAAATTTGAATAGTTTCTTTTCTCTTCTAATATGTAATATTAGTAGCTCCTTCCGTGCCTTATAAAGGTAAACTGTTTTCAGATATTACCACAAATTCTTTCTGAAAGAAATTTTGTCATATATGGACATGGCTGTAACATAAAATAAACTGTTGATGGTGTACAGCAACAAGCCACAGTTGTTTTAGGTTACTTTATCCAAAAAGTACCGTTACCGGTTTCGAAATTTGTACAATGCATCATCGGACTTTTTTTAATGCTTTCATAAATACAGGTTACACATCCGTTTCTTATGAGTTGCACTAGGATAAACAATAATTTACAAATTACAAACGTGTAACCAAAATAACTGCGCTACGTATTTGTGTTGGAATGCAACTTACGTGAAATGTCCATGTTGCGCATTTGTATTAGTAGTTTTCTTGCAACGAGATACAGTCCCAAGAAAGTTTCTATTTTCATAGCCACAAACGTTGCACTGTAAATCACTTTCGCTCACAAAACGAATTTTCAATGTACACGGCATATTTCGTTTCATAGCATACAACATCAAATACACAGATTTCGAAGTACAAGAGTGTCAAAGATGCTACAATGCAATGATATTAGATATGGCATTTTTTGGAGGAAACGTAAATTACTGTTTAATTACATTGAAATAGCATTTTTCATTGAATCTAGGGCATTAAATGCAGACAGAAAGGATAAACACATAGCATTTTGTGAATTACAGCACCACAGACTTATTTTATAGAACGATAGAGATAGACGTGTGGGTAAGAAGTGTGCGAATTCTTATGTACTATTTGAATAACGGTGATGATAATTCATTAGAATTTATGAGTATTTAGTGCCATAAATAACACTGACTATTGTGGATATATACAATATTAAAAGGTTTGTTACTTGATCTGAAACTAGGTGTACAAATATTGTCTATATTGGAAAACAGAAACTACTTTCTAGAAGTTTTATAGGAAGGGAATGATAGTCACTACCTGCACATAGACTATTCTCGCATAGGACCGAGAGAGCCGCCAAGCTTAACACCCGCATAAGACACACAAGTCACCACATGCTCTCACTGTATAAAACATTATGAAGAGGTCCCAAACTTAATACAGCTTATTTGAACAGAGTCAGGTTATTAGGGGTTTAACCTACCAAATCTTCTATTACTGCACAAATACTAACAGTGAGATTTTTTCCACCGTCACGAATCAAACTGATTACCATCAAGTGGAGCGTTAGAACATCATGTGTATTAACAGTCCCGATACGAAGTCTAGCTCGTTCGCTACTGAACAGTGAGCATTTACTGGTGTAAGCTTTGTGTTATTGAAACTGCATGCATTAAAACTCTTACAACTGCTTATTATTCCACCTGATGCGTCATGCAGAGCACAGACTGTAATAAAATAGTTAACAGAGCTGAATACTGTAACTTGAGGACAGTTTAAATCCGTGTTCCGGACTTAATTGCAAACGTAATAGCTTGTTGCCACCGAGTAAAGTTTACACATCCGTCCCTTCGACCTGAAACATTTGTTGTGGGGTATGACTCCATCAGAACACTGTACTTCATCATTCAAATATCACGAAAATATGTAGCCTTTCGATGTACATTCTAGCGGCCTTTGCCAAACACAGCCAAGGAAAGAAAGAGAGGGACACTTTTACAGCAAAGATGCTACTTAGGTATTCTCATCACTTACGTTTGATGCAACTTTTCTCCTCCCCTCCGCCTAGCGAACCCTTCCTTCAAACCCCTCCTACACATTAAATTTTTATTATGAAAGAGGTTTTTCATTCCCTCAGCGTTAATCGTGGCGGCCATTATATTAATTCTCTCAGCAGCCTTGGCTTTGATCTTTTAATTACCGGCAACATTTCCAGCTTGTAGTCTTTGAGTTCTCCCATCTTTTCATCTTCATTCGCGGTTCCAAAAGCCACGATTGAGGTCCTTCTTTATCTCACCCAATCCCCTTGACTACACATAGCACACTGATAATACTTCACACAAAAACAGCCATGCTAAGAGAGAGACGTCACTTAGGACGGAATCGTTAACCTAAAAATAGCCTTACACCTAAATAGCTTTCTCATTACGAAAAATGCAACAGAAAAAACTACGTTCCCTATGGATAGGAGCTCATATAACTCTCCAGGTTGCTATGTAGCACTATCGTACTTATTCGTAAGCTGTAACGTTGTCATGATGCAGCAAGACAGTCGCGAATGGGGCAATAGTTTGTAAACACGTGTTTGGCAGTCGGCATACTGGTTAACAGAGCTGAATACTGAAACTTGAGCACAATTTAAATCTGTTCCAGACTCGAACTTGAAACGTTACTGAGGTCTTTCTTGGCAGTACTTTTACAACCCGACTTAACTGTCCATTTTATAGAAAATAACAGGGCGCTAGGCCACAATGTTGTAAATACAGCAGTTTTTGCATTATCTCTAATATACATACTTGTCAGAGATATTTACTAAGGAAGAAAAGAAAGCTGAGATATATTCCCTTTATTTCCGTTGATGGGAGTGATAAACAGCGCCTTCAAAGCGGAATACCATTCACCTACGAATTCAGTATTAGCATAAACTAGAGGTGTGAAGATGATCACAATAATTACTTCCGTGCAACTGGTGAAGGGGATGCTATTAACAGATTATCCCTACAGGTGCCTGTAGTGTACATTTTCGTGAATCAATTGAGGATATCGATAAACAGAACGACATTGTTTTTCAGATTAACTAGGCTTGTAAGTAGTTCCGCGCTCCTATGTTTGCTAACTTTTAACTACGTTTTATTGTTATTAAGCGAACATGGCTAAAATAATTATAAAATGATCTATATCTGAAAAAAGGAAAGAACCTAAAAAAATTTGTTGCTGCAATTGTAGACCTAATTGAAAATGTGCTAATGTCGAGTTCCTTTTTAAGTGTAAAAGACAGTAATGAATACCGTCGTTCCATATTGACTGCGATAAGTCTTGAGAACTTTGGGCCATCTGCTTCATCCTCATGCTCAAAGAAAGTAAAACAGTTGAGAATCAATGCAAATACAATGTTGCTCCTTTTCCTTGGGTAACCAACGTGAATTACTACCATCAAGTGGTAAACCGATTTATTGATATATTATATAAAAACAGAGCCTGTATTGTAGCGATCAAAGAACTGGCTGTTTCATAAAGATATTTCTAACCAGTCAGACGGTGCTAAGTGTTAGACTATGACCAACCAAAAACAAATACACACCAAGTTCGCAACTAAAATTCCCGCAATATCTCAATCCCTGAGGAATTTTTCTTTTCTATGGCATCAACGTAATAGGAAAATATTTTCAGGTCACAGTAGAGGTGAAACAAAAAACGCGGGAGACACTGCGAGGCATAAGATTAGATTAATTTAAAAACGGTTCCCCGATTAACTGGATTCGTGATTTGATTTGATTAGGCACCGCTTTAAACGATATAACAAATAAATTCCGTAAGTCTGGACATTCTCGTACTCTGACCTAAACACAGACGCTTTCCCATTACATTATATTTTATCTTATCCATTGTAGGTCATTATATGGCAAGAAGAGAGAAGGGGGTGAGGGAAAATAAGTGGAACACAAATAGGGTACGTAGCATGTTTTGGGAAGAACGAAATTTTTTCCGAGCTGGAATTCAGGAAACTTTCGGAGGGAAAGGAAACAGCTGTAGGAATACCATGAGCTTAGATGGCAAGATAATGTTCAGCAAAAAAGAGGAAGCGAAGGTAGAAGGCCTATATGGAAGAGCTACAAACGGGAAATAAACTTGAAGGCAATATTATAGTAACGGAAGAGTGAGTAGATGAAAATGAGAAGATCAAAATACCTAAAGACTTCGAGACAAAAGCAATAATTTCTGTTCCTTAGGAGGCATACGCTGACAGTTGTGAATAATATCTAACTAACATTTTAATCCTCCCCCCATGAACCATGGACCTTGCCGTTGGTGGGGAGGCTTGCGTGCCTCAGCGATACAGATGGCCGTACCGTAGGTGCAACCACAACGAAGGGGTATCTGTTGAGAGGCCAGACAAACGTGTGGTTCCTGAAGAGGGGAAGCAGCCTTTTCAGTAGTTGCAGGGGCAACAGTCTTGATGATTGACTGATCTGGCCTTGCAACATTAACCAAAACGGCCTTGCTGTGCTGGTACTGCGAACGGCTGAAAGCAAGGGGAAACTACAGCCGTAATTTTTCCCGAGGACATGCAGCTTTACTGTATGATTAAATGATGATGGCATCCTCTTGGGTAAAATATTCCGGAGGTAAAATAGTCCCCCATTCGGATCTCCGGGCGGGGACTACTCAGGAGGATGTCGTTATCAGGAGAAAGAAAACTGGCGTTCTACGGATCGGAGCGTGGAATGTCAGATCCCTTAATCGGGCAGGTAGGTTAGAAAATTTAAAAAGGCAAATGGATAGGTTAAAGTTATTTATAGTGGGAATTAGTGAAGTTCGGTGGCAGGAGGAACAGGACTTCTGGTCAGGTGACTGCAGGGTTATAAACACAAGATCAAATAGGGGTAATGCAGGAGTAGGTTTAATAATGAATAGGAAAATAGGAATGCGGGTAAGCTACTACAAACAGCACAGTGAACGCATTGTTGTGGCCAAGATAGATACGAAGCCCACACCTACTACAGTAGTACAAGTTTATATGCCCACTAGCTCTGCAGATGATGAAGAAATTGAAGAAATGTACGACGAAATAAAAGAAATTATTCAGATAGTGAAGGGAGACGAAAATTTAATAGTAATGGGTGACTGGAATTCGAGTGTAGGAAAAGGGAGAGAAGGAAACATAGTAGGTAAGTATGGATTGGGGCTAAGAAATGAAAGAGGAAGCCGCCTAGTAGAATTTTGCACAGAGCACAACTTAATCATAGCTAACACTTGGTTTAAGAATCATGAAAGAAGGTTGTGTACGTGGAAGAACCCTGGAGATACTAAAAGGTATCAGATAGATTATATAATGGTAAGACAGAGATTTAGGAACCAGGTTTTAAGTTGTAAGACATTTCCAGGGGCAGATGTGGACTCTGACCACAATCTATTGGTTATGACCTGTAGATTAAAACTGAAGAAACTGCAAAAATGTGGGAAATTAAGGAGATGGGACCTGGATAAACTGAAAGAACCAGAGGTTGTACAGAGTTTCAGGGAGAGCATAAGGGAACAATTGACAGGAATAGGGGAAAGAAATACAGTAGAAGAAGAATGGGTAGCTCTGAGGGATGAAGTAGTGAAGGCAGCAGAGGATAAAGTAGGTACGAAGACGAGGGCTGCTAGAAATCCTTGGGTAACAGAAGAAATATTGAATTTAATAGATGAAAGGAGAAAATATAAAAATGCAGTAAATGAAGCAGGCAAAAAGGAATACAAATCAAGAATGAGATCGACAGGAAGTGCAAAATGGCTAAACAGGGATGGCTAGAGGACAAATGTAAGGATGTAGAGGCTTATCTCACTAGGGGTAAGATAGATACTGCCTACAGGAAAATTAAAGAGACCTTTGGAGAGAAGAGAACCACGTGTATGAATATCAAGAGCTCAGATGGCAGCCCAGTTCTAATCAAAGAAGGGAAGGCAGAAAGGTGGAAGGAGTATATAGAAGGTTTATACAAGGGCGATGTACTTGAGGACAATATTATGGAAATGGAAGAAGATGTAGATGAAGATGAAATGGGAGATACGAAACTGCGTGAAGAGTTTGACAGAGCACTGAAAGACCTGAATCGAAACAAGGCCCCCGGAGTAGACAACATTCCATTAGAACTACTGACAAAACTCTACCAGCTGGTGAGCAAGATGTATGAGACAGGCGAAATACCCTCAGACTTCAAGAAGAATATAATAATTCCAATCCCAAAAAAAGCAGGTGCTGACAGATGTGAAAATTACCGAACTATCAGTTTAATAAGCCACGGCTGCAAAATACTAACGCGAATTCTTTACAGACGAATGGAAAAACCGGTAGATGCGGACCTCGGGGAGGATCAGTTTGGATTCTGTAAAAATATTGGAACACGTGAGGCAATACTGAACCTACGGCTTATCTTAGAAGCTAGACTAAGGAAAGGCAAACCTACGTTTCTAGCATTTGTAGACTTAGAGAAAGCTTTTGACAATGTTGACTGGAATACTCTCTTTCAAATTCTGAAGGTGGCAGGGGTAAAATACAGGGAGCGGAAGGCTATTTACAATTTGTACAGAAACCAGATGGCAGTTATTAAAGTCGAGGGGCATGAAGGGGAAGTAGTGATTGGGAAAGGAGTGAGACAGGGTTGTTGCCTCTCCCCGATGTTATTCAATCTGTGTATTGAGCAAGCAGTAAAGGAAACAAAAGAAAAATTTGGAGGAGGTATTAAAATTCATGGAGAAGAAGTAAAAACTTTGAGGTTCGCCGATGACATTGTAATTCTGTCAGAGACGGCAAAGGATTTGGAAGAGCAGTTGAACGGAATGGACAGTGTCTTGAAAAGAGGATATAAGATGAACATCAACAAAAGCAAAACTAGGATAATGGAATGAAGTCAAATTAAATCGGGTGATGCTGAGGGAATTAGATTAGGAAATGAGACACTTAAAGTAGTGAAGGAGTTTTGCTATTTAGGAAGTAAAATAACTGATGATGGTCGAAGTAGGGAGGATATAAAATGTAGACTGGCAATGGCAAGGAAAGCGTTTCTGAAGAAGAGAAATTTGTTAATATCGAATATAGATTTCTGTATCAGGAAGTCGTTTCTGAAAGTATTTGTTTGGAGTGTAGCCGTGTATGGAAGTGAAACATGGACGATAACTAGTTTGGACAAGAAGAGAATAGAAGCTTTTGAAATGTGGTGCTACAGAAGAAAGCTGAAGATTAGATGGGTAGATCACATAACTAATGAGGAGGTATTGAATAGGATTGGAGAGAAGAGAAGTTTGTGGCACAACTTGACTAGAAGAAGGGATCGGTTGGTAGGACATGTTTTGAGGCATCAAGGGATCACAAATTTAGCATTGGAGGGCAGCGTGGAGGGTAAAAATCGTAGAGGGAGACCGAGAGATGAGTACACTAAGCAGATTCAGAAGGATGTGGGTTGCAGTAGGTACTGGGAGATGAAGCAGCTTGCACAGGATCGAGTAGCATGGAGAGCTGCATCAAACCAGTCTCAGGACTGAAGACAACAACAACAACAACAACAACATTTTAATAAATCATGGATTCAAGATACCGACACAAAGTGTTTAAAGAAAAAGGGAGAAAACTTAGTGACACTGTTGAGTGGAACACAATCTGAAATTCTCAGGATAGCAAGGATAAAGTACAGGGAGCGAAATGTTACCTGCAGCTTGTTCAAAAACCATACAGCTTTTATAAGAGCAGAAGAGCTCAAAAATGAGGCAGTAGTTCAGAAGGGAGTCTACGCATTAGTCAAGCAGTAAAGTAAATTTAGAATAAATTTGGAAAGAGAATTAAAATTCATGGTGAAGAAATAAAATGTTTTGGGGGTACCGATGACACAAATTTTGTAAGAGACGACAAACGCAAGAACAGTTGGACGGAAGGAATGGATTTTTTAAACGTAGTTGCAAGATGAATGTCAACGATAATAAAACAAGGTAATGCAACTTTGTTGAATTAAAAGAGGTGATGCTAACAAACTCAGACTGGAGGTTGAGACCCAAACTGTAAACAATATGTCTTTCTATTTGAACAGCAAATTAACTGACAATGGCTAATGAAGGGAGGATAGAGGTTCAAACGGCAGACTGAGAGTAGCAAGAGAAACGTTTCTGAAAAATAAGTTTTTTTACGTCGAATATAAATTTAGCTGAGAGGAAGGCGTTTCTGGAGGTATTTAAGCGTGAATGACAAACATTTCAGATAGAACGAGAATAGAAATTTGGAAATGAGGTGCCACAGAATAATGTTGAAGGTTAGATGGATACGTAGAATAATTGTGAGGATTAATCAAACTGGGGGATAGAGTCAGTATGTAACACCTTCTTCATAAATCAGGAAGGCATTTAGTTACCATTAAAAATGGTGGAAGAGAAAGCAAGATAGATTTCATAAAGTGTGTTAGATTACACATGAAGGAAGTTACAAACTCTAAATTTATAATGAGAGAACGTACATCGGTTCAACGAAGACTAATGGTCTTGACTATGAATACACCGAAGACTAACTCTAATGTTACAAGGGGAAACATGTGTCGACGCCACACAGGCTAGTAGTAACTGTCTATGACTGCGCTTATAAAAGAAACAGAAAGATAAAGAAACCAACTCCAGGAATCGAGTGACGGGGACCAACACCGGAATCAGCAAAGTTATCAAGGTGAAGGTATTAAAGGAACTGCAGCCAGTAAAGGAGTACACGAAAGGAAGGAAGATGAGGGTTTAACATCCGTTCGACGTCGAGGACATTAGGGGCGGAAAAGCAGTGTACAAGAATGGCGGAAAGTAAACGGACGTGTGGTTAAAAGAGCAGCTGAAGAATTGTTGGCGAAAACCCTAGGGAAGGGTAGCCTTACAAAGACCGCTGGTAGTGAAACAGTGACATAGATGAGGCTATAACAATAACATGGAAAGCCACGAAGATGAGGGGTGATACTGGAAAGCTATGGACGAACAACTATACAAGTTCGTAAACAAGGAACAGAATACACAATGAAAAAGCGATGGTAATTGCATGGAAGGAAGTCCGTGAACCACTGAAACCACAAGAGGAAGAAGCAAACCGAAAGACAACGCAATCAAGAATTTTACCTACAAAAGTGAATAACAGATGGGGATCCATACTCCGAATAAAGATAAAACTAAGGAACGATGAAAAAACAGCTTTGAGCTACTACTGAATGAACGAAACCGGAAAGCATCTACGAAGCATCTCAGCCAGAACATGAGAAAAAGTGTATCATGGGAAATAGTTTTATCAGCTCTGAGGGAAACCTAAACAGGGATGACAGGTGGGTCAGATGAAATCTCCAGAGAAACTCAGAAGTGCCTGAGTGCTACAGAACTGCCCTTAGTGTGGCACTGGATGAGACAGGTCTGCAAAGATGAGTGGATTCTGGATGGATGGCCTCTGTACAAATGTGGGCCTATACGAGGACAAAGATCATTAGGAGGCTGTGCTAACTAAAGAACAATTAAACTGATGTCACACACCTTGAAATTCTAACAGGGGAGCGCGGGGAAACGGCTCACATATGAAACATCGGTAGGAAAACAGCAGTTTGGATTGGTGTCATTAACAGATGCTGTCTTCGTACTCCACTAGCTGATGGAAAACCATCGAGAGAAGAATCAAGAATTATTTGTGTTCTTCATAGATATAGAGAAAGTGTATGACAGCTAGCCTCGTCTAGAAATATGGAGACTTATGAGAAAGAAGCTAATACCCGAAAAGTAAGTACGCCTCAACAAGGTATGTACAAATATGCAACAATGTCGATAAGAAGCAGTGTAAGCATGACAGAAGGGATACCAGTTCACCCCAGCAATCTGCAGCCCGTCCATATCTGATCTTGTTATGGACCTCCTGTCACAAGGATTTAGAAATAAATCGGTACAGTTCACGGTGTTCTGCAATGATTTTTTCTTTTTGTGCAACATCAGAAAACTAGAAGACTGGACGTGAACATTGGAGTACAGAGAAATTAACCTTTTGAGATCCAACAATTCTGAACAATTTGTTTTAAAATTTGTAGCAAAATTGAACTTTAGGTTCAAAGTAAGCAACGAATACAAGAGGAAACTGGCAATAAAGTAAAAAATCAACTGTTTTAAGAAGATGGTTTCTCTCGTGAACCACAGAGACATGAAGTTTACAATTACCCATCACTTCATGACGTATATTTGAAAGAAAACTCACGTTTTTCCTAGACACATCTCAAAACTTCCATGAACTCATAATGTCTCAATCTATTACAGCTCTAAGTAATGAGCAAAAATTTAATACTTTTATATCAAAAGTACATACTGTTCCAGTGGTTTCACTCGAATTTAAGTTACAAGGCCTTTAGATATACTTTCTTTCATTGTCAGTAATCTACTTAATATGATCACTACAAAAAAAAACTAAATGTCACAGTCTCCTAGAATCTCGTACCACACCCTCAGTGCCGATTGTTGCTTTGAATGCTGTAGCTGACAGCTTGAAACGTCCCCTTTGAACAATTCTACATGATTGTGCTTAAACTGACACTAATTTTACCGCAACGCAATCTGAATTTCAAAAATTTCTACAAAAGAATGATCCTGACTAACATTAACCTATACGTTTCACAAATCACTCACCTCACAAAAATCTTCGTAACTCGAACTACTGTAGTACAGCGAGCGCCACTACTGCCAGCTAAATAAAAGATTCAAACTACTGAAGGCACTAACAACTGATAGGCATAGTTAGCAAATGAAAGATTTTGCTAGAGAACAAACAATGTATTTACCTTAATAGTGTTCAAAAGTGATTATATATATATATATATATATATATATATATATATATATATATATATATATATATATATAGCAGTTCATGACATCTAGTCTTACAAATTTCAAAACTCCGCCATTTCTCTCCCCACATCCACCACTGCTGGCGGCTCACCTCCAACTGCGCAACATTACGCGCTGTTCACATCCATCTGCCCAACAATACAATGGCAGGCAACAATGCGAACTAGCCACAGACTGCACACAGCACAGCCAGTGATTTTCATACAGAGCGCTACGTGGTGTTACCAATAAAAAACCTATACAGAATACTTACAAGCTGCAATATGCTACATTCGTTGGTGTGCTAGATATCTCTGCCTTGTTATGACGTCGGTGGTTTCATGCGAAAGGCGCTGGTAATTCAAAAACAACTGGTTCTCAAAGGGCTGAAATCGGAAGAAGGAATATGAAATACTTAAGTCTGAGAAACAGGGAAGGTGACAGAGTCATAATGAATGCTTTGAACCTAAATAGAATAAATCGTTTCAAACACCTCGGATGAAGAAAAGCAAGTAATGGAAATCTGGATTCAGAGATAGAACTCAGAATGCAAGTTGGGTGCAGAAATTAGAAAGGGGTGCCAGAAATCCTCTGTGGACAAAATAGAAATGTCAGAGTCAAGGAGAAGGAGTATAAGGCAGACGTAAAGCAGGCACTAGTGTTTTGAGCTGAGACGTGGACATCCAAGAAGAACCAGTGCAATATGCTAGATGTAGCTGAGATGAATATATTGAAGTGGATGTGTATAATCACCAGAATAGACCGGATTCCAAATTAGGATATCCGAGGAAGCATAAAAGTTGATAATGTGTCGAGGAAAGTCAGGAGAGATCAACATCAGGCTGCCAAGAGCTGATAGTAGTGGAACCCTCCTGGGAAAGATGGAGGCTAAAGATAAGGAGAGGACTGTGTTCGAGAGGTCCATAGGGAGAAACAGCTGTCAGAGTACGGCACTCAGAGCCAGGCAAAGTAAGAAGACCTGGCCAGAAAAGAGAACCCCGCATAAAACTGGAAACAGTAAAGAAGACTTAATCAAACTGACGGAGAAAGAAATCTATGGCACAATGTGAAAGAAAGAAAGGATCGGTTGATACGATACATTCTGAGGCATCAAAGAATTGTCAGTTTGGTAATAGAAAGGAGGATGAGGGATAAATATTGTACACTGAGGTAACATGGGATACCTCCTAATATCGTCTCAGAGCCGTCCGTATGTGCGAAATTTGCCGGTGCTGGCTGAACTGACCTATCGATTACGTCACATAAATGATCTGTGAGCTTCATGTCGGGCGATGTGGATGGCCGTGGCCCAGTGACATGGTGGAATGTCACGAATAAAAATTTCATCGTTATTCGGGAACAAGTCCAAGAGTGGACTACAAGTAGGCGAAAGTAACTATTTCCAGTCAACGATCGGTTCAGTTTGACCACACGACGCGGTCAGTTCCACTTATACACCGACTACACCATTTAGAAGTAAGTACGACCTTGCACAGTGCCTTGTTGATAACTTGGTCCATTGTCTTCGTGGGATCCGTGCCGCGCTCGAACTCCATCACGAGCTCTTACCAACTGGAATCAGGACTCGTCTGAACAGGCCACGGTTTTCCAGTCGTCTAAGGACCAACCGATACGGTCATGATCCCAAGAGAGGCGCTGCAGGCGATGTCGTGCTTTGAGTAAAGGCACTTGCATCGGTCGCCTGCTACCAAAGCCTAATAACGCGAAACTCGGCCGCGCTCTCCAAACGGATGTATACGTCATACGACGCACATTGATATCTGCTTCTCTGCTAGCACTGACAACTTTAGCACTGACAACTCTGCGCAAACGCCCCTGCACTAGGTCGTTAAGTGAAGGCCGTTGACGACAGATAACGACTGAAATTGGGTATTTTCGGCACACTCTCGACTCTGTGGATCACAGAATATTAAATTCCCTAGCGATTTCCGAAATGGAATTCCCATGCGTTTGATTCTATCTGTCATTCTGCGTTCAAAGTTTGTTAATTCCGGTCGTGCAGCCATAATCACGTCGGAAAACTTCTCACGTGCGTCGTCAGAGTACAAGTGATAGCTCCGCCAATGCATTGCTCTTTTATTTTGTGTTCACGATACTAGCGCCATCTGTATATGTGCTGCTCCTATCCCAAGACTTTATCGCCTCAGTGTACAGCGACACCAACCTTGAATACGGCCTGCCGAAGTGGCCGAGCAATTCTACGCGCTACAGTCTGGAATCGCGCGACAGCTACGGTCACATGTTCGAATCCTGTCTCGGGCATGGATGTGTCTGATGTCCTTAGGTTCGTTAGGTTTAAGGGGGTAGGACGTCAAATGGGCCGACCTGGAGCAGGAGAGGAATCACAGGACATTTTAATTTCCACTGTCTATACTTTTACAAATCTATTAAAAACTGTGGTAAAAATTGAGTTTATTAAATAGAATATTTGTGTTTTTTCTAAACATGAAGTTTAAAATATAATAGCTCATTCGTTTTTTCATAAATTAAATTAATTCTAGAGTTTCATACACCTGTAAGTATGGTTTGTATGCTGTGCAAAATTCCTCGAAGAATCTCTCAAACTTATGAAGAAAAGTGTACCCATAGCAACAAATGCAGCCATTAGTAAGTGAAAGAATGATGAAATTTCACACATAAAACAATTTATTTTGCTATGTTTTCGATCTACCCCTGCAATGAGTGTTAATCGTGAATCCTTCCTGATGATGCTGACAAAGTTTTATGAATTTATTTGTAAAATTATAGACAGTGGATATTAAAACGTCCTGTGATGCCTCTCCTGCTCCAAGTCGGCCCGTTTGACGTCCTACCCCCCTAAAGTAGTTCTAACTTCTAGAGGACTGATGACCTCAGAAGTTAAGTCCCATAGTCCTTAGAGCCATTTGAACCATTTTAACCTTGAATACGGTAAGTGGATGTAGATTTCGCTAGTTATGCATAGATGTAGATCCTTAGATAGGATGAGCTAGCTGACCGGAGTGCTGCATCAAAGTTGGAGACATCAACCACTATCGGGAGGGGGGCGGGGAGGAGGGGAGTGAAATCTTATGGGACTTAACTGCTAAGGTTATCGGTCCCTCAGCTTACACACTACTTAACCTAAATTATCCTAAGGACAAACACACACACACACCCATGTCCGAGGGAGGAGTCGAACCTCCGCCGGGAACGGCCGCAAAGTCCATGACTGCAGCGCCTCAGACCGCTCGGCTAATCCCGCGGGGGTATTGTGAACTGATGACAGTGTGTGCATACATCCATGCATATGTATGTGTCAGTGTGTGTGAGTGTGTTTGTGTGTGTGTGTTTGTGTGTGTGTCTAGTCAAGAGAGGCCAGGGCCTCGGAGCCGCGGCTGCTGGTCTAAATACTGTCGCCGAGCGAACGCCTCCACCGCGGCGGCGTGCGGAAGCGGCTGGTCTGGCACGTGCGCCACACGCGCCTCGCGCCTCGCCGTCTCGGGGGCGGACGGGGGTGGGGGTGGGTGGCGTCTTGGGTATAAATCAGGCGGCATTCCGCGTCCCGACCTGCCGGCCCGCGCCTAATTAACGGGACGGCTCGCGATATTAAACTGCGCCGCGCCGCGCCGCCTGAAATATGGAATTCATGAATCAGTGTCGCGTTAGGCGTTCCAGTAACAGGTGTGCTATTATTAGCAGCACAGCGCATTCGGAAGCCTCGTCAACCCGTTATCCGTCTTCCTGGTACCAAACTGGATACACTGAACAGACATCGCCTCCAGTCCCTGTGCCGGCGTCCATCGAAGTACAATGTCCTTAAAAATTTTTCTTGGGCTCCCAAGGTACGTACTTGCCTCAGAGCAAGCAGTCAACATTGCTATTTACTGACACAATTTTCCGAGGACCTTAGAGCACACAAAAAGTTGGTAATAACAGGGCAGTGACTTTACAGTAAATAATTGATTTCTTAAAGAAAAGGGTCCTACATCAAGAGGGGGCTCCTATGCATGAAACGGCGACGAAACTCTACAAATTATCCGGGAAAGTGTAAGCTTGAACCGTAGTAAGGTTAGTGATGTGCCACAGCTGTCTGGAAACTAAGTACGTCACTGTAGATCGCGGAAGGTGCATATTCTCGCAAGGAGCGACCGTTGTGGTAAAGATCAGCAAATCAAGAGGGATATCGACTCGATTGACTTTTTAGGAGATTTGTGGTTCATTGTTGGTAGCGAAAATAGAGACCTTGTTCGCTAGCCAAACGTGCCGTGTTGAAGCTGCAATATGGCACATTCCGCTGGAGGGAGAAGAAGTTACTTCTGCTACAAGAAACACAGTACATGGCCAACAGTATGCCCACACCTATTAACGGTGATTAATGTGGGGTTGTCCACTCTTCGCCTTTATGTCAGCTTGAACTCTGCTGGTGACATTGGTGTCTCAACGTCTTCTATCTCAAGAACCGATACCAGAGAAGGCAATAAGTGATATTGAACGCTGGGGTCAGGAGGTCCCAGAGGCATTCCATTGAGTTTCTGAGCAGGCCTGTCCGTTTAGATGCCCGGAGTAGCCTGATGGACTGGTAGGAGCAAGTGGACTCATATGGGTGACGGTGTGATGGTGCCGTTCAAGCGAGCCCATTCTATGAGCATTTATCTGCATCTGTTACATCGGTCCGACTATAAATGAGTCATTAAGTTTGTCGAAGGCACCATCTTCTCACTAGACGACGCAACTTTCCACTTTTTGTTCACCGAAACCTCACTTTATGCACTAGTTTTAAGAAAGAGCTGCACCATAGTGATATCCTTCACCATGAGAAAATCATCAGAACCCAATGAAGCAGAGAACTGTTTTGGAACATCTGTAAAAGTCTCACCGACAGAAGCCAGCTTACAGTACCTGGCATCAACGAGAGTTGTTTTTGTCGCCTGGTGGTTTCTGGACGAGAATCACATCGATGTTCGAGATGGTTCGAGAGAATAAGAGAGAGAACAGATTGCGGAGTACGCATCTGTATATGAGGAGTACCCTTCTTTTTTGAGTTTGATATTAGGACCATCTCATACGAATTAAGATTTTTTTCCGTCAGACTGTTCGTGCTTTCCACGAGAAAGAGCAGTTCTGACGACATCCTCATCCAACAACTAGGTCATCAGTTCATCTTTGGGTGATCTCATGCTGGCTGGACTTGTTTCTCGTGTGAGGGAGATACGCAACACCAGAGGACATCTTGGACGACTCATTCAGTGCTACCTATCCACAACTAGATTCCAAAAACTGTGCAACATCAGATCTGAGGGGCCGAGGCCTTCCTGAGTGAGTAAAAAGGATAAAAGTAAACACTTTTTGATGTCACTGAGCAATAGTCATACAATGATTTTTAAATGAACACACCGCCATTTGATTGTATTGTTATTTATTTAACTACGACCCAGGTTTCTGCCTTCTGTTCAAATGGCTCTGAGCACTATGGGACTTAACATCTGTGGTCATCAGTCCCCTAGAACTTAGAACTACTTAAACCTAACTAACCTAAGGACATCACACACATCCATGCCCAACGCAGGATTCGAACCTGCGACCGTAGCAGTCGCGCGCTTCCGGACTGCGCGCCTAGAACCGCGAGACCACCGTGGCCGGCTTTCTGCCTTCTGTGCCATTTTCAAGTGATTATGTCATTAACATATATTGCAGGATATCAAGCTCCCAATCTGCCATAAATTAAGAAAAATATTGGCTCCCCACGAAATAACAGATGTAAATTAATCAGCTCTTAAAAACATCAGTAAATAATAGTGGGAGCACAATATATTTAGTAAAACCAGCTTTACTTTGCTATATTTTTCTTAGTTTATAGCCAATGTTGGGCTTGATGACCTACAATATATGTTAATGACTTAAACCGAATCACTTGAAAATGGAATGAAAGGTCGAAACCTGGGTCGTAATTAAATAACTATTAATACTGTCAAATGGTGGTTTGTTCATTTAAAAAAGGAGAAAGATTCGTCGTAAAGTTTGTTAGATTGCGCACTTGACTGTTGGCTTATAGTGAGGGTCGACGGCTAACTCGCATGCCCTGGATGTCATATGGTGTGAGAGTGTGCAAACGGCAGTAGGATCGCTTGACCGTGTGAACAGCAAGGCGCAGAAGCCACCCAGTCTGTAGTCTTCCTTTTTCCAGACCTTCCCCGGGGACATAATATAATTTTTAAGGGCCATTGATAGCTGGTACAACGAGAATTGCGGTGGATTTGGAACAATAAATGTGGTGAAATTAAGGTTTATTTTTAAATTGAGAATGGGAGTTTTCATGTAGTACTGACATGGCGTTCCCTCAATAGCTAGTTTAATAACAGAACGTTTCAGGATCCTCTTGCGATATCCTTGTCAGTATCTTTCGCATATTCCTTTCCTCTCCGATTCTGTGCAGACCCTCCTCGTCCTTACCTTTTTAATTCACCTAATTTTCAACATTTGTCTGTAGGACCACATCTCAAATGCTTTGATTCTCCTCTGTTTCGGTTTTTCCGCAGTCCACGTTTCACTATCACACAATGCTGATTGTTCATTCTCAGAAATTTCTTCCTCAAATTAAGGCCTATATTTGACACTATTAGAATTCTCTTCGTCAGAAATGCCTTTTTTGCCAGTGACAGTTTGCTTTTTGATGTCCTTCTCGCTCCGTCCGTTATTGATTATTTTGATGCCTACATAGCAGAATAAACTTCATCCTCCTTGCTCCGTCCATTATTGGTTGTTTAGCTGCCTACATACCAGGATTAACTTCATCTACTTCGTGACCATCAATCCTGACGTCAAGTTTTTCGCAGTTATTATTTTTGCTACTTCTAACTGTTTTCGTCTTTCTTCGATTTACTCTCAATGCATCATTTGTACTCATTTAACTGTTCATTCCATTCAGCAGATCATATAATTTTTCTTCACCTTCACTCATGATAGCAATGTCGGCAACGAATCACCTCATTGATATCCTTGCACCTTAAATTTTAATTCCACTGCTGAACCTTCCTTTTATTTGCATCGTTGTTTCGTCGGTGTACAGACTGAACAGTCTTATACCCTTTTTAATACGAGTACCCACTCTTATTATTCCCTCTAGGCTGTTGTCCATATTGTATATGACCCGCCTCTCCCTACAACTTACCCCTACTTTATTCAGAATTTCGAACATCTAACACCAACGGTGAAAATTGTCTCTCGTGCCTTTTCCTTTCCTAAAGTCAAACTGATCGTCATCTACCACATCCTTACTTTACTTTTCCATTCTTCTGTATATTATTCTTTAAGCAACTTGGATGCTTGAGCTGTTAAACTGCTAGTGCGATAATTGTCGCACTTGTCTGCTCTTGCAGTCTTCGGAATTAGGTGGATTATATTTCTCAGAAAGTCAGATGGTGTGTCACCAGACTCATGCATTCTACATATCAACTTGAATAGTTATTTTGTTGCCACTTACTCCTATGATTTTAGAAGTTATGATGGGATTTTATCCATCCCTTCTGCCTTACTTGATTTTAAGTCGTCCAGAGGTCTCTTAAATTCTGATTCTAATACTGGATCCCATATCTCTTCTAAGCCGACTCCTGTTTCTTCTTCTATCACGTCAGGCAAATCTTCCCCCTCAAAGAGGCCTTCAATGTACTCTTTCGACCTATCCGATCTCTCCTCTGCATTTATCAGTGGAATTCCAGTGGCACTTTTAATGTTATTACACTTGCTTTTAATTTCACAGAAAGTTGTGTTGATTTTCCTATATATTAAGTCAGTCCCTCCGATGATCATTTGTTTTCCCATTTCTTCATATGTTTCATACATACATTTCGTATTAACTTCCCTGCACTACCTATTTATTTCATTCGTAAGTGACCTTTACCTCTGTGTGTCTGAATTTCCCATAACTTTTTTATACTTCCTGCTTTCATCGTTCAGCTGAAGTATTTCTTCTGTTACCCATGTTTTTTTAGCAATTACCTTCTTTGTACCTATGTTTTCCTTCCAACTACTATGATTGACCATTTTTGAGGCGTCCATTCCTCTTCATCTCTATTGCCTACTGAGCTAGTCCTTATTTTTGTATCTATAGCCTTCCAGAACTTCAAGTGTTTCGACATTCCTTAGTACTTGTGTATCCCACTTCTCCGTGTATTGATTCTTCCTGACTAATCTCTTGTACATCAGCCTACTCTTCGTCACTACTACATTGTGGTGAGTCTATATATGTTCCTGGTTACGACTTAGAATCAAGTATCTGATTTCGGAATATTTGTCTGACCATGATAAAACTGAAATCATCCCACATAACGCGTATACCACCTGCTCTTGAGGTTCTTTAACAGGGTATTCACTATTACTAGCTGATATTTATTAAAGAACTCAATTAGTCTTTCTCCTTTCTCATGCCTTGTCCCAAGCCCACATTCTCCCGTAACATTTTCCTCTACTTTTTCCCCTACAGCTGCATTCCAGTCCTCCATTACTACTATGTACAGTATTACACTTCCGGTATCCTGATATACTTTCTCTATCACTTCATCTTTAGCTTGCGACGGCGACATATAACCTGAACTATCGTTGTCGGTGGCGGTAAGTGTTCACAGTAATATACTGTCTGCCCTAACGCCCTATTCCTTTCTAATCCTACTCCCATTATACCATTTTCCGCTGCTGTTGATATTACGTTTTACTCATCTGATCAAAAATCCTTATCTTCTTTCCATTTCAGTTCATTGACACCTACTATATCTAGACTAAGTCTTTGCATTTCCCTTTTCAGATTTTATAGCTTTCTTACCACGTTCAAACTTCTGCCATCTACGCTCCGACTCCTAGAACTTTATCATGTCGTTGGTAATTTCATCGTTTTCAGATGGTAACCTCCTCTTTGGCAGTCATCTCGCGGAGGTCCGAATGGGGGAATATTCCCGAATTTTTGTTAATAGATTGATTATCATGACACTTTTTAAGTTCTGTGAAGACACGTTATGTGCCTTTGCATCCTCATGCCACTGATCATTACTGATTCTTCTGCCTTTAGGGGCAATTTCCCACCACAATCACAAAAGAGTGTCCTGAACCTCTTTCCCCTTCTCAGCCCTCTTTGACAAGGCCGTTGGCAGAATGAGAGTGATTTCTTGTGCCGGAAATCTTACAACCCCCAATGCGGATTATTAATCGAAATGTGAGCGGTCGCTGGTTTCGGACCCAGAACGGAGGAACTTTTGCTTACTAAAGAAAGACACTACCGCTAGACCATGGGTGCAAGCCAGTCTGTAACAGATGCAGCAAAATGGGCAGAGGTCCAATCCTGCTAAAACCAGTTTGGAAGTCTGTCACCTAAACGCTCAGTCTGAGGCGTCAATTTGTGTTTCAGCGTGTCCAGATAAGTCTCACCTATTACATATTCATCGAAGAACAAACGATCCTAGCACATGAGAGTTCCACAAGCAACACCACTGCAGAGGTCCCGATACACAAACCAGGGAAAGACCCTTTATGCCAACTCCTAGCAAGATCTATGAGTGCCTCCTGCTAATACCCATTCAGGGCCACATTACCAGAGAGCAACTGCTGTCAGATTTCCGATTCGGATTCCGGCAGAACCACTCTGCCCCACAACAGATCATGAGAGTGGTTGAAGCAGCCACAGAGGGCTTCAACCACAGAGGCTACTGCTGGATAGTGCTACTGGACGTAGCTAAAGCCTTAGACTCAGTATGGCACAGAGGTTCACTCTACAAGTTGTACACACAAGGGTTCCCGGGAGGATAGTCAAGCATATCAAAAGCTATCTCGCCGATAGAACTTTCTATGTCAAAGTAGAATCCTCCACCTCCACCAAAAGGCGTATTCGTGCTGTGGCGCCGCAGGGATCGGTCCTGGGACCAGTGTTGTACAGGCCGTGCACTGTGGGCACACCAGCGTCCCACCTGGTGCACACCGCACAGTATGCAGATGACACAGCCTTCTACACTCTACACTTGAAATGCGAACAAGAACCTGGCCATCCGTAGACTATAAAGGGTTTTACATGACACAGAAACTGGAGCATCACCATCAACTCTGAAAAGACGCAGGCTATGCTGATCACCCGTAGGTTCGCAAGGCGCGGCCCTCCTCAAGCCCTACCCCTCCCCCTCCCCTTCCACCTTCACCTAAACGGAACCCAACTCCCATGGCACAGAAGCGCTAAGTACTTTGGCGTGATCCTGGACTCTCGTCTTACGTGGAAACCCCACATAGACGAGGTCCACAGGGTGGTATCTGCCAGAATGTCCATCCTATACCCTGTCCTCAACACATTCAGCTCCTTTCCCTGCTCTGTAGGAGTGAACGTATATCAGGCCCTCATACGGCCAGTAATGGAGTATGCATGCCTTGTCTGGGGATACGCGGCGAAACAGCACCTGGACAACCTCCAGAGGTTGCAGAGCCGCGCCCTCGGAAGGGCTCAGCACCTACCAATATGTTTGCCCAACGACGATCTGCATGCCGATGCCGAAATCCCACACCTCAAAGAAAGATTCCAAGATCTGGCAAGGGCTTTCGACGAGAGCTCTTCCAGATCTGGAAATAACCTCTCCACTCCTTAGGTCGGTATGACATGTCCCGTGACAAGAACAAACGCCCAATGACGATCTTGGACGACTAAGTCGAAGAGAACATCCCTATATCCCATTCCTAATCCCCTTCCCTCTCCCCAAATACCAATCATCTCGCCAACCCCAGGCAAGTACCACACATACAAAGAACAATCATCACATTACACAGACAACCAAAAAATCACAGAAACACACACACAAGTACAAAGTGGAGTAAAAGCCGCAAGGCTGAAACTCTCCCACACACTTCCCCAAAGAGGGGAAAGTATTAGATAAAAGTGAGAACATCACAACGGATTCCCGCTCAGGCAGCGGAGGTGAGCGGATCGCCGCACGTTATGCGCTCGCTTTCTAGTCACGCCGTCGCCCCCTAGCATGCTTGGACGATGCGGAAACGGAGGCGATGCTGCCGCCCTGCTGTAATTACTGGGCCTCGTGCTTGGCACATCAGAAGATGGGGGACGCCAGAAGACGACGGATCGGAAGGAGCAGTGTTACTGCTGCCAAAAATTTGGCCACATTGCCAATTACTGTGGGAATCCAGTGGTGTGCCTTCGGTGTGCGCAAGCACACGGTTCGCGCCACTGCACGAAGAAGGACACCACATGCTGCTGCGCCAGCTGTGCCGGAGCTCAAGCAGCGAATTACCGAGGCTGCAGTTATATTAAGAGCTGGAGTCGCGGTGAGAAGACAAGACGGAGACGCAAGACCACCAAAAAGGCGGACACAACCGCGGCCGATGCATCGTCGCCACCCCCGCCTCTGTCGGATCCGGGGTGGTCGATGACGCAGCTGTTCATTCGGACGTAGTCAGCGAAGTGACTGCCAGGGTCCGAGCCGCCACCGACGAAGAAATTTTTGCCCTCAAAGTCGCAAAGGCGGAAGAGAGGGCAATACTTCAAGCCGAACTAGCCGAGGCACGGCAGCTGGTGCATAGTCTCCGTGATGCACTAGCCAGCCAGCCCCGTCCAGCACAGAAGAAGGACGCCAACACGCAGACTGCCGCACTGCTGGAGCCTGTAGTAACACAGGAAGCCACGGGGATGGTAACACAAGACCTAGCCGTACAGAGAACCGTCACCGCGAAGACCAAGGCAACCCAGGTCATCATGGAGGAAGTTCCTTGCCCCCTCTCGAAGACGCAGCTGCAGAAGATAGTGCCATCCACTTGGACACTGTCAGGTCCTACAACGCCCGCCCTCCTCTCACTCATGTGGAGTGACAAGTTCTCGTTGCCTCGATAGAACAAGCCGAGAACTCAAGCAAAGAACAAGGGGCGAGGACTGCTGAAGACGCCGAAGCCGCCGGCTGGGAGGACGTGACGGATCCCAAAGTGTCACAAGTAGACACATATAAGGAGAAGAAGAAGGACAGGCAGAAGCAACTAGACGCCAAGAGGACTTAGAAGACTTTCCTCCTTACCGCGCCGGACACCCATCATCATCATCATCATCAACAGCAACCACTCGCCCTGTCAGTCGTCGACTGGCAGTCCCGGGCGTTAACAGAGTCAGTCGAGTTAAGACCCATTGCCGACGCATCGCTGTTATTCTTTTAACCTACCGCCAGTCCCTGACCACCAATGATCAGTACTTCCTCCGCACAACTATCCCAGTTATTGCAAAATTACCATACTTCAATCCATCCTACGTGGAGTAAACGTCTAACGACAACAGACTCCACCTTACATTCCTCAAGAAGAGGAATTCAAGTACGAAGAGAGAGGAACATCCCGCTGGAAGACTGCTGCTAGACTCGTTGCAGTTAATTTCCTCGCTGTCGCTGTTGTACGTCGCAGACATGTCTGGAGATGGCAAGGGAGGCGAAGCCATGGGGAAGTCAAGATCTCGCCTTCTCGCCATCCTACTGGAGCACTTGGCCGACGAAGTGTGAAGAGGAAAGGAGAGCGAAAAGAAGATGAAAACGCAGCAGTGCTCCCAATGCCAACAGCTTGGCCATGTAGCAGAGTCCTGCAGCAATATGATCGCGTTTATGAAGTGTGCGAAGGCACATGATACACGTGACTGTAATAAGCCTCGAGATGCTGCTCCTAAGTGCGTTCATTGCGGTGGCGCACACGCTGCGAACCATCGTCGTTGCAGCTTGATAAAGAATTGGAGCAAGCGGAAGCGGAATAAGAAGACTGAGGCCGCTAAACCTGGAGAAGTGGTCCAGCAAGACAAGGCGGCCGCCCCGCCCCGTATCGAAGAAGGGGAAGCGGGCCGCGCCGCCGCAAACAATAGTTTCCGCGAATCGCTACAGAAAGCCACGGACGGAGCCGTTGCCGCTTTTAAATCAACCATGGCGGATGAGAGGGCTTTCCTGAGGGCGGATCTGGAAGAGGCACGCCGTCAGGTGTGGCAACTGATGGAGACCTTGACCCTTGCGACTCGCAAAGAAGAGGCGCCGACCCCCATTAGGAAGGGCGCAGATGCAGAAACTCAGACGACCGCCTCTCTGGCCGACGCGGAAACGCAGGTTACTGGAGAGGTTATGGAGAAAATGGAGGAAGTGGTACAGAAGCCGGAAGAAGAGGACGATGAAGAGGCAGCACAAGTCACTGCTGTCACTGCTATGGTCCAAAAGCAGCCTGCCAAATATGGCAAACACGACCACCTTCCAGTGCCGGACAACCCTCGAACGGCTAAGCTGGTGATGGACATGCTGGCGGAGTCGCTGTGAGATGGTACCTATCCGTACCTCTACCATCCATACCCTTTTCCCCTCCCGATGTTCCCAAACCCCACTCTTCACCACAATCCATATGACTTCGGTTGGGCAGCTGCAAACCTGCACAACGTCATCCCTAAAAAAGACCTAGCTCTGATTAATTCCCATCCGATCTTCAAGCCCCAGGATGGGCAATTCATCATGGATGTACTAGACCTACTAGCACATACAAGTTATTTTATCCTGCCTTGCTCGGGCAAGTCCAGTTTTTCCCTTGTCCCAGTTATAACTTGCAGCCCATCATTTTGGAGTAGCTGTCGTAGCACAGAGACTCCTGTTTTTAGGCAACTTCTGGGAGGCTGTCATTCACAGTGAGCAGAAGGAGGAACATACTGACACTTCGCATGAAGATGATGAATACGCAGTCCATTGAAACGTTGCAACTAGAAGACGACGACACTCGGCTGATAAGCCGTGAAGGTTTCATAGCTGAAATACGCCGAGAAAACCTGCAATCGCATACCTTCACACTACGTTTTTTCCGATCTTTTTCCCTTTTCTAGAAAAAATTACACCCAAGCTTTGCATAGCACAATACTAACACCTCTCCCTCTTTCTGAGCTCAACATATTACCCACTATAGAAGGACGCTGACTCAGTTTTTCAGGATAGCAAATGGGAAGGAGCGGTACAGAAAGAGGCCCAGAGATCACCAATGTTTTGGTGCATGTAGTGAGTGAAGTGTCGTGAAACAATGAGTGCATAGTGTGGGCAGTGACTGGTAGTGACATGTCAGTGAACATTGTGGCATTACAATATTTTATAAGTTATTTGTAAAAAAAAGGTATTGTATACCAGGAGTAAACCTAATGATTGTCTCTAACTAGTAGTCTGTAAATGTATGTGTATACGGATTAACTTATTTTAAATTAGTGTAAACTTGTAAATACTCTGGCATGTCCTATATGCTTGTAAAAAGAGATGTATGGATGAATTAATCTATTACTACTACTACATTCAAGTCTTGTTTCAACAGCATCTGAAATATTTATTAGTTCAGTAAGAATTTGTTTGTATGAAAGACCTTTTATGAAATAGCTATCCATAGCCTGAAACACAAAAAGGAATCTTGCTGACATCACTAAGATTTTACTAGTCACTCATTATTTCTATCTTTTTTTGTATATTAAAACACCATATCGTCCTCAGCGAGGATACTTTTTTATTTTTGAGGTGTCCTGAAAGCAGAAAAAGCTATAAACATCAAAGAAAAGCAAACAAAACTCAATCTGACCTCAACTTGTGAAGTCAGTGCACTGTACCTGTAGCGACTGCCAAGTCCCAATCAAATGTTATGTTACAGTTGAATAGTAGAAGGGTTCTATGTAGGTATTTTATCAAAATTAACCAAAGTATGTTTAAAGGTAACTATATGAATATTGTCACTCATCTTAATTCTTATATAAACCTTGTTTTTAAGTACGTAACTTTGTGGCCTTCTTTCACACACGAAGAACTCATTCGCAAAACAGCTGTTCATATTCTGGGCTGACGTTCACGCTTCCGAATGTCATTTTGGCTGTGCTAACATCTAGTGTTGAAAGCACAATTTCTATGGAGTGGAACTGTCTGTTCCTGCAGATCTAATGACCTGTTGAGTTACACAATTCCACGCAAAATATACCGGGACTCGTAACTGCCGCCAACAAATAAAGGATTAACTAGATCCGGTGCTGGTTCCCAAGCCTTGCCGAGACTACAGCCACAGCCTCAGTTGATAAAATTGTCCTTGGAGCGTACCTCGATGGTTATTATAACGACTCTGTCTCCGTATTTCGACATTTTTGTTAAACGTCTAGTAAATTCACATTCCATCACATGAGTCTCCGATAAATTATGCTCTGTGACTTGTCGAGACACATTAGTCGGGAGTGCCGCCGGTGTTCTTGGCACCGATCTTCGATGTCCTGCCACAGTGGCATGTGATCATACCTCTGCATTCCATAATCTGAGGTCATCTTTCATGGACCCCAATCACGCTCGTGTTTTATAGGGCTGCCAGAAGACAATTCTTACCCAGCACTTTTTCAGTACTCACCCGAAATTTTCCCGATGGCTCTCCAGCGTACAGTATCAAGGCTGTGCTGCCTCTTTCTCCACAGTGTTACGGTGCAGGGCGTGCCAGTTCTGCCAGTCTGAGTAACCGTTTTCCTGCATCACCATGCTGAGGTGTTCCCAGGGAAGACGATACGTACTTGAAGTGTTGCACGTCCCATGTATTAGCCTTTTCAACACACCACTCCTCTACACACTATTTTTTATTTTATTGAAAAGGACTCCAGGTGTCAAAGCCGACGCTCTTATACTGCATCAATAATACTTCTGATCAATGTAATACCAAGAACAAGCTAACATTTTGAATGGAGTAAGTAACATGACACCAACAGATAGGTCCCTTAAATCATGTTCAATTATGAATTGATTAATATCACTGTTTTATTGACAATCATTTGTAAAATATAAGATGTACACAATATGAACTGTTTCATTTGCCAGCAGACCAGTTTCCTAACAAAAACAGAAAAGTGTATTTCTCTTCAGCAGTTTATTATTGTATAGCAAATGTATTGATTGAGGGCATGATATTCAAGAATTATTCTCCACTTCAGTTAAATTGCTAAAAGATATTTAGCAGACTGTCTAACAGCTATTCAGCAGAGACAGGGAACACAAATCAACTAAGTGAAAGGAAAAATGGTAGCTATTACTCTTCATTGGGAGGATTTTTTTAATTTTTGCTCTGCAAAGACATCAAAATGAAGGGTTATTAAAAACGTGCTCTGATCCTTTGACTTTTCTTTGATTTAGCCTTAATTTTAAGAAACATTTAAATGTATTCCATTTTTGTAGAGTATTTAAGGCTGTTCTTCCTATTCTTTGTATTTTCCTGATTGAAAGCCATTTTTTATCATATTCATATTCATAATAATCAGAACTAAGTAGAAGGAGAGTAACTAACAGTGTGCACAAAATAAAAATTCCTTTTTTTTAATGAAACCTACGTTTCTAGCATTTGTAGGCTTAGAGAAAGCTTTTCAAATTCTGAAAGTGGCAGGGGTAAAATATAGGGAGCGAAAGGCTATTTACAATTTGTACAGAAAGCAGATGGCAGTTATAAGGGTCGAGGGACATGAAAGGCAAGCAGTGGTTGGGAAGGGAGTACGACAGGGTTGTAGCCTCTCCCTGATGCTATTCAATCTGTAAATTGAGCAAGCAGTAAAGGAAACAAAACAAAAGTTTGGAGTAGGTATTAAAATCCATGGAGAAGAAATGAAACCTTTGAGGTTCACCTATGACATTCTAATTCTGTCAGAGACAGTAAAGGACTTGGAAGATCAGTTGAATGGAATGGACAGTGTCTTGAAAGGAGGGTATAAGATGAACATCACCAAAAGCAAAACAAAGATAATGGAATGTAGTCAATTTAAGTCAGCTGATGCTCACGGAATTAGATTAGGAAATGAGATGCGTAAAGTAGTAAAGGATTTTTGCTATTTTGAGAGCAAAATAACTGATGATGGTCGAAGTAGAGAGGATATAAAATCTAGACTGACAATGGCAAGGAAAGCATTTCTGAAGAAGGTAAATTTGATAACAGAGATGTAAGTATCAGGAAATTGTTTCTGAAAGTATTTGTATCGAGTGTAGCCATGTATGGAAGTGAAACATGGACGATAAATAGTTCAGACAAGAAGAGCATAGAAGCTTCTGAAATGTGGTGCTACAGAAGAATGCTGAAGATTATATGGGTAGAACACATAACAAATGAGGAGGTATTGAACAGAATAGGGGAGAAGAGGAGTTTGTTTCACAAATTGACCAGAAGAAGGGATCGGTTCGTAGGACATGTTCTGAGGCATCAAGGGATCACCAATTTAGTACTGGAGGGCAGCGCAGAGGGTAAAAATCGTAGAGGGAGAGCAAGAGATGAATACACTAAGAAGATTCAGAAGGATGTAGGCTCCAGTAGCTATTGGGAAATGAGGAAGCTAGCAAAGGACAGAGTAGCATGGAGAGCTGCATCAAACCAGTCTCAGGACTGAAGACCACAACAACAACAACAGCAATTTGTTGGCCTGCAATCTTAGCAGTTTCTAAGAAAATTTGCTGAAGAAAGAGTTTTCTGAAACATAATATAACAGTGCTGTCAAATCCAACACTTCTAGGACAAATTTCAGAGGAAAGTACTTTCTAAATGTGAATGATCCAAGCAGTGATCTTTGCAATGCCGGTGTCATTTGTCTTTAGCAAATGGGAAAAAGAGTGATATGGCTGAAAAAATGATTTCTAGATGGTACACAGTTTGATGAAAATATTACCTTTATTACTATACACATAAGTTACAAATATATACACTTTAATACAAAATACAATAAATAGCTTCTATCAGCATCTTTAAAAACAGGATTTAACATTTAAAATATTTTAAATTTGCAATTTTTAAATTTTATAAGGCATAAAATATTTTATTCATAAATATCTGCTGGAAGATGTATGATGTCTTCAGTTTTATGATTTCTCTTTTAGAGGAAGGACTTGCATTGTGCTCCATAAAGCAAGTTGTATTTAGGATGTGGTAAAATGTAATATACACATCAAGAGTTCTTTGTCCAAAATTGAAATTCGACTTGAAGTGATCTGGTTATAAATTTATGTAGTTAGAATAAAAAGATAGATCCACAATAGTCACTGTTGTACATTAGGATGTTTCATGTTCTTAGTTATTTAAATTTTTTAATGGTGTTCTATATTATGCTTGTAATGATGTGTTACACATAAAGGGAACCTTGTAACCAGTGCAAAGATTATTAATCCTCTCTAAAGATGGTAATAGCTGTAATGAATAATCATCAAAATTCCATGAACAATTCAAAATAAGTGAATAAAAATGTTTCATGATTTTCTGTTTAACAATTGCACTGAATTAATTCTTACCCAAAATGAATTATTTCAACTGTCATTTCTCTATTAGATCTTTAGTGAATCCATAGTGATGAAGCAGATGACAAAGAGTTTTGGTGTATCATATATTCATGACTAAAAGTTTTTCAGGATACTGAGAAAACATTAGTCAGTGTAGTAAAGAATACAATAAGGTTATTGTTTGCAGCTAATTATTCAGTCTTATATTTCTGAAAATTGTGCTTTGTGTGTATTCTGATAGGCTCTTCTATGAAAGCAGATATTTCGCAAATTACACTTAGGGTAAATATCTAACTGTGTGCTGCAAATTTGTAAATATCTATATAAAAGATTTCTTAAAGTTACACTGTCATGGTATGGATGTCACAAATTATACAAAACATTTGCTTCGCGCAAGAACATCATTCGATGCGATTACAGAATCGAAATTAAATCACGTTCCGCCAACATCCTTTGCAAATGCAACACTTCACTCTTCTGAAATTACGAAGCACTTCCAACACAAATGTATTAGAAAAAGCATAATGATTAGATAAGTTCGATTACAGAACACGTTGTAGCTCAGTACCATTAGCAGCACTCGATGAAATTTATAATTTCAGCTACCAGTAATTCGTCGATTGCTAAAGACTGCTATTACAGGGCACGTTATTTCAGTCCATTTCATCCCTCAAATTAATATTCTTCTTCAACAATTCACGAAATGGTGTCACTATTTGTATACATTCCGGTAGTGAACATCCTCCTTATGATCTTCCACATTTTATAGTACTTGTAAATGAAAATAACATGTTTATACAACCACTGCAAAGCGATTTCGTATGCCCGATGACGTCTGCTGTGTCCCATTATGCACACAGTTTCTGAGGTAACTTAACAGTATTGGCTGTCCTGAGAGACTTAGCAAATAATCTCCAAATTAAAGATGCGTGAGCTCATTTGAGGTACAGGAAAGTACTAACACGAACACTTCGTAGGACAGTTGCATAAAAGAGGGACGGTTAATTGACAGTGACGAACACTGTTGCAAGCATATATGTTAAAACGATCTAACACGGCTTGAATCCCGTGAGGTTTTTATACATTCATACTGCGACATGACGATATGTTCACAGGTCATGCAGGATGCACAATAAGAACACACGTGGTGTTGAAGCTTAAAACTGCCACCGCTTAGAGAGCAGTCCTTTTTTTTCTAGGCACTGTGTGTATCGCGTAGTGTCCCTACTGGACCGCTTCCGTGATTCCGTCTGGCACGACCTGCGGCTACACGGTGGCGCCGAGCGGTGCGTACCCCAGCGTCTTCCTCTGCAGGAAGAGCTGTATCTCGCGGAAAGTGGGTCTGTCGGAGTCGCAGGGGCGCCAACACTCGGCCATCAGCTCCTGGACGTCTCGCGGGCCGCACGGCGCGCACGGCAGCAGCTCCAGGCCGGCGTCCTCGAGGCAGTGGGTCCGCTCCAGGCCGTAGCAGTGCTGTAGCGCCTCCAGCACCTGCTGGTCCGACAACGACTCGTATGGCCGCCGCCGGCACAACGTCAGGATCTCCCACAGCGTCACAGCGAACGACCACACGTCGCTCTTAGTCGTGTATTTGCCCTGGAAACAAAATGTGGTCTTATGAGCGCTGACGGAGTCACATTGAACAAAAATGTCGTCCTCCTGCTGGAGCCAGCTGGAGCCAGAACGTTGGAATACAAATACCGAGACGAAGAAAGTGAAAGTGAGGGAAATCGCTCTAGATGTAAGATCCTTAAAGACAGAATAGTGGCTGCAAAAAATCCAGACTGGTTTAGAAGATCAAGTTTCACCGTCTCGTCGTCCACGAATCCATTACAAATTAAATGAAATGTGCCAACGACATATTGGGACGGGATGCCCCATCTGGGGAAATCTACCACCTGGTGAAAGTTTTGGTTTGTCATTCTTGTAGTGGATGGTTACAGGGCGTTCAACCAGTAGGAAGTGAAAATTAAAGCATCTGGAGACGGATATTTTGCATTTAATAAATTTGCGCAACCAGTTTCTGTGCTCCATTACACCATTTTCCGGCCCTTTGAACTCCCTGTTTACGTTGTCCAAGGGGCTACAATGTGGTGTAACGGAACACCGAAATTAGTTGCGTGAGTAAATTAAATGCAAAAGAGACGGCTGCTGGTATTTTAATTTTCATTTCATGGGCAAGTCTTGTATATTGACGGCCCTTCGGCAGTCTGCGTTTCGGTGATGATTAAATTATGACAACACACCTAAACACACGACACGGCCAGATATCGAACCTAGAACGCCATTAACGAGTGTCAACAATGCTAACTACAAGCCCACGATATGTTGGTGAGGCTACTATGGACTGAGATTAAATTAGGATACGACAAATAAGGGAAACGAAAAGAAAGTTTTAACATCCCGTCGACGGCAATCATTAGAGACGGAACACAAACTAGGATAGGACAAAGAAGGGAAAGGGCAAGAGAGTTTTAAGGCCCCACAAGGACGAATAGTTAGATGGAGCATATATGCGGATGAGGAAATAATGAGAAAGGAAATGGGATATGTCCTTTTCGTACAAACCATTCAAGCATTCACCATTATTGATTTGAGGAAAAAATAGAAAGCTTAAATGTGGACTGCACCTCCACTTATCCAGAATCACTCCCACCAACATGAAGAGAGGTCCATTTCGCATAGTTACAGACCTAGTTAATCTCAAACCCTACTCTTTACAGGAACTTACACAAATAACAGAAAAACTTCCTAACGACGGAAAATGTGCGCTTATCCACCCGCTGCCCAAGAAAGGAGTTAGCAACTACAGAAGAATCTCCTTCCTACAAGTCACCAACAAAATTTTCTCAGAATGCTTACTTCAGAGAACACAAGCACGATTACAGTACAAATTTTCAGAGTATCAGAAAGGCTTCCTTCTCGGTCGTTTATGAACAGAACACACATTCAATCTGAAAACATTTCTGAAATACAAGGCTATCAGGAATACTTCAATCATCTGGATTTTCAAAGATTTCAAGAAAGTATACGATTCTGTCGACTGATTATCCGTACTTAACATCTTAGACGAACAGGGACTCGACCCAAAAACACTACGACTAATCAAACAGACATTTGCTTGCAGGACATTGAAAGGTAAATTCATGGATGAAACTTCATGGTCAAAATTGGAATACGTCAAAGCAACTTTTGTTGAACTTCCTCGTGGGAAATTGGTCTGGAAAAAGAACTGAAAATCTGAGAACACTGGAAACCAACACGACTAGGACAATCCCAGGAGAAGATGGAAAAAGCAAACTTAGCTTCCATAGACGACCTACCCATACTCTCAGATAATGAAGCAACAGCAACCAAACAAACAGAAATACTAAACAAAACGTGGAGAAAAAGTTGGCCTGAAAATCTCTTTCCAGGAATCTGAATTCTTGTGCTCAATTAGACACAAAATACGGCAATATAAACAGAGTTACTAAACATTTCAAATATATGGGTGAAATCCTCGAATCTACAAGTGGAGGAAAGATCTCACAGAAGACTTGACTACAAAAAATGAACACAGCTTACAGAATAACAGAAGGCATATATAACAGGAAATGCATGTATATTTTAACAAAGTATCCATCACAGTATTCAGCTTGAAATGCTGTAAGCAAATGCGACACTGACACTCCATACTAAAAGTAATGTGGAAAGCAAGGAAGAGGGCAAAATCATGAGGAAAATTTTTGGCCCAAAGCTGACAAAAGAGGGATACAGCTTTCACACAGGAAAGCCACACAGAAGACGTCAAACCTAGCAGCAAATGTCAGAAAAAGAAGGTTTAAGTTCTATGTGCAGTTCAGCATGCTACCACCAACAGTACTCATTAAGTCAAGTCAACGGTACCATGGTTCACACAAGTAAAACTGACCAAGAAGTATTACAGATGGATCCACTAGAAGCTCAAGACAAAAACATATATAGAGACAAAATTTACAAGTGGAATGTTTGGTCAGAGAATGAAGTCCAAAATAAAAAAAAAGTGGACTAGGCATAGGAAGAGTCTCCATGAACAAAATATGGGAGAGTTGTGGAAAATTAGAAAGAATGCTCAAATAGGACAAAATGTTGTGTGATCCTACAGGACCCCGACGCAAATAATAAATCTGGATGGCTAGCAGAGTATATGAACCCTGCTCTACTCAAATGCATGTTCCCTCTGCCAATCACTGTGGTACCTCATTCCATTTGTCGAGTACAGGCTAAATTAGGAAGACAATAGGAATTTCGAAAAACTGTTATTATTCCATAAAGTAAAAAATTACATTAAAGTAATATTGTTGTAATGGTGTATTCAAAATAGCTTTCGATGCACCATCTGAACAGTGGACCACATATGGACTGCTCGAATTCCATGTGAGAGACATGCTGTAAGAGATTAAAATGCCTTATGTCTTCTCTCTCTCTCTCTCACTCTCTCTCTCTCTCATCTTGCCTTTCCCTCCCTTCCTCTCATTTAATGGTCCATTGTCCTCAGTCAGCCTGTAATATGAGCGATTTTACGATTTTTTTCGAAAAACTAACCAAACAATCAATATAAGTACTTTCGCACATTATTGATTGATTCCTGGAGAAAATTTTCTGATTTTTTGAAGAAATTCAGTCATCATTAAACCCACAGGTCATGTTTCTTGCAATAAAATATGCATTACTTAAAATAATAAATCAGGCTATTATTCTTTGTGAACGTGACACTGGAGCAATTCAGCCAAATTTCAGAACGATATCTTTATTAGTATAGAAAAAGACTTTATCTAAAGCCGATGGAATTGAGAGCGGGCACACTAATATTAATATTATAAAGATATGTTTCTGAAAAAGGTTTACGTCGGTTGCATCTTGAGTTTTCCAAAAAAAAAAAAAAAAAAAAAAAAAAGAAATCTTAAGAATAGCTTAATACAGGTGGCACTCGTTTAATAGCATTACATTCAAATAAGACAGCGGTCATGAACGCCATTCGTACAATACTGTAGTCGAGCAAATCATTAACTTTACACCTTATAGACATGTTGAAATGCACTTGAATATCTGGATTCATGTATATCATATAATATGCCATCCCTGAATTTAATTAAAAGTAGTTGGCCTTCCCCTCGTTCTAACCGACGTTTCCAGAAGGTTTCCCTTAGTTGTAAGGCAAATGCTGAAATTCGAAATCCTCTTGCATATATTCCTAATAAGAACTCCGTCTGTCCACTACCAGCTTCCAAGGTATTTGTCTGTAAAGTACCTGACTGTATCATTGGTCGTTGCTCGAACAGCGTAAAAACAGAAAAGTTATATATGTAAATATAGGTCAGAAATGCCGCTTGATCATACCTTCGAACCACATTAAAATTATTCCCTGTTTTGTAGTGCTCCTTGGAACGCAGAAGCTTCCTTCCAACCAGTTTACAACAGCTATCCTTTGAATGTTTTGTTTCTACTAGTCATGTCGTATTGCTTCTTTGACACTCTTCCCCAGACATGCATTAGTGTTTACTGCCACACTGATGACAGTGATCTTCGCAAAAGAAGGGACAATCTTTAACACCATCTTGTCTCCACCACTGCGTTCAGCAGCAGAAAATTTTATGTGTCCTTTTATGCTGTTACGATATTAGGTACTGTAGCCTCTAGTGTCGTTACCCTACAGCTGTTGTTGCGAGTGCGTCGGCTAAACAAGCCCCGATAATCTTCTTTCGGAAGTATCACACACCACACCTGACAGTTCCTAGTCCAGTAAACGATGCAAAGGAAAGATAGCTTCACTATATTCATTCAGAAAACAAGGGTTGATTTAGATTCGCTTTATTTTGTCCGAGCCCTCTTCACAATGATTGTCAGTACCTCGTAGAAATATTAGTCCACATCGTCAGTGGTAAGATCTACATCTACAATATTACTCTACAATTAACAATTAAATGATTGGCAGAGGGTTCATCGAATCACCTTCAAGCTATTTTGCTACCGTTTCACTTCCAAACAGCGCATAGGAAAAACGAAAACTTAAATCTTTCCGCGCGAGCTCTGGTTTCCATTACTTTATTAAGATGTTCATTCCTCTGTGTACAGATGGGTGGAAACAAAATATTTTCACACGCTGAGGAGAGAGCTGATGATCGAAATTTTATGAGACGATTCAATTGCAACGGAAAACTGTTTTAATGATTGGCAACCCAATTCGCGTATCGTGTCCATGGTGTTCTTCCCCTCTTTGAATTTTTCCGATGTCTTCCGTAGATCCTATCTGAAGCGGATCCCACAACGCACAGCAGTACTCCAGAAAACGCAGAAGAGTGGTATAGACCGTCTCTTTAGTAGAACTGTTGCATTTTCTAAGTGTTCTGCAGGAAAACATGGTCTTTGGTTTGCTTTGTCCAGAATATTATCTATGTGATCGTTCCAACTCAAGTTATTCGCAACTGAAGTCCCTAAGTATTTAGTCAAATTTACAGCCTCTACATTTGTGTGATTTATCGTGTAACAGATATTTAGTAGATTCCTTTTAGTAGTCATGTGGTTAACTACACTTTTATTCATTAATTACAGTCAATTGCCACTTACCAGGAACAGCAGAGAGCCTATAAGAATTCCTTGGGAAATGCTAGATATTATTTCTGTTTTTTCTCGATGACTTTCTGTCAGTAACTACAAATTGTGACCCTTCTGATAGGAAATCACGAATCCAGTCGCAGAACTGAGACGATATTCAACAGGCACGCAATTTCATTAGAAGTCGATTGGGAGGTATGGTGAGAAAAGCCTTCCGGAAGTCCAAAAATATGGAATCAATCTGACATCCCTTGCCAACAATACGTATTATTACCTCATGAGAATAAAGAGCTAGTTGCATTTCACAGGAACGATATTTTCTGAATCCGTGCTGGCTGGCTCTCAATAAATGGTTTTATTCTAGATAAATCAGAATGTTCGTGTACAGTTTATGTTTCGTTAACAAGTGGAGTCTGTAATTCAGCGGATTAGTCTTATTTCCTTTCTTGGGTATTGTTTTGACTTCTGCAACTTTCCCGTCTTCAGGTAGGCGTCTTTTGACGAGCGAGTGGTTGTATATGATTTCTAAGTACGGAGCTATTATATCTGCTTACAACGAGAGGTACCTGACTGTTACACAATCAGGACAGGAGGCCTTGCCTTTATAGTTTTAAGCTGCTTTGCTACAACAAAGATGTCTACTTCTAAGCTACTCATGTTGTAAGGTGTTATTCGTTCGAAGTCTCGAATATCTGTTTCAGCTTCTTTGGTGAAGCAATTTCGGAAAACCGTATTTAGTAACTCTGAATTAATGGTACTGCCATCAACAATATCACCATTCTTCAGTACAACGAAAAACCAGACAAATTTCCAACATTGGCTGGTTTTTCATTGTACTGATTAACAGAAGTTGCTGACTTGCAATCTGTCCAGCATGCTTGAAATTCGTAACTCACTATTGTTATTGAGCAGTGAACGTATTGTTTGTGTCTTTCCACTAGTGCAATTTACATACGATCAGAATCTCTCTTGATTCTCTGCCATATTTCGAGACAGAGTTTCGTTGTGTAGAGTATTAAAAGCATCTTAATTGAAGTTCGCACTATATTTCAAGCTTCTGTAAAATTTTGGTTAACTAAGGGATTTTGCATTCTTTTAAATTTGGTACACTTATTTCGTTGCTTCTCATTAGTGTTCCTACCCGTCGTTATTAATTTATTTGGTGCATGTTTCAATTGCCGTCTATGCTATTTCTTTGAATTTGAGCTACATTTGTTCTACGTTTACATACTGAGATTGCAAGGAGCAGAGACTATCTCTTAGGAAGGCCTCAAGCGAATTTTTTATCTGCTTTTCTAAAGAGATGTATTTTTCATTTACTTTGGGTTTGGATGAAAGTAGATGGAACAAGGAATCGGACGTATCCTTTAAAACGAGTCATACCAGCATTCGCCCGAAGAGCCTAAATCTAGAAATCGGATGAGTATTTCGTCCCCACGCCTTCCAAACGCGGATTTCCTTACTCATGGCGCCACTTAGTTTACGTGTAGATGCGACAGTTACCTGGCACACGGACTCTGGGGACATCCACCGAACGGGCAGCGACCTCGATCCGTCGATCGGATAATAGTCGGCAGCATACAGCTCGTTGTTGGTGCCGAAGTCGCAGATTTTCACGTGGTAAGCCTTCCCCACGATGCAATTTCTGCAGAACAGAGCGTGAATTTGTAAAGCAATCTACTGTCTGAACACTGACAGCTAATACATATCCTTTGTGTAAAGGGTATGCTTACCTCGTAGCGAGGTCCCGATGTACGAAGTTGAGAGTTTCCAGGTAACGCATCCCGGACGCTATTTGCGAGGCTATGTACAGTAGGCACGTTGAACTGTAAACGAAAAAATTAGTGATGTAATTACAGTTATTTATGATAACGTTCAAGTACCTGTAAATATAAAAACAAACATTAAAAAACAATAGCATATTTTCGAGGACAATAAACTTGACAAAAAATCCATTTGCTTCACTTTTAACTGCCAGTAAAGTTTCATAGCCCTATAGCGAATCATTTTGTTTTCTGTTTCTGCAAGGGTGATGTTTCACAATGTGTTCACAATGAAAGCATAACTGTAACCTGCCTGTTCTATGAAATTACGTTCGTTTTGTTGAAATGCTGCGCTTTATTCCATCTTCTATCCACATGATAATGATTTTAAATATTTTCAAAGTGCAAAAACAGTGTATATATAAAGTTTTTGAATGTTCAGAGTGAATAAAAGGAAAACTTTTTATATGACAGAACTGTCACAGGTGTGTTGTTTCGACGCTAGGATCCCATGAATATATTGACACTAGTGATGTTCAGAGACAAGCTAAATGAATATTGTTTTAGAGGTGATGCAGAAAATGTTGTATTTAGATGCTAATTATTCCTGAAGAAACTAAAAACTATCAGGTGTTTCACGAAAAACAGCTGCAGCTTAAGCCAAACAGGCAACTGGTTCTCCTTAACTGCATGCAGGTGTCTCGTGCACCAAATGCTTCATCTCCCCTGACAAAAGAAAAGCCGTAGACGTGAGGTCCCAAGAGTCTAATGGACACAGTAATGGCTCACCACCCCCAGTCCAACAGCCGGGGAAAATTTTTTTCTACATGTTCTGTGACATCAGCTTTATCTCCAGTAACAACTCTGAAATTTCGTGTACATAGTTTCCTCACACTCTGTGCAAATGTTTAGTGGGATGTGGATGTCAGCACGGATTTGAATCTAATGAAGATACAGTGTATTATTAGTTTCCTTTGTTCACGTTACCCAGAAATCATTTTTAATACTCTGATTTCCTCTCAAAATTAACAGAGGTGGTTGAATTTGCAGTTAACAGGTAATAGCACAAAGAACAAGTTTCCGTAACTGCAGTTGTGGACGACAATTTTGTGGTGTATCTTTGTTAAATACAGTATTTAAACCAAAGCCAGAGATTCTCTCAGTGCTTTTTTCCTAGTTGCTTCGTAAAAAATTATCAGTAGAAACACGAACGTGTAAATTGTAATAGTGGCAGACTCAGAATTTTAAATGGGTAGCATATTTTCACGCTGACGACAATGAAAATAACTGCGAAAAATAAGTCGCGTTTCTGCGCTATTCTCAGTACTGGAAATGTATCCAAGCTGGGCTCCTAAAGACATTGGTTGCGACCTTCAGCACGTTGAACTTCACACAAGACAGTGTGCGTGGGACACTCATTCACGAGTCGCCGTCACATGAGTGTTTCTCCGCGAGGAGGAAACTTCATTAATTGTTCTAAGTGACGTGCGAGGTGACTCCGAACAGAGGCCTCATTGTACGTAGCAACACGAGTACAGGCACTCTCTTGTAACCACTGGAGATTTGTCTGTGCAATCGCTTCCTCCTGTCATGCTGTAAATCTCGTTTCCCGTAAGAAGAGTTCTAGTTCTCACAGCGATTTCCTAAAAACCCTCTACAGACCTTTGCAGAACGATATTGCAAATGACTTATTTACTTTGCCCTTTCTATTAATGCAGTTTTTCGGCTTAGACAACTGGTCATGAAGTTGAATAATAAAATAAAGTTTTCCATGTATTGAAGTAAAGCAACCCGTACTAGAAGAATCGCAAGAGATAGCGTGTCGCATTTATCTGAGCTTCCGAAATAAGTTGTTGTCCAGAAGAAATGTACCAGGAAAATGCTGTTTAGAGACCAGAAGGGAATTAGTTAGCATGACTGCTTATCTTGTGAACTGTTTACGAAGTTATGAACCGCGTTTGTCTTTTTTAAATAGCACCCTAAACGGTCTATTCATTAACCCACTTTCTGTAGTCAATACCAGCTCAAGAACGTATCACAGTGTTCTGTATTTGTGGGGATCTACAGCCTCCAGATGCTTAATAAACGTAAACATGGTAAGTAGTAGTCTATAGTGCGATTGTTATTTTATCGCGTGATTAGCTCATTTCTACTAATCGTCATTGTAAAGCACATTTGTATTTCACGTCATTTTCAAATCACTCTAAATGACACGTAAAAAGTAGCCATATGTAAAATAACGTTATATGGCTACTTTTTACTTGTAATTTAGAGTGATTTGAAAATGACAAGATATGCATATGTTACAGATGTGCTTGACAACGACGCTTAGTCGAAATTAGTTAATCGCACGATAAAATAAGCATTGCATTACAGCCTACCACGGACGAATTTTTAGGTTTATTATTATCGCAGTATATTATTCCCGGAAACATCACTTTATTAAAAAAGTGTCGCAAAATTGACTTTCACTCTCCTGTACTAGCACACAACATAGGTGCACAGGTGCGTAGGTGTGTAACGTATCCACTTGCTGGAGTTCAGAGTAAATAAATAAAAACGCACGGTAAATGCACTAAGAAAATAGTAATGAAGGTGCAGTGTTTAATCAAGAACTGCCTTTGCTGTACACAGGATACGTTTTAAAAGTGCTACGGTACTGTACTACATGGATCCGTATGTAACGAAGAAACTGACGTTGCAGTTACTGTTCTGCTAACTTTAGGGGCCCTCACACGCTCGATATTTATTCTATAATAATGAGAACTGTGCAATACTATTGACCGTCTGAGAGTGGTATTGACGTTTCGCGCAGTGTGTTGAAGGGATTGCAGAGCTTTAAAAATACTAACACTCGCTCATTGTATTGCTAAATATATTATAGTGTGTAAGAGTGGCGATATGCACTACACGGCAGTTCCTGTGGAGACTTCGTGATTCGCAGATATGCAGACAGTTGATACAACGCCGCTATGTGAATAGGGAAACACAAGCAAGACAGATGAAAGGGAACAATTGCTGAAGTACGGTCATGAAAGTAGTTTGAGCACAAATTTAATACGTATTCAGTAACTACTTGTAGAAATTTTTGACAGAAGTGTTAAAGTACATGGAAGTAACACAGTAACAGCTTATTTCTTCATTTCAGAAGTTTGAATTATTTATTAATGCGTAATAGCTCTACATACCGATCCTCTACAATACTGAACCTTACTCTTTTCAGGTTTATAAATCACGTCCAGCGTTGTGGAAAGTGAAATCCGAGGTGTATATAAACAGTATCTGTTTTGCGTATGTAAGGGGTAACGAGGTTCACCAATTCGGTGAAGGATTCCACATTCATCCTTCAAAATTTTTGACAGTTATTTCCATCTGCTGCGGGTTCTCTTAGGATATTTTACGGTCGTGCGTAGAATGCCTTCCATACAGCATTTCCGCCCATCGCGGCATCCTCGTACTCCTTTTTGCGTTACGTAGCGACTGCGATCTCAGTACACGTAAGTTCTACATCATCACATGCCGAGATGTTCGCTGCCTGGGCGCAAATATTACGCAGTAATATTGTGAAGCTCGTGGCCTCGCACTTCATCACAATATATTGACACGATATTATTGCGCACTAAATATTCAGCGTGTGAGGACCACTTCGTGTTCTCCTTAGATGAGTAGCATCTTTAGTTTCTCCTCGTTGGTGCACACTGTACCCACACAAACCTTTAGCTAAAGGAGGCTGACGGAATGGCTGAAGGGCAATTTCCTTGCGTTCTCATTTGTATACTGTCAGCTTCACAACAGGACTATTTACTTTACCCCACGTACGTCTGATGCTTATTAGTATAGAAGTGAGAGTCGGTTTTGAATTACGTATTTAATAACATTAGGATTACGGGAATGGCTCACTTTGGTACTTTTTCAAAAGATGTTGAGGAGAGGAAATGGATTACCGAATAAATGATATAATTTTCTATGTAAAACAGATGTATTGCTTATCAAATCTTCGGAACGATCAAATTACATGGAAGGCAATCATGCTTGTTAATGTACCCTAGACAGCTGAACTAGTCTTTCTTGGTCCGTTTTTTGTTCTGCTTCTGGACAAAGCGTTATTTGCGGTCATCAGTATGTATGTCCTATTACGTGGATCGAATTAACTGAAAAATAGGGAAGGGAAAGCCAAAGAGATGAAAAACCGATGCACTGAGCTGACCTTATGGTGTTAGCGCCGGTGACGTACGGGTCGTCTTCGTGGTGGTGTTGCCTGAGGAACAGGCTGAGGTCTCCGTGGTCGAGGTACTCGAGCACGACGCCCATCGGCTCTTCCAGCGTGCAGACGCCGAGCACCCGCGACAGGTGCGGCTCGTCCAGCGCCGAGAGGATTCGGGCGTCCCGCATGAAATCCAGTCTGTGCATCAGAAAAGATTCAACATTTGGAGACAGACAAATTATCTGGCTGACTGGTTTTCTGAACTTTCATCTTGATTTAAACCACTATTTAAAAGTAAGCAACTAAGATGTTCCACTTGCAGCAAGCATATGATTTGGTGGAATCATAAATGTTTCGATGGAGAAGGAAGGACACACTTTTTCAGCTGGCATGGACTGGCAGCGGCATTTTCGTACGAACCACAATTCGATTCGCCTCCTCTCGTGAAATAAGTACGGTCGGACGTCAATCTGGCCGACACTCGTCTAGAATGAATGTCCTGTATCATAACCAGTGCGGCACCGTGTTCACTGTGATTGCCACAGAGTGATTGATCAAGAGCCTCAGTAATACTAAACTTTGGTTCCAGTTAGCTAACTTCGAGAAGGTTCCTGTAAATAATCGTCTCACTCTTTACAGCTTTCGGGAAAATAACGACGGCTTATTGGGGTGAATGGTTTACTAGGATGTCGGGTCGACTGGTAAACAGGACATCTCACGTCCTCGTAAACCTCCGATTATGAGTTTAACGTACGCCTTTTATCAAAATTAGAGTTTTGCTTATTAAGGATTCCTTAGGAAATCGTGTCCTAGTGTTTCGTGAGGAGTATTCAGTCATCTGGCGTCAATCAGTAGCCGGGATACAACGTTTCTTATTATTAATACCGTTAATGGTGGATCACTAACTGTGTCAGTAATTGTCGTCCTACACTGTTAAAATTCTGATCTGCGTCATTTAAATTGGTTCAAACACTTTTATCCACTGTAAACGTAGGCTTCCACGGCCGTTGTCACAGTGAATAAAATTCTTCTGGACTTGAGGCCGCATTGTCATCTGTGAAACTTCCGACGTTTCGGCGACTGTTGCAAGGCGCCTTCCTCAGGGTGTATTGATAACTGCAGCTACACTCTGAGGAAGGCGCCTTGCAACAGTCGCCGAAACGTCCGAATGTTACGGATGAGAATGCGGCCTCAAACCCAGGAGAATTTTATTGACTTTTATCCACTGCTTTGCTTGATCATGATCTCCCCATTACTACATACATACATTTCCATGGTTATTAGCAGCGTATTCACCTTCCGTTACTTTGAGGTGAACAAAAGTCATGAGATAATGAGAATTTCAGAAAGATATTATTAATTTTTCTGTATTTGACTCGTTCCATTTTTTTTTTTTTTTTTTTTTTTTGCTTACATCAATTGTTTGTATGTAAAACTCATCAGTATTTAAAATATGTCGAACACACTGTCATAACTGAGCTCTCTCTGTATTTCCTCTATAGTAATGTGCTTTGTCTCGTTTGTGTTTTTGAATAATTTCATAATCTGAGAAGACCTTTCTTCAGTGCTTAACATGTTTGTCATGTTTCAATGGACACCGAAATTCAGTTTTCTCGTTAGATTTTTTACCCGGAAGTTATTATTGTACATCGTTCTTAAAGAATTTCGTTTTTGGTGTTACGATGGTTAGTATACTTCCGAGCTTCTTCTTCTATGAAAATATATTCGACGGTTTTATCTTGCTAGGATGTGTTTCGATTTCTGGCAAAGCTTAATGCACATGAAGAGGATGAGCAGGAATTTCGTTGAAATATGTGGTTTGTCGCTACCGCTTGACTAGGGGCCGGAGAAAATTTCGTTATTGACATTCGAATATAAACCCTGCATTCACTAATTACGTGTGTTCAAATTTAGATCTTCAGACACTTTACCAGCTTCCACTTTGACTTCACGTTCCTTTCATCGAACGGGTGGGTTTGTAATGGGACGACCTGCTGAATATAGCCGTGAGCAAGTCATAAGTCAGAATGACAGGGAAATTGCTAAGCAAGTGTGATTCGATGAAGACAGAAGTCGTTATAAAAACGTTCGTTCATCTATCCAATTACTAAGCATTTTTGACTGATAATGGAAACTGCATCAATGTGAATTAACGGGAGAGAGGAAAAAGATCCAAGGGATACATAAGAGCTACTTTACTGGTGTGTCTAGTCAGGACATAAATGCTCAAGAAACTAGTAGATCCGCTACAAGAAAGGCACTGAGTCTGAATTGTAACTCAGAGAAATCCCTTGTCACAATAAGAGAGAAGAAACGTAACATCATGGAACTTGTATATCGCGTAAAATTAGATTAATTCAGAAATGTGCAGCAAGGGCAGACAGTCTTCCTTCCCAATCGCCAACGGTAAGCGGGAAATATTCAAGGGGCGTTCAATAAGAAATCTAACACGTTTTTCCTCTCGGTTCGTTTCTGTTGAAACAATGCGTAATTTATTGAGGGAATCGTGGAATATTCGAGCTTCAGCCCCTATATTTCATGAAGTTGCGATAGGTGGCTGAACAATACGGAGCTTTCAAAATGGCGTCTGTAGCGGTGGTGCGTTTCAAGCAGGTAGCTGCCATTGAGTTACTTTCGGCGAACCAGTGCTTCGCAGATACTCATAGGTGCTTGCAGAGCGTCTATGGAGATCTGGCAGAGAACAAAAGCGGGGTGAGTTGTTAAGCGAGGCGTCCGTCATCTCGCAATAAGATAGCCGAAACCTGTCCTATCTTCCACGTGCCGGTCGGCCGCACACAGCTGTTAACTCCTACAGTGTTGTAATGTGGGGAACCACTAGAGGTGGTCGACGTATCACAATCAAACAACTCGCTGCACAACTGGACGTCTCAGTTGGTAGTGCTGACACACTCGCCCACCAGTTGACGTACTGAAATGTGTTGGCCCGTTGGGTTCCTCGCCACCTAAGAGAAGACCATAGAGAGTGACGAAAGACCGTCTGTGCGGAATTGCCTGCGCGTTAAGAGTCTGATCGCGACAAAATTTATCGAACTTCGTCACAGGTAATGATACATGATTTCAAAACATCGAATCGGAAAGAAAATGGCAATCCACAGAGTGACGCCACGCTACCTCCCTTCCGAAGAAAAGTACGAAATTGCTTCCTCAGCCGGTAAAGTAATGATGATGGTCTTCTGGGACTCTGAAGGAGTTATTCTGTTTTTTATAATCCGTCATGATGCAACGATCAAATCTTAAGTCTATTGTGCTAGCCTCAGGAATTTGAAGAAACGACTTCAGCGTGTTATCCGCCTCATAAATGCAAACGAACTCTCCTCCTTGACAATACCAGGCCGCACACAAATCTAAGCACCCGAGACGAGCTCACAAAGCTTCACTGGACTGTTCTTCCTCATCCACCCTACAGTCCGGATATCGCAACTTCCGACTTCCACGTGTCTGGCCTAATGGAGGAGTAACCCTCAGGGAATTACTACGTCGGTGATTGGGATGCAGCAAGCTCAGATGTCGACCGATAGACTGGTATCATGGGAGCATAGAGACTCTTCCAGTAAGCAGCGTCAGGTGATTATGTTGAAATATATGGTTTTGTGGCCAAAAAAGTGGGGAGAAATATAATATATTGGAATCGTAACTAAAAACAATCTGCTTTAAAAAACAATTGCGCTATATCGGGGAAAATCGGCCGTATATTAAAGAAACACCGAGTTAAAACCGTCTTTCGCCAGCCCAATAAAACACGGGCATTACTGGGAAGCGTGAAAGATGACCTCGGTATGAGGAAGGCCGGCATATACCAAATTCCCTGTGAGTGTGGGAAGACTTGTACCGGACAAACAGTACGCACCGTCGAAGATCGTTGCCGAGAACATCAAAGGCACACCCGACTGAAATTACCAAATAAGTAGGCGGTAGCAGAGCGCTGTTTGTCCGAGAAACACGAGATGGATTATGAGCGTACCAAGATCCTGGCTTAGACCTCTAAATATTGGGACAGTGTTACAAGGGAGGCTATCGAAATTCGCACCACGGAAGATCTTATCAACCGAGATTGCGGCTACAATCTCAGCAAGGGTTGGGACCCGGCATTGAATGTAATTAAGAAGACACTCAGCATGAAGTACGAACTAGCGACCAGGGCGGACGTAGCAAGCACATCGACGCTACGACAGATTCCGACGCCGACGTCTTCGCGACCGCCGGCGCGCGGGCGCGGACGGCGATGAGAGCGGCCCGGGGGGGGGATTTAAATCGGCCGCCCGCCCTCAGGAGCTCAGTTCGTCAGCGCACCTGAGGATGGCGACATGTCTGATCGCCGAAATATTGTGCCCGTTGGACACTATGAACCGGCACTTTACGCACTTTACTGTTCGAGCAGAAAGTGTAGCGTTACTTAGTGAGTGCCCCTCGCATTTCTTATCACTAAATGCACTGTAGCTCATGAGTGCAGGCGTAAATGTAGAAGAATTTTACTAAAGTACTATATATCCCAAGTAATGTCGTAGCAGTCTGAAAAATCAGCATTTCAGGAAGTTCAGGGACTAGAGCTAGAGAAGCCCATCAACAGTACATTGTGTTCCACTTGTTCAGTAGGTGAGCAGCGCTACAACCCGCAATGACCACGTGGTGCGCTGCCCCTCACTTACCTGGACTTCTCGGCCGCTCCGATGGGCAGCGACTTGACGGCGACCAGCCGCTTGCCGAGAGTCGGAGCGCCGCCAAATTCCGCGATGCCGTCGGCCTCCGCCACGTACACCTGCCGGCCAACGTCAAGGCGCTAACATTAGAACAAGCCGTGCAGCGACGACTCTCATGGAATCCAGCGACTCGCTGAAATTGTGATATCCACACAAGTTTCGCAGACTACACTACTGCAGCTTCTAGTTACGTGAGCTGTGAATTCATCTTAATTGTTGTTGTGGTCTTCAGTTTCGTGGGGCTCTCCATGCTCATACAACAGAAATATAAAGTATGGATGAAACTATGGAAACACCAAAAACACAAAGCATTACCGTGCCCATTACGGTACAATGAAACCGTTGACATTCATCAGGTGGACCTGATCAGCCAAAATGGTCACATAATCCTTGGCAGTTTTGTGCTCCTGCAGAGTAAACCTTGGGCCCATGGAATACCATGATGTGGCTGCCTAACTGATCACCACATCCCGCTACGTTTCGCTCTTGGAACGTAAAGTCGGCCAGAAGTTGGATACACTGTGAAACAAGACTAATCCGACCAAATGGCTCCCTTTCATTGCTCCATAGTTAAAGTTTTATGGTTCTGGTACCATGTTTCCCTGTTAAGGGAATTTGCGTCACTGACGAGCAGTTTTGGAATTCCCGTCCGCCCTAAAATTGCCTTCATAGGGAGCTCCTGTCGTGTTACTGTGAGGCTGAGAGCATTCGCGAGTGCGATATTAAACTCTGCTGTGACTTTTGCAGCTGTCGTTTCCTTGTTTTTCGTCACACTCTTCATCGATGACAGACGGTCGCGATCACACGAGACTTACTTAGCGTTGTGACAGCGGATGATGCTTTTGTGCTTTCTCTGTAGACTGTATAAATGTTCGACACCGTGCCTCTTGAAACACCAAACACTTCGGGTACCTTGGTTACGGAAGCATCCGCCATACGAGCACCAACAATCTGCAGCGTTCGAAACCACTTTGCTCCGACGTAGTGCATCCTCAACTGCACAGAACACTGTTCTGACCGTGATTGACACTTGCAATGTGCTTAGAATATTAAACAGGTGCCGTTCGTTATCATATACAACAGTGTAACCTGCATACTTGTCTGGTATCTACAATTATCTTCAAGAATGCATTTCTCGCGGTGATTCAATATTTTCATCTAAACCATGTAACTACTGCTGTTCATCCTGCTTTCAGACGTTCGCAGTACCAACACATCAAAGAAATGTTGACTAATGGTACAAGGCCGCATCTGCCAGTCGATCAGATTACTGCTCCTGTAACTACTAAAAATGTCAGTCTGGTCCCTCCACAGATACCCCTCTGATGTGTTCAGTTACGACTACGGGTGTCGCTGGGACTCGCAACCCGCCACACCGCGGCATGGTCCACGATTTGTGAAGGCTCTTGAGTTCTTCATTATTTTTATTGTTAGGTCAAAACTTGTATCCACGTTCGACTTTCAAAGCATAACACGCACAGTTTTATAATAGCACGTGATACTACCTCTCCTCAGTAGAACACTGTTCAAAAGAGAACATTGCAGCTCTCTGATTTCCAACGATACCAGATAAATGTAAATGGAAAGAACTGCAGACTAAACTCCAGACATCCGTATTCTGCTTTTACGAACATACAACATTTCACGGACTTACATTCAGTTTAATGATATCTGAGGTGCACTGTTTACTTGTAAATCTATTACGCTGCTATAAATGAATCATATAATAATAGTGACTGAATATGTGATCGTGTTCTATGAAATACCTAAGACCATGTTAATGAGGAAGTGTCACAATACATCGTCATAGTAACGGTGGCTGCCGAAGCTGCTTTGCGTTTGGAATGAAGTAAAAGTCTGTGAGTCTTTGAATTAATTATAGAGTGTCGTCATTCGCGTTTTAAGCGTTCATTTGAAGCTCGCCTTTTGGCAGTCAGTGTTATTCGCACCCGTTTCATGGAGCAGATTGTTGGCCACTAAAATTTCATTGAGTTTTATAGCTAGTATATTTGACAGAAATCTATGTTCCAGTAAATGCTACAAAAAATCTCGAATTTGTGTGCCTTAAAACCTCGCCAATGCCACGTATGAAATCTCTCAATACATACACTGATGAGCCTAAACATCATGACTGTCTGGGTTATAGGCTTATAGCCTATTGCTCCTCCTCTGGAACGCCATACATCAGTGAGTCTACTTGGCATGAATTCTTCAAGCCTATCGCTCCTCCTCTGGAACGCCATACAGCAGCGAGTCTACTTGGCATGAATTCGTCACGCCTATTGCTCCTCCTCTGGAACGTCATACAGCAGCGAGTCTACTTGGCATGAATTCGTCACGCCTATTGCTCCTCCTCTGGAACGCCATACACCAGTGAGTCTACTTGACATGAATTCTTCAAGCCTATCGCTCCTCCTCTGGAACGCCATACAGCAGCGAGTGTACGTGGCATGAATTCGTCAAGCCTATCGCTCCTCCTCTGGAACGCCATACAGCAGCGAGTCTACTTGGCATGAATTCTTCAAGCCTATCGCTCCTCCTCTGGAACGCCATATAGCAGCGAGTCTACTTGGCATGAATTCGTCAAGCCTATTGCTCCTCCTCTGGAACGCCATACAGCAGCGAGTCTACTTGGCATGAATTCGTCAAGCCTATTACTCCTCCTCTGGAACGCCATACACCAGTGAGTCTACTTGGCATGAATTCGTCAAGCCTATTACTCCTCCTCTGGAACGCCATACACCAGTGAGTCTACTTGGCATGAATTCGTCAAGCCTATTACTCCTCCTCTGGAACGCCATACACCAGTGAGTCTACTTGGCATGAATTCTTCAAGCCTATCGCTCCTCCTCTGGAACACCATACAGCAGCGAGTCTACTTGCCATGAATTCGTCAAGCCTATCGCTTCTCCTCTGGAACGCCATACAGCAGCGAGTCTACTTGCCATGAATTCGTCAAGCCTATTGCTCCTCCTCTGGAACGCCGTACAGCAGTGAGTCAACTTGGCATGAATTCTTCAAGCCTATCGCTCCTCCTCTGGAACGCCATACAGCAGCGAGTCTACTTGGCATGAATTCGTCAAGCCTATTGCTCCTACTCTGGAGTGTCGTACAGTAGCGAGTCTACTTAGAATGAATTCGTCAAGCTTATTGCTCCTCCTCTGGACCCCCGTACTGCAGCGAATCAATTTGGGATGAATTCGTCAAGCCTATTGCTCCTCCTCTGGAGCACCGTACAGCAGCAAGTGTACTTGGTATGAATTTCTCAAACCTATTGCTCCTCCTCTGGAGCGCTGTACAGCAGTGAGGACTTGGAATGAAATCGTCAAGCCTATTGCTTTTCCTCTGGAGTGCCATACAGCAGCGAATCTACTTTGCATGAATTCGTCAAGCTCTTGGCAAATTTCTGAGGTGTGCGGCACCAGATGTCTACACACAGGTCACGAAACACGCGTTTATTATGGACGGAGCTGGTCTCCAGAGACGTTCATCGGGTTCCGATCGGTCGAATTTGGTGGCCAATACATCAGCGTAAGTTCACTATCATGCGTCTCGAACCACTGTATTCCGATTCTCGGTTTGTGACACAGGCAGTTATTGTGCTGGACTCTGATGTTTTCCGTGATCTCACTAAGTCACTCCATGCAATAGCCGCGGTGGTTGCTTTAGAAGGGCATAAGCGATTTCCTTCCCCATCTTTGAAACGAACAGGGCTCGTACTCCACCTGTAATGACGTCGATGTCGACATGACGTTAACCCTCGTATTCTGAATGAGATTTTCACTCTGCAGTGGAGTGTGCGCTGATATGAAACTTCCTGGCAGATTAAAACTGTGTGCCGTACCGAGACTCCTACTTGAGACCTTTGCCTTTCGCGGCAAGTGTTGTACCATCTGAGCTACCCAAGCACGACTCACGCCCAGTCTTCACATTCTGGAAACATCCCTCAGGCTGTGGCTAAGCCATGTCTCCGCAATATCCTTTCTTTCAGAAGTGCTAGTTCTGCAAGGTTCGCAGGAGAGCTTCTGTAAAGTTAGGAAGGTAGGAGACGAGGTACTGGCAGAAGTAAAGCTGTGAAGACGGGGCGTGAGTCGTGCTTGGGTAGCTCAGTTGGTAGAGCACTTGCCCGCGAAAGGCAAAGGTCCCGAGTTCGAGTCTCGGTCCGGCACACGGTTTTAATCTGCCAGGAAGTTTCAACCCCCATATTACTTACTTACTTCATTTATCTTGCTGAAGGATGCCAACGTCGTCGTGGGCGGCATCAAGGATGTAGGGATGGAGGCGTTCCTCAGTAACGTTAATGTACTCCACAGCAGTCATTGTACCTTGTTTACTGCCACAACCGTCACGCACGTCCAGGTGAATGTCGCTCACATCGTTATACTGCTGTCACTGGTCTGCGTCCGAGGTGCGTTGCATGTTTCTAGCAGCTGTTAGTCTAGATAAAGGCGTATCAAAACAGGATGATCGACCTGTTGTAATAAAAAAAAAACATATGGAAAGCCAACACCCTGTCGCATACACGTTGTTTCAATAAGCTTCGACCACTTTCCACAGCCGCTTACGACCGTAGGTCGCGAATGCAACTAGCTTCGCCGTTTCCGAGACTATCATTCCCAGGCGGCAGGCAGTAACAATCTGCCAATTGTTAAAGTCGCGTATTTGACAGTCTAGTATCCTTTTAGAACACTTTATGCCTGGATAGACAGTTTTATTATATAGATAAACAGTTTTAGCCAGCTCAGTTGCCATCTTCAGATTCATAATGAAAGAAGTTGCAACATATAGACATTGTACAGAATGCTCAGCACTTGCTATCTAGGCATTAAAGCGTTCAAAAAGGATACTAGACATACAGATATAGAAGATCGCCACCTGCGTTCACTGACGATATCAGGTAATCACGAAGTCGTTTACGTCAGTGGTTTTCTCCGTTCGGAGCTCGTATCTCAGCTAGAATAGATCTCCGTTCACCCATACTCCGCTTATGTACTTTCGTTATCACGTCACGTGTGTGATGCCATCAGACATTCGGTTCTGCGGTGCACAGGGGTCATAATGTTTTTGCTCATCAGTGTATAGCCCTTCTGCATTTTTCAAGTTCGGATCATACACAGAAGCATTATCCACTGCAGTGAGCAAAACGTAATTATGCATGATGTTTATAGCAATGATTTATATGGTACTAAGATAAAATCATACAGTGGAGTACTTACGGTTCCAAAGGCGCCGTCGGATATCCTGGAGATCATGCGCAACCTGTGCCTGGGGAACTCCGGCAGAGTGGCCTGCTGTAGCCGCATCTTGAGCGCCGCCAGCGCATCCTGCAGGTTGCTGGACTGTAGGCAAAAGTACAGCGTGAGCGAGGAGAACACCACCTCATGGCACAAAAACCATGTGATGTAAACGTAATATAATCTCTGACTACGTTATTTTCTTTGTTAGGCTGGATTTCCATAGAGTCCCTAGAGTCTTTAAGTGCGCTCTGCAGTACTAATTGGCAATAGCTTTTAAAGACCAGAAAATATTGATCAACACAACTTTTCCCTATATGTCACTCGTTCGTAGACTCATCTTTCAGACTCTGTTACAAGTGTCCTTCATCAGGTTGCTGTACACGTCCTTGTCGTATACATCTAGTTTCACCACGCTTCGGCCACTTTCAATAGCCGTTTACGACCGTAGGCCACGAACGCGACTAGCTTCGCCGTTTACGAGGCTATCATTCCCAGGCGGTGGGCAGTAACAATCTGCCAGTTGTGAAAGTCGCGTATTTGGTGGTTGAAATTATGTTTATTATTAAGGTCTTGGTTATATTGGTTATAATTCTTCTAAACTGGTGTAAAATCATCTTGACAGCTGAGTCAGTTTGTTAAGAACGTCATTTTATATTTTCTTAGATGAGAGGAGACAGAAGGCGTGCCTATGGTAATTTATTAATAGCAACATCATTTTAAAAAGCCGATTTTGCGCCAACACGAACCTAATTCATCAAATGTTCGCAATCCATGGAGAAAATCAAACTAGTTTTAGTATTGGTGCAAAGAACGGTCACTGTTCTGCTGTGGTATTTCAGAATCTAGTATGTCTAACACATCGATCAAAAATCCTTTCTGCTTACATCACTCAAGATGTGCCACATTCTTTGTGCAAAGCAACGTTGTGAGACGCAGTAGAAGTCAATAAATTATCTACTACGTCATCCAAGCGTTTAACAACGTCTGATTCGTAGAATCGAGGAACTGACTGACATCCTTTGCTCAGAGGTGTCGCTAGTAATGATAAAAATTACGAATGAAGCAAACAAATACTCGTTAAAGTCTTTTCCTGGGAGTAAAAACGTAAAACTAAGGAACTATGCTAGATGTAGACAATCAGGTTTTTCGAAATGGTAACTTAACACACAACTTTTATCTGACACACTTGTACATGCGAGCTGATACCTCAATCACAAGAGTTTCAGCAAATGGTGGTGTTTCCACAAGACGGTGCATTACCACCCTGGAGTTATTTGCTTGCCAATTCTTCGATGAAACCTTTCCAGACAAATGTATCTGTAGACACGGTCCAGTATGATGGCCACTACATTCACCAGACACACGCCATTTTTTGTGAGAGTCGCTAAGAATCAAGCGTTAAGTTCAACAGTTCCTGGTGTACAGACTCTTACGGCATGAATACGAGATGCAGTACAGGCGGTAAGGCAAGAGGTATTGTCAAACACATGCAAGGAATCTGAGTATCTCCTAGACTTTCTATGGACTATAAAATGGAGCACATGTAGAAGTGTATCCACAAAAATATTTCTGAGCTAATCTGGCGTTTGCAACAAACTGCGAAGCTGTATGTAGCATTGTTCCTAATTTTAAAAAATTATTATTTTTTGTTTTCACAGAGAGACTTTATGCTCACCCTGTACATTTTTACGTACTTGGTATATGAAGTGATGAACTGGCTGCTAGCATTTGTGTTGCCACTGAATATTTTAAAGGCACTTACTGCAAGTGCCAAAACGCAGTTCTCTCACATATCTCGATGCCAAGTGATGTCAATTTTGACAAATAAGGTACATGTACTGGATGACAGACAACAGATTTCGGGGATCACTTTGCAAATGCCTGTCAGTGCACAGAGCAAACGTATAAACCAAAAGTGTTTCCACTTGCAGGAACAAAATCACAACAGCGACTATAAAATCAATAGCAAATGTGAGGGAAGAAATTGTTATGTTGAGTGGTGGGCGTATTCTGATAAGGTGTTGCGCTCTGGTGGCGATCTGGTGGCGATCTTGTCGGTAAATGACAAAAGGTTCACAAATAGAAATAAGAAATAGCTATGAAACGCCAGTTGGCATGGTGATGGGATCCCACTGTCTCTAGCATCAGCGAACATCTTCATGGAGCTCGGTGACGAGCAAGCTCTGAACTCTGCGACGTTGCTTCCGTCTTCATTTCTACGGTAAATTGACGACACCTTGATGATACGTCCTCGCGGATGAAATGCACTGTAACAATGTGTCCATCACATAGACGGTGCCTATGTGAACATCAAATGCACTGTCGAGATGGCGAGGAGCGCCAAGCTACCGTTAGTATACAGAGCAAATATTATTTCTGGCGGTGACCATCTACAATCGGAAATGGACCAGCTGAGACGCATTTTTAGAGAGAATGTTACAGGAATGGAGGCATAGCAAACGCTTTCATATACCACCGATGAGGGCCTCGTGAATAGCCAAAAGAGGCCAAGCCGGCTGGATTCCTTCCACACTGTGAGGCAACAACCAGCAAGGGAGGACGCGCATTTCAGGGACATGCGCTGAGGCCAGGGTTCTGGTCTTCCTTCGAGATACGAGATATGCTACGCCTTGTTAAAGACGACGTAGACTTCCAGTGTCCTGTGTGCATGGTGTCATCTTTGAATGCCGTAGCATGTATACACAGCAGACTTTCGCACTGTTGCTTACTGCTGAAAAGACCTTGGAAACATACTTGGTAGCGGATGGGGTGTGAGCTTTGGATGTCTAGTAAAAGCGAAGACGAAAGCTTCACTCTTGTGGGGAGGCTGGAATGACTGTCCCAAAGAAGGCGCCAGCCCATCACGCCACCTGACATTACACGGTATCGAGGCAACCCGGAGTTGCTATGAGCTGCCCAACACGCACTCCCGGGCAAACGTCACTGTGGTCCTCTCTGAAAGATTGCAGAAACGCTACCGCACCTATTTAAACACAACATCATGTGAGTCCCAGTAGTCAATGTTTTTCTTTCTAATTACGCCTGGAGACGACGGGGGAGACAGCTGTCGAAAGCCATAGTGTAGTCGAATTGATGCAACTTCATATCCGAAAAGATTTTATTCGGACATGCCACCGTGAAAGGCTCCATAACAAACATTTCTTAATTATGTGAACGCTGCCAAGACTTTTACCTAATTGCTCTTCATGCATGATACAGGCGGCAGGAACGAACAGACACGCTTAAACAAGTTTTTACTCAGGTCTGAAGATGGTCATTACCGACCGAAGTTAATAACCACATTACCCTGATTACAAACAAACACTGAGATCCCAGACTGGAAGCAAATCCACGCTGAAGTTCTGTGCTCAGAGACGGGAGTTCACCATCCAGGTAGTACTGGGGCCATTGCGTGCAATATTTTCCTCCCGCGGTGCCCGGGAGCGGCCGAGATTCCACAGAGCGCCATATGCCTTCGATCGCTATGTTTACTGCCGCGCCTGATGGCAGACCGTCGGCCCGTATGCCAGCACACTGCTACCAGGCAGGATGACGGAAGACCGTACCGTCGTTGGGATTCATCTCGACTACTTCACAAATTCAGTCGTTTCTCTTATTATAGCTACAGATATCAGCCAATAGGACTCTCCTTCCATCCAGTAAAATTAAAATACGCGTGGCAGTGAGAAATTAATGCCACCTTGTTTTCCCTCATTCAGTTGGTAACGCAGTAATCATGAGTGAAGCGCACTGTAGTAGACATTTTTCTAAAGCCCACTCCCGTAACAGCGTCATTGGTTAACAGACGGCGGCATCGTTTAAGTTTAGAAAATCGTCGACATTGATGTACGTACAAGACAGCGTTCTGTGGTTGAATTCATTACTGCAGACGGTGGAACTGCCAGTGGAATGATGGGACGCTGAATAAGGAGTATAGGGACATTACAGAGTGCATCAGAACTGTTACGGCACGGTTCGTCGCTGTACAGAAGCTCGAGGGAACACACAGTTTGGTGATGCTACGCAGAGCGGTCGGCTAGGGATGACAGTGGCTTCACACAATGCCCAGCCTGCCACCAAATCGTCCCTGTCAACCAACGGGTAACAACAGATGAATTGTGTCGCGGTTATGCATCAGTAAAAGCAATGTTGTAGTCATAATTGAAAGACTGATCTACTCCCATATTTGTGGACGTTGGGTACCGAAAGTGGTAACCGACCAGGATAGAGACGACAAGGAAACTATTACGTCCAATCTACTGCAGCGGTATAGAGTGGAAGGAGAGGAGTTTCTAGCGAAAATTGTAAATGGACACTCGGATTCATTTTTATGAACCTTGCTGAGGAAGCACGGATTACATGCTCTTCTTTCGTGGTGCATAAAAACTGTGGGCAATAAAGGTGATTATGTTGTAACTGTTATCCTAAGCATATGGCATTTGCTTTTCTTCCCGACCATCGTACAGCACTCTGGAGAAGAACAGTTGCTACAGTGACCGAACAACATGACGCTATCATGATAAATCGTATATATAGTGCAAATATTGTACTAAAAGTCATCTCCGTGTCTGAAATACCTCTACGTCCATCACTTATGTTTACATATACTCCCAGTGCATTTGGAATTACTGTATTTAAATGTTGTTAAAATGCTTAGTACCAAGTGTAGAAACAATTCTGGTGGCAAGTACATTCAATTTAATAAACTATAAAAGCTCGGTATCACCAATTTCATAGTCAAGCCACATCAGTTTAGTGGAGAAACTCACCGTCTACCATTAAGAATTACAGAGGTCCTATAGCTACATCATCGCTGTGTCTAATTCTGTCACCATTGTTCATGGATTACATAAAAAAATTAGACTTTCTGGGAATTCTAACTGCGTTACAGACTCCACAATTCGTCTTTCTTCCTTAATGTATACAGAGAGTGGGGTGGGGAAAGCTTTTTGTGGAAATATTGGGGACACTACAACATGGATTAAAGAAAGTTTGTAATAAAAGCTGGGGACATCCAGTGAATAAGGACCCCCTATTTTCATTGTCGACTCGGATTCTCCGGAAAAATTTGTAACTTCTGTATGGACTAGTTTTATCGTTGCGTGGTGGATGGTGCTGCAATCTACACAAATCTGAATGGGTTACAATTCGTTGAAAAGTGATAATGGAATGATCGATGTGTTAATCAGTCTGTGATACATTTTGTATCAGTCAAATAACTGCCTGAGATGCACGGACGGTGAACATGCACCGCAGTTTGTGGTCAGACTCTCGTTTTAGGTGCAATTCCTCTAGATGCAAAGATGTAGTTCCATTGTGTAGAGCCCGCCTGTGGCTGTACCGCGAACGACGAACAAGAGAATGGCACCGTGAAGCAGTCACGGTTCACTTTACTGACAACATTCGAACTGAAAACATCTCTTCTTACACGTGCAATGATTTTAACAATTGCAGAGAGAGTAGATATCATTGCTTCGCATTTTGCATCAATTAGGCATGTAGGAGAAGATCGTAGACGGTACGCGAATCTGTCCCCTGAAAGGAAAGTTTTTTCTGCAACGACATTTCCCAGTATTATCATACTGTTTTCTACAACTAGAAGTTTTCAAGGCACATGAAGAATACGACCACGCCTGCGACGAACTAAAATACCGCAGTGGACGTTTGAGCCGTAACTGCTGCAAATCCTCACATTTTGTGGCGCCAAATAGTACGAGATACATTAATTTCGCAACGAAGTGTTCGTGCGTAATGCATAATCACAAATACCACCCATGTCACACGTCGTTGCAGCAAGCCCTACAGGGGGGCGACTTACAAAGCCGCTTGAACTTTCGCAATTGGATGCAACAACTAGCGCATAATGAGTTTCATCCAAAGGTAATTTTGATGATGAACCAAAGTTTACGAATCGGGGTCACGTGAATCGACATAATGCCCACTGGTTAAGGCAAGTCAATCTCCAGCGCTTTGGAGTGTCAGTGTTTGGTGCAGTGTGTTACGTACCTGGATAACTGGCTTCCACTTCATAGATGGTAATGTAAATGGTCGTATGAATGGTGATTTTTCAGATAATACTTTACTGCCCATTAAAATTGCTACAGAACGAAGAAGAAATGGTGAAGGCGCGAGATATAACCGACAGGAAGAATATGCTGTGATATGCAAATGATTAGCTTTTCAGAGCATTCACACAAGGTTAGCGCCGGTGGCGACACCAACAATGTGTTGATATGAGGAAAGTTTCCAACCGATTTCTCATACACAAACAGCTGTTGACCGGCGTTGCCTAGTGAAACGTTGTTGTAATGCCTCGTGTAAGGAGGAGAAATGCGTACCATCACGTTTATGACTTTGATAAAGGTCGGATTGTAGTCTATCGTGATGGCGGTTTATCATATCGCGGCATTGCTGCTCGCGTTAGTCGAGATGTAATGACTGTTAGCAGAATATGGAATCGGCGGGTTCAGGAGGGTAATACGGAACGCCGTGCCAGATCCCAACGGCCTCGTATCACTAACAGTCGAGATGACAGTCATCTTATCCACATGGCTGTAACGGATCGTGCAGCCACGTCTCGATACCCGAGTCAACAGATGGGGACGTTTGAAAGACAACAACTATGTGCACGAACTGTTCGACGACGTTTCCAGCAGCATGGACTATTAGTTCGGCCACCATGACTGCGGTTACCCTTGAGCTGCATCACAGACAGGAGCGCCTAGATGGTGTACTAAATGACGAACCTGGGTGCACGAATGGCAAAACGTAATTTTTTCGGATGAATCCAGGTTCTGTTTACAACATCATGATTGTCACATCCGTGTTTGGCGACATCGCGGTGAACAGACATTGGAAGCGTGTATTCGTCATCGCCATACTGGTGTATCACCCGGCCTGATGGTTACCTCTTGTTCGCATTGAAGGCACTTTGAACAGTGGACGTTGCATTTCAGATGTGTTACGACCCGTGGTTCAACCCTTCAATCGATCCCTGCGAAACCCTACATTTCAGCAGGGTAATGCACGATCTCGTGTTGCATGTCCTGTACGGGCCTTTCTGGATACAGAAAACGTTCGACTGCTGCCCTGGCCAACACATTCTCCAGATCTCTCACCAATTGAAAACGTCTGGTCAGTGTTGGCCGAGCAACTGGCTCGTCGCAATACGCGTCATTACTCTAGATGAACTGTGGTGTCGTGTTGAAGCTGTATGGGCAGCTGTACCTGTACACCCGATCCAAGCTCTGTTTGACTCAATGCCCAGGTCTATCAAGGCCGTTATTACGGCCAGAGGTGGTTGCTCTGGGTATTGATTTCTCAGGATCTATGCACGCAAATTTATTGAAAATGTAATCACATGTCAGTTCTAGTATAATATATTTGTCCTATGATTACCCGTTTATCATCTGCATTTCTTCTTGGTGTAGCAATTTTAATTGACAGTCGTGTATTTGGTTGTGATTACGAGCTTGAAGAGGATCTGACTGAGAGCGTACCGACCTTGTTGCTGGCGGAGCTGTCCGACTTGGTGGCGGTGGAGGTGGTGCTGCGGCTGGTGGAGGAGGCGGCCGGCGTGTGGCGGTCGCTGCGCGCGGGCGGCGGCGTCGCTAGGAACGGCGGCAGCGACAGCCCTCCCTGCTCCGGCACCGCGTACTCGTGCGACGTCTCTGCCGAACACAGAGGCACAGTGGCGCTACAGAACGGCTGCGAGAATGTCCGCGAATGGTCAGTGTGTAAGGGCTACCCGTGACGGAGACCAAAGCAGGCGGTTGGGACCGGAATTACTCCATGCGCCGGCCGGGGTGGCCAAGCGGTTAAAGGCGCTTCAGTCTGGAACCGCGCGACCGCTACGGTTGCTGGTTAGAATCCGGCCTCGGGCATAGATGTGTGTGATATCCTTAGGTTAGTTAGGTTTAATTAGTTCTATGTTCTAGGGGACTGATGACTTTAGACATTAAGTCCCGTAGTGCTCAGAGCAATTTGAACCAATTTTGAACTCCATGCCACCTACGTAATGTATACTACGAGGATGTTTTGATACGTTCTCGCCCTCGCTCGTAGATGGCAGCACTAGATGTGAGATTTTCTTTTCCAGGAGTCGTGTGATATTACAAGTTATTCCACTCAGCAGCTGGCTGCAGGGAGCTGTCTGAAGTAAGGCCACGGAATGATTTCTCCTTACTGGTGAAAGTCAAGTGTTATGCCGTGATGAACTGCAATTCATTCGAGAATCATTATTGCATACAGTGACTCTTGAGTTGCAACAAGTAGGCTTTCAAATTAAAACGATGTCATTAAAGTGTCCAAGGTTTTCATCTATGTGAAGAAAGCCTGAAAAGCCCAACCACGCCAAATATCGTCGCGAATTTGAACCACTTACTCTTCAAAGATTGGAGTATGAAGGTGAGCAAAATTGTCAAAATTATAAGGATTTCAATGAAAGGTCTGGCCATATTTTGCATGATGAACTCCTACGCGGAGGCGTTTTGCAAGAACGGTGCCCCGCCTGCCAACGACACGACAACTTCCGCAGAGTATTTGGCGTATTTTTCGAAAGACAATAATGATTTTCTGTGTTGGTATGTGACAATGGATCAAAAACAGATTCACTACTGCACACCGTAACCAAGAAACAAAAACAAAAAAGAAAAAAACAATTCAACTAAGATGGTTCTTTAGTTCCCAAGGAGCCAAGATATCATCAGCGAGAAAGGCCATGTCAAAAAAATTCTGTTGTGACATTACTGTCACGTATCATCATGCGATGTTGTTTTACTTCTCTGCAGCTACTCGTATTTCACGATTGTTATTTTTTGAGTACTGAGCTTGTGTGGTCGAGAGAAAAATTTTGTATTTTTCGCAGTTTTGCATTTTTCGCACTGGACTGTGCATTACCAGTGTGGTCACAGCGTCGTGTCGTTGGCAGGAGGCAGTCTGCGAATGTCATTACTAGAAGTGCGAGAGGGACAATTTTCATGGAAATGACGCTACCACCGGCTTTGTACTAGCCGTAGGCAAGGGGCGTCACGTCGTCACAGATGTCTCTAGAGAATAACTGTGTTTGAGTTTTTTATCTTCCTTCATGAACATTAAAGGTCAAGACCCTGCGACACAGTTCAGGCCAGTATGATAAAGATAGTTCCATTCACTTCAAAATTTTTGTTTGAGTTACGTCGTCGCTCGACTTGGTCTGAGGCCTGTCCAACGAGGCAACGCTCATCAAGCTGCTACCAACCTTCTGTTTGTTAATGTACGTTTTGTATGATAAGAGTGGTAGATTTCTGCTACATTGCTCTTGTTCTTTCTTTTTTTTTTGTGAAATAAGCGAAATTTTTGTCCACCAGATTGGTAGCTCCACTGAGTCATTCCCTCATTTGTGAAAGTAGACTTTGGAGGCCCACGTACTGGAATTCTGGGGATGTGGCTCCTGGCCACTACTGAGAGAGTCATTTCGAGCCGACCTTTGGTGCTAATTGGCACACACTAGCTGATTTGGAGACAGTTAAGTGTCGCAAATTGCGGTATCTCTATCTACATTCTGACCATCTCGTTACTTGATTATGTGTCACACAATTTGTGTTGTTTAGTTTGGTTATAATTTATGGCATACTGTTATATCGTTGGCTTTTATTTCAGGAGTTCCACAGATGGGCAAATCTTGTTGCATTTTCTCTATACACTCTTCCACGCCTTTTGGTACCATTCCAAGGTGCTACAGTAATCTTGTAAATTGGACCTGAGCTTAAGAAACTTATCTTCTCTGGTAATTTTATTGTGATTTACATCAGTAATTAGAGCACATAAATATCTGCCAATCTTAGTCTTGACTTAGATTCTAAGATCCTTTACACCGTCCTACAACTTTTCTATGGTATGGCGACCCACTAATCATAAATATCACCTGATGTACAACCAATTTGTGGTTCCCACTGTGACAGTTTTTCAGTTGTTCACAATGGCCAAACTCAACGATCAGTCATATAGAGAACTCAGAGAAAAGAACCAACATTTCGCTTCTCATCTTGTATGATCAAAGTTTGGTCATATAGTGAGCATTACGCTGTATGAGTCTGATCTGGGACAGACCTTTCAACAACTTTCACTATTAATTGTATAATTTGGGGATATTATTGGAAACTTATTACACACAGGACGCAAATATTCAGAAAAGGACCTGGTTAACAAAAAAATTCCTTCTTCAAGACAGTGCCGGAAAATCCACCCTCTTTCCCAGCTGTGACTCTCTCTGACTTCCATCTTTTCCAAAAAGCATAAGTCTTCCTTTGTGGTTTGGATTTTTGTCCAAACTATAATCAATTACAGCTATATACGATTATTTTACAGCACTTTCAGAGGGACAACACAAATGGAATAACTCCACTGGGTTGACTTGAGATTATGTCGATAAATAAAAGATTTTAAAACAGGAATTCTCGTTTTCGCTTTATTGCCGAGAATATTTCAGACCACTGATATGGGAGTAAAATTACTCTTTTCTATACAACTTTTATCTTGCTTGTTTTTTTATGGTAAAATATTGATTTCGTCCATATAATAATTTATGTAGCCATATATATGGAGAAAGAGCAGTCCACACTCATCACTTAGCTGACGAGTAACAATTACAAAACGTTCAGCAAATGGTTCACCAGAGATTCTAGAGTGAATAACTGCGTTAACTGAATAGGACAGGTAAGTGAAGATGCAACACGATCCAGGCAGCGAAGGTAAAGGAATTGGCTCTATAAACGGGAGCAGGACAAGCACATTAATCAGCCAATGTTGATTTGCTTTATTACAAATAACTCTTTCAACAACATTGGCGTTTTTACATTTTTCTAATCAAATTGAATATGAGGCTGTGATGGTCTGGAATTGAGGGACGCCTTCGCCATTTTGTTATTTACTTAAGTTTATTATATCGGTATGTATGCATTACTAGTTGAGTAAGTAAATGTTTTCCGGTGAAATATTTCCGTCGTATGGTGCAATGCAATCAGTTAAGCATAGATAAAGGAAAACATCCTGTCGCGAGGAGCAGTGTAGAGAAAGGTATCGGTCTTGGTCCGAACAAAACAACTATCACGGCGTTTCCCTCGTGTGAAGTATAGAATTCATGGAAACTATAACCTGACCGCATAGCAACTCTCCTGCCGGCAAACAGTCCTATGACACTGTACAGAAGTTAACGCTAAAATGGGAGACACGAAAAGTGTAGACAGTGCTGAGACAGTTGGATCATCTGCTTAGCAGCTTCACCGACCATCTTTTGAACGCAATACATCAGAGATTCTGCGTTCCTTGGTTTCGACAAGTGTTTGGAAGATTTTCGGGGGTACGTAGCACCAGATGTAAACGGCGCACCCTGAATCACTTTTGCCTTCACCAGCAGTGTGGCTTGTGTGAGATTCCCGTCTGTCGTGCTTTAAAGGCCGGACAAATCGCTCACCTCTGTGTTCAGTGGTGAGGCGTCGACATCCAGTGCCTCGTACTCCGCACATGATTTCACCCACCGTCCATGAACCATTTCCCATAGATAGGCGAAAGTTTTCGCAAATTGCGAATACGATTAAGTATCGGATTTACAGTTTATTAGCGGCACGTAATAATTTATACTGAACCGGGACTTTAACGTTGATTACCTACTTATTAAGAGCGTTCCTGTTAACGACTACGGCTGTCCAGGCAAGGCACGCTTCGCGGGCCAATCCAAACCTCCATGTGTTATCGTCCCTTGTTGCTTGCACACTTTCTGTGATTCCTGCACAGGGAGGGACATCGTTATTATGGCCGTTCTGGCTTCTCTTGGGATGTAATACAATTGTACAACTTTTTTATTTTAGGTCTTTATAATAGTATGCAAAGTCCTCCTGACTTGTGTGCATTTTTGAAGGAGATTGCATATTAATGACGCTGTAAAATACGGGCACTGCTCTCTTGTACTTTCTACAGAAAGCGGTCGCTGTGGCCGAGCGGTTCTAGGCGCTTCAGACCGGAGCCGCGCTGCTGCTACGGTCGCAGGTTCGAATCCTTCCTCGGGCATGGATGTGAGTGATGTGTTAGGTTTAAGTAGTTCTAAGTCTAGTGGACTGATGACCTCAGATGTTAAGTCCCATAGTGCTTAGAGCCATATTCTACAGACGCTGACGGCCGTAGCATGCGAGCAACCGATCGGTTCCCCGTTTTCGTCATGCTCATTCGCTGGTGCCGGGCCGTAATAATTCGCTCTCTGTCAAAGTTTTTATGTCAGGGTTTCCCCATTTTCCGATCATATTTTTGCTAAAATGATTGCTAGGGTTGGAACATTAATGGCGGCAACCATATATTTACAACCTACACAAAATAGTACAAGTTTCAAGGTTTTACTCACCTTCAATGTAGTCCCTAGCATTGTACATAACAAGTTGCCAGCGATGCGGAAGACGTAGGATACCCTTAGCGGCGTCGGTAGTGCGAGTAAAGCGGTCTATTACCAACGAATGTCTGTAATAGCACTGATGCGAATAGCATGAAGTTTTCTTTCGATTTAGGAATCATTAAAGTCACAAGGGAGACTTTTCGCAGGCCATGTAAAGAAATGAACAGCTTAGAGAAATAAAGGGTAATACCTTCTGCAGGATCCTCCCATCATTTTGCAGCAAAAACGCTCGGGCGCATGTGGCACAAATTGTGATTAATTATTTCGACCGATAGTGCTGGGAAGTGCTGCACAACCCACCGCACACCCAGGAAGTAAGTCCTTGTAAGTACAACATGACTCTTAATTTCAAGATAGCACTTCATGGCACTGACTTAAGAACAGTTACAGACATTCATTGAGCAACGGGCCGCTCCAGTCGCACTATAAACGCAACTGTCGCTGCTACGGGCATCCTACGATTTCCGGATCGCTGGCAATGGGTTATATACAATACTTGAGACTGTAGAGCAATAACACTCTGGGAACGAGTTTTTTTGTATGTATTGTAAATAAATAGTAATAAAGTTCAACTGCCTTTACATTGCAGCAAGAGCTGTCATTGTCACTTGACAATGGAGTTCAGCGTTCAACACTGGTCGTGACTATCTAGTATCGGATGGTTATAATTAAAGTGCAGCTTCTCACGGAGGTCTAGTGCGGGCTGTAATTATTTTATAGTAGCGAAACGTTATGATAGAGAAACTAATGAGTTGACTCGGAATCGATTTACGCTGGAACAAAACAAGTTCCACTTTCGGTCACCGGGTGCAAATCCGGCGCTATACACTGTTTGCATAATGGTGTGAAAACCACGCCGTCTTTTAACGAACCGTAACGGTTAGTAAGAAAATCAGCTTATACCTTTCTCATTTGTTTGACCTTTACTGCACACGTCCTGTTCCCAACCCATTACACGTGGAACGATTTCTTCGCATTCACGGAGCCAGATTTGCACCTGGTGGCCAAAAGTGGAACAACTTTATTCTAGCGTAAACCGGTTCAGCCCTAACGCATTAGCATTGAAACATCCCCTTAGAAAAAATTAAAAGTGACAGTGCTGATTAAACTCTTACTTTATTTGACACAGAAAATGCTGAGTAAAACTGAACGTACTCAGACATTTCTCTCTTTACTTATTCTGATCATCACTACACTGACACACAATATTTTTAGCGCAGCGCAGTCTTACTTTCAATAATCCCTACAAAAGAATGGCCTTAACTAACGATTACCTATACCTTTCATGAGTCACTTACCTCAAAAAAATATTCGTTACTCGAACTACTGCAATACTGAGATCGCCAATACTGCCACCAAAATAAAAGGTTCTAACTACTGGGGGCACTAACTATTGATAGGCACAGTTAGCAAATGAAAGATTTTGATAGAGAACAAACAATGTATTTACGTTAATAACGTTGAAAAGTCATATGTACCGGGTGATCAAAAAGTCGGTATAAATTTGAAAACTTAATAAACCATGGAATAATGTAGATAGAGAGGTAAAAATTGACACACATGCTTGGAATGATATGGGGTTTTATTAGAACGCTCCCTCCCCCCTCCCAAAAATCAAAGTATTGAGGGACGCGTGAAAGATCTCTTGACCACGTCGTTTGGTGATGATCGTGTGCTCAGCCGCCACGTTCGTCATCCTTGCTTCCCAGGGCCCCAGACCTCAGTCAGTGCGATTATTGGCTTTGGGGTTACCTGAAGTCGCAAGTGTGTCGTGGTCTACCGACATATCTAGGGATGCTGAAAGACAACATCCGACGCCAATGCCTCACCATAACTCCGGACATGCTTTACAGTGCTGTTCACAACATTATTCTCGACTACAGCTATTGTTGAGGAATGATGATGGACATACTGACCATTTCCTTACTTTGTAGAATGAAGGCTTTCACGACCGGGTGACATGGCTGTTGATATACTTTCCGGGATATGAGGCCGTGGTCCAAGAACTTTTTCTGCTCCTTACGTTTCGTCCAGGACTGCGCTGGACTTCCTCAGAGGCGCTGCTCCGCTGAGTCTTGCCGACTGACTGGTCGGGTGTCTGAGAGCGACTTATATATTGTGAGAAAGGGGGGCGTGGTTCAGGTGACACATGATGAGCAGTGATAATCCATAGCAAAGATAAGGTTGACTATAGATTTCCACCTTGTCAAGATAAAAATTGTTAGCAATTTTGTAGAGCCACTGCCCATATATCGCTGAGTTTCATAGCCTCCACTTTCCTATTAACATTATCGTGATATTTACATAAAATTCACCCAAAAATACAGTTTACCATGGAAATAGAAAAGAATAACAGAATATCTTTCTTGGATGTCTTAGTTATGAGACGGTCCGATAGAAGCTTGGAATATAACGTTTTTCGGAAGGCAACACATACGGACAGATATTTACATAAAAATTATAATCATCATCCACAACAAAAAAAGGGTGTCATAAAAAGTCTTGTCGATCGAGCGCAACGGATATGTACACCTGAACACTTGGATGCTGAAGTGAAACATCTGAAGCAGGCTTTTGAAAAAAACGGCTACTCAAAAAAAAGAGATAAATAGAATTTTGCGTCCAAGGAACAGAAGACCAAAAGATAAGAATGAACCACAACGACAGAAAAATACAGTAGTTCTCCCTTTTATTAAGAAAGTAACAGATCGGATCGGTAAGATCTTAAGAAAACATGACATAACACCGGTCTTTAAACCAACAAAGAAAATAAGTCAAGTACTACGATCTGTGAAAGATAAACGCCCTCCTCTGTCGACATGTGGTGTGTATAAACTTCCATGTACCTGTTGGAAAGTTTATATTGGTACTACCGAAAGATGCGTAAATACGCGACTAAAAGAGCATAAAAGTCTTTGTCGACTTGGAAAAATAGAAAAATCAGCTGTAGCGGAACATGCTCTTCAACCAGGAAACCACCAAGTGAAGTTTTCGGATACCGAAGTTTTATCTACAACGTTAAATTACTATCCACGCCTATACAGAGAAGCTATTGAAATTTATAAACATCACGATAATTTTAATAGGAAAGAGGAGGCTATGAAACTCAGCGATATATGGACTGTGGCTCTACAAAATTGCTAACAATTTTTATCTTGACAAGGTGGTAATCGATAGTCAACCTTATCTTTGCTATGGATTATCACTGCTCATCGCGTGTCACTTGAACCACGCCCCCCTTTCTCACAATATATAAGTCGCTCTCAGACACCCGACCAGTCAGTCGGCAAGACTCAGCGGAGCAGCGCCTCTGAGGAAGTCCAGCGCAGTGTTGGACGAAACGTAAGGGGCAGAAAAAGTTCTTAGACCACGACCTTACATCCCGGAAAGTGTACCAACAGCCATTTCCTTACTTTGTTATGCTAATTATTGCTATTGTGATCAGTAAAGTGACATCTGTCGGACATTTTTTGAACTTTTGATTTTTTTGGGGTTCCAGTAAAACCCCATGTCATTCCAAGCATGTGCGTCAATTTGTACCTCTTTATCTACATTATTTCGTGATTTATTCAGTTTTCAAATTTATACTGACTTTTTGATCACCCAGTATATCTATCAATTCATGAAATACATCTTTACAAATTTCCTTTTTGTGGCGCACACACGTCCAGGTCGTCCGCTTATTGTAACCTCTCAAAACTCTGGCATCTCTCTCTCACTGCTGGCAGCTCACCTCCAACTGCCCAACACTAGACAAGCGAATATTCCAACAATGCCAACCAGCCACAGAATGCAGTCAGTGACTTTCTTACAGAGCGCTACGTGGCGTTACCAACATGAAAACGTAAACAGCCCACTTACACCATATCTACCAAGTTTCGCTGCTATACGGTAATTACAGCACACACTGGACCTCTGTGAGTAGTTGCACTTTAATTAGACACCCCTTATTACGCAGTGGGTAATGTTTCTAGTCTAATTCGGCACTGTTTCTAGTCTAATTCTCTGTCTCTCTCTCTCCCTCTCTCTCTCTGTCTCTCCGTGTGTGTGTGAGTGTGTGTGTTAGAAAGCCCGAACGAATACTACTACAACTGGAACAACCAGTATCCCGTATTACGTCATACACTTCCGAGCTACTTCCCAGTTCCCTCGACGCCTGTACGACGAGAACGAGGAAATACTATACTTCTGGGAGGTGAATTACAGCTGCGGAACGAGATGGACAGCAGTGGGAATGAGGTGAAATTGGAGCGAGGCGGACACGCGATCCCGAGCGGCTCGCTTACCAGACTGCGTGGCGAGGCACTTGTCGATGACGCTGCTGTAACTGTAGAAGGGCTCCTGGTAGTCCTGGAAGTCGCGGTGCGCGGGTCGCAGCAGCGGGTCCAGCGTGCCGCGCAGCGCCTCGCAGTCGCGGACCGCGTCGCCGCGGAACGCCGCCGCCTCGTCGGCGGCAGAGCCGGCGCCGCCGCCCGCCGCGGCGGACACCTTGCAGGGCAGCGGCGACGGGAAGGCCTTGCGGCGGCGGTGGCGCGCCACGGCCACGTACACCAGCGCCGCCAGCAGCAGCGCCACAGCCGACAGCACGCCCACCACGGCCGCCAGGTAGCTGGTCGGCTCCTCGCGCGCCGTCGTCACTGCCGACAGCGAGACACCTCGTGTAAAACGACGAGCTACTGCTTCATCTGGGCGAGGCATAGGGCGTCGCGCAACGCGATGCGTTTAGAGCCACTGTCAGGGATGTTTCTCGAAGACCAAACTCAGGGAAGAACAGTATGCGCACCAGGTGTGCCCAGATGAAAAGGTCACAACAGTTATATGAAAGGAAACTTCAATAACAATATTACCCACTCACCAGTCACATTAAAGGGACCACCTGCCAAAAGCCTGAGTAAACACATTTAGCAGCGGGGGCCGCTGCGAGATGAGCAACAAGAGAGACAATGGGATTCCTGAAGCTACAGACAGGGATGTGGAGCCATGCAGACACCAGTGCCGTGGTTTCTCGATTGAGGATCCACGGCGCAAACAAACCGATGGAGCCGGCCGCGGTGCCCTAGCAGTTCTAGGCACTCAGTCCGGAACCGCGCGACTGTTACGGTCGCAGGTTCGAATCCTGCATCGGACATGGATGTGTGTGATGTCCTTAGGTTTGTTAGTTTTAAGTAGTTCTAAGTTCTAGGTGACTGATGACCACAGATGTCCCATAGTGCTCAGAGCCATTTAAAGTAAACCGATCGAGTTGATGCCATATATTCTCGATGGGTTTAAATCCTGGTACGGTGGTGGCCAGGGCGGTAAGGGAAACTCATCCTCGTGCTCTTCGAACGATGCACGTAGACTGCGACTTGTGTGACACGCTTCATTGTCCTTCAGGTGGGCACCAGAGTGCCGAGGGAGAACAATCTGCACGTAGAGGTGGACATGGTCCCCAAGGATACATGCATATTCGTGTTGACACACTGTGCCTTCCAGAATAACGGGAACGCCTATGAAAAGCCACGAAGATATACCCAAGACCAAAACGCTCCCACATCATTGCAGAGACTTTGCTTTCAGTTGTTTCACGCCATACACACCAACGGCCATCTGTCCGAGTGAAAAGTAAAACGTGCGTCTGAAAAGGCCATCTGTCGCCGCTCACAAGGGGAAGGCCTCAGACACGGTCAACCAATACGGCTCAGATTTGACAGGTCGCTTGTGTACAACCTAAAACGAAGGAATCTAAGATATTTTGGGTCAACACCCCCTCTATTTTGAGAAAATCACCCCTAAAGGTTATGACGAGCAATCGACTCAAAATTGGCGGAATCGATAGATAATTGTAAATAGACAATTTTTCGTCATCAGTATGGGGTCCGAAAACGCATACTTTTCCAGAAATCCAGGTAAGAAACTTCTACAACTGCCTCTTGTGTACCCACATGGTAAACACTTTTCGCCGACAGCACCGTTAGCGCAACGGCCAAGGTAACTGGCTGGGAATCGGAGAACCCGGGTTCGAATCTCGAAGAAACCTAGCAGATGTTCTTATTTTCGTTTGTATTTTTCCATATCTCGATTGATAAAAGTGAGGACACGTAACAGTGACCGGAAGAGCCATTGTAAAGTGACCTGGAGTAACATTGTAGTTGTTTACTATCCCAAGAGGTTTGAGAAATTTGTTTGTCTACCTTATTATTATCATTCCTTATTGATTTACTTACCTTATTAACCCTCCTATCCCTATCAATTGACAAACGGAAAAATTCAAATGAAAATAATAACATCCGCTAGGTTTCTTCGAGATTCGAACCCGGGTTTTCCGATTTCCAGCCAGTTACCTGAGCCGTTGTGTGTTCATTTTTTTCCGATAAGCGTTTATCATGTGGGTACAGAAGCGGCAGTTGTAGAAGTTTCTTACATAGATTTCTGGAAAAGTATGCGTCTTTGGACCCCATATCTATCGTTACCTCCAATTTTGAGTCGATTGATCGACATAATCTTTAGAGTTGATTTTTTTCAAAATTGCGGGGTTGTTGACCCAAAATATCTTAGAGTCCTTCGTTTTAGGTTGTACACAAGCGACATGCCAAATCTGAGCCGAATCGGTTGGCCGTGTCTGAGGCCTTCCCCTTGTCAGTGGACGTCGATTTGCGATATTGGCGTGAAATTTCTAGTGTTAATCACCGAACAGCCGTTAGCATGGGTGCACGTACCTGTCGCCTGCTGCGGAGGCGCATACAAAGCAACGTTCGCTCAGGAGAAATTGTTGGTACCCCGTGGTTCATGTGGGTGCTCACTTGCACATCTACTGTCGCAGCCGTCGTGCACCCCCGTCGTGTATGTGCCGTGCTGCAACGCAGTTGCCTCGGCTCCGGTTTTGGATAGCGCCATTTTGCCATGCACGTTATACTTTAACTACGGCGGCAAGCTAACACTTTACAAACTTAGCCGTTTCGGAAATGCTTCCACACCTGTCCCGAAAGTCAGTTATCATGCTCTTTTGGACGTCGGATAAATCGCTCCGTTTCAACATTATGATAACGACTGCACTGTTTTCCATGTCACCCCTCTCCCCGTCCCCCAGGACACGTTTTCTATACACTCCACTGTCTGTGTCTGGAGGTTGCATGTTGATGTCGAACAAAGGTGACGCTCACACTGACGTGACTGCATGTGGAACAATATAATTACACGTAATTGCCATTGAAATTAATCCATCGATCCCAGCGCATAGTAAAGGAGTGGATGGTTTCCGCGGAGGAACTTCTGTATTGCTGGCGGATACCTGCACTTCCTTGTGACAAATGAATCTCTGAATTTTCACTGGTTGCTATAAGGGGCCGAAGGTTAGCGAGTCACATGGAGATATCAGGAACCTAAGGAGAATGTTCTGAGATCTCCCATAGAAATTTTTCAGGAAGGTCTATGGTCTTGTTGGCCATACATGCTGCCTCATAATGCTACCACCAACGGAATACTGCTCTCCGCAAACCTCTTTGATCATGCGATGAGTTTGCGAACAACGATACCCTTCTGCGCGAAGAAACTGGATAACTGCTCTTTGTGCTGATCAGGGGGAATCCATCATACAACAAACTGCGGGAAAACCTCTCCCGAAATTGCTACAAAGTCTTAACTCAGCTTGTGCAACTGGAAACATTACGACATCATCTCTCAGTAAAAACATTCGACCACTGGGATTACATTCAACACCACTAGAGCGAAGGTCTCCTTTTTAATAGGGCACACCTTATACGAATAGACGAGGCTATTCCGAGCTTACGACTAATCTTACACTGAAGAAAGACAAACCCACAGATACAGCGTTATAGATTTAGCGAAAGCTTTTGACAGTGTTTTGAAATAAATGAGGCAAAATACAGGTAGCAAAATTTCTCTACTACTCGTACAGAAACGAGATTGCAGTTAAATCAAAGGACGTGAAAAGGTAGCAATAACGGACAATGGTGTGATGCTTGTAGCCTCTCCCTCAATGATGCTCATTTCTACATTGGCAAACAGTAAAGGAAATTAAGTAGGAGCTAACATTAAGGGAGAAGAAATAAAAACTTTGTGGTTTGCGGATGACATTGTAATTCCGTCAGAGACGGCAAAATACTTCAGAGACCAGTTAAATGAAACACATAGCGTCTTGGTAACGGGTTATACGATGAACATCAACAAAAGTAAAGCAAGGGCAACGGAATGAAGGTGAACTAAATTAGGTGATGCTGAAGGTTGGGTTTTGCTATTTGGGCAGCAAAATAAGTGAGGCCGGGTGAAGAAGACAGGAAATAAACTGCGGACTACCAACAGCAAGGAAAGAGTTTCTGAAAAAGAGTAATTTGTTACCATCGAGTATAAATTTCAGTGTTAGAAAGCCTTGCCTGAAGGTACTTATATAGAGTGCAGCATTTTATCGAAGTAAAACGCGGACGATAAGCAACTCAGACCTTTTGTGTTCAGTAGACTACTGTATATAACTCTATTTCTTAAATTTTACACCACGCGTTTTGTTATGTAGTTTGCACTGGTATTATTATTGTCTTGACACAGGAGCTTGAAGATTTAGTGCAACGCCGAAACTGATAGCAAAAATAAATGGCTCTGATCACTATGGGACTTATCATCTGTGGTCATCAGTCCCCTAGAACTTAGAACTACTTAAACCTAACTAACCTAAGGAGACCATACACATCCATGCCCTGCCTACCGGGCAGCTATATAATCCTCACAGGGTCTCGGTGTTGTGTTGTCCTCATCATCGACGAACAAGCTGCCGAAATGGAATCAAATAAAGGTACTTACACTACGCAGCCGAACAACCCTAGCGGTTGATCTCCAGACCCAAGAATGCTATACGATCAGTTCATTTGATTTACTAATATTTTACTGGTACGTAAATGAGATGAGGCAGCCACAATAAGAACGACTCAGTGCAGAGGAAATGGCTGATTGATGCTTCAGACATGTATTTAAATACCGCGAGAGCTCTCCCTTAACTGCACAACGATACAAGATTGTGTGTCGTGTTAGATCACGAACACAGGCATCGCAAGCACTCCAGTCTGATGAAGGAGAAATCAGCTGTCAGAGCAGCTTATATACCGCAGAAAATTTGGTGATCATATATCATAGCTCAAGTTTTCTTTAGCAAAACGCCTGCGATACACTATCAGTGATGATAGCATCTGAGAGCCTAGACCTCATTGTGATCAGTGATGTCAAAATAAAGACTACCTGATGTAGAAGTTTCTCGTGCGCCCTATTAGCGAGTAAAATGGCAACACTTTTTTTTTTCTCATTTTACAAATCACCTTTCTGTTTGTCACAAACTGTAGTGGTTCTGGCAACTAGAGGAATTTCATCTACTAGTGAGACTCAGATTTCAACACATGTCTGCTAATTTTTTGCACATCATCGTCGTTGCAGTTGTTTTCCCGTTTTAGCTTGACCTGAGATAATTTCATAGCCGTATTTTTTGGTGTAGAATAGACATAAGTGGTCTCCTTTATAGTTACAATAATGAGCATCCCTAAAAACACTTAATTAGCTAGGTCCTTAAAGCAACAGGGTGCAGTGATGCAGTTACAAACAGTTGCACGATAGTAAAATTTATGAAGTGAGGTTTCCTTCTCTTGTGTAACCTACATGATTGACAGTACAAATTTACCTGAATGGTCTAAATACAGGAAAAAGGTAGAAATTAAAGTGTCTAAACAGTAGCAGAAAAGAGTGAAGAGAATTTAGGAGAAATGGACAGAATCATAGTTCACAGACAACTGGCTAACATGGGAAACCCGCTCTCGGATTCCGACTAGTCAAAAATTCATACACTCCACAAAAAGAGCTACAGTCTTAAGTAACTTAATATGAATTGAACTTCGTTAAGCATGTATTTCTGAGAAAGTGATATTCCAGGTACTTACCAGGAAGTTCACTGGAACTTGGTTTGGTTTTCGGTTTGTCCGTCGAGCCAGCAAGAACGGGATGGACAACGGACGTGCCCAGGTCGTCGTCGGTAAAATTACCGTGGGCGACATCTGTAAGAGAGACAGGCAGTTAACATTGATGACTGTGTGTCTTTAATTACCACTGAGTGGCGAAGGGGCATGGCAGCGGTCTGATGTGAACTCTAAAAATTTTTCCCTGCGAAGTTAATGTTCAAACAATTTTCTGGCTTGCAGCCGGTCGTCGATCAATTCATCGCACAATATTTCGACTCGGCACCTGGCAATCGTCTTCAAGTGAGCCATCGAAGACTGATAGCGTAGGTCTGTTTGGCCACTGAAAAGGGATTAAAACCAGAACCAATCTCTTGTACTGCAGTGGAGTGGTGCAGCAGTATTCTGACTGCACCTGTGTACTATACGATAGTTCTATTCCGAACCCTCAACATCTATAGCCAGTGACATTTTGCATCAGTTACCTGCATTAAAAAAAAGAAAGAAAGAAAGAAAGAAAGAAAGAAAAAAGAAATGATAGTCATAGAACACATAGTTGCAGTTAAATTTTGGTGTTTCATTCATGTTGCTTAACACGTGTTATCTTCCCTGATAAACAGCGAAAACAAAAAAACTTCATCACATTTTTCTTCCTCTTATTTTACTAAGTCTTGCAGTTATCGGTTTTGAACGTTTTGTTTATCACCAAGTTGACTCCCAAGCTACTTCACATTTCAGTCTGATATATTTTCAGTACAGGACACCATGACATTCACTTCATCTTCATCTTCTCTTCAGGTATTAGGCAGGAACTGCCTGTTACGGTACCCATCTATGTAGGCGACTTCTCCTGTCTCTTCTGCCTTGGCACTTATAATTTCTTGCCTTTAAGGGAAGTCTCTCACTCTTCATTCTTTGTGGATGTTCGTTCCATTCTCTTCTGTAATCTCGAATTTTATCATCCATTAAACAGCTGATAAACAGTTCGATCTTTAAATATAATACAGGAGTCTGATGATGAACAAATTTTCCAAATCGGTAATGTCAAGAAATAATAAAAATGTGGTAAAGACAAATGTCATTAGGTTAGTAGTTGCTAGCAGTTTTTATAACATCTTGAATAAATTTATGGACTTGGAAAAAGTGATTTGTGATTAAAAGGGAAAGAAACAAACTCATTGATGTGCTCCCTCCGTCATCTCTGCCCCCCCCTCCCCCCACCATCCTCCTCTGGATTGCAAACCAACCACGGTCTTCTTAGAAATTAGACCTGAAGGAAATAGAGAAATGAATTATTTCTTTAGTTAATGAGCCATTACTTTTTTAAAACTCCATGACAGCCGTATTTGCAGGAAAAATTACAGGATAAGGTTCCGCTTATTTATGCAAACCACAGAATCCGTATTGTAATCCTTTCCATGCCCAAACATGTTTCAGCGTATTTGTACCCTTAGTTAGTCCACATTTTACGGACATCTTAATTGTTGGTGGATTAGGCTTTGTAGAGCCCGACTGGTCAAAGAAGGCCCTACTCGTAATTAAGACGTTAATAAACTGTTGTGTACATAGCTCCGCGTAGTCAGCGCGTACACAACTTTCCCACTAGAGCGCGCCCCGCTAAGCACAACAGCGCAGGCGCAGCGCTCGTCTGTCTCCGCACTACGAGATGGCGCTGTCATTTCTGCTTCCGCCGATCCGCGTATTAATATGCCTCGCAGCCAATGAGATTGCTGCTAACGTAGAACCTTTTCTCCTCGCTTATCAAACTCGCGCAGTGATACCTGAACGCGCGAGGTATTATAACGAGTGTACAGACCTCCGATTAGTTAGTCTGCATTAGTCTGCATCTGTCTGTACCAGTTTGTAGTCAAGTTTCAGTCTGCGCCTAATAAGCTTATCATATTCCTGTACATAGCCATGAAGATAAGTGAATAGACACTTTGTCAAGTATCAGAGGTATGTGAGAATAAGATTAACGTACCAAGACCAAAGGAACTTCAGACTGTCAATTGTAAACAGCATCCAGAATCAAGTTAAGTTAATTTCTATGCTTTTTATTATTTTAATAAATGTGTGTGAAAATTAATCAAGTTTGGTTTGAAGTTGGTCACCGTCAATCTGCTACTCTAAGCGTGCCAGTGGCATTTCTATCGTCTGACCTAACGGCAGAAGATAAACACGCCACGATAAGACCACGAGACATATTGCTGACACTCGCCTACTTCATTAGAGCGACAAGTCAAATAATATGATGGTATGTGTACCGAAGGTCTTACACCACATAAGCCAAAAACCTACTGAAGGTGGCACAAATCTACCGAAACACTTATCTGGGTAAGCAAAGACATATAAGAAGAATTTTGTGGTCTGCGTCAACAGGTTGAACACAGTGCGATATTATGTACCTGTTTGCGGAGCCGGTGCTCACCTGAGTCGAAGGTGACCTCGCTGATTCTGATCCACTCGCTGGCGTGGAAGAGCAGCAGCTTGACGAAGCGTCCGATGCGGTGGTGAAGCTTGATGGAGACGTTGCGCGGGGTCTCGAAGATGTGGTCGGCCACGTAGACGAAGGAGATGGGCTCCCCCGGGAACTCCCTTCCGGTCACACTGAAGAGCAGGCGCGCCTCGGCGAACACCTGTGCGAGCGCCCCTCATCAGCTACGCTGCTCATTAACAACCCCGCTGCCTTACCTCTGGCCCGACGGCCCACGCCGGTGGACTGCTAACAATGCTGTCTTTGTTACCACGCCTCACAACTACAGGAAGTGCGCACCTCTTGCTTACTGCCTCATACTGGGCGTGCGCCTCACAGATATTGAGGATGTGCTACAACTAAAAGGAACGCTCCCACTTTTTGAAATATGTAAGGAATTTCTAACCTTTTGTCTAAGTACACCAGTAACGTAAATTCCAGACAGAAACTTGCTGGTACACGCTTCCAATGCCGAGGGATAGTGAAATACCTTAGGCATTTTAGAATCACAAGGGTAAAAGGAATATCAATAATCAGGATATGTTTCACGCCCAAAGGGAGGAGAGCAAGTAGTATCTACTGTTTGCTCTTGGTCACCGCGACCGCTACGGTCGCAGGTTCGGATCCTGCCTTGGACATGGATGTGTGTGAAGTGCATAAGTTGGTTAGGTTTAAGTAGTTTTAAGTTATAGGGGATTGATGATCTCAGAAGTTAAGTCACATAGTGTTCAGAGCCATTCGAACGATTTTTTTTATCTTGGTCGCCATCCTGTATTAAAGGGATTTTCAACGTGCAGTTAAATGGCCTAAAGCTACCGTCTCCAGGTGCGTGGAATCGTAAGTGAACGAAGAGCTGGTGACTAAATTTCGAGCAGTAAAATCAACAATTTTGCCCGTCAGATTTTTATCTCGGGGAGAGGAAAGGTATTACGTCACAAGCAGAACTTAGGAGACACCATATTATATGGAGTTAAACTCTGTATTTGGTGTTGCTTTTTATTATAGATTAGACTACTTATCATGACTATTAATTGTTTCAAAGCATCAGCACACTGAGGATCCATCAAAACGCGTCGTTTTGGGTACGAGTTGTTATAACAAGATGCCAGGTAACTGCATATGTGCTATTAAAGACTTTCTGTATTTGGTACTTTTAGTGCTATAACTGGTGTGCCATGAAAGTGTATCGTTTCAGTTTGTGAAAATTAAATATCCAATAACGACATTTGTTGACAGAGCTTCTACATAGTGTAAGCTAGATAGCATAGGTGAGAGAATAGTGAAGTGTTAAGAGAAATGTAACAGGATCGCGTCTAGCTATTTTCAAATTCCTTTTCACCTTTTGTGTACTAAAACATTGTGGATCGTTCTTATTACTTTACTATATTACAAAAAAAAAGTTCAAATGTATGTGAATTCTGAAGGGACCAAAGTGCTGAGGTCATCGGTCCCTAATCCTACAGGCTACTTAACCTAACTTAAACTAAATTACACCAAGGAAAACACACATACCCATGCCCGAGGGAGGACTCGAACCTCCGACGTTACTTTATTACAGATGCAACTTTTGTCACATAGGCGAACGACTGGTACAGAAAACTTAACGTGACTGTCAGTCTATCTCAGAAAATTAACACAGGTAACACAGTTTACATACTGGAATTTTGTGTAAAATATGTGTACATATCTTTTGGTTTTAGGGAATGCTTCATGTTTGTATCCTGCCAGTAAATACCTTTTTCAATGATGTTGAGCAGCTTCGAAAGAAAAACACCTATTCCAATCGAATGAAATTACGAATGAATCCCGTTGTTGAAGGCTTTGTGACGAAGTAGGTTACTTCAGAGGGATGGTAATCAATGCATCAAAAACATGGAGATCATACATTCGCAAACCGACATTAGATGCTGTACTTGGAGGGGAAGTGTTCTCAATTTAAAACTGAGATGAAACTTATTAAGTAATTGATAGTAGTATGTATCTCAGATAGTTGTACAACATTATGTAGTGACCCCTTACCTCAAGATTTTTCTGCATCCTTCTGAAACAATCGCTAAGAATTAATGGCATTATCTTAAGCAAGCCCATTTTCGTATAGAAACTGCGTGATTTGTGCACCGGTTGCTGCCGAGAACTGCCGCTAGAGAGCACTGCGTTCGCCAATCATGGTGAGGACATGATCCGTGAGATGGAGCAGGTCGTTTCAGAGCGTGCAGTAACGACGCCAATCGGATATTCGTAAGAGTCTCTCAATAAAGCTATTTATGACACAGTATGCTCAAGCATTAGACTGATGTAATCTATTGTCAAAATCCCATCGGATTCCAAGAAACTGTAACCACCATTTTGCGGTTTGACAACGTCTGCTTCAATATTTAGGCTTAATTGAGAGAACGAACGTGCATCCATTGTTTAAAGCGTTCCTAAGTTCCAGAGTTCATGTACTGCATCTATGTCTCATACCCAGTCATGATTCTTTTCAGAAATTTCTCGCTCTCTTCATAGTAGCGCTCAAGGAATCTCACGGTCGAATACATTTTTTCAGTTTTGTCAACATGGATTAGACATTCTGGTACTCACAGCGCAGAAGATTTGCGGTAACGTAACCTCCCCGTGCTTAAGTAAAACTGTCCTTTACACCTGACGCAAGTGTTCATCACTGTCCTTTACACCTGACGCCAGTGTTCAACACTGTCCTTTACACCTGACGCAAGTGTTCAGAATTTTTGAAAACTGAAGTGATGTCTCGCATGCCTTATTTGCGTCAGTTTGTTGCGTAAGTTGGCAGTCACATCTGGAAGTCTTCATCAGTCACTTGCATCATGCACATATATGCGACCAACCTTGAATATCCTGCAGCAGTCCCTCATAACTTCACTCATAAGCCCATATCCATATACAGGATACGATCGACGATGAATTTCGGCTGTATTGAGCCCTCCTGTCTACAGGAAGCGAATGGCAGAACGTATCTCACAACTGGTGGTACACACAGTCACTTGCTACTTGCACATTGACGAACGCGACAGTACGGACTCCTCCTCAAACAACACAAGTGCCGTGAAGCTACAGGTATTTGTGTTCAAAGGCCAATCGGTTAATTTGTGAATAATCGAATAGTCTTCGTATCTTTATTTTTAACGTTTAATAACAAGTACACTGATTTTTATACACTGAATTTGTTTATTTCAATTTAGTTTTCGGCTTATTGGGCCACCTTTAGGAAACAACCAACTATTGTCTGAAAGACACGCTAGTTCTCTGGTAAACAAACGTTTTAAGAAAAGATGTACTCCACTTGCATAGAGTGATGCGCATCAAAGTTGTTTCTTAACGTTAAAATTATAATATTAAGCACAATAAATAATTAAACTGCACAATATTAGTTACTAAATCGTTATAATGCTAAATTTTTACATTGACTGAGGAACTCGTATCTCATGAACGGTGTCTAACGTAGAGTCTTTTGCACATGCTATTTCTCTTGAAACTCAAAATGAAGCTCTTTGTAATAAGCTCACATGAATCACTTACCTTCAGGCAAAATTATTATCGTGAGAAACATACGGTATGATAGATTGGTTTCTTTCCCAGACTGTAGGCTGTTGCTAAAGTGACATGCTTATCGAACTGTTACATAGCTATCGAAGTGTTGTTTTCGTATGGTTCTACCTATGTACACTAAATACATTATGACGAAATTAAATCTGAAGAACAAGAGCTAGACATATCATCTAACGTGTTGCCTAATAGCACAGGTCTCTGGATCGACCGACAGTGGTTTGGTGATTTTTCTGACGTTTCGCCAGCACGAGTGGTTAGCATTATGTATGATCGACCCGTCATTGCTATTGAGTGACCGGTCGAACTGGCGACTGCGTGCTCATCCGAGAGCTTTTGATTTGTCTTTAACACTGTACTTCTTCCATTGTTATGTGCAACTGTTTTCTATCAGGAGAGTCAGGATTGTGTGGTGGTCAAGAAACCTTACGACCAAGGCTTCCAGCATTGGCGCGGCAAGCAGATAGGAGCTCTGGCAGCGGGCCTCGTTTCGCAGCTAGCGATGGAGGGTGAGTCCGACAACGCTAGCCGTTTGCGATGGCGAAACCTCTAAATGACCACCGCCAGTGGGTGCCGAATCGATCCCCAGTAAGCAACAATTTAACAGCTGCCCGTGGCAGCCTGAAAAATTTTACTAGTATCCTCTCATCAGGAGTGCTGTAAGTCTACATGCTATGTTCTTACCTCCGCGCTCCTGGTGAACTCGTTGTCGGTGAAGATGTGCACGCCTGTGAACTCGCGCACCTTGTCGAATTCGAAGATGATGTCGACTGGTTGGCCGGCGCGGGTGTCATTCCGCCACCCAACCCATCCGTAACCTGCAGCAGCAACAAAACCAAACTGTTTGCTATCTAACTGAAGCAGTAGAGCTTCGACCAACACCGCATAATAACAATTCATAGCAAAAGTACACTTGGAAGGTGCAAAACAAAAAGCCATATTTCAGTGCTCGGAATTCACCATTGACACCATTCGTGTCAACTTTCTAGAAACATTCAGAGGAGTGGCTGGTAGAGACCGAAGGGCTCACATTCGTCTGATACTCTTTCTGTGACGCTGTAGACAGACACTCGTGTTGTCTGAAGGTAGCAGCAGAAAATAAACTGCTACTGTTACATTTTCTCAGTACATTGTATTTTTCCGAAACTCAGAACCTGCGTGGCCTGGAGCTATGATTTGATCACTGAAGCAGTGAGTCCAGCGAATGCGTTCTCACTTGTTATAGAGCTAACTGCAATAAATGAACAAACATATAAATTGCTGGAACTATTCTTAGCGCTAGTGAAACGTAGCAGTTAGCGTCCCACCAGTTTGATGGCTCTATGGGACCCAATCGTCAACCAGTAGGTTCAGCAGGATATAGCATACCTGAAGAAACTTTTGGGTTCTCTTACTCGTTGTATTGAGGCCGTTATCAAAGCTAATGGCGGTTCACGCGGTAATAGGATGACTCCAAATTAACGCCTTCTTACGGCTTCACCTACTCACAACCATACTGTTACTTCTCAGCGTAAAGTAGAACTGGTTCCAACGCTATATCTCGTGTGATGACACTACGTATATACGATAGTTGGCTACGCCAGCTAACAACCAGATGTTATATTTCAGCCTAACTTACACCTCAATCTGCGCCGTAGATCAGTCTCTCACCAAAACGTTAAGAAATAATAGTATAGACGCAAATAAAAATTTGTCTGCATGGTGTTCTCTTCCTCAGACTTACTACGTCGCAAACAATTACGCCATTGTGTCATGTTTCGGTGAGGCCAGTTGATGTGGTTCATTTATCTTGGGATATCCCACGCATGTGGGTAACTTTTTGGCCAGTGTGCATAAGTACTTCACTAGATGCTTCACCCGAGTGAACGAATACCTCCGCCTGTTTCCTACCTACACCGCCAGCGCACACTTGGCTTGGTCGGGCTGGAATGCTACTGAGGCGCGCTACTCACCAGTGGCGAGGCTCTCCAGGTCTGCGCGTACGCTGCCGTCGGTGAGCAGCCCGAGGCCGCCGTGCAGCCTCCCCTGGCCCTCCCAGCGACCGTCGTACCACGCGTCCAGCAGCTCGCGCCCTCCAGGGCCCTCGCTGTCGCCCTGCGGCATCGAGTACCGCAGCACGCCGTCTGCAACAGTGGCCAAAAAACGCCCTGGTTAACACACTTATTCACGCGTACTTACTCCATTAACAACAGCAGTGTGTCCAGAAAAGAATGTCCTAGTGTCAATGGTATATTATAAAAGCTTAATCCACATTATTTACAACTTATCGTACGTCAAAATACCCTCAGACCTCAAGAAGAATATAATAATTCCAATCCCAAAGAAAGGTGTTGACAGATGTGAAAATTACCGAACAATCAGTATAATAAGCCACAGCTGCAAAGTACTAATGCGCGTTCTTTACAGACGAATGGAAAAACTAGTAGAAGCCGACCTCGGGGAAGATCAGTTTGGATTCCGTAGAAATACTGGAACACATGAGGCAATACTGACCTTACGACTTATTTTAGAAGAAAGATTACGGAAAGGCAAACCTACGTTTCTAGAATTTGTAGACTTAAAGAAAGCTTTTGACAATGTTGATTGAAATACTCTCTTCCAAATGCTAAAGGTGGCAGGGGTAAAATACAGGGAGCGGAAGGCTATTTACAATTTGTACAGAAACCAGATGGCAGTTATAACAGTCGATGGGCATTAAAGGGAAACAGCGGTTGGGAAGGGAGTAAGACAGGGTTGTAGCCTCTCCCCGATGTTATTCAATCTGTATATTGAGCAAGCAGTAAAGGAAACTAAACAAAAGTTTGGAGAAGGTATTAAAATCCATGGAGAAGAAATAAAAACTTTGAGGTTCACCGATGACATTGTAATTCTGTCAGAGACCGCAAATGACTTGGAAGAGAAGTTGAATGGAATGGATAGCGTCTTGAAAGGAGGATATAAGATGAACATCAACAAAAGCAAAACGAGGCTAATGGAATGTAGTCGAATTAAGTCGGGTGATGCTGAGGGAATTAGATTAGCAAATGAGACACTTAAAGTAGTAAAGGAGTTTTGCTATGGACGATAACTAGTTTGGACAAGAATAGAATAGAAGCTTTCGAAATGTGGTGCTAGAGAAGAATGCTGAAGATTAGATGGCTAGATCACATTACTAATGAGGAAGTATTGAATAGGATTGGGGAGAAGAGAAGTTTGAGCATAACTTGACAAGAAGTAGGGATCGATTGGTAGGACATGTTCTGAGGCATCAAGGGATCACCAATTTAGTATTGGAGGGCAGCGTGGAGGGTAAAAATCGTAGAGGGAGACCAAGAGATGAATACACTAAGCAGATTCAGAAGGATGTTGGTTGCAGTAGGTACTGGGAGATGAAGAAGCTTGCACAAGATAGAGTAACATGGAGAGCTGCATCAAACCAGTCTCAGGACTGAAGACCACAACAACAACAACAACAACAACAACAACAACATACGTCAAGACCAACTAAACTAGTTTTTCTTGCCAGTGTTCAATATGGGCACCTTCAGTTATTCGGCACACATCCAAACTACGAGTTGCGTTCGGTAAGTAATGCAACACTTTTTTTCTGCAAGCCTGTTGGTTTTATTTAAGATTCCAATGCACCATATTCTTTCCCACTCTTTTGACTACAAAATTTAATTTTTCGAGACAAATACCATTCAATGCGACGGCTTGACGGCATCTTATAGGCATGCCTGAATGCCCGCATCATACCACTCTACTGGTCGGAGCCAACGTCTTGCTGCGTCCACATACAGCTTATCGTGCAGTTCATCCTACATTGGGCCAGACGGAAGAAAGCTGGAATCTGCAAGATACAGAGTCTAAGTTGGGTGGAGAAGAAAAGACCAATGGACTTTTGTCAACTTCTCTCGGGTGCAGAGGCATGTGTGAGGTCAGTTGAGTGCAGATATGTTTGCCTGTGATCCGTCGACCACAGCGAATGAGAGTGTCCCCACATTCCTGGATTCACAACAGTGTGCGGCCGCCCAGTGAGCGGAAGATCGGACAGGTTTGCTTGATGATGACAGTTGCCTCGCCCAACGAATCACCATGCTTTTGTTCAGTGTCAGGTCTCCGTAGGCAATCTGAAATTACCTATGAATGTCTGAGATGCTCTGGTTTTCTGCAAAAGAATAATGACAGCTCGTTGCTTCAAACGCAAATCCATTACAGACGCCATTTTGAAAGCTACGTTCAAAAATGATCAAATGTGTGTGAAATCTTATGGGACTTAACTGCTAAAATCATCAGTCCCTGAGCTTACACACTACTTAACCTAAATTATCCTAGGGACAAACACACACCCCCATGCCCGAGGGAGGACTCGAACCTCCGCCGGGACCAGCCGCACAGTCCATGACTGCAGCGCCTAGACCGCTCGGCTAATCCCACGCTGCGAAAGCTACGTTTACAGTCGCCACTATCGGAACTTCAAGAAACTATACGCCTAAGAGCTGAGGCGGAAATGTTCCACAGTGTCCCACAAGAAATTTCGCATGTTGTTAGACCAAAATCAGCCGAGGAGAAATTTGTTTCATTACTTATTGAACGCCGCTCGTAAAAACACGTCTTTCCACACTTTGGTTAACAAATCCATAATAATAGAGCAGTAGCCTCTTAATTTCTGTGTCTCAGCTCTAACAAATCATTAGCTGGTGGCGGAATGTAGACATGATTTTTTATAAACCCCAAAGCAAAGAAATTGCATGGCATGACGTCAGGTGAACGTGGAGGCCTGTGGAAAAAACCGTCACGGCAGGTCCACCATTCAGGTACTTCGAAATTCAACTACCTATCTATAAACCGTACCGTTTGTGGCGCTATCAGCTAGGTTGGACTAACAGGTCAAAGTCAAAGGTTGGCTATACTTTCTGGATGCCTTGTCGTTCTCTCTCTTTTTGCATGAGTGTTTATCTGTAGGTGGTCAGTCAGTCGGTGTACGGAAAGACGATGAAAGGCTCATTCTGGAAGAAATTTTTGGGAATATATAAAGGTACGTTTACATTGCATCCTCGCGGTCGCACGTCCCGCTGGAGCAGTGGCAGACAGTAAAACAGCAAATTCCATTAGTATAATTTATATGGAGAATGAACCGTTAATATGCATTAAACGTCCAGTATCATTTCGTTTCCTATTTTCGCACTACGAGCCTAATCTTTCATTTATTTGTAGCGGCTGTTTATTTTAGTAGGCGCTACTTTCTTACTACTTACCGCCGAAAGTACCTTTTTTAATGCAGGTATTTCATTTCTGAAATGATACGCATTCTTGCTCTTTTTGGACCGGCCAGACCTTTTGACTAGAATGGGCAGTTTCCTGCGATCTGTTTTCCTTGCTGAGCGTCTAATAAGTTTATTTAAACTTTCTATAGTGATGGAACACGGGAACTCAGTCGCATGACAAGAAGAAAGTAGGAATAATTTTTTTTAAGACTGACGAAAAAAGCTACAATTTCTTTTTATTGTATCACGATCGACTTTGGGGCCGAGGATGGGGCTGACAGCCTCGAAATCGATTGTGCGTCAATAAAAAGAAGTTGAAGATTATTTTTCCAGCATATGAGCATAGTACTAAAACTTTTCCTACTTGCAACATACCTATGCTCGTCACCAATGTTTCAAACCATAGAGGTCGTTGCGTTTCCATAATACGGAAATTTTGGGCCTGTCTTGATCCAAAGCATTTATCTGTTATTCCTAAAGTAAGCAGTTAGACTTCATCTATTCAGAAAATATCAAATGATTGCTGTTACACTGCATCACTTTTAGACGTTGCTCTTCTACATCTACATCTACATCTACATGACTACTCTGCAATTCACATTTAAGTGCTTGGCAGAGGGTTCATCGAACCACAATCATACTATCTCTCTTCTATTCCACTCCCGAACAGCGAGCGGGAAAAACGAACACCTAAGTCTTTCTGTTCGATCTCTGATTTCTCTTATTTTATTTTGATGATCATTCCTACCTATGTAGGTTGGGCTCAACAAAATATTTTCGCATTCGGAAGAGAAAGTTGGTGACTGAAATTTCGTAAAAATGTCTCGCCGCGACGAAAAACGTCTATGCTGTAATTACTTATATCCCAACTCGTGTATCATATCTGCCACACTCTCTCCCCTATAACGTGATAATACAAAACGAGCTGCCCTTTTTTGCACCCTTTCGATGTCCTCCGTCAATCCCACCTGGTAAGGGTCCCACATCGCGCAGCAATATTCTAACAGAGGACGAACGAGTGTAGTGTAAGCTGTCTCTTTAGTGGACTTGTTGCTCTTACTGATAAACGTAAATATGGTCCGCAGTAGGCTGTAAATAGATTTTTATTTAATGGTGCAATTAGCTAATTTCTTGCTAATTTCGACTACGCCTCATTGTCAAGCACATTTGCAACATCTGTATTTCATGTCATTTTCAAATCACTCTTAATTAGAAGTAAAAAGTAGCCATATTCCGTCATTTTTCCATATTGCTCTGATTAGTTACATGCTGAAGCTTGACAATGATACTTTTTTTTATTTCCTTAACTGTCAAGATATTAATAACATACCGTCTTGCCACGTATAGCATGTCACCTACAGTTTGAGTGTCTGTTGTAGGAAAAATTCACTTTTAACATCAAATAGCTTTTATACTACGAAATGGCAAAGTACGACAGTTTTGTGTTGGTTAGGCGAGCTTTGAGAGAGCATATATGTGACTCTCTCGTGTCGGTTTCGATTTAATACATGTATATTCATGTGTACACAACATATTCACTTGCATCACTCTCTAACGAGCAACATATCACGCATGCAAAGTGCACTAGCACACAGATGCTTAGTAATTCCTGAATTCCTCAGTGTAGGAGACCAGAAATCCATAATAATTTCTCGTTTCTACGTCTTAGTTAAGCCAAAGAATCATCCAGAGAATGGTTTTTCATGGAGACTTACAGTTAAAGCAAGTTGTCAATTGTGCATTGTGTGTCGACGCTTAACTGTGCGATGTAGTTAGTTTAACCTCCTTACATCATCTGCACTTGTGGTTTATAACTTCCTTCTCAGTAATTACTAATCAAATAACTATTTCTTCTAAAGACAAGTGGTGGATTCTACGTAATCTCACTCATACAGTCAAAATAAAAAGACGGGGAATGTATACGGAGTTTACACGTACAGTATAAAATGTAATGCAAATAGAAGTAGGAGATAAGGAAGTTAAGGTCATGTTCGATAAGTTGAAGTCAAACTATTTCATAGATAACATTTGGTTTTTATGAACAATTTCTGGTTAAGTTGTACCTTACTGAAAAGCCAAATACGCCTGTATTATTCAAATCCGTTGGCTTAGACTCTTGCTTCAGTCCTACTCCCGTGGTGTGGAACCGTTTTTAAGCCCCCGGCAAGACCGGTCTGTCCCTTTTCACGTCTCTTCTCCCCCTCTTGGTAACTCGATCCAATACGACAAACATCTGTATCCTAAGGCATATGACACATATTAGTCATCCAGACCGCCTCATCCCCTAGTGTGGCTTCCTGCTGACAGATATCGATGCTTACAGAAATAAACGCCTGGAAAAAGTTATGGAACTTAAAAGTACACCGTGGAATATGAATAATTCGAAATAGACGTTCTTTTAATAGTGATCATATTATTTACGTGTAAACAATGAGACAGGGTGCCAGAGTGAAAATAACTGCCGAGGCAGCACTTGAGCCATGAACCGTACATATCCTTCAAAACAGCAGTAACGTGTCAAGCAGTCACGGCCAAGTGTGCCGCTAATAACAGGAATAAAAATGAGGTTTCAAGTTATTATTTACGAGACAGTTATATCTGTCTAGCCCAAACAACTGTCTGCAGTATTTTGTCTGCCAACGCTTACGGTATTTAATATGTTGCCCGAAATAAGTTCTGTTTTGTCTTTCACGGGGGAACGAAAGAAGAAAACGCTCAACTGTCAAGCTGTTGGCGTGAGGTGAGGGTCAGCGGAAGCGAGCAGCTGCATTCCTACAAAGTACAATGGAGGGCGCCGGAAGACGCTTCCATAAACAGGAAGGCGCTGGCAACCACTCTGCACAGTGGTGGAATAACCGCTCCGTGCTGAATTCTATGTCGGCTACAACGACTGTACGAAGACTTGATACTATTATTCCTAAAGTAAAGGCCATCGAACTTGGCAACAATTTATCAGAATCTAACAAATGGGTTCACTGCAGGTGAAATCCAGCAGTAAAACTTCCACTGAAGGGTCCGAGTAGTATGAATAAGTAACTATAGCCATAAGTGTTAACATCTACTCAAACTATTACTTCAGTTAACTACAAGTGATTCCGCTCGAATCCTTTACTCTACATTACAGAAATCAGAACAGTTTTTCATGTTACACTGCAACCCGTTTATCTTACGATAGACGCTCCAAAAACCTGGCACTTTTTTAATCGTATCTGAACATTTTCAGCCTTGTACATAATTTAGTAAGACGCCTAAGTACCTTATGCTATTCCTCTACTGCAAGCAATCCCACTTAGCAGACGCAATATGAAACACAACTATAAACAAGTGTAGTAGTGCAAATATCAATCATCGAAAACCTTCCATCTTTTTAATTCTCGTCTACTCCGATATGCCCTACATCTCCGCTCTCTCAAAATATTAATATTCGTTGCAGATCCTTAAACATTAGAAATTCTGCCTCGCTTTCTGTATCAACTTGCTCTCTCACTCACAAATCCTTGAAGACCATTCCAGTTGCCCTCTCTTCTTCCTTCTCACGCACATTGAGCTTTTGCCACCAATAACACCATTCCTCCCATTTCCTCTAAATTTATAATCCCGGTACGGTGTCATGCTAAATGGTTCAAACGGCTCTGGGCACTATGGGACTTAACTGCTGAGGTCATCAGTCACCTAGAACTTTAGAACTACTTAAACCTAACTAACCTAAGGACATCACACACATCCATGCCCGAGGCAGAATTCGAACCTGCGACCGTAGCGGTCGCGCGGCTCCAGAATGTAGCGCCTAGAACCGCTCGGCCACTCCGGCCGGCGGTGTCATGCTCAGCACAGTACCTACAAACTCAACCGAAAAATATTTTTAGTCAGTCACAACTGTGCAATCTTGTTAATGTCGACTCGCTATAGCGACGGCCTAATGCAGCAACTGTATACAAGCTGCCACAAGTTACATTATGACTGAATACACATACTTGTAATCTAGTCACGAAACGTCTGTCACTACCATATCCTACTTCATTTAGCTGCTTCCTTCCATACGCTCTATCACTTTTCATAATCGTATCATTGACAATAGAGCAGTGAGCAACAACACTATAAAAAATAAACTATCAACCTTAATTTCCGACAACAGTTCATATAAAATGAGATATTATTAATGTTAATCACTGCATGTTTATACTTGTTGGCATACATCTACAATTTTATTCAGAAAAACTAAATTTAATAACCTTTATCTGAGGAAGAACAGTAATTTTAGCTGCTGATAGCCTACCTGTATGCTTGGAAATTAATTTAAAAAAGTGCAATCAAAAATATCAAGAAACTAGTACTGATTCCGTACGGAATCTCATACAGGCTTTTTAATGCATATTTCACTATCGCGTGACTCTTTCCGAGCAAGTAATTGCTGGTGATTACAAAAACAGTACATCCCACTGATCTGTAAGACCGGGAACAAAAAGCCATAACCTTGGAACCCAAGTTTCTTATAACGTTGTCAACCATCTAACAGAAGATATAAGGACGTAATTGTGGGAACGGCAATCCACTTGTGCTAGTAAATGCTATGAAAGAAATCAGTTAACCCATTTCCTTCCTTACAAAATTTCAAATATTCATTTTCGATGAAAATCCTAGCAAGAGTTCTTGAGCTTTGTAAAAATTTATCCTGAAGGGGGCCGCGTTGGAAATATTGGTTTCCTGGCCGGTGTAAGATCATTAATAGAACTTAAAGTGTTTTAGTGTATACTTCTCAATTGTTTGTTGCTGTTGCTGAAACTGGAAATTAAAAGACAAATAATTAATCATTCAATCAAGACCATGCTTCGAAACAGAAACATCCGTCTATGTAGGTACTCACACATACGGAACACATAGAGAAAAGTGGGCGTACACCTAAGGAATCGTAGACACGAATTGATGTAAATACTGATAATTACCTTTCAAAATGTTCAAATGTGTGTGCTTTTCTAAGGGACCAAACTGCGGAGGCCAACGATACCTAAACTTACACACTATTGGAACTAACTTATGCTATGAATAACACACACAACCACGCCCGAGGGATGACTCGAACCCCCGGTGGAAGGAGGCCACGCAGTCAGTGACACTCCGCGCGGCATATACTTATCTTTACCACAGTATTCATCACTGATAAGATATTCTACAGTTGCAGAACGTTTTATTTCCTTAAAGGAAAGCACAACCAGGTTTCGGCACATGTGTGCCTTCTACGGGTGCATATGAGATTTGAGTCCATAAAAGTTGAATGATAGAAATAAAATTAGGTTAAAATAGTGCATCCCTGGTACGTGTCATAACACAGGAGACCGTCTCAGTTCCTAAGCAGCCCCAACGTTTCTAGCACAGAGGGAGACAGATCCACACTTAAGGGGGTGCCAATTGTGGAACCACATGGGTGGTCTTTCAAACACAGGTCTGAATACAACTCATCAAGTCCGTGCCAAGCACACACCAAAGTTGAAATACCGGGTGGAGACAGGTTGTGCTGCCGTATCCAAAAGCTTAGCACGGCTTGGTAGGTGTGAATGTAGCACTGTGTTTGAAAGACGGCCTATCTAAGTTTATGCGGATCCATATGTGGCATGACCTTATACCCGGACTCCTGTCCTGCTCTGCGAGAGCCTTTCCAGCAAGCCAGGAATAATAAGGGTCTCCTGTTTTATGCCTTGTACCAGGACGAACTAATTTAACCTAATTATATCTCTGTCATTTGTATTTTATGGACTCATATATTACATGCTCCTGAAGGTGACTCATTGATCCCGAAACTGGGTTGTGATGATGATTTTTAGTTTGTGGGGCTCTCAGGTGCGCGGTAATCAGCGCCCATACAAAGTCCTAATTTTTACACAGTCCAAATTTTTACCCAATCAAATCTAGCCACTGCAACGAATGATGATAATGATGATGATGAAATAAGGAGAACAACACAAACACCCAGTCCCCGGGCAGAGAAAATCCCCAACCCGACCGAGAAGAGAACCCGGAACCCCGTGATCCAGAGGCACAAACACACGCCACTAGACCACGAGCTGCGGACCAAACTGGGTTATGCTGTCCTTTTAGGCAATAAAAAAAATTACAGCTGTAGAGGATGTTATCATTGATGATGAATATTAATAGTTATGGATGTCCCGTCAAGAGAAACATATGGTTCAAAAATGGTTCAAATCGCTCTGAGCACTATGAGACTTAACATCTGAGGTCATCAGTGCCCTAGGAATTAGAACTACTTAAACCTAACTAACCTAAGGACATCACACACATCCATGCAGGATTCGAACCTGCGACCGTAGCGGTCACGCGGTTCTAGACTGTAGCGCCTAGAACCGCTCGGCCACCCCGACCGGCTCCACATCACTTTTAACTGCAGTTATATTTTCTACCGCCTTTTCGCACGTCAGGTATTACCTGCTATGTTTACTCGAAAAGACAAGAGTACCATACGGCAGTCGGATTTTTTTGTATTTATCTTACGTGGAGTTCAGAACTAAAATATACTTCCAGAATGAGATTTTCACTCTGCAGCGGAGTGTGCGCTGATATGAAACTTCCTGGCAGATTAAAACTGTGTGCCCGACCGAGAATCGAACTCGAGACCTTTGCCTTTCGCGGGCAAGTGCTCTACCAACTAAGCACTTGCCCGCGAAAGGCAAAGGTCCCGAGTTCGAGTCTCGGTCGGGCACACTGTTTTAATCTGCCAGGAAGTAAAATATACTTCTTACAATGCAGTTCGATGCAACTCTGAAAAATTCTCTAGAAAATCGAATTCGACTCTTTTGGAGTCGTTTAATAGGCTAATACAAAGTAGACGTTCCTCGACAAGCAATGCGGCTCTGTGGTGGAGTGCATCCCCGCTGATTTGAGGCCTTCATTTAGAATCTTGGTGGAATCGAATTTTGAAACAAAGGTGCCTGATCTATGAGTAATTACCTGAAGCATAAAATAACTATAAAATCTTGTTTAACTGTCTTCTATACAGGGAGAGCAAGTAAGAATTTTTCTTTCAAATGAAAATTAGTTTTTGTGAGCAATATATAATAATTAACAAGAAGGCGAACATTTTTCGTAATATGACTATTAGATGTGTTAATTAGCACATAACTTATGAATTTTATATTTAAATGACTTAGGTAATCGAACTGAATGGGAAAAACGGGAAAAAATATGTAAACGAGACTCTTTCCAGCGATTACCAATCTTGTGCGTCTTATAAGTTCTATACTTCACGGAAGTCCTCGTGGAACAAGCTCCTTTATTTTAAAATATGATTACAGTTGTAATCGTACCCATATCTCCCAAGTAGCGAGAGGGCGCTCTACCACACAGCCACATTGCTTGTCGAAAAATGTCTGCCTTGTTTTAGCATATTAATCATGATCGGAAAACTTCAAAGTCGATTTTCTCGATAATTTGTTAGAGTTGCATCGAACTGCTTTAGGAGAATTTAGAATATCAGTACAATAATTTTTTAAAAAAATCAGGAATCCGTTTGCCATGTGATCCTCTCACGAGACCGACGTTTAGTTGTACTAAGTGCTGCAGCACCGTTCAAGGTCAACTGGCCAATGATAACACCTTGATGGCATTGCTAATGAGTAAACAACCCTCTGAAAGTGAAGTAGTGGTGGCTTCACGCTAAGATAGCTGATCACTACGAGACTGACCTGTGTAGCGGCAGCCGTAGAGCTCGACGCGCATGCAGGCAGTCCTGGGGTAGTGGCTGAAGGGCAGGAAGCGCACGCGCGAGGCGAACACGGCCGGCTCCAGGTCCACCCGCGACTCGGTGTACGTGTTCGTGTTGCCTGGGAGCACCTGTGGAATCAATACACAGTAAGGACTTGGTTAGCGTCTTGTGACAGTTCCTTCATCAGCAGTCTGTGGAGCATAAAACACACGGCGACAGGAATATGAACAGTATGTATCAGCTCAGCCTATCAGTAGTGGAAAGTTAAAATATAATTGTGTACTTTTTGGTACTTTTTAATAATCAGAAACGAAATGAAGATCCAAATTTGGACGCTTCCTCTACTCATTGCAGCCGGATTCTTTGTACAAGGAAGTAACTACCCACGATACGGAAATGCTTATCACATTTCTCCGCCTAGAACGATGCAGAGTTTGTTTAGAGCAAGTAATCTCCTAATTATATTGGTTACATCTTATTCGGCTTTATTGCAGTAGTGGTCTACATTTTTAGTGTCTCTTTAAAATTGCTTCTTGTCTTTTTTCTCTTGCGTGCTGTTAGTGGCACCAAAGTTAGAGCCCGGCCACTCACGGATGGAAATGACATGAGGGTAACAAGCAAAAGGATAAATGCTTAACCACTTTTTAAAATGTTCGTTTACAAAGGAAAACCCGGGAGTATTGTCTCAGTTTAAGTCTCGTACCTCTGAAAAGATGGGTGAAATGGGTATTTTTCTCAATGGCGTGGAGAAACAGCTGAAATGATGGAAACAGAACAAAGCTCCAGGGCTCAATGGAATCCCTGTCGGGTACTATGTCGAATGTGGCTGAGTCAGCGACGCTCTCAATTATAATCTATCGTAGATCCTTCCTTGTGCCGAATAGCTGAAACGTAACACAGGTGACACCCGTCGACAGGAAGGGTAGCAGAAGTAATCCACGAAACTACTATCCAACACCTTTGACATCCATTTGTTGCCAAATATTAGAACACTTTGTGAGACCCAACGTGAAGAGGTATCTTGAACTGAATGACCTCCTCAATTCCAAGCAGGATGGAATCCAAAAGTAAAGATCAGGTCACACATTTCTCACATGACACACTGAAAGCAATGTATCAAGGCAATCAGGTAGATACAGAAGTCCCCCGTATCCAACAAAGCTTTTGACTCAGAACCTCACCTACACTTATTATCAAAAGTAGGATCGTATAGGGCATAAAGCAAAAATTATGTCTAGGTTGAGGATTTTTTGGTATGGAGAACATTTTATCTTAAATGAAAAGTCATCGACAGCTGTAGAAGAAACTTCACGTTTGCCGCAGAAAAGTGTGCTAGGGTCCTAGCTATTCATACTGTATGTTAATGACACTGCTGGCTATATTAATACTAACCTCAGACTTTTTACAGACGATGCGATCATCTATAATGAAGTACCGTCTAAAAGAAGCTGCATAAGTATTCAGTTAGAGCTCGTTAAGATTTCAAAGTGGTACAAATGTTGGCAACTTGCTTTAAATGTTCAGAAATGTAAAACAGCGCACCTCACAAATTGAAAATATAAATGACTCACAGTTGTGATACGTCAACTGATTCATATACCTGTGTGTAACACTTTCAAGAGATATGAAACGGGAAGATCACATAGGCTCAGTTGCAGGGAAACTAGGTGGCAGACTGCGATTCGCTGGCAAAATACTAGGGAATGGAATCCGTCTACAGTAGAACTGCATACAAAACACTTCTACGCCCCGTTCTGAAAAACTGAGGAACCTGTACCAGATAGAACTAACAGGGTATATTAAACGGATACAAAGGAGGACGGCACGTAAGGTCACAGGTTTTTTCGATCTATGGGAGATGTGTTTCGAAGATGCTGAAAGAATGGAACTATTTAACATTTAGACGCAAACCATCCCGTTAAAAATCTCTTAGAACTTTCTAGAACCAGCTTTAAATGGCCAAAATAGGACTATATTACAAACCCCAAATATATTGCTCCGATAGGGATCCGGAAGACAAGATTAGACTAATTAGAGGAATTAAAAAGGCATTTAAGCCATTATTATTAACGTGTACATACGTGCATAAAATCGAAAACAGCCCTAAGAATTGGTACAATGGTACATCACGTCTGCCATGCAGTTCACGGTGGTTTGCAGAAGATCCACGTAAAAATGATACTTATGTGTCAGTGATTTGTAGAAATTATTTTCAACCTAGTTGTAGAGGCGTCCGGCATGGGGAGACTTTGGGAGGTAGTTGTTAAACGTAAGTACAGCGTGTTTCATAAGTTGCGTCTGTCATATTTCTACTATTTCGAAGGAAAGGTTTTACTGGGCTGAATTGTCCTCAACGAAAAAATACAGGGTTTTTACGGAGTTTCATTTTTCTTGCCTTAGAAATGATTTAGCCTTCCTGTTACTACCATAAATTATTACATTTATTCTGTTATGACCTGTTTCATTTCTTTGAAACCCTTCAGGGAGCTGAGCTATGCTGAAATCATTGACATTAATGTCAGCTGTGGACTCAACATGAAAAAAATCTATTACGTAGGCTTATAGTTTAGGATGGAGTCTGAACTACGACTGAACCTGACATCCACTTAGACATGTTTTGCCGTTCTTACTCCATGGTCTTCTTCTACAGCTTTTATCTCCAACGTTTCACTCCGTCATCAGTTTAACGGGTCTTTGACGCGTCAGGATGTAATCCATAAACAGTACCCTAACTTAGTCAAGAGAAGAAATGTATTCGCAACTGCGAATATTGTAAGACTTCAGTCGTACAATTTGTTAGCGACATACGAAAAAGAAATGGTATTTAGGTCAAGTTGTGCCGTAATAACTTTTCTTCCAGATTCCATTCCGTATCCGTTCATTGGTTATCTGATCACTCACCTAATCTTCAACACTCCTCTGCGACACTACATTTAATAAATTCTTCTTCTCCCCTTGATTGTACTGTTTATCTTCATGTTCCATTTCCGTCTTATTCAGTACTGCAGAAGAACGCCTTCACAAAAGACTTCCTAGAATTTAAAATTATTTCGATATAAATATACTTCTTTTATTCAGGGAAACCTTACTTCTGCCAAAGAACTCTGTATATCCTCTTTACCACTACTGTCGACAGCTATTTCGCTGTCAATACGGCAAAACAACTGGTATCCTTGATTTACACAAATTAACACCGTAGGAGAATTGTGTAACTAAGGTGGGACTTTGGAGATAAGAGAACCACTTGTATAGATATCAAGAGCTCAGATGGAAACCCAGTTCTAAGCAAAGAAGGGAAGGCAGAAAGGTGGAAGGAGTAAATAGAGAGTCTATACAAGGGCAATGTACTTGAGGAAAATATTATGGAAATGGAAGAGGATGTAGATGAAGATGAAATGGGAGATACGATACTGCGTGAAGAGTTTGACAGAGCACTGAAACACCTGAGTCGAAGCAAGGCCCCCGGAGTAGACAACATTCCATTGGAACTACTGACGGCCTTGGGAGAGCCAGTCCTGACAAAACTCTACCATCTGGTGAGCAAGATGTATGAGACAGGCGAAATACCCTCAGACTTCAAGAAGAATATAATAATTCCAATCCCAAAGAAAGCACGTGTTGACAGATGTGAAAGTTACTGAACTATCAGTTTAATAAGTCACAGCTGCAAAATACTAACGCGAATTCTTTACAGACGAATGGAAAAACTAGTAGAAGCCGACCTCTGGGAAGATTAGTTTGGATTCCGTAGGAATATTGGAACACGAGAGGCAATACTAACCCTACGACTTATCTCAGAAGCTAGATTAAGGTTAGGCAAAACCTACGTTTCTAGCAGTTGTAGACTTAGAGAAAGCTTTTGACAATGTTGATTGGAATACTCTCTTTCAAATTCTGAAGGTAGCAGGGGTAAAATACAGGGAGCGAAAGGCTATTTACAATTTGTACAGAAACCAGATGGCAGTTATAAGAGTCGAGGGTCATGAAAGGGAAGCAGTGGTTGGGAAGGGAGTAAGACAGGGTTGCAGTCTCTCCCCGATGTTATTCAATCTGTATATTGAGCAAGCAGTGAAGGAAACAAAAGAAAAATTCGGAGTAGGTATTACAATCCATGGAGAAGAAATAAAAATATTGAGGTTCGCCGATGACATCGTAATTCTGTCAGAGACAGCAAAGGACTTGGAAGAGCAGTTGAACGGAATGGATAGTGTCTTGAAAGGAGGATATAAGATGAACATCAACAGAAGCAAAACGAGGATAATGGAATGTAGTCGAATTAAGTCGGGTGATGTTGAGGGAATTAGGTTAGGAAATGAGACAATTAAAGTAGTAAAGGAGTTTTGCTATTTGGGGAGCAAAATAACTGATGATGGTCGAAGTAGAGAGGATATGAAATGTAGACTGGCAATGGCAAGGAAAGCGTTTCTGAAGAAGAGAAATTTGTTAACATCGAGTATAGATTTAAGTCTCAGGAAGTCGTTTCTGAAAGTATTTGTATGGAGTGTAGCCATTTATGGAAGTGAAACATGGACGATAACTAGTTTGGACAAGAAAAGAATAGAAGCTTTTGAAATGTGGTGCTACAGAAGAATGCTGAAGATTAGATGATTAGATCACATAACTAATGAGGAAGTATTGAATAGGATTGGGGAGAAGAGAAGTTTGTGGCACAACTTGACCAGAAGAAGGGATCGGTTGGTAGGACATGTTCTGAGGCATCAAGGGATCACCAATTTAGTATTGGAGGGCAGAGTGGAGGGTAAAAATCGTAGAGGGAGACCAAGAGATGAATACAATAAGCAGATTCAGAAGGATGTAGGTTGCAGTAGGTACTGGGAGATGAAGAACCTTCCACAAGATAGAGTAGCATGGAGAGCTGCATCAAACCAGTCTCAGGACTGAAGACCATAACAACAACAAGGTGGGACTTGTTTACCACCCTTTATTCACTTTCTACACTGGGAGAAACCGCCTAAAAAAAAAACATGCAGCGCTGGCCGGCACGCAGAACCTCGTCGTTAATCCTCCTGGAAAATTCAATCCGGGGTCGTGCCACGCCTTTACACGCAAGGCTAATCAGACGAGATAAGTGAGAGAAAAAATCCTCAAACAGACTAAGATTGAATCCGAAATCTTCGATATTGTTGTCTCACACCAGCGTAGCATCGAGCCTCATAAATAATACAGCACTTGTTAAACACATTAACCGTTACCCTAATGTAAAACTGCTAAGAATAGTTTTAGTACACAAGCTTTCAAAAGAGTGTATTCCCTATCGCATACTCTCCGTTTCTTTGTTTTCTTTATTAACCAAATAAAATATGAATATGGCGATTTCAGTTCCGACACGAACGGAGTATGTTATTCGTCTAACGATTATGGAAATACCAGTTCTGTACTTTCCTTAAATAATATACGATAAATGGCAAGAAGTATGGGTTTCGAGATCAAGAATGAGATCCCCCCGGCCCCAGTGAATACAAATGTCGTCCTATATTAACTGTGCCTCCGTCTTCATCCTTTTATGTAGACTGAAGCTCAATTTGGATGGTTTTTCTCTCTACACAGTCTAGGAAATACATCCTTGAACACTGTTTTGCCACTATCAATAAAAGCTGAGTTGTAGAACAGTCGTTTACATTAGAATGATCCTTGCGGGCTTTCATTCCGCCTGTACCTCGTCTCTTACCTTCCAAACGTCACAGAAGCACTCCTGCGTACCTTGCGTAACTAACACTCCTGGAAGATAGGATACTGCGGAGACATGCCTTAGTCACAGCCTGGGGGATGTTTACAGAGTGAAGTTTTCACGTTGCAGCGGAGTGTCCGCTGATATGAAACTTGGGTAGCTCAGATGGTAGAGAGCTCTTCCGCGATCGGCAAAGGTCCGATTTCGAGTCTCGGTCCAGCACACAGTTTTACCTTTCAACGTAATCTGTCGTATTGAAGACATTGCATATCAATCTTACATCATAAGCCATGTCGATAAAGTAAGTTAAGGGGGTAGCAGGTCAAACGGCCGACTTGGAGGAGGAGAGGCATCTCAGGACATTTTAATCTCCATTGTCTATACTTTTAAAAATAAATTCATAAAACTTTGTGAGCATCACCAGGAAGGATTCAGGATTCATACTCATTGCAGTGGAAGTTCGAGAACATAACAAAATAATTTTTTTTACGTGTGAAATGTCATCATTTTTTCAATTACTAGTGGTTGCATTTGTTGCTATAGGTACACTTTTCTTCATAAGTTAGAGAGATTCTTCGATGAATTTTGCACATCATACATACCGTACGCACAGGTGTATGAAACTCTAGAATTTATTTAATTCATGAAAAAACTAATGAACTGTTATATTTTAAACTTCATGTTCAGGAAAAACACAAATTTCATAGTTAATTACCTCAATTTTTCCACAGTTTTTAATAAATTTCGAAAATTCTACAGTTTCATACACCTTTAAGTATGGGTTATATGCTGCGCACAATTCATCGAAGAATCTCTCTAACTTATGAAGAAAAGTGTAACTATAGCAAAAAATGCTGCCATAAGTAAGTGAAAAAAATGATGACATTTCACATGTAAAACAAATTATTTCGTTATGTTTTCGAACTACCACTGCTATGAGTGTGAATTCTGAATCCTTCCTGCCCCCCCCCCTCTCTCTCTCTCTCTCTCGCTCTCTCCCCCCGAGCTGCACCCCTGTGTGGCGGTAGATGGCAGCAGCTGCAGCTGCTTCACCGCCGGCACTCACCTCTTTGCCGCTGCTGGGCCGGTAGCGCACCCACTTGTTGAGCGCGGGCCGCCAGTACTCGAGCAGGAAGTTCTCGGCGAACTCGCGCCCCTGGCCGTTGCCAAAGCGGCCCTGCGTCTCGACGGCGGTCACCAGGTGCACGTCGCGCAGCTCCACCTGCAGCCACTCCACCGGCTCCGACGTCACCTGCCGCTTCGGACACCACGCGCCGCCGTTCCGGTCCGTCCGCACCCTGGCGACAGACAGCGCCACAACCTCTCAGCCTCGTCTGCCGTCCGTTCCCACAAACAGCTCTATAACTTTTATCCTGTACGTATAGCGCATACCATCTATCAGGAGCTTCACAGCACCAGATGAGATCATTAAAACTATTTGCCAAAATTCAAGTCTTTAATTTTTGAACAAAAATTTTTCAGATGAAATTTCTTTTAGGGCTTAGAGTGCTTAGAGAGAGCTCCAGAGCAGGTTTGGTAAGGTCCTCCAGTATTACCTACAGACTGAATGTTCCGGGGTAAAGATGAGTGTCGTTAGCAACAAGCATCAACGGATTCCATTTAAGATATGACAAATTTTCCACTTGATTACCATGAGATTCTGGCTTGCCAACCTGATTAGGTTAGATTAGCTTAGATTAGCACTTGTTCCACAGATCATGAATACGACACTTCGTAATGATGTGGAACGTGTCAGGTTAATAAAAGGTGTCTATACAAGATATTACATTACAAAAAATATTCCATGACACTTTTTTTTCTTTTTTTGGCTACGGTAAATTACCCACTTACTATACCCAAAAATTCATCTAATGAGTAGAAGGGGTTGCATTCAGAAATTCTTTTAATTTCCTTTTAAATACTATATGGCTATCTGTCAGACTTTTGATGATATTAGGTAAGTACCAAAGACTTTTGTGGCAGCAAAATTTACCCCTTTCTGAGACAAAGTGAGATTTAACCTTGAGTAGTGAAGATCATCCTTTCTTCTAGTGATGTAGACATCTACACTGCTGTTACTTTTGAATTCGTTCGGATTGTTAATAACAAATTTCATAAGTGAATATATATATTGTGAGGCTGCAGTGAAGATCTCTAGCTCTTTAAATAAATGTCTGCAGGATGATCTGGGATAAGCTCCAGCAATTATTCTGATTACACGCTTTTGTGCACTGAACACTCTTTCACTCAATGATGAGTTACCCCAGAATATGATGCCATACGAAAGCAGAGAATAAAAATAGGCGTGGTAAGCTAATGTACTGAGATGTATATCGCCAAAATTTGCAATGATCCTAATAGCGTAACTAGCTGAACTCAAACGTTTCAGCAGATCCTCAGTGTGTGTTTTTTTTTCTTTTCCCCAGTTCAACCCCTCATCAATGCATACACCTAGAAATTTTGAATATTCTAACTTAGCTACCGATTTCTGATCGAAGTCTATATTTATTAATGGTGTCATTCCATTTACTATGTGGAACTGTATATATTGTGTTTTGCCAAAGTTTAATAAGAACCCATTTGCAGAGAACCACTTAATGATTTTCTGAAAAACATCGTTTACAATTTCACCAGTTAATTCATGTCTGTTGGGTGTGATAGCTATACTTGTATCGTTGGCCGTGCTCCACTTTAATTATATTAATTGGCCACAACTGTGTGCCGGCCCGTGACACGAACTTTTCATTTCTATTGAAGGTTTAGTGGACATGTGCCGCTAAGCCCTGAAGAAACTGAAGCTTCTGTTATCGTATATTTTATAATTAGCAATGTTATAACATCTTACACCTGCAAACAGTATCTACGATAGAGCTTACTTTTCGTCTCAAAAGCTATAGAGTTACACCTTACAGGTCACAGTCTCTATGAACCATCTACATCTACATCGATGCTCTGCAAATTACATTTAAAAGTGCCTGGCAGAGGGTTCATCGAACCACCCTCACAATAGTTCTCCATTATCGCAATCTCGTACAGCACGCGGAAAAAACGAACATCTATACATTTCCGTGCCAACTCTGATATCCCTTATTTTATTACAATGATCGTTTCTACCTGTGTAGATCGGCGTCAACAAAATATTTTCGTATTCGGAGGAAAAACTCGTGGCTGAAATTTCGTGATAAGATTTTATCACAACGCAAAACGCCTTGTTTAATGATGGCCACCCCAAATCCTGAATCATCTCAGTGACACTCTCTCCCCTGTTTCGCGATAACACAAAACGTGCTGCCCTTCTTTGAACTTTCTCAATGTAATCCATCAATCCTATATGGTAAGGATCCCACAGATCTCCTACCGCACAGCACTGTTCTAAAAGAGGACGGACAATTATAGTATAGGCACTCTTTTTAGTAGATCTGTTACTTTTCTAAGTGTCCTTCCAATGAAACGCAGTCTTTGGTTTAGCTTTCTAACAATATATTCCATGTGTTCCTTCCAATTTAAGTGGTTTATAATTCTGATTCCTATGTATTTATTTTATTTTACGGCCTTTGGATTTTTATCGTGTAACCAGAGTTTACATGCGTGTCCATCTGTTAAATAATCTGACAGGTGAGCAAATGTGACTCGTAATGACTGGTTTCGTCTCTCATGTTACAGTACTGCTTTTTACTCATTATTTACAAGGCAATGCAACGGCTCTGTACAGCGTGATTTTGTAACTGCCATGAGTTGTCACGTCACTCAGTGATATAATAAACGAATGAAAATTCAACAAAAAACATGCACATAAAACATCCATATAACGAACATGTAACTATGTAGACTCACATTACTGTTACAAACTAGCCAAGGTGATACTTCTGAACGCTAAGAATTTTGGGGAATTGATGTGCTGATGGTAACTGCGTAGCAGTTAGAAGAAGGACAGACGCACAAGTGAAAAACACACTATAACAGATAAAAACTTTTAATTTGAAGCTCAGAAAAAAGTAGGAACAGAGTGGGAAGACATGAAAATAAATAACCATCCACAATGCTTGTAAATCTTGAACAGCACAATTTTTGGAGGTACCGTCATATTTATAGTACGTGTAAATTATTTACTGTCCCTTCGTACAGCCTAGAATGAAGCAGAATTCTACCTTTCTTTTCAGCATTTAAGTATGTATTTTATACGACTAAAAAGAATTAAATGTTGTCCAAATTTCCATTACTCCATTTGCTACATTTACTTTTTCAATTCAACAGAAGAACGGTAATCCTCGTCCATTCCTAAGTGGACTTCAAAGTACATTTATTCAAAAAAATCGACAGGTAGTTGAAACACGCAGCCACTATCGTGACCGTCGAGAAATTCCATTCTGAAACTCTTCCCTTTCAGTAGCGTATTACATGCTAGTCTAGTAGTAAGAAACAAATGCTGATCACGAACAGAACAAGTTGTTACCCACCGGCCATTTTTTTAAAACCTGTTTACTGGCCGTCTCAGACCCACATACGGGCAAGTTAATTAAGCTCTAAAGTGAATCTGATACGGCTGGTAAGAGAATCTTGATATCTTCATACATGTTTCCAGACAGGACTTGTTTTAGCGCCACGGTAAAATGTGTAAGCTCGCTGGCCGTTTCTCTTGGAAGGATTTGCTGCTTTTCCCGCTCCTCGTGGCTTTAATGTTACGGCCGCCTGGGTACTTATACGCTCGGCCAAGCTGAACTAATGTTTACCGACGTTTTATCTGCCGTTCCTCGTTGTTTGGAGGAAGTCGTTGACCTCTGCGCGCAACAATTACCGTTAAAAACCGTGACTAAAAGTTTTGCGGCCGTTGTGGTTTCTTTACGTGCTAATAACGCCTTCCGCGCAACCTGTGAGAAAAAAATATAAAAGAAATGTAAAGTTGTTTTGAAACATTGAAAGACAAATAGTGGACAGGAGACAGACGGAAGTGCTGTTAAGGAACGTTGTGGTAAGCAGTCCAGAGGCTGATAATTTCATGAAAAAACATCACACAAGGTGGTGGTAATGATGCCTTTCATTAAGATATCTATAGTAAAGTATTATGAGCTATGAAGAGTTCCTGGGTCTCTGCCAGGTAATTACCGAGTGAAATTAAGGTACCGAACGAAATTGTAGAAAAACCGGCCAAATGTTTAAAATGCGGGGCAAAGACATGTCCACATTTTCAAAGCCGAAGAAGTTACATCAAAGGTATGTGAACTACTGAGTTATGCAAACATACCGTACAGAAACGTAAGCCTGCCTCGTAGATGCCATTTAATAATTTGTTATGAAACTCGCAATCTAAGATATTGCCATGTCTTTGTCTAGAGATTATTTGCATGTGTTTTCGACGCAGTACCACAGGGTTATTCAGCTTTAAACGTTGAAACTCCCCGTTGCGTCACGTTTACACTCTTAAAGCTCTGAGTCAATAAGGCAGATCCGTAATTTTCCAGCTGCATGATGTAGTACATCATCTCGCGACTATTTCTTTCAGCCTATCTAGTGGGGAAAGCTAATGGGCAGCTAAGATATACTCAAAACGTTAGAAAAATGGAAGCAGTAAGAATGATTTTCATTAATTAAATATTGGTGACAGATAACAATTGGGTGCCGCACCGTGAACCCAACACGGAACCCTACCTTACCGACTAAGCAATTCGGCCGCTATTCACGGCTCAGCCTCACAGCCTCTTTTCTGTCAATACATCTCTCATAATTTCGAAACTTCTGAGTTCTCTTGCGCACATTGCTGGACAGCAACTCCCGAAAGGGAGGATATTGCTGCGAAGCGATTTAGACACAGCCTACGATATTTTCTGTAATTAATCTTTCATCCTGCAGTGAAATGTGAGACATACCTGAAATGCTATGAAATATTAGTCAGAAACCTTTAACGCACGTAATAGAAGTTCAATTTCTATCACTGTCCTCAACGTTTCATCTTAGGTGGACCATCTACAGTGGTAGAAGGAAAAAAAAAAGGTTCAAATGGCTCTGAGCACTATGGGACTTAACTTCGGAGTCCCCTAGAACTTAGAACTACTTAAACCTAAGTAACCTAAGGGCATCACACACATCCGCGACCGAGGGAGGATTCGAACCTGCGACCGTAGCAGTGGTAGTTCAACAGTATTCACTGACAAAGACTAGTTTACCATTTATACCTTTCTTAACTTCCAGTATTTCAAGTAAAGCGTCTAAAAACACAACATAGCAATTTGAAAATTAACTCTCACTGTCAATAATAACTGAAAATAAATTATAACCTCTGAATAAACTTCATTAAATGAAGCACGAAATCTTATGTAGATGTTATACGAGTGCCTCAGGTATGCCAGGAAATTTCATTGAATTATTATTATTGTTTGTATAACAAAATTACCGCTAGCAGGTTTTGGTTACTCGGAAGCAGTAAGAAATCATATCTGTTGCTGACGTTTACTCTCTCCCTCATGGTTTCCTCGACTGAAATCTTTAGCTTATCTTATTTCGTTACGCAGCGTTACATGTTTAATAACCAAATGTTGTGCGTGTAGGTATTCTCGTTAGTCGTTGTACATTACGCACAGGTCTGAGCTGTTGACCGTATCTTCCCTTCAGTTCATGGGTCCAACTGTTTCTACCTACTTAAAGAGTAAGTGGCAGAACAGAAACATCAACGAAAACGCCTGAGGCAGGCAGTTGAACTTCGAAACGAAACTTCGAACTGGAATATTATTTGAGACGTGTCAAAATAAAAATGTACCTGGAAGGGGCGAAATTTAAAATATGAAGCGAGATAAAATACCTGGACTTCTGGACAATTTTTGGGGTATACTTACAATAACATATGTATATTTGTAATTTCAGTCTACTGCTCGTAGATACTTCCAAGTTTTACAGATAATAAAGCAGGAAATCAAAACAGCTGATATTAGAACTTGGGCAAAATGAAAGGGGTATGAGAATCATGTTAATATAGTTTACGAATATACGGGCATAAAACATTGCTTTAATTTAATTCATCTAAATCTGGACTCCAGGATAGGAATTTCAGTCCTACTCTTCTTCACAGGACTCAAGTGTCTCACAGATTGTACCGCCTCAGCTTCTGTTTTCTTTTTTTATTTTCCCTTCGGTGAACAGAGATATTTCCTACTGCAAAAGGACACATGACCTTACCAATTTAAAGGGTAGCTACACCGGCAGAATATTCATATGAACTACAATCAATATGATTGCAAAATGCAATGGTTAACCAGGGATCGACTGCATGGGTAGTAATTTGCTTCGATTAATCAATGTTATCGAAAATTTCCGCGTAATATCACTGAAAAATAAGAGTTGAATGGATGAGCTACCACAGAAGGATCTTAGACCAATGTAAGAAGAAGCCGTTACGGCCACAACACATAAAACAGCGTATCGTCAGACTAGCTCTCTGGATAGTAAAGTAACAGAGAAACACCTAGGCAATTAGAAATATAGAAGTAGTTTATGAGGACACGATGAGTAAGTAAATCAACCATGGTCTTGTCGAAGCAATCACCCCGAACTGACGATAGCCACCATCTTCGCCCATGTATGAATCTGAAGTCGCCCTGCAATGCATTCAGGGAGTGTCAAGCTGTAATCTTAACAGTGAACTGAATAAATGGAGCGATTTCAGAAAATGCTTTTTAAAATAGTGTAGTATTTTAATAGTTAACTATTACTGAAAATAATATGCAAAAAATTGAAATTAATTTTTCAAAATAGACTAGCGTATGCGTAAAGCCTGATATTTAAAATAACAGGAAATACCACTAGAGCTGGGAACTTGCTACGTGGATCTTTCGCTATAAAGCAGAGTACACACTAAAATTATAAATTTTAAGTGATTAATGCTATGTGTTGGAACGGGGCTCAAATCAGATTCTTACTTTTCGTAGGCAATGCTCTTAACAAGTGAGCTATCCCGGTAAGGCTCATAACTTGCTCATACAATCCGATTTCTGCCAGGAACTCTCTCCTGCGCTCGAAATGCCACACAACACTTACTGATTTCTTCCCTAGGTTAGAGTTTCTGACGAAAAAAACAGTTTATATAGTACCAGCAAAACAGTGCTCTATCTGAGTGCTAATTTTCACAAAAAAGGAACAAACAATCGTCTTGAATGATGTCACAGAGTGAGAAAATCTAAGCTATATTGTTGATAAATAACATGGAAAATTGATAAATTGGTAAATTTGAATAATATGTCACATAAATGAGTGGACTGAAATTGAAACGAATGGAGATATAGTGGTTAAACCGGAAGTTGTTCCCACCTGACTAAAGATAACTTAAGATACACATAGTTAAAAAGAGATACTTTCAAGCAATATGAAAATCAGAAATTCGGAAATGCTAACCATACAAAAAACTGTTTAAATTAATAGTATGTGTTTCGAGTAGCTTTGGAAGTAATGGATGGGTTGGAAGAGAAGTGACGAAAGTCTTTCTAAGAAGAGTTAAGTGACAGTAAAGAGTTTAGATCAAGAGGGATTGAAGACCTCGAGAACATTCGAGAAAATGAAAAGGGTTAGACAGTACAAGAAAGAATCTAACTAGTCTTTTATGTAAAGTGTAGGAGATGAGCAGTGATAGACATGTCAAACTTCAGTCTTAGTTTACAAGAGATAAAAGTTGCAGCAAGTGTATACAGATAAAAGAATGAAATTGAAGGAATTCTGTAGAAACAAGAGACATTACGCAAAAGTACGTCAACGAATTTGATATCAAATTTCAAAAAGGTTTCCAGCTGAACAGAAAGAAAAAACAAGAAACTATTCGACAGATGAAAATGATACTCGTATTTAAACGAAAGACGAGAGAAAATGGAGAAAAGTTATGAGTGACTGCATTAAGTTCCCAGAATGAATCTTTCACTCTGCAAAAAGCGTGCGCTGGGTTGAAACTTACCAGATGACGAAAATAGTGTGACGGACATAGACTCATACCCAGCATCTTGTTTTTTGCGAGCAATTCTCTTACCAGCTGAGCTATCCGGGCACGTTCCATGACCTGTCCTCGCAGTTTCAATTCTGACAATGCAGCGCATACTCCGTTACAGAGTAAGACATACGTTCTGAAAACGACCCTCCATGTTACGAAGTTTGGAAATTAGAAGAAAGATACTACAGAAATCAAGTTGTGAGGGCGGCACTTGTATCGTTGATGGGCAGCTCAGTCCATAAGTGCATTGCCCGCGAAAGACGAGGGTCCGAGTTCAGGACTTGCTCCGATACACAGTTTTAATCTGCCAGGAAGTTTCGACGTATTGAGAATAAAACCGATGTACACAAACGCGGTGATTGGTCAGCAGTCGAAGTAAACGTACACTGGAGTTGTTACGCTGCTGGAAGTAGGTCCTATTTGTGTCAGATATCTTATTACTTTGTTACTTTAAAGGAAACTTGAAGATATTATAATGCATTAACAGCCATCAACGTTTTTCTTAATCACTTTACATATGCCTTTCTTATTTCAAAGAGCAGTGAACAGTCGCAATCCATACAACCGCTCCTTGTGCTCTGACTGCCGTGCTGTTCATGCGTACTGTGAAAATGGCTGACAACGCTTCCTGTTCCGCGCTAAAATCCGCGTTGAACAAAGTTAAACAGAGGTGAGAAACAGATTGTTTTTAACATTTTCACAAGTTTATAGACAAACCAGGTTTTGAAACGTTCCCAGCAGCTTCATTTACTAAATCTAAAGCCTTTATTTAAGTAGGGTGCGTGGCTGATTCTAAGAATGCTGTGTTGCTGTTTTTCAATATCTTTTTTTTCTCCAATGCGTATATTTACATCATCGAAACAAATAAATCATCAAATACATGCTAATTAACACACACATAATCATATTTTTGTGACAGATTAATGTTTTCTTATTTCTAATTGCATATTGCATACAAAATTTTAGTTTTCACTACAAATACAAATTATTAACTACCGATAGTTTATAAAAGATCGTAAAAGAGTGTTTGGATGAAGAAAACATTACAAATACTTTTTTTTGCGAAAGTGTGAAATGAGATACTGTTTATCTGGGCTGTGTTTATTGTATTATACTACCGGACTGACCTCACACGAGCGCGTGATAAGAGTCGTAGAAACATGGAAAATGATAATTGTTACGCCATTTACCGCACCATACAAATACTGCATTTTCTTACAATTGCCACAGTATCTTTGCAATCTGAACGCAACCGAACTGACCTGGGGCCAAGAAATGGATTTGTCGAGAGAACAAGTGTGCCCTTGCGGTTCTAGGCGCTTCAGTGTGGAACCGCGCGACCGCTACCGTCGCAGATTCGAATCTTGCCTCGGGCGTGGATGTATGTGATGTCCTTAGGTTAGTTAGGTTTAACTAGTTCTAAGTTCTAGGGGACTGATGACCTCAGAAGTTAAGTCCAATAGTGCTCAGAGCCATTTGAACCATTTGAAATGCACCAGAAAGCCATTGTCTCTTGTTATCACTGTGTCTACGTATGTGTAGCGCACAACACAAAACGCATCCTTACTACCGTAGTCGACTGTACCCGAGACAGCGTGGCTTCTGCTTCACGTGACACGAAATCCAATGAGCTCTCAGCGGAAGGAGACACCGTATAATGTTTATGTGAGGTTTATGCTTATGACTGGTAGCTTGAAATGCGGATATCGTAACGACGCAGGAAGGAGCCCTTCCGTCACCGCGTCCCGTCCCGTCGGGAAAGATTCGCGAAGACGAGCCCTGCGCAGGGTGATTCACGTGACGGGGCACCTGCAACAACACTGTGGGCAGCTCAGCGTCCTCCCACGCGGCCCTGCGCTGCTGCTGGCGGCGGCGGCGAGACGCGCCGGCCACGCCAGGGCAGACTGACGCCGGCCTGCGGTCTGCGGTCGCTCTGTTAGTTTTTCCGTCCGTCTGCCGCTGAGTGGCTGCCTGATTGTTTGCTCTCCGCCTTTGCGCCGCGAGCTGCTTGAGTGTTATTGTTCCCACACCCTGCTCGACAGTCCTCGCCAGAGAGAGAAAGAGCCGAAAGAGACACAAAGACCGTGTGGTTCGTCGGCTGACCGACAGGGGCGAAAGAATACCGGATACCGTCGACGCGCGATTTTAGTCCTTATCTGTTCTGGTAAATCCGTCGTTTTTCAAATGGAATTATCTCAAACGTCACTCAACTGCTACAGCGGCCGGGCACATTTTTTTTACAACAAAGGGAACGCTTCAAAGGAACACAAAAGTCCAAGCTTCGATTCTTTGATTGGCAAATTTACGCCACAAAGGGGCGATGGCAGTATGTTTGTTCAGCGAAACACAAACATTTTATTTCTGGTGCGTGTTATTTTTCTGGAGGACGTTCTCCTCTTTGCTACAACTTGATAAATCTCGTTCTATAGTTCCTGGAAAGGAAGAAGAGAGGGACGCACCGCTATTTTCTCAGTAGCATAACAACTGCAACAGTTGAGTCCAATATTTTACACCACGCTAAGCAAATCATTGGCAGTAAGAATAGAACAAAATTGGCAACGAACAGGTATTTTTAGGGGCAATGAGATCCATTACAGCACCGGTCCGTTAACTATTGCCACTCAGTTGTCCTGCGAAAGCGTATTTGCCCGTATAGAGCTGAAGAAAAGTAAGAAACATGCTGTCTACACACTAAATCCACGGGAGTCCTAGTAATGAGCACTCCATCTTCAGGCGACAAGTGGCCCATCGGAACCATCCGACCGCCGTGTCGTCCTCAGTGAGGATGCGGACAGGACAGGCGTGTGGTCAGCACACCGCACTCCCGGTCGTTATGATGGTTGTCTTTGACCGGAGCCGCTACTATTCGGTCGAGTAGCTCCTCAGTTGGCAACACGAGGCTGAGTGCACCCCGAAAAATGGCAACATCGCATGGCGGCTAAGATGGTCACCCATCCAAGTGCCGGCCACGCCCGACAGCTCTTAACTTCGGGTATCTGACGGGAACCGGTGTATCCACTGCGGCAAGGCCGTTCACACAAGTCCTAGGAATAGAGGGTGTTAATTGTAGGAAACATCTGGGAATGAATGTAGGATTTAAAAAGAAAAAAAAAATTCACACGCTGATACAGTTATAGTTAACATGTCTCATTTTCTTCCGTATATAGACTTTTTTGTAATTACATATATGCCTTTTTACTGTCTTTTCGTTCTCAGATTTCCAACCTGGTTCTACAGATATTATTTTCTTTCCAAATATTTTTTTCATCTACATCTACACACATACGCCACAAGCTACCGTTTGGTGAGTGTACCACTAGCAGTCATTTCCCTTACTGTTATACACAGAAACGGGAAAACCGACTGTTTGTATGCCCCCGTACGAGTCCTTGTCTCCCTAACGCCATCTTCGCGGGACTTGGGCGAAATGTATGTCGGCGGCAGCATAATCGTTCTGCAGTCAGACTCAAATGACGGTTCCTCGAAAAGAACGTCTCGTTATCTCCTGTGATTCACTTTTGAGTCCCCGAATCATTTACGTAACACTTGCGTGTTTTTCGAACTTACCGGTAACAAACCTAGCAGCCCGCCTATGAATTGTTTCGACACCTCTCTTTAATTCGACCTGTTGCGGATCCCACTACTCAGAGTTATTATTAACATTCAGAGAACAAAATTTGGCAGTGCGACGACAGCGCCAGTTCAAGGCGAGCTCAGTTTTCTGGGTGATCGTTTCCCGGATTTCCGTTCGCAGTCCCTAAACACTAACTCAATACCAAAAGATCTTATCAGCTTACTATATGATACATCCGGTATGGCAGGTCGTTTACGGAGTAGGTTGTAGCTCGTATCTACCATCTGGTAGTGTAACCTAGCGCTGTACTCAAGCAGCCATGTGCCTCTCTGGTGGTTTCGAGGACATGTGGCTGACAAACTGCCAATTGGCTTCTGTCTCGGGTTCTTTTGCCGACGTTCATGTAATAATTTATCTGACTTTTCGCCAGCACGAGTGGCTGGCATTGTCAAAGCTTCACCTTCCATTGCCGGTGGTGAACAGGAGCCGAGCTCGCGGGCGCAGACTATATGTACCTGGCGCGCCAACGTCCGAGGGCTTCTCCGCGGTCATTTCCTGTGCGGTTCTTACGAAAGTGCCACTCAGTGACGCTCTGGAGCACATCGGTTCCTTTTTCCCGCAAGATATCAGAAAGCCTTTCCATGCATGTCTCACCACGAGCTATTTCACGTGGAATGGCGATTTCTACGAACAGCTGGAAGGCATCGCCATGGGTAGTCCTCTCAGTCCAGTGGTGGCCAACTTCTTCATGGAACAATTCGAAGCACAGGCACTGGACTCGGCGACTTGCAAACCTAAGGTGTGGTACAAGTACATTGATGATACTTTCGTTGTGTGGAGCCATGGTGAAGAACAGCTCGGTGACTTCCTAAGACACTTGAACAGCCTCCATGCCAACATAACATTTACCATGGAAGTAGAAAAGGACAAGAAACTGCCATTTCTAGATGTGCTGGTCACAAGGGACGGCGAAAACCTGGGACACAGCGTGTATCTAAAACCGACACACATGGACCGATACCTGCACAAACTGTCAAACCACCACCCGAGCCAGAAAAGAGGCATGATTAGTACGCTCGTAACGAAAGCAGGACGAAAATGTGAGACGCAACACCTCAAACAAGAAATGCAACACCTGGAAACTGTCCTGAGAAGCAATGGGTACTGCACAAATTATATTAGAAGTGTAACAGTGCCAAACACTCGGCGAAGTAAGGAATCAGAAAAAGAAATGTCGGGTACGGCCTTTGTGCCATACATTCCCAGAGTGATGGACAGAATCGGCCGTATATTGCGCAAACATGGCGTAAAGACGATTTTCAAACCGACACGGAAGATCAAAGAGTGTCTTAGATCGGCGAAGGAGAAAAGAGACCAACTTGCAATGTCGGGAATATACCGTATACCATGCACATGCGGAAAAGTTTATGTCGGAATGACTGGACGATCCATTAACACCAGGATCAAAGAGCATAAGCGACATTGCAGGTCGGGGCAGGTGGAGAAATCGGCCGTGGAAGAGCACGCACTGAATGAGACCGACCACGTAATAAAATTCGCCTACACGGAAGTTCTGGCTCTAGAGAAGCACTATCACACGCGCTTCTTCAGAGAAGCTGTAGAAATACAAAAACACGCGAACATTTTGAACAAGAAAGAGGAGAGCCTTAAGGTAAACGGATCCTGGCTTCCCGTACTGCAGCGAACGACCGTCGCAGGTAGCAAGAGGAGAAGCGCACCGGAAATGACCTCGGAGAAGCCCTCGGACGTTGGCGCGCCAGGTACATATAGTCTGCGGCCGTAAGCTCGGCTCCAGTTCACCACCGGCAATGGAGGGTGGAGCTTTGACAATGCCAGCCACTCGTGCTAGCGAAACGTCAGAAAAATCATTAGATGAACGTCGGCCGATGAACCCGAGACAGAAGCCAATAGGCAGTTTGTCAACAAGAGGCCACGAAAGCCTTAACAATTTTGTACATGTGGCTGACATTGCAAGTCTGGGGAGCGATCTCCAGTGTGTGATAATTGAAGGAAATTTTACAATACGAGCTCGTTAAAAAAAGAAAAAAAAATTGGACGACTGGTTTGACTGTTCTATGTTGTTATATCGGATCTTATGCCTTAACATTACATTAATTACTGATGAGCAATACGGCTATTATGCTTTAAAATGTTTACTACGTATTGTCCACCAGTGTTTAATCCCACTTTAAACCTTAAGATCCAATGAAGACAGCATAGCTCTGTCGAAACAGGCCACCCAGTAGAAAGTTTTTCAGCCGTCTTGGCTTGTTTTCCCCCAGTTATCATCCTTAAAACAATATCTGCCATTCGCCGCTAGATGACAATGGCATCTTTTTCACAGCGGTGTGGAATTTAATTCTTCATAGTTCATCCAATTTGCACGCAGTATTTATAAATTATATACACAAACCTTCCTCACGAATCAGTCGTCTATTACTAACAATTGTATCAAAATCCCTTCAGTAGTTCCTGATCTTAGCCCAGACATAGATACTAAAAGTGTATGCAGAGGCTCCTTGAAGGGAAACCCATTTTTTTCAAATAAGATGTACTTAACAGTTTTGCTTAAAGGATATTTTTATTTGTGACAGTTCATAGTTTATGTAGGTAAATTCATTTTTAATTTATGTTTTGAGGATCACGTCCCTCAGATGTTGATTGTTTATGTTTATGGATAATTCTATCTGGTCTTGAGAAGGAATAGAAGCAGCTGACATCTGATGTGGAATACGAACACTCTACTCAAGATCCCCACAAAATAGTCAAATAAGCTTACGTATGGGAAGCGAGGAGGCCAGTGAAGGTTGCCATGTCTGGAGATAATGTGGCTTGAATACAGATTCCGTAAATGAACCATTGAATTACGAACTGTGTATGCAATTGCACCATTGTGTTGGAAGAATGCTCTCCTCGTTGTCACTGCCACTGCGAAGTACTGGGAAGAAGATGGTTTGGTGTATCTAATGTGGCGCTGGCAGGATCCTAGCAAACCAGACATTTATGGCTATGTATTGCCGACTCCCGTAACTCGCTCGACGTATTATGCGGTGCACTGAAAGGGCCAGGTAGCATCTGCTTCAGTACAGAGTGTGCTGAAGTTTTGAACCCATCTCAAAACGGTGTTGGAGGTCTAGAACAGATTAGGATACCGGAATATCAAAATTCGAGCAAAGTCACGTTGCATCTCCATCGTAGACACATAGCTTACGAAAAGTCGCCGAAGAGCGAATTTACGATGCCCACGTTCGGCGGTATCGTAGCTCCTCATTCTCTGAGGCCAATCGCTCAGCTGTACTACCCAATAGAAAACCCTATATTTGCGTACATGTAGAAGAGGACGATTTCCAGTTTCAATGCTTTATGCAACATCTTTTATAAAAAGCTTGGATGTGACTACTACTACATGTGAACTGTAGTACCATAAGCAGCAATTCGTACTGATATGCTGTCCACAGGCAAACATTTTATATCTACTACTGGTTCTTAGTAGTCAGATAAAGCCGATCCTGAGCCATTTTGTTTGTGTAGTTTGCATACATTCAAGGGTAAATTATCCTCCTTGACTCTCCCATTAATCTATTGCTATGGTAATTGCTTTGTGACGCCTTGGTATTGTTTTATGACCTTTGCAGATAACCCATCCTCAGAAAACCCCACCGCTTCCCCTCCCCCATCCTCTCTGGCAACCCTCCACAGCTTCTCCTCTCTGATACAAGCGCACTTTTGATTTCAAATTATTTGACTAATTTATTAAATTGACCAATTAACTACCCCCTTCCCCTCCTGTAAAATCCCCAGCCTTCTGTCCACTCCCTCGACTTCCCCCCTTCCCACCCCATCTTGAAATTGGTGGGAGAAAGACTCAATCTGTGCTAAACGGTTGGAGAGAAAGGATCTCATGGCACAAAATTCAAATCAGAGTTAGTTGACGTAATCATATATTGTTCAGTTTACTTTCCATATTCTTTATTTAACTATTTTGCAGGAGAACGGCTTCTTCCTGGTGGAAAATAGCTCAAGTGCGGTATCTCCACTCTTATGCCAACACCTCACATCGTATTGGTGGACACTGGTGCAGTTAGTTAAAAATCCTTACTACATCGATCCCACAATGCACAGGGTTTATATATGCTACTGATGCATCAGGCATTGCAACCAATCATATGTATACTACTGGCCATTAAAATTGCTACACCAAGAAGAAATGCAGACGATATACGGGTATTCATTGGAAAAATATATTGTACTAGAACTGACATGTCATTACATTTTCACGCAATTTGGGTGCATAGGTCCTGAGAAAGCACTACCCAGAACAACCACCTCTGGCCGTAATAACGGTCTTGATACACCTGGGCATTGAGTCAAACAGAGCTTGGATGGCGTGCACAGGTACAGCTGCCCATGCAGCTTCAACACGATGCCACAGTTCATCAACAATAGTGACTGGCGTCCTGTGACGAGCCAGCTGCTCGGCCAGCATTAACCAGATGTTTTCAATTGGTGAGAGATCTGGAGAATGTGTTGGCCAGGGCAGCAGTCGAACATTTTCTGTATCCAGAAAGGCCCGTACAGGACCTGCAACATGCGGTCGTGAATTATCCCGCTGAAATGTAGGGTTTCACAGGGATTGAATGAAGGGTAGAGCCACTCTTCAAAGTGCCGTCAGTGCTAACAAGAGGTGACCGAGACGTGTAACCAATGGCACCCCATACCATCACGCAAGGTGATACGGCAATATGACGATGATGAATACACACTTCCAATGTGCGTTCACCGCGTTCTTGCTGTCGGTTACATTTCGCGCCTGTAGCACGTCATCTTCGTGGTGTAGCAATTTTAATGTCCAGTAGTGTAATTAGTAGTACTTTGAGACTTTGATTTGATACCACATGGAGCTGTTATTTTTACTTTCTTTTTATAACGTCTGTCTCAGACAAATTTTGAAATGTCAGTATAAAATTCAGTGATGGCACATTATACCATACTTGCGGCTGCGTGTAGCATGAGACACCGCTTAATTTTTGTACAGATACTTGTGAATGGGATATCGTGGGACAGAACACAAACAGAGTAAATGTCAGATGAAGGCAGTAACAATTCATTGAAATAATTTGTTGCAGCTGAGGACCCAGTTTCAGTGAAGACAATTTTAGCAATAACCTGTCAGCAGTAGTGCGATCGTTATACCCCTATTGACGAAGTCGGTATTAAAATATAAAGCGGATTTCCTCCCCACTCAGAGTAACAGTGTTAGTAACAGCATTCAGAAACCACTTGGTCAGGATACGTTCGGTACCTGGTGGGGCTATTCGCCGGCGACGTGTGGCACGGGGGACAAGCTAATCGCGGTCCCTCGCTGTGCGATCGTCCTGTCCTGCCCTCTGCTCCACAAGTGGCTGGCGGTCCTCCTCGCGAGTCGCAGCAATTTGTCCGTCGCAAAAGAGAGGAAAAGAAAGGAAAGAAGGAACAGGGGGAAAAAAAGCGCTGCTCCGCCCTGGCAGCCTCTCTCGCCGCCGTTATTGCTGTTATTCCTGCAGAAGCACCGCCGTCGCCACAAACAAGCAATTTTTGTTCGGTGTGTCATTTATTGGCCAATTTCCGTTGGCTCACGAGACAAATTTACTTCTCGGTGACGCAAGTTTTAGGAATCGCTTAAAGAAGGACCAGCGCGGTCATTTCTGAATATTTCTTGCTACTACAAAATAAATTCAGTTTAGCTTTTCCAGTTTCCTTTTGTAGGCCGTTTTCTTTGGACACTATTTAGTAGCGTCAAGTGCAAAGAAAAAGAATTCATGACTCACTCGAATTAGAATGTCGTTTTGCATTTAGAGAATGCAGGACGCTTAATTTACGTACCGGGGAATCAAAAAGTCTGACTCAAATTTTTTTTTATTTTACTTCTGAACTAACGTTATTTGTGGTGGTTAGCGTAAATGAGACCATCTGTATTGTGCTCAGCGTTCATAGGTATCCACTGTCCTGCATAAACGTTGTTGACGGAAGTTCAAAAAAATGGTTCAAATGGCTCTGAGCACTATGGGACTCAACTGCTATGGTCATCAGTCCCCTAGAACTTAGAACTACTTAAACCTAACTAACTTAATGACATCACACACACCCATGCCCGAGGCAGGATTCGAACCTGCGACCGTAGCAGTCGCACGGTTCCGGACTGCGCGCCTAGAACCGCGAGACCACCGCGGCCGACTTGACGGAAGTTTTTTGGCTAATTATTTACAGCCTTCTTCTATTATTTGTGCCATTTATGCTATGCGGCACACGTAACCTTATATATAAAATACTGTTTTCTATTGTATGATTAGGTACTACACCCAGAGAAAATAAAATGAATGCAAAATCAAATGAACACGGAAAAAGTAATTGTAGTGGAGAAATAGCTCATGGCGTTTATTGCACTAGTTGGCGGTATGATGAGCGAGAAATTAAAAAGCTACGTTAAAGGACTCTAAGAAATAATTAACGGTTTGGAGGTTGGTGTCAAGCGCGAGCAGATGTCGGAGTTCCAGTTGTCATGTTTCAAATTGACTCCTGTACTATATGTTTTATGGTGTGTTACACTTATTCAGAGAAAGAATGTTAACATTTGGAATGCCGTCTATATAAATTGTGTGCTCGCAGTACTGCTAATGTTTTGCGAATAAAAATAAAAATCGACAATTTGCTTACATGGAAATTGAGTTTGCGATCTTTTATGAATGAAACCGGTGTCTGTCACCATTTAGTCTCCATTCTGTACGAATACCTCACCCTAAACTGTTCTAAATATATTTTATTTCGAAAAGATGGTATATTACTCAGATCGGTCAGTAATTTAGCTTCATCTGTTATTTTAGCGGCAAATTAGGCAATTCAGGTTTGAACAAACAGGAATATCCATACCAGATAAACATTTAGAAGTTACAACGGCACTCACAGTCTTCTTACGTTTCGAGGTAGGCGCAACTTAACCGCTTACATTCTAATCACACATGGCAAACTGTAGATGCGAACGGGAAAATTAATAACTGAGACACTTACTTGCCCATTTAAAGTGTAGCAAGAACTTATGTTTTGAACCAATACTCAGATAAAAGATTTCCTTCTTATATTTAATGAAACAAGTCACTTACGAACTATTATCGGAGGTTTCTTAATAGTGCAGGTGACGATGTTGGGTATTTGGGTGATTATTTGTGTGTTTTACATGCAGTTTTGCCATCGAAGTAAGAGGAGGAACAAATAAAGTAAAGTCGAATACCGATACAGTTATAGACTGCAGCGTACATTACGAAAGGCCACCACTGTTTTCAGTTTATATGTGTCAATTTATATTAAAACAGATAAATAAATGAACCACTTATTTCGAGCGCCACCGTCCCAAGCGTATTCAAACGACATGGACAGCGCAAGTGGGTTTATTCAATGTAGATTGACCTGTAACCGATACGTCTCAGTATTTAGTTGTGTTTTTATTTTTATTTTTTTGTGTTATGTCCTTCTACGAGTGTCATATCCTATGCTGTTGGCTTAAAATGAAAGTGCAGTCGAAGAGGAAACCGTTACGAGTCACTTTTAAAACGAATAGCAACGCGCTTCGTAGCCAACGATTGATCTTCAGTTGACTATAATTTTCTTTTCTAGTTTCCTCCAACTTCATCCGTCAGTATTTTTCTGTTGAATATAAAAATGCACTCTTTCCATGGTCAAGCAATTCTACAAATTCAGTGCGTTTCATTTTGAGTATACCATCAGGAAAACAGCTGAATCGTTGTGGCGGAAACTTAATCAAGCGAAGTTCCTGTCTCCATTCTGAGAATCGCTGACTTGTAGAACTATTCAAGGTTATACCCAGAACCAAGAGATGAGATACAGAAGGATGTAGGTTTCAGTAGGTAGTGAGAGATGACGAAGCTTGCATAGGATAGAGTAGCATGGAGAGCTGCTTCAAACCAGTCTCTGGACTGAAGACCACAACAACAACAACGACAACAACAACAACAACAAACTCGGAAGTACTTCTGATAGAACTGAGACGTCCTGATGAATTTAAAAAGTGACCTTTTTTTAGCGCAAAGAGAAATACACAACTTGAAATCAACACTGGGATACATCAAGAAAGCAGTATTTGTCTCCATCAAAAACGGCATAGAATCTATGCTCCTCTTCCTCTTATTCTTCTTGCTGACTTTACACCACTTACATTGTTGGCTCTCGTCTGATGAGTGTTGCCCATCACGGATCAGCTGCTTGTGTGACTTAGTGCCATATTTGACACCAAAGAAGTCACTTTAATCTCAAAGGACAATGATAGTGTATGAATCCGTGGGCAGTTTAGTGTAACTCTTCTTGAATTATTTTCTATGTTTGAGCTGTTTGAGTGTTGTGTTTCTAAAGAACGCCAGACAAAAGCCGAAAAGAATGTGCAGAACCACCCAAATTTAACGTTTGCCATTGTATCGGACCGACGGTTGCCAATACGCAGAGCAGGAATGATGCATTCAGACTCACCTCCACATCTTGGAGCGCTAATGCTGTGCGGGAAGAACAAATCAACGCAACGTTAAGAGAGCAACATAGCTTAACAGTAACAGGCGACAGGAACTAGAGTGATGATGAATACCTACATCGACGTTTTTAGTTCCTTCCAGTGGTTACTTCAGTGAAACATGTGATACATAATATGTCCGTTCCGCTGAGTCCTCTGTAAACAATAACGGCACCCACTGCGCGGAATGCCGGAAATGTTTGACTAAATTATCTTGTCCACCAAATGGCCTGTGTACCGCGATTACTGCACCTGCAGGAGGTACACAGCCGCTTACAGAGTACGGAGAAGGCCAGATTCTCATTACCCCCACATTCCGCGCACATTCCACGCGCGCCACACTCTGCCGTGTCGTCATAGCAACCCCCACGAGAGGGACTGGAGTAAGGGGAGTCGGGCGGGGGTTGGAGGGAGGAGCGCCCAGCCGCGGTTTAATCTCGCCGCTTACGTGCGAATTTTTACGTCGTTAGCGCAATATCGGCAACTCTCTTCCGCGAGCTGCATCTCTCCCGCTCCGGGCCTAAACCGCCGCCTCCCATCTTATTACCATGTTTCACGGTGATAAAAGCACACCCCGGAATAACGACATTTGTTCCATCAGCGTGTCCCCCGAGAACGCTTCGTTTCCTTGTGGGTTTGGGAGGAGCAGCACGTGATGTTACTATGCTGTTGGTGTTCCAGTTGACGGAGGGGCTGTGTGGTGGAGCCGACAGTGCGCTACTATCAAACCTTCCGATTCACTTGAAAACGCTTATTAACTGACTTTTGGAACAATACAATAAAATCAAAATAAATATGCAGTGCACTTACGAGAAAGTTCATCACTACCTGAATTTGATTCTAAATGTCCATTATGTCAGGAACTTGTAAAGAATTTTATTTCTTCGTCTGAACCAATTAAAATCTGATCTGAGGTAAAACCGCAATGAGTAAATTACTGGAAGTGTATCTCAAAGACTGTTTTTTAGCCGCGCGGGATTAGCCGAGCGGTCTGGGGCACTGCAGTCATGGGCTGTGCGGCTGGTTCGAGTTCTCCCTCGGGCATGGGTGTGCGTGTTTGTCCCTAGGATAATTTAGGTTAAATAGTGTATAAGCTTAGGGACTGGTGGACTTAACAGTTAAGTCCCATAAGATTTCACACACATTTATTAAATTTTTTTATGTCACAATGCACTTAATTTCTACGTAACCATCTTTTAAATACAGCGTGTAGTTGCTGCAGAAATTTTTAAAAATCAGTATAACAGCTGTTTTGCTCGGTTTGTATATGTTGATTCAACTGACAAGCCTATGTGTATTATTTAAGTCTCCCTGAAAAATTGCAACATACTGACTTATCGGCCCAGCACCGCATCAAAAGAAGCTCCATGTACAGCAGTGAACATGTTAAACTTCTTCCGTCAAGCAGGCTGGAATCTGAATGGAAACTCTCTAAACAAACTGGACACACACTCATTTTAGATGTTGCAGAGGCAACGTATAACGTCTAGCAATAGTCATATAAGAAAAATTTGCAAAATATGTGCTAAATAACACTGGTGGATAAGTCGTCATCTTCATTGAAATGATGGAGACCATATTCTTGGTGTCGTCGTATAAAAACGGTTCAAATGGCTCTGAGCACTAGGGGACTTAACTTAGAACTACTTAAACCTAACTAACCTAAGGACACCACACACATCCATGCCCAAAGCAGGATTCGAACCTGCGACCGTAGCAGTCGCGCGGTTCCGGACTGAAGCGCCTAGAACCGCACGGCCACCGCGGCCGGCTGTCGTCGTATAGAGAAATGGTTTAGTCTCCTTTTTATATTCATACGCGAAGCATGAGTTTATGTGCCATGAAAGATACGCATTGGATATCTACTCTAACACATCTGCAGCAATGACTGTCACCGAAGTTAAACACTGTCGGGATTGGCTAGCACTTGGGTGGGTGGCCCTCCGTGTCCAGTAAGCACTGTTGGCCGGCGACGTGCCCTTAACCCTTGTGAGGCCAATTGAGGAGCTACTTTACTGAGAAGTAGCGACTCTGGTCACGGCTCTGGCATCGGCCGGGAGAGCGGTGATGTGCTGACCACATGCCCCCACGTATCCGCATCGAGTGACGTCTGTGGGCTGAGGCCGACACGGCGGTCGGTCGGCACTGTTGGGCCTTCAGGGTCTGTTCAACATTATAGTGTAAGAGGTGGTTCTTGGTATGGTCTTCAGTCAGAAGACTGGTCTGATGCAGCTCTCAACTGCACTCTGTCCGGTAAGTCTCCTCAGCTCAGTACAGCTTACAGCAACCTACATTCATTTGATGCTATTTACTGTAGTCGACCTGTAGTCTCTGTCAGTAATTCGTATCCTAATCACTATCCTCCACAACAAAACAGATGGTTCATTAACGCCTTAGGACATGTCCTATAAATCGATCCCTGTTTTTAAACAGGCTGTGCCATAAATTTCTCTTCTCTCCAATTGGTTTGAGTAGCTGTTCCACAGTTATTCGACCTACTCATTTACCTTTCAACATTCTTCAATATTTCAGCAATTCCAAATCTCCTATTCTCTTCTTTGAAATGTTCATCGTTCACGTTCCATTTCCGTGCAACGCTATACTGCAGACACATACCTTCAAGAAAGAATTCCTAGGATTTAGATTTACGTTCGATGTTAACAAACTTCCTTATTTTTCTAGCTAGTGTCAGTCTGCATTTTATATGCTCACCACTTTGGCCATCATTAGTTATTCTGCGCAGCCCTAATAGAAAAACTCCTCCACTGCTTTTTGTGTCTCATTTCCTTCTGTAATTCTCTCAGTATGACCTGGACTACATTCAATTACCCTTGTTTGCATTTGTCGACACTGATCTTACAGTATAACCTATTTTCAAGACACTGTCCGTCCTAATCAACAGCACTTCAAAATCCTTTGCCATCCGTGACAGAATTACAACGCTATCACCAAACCTAAACATTTTTATTATTTCTTCTTGAACATTAATTCCCCTTCCAAATTACTCCCTATTTTCCTCCACAGCTTGCTCATTGTACAGGTTTAATAACATCCAAGATAGGCTACAAGCCTGTCTCACTCGCTCCTCACCCACTGCTTCCCTTCATGTCTTTTGACTGTCGTAATTGCAGTCTTGTTTCTATGTCAATTGCGAACGAGCTTTCTCCACCTCTATTTTATCACTTTTCTTTTTAGATTTTAAAAAAAGTATTCCAGCAACATTGTCAAAAGCTTTCTCTAAACCTACAGACGTTGTAAGTATAGGTTTCCCTTCCTTCTTCTGGCCTACGTATCTCCAGAATGAAAACTTATCAGCCTCGTTGTCAGCCGCTATAAATTTTTCCATTGTTTTATAAATAATTTCTGTCAGTATTCTGCAAATATAATTTATTAAACTGATACGACAGTAAAATAAGGAATACATGACTGCAGCAGAAGCATAACCCCTTTTTTCATTCCAGCAGAGTCCCCACAATGAACTGGGTGTTTGAAATATTTTGTGATCAAGTATCGAAGTTCTCAGCTGTAGTGAGGACAGAAACACAAAGCATAGTATTTAAATTCAAACCCGCGACGAAATGCCTACCACTCCTCACGTTCATTGTGATGGCTGGAATGTACTGTTTCGCAAATCCTTTATCGTAGCTGCCATTATTGCTTTTCATTTCTGATAGGATGTAGTTAGTAAACAGGCTATGCACTGAATACTAAGGAAGTAAATTAGGACTCCTGCCGACGACGTCACTAGAGTCGAAGCACCAGTACGGATTACGGGAGGTTAGGAAGGAAATCACCAGCGTATTTTCCAAATTGATTATCTGGTATTTGTGTGAGCACGACCTGGGGACACCACGGGAAAGTATTGCTTACTAATGGATTAAGTTAGTTGTTGCATAGCACAGAGACCATGCTCGTTTGACACTTACCGGGCGACGTGCGGCCCCACGTTTCCGCTGTCGAAGGAGGAGCTGGCGGTGACGTCTTTGTCCGGGATGGCGCCGGACTCCATTCCCAGAGGCCAGACGCATTGCGCTGCGACACACAGGAACACATGTTAATGGAGCCTGAGTCACACTTCCGAGGCAGGCGCGGCGCCGTGTGGCTTACCAAGTAAGTCTCTCTGGAAGGACACTACTCTTTCTCTGAGGTCTATACTTCGCAGTGTTCCGTCAGGGCAGTAAGGGGAAGAAAATTTATGATTTATCAAAAAGGGAAGGCAAATAACATTTAAGTTATACGATTCATCACCACTTTCTACCATTTCGTGTGTGTGTGTGTGTGTGTGTGTGTGTGTGTGTGTGTGTGTGTGTGTGTGTGTGTGCGCGCGCGCGCTCGCGCCTGTGTGTATGTTCGTGCATGCGTGCGTGTGTGCGTGTGATTGTGCGTGTGCGTGTGCGAGTGTGCGTTTGCATGTGCGTGTGTGTGTTAGCTACTGAAACACACTTGTGATCCTAATTCACCAACGTAGTTAAGCAGCTTGTACAAATTACATTTAGAGATTAAATATCTTATTTTTAACTAAAAACTTACCTCGCATATATCTTCTGAACTTTCGACACCACCTAAAATGACTTTGAGCTGTGTTCAGCCTCCAAAATTAACCAAGCTAACAATATTTGCAGCAGAAATACGTATTTCTTTGAAGTGGCTGATCTGCATTACTCACTGTATAACCGATCATCACTACTTATGTTTAACGAAAGAAGGAGGTTACTGGAGGAAACTACTGTGCTGCTTTCAACTAATGGACTTCGATTTAAACCCACCAGAAAGTGCATCCCAAACGCTAATTTCGTAACGTGTATGAAAGTGTAGTAGATATTATTTACTTTCGCCAGACACTTTACCTTGCACGAAGCACTGTGTATAGCGTTCAGCTAGCCGGGGAGTAACGATCTACGACCATCGCATCAACAGCTCAACTTGTCGGTTATCCATTACTATTACCATTTCTTCAAAAGTATTCCACTTTTGAATCTTTCCACTGCTTTAAGACACTTTTTGACATGATACAATAAACGGTTATATCTTCGTCCAGCAAAGACACAGGAAATGTAGTGTTCAATCGTTTATTTCATTTTAATGATTAATTAAACCACCAATTTTTATAATTCACACATGTATCATGACTTTAGCACAGCTTGGCAACTTGAAGATGTTCTTAACACGAAACAGGTCGTAGCGTGTTTACTTATAACTTATACAACTGAGGTGATTTTATCAGTATCTTCTGCGCTAATAACAGAACTGTAAAATCACTGTGTCTGTCTGTGTGTCTCCAAACCTACTATATAAATTTTCATGGTGTCTTTAAGTGTATCTTGATTGTAGCTTGGATCAACATTTATTTGTTTCATAAAAATCGGATAATGAAGAAAGAGATATCGCTATTTAACGTTTTATCTAAAAACTGCCGTGTCTGTCTGTTTGAATAGGCTAATCACCAAAGTTACTACACGAATTTTCATGGTATTTTCAAGGGGAAACTTGATCGTGGTTTTGAGAAACATACAGGATTTATTTCATCAAAATCGGAACAAGGAAAAACATATATTGTAATTTAAACTTTTAAATAATATCGTTTGCCCAGCTGAGTGGTTCGAATGTTTAGTTATTACCAAATACTACATCAAACAACCACTAGGTGGTGCTGGTTTTTTCGTATACCTCATTGGCAGAAATATTTTCGGAACTTTATGTCAGGGACAGAACGAAGCAATACAATCTTAGTTTTATGAATATAAATTGAAAGTGAATTTGCTTGAGACGAATGTATGGATTTACTGATTTCGCTTTGTGTATGAAACACATATCTATTTTGCTTTGCTTCTTTCGATAAGTTTTATTTGTATTCTTTGCTACGAAAAACCTATTTAGAAAGTTCACTATATGATCTGTGACGAAATTCTGATCGAGAGTGTCATGCATATCGCGCTCCTCAGAACCCTTCACTCACAGACACTTAAAGGTACTTCTACCCAACACAAATAACAGAAGCGGTAATTTTGATACGAGGGGAAGTCATCTTTGAACTTTACATTACGGGTTTTATACACAACAGTAATTCATTTTGGATAACCGTAAAGTATCGCTACTATGAAACTTCACGGCACATTAAAACTGTGTTCTGGACCGAGACTCGAACTCGGGAGCTTCTGTGAAGTTTGGAACGTAGGAGACGAGGTACTGGCAGAAGTAAAGCTGTACGGACGGGGCGTGAGTCGTGCTTGGGTAGCTCAGATGGTAGAGCACTTGCCCGCGAAAGGCAAAGGTGCCGAGTTCGAGTCTCGTTCCGACATACAGTTTTAATCTGCCACGTAGTTTCATATCAGCGCACACTCCACTGCAGAGTGAAAATCTCATTCTGGTATCGCTACTATACCTCAAAAAAAAGAATTTCCTTCTTTTTACAAATTTTCGCTATTACAAAGAAAATTACAAGTTTGAGGAAGTATAGGAGTTAAGTCCACCGGTACTCTGTGTTTTAGCAAATGGACAAGTGTAACAACAGCGCATGACTGAGATGCAGCAGTTTACACACAGAACGGAATGCGAATCACTGACAATACGGACAAGCGAGATACCTTACTTATGACTGACAATACTGTAGTTAATGGCAACGGGTAAGAGTTATTGTGTGACTGGGTGCACCAGCTGTACATGCAAGACGGATCGTGAGTCTGTGTGAACAGGCTGAGGAGAGCACTGTTTCCCAGTGGTGAGACCTTACTTATGACTGACAGAACTGACGTGAATGGCGATGTGTAACTGACAGTGTGTGACTGGGATGCACCAGCACAACATGCAAAATGGACGTGAGTCATTGAGGAGAGCACTGTTTCTCAGAGGATAGTCCTTGCTTATGACCCAGAGATCTTACTTATGAGTGACAGTGGGGACTCGTTGTCATGCGGTTTTAAGCATTACTTAAACACGTTCTTTTGCTCATTCTCATGACCAGAGTCATCTGCTGCAAATCAGATTTTTTGGTGGCCGCCTCTATGATCCGGCACGAAGAGACAAGCCGTTAATTTCTATCCTACTCTGCCTAGGTAGAACACATGTTATGGTCACTCGCACTGGCGGTACCGCACAGATTGGTAGCACAAACGGCGTTTTCTGAGGTCATTGACAGTGGAGTTCACGAAGTGAATGTCTAGCCAAAAGGGAGTCAAGAGAATGGCCAAGTTGTCTTAAGCTAATGAAACAGTTCAGGGAGCAAACCGAATCATAAATGTAATACAGGCAAGATCAAAACTCTACTGTTCAGTGGGGCGTGACTAAGGTCTTCCAAGAGTTCCAGGAGCCTGGTAACCGTATTTATCGACATATTCTCGCCAGAAGTCGGTTCCACGTGACGTGCTGACAAAGACGGCAGCGCTTCGCATGGGAGCAGGCTGCAGCCAGAATACGTATCCCGAGTATCTCTGACGCGTTCACCTTAGCGATAGTCGGGCTGGGCGGAGAATATGAATCAATGTCAGATACTAGGCGTTCAACCACCAACAGCTGTAAATCATCTTCCGAGCACTGAATACTAGCACAGATGGGCAAGACAAGAACCCAGAACTCTGCTGTGTATCGATGCTCACAAAAAGTCAGCCGTGAACTGTTGAGGACATGCGACGTGTTATGGACCAGGGCCATAAGTGGCATCTAATACCGCTCAAGGCTAAACCGTTATAATCAAGCCACTTTTAGCTCCAGTGGACGTTCAGCCAGCGCAGGCACTGCGAAATATCCGCCGTGGACAAACTCAGAGGGATACCTCATGCAGAGGCAACGCACTACTGAGGTCAGGGATAAAGCGCTATGCCGCTGCTGTACCCTTAAACTGCGATATCACGATGAATCTAGCACTGATCCGACTAGTGATAGAATATGTGGCCGAAAAGTGAGGTAACGCCGCAAAAAAACTCGTAAGTCTACCTTTGGGTTCTATGAGAAGTTGCAGCAGTAAGATAACAGCTTAGTATCAAATCTGGGAAATCACAAGAACAGACGCGAGCACACCGGTAGCCCGACCTGCTACAAGTATAATCAGCTCTCGCAGCAACTAAGAATTCACTCACATGCAGACACACATACGCCCCCCCCCCCCCCCCCTACACACACACAAAACTACTCTAAGGAACGTGGCGCCAGATTGTAGCGCTAGACCATAAAACCGACCAAAATTTCAGGAAAAATCGAGAACAGCACAGAGCGTTTACAATGTGCAAACACAGAGATAAAATGGGCTGTCTGCTATGGAAAAGAAGGCTGCAAGGACGGAAGGAAGATTAGTGTTAAACGTCCCATTGAAAGCGAGCCACTGGAGACGGAGCACAAGCTCGGGTTAAGGAAGGATGGGGAAGGAAATTAGTCGCGTCCATTCAAAGGAACCATCCCCACATTCGCTTTAATCGATTTAGGGGATCAGAATGGCCGGTCGGGAGTTTCAACCGTTGTCCCCCCGAATGCAAGTCCATTGCACAAACCGCTGTGCCACTTTGCTTTATTCTCAGGTAAAGGGCGAGAGTCACCCGATCCAAGTCTTCGGTGAATTCTAACTTATAAGCCAGCCCTCAGAGGACCCATTTGTGCTGTATTAGCCCAGTCCACGCGCCCTGAAACTTATATCTAATTTTTTGTTGTTTTTTGGGTTTAATAAATTTCTTGTAATGTTATAAATCCATTCATGGAACAAAACAAAGTTTTATTATCCACGTGCAGCCTGAGTTCTGCTATGCTATGACATTTTAGATCATATGAGGTGTAAGTCACATAATTTTTTCAGATGAAACAATTTATTTTTGCCATTTGGAGCGTTTTATACGGTTAAAATGTTGGTGAAGGATGGGTTGCTCAGATGACAATCAATGCCTCCTTTTATATTGGTGACTCCGCATTTCGTGACATAATCTGCGTTACATAGGGTTGTATGGTTACTTTTGATTAGATAATGTATTAAAACTAACGGTTGCTACACAATGCTCTATTCCGAATTACTAAAAATATATTGGACATTGTCGACAGTTAGCTCGAAATTGTTATCAGTGATAGCACTAAGTGTAGCGGTAAGGTGCGTACTCACACACGTCGAGTGACGAGCACAGTGCCACGTGGAGTGACAGCAGAGCCACGGCCGCCAACAACTGCATCCTCACTGACTCCGGCACTGGTCACCGCAAACCTGCCTGCAAAGAGGGAACACACCATTAGAACGCTATGGCTCAGAGTCGTAACACGTGTCAGTACATGGGTTTTATTGTCAGTCTCGTAGTTTGGCTTCAGGAAAGGAGCATCACTGCAGGTGTCAATTATTGTTTCATGTTTGAAACCATTGTGGTTCTCATAAGACGAGGGTGTCAGGTATATGAAATGATGCGTGGTTGGAGGAATAAGTAGAAAGGAAAGTAGTCATTAACGTTTGACTTCATACGTAGTACCGCCAGATTTCCCTAGTGCACTGTTAGATCACAAAAAAATGTAAGTAAAGTGGATTTTTGTGCGAGAGCTCGTTTTCGGCAGTTGCGGGAAGACTGGAAGTGTGTCAGTACAAGAAACGGCTGCGAGCACTATGGGACTTGTGCTCTCTCTCTCTCTCTCTCTCTCTCTCTCTCTCTCTCTCTCTCACACACACACACACACACACACACACACACACACACACACACACACACACACACACACACAATCTCTCTCTCTCTCTCTTTCTCTCTCGCTAATTCGTTGCAGAATAATAATATTATCTTTGGTCCCTGTTTGCATAGAAGAACAGTAATATCTGAAATTGAGTCTGTCTTGATGCAAAACACCTTATTACCCGTTTATTTCTTTATTATCCCAAACTAGTTTCGGCGAAAAATATCACCATCATCAGTGGATTTTTTTTTAAATCCAAAACATGCAGAAAATGCCATGGTTGTACAAACAAAGTAAAATATTATTACATTTTGCCGTCGGCAACAGAAAAATAAAAAGAGCACAGAAAATATGGCTGGCCGCGGTGGCCGTGCGGTTCTAGGCGCTTCAGTACGGAACCGCGAGACTGCTACGGTCGCAGGTTCGAATCCTGTTCGGGCATCGATGTGTGTGATGTCCTTAGGTTAGTTAGGTTTAAGTAGTTCTAAGTTCTAGGGGACTGATAACCTCAGATGTTAAGTCCCATAGTGCTCAGAGCCATTTGAACCATTTGAACAGAAAATATGTCATAAACAGCGCCAATAATTATTTAAAACATGCTGTAACATAAAATAAGGTAGTATGAAAGTATCAATATAAAACTATATTTCAAACGACGATTTGTAAAAATGTAATAATGTTTTACTGTGTTTGTATAAGCATGCCATTTTCTGCACGTTTTAGATTTAAACAAACCCACTGATGATGGTGATATTTGTCGCCGAAACTAGTTTGGGATGATAAAGAAATAAACGAATAACAAGGTGTTTTGCATCAAGGCGTACTCAATTTCTGATATAACTGTTTTTCGTTGCAGAATTTGCGCCGTGTCGAGATGGCGATAAAACAGCAGTAAACTACGATTTGTGTTCTCCTTTACAACAGTTGCAATTAAGTTACAATATTGTGCGGTGATTTTCGTCGAGAACAAGAAATGAACGATGGATCGACTGTAAGGAACGTACGCATCTCGCAATGCACATCACTGTATCTGACTCTTTTTTTCCCTTGCTGTTAGATTTGCAACTGTAACAAAGAAAAGAAATGGGAACAGTCACTAATGTTTAATTATACTATATGCCGCTAATTCTCATTCAAGTAACTCTTCATCCGGCATCACGAGGTTCCCATCAAAGAAAAATCCTTGGCAGAACCGGGAACTGAACCCGTATCCTACGCACAGTACCCTGCTTCTCAGACCAACCTGTTACCGGGTCGTAATTGATCAATCAATGCTGAGGCAAAGGAGTATCATGTCTAATGTTATTTTGTGTTCTTATATTGTGGAAACAGTGAAATGAAGAACATTTGTTACAAAAATGGGCAAATACTTTTTTATGCGAAATTTCGTAAAACAAACGAGTTTTCTATTTGTTGGTCATAAAATTCACTTAATCTTTCGTAGTCGAAGAACATGATAACAATATTAAATAGGGAACACTTCCTAATGTACTACAGAAATATATTTATTTGTTCTCGAACCGGTTGCTGGCTTCTTTGACTATTAATAGTCACCTAACGGTTGCCTTAGTACCAAGCGACCTGTTTAGTGACCAAATAAAAAAAAGTATAATTTTGAAGACATCAGAAACTGATTCCTACTTAATTACTGTTGCTTAAAATGTTCCCTCTCTTTATTGACGAAACAGTACAGGAAGTCAAAACGGACGGATGAGAGGAAGGACGCGATGAAGATTTAACGAAAGAACAGGCCGGGGAAGTCGAAATTTGCTCCGGAAATCAGTTCCTCTAGTTATAGAACAGATCGCCGATTAGACATATTTACTGATTTACTCCTTCACAGGGAATCTATGACCATGCGGAGCTGTCGAGTTTCTTGTGCAGTTCTACATATCTTTAGCCCAAGTATTTTCTAATTAGAAAACATTAACCATAATTAGGGAACATTAACAGGTTTCCTGTTTACTTTGTTCGTGGGCTACTTCAGAATAATCTTATTCTGTCCTACGCATCTTATGTGTCGAATTAGAAACTCTCACTTGAATAAAATTCTTCTGGTTGTGAGACTGCGTCAGGAGTGATGAGACTACGAACACTTCTGATATTGCGGCAGCCTACTTCAGAATGGCTGCAGTAGCACCCGAAGCGGTTAGTTTCATCACATGTGGTGCAACATGCCGAGGTCATATCGCCCTCTTCCAGAAACACGTTTCAGAAGAAGCATTTAGATTTTTACAGGCATCGATTTTCAAATTTCGCAGATAAATTTGGAACAATAAAGTAACGTGAAGATTTTCTCGAAAATCCCAAGAACTTATGTACATTATAAGCTGAATTTATTGCAGTATACATGTTAGTTCCTTATGTGATGGCCTGCCCACGTGTACGGGCTTAACGGCCTGAGTCGTTATGTTCTAGCCAAGTAGAGAAACATATTCCCAGCTTGACCGTGCCTGCTGTAAACAACACGACTCGTACGTCTGCAGGTGGAACCTACAAACCAGAGAAAGTTGAGTCAGGGAAGTCAGAAAAGTGAAACTTTCAACTGCAAAAAATGAGGGGCTGTTAAATGAAAGCGGAACAACCACTACAACGGGACCATGGAATGGGTTCAATCAGATTTCATCATCTCACACGTTAAGACATTCATCCCGCTGTGAGACGTGACGATCAATTCCCATTTCATAGCTTGCAGTCGTCCGCTGACGTATCGACAACCTCACCCACTCTTGTGCATCCTCCTCCGACTAAAACCGACGTGCATGTAGGTATTTCTTTAGCTCCCTAAGGATGTGAAAATCATTCAGTGAAAGATTCAGGCTGTACGGAGAATGTTGCAGTGTTCCCCAAACGAATCGCCGAATAGTAGCCTTCGTCTGATTGACAGTATGGGGACGGGGTTTATAGTGCAACAGGATGATTCCGTCCTAAATCATTCTTGGGCTTTTTGATTTTCAGATGCCTCGTGGTTTCTGCAAAGTGTCTTCATGGCACTGATTGTGGTTGCACGCTCGAAGAACTCTAAGAACAGAGGAAGAATCCTGTTACACACCGCCATCTTGGGGAAACGATGCTGACCTCTAGATCAAACCCGTTCAGGCGAGCACGAAAGCTCACGCTCGTTAACACCACTTCAGTAGACGACGCCCGCGGTGAAAAGTGGCTGTTCTGTAGTCGGAGGAGTGACAATCTATTACGTTCACTGTAGTTTTAAGCACAAGCAAATATAATTAATGTCGCAGTGCTTAAAGTGGAGAATAGGAGTTTCAAAATCGATGAAAAGCAGCGTTGTGGCCGAGTTAGGTGCTTAAAAGTGAAGGTCAGACTCACGAGTAAGAACTAACAATTTTTAACACTTCATGAAAAATGCTTGTCTACAGTTAGAACTTACAGGCTTGCAGTAGTTGATGATAAGTTTCATAATAAAATAACTCTTCTTGACAAGAATTAAAGTTTTCTTTAACGTAAATTTCCACAACTTAACAAGTCGGCATTTATGAGTACGTTGACGTCTAGAGCTGCATATTTGAGCGCCCAAATTCTTGCCACAGCGCAGAGAACGAAATCTATCCACAAAGCTCACTGACAGACTTCATTTTGAAAGCCTATATTCGAATTAACGGTGCTCGGAATGCGATATCAGACATTGACGCTTTACTGAAATAGTATTCAGTGTCTGCAATGTTTCTATAATTAGTGTATGAATAAAATAGTCACGAAATATTTGTTGATGGCAACTTAAACTTCGTCCGAAACAACATTTGTCGTAAGAATACATCAATCTTTAGAAACATTATGTTTCGTACTCAGCTGCCCCTGCTCTTTGCCTAATCAAATGGTTAAAATGACTATCGCCACGCGGAATTAGCCGAGCGATCTAAAGCGCTGCCGTCATTGGACTGTGCGGCTGGTCCCGGCGGAGGTTCAAGTCCTCCCTCGGGCATGGGTGTGTATGTTTGTCTTTAGGATAATTTAGGTTAAGTAGTGTATAAGCATAGGGACTGATGGCCTTAACAGTTAAGCCCCATATGATTTCACACACATTTTTTTTTTTTTTCAAATGGCTCTAAGCACTATGGGACTTAATATCTGAGGTCATGAGTCCCCTAGATTTAGAACTACTTAAACCTAACTACCCTAAAGACATCACACACATCCAAGCCCGAGGCAGGATTCTAACCTGGGACCGTAGCAGCAGCACGGTTCCAGACTGAAGCTCCTAAAACCACTCGGTTTTTCCTAATCAAATAAGGGAAATGTAAGTTACATTTGAAAGTCGTTTCTCATCCATGCAACAGTTTTAGGAAATAGATTTGCCACGAAAGGTATTAATTAGCAACCGTGAAGCGATAGACCTCCATAGAATAGTTAACGGCCGTAGAACAGACGCGTCGACAATAGTTTCTCGTGCCGAGCCGCCTTGTTACGATTCGTTCTGCCCTCCTCTCCTTTCCTTTTCCCTTTCCCATTCCAGTACTCGCCGTGATCCGGCCGGTTGGTCACAGCTGAGGCGTGAGCGCGAACCAGCTCGCACGAGCGGATCAGCGAACAGGTCTGCACTAGACAGTACTAATACAAACAAATTACCATTACTATATTTTAAATATGTTACTGTCATTAAAATTGTAAGCATCTGTGGAGCGTTAAAAATGTGCGTGATAGCAAGCAAAAGCAATATATGAGAGAGTGATCAGGGCAGTAACAACTGAGAATAGCCCCGCCACCAAGCCACACCAGAACCTGGATCCGCCCATGTTATGAAGAGACGAGCGGAACTTGAAAGGAGTGCCATTGCGGAAATGTAGTCGTCGCCGCCTGGCAAAGCGCCTCGTATTCCTAAACACACGGTAGACGGTCAGGCCGGTTGGCTTCCGTGCGGCGCTGAAAGATCGTAAACAGACGGGCGCGACCGGTAGGCGCACGTCGCGACGTCGCAGACGGCACAGAAAGTGGAAGGCCTCAGGGAAGCGGGGAGGCAGAGAGAGAGAGCCGGAGAGGCGGCCGGGCTCTTGCTGATTTACTGTTCCGGTAATTACTTGGGGCCGCCGCGGGGGCGCTTTTGAAGTCCCCCGTCGCTGCTCTCTTTTGCCGTTGTTTACGACGGCTGACGGAGTCGCGCGGCTAAAATTCGCCCCCTACAGCGTCGCTAACGGCAGTCTCAGCACTCGCTTTCAGCTCTGCCGGTGAACCTGATAAACTGTAGCCCACCAGAAGACATGAGATGTAATGTCAGCGTTTCCTTATAAGTCAGGATTCGTACAAAAATTTTAAGAGAGCTCTAGCGAAATTAATACAAAAAGTCACACTGTCTGTATTGGGTGATAGAGATCGTTTAGTGTTGGGATGGAGATACCATTTAGGCTTTCACAGGTAGTGTTTACTTCGGTTAAAAACTATAGACAGGGAAGCCGAAGTCGATATATAAAATTATTCGTTGATATTTCGTCCTTATCAGTGCGAGATATCGTCGGAGATATATTGGTGTATACCTTGCACTCCTGCATGGACTACCATAGCACACTTCCCTGCTAAATCCAAATTCCCATTCACTCGTTGTGCACTTGATATTCCCCCTAAACTCAGCAGTGGAGACCCTTTCCAATTGTATTGGAATAGCATCTCAGTATCTAGCGAAACGGAGGATCCTTCCTGAATGGTTCAAATGGCTGTAAGCTCTATAGAACTTGCATCTGAGGTCATCAGTCCCCTAAACGTTGAACTACTTAAACCTAACTAACCTATGGATCTCTCACACACCCATGCCCGAGGCCGGATTCGAACCTGCGACCGTAGCAGCAGCGCAGTTCCGGACAGAAGCGCCTGAAACCCAGCCGTAGGTGCTTTGATCAAATACAACTATATGGTTTCAGAGACCTTTTCAAAGTTCGAATATCTAGGTGCAGTTGACCAAAACTACTGTACCAGGTGAGTAGGAAGCTCGTATTTGAATCGCGCCCTTAGTACAAATTTTCAATCCTCGCTTCAGACTGCATATCCACATCCATTACTTTTAATTGAGAACGGTTTCGGCTTCGCGAGACGACCGGCAGTTCTTCTATAGTGCTAGCGTTCTCGCTTCCCGCGCCCGGGTTCCCGGCTTCGATTCCCGGTGGGATCAGGGATTTTCTCTGCCTCGTGATGACTGGGTGTTGTGTTATGTCCTTAGGTTTGTTAGGTTTAAGTAGTTATAAGTTCTAGGGGACTGATCACTATAGATGTTAAGTCCCTTAGTGCTCAGAGCCATTTTTTTCTTCTATAGTACAGCTCTATAAATGCTGTCACCTTGAGCTTTCGACACAGTTACCAATTTAACTCCGAAGATAACTATCGCACAGGGGGCGAAACGACATTGCACAGTTTTATATAATGACCAGAGCCTGCCAGCCCGATGGTTTTGACTGAAGCTTCAAATGGGAACGATCCATTTGGCGGTCCGCTTCGCTATCGTCTGAAGGTAGGCAGTAGTTGAGAAAGGAGTGAGACAAGCCTTTATCCTGTCCTCCATGTTATCGAGTCTTTACATAAAGCTAACAGTAATGTAAAATAGGGTAAAATTAAGGATCTCTCCTTGCAGTTTGTCGCTTTTATTAATGTTCACTCTGTATATGGCGTGGCAGCCAGCACATTAACAAGGATAAGTCGTCGATCAGAGTAGTCCATACAGTAGTCAATAAATAGGAGTGATCACTATTTTTCTGTAGTATTCACAATACGCACAGTACAGTTCCCCAGGACGGATGAGGTTAGCGCAAAACTTCAGGGGATTAAGCTGAAATTGTTCTCACATTCTAACTGCCTCATTCATTCATATCACCCACTCTTGTCGTGGAACTTGCAGTCACTATACAGCTGCCAGCAATTGGTACAGCCTGGTCTTTTTGCTTTGCTGTTCAATTTGTTTGGGAATTTGTGGTGAGTGGCTGATAATGCTGGTATCTGATTACCGCAGTTCCAGCCCGTGGGAGAGAAGAAAGCGATGGCACAGACACAGGGCGAGAAAGATAGAGAGAGGGGGAGAGAGAGAGAGAGAGAGAGAGAGAGAGAGAGAGAGAGAGAGAGAGAGAGACGAACGGCGTGTCAGGAAGAGGAAGCAAGGGCTGCTCGGATAAAAACCGGTAGCATCTGCTTACAGATCCAGACCTGACAAAGCGGGCTCCCTGCAACGAAGTCCAGTGACGCGAGCTTAATATAGCGGCACGTGGTGGCCGACGAGCAAATAAACGGGGAACGGGAGCGGCGGCTGCGGCTGCGCCCGCCAGCTCCAGGCTGTCACGTGACCCGCTTCCTGGGTGAGTGCGCGGACCACGGGGAAGGCCGGCGCTGATCCAGCCCGAGCTGGAGCACTTTACACCGCCTGACGGCGGAACGGTAGCCTGAGGGGGATTACGTCGTAAACACGAGGGGCAGCAGACAACTGGTTCGGCGCGCTGCCTTATGATGCGTGTGCGTGCAAGTTAGAAGAGCTAACAAATGATCCACTCACAAAACAGGTCAGATATCACTTCGAAACCGAAGTGATATCTGGCGTTCCGCAAGACAGGTTGACTATTATAGAACTGTGTGAAATAAAAGCGTCATAACTTCTGAACAGTTTGCGTTAGGACGTTCAAACTGTACGGTTGGCCGCGGGGCGTGATGGGAATTAGTGCGCGCATTGTTATTCGGTTTACCGACGAAGCCCACTTCCATTTTGATGGCTTCGTCAGTAAGCGAAATTGGCGCATTTTGGGGACAGAGAATCGGCATTTCGTCATCGAGAAGTTGTTAGGTTCGCCTGCTTTATTTCTTCATTGATGGTCCTCGGTGTTGATCTACTGCTTTGTTATAGTGGCTGCAAAATGGAGGGTGGAAATTCTACACTGACTACTGTAAATGATGTAGTCGACAGGTACACATTTGCGTTTCACAGTTCTTTACTTTCACTGACCACCACTTCGCAATATTACACAGTTAATAAGGACAATGCACTATTGTTTAACTTCCGATTAATCTCATTAAAAGTTTGCATCCAAACATCAGCATACTTCTACTATAGTGTACTGTTGAACATCTACGAGCAGTAAAAACCTAACCACACGATTCTTGCAGAATAATACGGTACGTATTGAATGGACACTGTCATTGTTTTATCACACGGCCTATTTGTGTTACACTTACTTCAGATGCACTGCTGTTAACCTAACGAGCACGGCTTTCCCGTCCGAAAATCGGCCGTGGACTGACTATCTAGAGACCAAAACCTGGGCCTTTGTATACCATCACCATAATAGGTATTGAAATTATACATGTTTCGATGTTTAATTTACAGAAATTAAAGTCAAAACGTAGCTTATTCAATTACATGAAAATATAGAAAAATTCTTTCTTTTTAACAGTTTCTTCTACTACGAGAGTTAAGCCGAATTGTTTAAACGATGAAATTAACAGATATAGCAACACAAACAATAGTTTTGACGAAACTGGTAATTACTTTGGTATTAATTAAGACCTGCCTTAGCTAACATGTGTTCGAATAGAACCAAATAAATGCTTTGGCAATCCTAGTAATTCTTTTTCCAAATGTTTATCATTATTACAGATTTTATATCTGTTTGTGAGTCAACAGCAGAATTTAAGGTAGGAAACAATTACTGACTTAACCTTGTGCCAGGAATAGTCAAAATAAATTAGGAAATTGATGACATACACAAAACTGAGCACAGAACTAGACCTCCTGTTATACTCTTTAGGACTGAGGGCTAACATTTCTCTTTTATGAAAATGCAGATTATAGTTACGTATGTTAATGGTAATTAGTTAAAAGTGAAAAAACGAATTTAAGGAGGCATATGGCAAAACAACAGAGGAATTAAAAAGATCCCACCTTGCTTCGTCACAAATTCTCTTCACCATCAGCGGGCGACTGTATGGTGAGCAAGGTCCACTCACGGAATAATCGTTTAATTATTGTCGCCTTGCCTATGCCGAGTTCTGTTCCTAATATATATACACAATTCAGCCCTTTTAGACTGTTCACAAATGACGCTGTCATTTACCGTCTCGTAAGGTCATCAGAAAATCAAAACCACTTGCAAAGTATTTTCACAAGGTATCTGTATAGTGCAAAAAGTGGCAATTGACTAAGTAATCGAAAATATGAAGTCTTCCACACGAGTACTGAAAGGAATCCTCTAAATTCGGCTACGCGATAAGTACCACAAATCTAAGGCTGTGAATTCAACTAAATGCTTAGGGATTACAATTACGAACAACTTAAATCTCAACGATCACATAAATCATGTTGTGCGGAAAGTAAACCAAAGACGGCGTTTTATTGGCACAGTACCTAGAAAACTTAACAGGTCAAATCGAACAGACTGCCTACACTGCGCTTTCCAGTACTCTACCGAGGTATTGCTCCGCGGTGCGGGATCGGCAATCACACAGGATTGACAAAAAACTTCGGATATGTAAAAGAAGGCAGTTCGTTTTTACTATCGTGAGATATAGGACAGAGTGTCACAGATGTGATAGACGAGCTGGGACGACAATAATTAAAATAAAGTCGTCTTTCATTGCGACGAGATAATTTCGTCGAAATTCCATCACTAACTTTCGCCTCCGAACCCGAAAATATTTTGTCGGCGCCGATATACGTTGAGAGAAATTGTCACCCTAATAGAATAAACGAAGTTGAAGCTCGCACGGAAAGAAGTATTCGTGACTGGTAGCGATAATTTTTCTACACCACATTCGTTTTTCACTCGCACTTTTCGAGAGAGGAACAGTACTGAAATTGGTTTAAGGTTGTTCGATGCCAGGCATTTGTCAGTTACGGAGCAGTCATGGAGATTTGGATGCAGATGAACAGTCTACACCAGTATTTGGACAACAGTCGGATAGAGGTCTCGTTTGCAGTTCGTCGTCTAGGTGCTAATGTTGCTGCCTCTGAATCATGGGATCCCGAGTTCGATTCCCGGCCGGGTTGGGGATTTTCTCTGCCCGTCGACTGGATGTTTGTGTTGTATTCATCATCATCATTTGTGAAAGTGACTAGAAAGGATTGTGAAAAGAAAATGGACTATGTAAAAATTGATACTTGGTACGGGCGCTGATGACCGCGCTGTTGAGCGCCCCACAAACCAAACATCATATCAGACTATGCACTAGTGACGGCTATATTGGAAACCTCTACGCAGTTTATCCTTGTGTCACGAAGTGGACAATGTTGTTACTACTTCGTAAGTCTGATTGCAATTTAAACTTATGTTCTCTTTCGTGCTAGTTCAGACTATAGGTGTGGTGTGTTGACATCCAACTTCACCCTCCCCCTTCTCACACCAACTCCAAGCCATGTCCCATACAAAACAGTAACCAATTGTGCAGCGACCAAAAGCTACTCATTAATGCGTTAACCACTATATAGCACACGTATTGTGACGTCTTGTCATCTGTGGCAATAATGGCCGCCCGAGTTGGTAGCGTTTGTCCATGCGTTTAACAAAATTAACAGATACACATAACAGAAACGTAATCATCAATAATATATTCTCCACTTAAGTCATAAATAATATATTCTTCTTCATCATTTATAACATTCTGTCAACGCTGGGAACATTTAGATTCCGCGCCCATGGAATTCACGTGGTTTTGAGGTGACGAGCTTGTCGAGACATGTTCGGAGCATATTTTCATCCGGAAAGAAAGTTCCTTGAAGGTTGTTCGGCAGAGAGCGGAAAAGAAGAGAATCTGAGGGTGGTACATCACGTAAATAAGATGGGTGCAGAATGACTTCCCAACCCAACTTCTGTATAGTATTTTTTGTCAAGCTATCATAAAGCGGGCGGTCGTTATCGTGGAGTAGCACCACTGCATGCAGACTTCCTGATCGTTGTCTTGGATTGTGTCTGCAAGACGTCTCAGTTGTTGACAATAAACGTCAGGCCTATACGGACCGCTGTGGCCGAGCGGTTCTAGGAGCTTCAGTCTGGAACCGCGCTACAGCTACGGTCGCAGGTTCGAATCCTATCTCGGGCATGGATGCGTGTGATGTCCTAAATTAGCTAGATTTAAGTAGTTCTAAATTCTATGCGTCTGGTGACCTCAGATGTTAAGTCCCATAGTGCTCAGAGCCATTTGAACAATTTTTTGTCAGCAGTATGAAACTTCCTGTGTGCCGGACCGAGACTCGAACTTGAGACGTTTGGCTTCCACATGCAAGTGCTCTACCAACCGAGCTATCAAGCACAACTTACGACCGTTACTCAATGTTTTACTTCCACCAGTACCTCATATTCTACCTTCAAACTTCACAGAAGCTCTCCTGCAAGCCTTGCAAGAGTGTACTCCTGGAAGAAAGGATATTGTGGAGTTATGCCTTAGCCACAAAGTGGGGGATTTTTTCCGGAATGAATGTTCACTTTACAGTCGAGGCTCCGCTGATATGAAACTTCCTGGCAGTTTAAAACTGTGTGCTGGACCGAGTCTCCAATTCGGCACCTTTGCCTTTCACGGGCAGGTGCTACACCTACTGAGCAACCCAAGCACGACTCACAATCCGTCCTTAGAGCTTTACTTTCTCCAGTAACCCATCTCCCGATCCATAGTCCGCTGCAGAGGGAAAAGTCACTCTGGAAACAATCCCCCAGGATAATGGTAAGAATTATCTCCAAAATATCCTTTCTGCGCCGCCCCCGATGGCCGAGCGGTTCTAGCCGCTTCAGTCCGGAACAGTGCGACTGCTAAGGTCGCAGGTTCGAACCCTGCTTTGGGCATGGATGTGTGTGATGTCCTTAGGTTAGTTAGGTTTAAGTAGGTCTCGGCTCTAGGGGACTGATGACCTCAGATGTTAAGTCCCATTGTGCTCAGAGCCATTTAAACCATTATTTTTTTATTATTTCTGCCAGGAGTGCTAGTCTTGCAAGTTTCGCTCGAGAGCTTCTGTGATGTTTGGAAGCTAGGAAATGAGGTACTGGTGGAAGTAACGATGTGAGCACGAGTCGTGTCGAGCTTAGGTAGCTCAATTGGTGGAGTACTTGCCCGCGAAAGGCGAACTCCCCGAGTTCGAGTCACGAGGTGGTACACAGTTTTCATCTGCCAGGAAGTTTCATATCAGCGTACTCTCCGCTGCAGAGTGAAAATTCATTCTGGAATATCAGCCGTGCTGGCCAAATCTCGAGGAACCTGTTCGTAGGACACCACACTGACGCTGTCCACGAGATGTAATACATTATCCTCTGTGGATGCGCGCAGGTCTTTGTTTGGGCTCAACAAGTCCTTCCTTTTCCTCATGTTAACATAAAAACACTATTTCTCGTCACCAGTAACGATAGTGGACAGAAATGATCAGTTTTATTCAAAAGCCATATGATGATGAGCAAGTAGAGATGCAGATATGGCCCCGCAGATTTTTTTTTTTTTTTAATTTCGACTTAGAGGATGCCGTATCTATTGAAGTGATTTTTGAACACTCCCCATTGCATACAAACTTTGCACGATAGGGGACACATTTTCCTATTCTCGAGTACACTGACGTGGATCATTGTGGATTAACGCGTTTAAACGATCTTCGTCAAACTCCGAAGGTCTTCCTGAACGTTGAGATTCACTTACGTCAAAATAATCTTCCTTAAAACGAGAAAACCCATTTCTTGCCGTGGTTTGCGCACTGTCCCCATACATGGCGCAAATGTTTCTGGCTGCTTCAGTAGCTGTCACCCCACTATTGAAATCAAACAGAAGACTATATCGGAAATGTAAGGATTTCTCAACTTAGCACTCCATTTTCTAGCGTTCACAGCTTCACTCACTATCTCCAAATAACAAAATAATCTCAAATACACTACTGGCCATTAAAATTGATACACCACGAAGATGACGTGCTACATACACGAAATTTAACCGACAGGAAGAATATGCTCTGATATGCAAATAATGCTTCTCAGAGCATTCACACAAGGTTGGCGCCGGTGGCGAACCTAACAACGTGCTGACATGGGGAAAGTTTCCAACCGATTACTCACACACAAACAGCAGTTGACCGGTGTTTCCTGGTGAAACGTTGATAAGGAGGAGAAATGCGTACCGTCACGTTTCCGACTTTGATAAAGGTCGGATTGTACCCTATCGCGATTGCGGTTTATCGTATCGCGACACTGCTGCTCGCGTTGGTCGAGATCCAATGACTGTTAGCAGAATATGGACTCGGTGTGTTCAGGAGGGTAATACGGAACGCCGTGCTGGATACCAACGGCGTCGTATCACTACCAGTCGAGATGACAGGCATCTTATCCGCATGGCTGTAACGGATCGTCCAGCCACGTCTCGATCCCTGAGTCAACAGATGGGTACGTCTGCAGGACAACAACCATCTGCACGAACAGTTCGACGACGTTTGCAGCAGCATGGAGTGTCAGCTCGGAGACCGTGGCTGCGGTTACCCTTGACGCTGCATCACAGACAGGAGCGCCTGCGACGGTGTACTCAACGACGAACCTCGGGGCACGAATGGCAAAATGGTATTTTTTCGGATGAATCCAGGTTCTGTTTACAGCATCATGATGGTCGCATCCGTGTTTGGCGACATCGCGGTGATCGCACATTTTAAGTGTGTATTCGTCATCGCCATACTGGCGTATCACCTGGCGTGATAGGATAGGGTGGCATTGCTTACACGTCTCTGTCACCTCTTGTTCGCCTTGACGGCACTTTGAACAGTGGACGTTACATTTCAGATGTGTTACTACCCGTGGCCCTACCTTCATTCGATCGCTACAAAATCCTAAATTTCAGCAGGATAATGCACGACCGCAAGTTGCAGGTCCTGTACGGGCCTTTCTGGATACAGAAAACGTTCGACTGCTGCCCTGGCCAGCACATTCTCCAGATTTCTCACCAACTGAAAACGTCTGGTCAATGGTGACCAAGCAACTGGCTCGTGACAATACGCCAGTCACAACTCTTGATGAACTGTGGTATCGTGTTGAAGCTGCATGGACAGCTGTACCTGCACACGCCATCTAAGCTGCTTTCTCAGGATCTATGCACCCAAATTGCGTGGAAATGTAATCACATGTCAGCTCTAGTATATTATATTTGTCCAATGAATACCCGTTTCTCATCTGCATTTCTTCTTGGTGTAGCAATTTTATTGGCCAGTAGTGTACCAATGTGAAATACAGATAAGAAATGACGATCGATAAATGAAACCATAGCAAGCGGAATACCAACATGCAAAACAGAAACACAGCGAACATATGCAGCAACTTGATAAATGTAGTGAGCCCCAGTACTGAATTCCACGTATTGTCGACAAGTAGCCGTCAGTACAGTGCGCGTTCGCGTGACGTCGCTGGCTCCAACCCGAACAATTTCTCCGCCGCCCAGACGAGCGCCGTCGAAGTAAGTGTCTTGTTAAGCACAGTTTGTGTGCTGCCAGTGGTCTCGTTCCGCCCACGTCCCGATTGAATCCGCGCGATTCGTGATCCAGCGCTGTGATTACGAGCCGGCCAGCGGGTCCCTCCTGTCTTTGTGCGCTCGCCATTAAATGGGCCCTCATCCTCCTGATTCCCCGAGCCGGGCGCCTCCTCCAAGGGAACACGCACGCCGCCGCTATTTACTCTAGGAACGGCGTCACACTCGCCGCATTATAATCACTTCCGTCCTCGCTGCGACACAACAATGAAACAACTTGTTACCTTTTTCAGAAACGGAAAATTAATGCGAGTCGCGGACGGGCGGGGCCATTGAACCGTTGATGCGTGTCCTCACGTGTCGGCTTTAATTGAGAGGAGATCCTCCAGGGAACGGCTTGCGCAGGTGGTCCCCGAGGAACCGGGCGACGGCCTCGTTCTCACGGCTCTACGAAACCTATCGCTGCCGAACGATCCCCTGTGCGTAAGTTTAAAGAGAAGCGAGCTTATATGGTTCACACGTGACGGAATATCTGTCTGTGTCTCGGGGACAGGCGCACCCACTATTGTCAACGCGTGGGATTGCGTCTCGGGCTGCGCCTTTCCCAAGCCGTGCCCCTGGGCGTAATTAAAACCTCGCCCCCCTGCTGGGGCCGTTGACATCAGTCCTATTCAAGGTGCCGTAATAATGTTTTGTCAAAGGCGTGAATTAAGATTTGCATACGTCGGCTACGGGCACTCCCACTTAACCTGAGCTCACTGAAACAGTCCCGGCTGTCCGAAACATGCGGCCTACCTGAAAACTTTTCCACACTGCGTACATTCCTTCTGATCGTCAGCGCTAGTATCAAACTCACTCGAGGGATGTAGGAACAATTCAGTAACAGAAACCAGTACATTGTACCGTACTCCAAAGGCTCCACAGAAATGAAAGTAACATCGGGAGTACCCTAAGGAGGCTTACTGTCCCTACAGTGCATACTGAGTTAATCAGTATCAGCAGTAAGGAATCACAGAATGATTTGGACAAAATTTCCGCTTGCTGCAATGAATGGCAGTCTCATTAAATGATAATAAATATGAAATATGCGAATGAAAAAAGAAATAATTCATTAGTACCAGTTTACAAGATAAGTCATTAGCATCTAGCGCAAATAAAACCAAGTATTACAATAAGAAGGAATACCAAATGTGACGGTTGCTTAAAAGTAGTATGAAGTTAGGAGAATGAAAGTCGTACATTTACTGGAAGAGCTCTAGGGAAATGCTGTGCATTTTTACAGCCAGATTTAAACTAGTTGGCACTTCACATTATAAAATTATAGATCGTTCCAGTCAATGTAACAGAACTATGAGATTTTATGTTACATTATAGTTTTGTCTAGTGCTGTTACATTGGCATTGGGATGACCTATAATTTTATAGCAATGAAAACATTAATACTAAATTTCCCTATCACTCTTCTGCAGAAAACAAGCACCTGACCTATCTCCCGAACATGGTACATTAAAGGTGACTTATAGACGTCACTCATTCAGCATGTAGGTATAATATAAGATAAAATCTCGTAGTAGTATTAAATAGACGTAGAATGTCGTAGAATAAAATGATATATGAACGATAATGTCAAAAGGAACACTTGATAATGGCACATATGTCGAAACAAGCTTGTTGTGAACTTACACAGTCAATGATAAATAACTGTTTGCAGATAATTTTGTAAAAAGGGTACATAAGAACTAACGAAAGTGGTCAAGGAACGTAAATAAAGATTCCTACAAGAACGACGACGTAGTTTTCGCGTAATCCCGCTGGAGAAATTTAAAGGCACTTGTGCTCGAAGCAGATTGTGCGACCGTTATAGTCTGACCTGCTAACGTATTGAGTAGAGATCCCAAGAAGAAGATAAGGCAATCTATGGGGAGCACAATAAATTCTTTTCTCTCTCGATATGCATGTACACGGAAGAGCCAAAGAAACTGGTTCACCTACCTAGTATCGAGTAGGGTAACCGCGAGCATGCAGAAGTGCCGCATTACGATGTGGCATGGACCCGACTAATTTCTGAATTAGTGCTAGTAGGGAGATTACACAATGAATCCTGCAGGGCTGTTCGCAAATCCGTAAGAGTACGAGAGCGTGGGACACTCTTCTGAACAGCACGTTGCAAGGCATCCCAGATATCCACAAAAAATGTTCAAATGTGTGTGAAATCTTACAGGACTGCTACGGTCATCAGTCCCTATACTTAGACACTACTTAACCTAAATTATCCTAAAGACAAATACACACACCCATGCCCGAGGGAGGACTCGAACCTCCGCCGGGGACCAGCCGCACAGTCCATGACTGCAGCGCCAGATATACTTAATAACGCTGATGTTTGGGGAGTTTGGTGGCCAGCGGAAGTGTTTCAACTCAGAAGAGTATTCCTGGAGCCACTCTGCAGCAACTCAGGACGTATGGGGTATCGCATTGTCTTCCTGAAATTGCCCAAGTCCGTCGGAATCCACAACGGACATGAGTGGATGCAGGTAATCAGGCAGGATGCTTACGCACGTGTACCCTGGCAGAGTCGTAACTATACGTATCAGGGGTCCCATATCACTCCATCTGCACACGCCTCACACCATTACAGAACCTCGACTAGCTTGAACAGTCCCCTGCTGACATGCTGGATCCATATATTCATGAGGTTGTCTCCGAACCCGTATACATCCATCGCCTCGACATAGTTTGAAACGCGACTCATCAGACCAGACAACATTGTCCAATCGTCAAAAGCCCAATTCGGTGTTGACGGGTCCAGGTGAGGCGTAAAGCTTCGTGTCGTGCAGTCATCAAGGGTACACGAGTGGGCCTTCAGCTCCGAAAGCCCATATCTGTGATGTTTCGTTGAATGGTTCGCTCGCTGACTCTTCTTGACGCCCATCACAGAAATCTGCAGCAATTTGCGAATGAGTTTCACTTCTGTCACATTGAACGATTCTCTTCAGTCGCCATTGGTCCCGTTCTTGCAGGTTCTATTTCCTTCCGCAGCGATGTCGGAGATTTGATGTTTTACCGAATATCGTAATATTCATGGTACACTCGTGAAATTGTCTTACGGGAAATCCCACTTCACCGCTACGTCGTAGATGCTGTGTCCCATCGCTAAAAGTGATCTTGATAACCTGCCATCGTAGCAGCAGTAACCGATCTAACAACTGCACCAGACACTTGTCTTACACATACGTTGAGCCGTAATCTGCCTGTTTACATATCTCTTTATTTGAGTACCCCTACCTATACCAGTTTCTTCGGCGCTTCAGTATATAATGGCAAAGCACATCGAAAATATTTGTACGATGTACTCACCGTCATACAATGTAGACTAGATGGGGAGTATGCATGTAGATGTAAAGCACTTTCTATAGCTTGTATCAGCTAATAGTGAACTTTGCTCCGGCTTTTTACTGGTTGCAAACTTCTAATATTTTTGTGGTAATTAACTGTTAGTGACTGAAAATGCCGCATTGTCACTTTACGGCGAAATGAACATAGCAAGCGGCACCCTATTTCTCTGAGCCCAAGGAGTGGTAACGGAAGCTGGACTCTCCATTCTCTTACAATGCTTCCTGTTGTGTGATCTGGAACAGCTTTTGTCTGGCTCGTCCGATGGGGCCTTATGAGTGATAAATTATAGGGACTTCCGGAAACAAATTACACCTATGGCGCCATGCTAAGACCATTACTTGACAGGAGTTACACATTATCAGAAAATAGTACAGCTACTGAACATCCTGCATACATTCTGCTGTAGTACGGGTTGCACGTGCTTCACAGTGTACGAGTGAAATGGAGCGCCCACTGGAAACGCACTCCAAAGTTGTTGTACCTGTGACAATACAGTTCATGTGGGCACAACGTCTAAATTGCACGCAGATTCACAGTGAGCCTCTGTGGTATATGGACCAACGACAAAATCGCATATAGTCTTAGTGAAATTTTGCCAACTGTTTGACCAACGTCGCAGAAACGTGGGTTAGGCTTGTCCGATAGGCTATGCATTTTAGATCTTGCATCAGAATTATTCCACCTTCCCGGTAAGGTGGAATACCATTTGTGGGGAAACGGACTATCGATATTTGAGGACGTACACGCAGAGGTTCTCCAAAGGCTCCGTGACCAACGAGCGGATTTCTATGTTCGAGTAGCTAAAGGATTAGTAGAACGTTCCGATCAGTGTTTACAGAGAAAAGGAGCAGTATCTATCTGTGTAACTTTGAAGTGTAGTTCAGCATTCAATAAAAGTTGCATTCATTAAAAGGTATTTGGCCAGCCTTGAGAACGTATAAATTGCTTATTGACGTTCCGTAGTATAAAAAGAAATTTGATAATGGAAGAGATTTTCCACTAACTCATAGAACAACACCCAAAATGTTTCAGATGGGCTATTAGACAGTATTCAAGCATGAAGAAAAACCTTTGTTAAAATAATACTTTTGAGGAAAATAAAGCATAGAAGAAAAATAATCCATAACGAATCTTTCACTCTGCAGCAACGTGTGCGTTGTTTTGAAACAGTCTGAGAACAGAGCACAGACCTCTGCAGAGTGAAAGATTAATTCTGGAAAGAATCTCGAAGCTGTGGCTAAACCATCTCTCTCCAATGTCTTTCCTGCCTGGAGTGTTACTCTAGCAAGTTATACAGGAAAGCTTTTTTGGAGGGTGACAGGTACGAGAGAGGTAAGGGTGGAACAAAGCTGTGAGGGTAAACTGATAGTCGTGTCAGGAAGCTCACTATGCAACAGCATTGCCAACAACAGGCGCGATTCCCGATCGGCACACAGTTGTTATCTTCCAGAAAGTTTCGAGAAAAGTAATAATTCTCTATCGACAACCGTTTCAAACTGTTTTTGATTCATCAGTCGTCTGGCTGGTTTGATGCAGCCCACCACGAATTCCTCTCCTGCACCAACTTTTTCATCACGGAGTAGAAATTGCAACCTACGTCTCCATTTATTTGTGTGGATGTACTCGAGTCCCCGTCTTCCTCTACAGTTGTCACCCTCTCTATACGTCCCTCTATTACCACGGAAGTTATTCCCTGATATTTTAACAGACACCCTACCTTATAACTTTCTAAAGCTAAGATCGTACAAATATTTCTTTATTGACGTTTTAAATAAAGAAATATTTATGGAGTCTTAACTTTAGTAAGTCTTTAGCAAGTAAAACCGATTGCTCCTTCTGCCTTCTCAAAGCGAGAAAATTCAATTAGATGTTCTACCATCCTGTCCCTTCTTCTTGTCAAAATTTTCCATATATATCTGCAATCAATCGGAGGCTACAGTACTGCCGGGCTAAATGCCAAATTCGAGATTTGCTGAGGATGTACTCAAACACTCAATTGGGGAGTCAGTTGTTGATCATCGGTTGAGGGCGAAGAGGAGTGTTGTGCGACCTAAGTGTAAAGTAAGTGTAGTTACGACCTCTAGAGACAAACATCACTGCAGTTGGTATACGTAACACATGACTTTTGTGACTACTACATACTTTTAAAAGAATGATGTTGACTATTTCGTCCAAGCTCACCACTAAAGTTAGTTCTGTGTTTATCAATATTGGAAATTTGTGGTAAGGACAATGGGACCAAACTGTTAAGGTCATCGGTCCCTAGGCTTACGCACAACTTAATCTAACCTTAACCTACGCTCAGGACAGCATACACACCCACCAAATCAAACCTCCGACGGGAGGAGCCGCGCGAACCTTGACAAGACGCCCAAGACCACACGGCTACCCCGCGCGGCTTTATCGGGATATAAGGCTCTTCAAAAATGTTCAAGTGTGTGTGAAATCGTATGGAACTTAACTGCTAAGGTACCAGTCCCTAAGGTTACACACTACTTAACCTAAATTATCCTATGGACAAACACACACACCCATGCCCGAAGGAGGACACGAACCTCCTCCGGGATCAGCCGCTCAGTCCATGACTGTAGCGCCTGAGACCGCTCGGCTAATCCCGCGCGGCGTAAGACTCTTCAGCTGCTACTGCCGCAAAAGGCTATATTAGGAGTGCCGCAAACAATCTCTCCCTTTTGTGAAGTAACCGAAATTAAATCCATTTGCCTCACGAGTAGCTGATGTGCTAGTTGTAACAGTAGTAGTTCCAGTTTCAAAAACAAGCTTTTACGATTCATTTTGGTCTGATCAGGTAGCCTGGTAGCCACAAATTAAATTTCTCTGTAGCGACGAATGGCGTAGACTGACAGCGAAAGATACAGAAGACTACTGAGTGTCATTTACAGTATCTGATAGTTCTATTACAATTAGAATGAAAAAACAGAGTCAACACCGAGTCACACAATTCGGGATTATTCTCTTACTCATTATAAAAAATAACTCTAGGCACCTGGCTAGTGCGGCGTAAATCAGTGTGTAAACAGGAGGACTTAACATCACTCGACGAAACGCTGTTGTGTTGGATCTCCTGCTATCTCGGCCCTCGGACTCGTGATGCCTCCTCTCGGATTCCTCCATCGTCGCTCGGGATGCTTCGTCGCCCCTGTCTGGCCACGCGTAGCGAGTGTTTGCTTTGCCGTGATTGTTATTTCTCCGTATCGCACAATAACCGTTCCGCTGAAGTCGTGGCCAGCTCGTTAGACTCATTGTGAAAGCTTCGCCGTGAGTTACGGCGATAGTCTGCCCTCCTCTCCTCCCCTACCCTTTTTCTCGTGTGTCTGTGTGAGTGTGTGTGTTTGTGTGTATGTGCGTGTGTGTGCACGTCCACTTGACCTTCCCCCACGCCAACCGCCGGGAGGGACTCTCGTCTCTAGTGCCTTACCGTAACGTTCCCGAGTCGCTGCCGAGTGGAAACTGTTGTTCCCCACTCCTCTCTCCTCTTCTGACGGAGATGCTTTTAATCTTTCTTCATCAAAAAGACAAGCCTCAAACCTAAGTAAGCTGTAAATTACAGTTTTTTCATTACGTTAGATAGTAACGCCTGGTAAAGTTCACTAAGCGTTTCCACTTCACGGTGACTATCCTTCTTCTGTTGCTTTTTTCCAAAGTCCGCTTCCGTAATTAAACTAAAGTTATGTGTTACGTATAATGGCTGCATATAAAAGATACCATTTCTTTCTGCTAATTTGTAAGTGTTCCAGTAGCATACGTAACTCCATTTATTCTGTCATATCCTTCTTGTGCCACTAGATACTACAGACAAACATCTCCCAATAACCGAAGGAAGCGACTGTTTGGAAGGTACATGAATACTTGACCGCATTTTGCTAAGATGTGTAAATAAGTTATAATTGTCTGCTTCTTCCACACCCAAGATAAAAGCTGAAATATGAGCAGAAAGTAGCTGAAATACTTTTATTACAGTCTCACGAAATTCAATACTACGTATTTTCGCATAGCTTGTTGCAAGGTAATCCTCAGAAGACTTAAACGCCTGCACTGCTCCTCACACCCATACGGCACTCCGACATAACGAAAATGAGACTTCATGTTAATGACCGTCTCATTATCGACTGGTGACTTGTTTAATCAGAATCGATATCGGTGGACGAAAAATTTACTGCAGACATGTTCTACCATTCCACATTAACATCAAATCTCGCGCGCGGCTTCACCAGAAACGACATGCACAAATAGTTTGAATAGTGGAAAAAATATATGTAGATGTATGTAGACTCGAATGGGAGCTACCTTGAGGATCAAAAATGGTTCAAATGGCTCTGAGCATATTGGGACTTAACATCTGAGGTCATCAGTCCCCTAGAACTTAGAACTACTTAAACCTAACTAAACTAAGGACAAGACACACATCCATGCCCGAGGTAGGATTCGAATACACGAAGCACTTTTCTGCACCATAATCCTCGCTTTATGATTATCATAGAAAAATTAGAGAACGGCAAGGTTGCAGAAAGTGCCATTCGTGAATAGGATGGGAAGATCGTATGAAGTCTGATATGCAGTATTATACATAAAAACATGCTTTGTGATTGTCAGTCACACAAAATGATAATACCTCTCACTCTGCAACTGATAGGCTATACTGTAGAGCTTGTGATTACGTCCTCGATTATCCATGTATCTGCTGGTGCTTACTTAATGGGAAAACTATTATGTTTATATTTTACTAGTTTTGAACAAGGTCAGAATATGACGAACGCAATGTAATATAAAGGAATTAGTGCACGATTTCCAACGGCGCCAACATGTTCTCACAATGCCACGGAAGATATAGGAACATCACATTGACCAACGTTGACCTCAGATAAGGAGGAGGACAGCCCAGGAAATGAACAGTTTGTGTAGTTGCAGAATAAGATGTTGCCTCATAATAACAGATGAGTATATACTCTTAGAAACACTAGTGGTAACCGTAATGGCGGTGAACTGGAGAAAAGTTTAGTTGCTGTATTCCAAAAATGGAAACTTTATAGCTAGGAAATGGGCCATTCTGATACTTGAACTGTAATGCAGAATCTCGAAAGTTTGCCAAAGATAACCTTTCCCGTCTCTTTCATGACCTAGAAACGATGAAAATCTTTCGGTACCTCAATAAACTCGCTGAATGCATTTAGAGACCATAAAAACTCTTCCGTTAAGAAAGCGGATAAGTTGCTCAAATGAAGATCTCTTTTCTAGTACTGCCGACGGCGTTTCCAAGAGTCACCAACAACAGAGACGACGAAAACTTACACCCAACGGACAACCAATTTTGTATTTCTTGTGACAGAAAACTATGTTCCAATTGCAGAATAACTCTGAGCCCAGGTCCGAGACAGATCTGGGATACAGTTTTATTAATTTCAGGAAGTTTCGAATGATGCACTTCATTCTTACTGATGTAACACTGAGCGGATATTGTCTCCTAGTGATTGTTCATGGAGAAAGCCACGACTCACAAATGCCTTAACAAGCTTTGTTTTACTGCCATGACTGGAGTGTGGATATCTTCAGTTCGCTACAATTCTTTCGTCAGCAGCATGTCACTCGTTTCTATGCTGCATAAGGACATATGAGTCGTTTGGGTGACCTTATATACTATGTAGTGATTTGCATAATTGAAAGAGAAGATGCTAATGTACATGCCATCGATGACCTATAAAATGAGTGAGTCATATGCAACTTTATTTGTTCTAGTGAAAGGCATTTTCTCTTGTTTTTGTGCTTACTTATTTGTGGCAGAAAGCACAAATTATTCTAGTGCAAGCATACAAAAATTTCATACTTCATGACAGTTGCTCTTTCCGATACGGCTTTTACATATGTTTCTCTCTTATCCTCTAAGCAAGGACATTACTCATCAGTTGACAGCGAAACATCTCAGTTACCCTGCGCTAAGGACAGAATGTGTGTGGGAGGTGCGCCAAGATTATAACAGAAGGAATACGCTACTTACATAGAGCAAGCTTATTGTTTAAGAACCACAAGTCGAAAGTATTAGAGGGGATTTTTTGTTGTTTATGTTTTCAGAGAGTAACTAATAGTTAACGTTAGACAAATCATGACACGGTCGTCAGAATGCATATTATAAATTAGAATCATCCTTAGAGTTACGTAATCTAAAATAATTTAGATTTAATTAAGTTAACACCGACATCACGAACAGTTTACTTCAGGTACCATAGGAAGCAGAAAAATTAAAAACATGTATTATTAGGCTGCTTTCAATATATGGCTAGAGGGTTGATTTTGTTTTCTGTTCAGTTACTTCTACTGTACCTCTTAAGCCGTTAAGAGGTGCATGTGCCATGAGAACCAATTTTTCTTCATACATTCAGAGTTATGATTATTGGGGGTTCATGTTCTGTTTAACTTGTGTAAATACCTAAAACTAAATTTGCAGAAATTCATAATTAGGTCCAATGGCTCACTGTAAATTTATTGGGGTGAAGTGGGGGTGTGAATGTATAATTTTACTTCTTCTATGACGTGAATTTTCTTGACTTTGCTAGTTATATGTAAAGCACGGCCCTCGGTGAGACTGACTGCAGCCTGGTGACGTAACAGATGCGTGACGTGGCAAGGAAACTATGTACGCGAGCAGAGACGAATGGGCAATCGTTCTAGCACGTGTGGCGACATCCACTGACATAAGAGACTTTGACAAAGGACGTCGGTACGCATTCGACATTAAGCGCTACCAATACGTTCGACAATGGTGTAAATAAAACCGTGATTTTTCGGGGGGCTCAAACCTCGGTTTTCATAAGTGACTGAAAGGGAGGGTCAGGTGCTTTGAGTAGTCCTTGAGCTGTATACCCAAGAGAACTATCTTCTCTTCTTATTGTAACTATCCTACAGTACAGGGTCTAAGTTCGAATACGACGTCCTTTTCCCAGCTTAGGCAAATGGAGAAAATCATTTGGTTCTCTTTGCATTAGATGTGGTCGGGTGCGCTGTAAGAGGCTCATGAAGGCACCATTTAATTTATAGACGGTTCCTGAGATAACCCGTAAACATGGTTTTTAGGTACGAAAATCGAGCAGCTATGCTCAGCTAACAGCTGTAATTTTTACGATGTATTCCTAACATCCCTATCTCGAACAATCTTGAAAGTTTTCTTGGTACCTTTATCCGTTTACTCTACTTGTACAGGTGAAACATGCACGTAATATACGTTGTGACACGAAAACGTTGTTTATAAAATGAGGTAGCTAAGAAAAATATAGTCAAATGTTTCCGTGGTTATAAGGGTCCTGGTAACCCACGTTGTATTACTAAAGCACATGCTAAACGCTTGTTCACATGGTTCAAATAGCTCTGAGCACTATGGGAAGTAACATCTGAGGTCATCGGTCCCGTAGAATTCAAATGGCTCTGAGCACTATGAGACTTAACATCTGTGGTCATTATTCCACTAGAACTTAGAACTACTTAAACCGAACTAACTTAAGGACATCACATACATCCATGCCCGAGGCAGGATGCGAACCTGCGACCGTAGCGGTAGCGCAGTTCCAGACTGAAGCGCCTAGAACAGCTCGCCCACACCGGCCGGCTAAACTTTTGTGCTCTTAAAATCCGATCTGAGGTCTAAAATTAGTTCTGCTTCACTACATTTTCACGTAAGTAAATTATATGAATTTTATTTACCTGTAGTAGGGAAAAGAAGGAAACCAGCATAAAAATGTTCTTATCAGAACACAAAAAAAAGGCGAATTTGCTCCTGTTCAAAAGACACTGTCTTAAAAGTGCATTACCAGTGCCTTTAAAGATTTTCCTAAATTTTTTGAGATGTGAACACATTCGGTCTTTTTGTGCTGAGAAAACGGGAGGCAGTGGCATTGGGAAAGAGAATGGATAATACTAGACGGTCGTTGTGTTATAGAAAGAGCGAAAGAGATAAGAGCAGAGTGAGAGAAAGAGAGGGGCACAGTGGCAATAGGACATAGTGGATAGTGAGAAATCGATGCTAGGAGAATAGTAAAGGAGACAGTACCAGCGGGAAAGGAATAAAGAGAACGAAAAAATAGAAGTGAGTGAAAGACAGAGGTAATCAGAAACAGAGTGTATGGAAATGACAAGGAGGAAAGGAGAGAAAGTGAGAAGAACAGCAGCAGTGGGAAGGAGTGAATGAGATAGGAGTAAGAGAAAAAAATAAGAGGGAGACAATGACAGTGAGAGCAGCGGTAGTACAGAACGTAGGAGACTGTGGCTGTGAGACAGGAGACACAGTTGGAGAGACAATACGAGATAATGACAACGTGTAGTGCTGAATGAGTGATTAAGAATAAGGAGGTGGAAGTGGATGGACTAGTGGGTGTGACAGGATTGCTGGTAGGGGACAGAGAGGAGAGTTACATATTAAAAAGAGCGCGAACTTGTACACATGCAAAATTTTTTGGGAATTTTTTAAATAATGAGGCAGCTAACACCCCACTGCCCTATTAAACAGCAGCATATGCACGTTTTATGTGCTCTCATAGGAGTATTTCTTCACTGGTAATTTCCCGAACTTGGGAAAGACCATTTCGAAAACGGCGAACAGGGTCGGTGTTAGCGTGCTACTAGGGAAGCTTGTTTGGATGGTGAAATTACTAGTAGGCGATGTCCATGTTTAATCATAGAATTTAGAGGTCTGAGGGTTGCTCGCTCTGTGAAGCAGGGCAGGTGGCGACCTGTGACAGATGTGACGACAGAGTAATACGCTGGTACAGGTTTTTGAGCACACGGTTCAGCGCATATTGCTCAGCACGGACTCCGCAACAGGTGAACCCTATGTCTATCATTATCGACACAATGGCATCGTTAATTACGATTGCAATCGACAATGGACCATTGAATTGGGACCAAGCGAGGTGGCGCAGTGGTTAGCACACTGGACTCGCATTCGGGAGGACGACGGTCTAATCCCGTGTCCGGCCATCCTGATTTAGGTTTTCCGTGATTTCCCTAAATCGCTTCAGGCATATGCCGGGGTTGTTCCTTAGAAAGGGCACGGCCGATTTCCTTCCCCATCCTTCCCCATCCTTCCCTAATCTGAGCTTGTGCTCCGTCTCTAATGACATCGTTGTCGACGGGACGTTAAACAGTAATCTCCTCCTCCTCCACTGAATTGGACAGTGAATCAATGGAAACCTGCTGACGAATCACATTTCTTGTTACACCAGATGGATGGCCGTGTCCAGATACGCTGTCATCATGGCGAACAGCTGCTCAAAGAATAAAGGCTGTTTGGAAGAGTGTTTAAGATAACGGCACGTCAATTGTGGATTACTTGAACATAGTTAGAGACCACCTGCGCCCCTTTGCTCTTGATATCTTCCGCGACAATGACGGCGTCCCCGAGTATGGTACCTGTCCGTGCTATATTGTCACAATCGTGCTACAGTAGTTTAAGGAGCTTTAAAACGAACTCACTCTCACTAGGCCACGAAGTTCGTGTGATCTGGGCGCCGTCCCAGAGTTCACAAACTAGCCGCCTGAAATTTACGGGAACTGCGTGATGTCCGAGTAGGCGTCTAGTGCTACATACCCACGGATTCCTTAGAAGGTATTTTCTAACCCGCGCCACGCAGAATCGCGACTCTGTTGCCATCCAAAAGTGGATCAACATGCTCTTAGGCAGGTGACACTGATCTGGCTACTGTATGTATACGTTTCCCTCCCCGCGTCAGATGCAGTCCTTGTCGATGAACTGAAATGAACGCTAGTTTCCTGTTAGGTCGAAGAGCTGATCTCGAAGTGACACATGGTTCTCCATGTATGTGGCCCCAGTTCCGGAGTTTAGCAGGTTCCTGGAACTGTAGTGGAAGGAGTGTACAGAGGGTGACCGGAAGAGCCCCTCCCCTGGTCATATCCGCGGACAGCTTGCAGAGCGCTGTGGCTGCGGCGTGTCTAATAATAGCCTCGAAAGCGCAGCCGGTCCACGTGCGGCGTCACGGTTCCGCCTCCGGCACGCGACTTGCATCGCAACTCGGCGCCACGGGGTCGCACCTAGGGTGAGGCCGCTGCGTCACTTCTCCGACCTGCGCCACCGTTGCCACCCAGCTTCTGGCGTCAACAAGCTTTGGTGTCATCTGCTGATCAAAAAGCAACTGTATCTTCTTGTCGTCAGTTCCACCTTTATAACACTGGGGCGAAGCATTGGTAAAATCGGGGCCATTAACTGCGTATGGAGCTAGAGGAGTTGCACAAGATACAAGCAAGAAAATTTGGAAACTCTGCGAAAAGTGCTTAGTTCAACATAAATGTTAGCCAAGTCTGCTGACTGATCTGTTGTACGAGGGCGATTGGGAAAGTAAGGCCTGAACGATCGTCAAATTAAACCACATTTGAACCTCAAAAACATTTTATTTGCAGCAGTTAGCTACACGATCCCCCTACTTCCCTACACTATCGTCGCTCCGACTGAAAATTTTGCTATAGCATTGCACCGACTTTCCAGTATCCTCGTCACAGAAGGCCACCGTCTTTGCTTTCTGCGCTGATCTGCCGCTTGTTGTCTGTGCCAAAATGCTGTTTTTATAGCCAGTGGTTCACGTGATCAGAGATGAAAATCAGAGGGAGCCACGTCCGGTAAGTATGGTGCGTGATCAAATACTTGCCACTGAAAACGCACCAGGAGTGTCCTCTTTGCCCCTGCAGTACGCTGCCGAGAACTGTAAGGAAGAAGGACATGCATAACAGTTACATTGTGTGGGCTTCATGAACTCAGGCGAAATCTCCAGCCACTGATACTTGGCGGTAGACACTACCTTCTAGGCGTCTTTATGTGCTCACCGTGTGCTCAGAAGTGAAAAGAGCCATGTGGGAGGATCGACGAGTATACTATAGACGCTGTCCAACTCATATGTACAGCTTCATATCATTTTCACTGTGATTTCCATTGGACCTTACTTTCCAAATAGTCCTCGTATTGTGATATAAATGGCACCTGTGCAACGTCCTTAATCCTTTTCGGTTGTCAGTCGTTATGAGAACAGTGTTATGTATAGTTGCGAGTGCATAACGTAGCGGCTAAGTGAACTCGAACGTGGGTCAATTGTTGCTGCTCGTATGGTGGATGGTTACGTAACCAAGAGAGCCCAAGTGTCTGGCGTTTCAAAAGGCACCGTATAGAAGATGGCTACTCAAACTGTAGTAGCTCACAATTGGTTCACTCCTTACTGTAGGAACAGACAGCAAAATGTCATTATTCACAATTGAGAATGGCTGTGATGCGGGGCCTGAATGGAGTACGGTCAAGTGTTGGGGGGGGGGGGGGGGGGGGGGGGGGGGGTGGCAGGGACCAGTGTTGGAGCCACTCCTTTTCCTTATTTATATGCATTACAGCACAGTATTATGGGCAACTCTAAAATATTTCTTGCTTGGCAGTAAAGGATGTTGTGCACACCATTGGCTCGGTTTCAAATAATGAAGTTCATGGCTTGTAGAAAATAAACTAACGCTACATCACAGTAAAATCCAGTTTTTACAGTTTCTACCACACAATGCAAAAAAACCTGACGTTTTAATTTAACAAAATGGGCATGTGATTAGTGAAACTGAAAAGTTCAAATTTCTAGGTGTTCAGATAGATAGGAAACTGTCGTGGAAAGCTCACGTTCAGGATCTTGTTCAAAGACTTAATGGTGTCATTTTTACTATTCGGATGGTATCTGATGAGAGTGATTGTTTGACACAAAAATTAGTCTGCTTTGTTTATGTCGTATGGTATTATATTTTGGGGTAACTCTTCCAATTCTAAAAGGATATATTTGGCTTAGAAACGGGTGGTTCGGGCAATAAGGGGTGCAAGTTCACGAACCTCTGGTCGACCCCTGTTCACGAGTCTGTGTATTTTGACATTAGCCGCTCATTTCTTATTAACAGTATAAGTTTATTCAAAAGAATAAGCAGCTTCCACTCAGTCAATACTCTGCAGAAATCAAACCAGCATTTGGATCGGACTTCCTTAATTCTTGTGCACAAAGATGTGCAGTATACTGCGGCATCCATTTACAAAAATCTTAGAAGTAGTCCACCAGCTTTCAAATCGAAACTGAAGAGTTTCTTCATAGGTCACTCCTTCTATCCTGTCGAAGAGTTCTCTGAAAAATTAAGCTGATTCTTGTTATATTGTTGACTGTGTTTACTTAAACTTATGAATTGACATTTTCGGTTTCATAAACATTTTATTTAAACATTATATTTTTATCTGCTGTTACTTTTATGTTGCAATTTCGTGTACTGACAAGTTCCATGACCTTGGAGATTTGCTCCTCAATTTCGTCCTAAGGAACTTGACGTGTAAATAAAAAAATAATTAATAAGAAATGTTTATACTGCATAAGGGAAAGCGGAAAACATCAACGGCTGCGTCGCAAAGCGGACGAAAGCTTGTTTCGGGGGATTGTATAGCAGACGGTTATTGAAGAGAACTGTCACGAAAAATAAGAGGACGACAGCTGCAAAATTCCCTGCAGAACTGACTGGCGTCCTCACGAATAATGCCAGCGCTAGAACAACACGAAGAGAATTCCATAAGCAGGGAATTGCAAGGCAAGCAGGAATTCGAAAACCACTTGTGGTGAAAATGCTCGTAAGAGTAAAACGTGGTGCCGAAGCCATAAAACGTGAACTACGGAGCACTGGAAAAATGTCATTTGGTGAAATGAGTATTGTTTTCAATTTCTGGCGTAGTTTACTTATCAAGAGTGAAATATGTTGGGGGTTTCATGATGACTGGGGCAGACACATCGCGGTATTCCATTGGCCTCATGGTTACTCTGCAAAGAATTACTGCCAAGTATTATGAGACCATTTTGGCTGCACAGGTCCATCCCATGGTACAATATCTGTTCCCCCAATGTCGATTCTGTGTTCAAAAACGACACGGCCCCTGCTCCCACAACTGTTCACTAGATTTGTTGCATTTCCTCTGGCCACCGCAGTCGTATCTCAATATTTTTGTTCCTTTGTGGTCAGCTTTTGTGAGAATTCTAAATAATCGCTGTCCATCTTCTTTATACTTCCCTGAACTTGCCCCTGTTTTGAAGGAAGATTGGTATAGAGTCCTTTGAAAATAATACAAGACGACTGGAGACGACTGGAAGCTATTTTGAAAGCCAACGGATATCTTACACCGTATTATGCGCGGTAATGTTTTGTGTTGAAGTTTCCACATTTCGACACTCATTGTTTGTGTGTGTGTGTGTGTGTGTGTGTGTGTATGTGTGTGTGTGTGTGTGTGTGTGTGTGTGTGTGTGTCAGAGGGAGAAAGAGAGAGAAAGGGGGTCGGGGGAGAGTGCTCGAGCTCTTCATAATCACTACACGAAAGCATTGTAATTAATACACGTGACACGTGTCATGCACAAAGGCTTGTACCGTGTAGTATGGCACACGAATAAAGTAAACCACCATATAAGTGTAATAGATTCGGTCGCAACAAAACATCCATTTATCATTTAATTTTTGCTTCTGCAATTTAACCTTAAGTGGAGAGTGTAAAACGGAGAGGAATTAGTTCAGTGGAAATGATTTCAGACTGGAGTTTCAGTAGTCTAAACGGAATGAACACACTCAATGGAATTAATGATTTTGGAAAGCAACGATAAGTTCTTTTTTAATATTTTCAATGCAGGTAATAAGAAACACAAGGCAGTGTCATCCTCGGCCAGTGGCGTAATTGGATGCGGTAAGGAGGAGCGTGGGGCTCAGCAAACTGCTCTCCTGGCCGTTGTCACTTTTCATGACCTGAAGTCGCTATTAGTACGTCACGCAGTTTCTCAGCTGTCGTCACGAGTTTGAGTGCTTCCCGTTCCAATCCTTCCACCAAGGAAATATCTCTGGCAGAGCAGGGAATCGAATCCGCCTCCTTCTAATTTGCAATCAGCTGCGCTGACCGCTCATCTACGGAGGTAGACTTGAAAAAAGGTAGAAAAGATAGATGCTGACGTAACATTACTGGAGACGCAAATATTTTACAAGAAATTTATTTAGAGGATCTGCAGTACAAGTGACTTGCAATGAAAACATTTTACAAGAAGTTTAGTTTGAGGATCTGCAGTACAAATGAAATGAGATCACATTGCTGATCGATAGAAACCGACTAGAATTAATGTTCTCATATATGTCTTTCACATATGTGATTCACTGATAGTCAGTACAATAACTTTTATGTTACCGGTCATTAACAAGAGCACCAGCGAAAACTCTTTCAAGTGCGATATAGTAAACAGAAAAAAGGAACAAGACCGACTCGCCTTGGAGAGAAAACAGTAACTTTTGTTTCTACTTAGACACAAATGTTAACGTGACTACTGCTGAAAACTAAGGAAATACGTTAAATAAAGTTGCTGCTCCTTCTGCTAAAGAATTATTCCTCAGATATTTTGTATTCTCCTGTAGCATTCAGATGATTTTACATTCGGAATAACATCGATGTGTTTTGCTTAGTCGCGTATGAAACAGATAGTATGATTTACGTGGGGTGTCCACAAGGTAAGTTCCGACCGGTTGCAAAATGGCATCCACAACGAAAATCCCATAAATCTTTGTACAGATGTCTTGCGCAGTGTCCTTAGTACGCCCCTTAGATAGCGCCACTTTGCACTTTGTGGTTCTGAGCGCACAGTGAGCGCATTAGTTTACCTATGAAACAGTTTCTTGCCACATATATGGGTGTAAGCCGAGAGATTTTGCCTGATTTCATGCAACTCTCACGTAATGTAACTGCCTTGGAATTCTTTCTTCATGGCGGTTCTCGGTCAGACACAGTGGGAGCAATGACGGCCCTCCTGTTGCTTTTCCGATGGGAAGTGATCACCCACCAGCCCGGACGTCACTCCCTCTTATTTTCGTCTCTGCGCAGATGAACCGCTGGCTATGAAGATAACAATTTCGCACAGACAATGAGAAGCAGACCAGCGCGAAGAATAGGCAGTCGGCTGCTTTCTATGACGAGATTGTTGGAAAGCTGGTACAGCGCTACGAGAAACGTCTGAGTCGGAGAGGCGATTATATAAAGAAGTAGTTTGAACGTGTGGCTAACTGTTGCAAATTAAACTGGTTTTTACTCTGGTTTCCGTTTCAGGACCTATCGGAACTTATTTTCTGGGCAAACCTGGTATAAGAAAATCACTAGCATTCGTATTTTCTCCCGTATTTACTCATAATTACGGTATGCTGTTCTCACTACTCGACCGTCTTGCAGGAAGCCTGCGTGGCAGGCGCTACCAGCCAGAAAATTTTCAGACCACTGCGTTTACAATATCGTATCAGAGCTGCACGTATCCACTTCAGATAATGTCTGTACGAAAGGACAATAATCAATCCTAAATGCTTTGTGTAAAATCCTTTACTTATCGAACCAGATTTACACATATCTCTATGACATTTAGTCTAAATGCTGAAACTGTCAGCCGTACTTCGTAGTAACAACACTGTGTAAGAATAACCATAATTGGCTTCAAATGGCTCTGAGCACTATGGGACTTAACACCTATGGTCATCAGTCCCCTAGCACTTAGAACTACTTAAACCTAACTAACCTAAGGACATCACACAACGCCCAGTCATCACGAGGCAGAGAAAATCCCTGACCCCGCCGGGAATCGAACCATAATTGACGGAAGAGCGAGTAATATACTTTGCATTATTGTGATATTGACTACACTAATTGAAAGTACGTTACACTATGCCAGTAGACAATATTTGGAATTGTGTACACATTTCCAGCTGTTCCTACAGTTCTACAGAGACTCACTCGTCCAAAAACACCTTTAGTCTGAATTTTCCGTTGCAGCATTAAACTTCTTATGGAGGGGATGGGATGTGGAGGATATTTACTATCGTTGACGTTTTGTGAACGATTACTTTGTACGTGGCGCTCCAAAAAAATTTTCACAATTTTTGGGTTGCAGACAATCTGTTCAATGTAATAAAATTTACGCCTCTCTCCTTCCGGTAATGGCAGTATCTTTCTCACGTAACTATTCAATGAAACGTTACAATGAACTAAAAACACAGTGGTTCTGCTTTTAATATAGCAACACATTTGCTTCTACTACCCATGATTTTTATTTATCTCTATTAAAACGTGTTTCGGAAAATATATCTCATTCTCAACTTTGTGTTTATTAGGTTACACATTAAACGCGATGCTTGATTCGTATGAGTTGCTGTACCGTTCCGGTAACTCCTTTGAAAGGCAAACAGATGTATATTTACCGCTGTGTGTACTAGGCAATACGAACTTCGCTAGAATGCAAACAAGCGTACATTTATCCAGTACGAGGAATTTTAGTGCTTTCAGTGCTCTGTTTCCCAGAAATTTACACATGCATGTTCTCACTTACTTAGCCTCCTATTTGTTTACCTGAACAAGACAGGAAATAAAAAAAGAATTGTGTTATTGTTACGTTTGTCACCAAATATATATTCAATTGAATTCTGCACCTTCGAGCCACTAGTTCAATGTTTCACAATTGGAACTAGTTTATTTGGTGACTATTGAACAAGCAGAACACCCTTGTCAAAAATCGAAAGTTCATACAACTTACCGTGCGGTTCTAGGCGCTGCAACCTGGAACCGCGAGACCACTACGGTCGCAGGTTCGAATCCTGCCTCGGGCATGGATGTGTGTGATGTCCTTAGGTTAGCTAGCCGCGGTGGTCTCGCGGTTCTAGGCGCGCAGTCCGGAACCGTGCGACTGCTACGGTCGCAGGTTCGAATCCTGCCTCGGGCATGGATGTGTGTGATGTCCTTAGGTTAGTTAGGTTTAAGTAGTTCTAAGTTCTAGGGGACTAATGACCACAGCAGTTGAGTCCCATAGTGCTCAGAGCCACGTGAACCATTTGTCCTTAGGTTAGTTAGGTTTAACTAGTTCTAAGTTCTAGGGGACTAATGACCTCAGAAGTTGAGTCCCATAGTGCTCAGAGCCATTTGACCCATACAACTTATTTCGCTAATTTTTTACCCTTGTTTAGTTATTTACAAAATTGCACGAGATACACTTGATGGTACTGCTTGAAATAACATGAAAGGGATGACTTCGTGCATCCCATTCCATTATCGGACCGCATGCCCATCTTTAACCATCGTTTTATTTATTTTTGTGCCTTATGAGGGCACTCCGTAAACGCTGCAGGACACCTTCAATACAAAAAGAAGCTGTTTAAGCAGTAAATCAAGTGTAACTGAATGGGCCAAGCGCTGGACCAGCTAAGCATTCCTCTTTCACTTACTGTCTCATTTGGAAGAACCTCGGAAATTTTAGTGGCATTACACTGTTACTTCCGACCCGATACACTGAATTACTCATGATTAATATCACCACGACGATCAGTATTTCAAGATGGTTACATATTTTACTTGTCAGTCTATAATCTGCTTCTTGGACACTATGGCGATTATACAAAACAACTTTTCATGTGATACTGCTGTAACTCTCTTTCTTTTTACATGTGTAATATAAGGCAGAGAATAACGCTTAAGATCTCAATAAGCAGTGTTCTGACTGAAATTCCCAAGAAGGTAAATGAACGCAGAATAAGGCTGAATCTTACATTAACTGTGTTTTTTACTTCAGCTATTACACTGCCTGACAGTGAAGCACTCATAAGGAGTGAAGGAAACTAAAAGTGTCTTCACAGGCTGAAAGGGTATGCGATGCTATTTCACTGATTACAAGACGGGTCCCATTTACAAATAACTTGTTAGAAGGAGCCAACTTATCAGTGTGACATTGCTCTCTCCGACCTCCCCACTTTGCCTTGGATTGGGTGTACTGATTTTATCTGGAAGGGTGTCATAAGGCTATGGTATTCTCTCCTGTGGTCAGCTGGCACACAGCTGTAAAAATTCGTCCTTGATGTCTTGGATACTGGCACTAAGACAAAGTTGACGTCCGTGTATGTCGTACATATGTTCCATGGGTGTTAGAGCTGGGGATCTTGTTGACCGCGGGGATACCCCATCGTCTCGCAGGCATTTCGTAGAGACATCTATCATCTGTGGACTAGCAGTATTTTGTTCAAAAATGGTGCCACGATATTACTGCATGAGGCTTAACACACTAGGACGCAAGATGTCTGTGACGTACCGTTGTGCCGTCAGAGTTCCCACAGTCACTACCACCGGTGGCCTGAAGTCATACGCGATGGCTCCCCACACCAGAAGTGACGCCGATGTGACTCACCGAAGCAATGGAAGAATATAACCTGTCCCCAGGTCCCAGGTTTAATCGCCATGACGGTCGGCCGGGGTAGCGCGGAAACACGATTCATCGCTAAACACAATTCGACTCAATGAATCTGCAGTCCAAGCTTCCCGGACACTGCACCACACCTACCTGGCTGGTGGTAGTCTCCTACTAATTAAGGCGCGCAGTAAGACAGAATGCATCAGAGTCCACTCTCTCTCTCTCATGAAAGGCGCAGATGTGAACGGGTTACGACGTGCTCGGTGCACAAATACGTGATCGACCGGACCCTTGAGAAGTGCATCCCTCACATTCGAAAAAAAATCTAGATATGCACGATTCGACTTGTCAACCAGATGGAGGCCAACAATGAGACCACTTGTAAAATCTGGCAGATGCTGATAACGCTGTCTCATTCTAGTACGCGGAACCTGTGTCCTTCACAGGGATCACCCAACATCTGACTCTGTTCACGCCCAGTATGTACCGAATCAATCATCGAAAAAACTGCTAAATGCGGACGACAGTACTGCCCTACGCTGGGCGTTCCACTGTCACAAGGAATGTGCATTCGTAATCACTGACACACCGCCGATGCACGCGTACGAAATTTCAGTTATATCCAATCATGTCTCTTGGGTGCTTCAATTTTTTATTAGTAGAGGTTGACACCAGACGCGTTACGCTTTCATTTATAAAGCATAATCAGTTATGGCTGGTGTTTATTACTACTTTTTCGTGTTGTGAAGTTGAAAAGTTTCTCCATGGTCGTTAGCAGAGGCTCATCTGAATCTACAATTACTCTGCAATTCACAATTCAGTGCCTGGTAGGGCGTTCATAGAAACACCTTTGAGCTACTTCTCACAGTTCTACTCTGGAACATCGCGCGGGAAATGGACCCTTTAATCTTTCCGTGCGAGTCAGATTTCTCTTATTTTGTTATGATGATCATTCCTCCCTGGGAAATTGTTAAATTTGGGTAAGATCTTATGGGACCAAACTGCTGAGGTCATCGATTCCTAAACGTACGCACTACTTAATCTAACGTAAAGTAACTTACGCTAAGGACAGTACACACACCTACGCCGGAGGGAGAACTCGAGCCTCCGACGAAGGGAGCTGCGCGGACCGTGCAGGACGCCCTAGACCGTGCGGCTACCCCGCGTGGCCATTCCTCCCTGTGTAGGTGGGCGCCGACAAAATAGTGTCCTACACTGAGAGGAAAATTTGTGACTGAAACTTCATGAGAAGGTCTTGCCGCAGCGAAAAGCGTCTTTGTCTTAATGACTGCCACCGAAGTTCATGTATCATATCCGTGGCACTCTATCTCTTTTTTCGGAAATAACACAAAACGAGCTGCCATTCTTTGAACTTTTCCGACGTCCCCCGTCAGTCTTACCTTATGCGGGTCTCACACCACACGGCAGTACCCCAGAAGAGGGCGAAAAAGCGCATATAAGAAGTCTCTTTGGTAGACTGTTACGTTTTCTAAATGCTCTGTCAATAAAAAAAAATGGTTCAAATGGCACGAAGTACTATGGGACTTAACATCTGGGGTCATCACTCCGCTAGACTTAACACTACTTAAACCTAACTAACCTAAGGACATCACACACATCCATTCCCGAGGCAGGATTCGAACCTGCGACCGTAGCAGCAGCGAGGTTCCGGACTGAAGTGCCTAGCATCACTCTGCCACAGCGGCCAGCTCTGCCAATAAAGTTCAGTATTTGCTTTAGTTTCCTTCACCACTTTATCTATCTGATAGTTGAAAAATATCATTATTAAGTGTGACTTTTTGACAGGAAATCACGAAGCCGGTCATACAACTGAGACGATACTCTATAGGCACGCAATTTAATTAGAAGTCACTTGTGAGGAACGGTGTCAAAGGCCTTCTGTAAATCTAAAAAAATGTCAAAAAAATTAGCTTGGTTGCACTCGCTCATTTTTCGGCTTTTCTGGAACCAATTTTTCTTTGCTGTTTATAAGTTTTTCTATACATCAATTCAGCAAAACGTCGCAGAAGTTGTCGTCATAAGCATTTTACAGCTATTTCACCTATTTTACAGCTATTTATATTCAGCATATTTTGCCATCATTAGTCTGACGATTGCCTGCTCACCTTTGGCTTTCTGTATTGACTACCTCGCGAGGCATTCCTAAACTCTGGCACATGAATCATAGCGTGTCACATCGTGTCGTGGTTGAGGTAAAATGCGACGTGGTACCGGCAGACCGGTCCCCACTTTAGAAGCCGGCAGCTCGCTTGATTAATAGCCGTCACGGCGGAGGCGATTATGCGGCCAGCAGCGCTTCGCGATAGCGCCTGCCACGTAATTTGTTACCGCCGGCGTCCCCGTGCGAAACATGACGGCGCATCTCGAAAAGTCCGCCCGGGTGTGTCACACTGAACGCAGCGCTGTTACAGGTAGTGCGAGGGGCGATCAACAACACATTTTTTTTCCCACGGCCGATTTCAGTAGAAAGAATGTGGAATTTGCTGTGAGACATCATGGAATATTCGGCCCCTATAGTTCCATAAAGTTCCGATTGGTGGCGGTACTACACATAGTCTTCAAAACAACGTCTGTAACGGAGACGCTTTGCATGCAGAGAGCTGTCAATGAGTTTCTTTTGGCGGAAAACCAGAGCATCGCATGCATTCATAGGGGCTTACGCAATGTTTACGGAGACCTGGCAGTGGAAAAAAGCACGGTGAATCGTTGGACGAGGCGTCTGTCATTACCGCAACAAAGTCGCGCGATATTCCTACGGTGTTGAACTTTAGTGTGTTCGTCGCCACAACGATGCAAACGAATTTCTCCATGACTAACCGAAGCTTCACACACGTCTGTGGACCCGAGAGCAGCTCACGTAACTTCACTGCACTGAATGAGAATTTCACTCTGCGGCGGAGTGTGCGCTGATATGAAACTTACTGGCAGATCAAAACTGTGTGGCGGACCGAGACCCGAACTCGCGACCTTTACCTTTCGCGCTTGGTGGTTAGCAGAGTATGTATGAAGATGTAGATTACTTGCTGAACGCACCTTGTAAATTGTGATCCCTATTTCATTTTTCTGGTTGGCGTTCTTGCAGTTGCTAAGTGTGTTACTGGGGAATAATCTGTTATGCTTTGATATCCCTTACACAGTGAATCAGATAAGGCCACGCTGTTTTTTTGGAAAGTGATCAGAAAAAAAAAGAATAAAAATATTTCTTGGGCTGTGCTTTACGCCACCTAATAAGGAGTTTGCAAAAACAAGTCAACGTTTCATCATACTTTGTTGGAATCTGCCTGAAGAATTCAGATCATTGACTGTTCTTTTAACTAAAGAATTTGGTTGAAAGTTGAGGTGATGAAAAAGAAACCAAAAGTGTAGTTCCGTGACAACTTCCAAGTTATTGTTAACTTAAGCTTGTTAATTAACGCTCCCAACTGAAAAGAGCGCAATGGTCACTTGAGAGTGCTGCAGATAGTGGATATCTCCTACTGGCGGTTATGTGACCTTCCACCACTGTCTTAACACGTGGCAATGAAGTAGTGTGTATGTGCCAATTGTATGAAATCAGCGCAGCAATGTGGTCAAAATGGAGGCGCGACAGAAATGCAGAATCACGTCTATTTCAAGCATATGTGTATTTCTTTGCTGTCGACCTACTTCTGTGGCGCTAGATTATATGTGGACGCATGCGAAGTAGCGCCGTACGCGAATTTAAAAGGACCGAGAGTGTGCTGCAGCGTTCGTCATTCGGTTCACTCTGAAGGAAGCAGAACGGTATAGGCCGAAACATTAGAAAAAGAGGTGAAATTCGTGCGGCTGCGACTGAAATGTAATGGAGCAGTCGAGCTGCTATGTTTTCACATGCCGTTGCACATACTGTGAATGAAGTTGCCCTGTATGTTGGTCCGTGCAGGTCATCCGAAACCGGTGGCGCGGGGAGGGGGGGGGGGGGGGTGGCTCTTGGGCGCACAATAACCCTGGGTTCTGTGTGGGGCTGCGGTGAGGTTGCTGGACTGTAGTGGCTTGTTGTGGAATTGTGAACCACTGAGGGCAACGGCAGGAGGAAGCCTCTCTGTCGTTTTCAAGTCCCCGGTTCAATATACATATACACTCACATCTTGTGGACATCCCCGTCTTCCAGGTCGACGACAGCCGTGGCGTGGTCATAGGTATATTTTCCTGGTTTCAGCGACACTCAGGTACTTTACTGCACCTCGAACGGTACCTTAAATAAGCCGATCTTAATTCATTAGCAATCGTACGGGACTATTTAGCATAGCGAGCGAAGCGGAGCAATCAGTATCTCCGTTGGTAGCTACGCCGCATCTAAACATTGAGGGGCTCCAGGTGAATGTGACGTATGGATAATATCTGAAGAAGCGTGTGACAGCTATTCCTCGCTGAATTTAGTCCATTAACAAGACTAGAAGCTCGCCGTGAACAATGTTAGGATCCTTGGCCTGCCGGGTACCGTGATTCGTGACTATAAAAACTACGTGTTGAGTTCTTGCTGCGATCAACACAGACGTTCTGCATTACAGCTGAGTACATGAGGGAGGTTTATTGCGGTGGTTCGTGCGTTGACTTCTGCAAATCCGCCGCGTGAAACAGCAGAACAATTCGAGTACTTCTCTTTGTTCTCCCTCCCTCGTTGCTAGAGGGTCTACAGTCGTAGGCCTGCTTATTTACATCGGTGCCGTGTTCACTCTTCATGGGCGTTTTCAAGCCTTTCCTCTAGCGTCGCAGAATCTTTATAACATCTTCTGTAAGAAGAAGCCTTTGCATGGAAACTATTTTCTAAATAGCAGCATACAGTCGTACGCATAGATTGAGCAACGCTGGAAGAATCAAGATTTCGACTCTAATTCCTGCATTACTGCGCGCTCGCCGTTGGACTCGCGCAGAGGTGCTTCGGAAGTAATAGGCTGACTGTACCGAGGAGAACACGGCAGCAGAGTAATTGGGCGATTAGTCTCGCAGTGGTGTGGGCAGAATTGGAAGGTCGGCGGCGGTTGGCCAATTACAGCCGAGCTGTCTGGCGCCTCGCCTCGCCGCGCGGCGTCGCGCTGGCCCGCACAGCCCGCACTGTGCGCCAGTCAATTGTCAGGAGAGCCGCTGGCTCCATGGAAACGCTCACTTAGGCTAGTACGGGCTCAGCTCAGGCCATGCAGTATTTCCCGGCCGTTCGCATTTCGTAAGTTCACATAACATTTCTAAGGATAATCAGAATAGTTCCGGAATTTTAACGTCCACTCAACTCGTCAGCACTGATCTCGCAACCACAAACCCCTTCAAATAGATTTTCCTATTCCTTTACGAATTTCAAAGGTTATGGAAATGTGAGCTGTGACAGTTGTGTTTCTTGACTTCTGGAAAGTGGGTTATTCAGTTTCGCAACGTCGGTCCGAACCTTACAGTTTAGTTACAGTTCGAACAGTGAGCATACGTAACAGCTCTGCAGGCCAGTCGCGGAAATGTTGGACATTCGGCTTTCTATTTGAAAATGTGCAATCGAAATACGCGATTATGCAATATTAGAAGAGGAAGAGTGGAATTCAAAGTGCAAGGACATCTATGATCAAATTCGCTGATAACATTGCTAGTCTGAAAAATTGGTTCAAATGGCTCTGAGCCTTTTGGTACTTAACTTCTAAGGTCATCAGTCCCCTAGACCTACTTAAACTTAACTAACCCAAGGACATCACCCACATCCATGCCAGAGGCAGTATTCGAACCTGCGACCGTAGCGGCCGAGCGGTTCCAGACTGCGGAGCCTAGAACCGCTTGGCCACCTCGGCCGGCTGCTAGCCTGATTGAAGTGAAGTAGAATTTCAGGATCTGTTGAATGGAATGAACAGCTTAATCAGTACAGAATACGGATTAAGGGCAAAGTTACGGAAGTCGAAAATAATGAGAAGTATTATATATGAGAAGAGCAAGAAACTTAACATCAGGATTGGTGATCACCAATTACATGAAGTCAAGCAGGACATAAAATGCAGATTCGTACTAACTAAAAGGGTACTCATGGCCAAGAGAAATCTACTAGTATCAAACTTAAACCTCAATTTGAGGAAGAACTTCTTTAGACTGTATGTTTGGAGCACAGCAGTGTATAGGAGTGAAACATGGAATATGGGAAAACCGAAACAGAAGAGAGCCTAACATTTGAAATGTGGTGCTGCAGAACAATAGTGAAAATCAAGTAGACTGATATGGTAAGGTATGAGGAGGTTCTCCGCAGAATCGGAGAGTAAACAAACATATCGGAAACACCACAAGAAGAAGGGACTGGATTGTTGCACATTTGTTAAGACATCACAGAATGACTTCGGTGCTACTACAGGGAGCAGTACAGGATAAAAATTGTAGAGGAAGACAGACATTGGAATACATCAAGCAAATAAATGAGGGCATAGATTGTAAGTGCTACTCTGAGATGAAGAGTTTGGCTCAGGAGAGGAATTCGTGGCGGGCCAAAACAAACCAGTCCGGAAAGTCGAGGAATTTTTGGAGTTTACTCAGCCCATTAGCACTAATTTCTCAACAACCGACCCTAGGAAATAGATTTTCCTTGTTGTTTACAAATTTCAAAAGTTGTAGAAATGGGAATTGTGACACCTCTGTTCCATCACGTCAAGAAAAGATGCAGAATGACTGAATACTTCTTAGCTAAAAGAACTCGATGACGTAAATCTTAACGATGAGGCACTGACGAAATTGGAAACGACGGTCTGCATACTTCAAATGTGGGCGTCTTCCTAGCCACAAATATACATAAATTACTCGGTAGCGCTGTGAAACATTTCCCTAACTTCGTTGAATAATGTAGCTATACCAAAAGAACAAGATTTTAATATCCGACTACTCTCAATAGAAGTTTCTCTTTTTGGTTAGTTATTCGCTTTCCTGATTTCCCTGTATGAATTTGGACAGATATCTAATCGTCGTTCGGCGCTTTTTGCACTATATCAGCAATGCTTTTTGTATTTTGCTAGCAGTACTGATTTTCAGTGTTGTGTTTTGAACATACATTGTCCATTGCAGCAGCGATGACAGGTCGATTTGCAGAAATCGCGAACTGGAAAGGGGAGGTTTATTGAAAAATACCAGTTGGTAGACTGTATGTTAGCCCTTCGGTTAGTCTGAAGTCAATTCCAAAATGTTCTTTGAAGAGGAAATATCTGTCACTTTATTTCACTTCATTTTTGTCGATATCCAGAAGAACTGAACATTATATTTCACTGCCAGGTGAAATTAGAATTAGCTGCGGGGTGTAGTTGTAGCCACATCACACATAAGCTGCGATTGTTTCTGAGAGCATCGTGCGGTAAACTAAAGAGCCAAAGTAACTGGTACACCTGCCTAATATCCTGTACGGCCCTCGCTAGCAAGCAGAAGTGCCGAAACTCGAGGTGGTATCGACTCAACTACTGTCTGAAGTAGTTCTGGAAAGAACTGACAACATGAATCCAGCAGGGCTATCCATAAATCCGTAGAGTATGAGGGGCTAGAGACCTCTTCTGAAGAGCACGTTGCAAGTCATCGCAGATATGTTAAATAATGTCAATATTTGGTGAGTTTGGTGGCCAGCGGTAGTGTTTAAACTCAAAGAAGTGTTCCTGGAGCCACTCAGTAGCAATAATGGACGTGTGGAGTGTCGCACAGTCCTGCTGTAATTGCCCAAGTCCGTCGGAATGCACAAACGACATGAACGGACAAAGGACATAATCGGATGCAGGAGATCAAACAGGTTTCTTACATACATATAACCTGTCATTAACGTATCTAGACATGTCAGGGGTTCCATATCTCTCCAACCGCACACGCTCCACACCATTACAGAGCCTCCAACAGCTTGAACATTCCCCTGCTGACATGCACGGTCCTTGGACTCATGAGGTTGTCTCCATACCCATAAACGTCCACCTACTCGATGCAATTTGAAACAAGACTCGTCCGACCTGGCAACATGTTTCCAGTCGTCAACAGTCCGGTGTCAGTGTTGACGGGCCCAGGCGAGGCGTAAAGCAGTCATCAAGGGTGCACGATTGGGCCTTCGGCTTCCAAAGCCCATATCGATGATGTTTCGTTGAGTGGTTCGCACGCTGACACTTGATAGCCCAACACTGAAATCTGTAGCAAATTTGCGGAAGGGTTGGATTTGTGTCACAGTTAACGATTTTCTTTAGTCGTCGTTGGTCCAGTTCTTGAAGGATCTATTTTCCGCCGCAGCGATGTCGAAGATTTGATGTTTTAGCGTATTCCTGATATTCACGGTACACTCGTGGAATAGTCGTACGGGAAAATCGCTACTTCATGGCTACCTCGGAGATGCTGTGTCCCATCACTCGTGCGCCGAATGTAACACCATGTTCAAACTCGATTAAATCTAGATAACCTGCCAATTTTATCAGCAGCAGCCGATCTAACAACTTGTTGTCTTATTTAGGCATTGCCGACCGCAGCGCCTATTCAAATATCTCTGTACATGAATACGCATGCATACCAATTTCTTTGGTGCTTCAATGTATTATTTTCCGTGCCCGGGACCGCAACCAGGTAATGTTTGGCATTTTGAATGGTTATGGAAGCTTATGCTTGAAACAATCGAGGAAGACTATGAGATAAAAAGTTGTAGACTATCATCGTAGAAAATATCCTCTCGGATATTTAATACTTATGAGCCAACAGAGTAACACACGCTGAAAATTCATCTTAGTATACTGTAACTAAGCCTCAGATACTATATGCTCGGAAGAGTGCAATTAAATTCCCCTTATAAGGTCATCCGTAGCAATCAGCCACTGCTACTTAACGCTACTGACTACTGTCGCATTTACTCACCGCGGCCACATCAAAACCAGTTTCTCGACTTGGAAGACCGCTAGTGGTTTCGTAGTACTATTACATTAATTAGCGTGATTGCTCCCTAGAACTGAGTGAGAGTTCATGTTGTGCGAAATATGTTGTTACTGCATATAAATAAGCGCAACTTCTTGTTTGAGGAAACTGTGTTGTTAGCAGAAGTGGAAAGAATGGCAAAAATTATCAGCAGAACATGGTGTCAAAGCAATATAGCTTGGTTATGTCCTAGTTCTTATTTCACTAATCAGACTACCTAGCAGGTTTAAACCATGTACTCGAACTGGCACTAAACGGGACCATAGTATTCCGAGAGCAATGTGCTACGACACTAAGCTACTCAGGCAGGCCTTCTTGATAAAAGTTCAGATATGTCATCCGTCTGTCACCTTTTCAGATCCCTCGGAACTTCTCCTCGGTATCTTGCCGCTCTCCTACATCTCGAATGAAGGATTTGGTGTGGCCAAGCGGTTCTAGGCGACCGATACGGTCGCAGGTTCGAATCCTGCCTCAGGCATGGATGTGTGTGATGTCCATATGTTAGTTAGGTTTAAATAGTTCTAAGTTCTAGGGGACTGATGACCTCACAAGGTACGTCCCATAGTGCTCAGAGCCATTTGAAAGATTTGGTGGACTGTTGGGCTTAATAGAAAAGAGTATTGTCCCACATTGGCACTCAAGTTTTAACCAGCTTTGGCGATTTGAAAAACTTGACCACATAGTTAAAGATTCGCTATGGACCTTGCAGAGTAGTTTCCGATACTGGTACTGACCAGAAAGTGCATGGCAAGACCATTTAGCCAATTTTGAAAATTTGTGGTAGTTAAATATCTTTATCAACAGGATTCAGATCCGGGTACCTTGGAGTCGAATGGTATGTCCTCCCACTATTGGCGACCTCTGTTCCAGATACTCTGCTGAGAAACTACCGAGAGCGTAACAGATGACAGCGTGAGTATCTACTGGATGTCATACTGCCTTTAGAGAAATTTCGAATTAATGTGGCTGTGCTGTCTCGAACCACTGCGATCTGACTTCAAAATGGACTGAAAAAAAAAAAATTACACCTGGAAAGATAACGTCGATTTCGATCCGTTGACAGCATACGGGGGATAGTCGAAGTACTGATAATGGTTTCATCGTCGTCAGCCAACAGAGAGCGTAGCGGCCTAGCTACCAGATCACCATCTCCGTCTACCCTTTAATGAGGAACGCTCACAGCCAGGAGGCTCAGTGTGGTGCAAATGTGAAGCGAGCAAGCAATGATTACACGGAGACACGCTCGTACTTCCTACGAGTCTGAATGGGATCAAACTGTGGCCTTCCGAGTGGCAGGATAGTCCTTTCGGAGAACTACCACACGAGTTGGACGTCCTGTGTCATTTGTGCAACAAGGCTAGTATCAGTGGTCACGTGAATATTCTCACACCCGTAGAGGAGGTTCGAGACAAACCACGCAGCACAGACGCTCGCCAGGATCGTCGTATCGTAAGGGCAGCAGTGGCAGTAACAGCTACCATAGCACATATAAAAGGCCTTGTCAGCCCAGACGTGTCAGCACGAACTTTAGGCAATCGGTTATAAGCAACGGGCCTACGGGTACGCACAACTGTAGCCAGTCGTCCACTCAAGCCATAGCATGGACGTGCGCGGCTCAGCCGGTTCTGTCAAAGGATCACTTGGAAGATGGAGTGGCGTGCCATTATCTTCAGTATTGAAAACAGATTCTCCCTGCACAGAAGTTATGATCGTTTCCGCATACGACGTAGACCTGGTGAGCGCTATGTCGTAGAATGCATTTGTTCGAGACACGCTGTCTCCAGACCATGCCTTTTGGCCTAGATGTGCGATAAGTTAATATTCTGTTTCACCTTTGGTGTTTCTGGAGAGCGCTCGGTATTTGCAGAATCGTTTGCCTTTCTTACAACAGGAAGACGATGTGTTTTTCCAACAAGATATTGCTCGTCCGCGGAACTCAACAAGGTCTGCAAGACGTGGTGCAACTCACCTGGCCACTAGTATCTCCAGGATCTCCAACCGAGAAAGTTTCGGATATGATGGGACGAGAACCGACTCGCATGGCTCATCAGCCAACGATTCTTACAGAAATACCTTAACAGTTCGAGCAGGCGTGGCATGACGTGTCCCAAGACAGTGTTCGTCATCTGCACTATCGACTAGATCTCAGAGTCGGCACCTGCATTACCGCCGTTGTAGGCCACTCCACATTCTAATATGAGTGTTTAAGCATGCTGCATATACCTCAGAACCACTTGTGCTACTGATCGTAATGCTTTCGTGAACTTCATATACATTGTTACAACAATAAATACTCGAGTCAATTGCAAACCTCTAACAGGGCGTACTATTTTTTTCCGGCAGTGTATAATTGTAGTCAAATTTTAATTACCGTGGTAGGGGGCAAGGTGACGTCACGTACTCCTGCCGGAAGCAATCAAGAAGCGGCAACAGCTTAAGTAGATCGTTCGTACGCATGGCGGAGTCTCAGAGAAGTGGCTCGTTTTCCTGCGGCTGTGTGCCTCCAGCTAGCTGGCGAGGCGCCGGGCGGGATCGCATCGGCATGCGGGCCCGTTGTAGCCGGACCAGAGGTTGCGTGTCGACAAGCGCTGCCGCACAGGCTGAGCGAGTATCACCAAGCCTATTATACTGACTAAAAGAGTTTTTCTTTTGTTCCTTAATTTAAGGATGTGACAACTAAGTGGATAAGATCTCCCGTTAATTGTGCTCCACAGCTTCGATTCGTTGTCACGAAAACACGAGTAGCTACAAGTATTTGAAAGAGTTTTCCTAAGCATCTTCAGACACCTATCTGCATGTTGCATATAACGATAGTCCTATTTGTTGTGTGTGTCAGTTGTGGTGGTCTTCAGTCCTGAGACTGGTTTGATGCAGCTATCCATGCTACTCTATCCTGTGCAAGCTTCTTCATCTCCCAGTACCTACTACAGCCTACATCCTTCTGAATCTGCTTAGTGTATTCATCTCTTGGTCTCCCTCCACGCTACCCTCCAGTACCAAACTGGTGATCCCTTGATGCCTCAGAACATGTCCTACCAACCGATCCCTTCTTCAAGTTGTGCCACAAACTCCTCTTCTCCCCAATTCTATTTAATACCTCCTCATTAGTTTTGTGATCTACCCATCCAATCTTCAGCATTCTTCTGTAGCCGATTCTTGTAGCGCTGATTTTGAAATTTAGCACATATGTCGGATGTTCTAGCAAAAAGTTGGAACGTCAATAGTAACGAGCTTTATATCAGTACTGTTGTCCTTTAGTGAGCTTCCGAAAGCAATGCACCGTAGAAAAAACCACATTCACACTAAGGAGACGTTGATTGACTTATAATTATTTTTTACACAAATCTTTAATATAACATTATCAAAACCAGTTTTGACCAACAACTGCCGTCTTGAGACGCTGTGGCCGGCATTTACTAACGAAATTTTCATGTGTTGTCAGATCGTGACAACGCTTCCACATCTGTTCCCTAAAGCCCACCTGTGGCATTTGAATGTGGACATTACAGGTCGGATCCGTTTATGAATGGATCACAAAAAAGAATTGTGTCAAAAATAAAAAGTCGATAGAGTATGTCGTTTCATTTTGTGAAACTATGATTCTCCGAAAAACTCGTGTTGTCATAGTGTCTAGTTAAAATGCCCTTATCCACCGAACTGTCATTCCCAACAACTTCGGCTGATCAGTACTTCTCTCCGCAGGGTGTGATTAAGCCAATTGTTGCCTTTTGTAAGTAGGCTGTTTAGGATTTCTTATTGGTAACGCCACGTAGCGCTCTGTATGAAAAATCACTGGCTGTGCCGTGTGCAGTCGGTGGCTGGTTTGCATTGTTGTCTGCCATTGTAGTGGTGGGCAGCAGCAGCTGGATGCTAACAACGCGTAGGAGGTGAGCCGCCAGCAGTGGTGGACGTGGGGAGAGAGATGGCGGAGTTTTCAAATTTGTAAGAATTGGTGTCATGAACTGATATATATATTATGACTATTAAGATAAATACATTGTTTGTTCTCTATTAAACTCTTTCATTCGCTAACTATGCCTATCAGTAGTTAGTGCCTTCTGTAGTTTGAATCTTTTATTTAGCTGTCAGTAGTGGCGCTCGCTGTATTGCAGTAGTTTGAGTAACGAAGATTTTTGTGAGGTAAGTGAATTGTGAAACTTGTAGGTTAATGTTAGTCAGGGCCATTCCTTTGTACGGATTACTGAAAGTCAGTTTGCGTTGCGCTAAAAAAAATATTGTGTGTCAGTTTAAGCACAGTCTTGTATAATTTTTCTAAGGGGACGTTTCACTTTTTTCCAGTGAGTCCTAAAGCGATCAGTATACACACGCCGTCGGAGAGCTCTTGGAAAGTGGGAGAGGACTGGCTGGCAGTCTGGGAAAGTGAGGGAGGACTCCATGGCACTGCGAAGCTTTTATCAGGAAGCCTGCCTGAAAATCTGAATCACAAACGCTGAGACGTTACTGGCGAACAGTGAGGGCGCTTGTGTTCGATTACATGGAAACGGTGGGACCGTTGTGAGGGGTGACTGGTTGGCTGTGGATGGCCTTCACTTCTGAGAAACATATTTGCAATAGATAATATATGTTTCTACTTACCAATAATTTTCCACACTGAATACTATGTACAGAAGCATGCAGATCGTACTTACAGTCAATCCGCTGAAAGATCGTCTGTTACACACAGCACGTATGTAACGAATGCTAATTCTATGAGTGAAAATACGTATTACAATGCGTAATAAAATTTGTACACATGTTACTTATTTTCTGGAAACAAGTACTACAGGGATAAGAACAGCCTATCTCTCTTAAGGGTAGGGGTGGAAAGGGTTGGTAGTGCCTGACATCCATGCTGTCCTACACCACTGGCATCTAGTGCATGTAGTATTGGAAAGTGTTACAAGTGGTATACCTGTGGATTGACTTGGCTGAGTAGAGACAAGGGAGATGGAAATGAATAATGAGAGGAGGGGGAAGGATGACATGGTCGAAGAAAACCGATAGGAGAACTGTACAGAGAGGGGGAACAAGAATGAGATGGACTGAGAGAGAGCAGAGGAGTAGCTGGCACGAGAGAGAAAGAGGGGGGGGGGGGAGATGGTCAATGAGAGATGGACGAATATTGAGGAGAAGATGTGAGAGAGGGGAAGGAGATGTACAGAGAAAGGTGAAGCAGTAGATGTACAGAGAGCGAGAGAGAGAGAGTGAGAGAGGGATGAGGTGGACAGAAAGAGCAGGAGGAGATGGACAGGGAGGGGTTGGAGGAGATGGATAAAGGAAGTCAGAGGGGCGAGAAGGAGGTGGAGTGAGGGGGAGGAGATGGATGGAGAGTGTGGGCGAAGCCACTGTAAAAGGTCAATGTACATAAAATACACCTGCGCCCCCCCCCCCCCCCTCCTACTGCACACACATACACACACACACGCGCGCGCGCGCAGTGAGTGAGAGAGAGAGGGAGAGGGAGAGGGAGAGGGAGAGGAGAGAGAGAGAGAGAGAGAGAGAGAGAGAGAGAGAGAGAGAGAGTGAGAGAGAGATAGAGAGAGATAGTTGGATATACAGACACAGAACACAGAAGATGTCATGTCCACAGATAGCGTATGACACACTACCGCCTGAAGTGTGCAATCAAGTTTCAAGAAATGTAATACGTGAACCTACACATTTTCAGTGTCAGCTTACATCACAATACCAGACAAGGACAGATTGTCTCAGATCGTTTATCGCAAGCAGAATGTTAATGATTTCTGCCCGAGGTCAAAGAGTACGAAAGTGAATGAACAATATGATGAGTGTCATAAGTTTGTGTGAAAAGAATATGCCAGAGTGTTGTGTAATGAGTGTTCATCATATTCCTAGGAAAGCGCGTAGAAGTTTATTATTTTTAACACAGTTCCTTGTAAGTAATATTAAGGATCATGTTTATTGATTGCAGTATTGTTACATAGTGGGTGCCGGCCGCGGTGGTCTCGCGGTTCTAGGCGCGCACTCCGGAACCGTGCGACTGCTACGGTTGCAGGTTCGAATCCTGCCTCGGGCATGGATGTGTGTGACGTCCTTAGGTTAGTTAGGTTTAAGTAGTTCTAAGTTCTAGGGGACTAATGACCACACTAGTTGAGTCCCATAGTGCCCAGAGCCATTTGAACCATTTGAACCATAGTGGGTCGTATATGAATATTTTTTGTTAAAATTACTTTTTGAACTAAGTGAAGCCAACAATGTATACGTTTTCATGTTTCAAACATAGCTAGCACAAATTACAATTATACGTAAATTATGGAACTTCCTGGCAGATTAAAACTGTGTGCCGGACCGAGACTCGAACTTGGGACCTTTGCCTTTCGCGGGCAGGTGCTCTACCAACTTTCTTTTATTTTATATATTTATTTATTTATTTATTTTTGCAGTTTGTTCGTTGTTGATCGTTGTGTTTGGTCGTTGGGGACGTCACATGACATCCGTTCAAGTTCGTTTGTTCATCCTTTTTTACTACAGAGGCTCTCTGACCGAACACGCTGAGGTACCCAAGCACGGCTCTCACCCCGTCCTCACAGCTTTACCTCTGCCAGTACATCGTCTGCTACCTTCCCAACTTTACAGAAGCTGTCCTGCGAAACTTGCAGAACTAGCACTCCTGAAAGAAAGGATATTGTGGAGACATGGCTTAGCCACAGCCTGGGGGATGTTTCCGCTGCAGAGTGAAAAATCTCATTCAAGAAATTATGGAGATGTAATTTAAACGTTGTGCACGAGTCTCTGTGGAAATATTTTACACATTTTATAGCCGCAAACTTGCTTTGGCGTCAACAAATACTCTACGCATACACGTTTTTCTGAAGGTAATACCATGCGAGGGTTAGAGGACCTTTGATGTTTTCTGAAGTGATGTAAATATGAGGTCGCACCAACAACGTTTTCTTAGCATCACTCACAACCCGGCAGCTCTCTGCCTCCAGACCTGTTGAGGGATGGACCCCTATGAGCTGCATTAAGGTCCCACCATTACGCAGTGATTTACGACGGCGGGCACACCTCGCGACCCATAGTCGGCAGCCCCTCACTCTGGCGGTAAAAGCGAGCCGGTATTAAGACGTGACGGGACGGAACGGGACGGGACAGCGCAGGCGGGCCGATCGGACACGACTCATTTTTTGCGGTCCCCCGCGGCGCGGCCGTTGTGCTTGCCTATAGAGCGGTACCGGGCGCTGCCTTTCTGACTCTGCGTCAATTATTCGTCGCCCGCGTCTGCGACACGAAACTGCCGGCGCGGAAGCGGGCGCAGCTGCTGCCTCCCGTCGGGACACGCGGCACACAAAGCCGGGCGCGCCGAGTTCTCCCGCGTCGCCTCTCGCCGGGATAATTAGGGGATGCCGCGGGACGACACCCGCCCTCCACGTGGGACGCGCCGGCAGTCGCCTACGGGAGGCACGCCGCCACCAGCCCGCCACCCAAGCTTTCAACTGCAGGCGCTACTGTGCAATCGTACCAGCGTACAAAAATTCCCCTACTTTTACCTGACAAAGATCACAACTTGTCTCACGTTGCTCAGGTGTGGATCCAAGGAGACAGAGAGGGTAGTGGGGTGTAATGATGGTCATGAATCACCCTCCTACAAATCATAAAATATTAATATTTTTTATTTGTTGCTGTTGTGTTCCGTAGGCCTAAATTAAGGAGCAAGTTTCTATGGTCACTGACGAGTCAGTACATGAGATTATAACAGAAAATTACACTACTGGCCATTAAAATTGCTACACCACGAACATGACATGCTACAGACACGAAATTTAACCCACAGGAAGAAGATGCTAAGATATGAAAATGATTAGCTTTTCAGAGCATTCTCACAAGGTTGGCGCCGGTGGCGACACCTACAACGTGCTGACATGAGGAAAGTTTCCAACCGATTCCTCATACACAAACAACAGTTGACCGGCGTTGCCTGGTGAAACGTTGCTATGATGCCTCGTGTAAGGAGGAGAAATGCGTACCATCACGTTTCCGACTTCGATAAAGGTCGGATTGTAGCTTATCGCGATTGCAGTTTATCTTATCGTGACATTCCTGTTCACGTTGGTCGAGACCCAATGACTGTTAGAAGAATATGGAATCGGTGTGTTCAGGAGGGTAATCGGAACGCCGTGCTGGATCCCAACGGCCTCGTATCACTAGCAGTCGAGATGACAGGCATCTTATCCGCATGGCTGTAACGGATCGTCCAGCCACGTCTCGATCCCTGAGTCAACAGATGGGGACGTTTGCAAGACAACAACCACCTGCACGAACAGTTCGACGACGTTTGCCCAGCATGGACTATCAGCTCAGAGACCATGGCTGCGGTTACCCTTGACGCTGCATTACAGACAGGAGCGCCTGCGATGGTGTGCTCAACGACGAACCTGGGTGCACGAATGGCAAAAAATCATTTTTTCGGATAAATCCAAGTTCTGTTTACAGCATCATGATGGTCGCATCCGTGTTTGGTGACATAGTGGTGAACGCACATTGGAAGCGTGTATTTGTCATCGCCATACAGGCGTCACACCCGGTGTGATGGTATGGGGTGCCATTGGTTACACGTCTGGGTCACCTCTTGTTCGCCTTGACGGCACTTTGAACAGTGGACGTTACATTTCAGATGTGTTACGATCCGTGGCTCTACCCTTCATTCGATCCCTGTGAAACCCTACATTTCAGCAGGATAATGAACGACCGCATGTTGCAGGTCCTGTACGGGCCCTTCTGCATACAGAAAATGTTCGACTGCTGCCCTGGCCAGCACATTCTCCAGATATCTCACCAATTGAAAACGTCTGGTCAATGATATCCGAGCAGCTAGCTCCTGACAGTACGCCAGTCACTACTCTTGACGAACTGTGGTATCGTGTTGAAGCTGCATGGGCAGCTGTACCTGTATACGCCATCCAAGCTCTGTTTGACTCGATGTCCAGGCCGTTATTACGGCCAGAGTTGGTTGTTCTGGGTACTGATTTCTCAGGATCTATGCACCCAAATTGCGGGAAAATGTAATCACATGTCACTTCTAGTATAACATATTTGTCCAATGAATACCCGTTTATCATCTGCATTTCTTTTTGGTGCAGGAGTTTTAATGGCTAGTAGTGTAATAACAGCCAATGATAAACCATAAGTCTAAACAAACATAATAAACAACGTACACATGAATTGTTTAATTTTTTTCGACAGAACGAAAGGAGTGGGTCGTGAGAAGATTCTTCAGTTTAGATCTGAACGTGCGTAGATTACTTCAAATATTTTTGAATTCTTGTGGCAGCTTATTGAAAATGGATGCAGCAACCAGGTGTCGACAAGAGCTTAGCGAAATTAGACCGCATATTGCTTAAACCGTCCGTTTCTGAGCCAAAAATTCCATCAAAAAAGTTCCCAACAAATAATAGCTTACTTCATAAGCGAAGAAGACTACTTTTCCTATTTAACTATCACATATTTCAGAAACTATTCTCATGGTAAATAAAGCAGCATTTAATTTCTCAACAAGACCTGGGGTTCCCACAACTGCATAATATCCATCTCAACGCCTAGTAATTTGAACTGTTGAGTCTCGGTAATCATATGCCCTTTCTGTGACAGTTTTTGTTGAACTGTGTTTTAGAGCCTGAAAAAACTGAGTCTTACTTTGGTTTAGCATCAATTTATTTCCTACAAACCATAAGCATATGTCTAGAAGTGCATTATTTGTTTCTGATTCATACTGCACAAGACATCCTTCACTACCAAGCTAGTGGCATCAGCCAACAGAAATATTTTAGGCTTATATGTAACACCAGAAGCCATATCATTCATATTAATAATAATCAGTAGAGGCCCCTGTTGCACTTTCCCCTCCCTCACTTAACAGAGTTAAGATAAATGTAAGAACTATGAGTTTCAGAAAGGCAAGCAGTTCTACAGAATTACGAAGTACTTTTCGGTTTCTTGCACCTGTGGCTATACTTGTGTCCTAACCCACTGCAGAGACATTACAGGCTGAATTAGATGTCCATTCGTAGGGTGGCCGTATGTGCCGCTGTCAACAAACCGGAGAAGCTTCGAGATACCACTGGTAGGATGGGTGAACCACAAAACGTTAACTGAGGCAGAAAGGGAAAGAACGCCCAGCCCACTAAGACAAAAGATGGCCAACATCTGGAACGTAGGCGGAATTGACTGATAGGAACAGAGCTCTCCTGCTCTCCATGCTCGCATGGTGTGTTCTGCAGATGTACCTTCATAGCCGTGGTGCTACCATAAATATAGATAATGGTGAATGCACATTTTGAATTTATGCTGACTAAATTTTGATGCTGTCAGAATTATAAGAGGTCATTGCTATTATAGTTCTTAAATCAATTGGCTCTGAGCACTATGGAACTTAACTTCTGAGGTCATCAGTCCCCTAGCCAACTCACTAACATTAAACTTCGAAAAGACTCACTATATGCAATTCAGAACCTGTAAGAGGTTTCCACCCAGCATATGCATAAAGTACGAAGAAGAGCAGATATAAGAGGTTGACAGTCTTAAATTCCTGGGATTACAACTTGATAATAAATTCAGTTGGTAGGAGCACACCACAGAACTGCAGAAACGCCTTAACAAATCTGTATTTCCAATTCGAGTGTTAGTAGACATAGGCGACATAAAAGTGAAAAAGCTTGCACACTTTGCCTACTTTCATTCCATGTCATATGGTATAATATTTTGGGGTAACTCTTCAAGTCAAACAAAAGTTTTCAGAGTCCAAAAGCGTGTAATACGTATTATTTGTGGAGTAAACTCACGGACGTCTTGTAGAAACCTCTTCAAAGAACTGGGTATACTAACTACTGCCTCTCAGTATATTTACTCCTTAATGAAATTTGTCCTAAATAATATATCTCTTTTTCCAACAAACAGCTCAGTTCATACATACAATACCAGGAACAAAAATGATCTGCACAAGGACTTAAAAGCACTTACTTTAGTTCAAAAAGGGGTCCACTACTCAGGAACACTCATCTTCAATAATTTGCCAGCAAACATAAAAAAATTTAGTTACAAATAGAGATAAGTTTAAAAGTAGCCTGAAAGACTTACTAATGGCCAACTCTTTCCACTCCATTGACGCATTTTTTAATAGAAACAAATGATGTGTTGTATATATTTATACTATTAGTATTGTTATTTCGTCTTTTAAAAAAATTAATAAAAGGTGACATGTTCCACATCCACGAGGATCTCCTCAACACGGATATATGGAAAGAAAAACTAATGTAATCTAATCAGAACTTAGAACTAATTAAACCTAACTAACTAAAGACATCACACACAGCCAATGCCAGAGGGAGGATTCGAACCTGCGACCGTAGCGGTCGCGCGGTTCGAGACTGAAGCGCCTAGAACCGCTTGGCCACTCCGGCCGGAGTTTGAGGTGAGATTCATGTTTAAAAAAAGCAGGAATATCTTTGCATGCAAAAATTTTTTGGACATTTTTTACATGTGATGAAGAAGGTAGAATGAGGCAGTTTGTACTCCCCCTTTTACGCTTTTAAATAAATAGGAACATATTCGCAACTTCTGCGCTCCGATAGAAGCATTTTTCCGCTGGTCCTTACATTGTTTCACATGTTATCACTTGTAGCGAAAGTTACATTTTTCGTTATGATCCTGAACTAAGCAACAATCGTTTCACTGGAAGAGTCGTCCTTCATCTTGGCCTCAAAAAGGGCGATAAGTCAACTCTTAACATTACGTTTACGTTGATAACAGGAGAATTCTGGCCATTATCGCAGTATTCAATATTTTTCAGCGAGGATATGAAGACAAAACCTGTAGAGAATTGATGCATGAACTATTGAGTATTCCACCATTTCAATGCAGGACAGCATACGGTTTATATTATCCATAATTTTTTACTAAACACAATATGACGATTGTACGCCACACGCCATTCAGAGTTAGTTCCTAATTTCTCTGTGTCAAGATGGAAACCAAGTTGAAGGGACGTTCGTTTTATACAGGGGAGGAGCTTCAAGCGGAATCTCCGATCGTAATAATCACCATAGCAAATATTGTCTTCAAAGGTGCACCTCAAAAGTCGCGGTAACGTTGGGATCAGTGTATTCGCTGCCTATGTAACCACTTTGAAGGTGGTTGTGCAGAATAAGGTCGGTGTATGAAATATTTTCAATTAAAATATATCTTTAACACTCGGGTACCACCTCCTAGTTTAATAAGTTAATTACTTCAACGTAGTCGTATATATTATTATTATTATTATTATTATTATTATTCTATTACGTAGTAACATTTATTACCAAACGTTTTCACATATGAACGTCAGGCTGTGATGTGTCGAAAGGGGACTCACAACTTGTGACACAATTATACGATAACGTTTGAACGACATAACTGAAGTTAGGGTGTTGCGAGCGAACTTAATCACTGTGGATCACTTGCATGGAGTGGGTGGTTCAGTGGTCCTCTCTTGTAGTTCAACGTTTCCTTGAGAGTTGTCTACCATACTATGAAAAGTATTTTGCCGTGTAGTGGTTTATGCCAATGGGCAGTACGGTCTTGTCGAAGGCATTTGGCCGGCAGTGGCCAGGGACTTGCCGAAGGGAGCAGTAAGTGTCAGTATCTCTTAAGTTAGGTGGAGGGTCCGTGGGCGGCGTGGCGGGCAATAAGACTTAACGGAGAGTAGGAGCGAGCGAGGCAGCCATTACGCCGCCTCGACCGTAAGCAGGAAGCAGGGTCGGCCGTCTCGCGAGCAGTAAACACAGGCAGAGTGGGCGCCAGCCGCCGCGAGCGTCCGCCACTTTGGTGAAAAGCGCCATGCGGCGGCTCTGACAAACATCGCTGCATTAAGCTGACAGGTGTTTGACACGCGTCCGTTCCACACTTACGAGCGTATTTAACATATCTTCAATGCATGTTTACAGTACTTCTTCAGAGCACTCCGGACGAAATGTTTGACCCGCTCTATACTGCTGCCCACTAAAATTGCAACATTTTCAAGACGGTCGACAATGTACTTCAAAATGGAATGAAGTTCATGCTTGCATGTGAAAGAGATTAGTTTTTGAGTGCAGCAGCAGGAAATACATAGCAGTAATTCCATCTACATTTGTACTGCTCGTACTACGAGTACATTAAGACAAGTCCCTGTCTGAAGTTACCAAACTCTCGAAAAGTTATTGATAGATCTATTTAAAATTTTTACACAATATTATAATAAACTTCGGACGAACACAAACAATAATGCTACTACATAAAGACAAGTCGCTTTTGAACTTTATCACCGAATACCTCGAAAAGTTATTGATCGATTTACTTCAAACTTCTACATGTTACTCAAATGTTCGAACAGACAAAGGCAATATATTTTCATATAGAAAATATCTTGGAAAGTGGCAAGAACTATAATCAAAATTCTATACTTACGTTAGCCACATAAATTTTAAGTAACAATGTGAACGTAATCTGTTAAAACCGACTGCGAGAAGAAAATACTTTGGTGTAGTGTCCTGTGCTGCGAAAATGTGTGGTTCCGTTAACTTTCTGACAGCCAGTTTCAACTACTTTTAGCAGACCATTTAAAGTATTAGACAAATGGTTTCTCTAATTCATTCTTCCACTTCATCTCTAATTTAAAAAAAGTGTATAAACAATAACATGCTGTTTGGTTTTCTTCCTCGCAGTCGGTTTTAAAAGAAAGTAGAAAAGCATTATTTATGACTGGCCTATGAGTAGAATACTGCTGCAGAGTCTGAACCATCCAAAACGTTGAAATCCCATCCGGCTGCACATCTGAACCGTCCAAAATGTTGAAATCCCACCCAGCTGCACACTATGTAAAATTGTAGCAAGAATAAAGAAGCAAGTCAATAATACATGTATACCATATACTCATAAGTACCTCTGGCGTTTCAGAAGACAACTACGTAGAAACTACGACACATAAGAGAAAATGACACGAATCAGTTGAAAGAGCACCTCTTCAAGTAATTCCTAATACTCTCGTAGTGTAGTTGCACAGCGCACCACTAGGGGCAGACGTGTCACAAAGTCCCATGTGATGCAGCGTTCCCTGCGTTTTATACCCTTGCATTTCCCGAATCTAATTCAGTTGTTGCGATCTAGTGATAGTTTCGTATAAAATACTATGTAAAAGCTCGAACAGAGAAAACAAGCCGTAGGAGATGCCACATACTCTGTGAGATCGGCTGCTTACGTGATGCGAAGAAGACCGGCCGGCCGGGTCGGCAAGGTGGAGTGAGTGAGAACGGTTCGTCAGCAGCCCGAAGAAATTGACGACCCGTGAGCAGAGAACCGCAGATACTGCAGTCAACCGTCTGGCATATTCCATGTAGAAATCTGCATGTAAAACCATACCGGCTGCAGTTGTTACGCACGCTGTTTATTTTCCACTGGGTTTTCAGTGACGAAGCCACGTTTCAAAAATGGTTCAAATGGTTCTGAGCACTATGGGACTTAACATCTGAGGTCATCAGTCCCCTAGAACTTAGAACTACTTAAACCTAACTAACCTAAGGACATCACACACAACCATGCCCGAGGCAGGATTCGAACCTGCGACCGTAGCGGTCGCGCGGTTCCAGACTGAAGCGCCTAGAACCGCTCGGCCACACCGGCTGGTGAAGCCACGTTTCTTGCGGGCTAGAAAAGTGAATTACCACAACGTTTCTGTTTTTGGCACTGAACATCTAAAGGAGACTATGGAACAGTTTCGTGATTCACCTGAAGTTGTCTTTCCTGTCACTTTCTATTCAAAAATTAATGCTTCACTTTTCTTTGCGAAGAAAGGTGACTGGTTTCATGTACCCGGACGTGTTGCGGGAATAGCTTGTGCCAAAATTACACCATGGACACGGAAAATTTGCAAAGTCAATTACTCTAGGTTTCACGTCCAAGTTAATTATTCAGGCAGTTTATACTGTTCAAAGTTCTTTCGATCAGATTGCTGAATTTTACAGTATTCGTTGCGATAGTTAATTATTATTACGCTGCAGGTTTGCCTTCTCATTACTAAAGTTGATTTATTATTACAGCTCAGAGCTTACAACTAGAAACAGTATACTTCGGTAATACTTTTATTTATTTACGGAACATTCATTACTTGTGAATAACTCTGTATACAGGACGTTTCAGTTGCCCCTACCTAAGAGTTTTACGCAACCCGCTACGCCTTCAAAAACAAGTGCGAGATTTTCATATTCTCTCACTCGCTATGCATAAACTACTAGCTCAACAGAAAAATGAACAGGACCTGTTTGTAGGAAAGTTAATGTAGTTAAATTTTATACTCGAATGCATTTTCTCTGGAGGTCATGGTTTTCGAACAATTAAAAAAAAACGCATATGAAGTTCACATTCGTATGTGTTTCTTGTCTAATTCGAAAACTATGGCCTCTAGCGAAAAATTACCCTGGTATAAAATTTAACTACAATAAATTTCCTACAAATAGGTCTTGTTCATTTTTTTCTGTAGTGCTAATAGTGCGCACATAGAGAGCGAGAGAATATGAAAATATTGCGCATAGTATTGAAATTACTGCAAATTTTATAACTCCCAACGATGGGGGCCGCTGAATCATGATGTAAATACAAGACTTGTATCTTTCCTCTTGCTACATTTTTATACACTATTCAGGTTGCTGTTTTTTTCCTAACATCTACGTTTTCTGGACATGTGCATAGTTTCTTGCAGGGAGTTGGTATGTACAGTCACTCGCTTCAAGCGTTTACAAAAAGATTGTGGCAACATGTATCTTTTCAAACAATCAGAACGTGTGATAATTTTATTTCTGCCCACCCATACATTCTGACGGCAAAATACGCGAAACCATAAATAATGAATACTTGTTGACCCGCGAAGCAAAGTTTCAGGACCATCGGCTTCGGACAAACAATTCCTCTGGTAAACAGTGGGAGCCGACAGAGCGGAGGTGGAGACGCTGCTGTCTTAAACTGCTGACAATTCCAACTGGCACAGTGAGGGAGCGGCAACTTCCGACGGACGAAGAGAGTTTTCTCTTTTCCAACTGCAGTTCTGAGCGCCGGACCTCTAAAGTTCATGTAAGTGCTCTTAAGTGAGGCATTCTGCGCAGTGGACCATGATGTTCACTGCGAAAAACAAGGGCGAGTTTTCAGTTAGTTTGCTCTTTTAAAGAGTGAACCCAAAAAGTCATTGGTCATTGCGAAACTCATATGCACAGTGAGGAGAACTACGAGAAGGTGGTGGAAACAAATCTCATCATACTTGGAGTGTTTTAAAGGACTTAGCTACAAACTCAAGACCATTTTATTAATATAACGACTAAACATAGTTTAGCCGAATACGTATAACCTGCCGTGAATCAATTGACAAGGCACTAAATGAGACGTGGCCAGTTATTGATCGGGTGACTAGGGACATGTAGACCGAGGTGGAATATGGAATGAAGAAACCTGCTCCACAAAGCCTAGCCATTCATTAAGTGTTTGTGTACAAAGCGCCCGTAGATTGAGGTCTAGGAAACACTTCATGAAAACCGACATCTTGAAAATGACTCAGTCTAAACCAAGACTAGTAATGTGGAAAGCATGGGTATCAGTGGCCTGAATAATCTCCTTCTTAGTCACCAGCAAAACTGTATGACGTTCTCTCAGTCGCCCACGTTCGGGAGTTCGAAGATACAGATATTCTCTCTAAAAATGGGGTTTCGTCTCCAAATGCTTCTGCGGTGGAGCGGTAACGTGGAACACTTGCTCAGCGCTAAGGATGTAATGAAGGTTTGCAACTTCTTCAGAAACAAAATGATGCGCCTACCTCCGAGCAGCAGTGCTTTTCTGTTGGTGGTTATTCTCCGTGTTTTAATGCACTTGTTAACACATATCGAAAAGCGTTTAGCGCATAAGTTTAATATGGGACCGCTCTATCGAATGGGCACATAAAATTCCATTTACAAAACAATTTTGTTCGAAACGTGACACAAACCGGCGCTTTCTGTCGACACTGGGCGTGGCATGAGAGACTTGATATCTACAGAAAAAACATCGAAATGACGCCTGATGACTCATATATGTAAGGAGTCCGCGAAAACAGCGCCAAAGCATAGGACAGATACCTTACACCAAAACAAGAAAAAAAGTCTAATAAACAAGGTCAAAGCTCAAACCTAAGTGCTATGAGCACTTGTTCAGTAGAAGTATTTTATACTAGTAAAGATAAAAAAAGTAGTAATAGGTCTTAAAAGTAGGTATTTTAGAGCCCATGTTTCCTACACATTATTGTCTTGTTTTAGTCAATATTTCCTCCTCCCAAAATATGAAAAGCGAAGACCTTACAATAGAAGAGATCTGTTTCATAGTATCGAAGATGAACAAGTGCTCATAACTCTTAAGGTATGCAGTTTGGAGCCCACGTTTATTAGGCATTTTTTACTTATTTTTGTATAAGGTACGTAACAGCTTTCTGACGTATGATACAGAACTCAGAAAAAACTAGATTAAAAAAAAGTCAAACAATGAAGCAGTTATTAATGAGAACGACATTTATGGAGCACATAGCTACGAAGATAAATTGCTTTAAGCATCTCCGAAAGATCTAGAGGTTTACCGCTGTTCATTATCCATTGTTAACCATTTATACATTTTGTAATTTTCTTTTTGCCCTAATACTTTGACATGAATAGACAAAAAGCGACTAAAGTGCTATAGTTGTTAAGTAAGAGAAATACACTGTTGATGGGTTAGACTTGAAATCTTTATCTGACGGACTGGTATTGGTTAATTAAAACGCGTAGGTCAACAGCATGCGTATCGTATTAAGATCAAATAGGAAAAAATGTGTAAGGCGACAAATATCATAAACTATCAGAGGTACAGTCAGAGGAAAAGCTGACAATAGTCTATACACTATTGTTTAAGAGGTAGTATTTAACTAAATCAACTGTTTTAACTCTTGCTGCTATGGCTCGGATACTACACAGAAACATATCACGTACTCTTGCGTACCCACTGGTATTGCAGAACATGAACAAACATCCGTCGCTGTTTTGATAGTTCTGGCAAGTGTCGACTGGAGCCAATATATCAAACGTTTCAGATAAGCCTAAAAAGAGAAGTCCGTCGGTTTCGTGCAAAGGGGACGAACAGAACGTGGGGCGGGGGAGGGGGGGGGAGGAGCTCCACATTTGTTTGGCTTAGATCATTAGATCATTCGGAGCGTCAGAGTCGCCTTACACTGGCTAAATTATGAAGGTTACACTGTCGTTTTGAGGTCATGGACACAAAGTCAGTTTAGGAAAGAAAATAAAACTGAGTAGAAAGGGAACGTGCAATGAAGGAAACTGGACTGGAATAAAAACTCATAACACAGAATGAAACTAACACTCAGAATTTACTGAGGAGTTGAATTGTTGGCTTCTGATCAAGATCCCAATTTGTTCCGTTAGTTGTTTTGTTATAGTCTACTTTTGATATGTGTGCATGTTTGTAGCCAGGAAATCCAATACATGGTGTGACTCCCTATTCTTTCTCGCTCATTTAGCGTATGGATTAGGAATCTAGATATTGACATTTAGTTACTTTTATATGTAATATAAACGTCAGGAAGTCTTTTCTAAAAGTATTAATATGGAATGTAGCCATGTTTGGATGACGTCGTCAAACAACCACCAATGTTTCGACAGGAGCTCACCGTTCCATTTTCACGACAGTTTTGCATTGAAAATGGTAGGGTGTACTCCCGTCGTAGTAATGGTGCTTGTCTACCACGTCAGCTGGCTGCATTCAGGTAAGTTATATGCACAATGTATACGCCGCTAGAAATTCAGGTCTCACATTATTGTTTTCATTTATTTGGATCTACTTATAGCCCATTTTGGACAGATCTCACCATTACTGTCATAAGACTTATTTTAGGGACGTCTGGCGCTCTTCGAAGATAAATTATCAGTGGCAACTGGCTTTATTAAGCTTGGTTGCCGCTGTAATTGCGTCAGTGGTGCTCCTCGTTGTCTCTTGTAACACTTATAGCCATTTAGATAACATGGGACATTAGAAAGTAATTTTATGATAGCTGCTCATACGTTTTTTTATTAATTTGCGTACCATGATTTTAATTTTTAGTATTAATCTACTATTAAGGATTCTCAACTTAGTACGGTTCTTATAAAGTTTTGTATACAAGAATTACCTTGAAATTCACCTGAGGATGTACCTTCATGGTACTAAACCGGTTGAACTAGTCTCTGAGCGACAAAAATAAAACAGCTAACGACAAATTGGACTTTCTATTCTACCTGCAACACCTAGCATATTTTAATTTTTGTAAGAGATCCTTTCCGTATATAATTATTTTCGCTGTGAATGCCCTGCTTTTAAGATTGTTAGCAGAAACTAATAAAACTGATGCGTGCTTTATATCACATCACTCCAGCAGTATATATGAAACTCTTTTAATCTTATTTGAAACACATCCCTTCCACTTTTTAAATAATGTTTCAGAGCTGACAAACGTGTATGTTTCTGAAACGTTAGATATAGAGAAATCCAACACGGAACAGTCACAAAATTCCAGACATTCAGAATAGGAACGGAGAAATAAAATGAAAAACGTGCTGCCGCTTAATCTAGCACTATATTGGAAAGTGTGTACTGCGTAACTGACGACAGAAAATTACGCAGGTCGTGATAGAGGGCGATTAAATTAGCGTTCATAATTTATGAGCACCAAATGTCATCCTTCCTATCTTTAGTGTTCAATTCGAGGTTTAATTGGGAGCTTTCTGGTTAGCAGCATCATCGATAGCACCAAATCTTCAGTCATTACTCTTTCGGCATTCTGCTTCACGTCTGTGAGGCAGTCAAGGGCGATATCTTTTACGATGTGATCTAACCTAACCTAACCTAACGGTGGCTGCTTCAGTCATAGCATTCTTCTGGTTCCTTCTACATTGACATATCCCGCTATTCCATAAACTCCTTCACATTCTTACAAGGACTCCCTCATTCGTTATTTTGTCAGCCCATTTAATTTTCTGTTAAGTATTGCGTTGTGCGACAAATTCGTCGTAAGCAAAGCTGAAGACGATAGTTACCTTGAAACCGTGCTGTTCTGTCTCAGATACAAATAACACATTTTAGTAGCATGACCACCATAGTACAAACGCCACGACTGGCCAAGTTTACATCTACCTGCAAGGTCAAACGTACTGTAAGAGAATCACTTTCTTTCTTATGTGTCCTAAATACCAGCGGCGAACATGCACTTCTCTTAAACAAATGGGTTGGGCGTGATGTGACGTTGGTAGCGCATGAAGTGGCTCTCAGAGGTGAGAGTAGAAGGAAATGCTTTTCTCTCGTACTGAGAGATCCGTGTCAGCATGGCAGACGCGGCCACCACCCAGGTGCCCCTAAACACATCTCAGCTGGTCATTAATCACTAGCGGGATCCGCTTAGAGCTTCCTCGAAGGCAGCTGCGCTCTCTAACTACATAGCGACGAAAAAGTATTCCTTTCTTTTAGCTTAAAGGACAGCCAAGTAATGGTGTGTACTGTCTCCATTAGGACATCTTTTCGAAGACAGTAATCTTGTGATGAAACTCTGCTCCTTGCCCGAGTGGAACGAAGTGGCAGTTGAAGTATATGTTACATAAAGATGAAGAAATGGTAATAAAAATCCGACATTTTGTATTGTGTAATGTACAAGGACAGTTATGGATAAATAATAAACGTGACTGTGTGTTCAGTTGACAATGGGAACTCTGAGTTTAATTCACTGTGGAGTTCAGAGACCAGATCCATGCTCACGTGGTCGTTTCAGCAATCGAGAAAAATAAGGTATTATTTACAGTCTACCTCTCTGATATATGACATGAACACAAAAATGAATTATATTTTATAGAAATGCTGAATGATGAACCTCTTACAAACGACAATGGCATTGATGGTACACACTGAAATTTTCTGCCAGCCGGGATGGCCGAGAGGTTCTAGGCTCTGCAGTCTGGAACCGCGCGACCACTACGGTCCCAGGTTCGAATCCTGCCTCGCGCATAGATGTGTGTGATGTCATTAGGTTAGTTAGGTTTTAGTAGTTCTAAGTTATAGGGGACTGTTCACCTTCTTTGAACCACTCTCTTGCATATCGAACCTGGGACTTTCGCGTCTCGTAGCCAAGCGCTCTACCGACAGAGCCCATCCACGCATGACTCACGACTATCAGATTTACTTCCAGCAGTAAGCCTCTCGTACCTTCAAAACTTCACAGTTTCCCTGGATATGTTGCCACTCTAGGACTCCTGGAAGAAAAGATGTAGTGGGAAAATTACTTAGCCACTGCCTTCATCACTGTTTCCAGATGGGGTTTTCACTGTTTAATAGAGTGATTTGAAACTTCCTGGCAGGTTTCTTATAATAAAGCGATAGAAATGAGTCTCAAACTTGGAGCAGACGTGACTTTAAACCTTCCTCCTGCACTTCCGGCAGTGTTGTCGTCATACCATTTTTCATAGAGCGCGTCCAAAAAGATAAGCAGACCATTTGAGGGATCTGAAAGAGTACGGCACATATCTGTGCCTTTAAGATGTTCCACAAAAACAAACCAGGTAGATCGTTTGCCAGATGAATAAAAAAGCTCTACATTCGAGTCCGGCTAAAGTAAACTATTTTAATCAGTCGCCATATTTCAGTCCTTTACTTCTGACACCAGAATTGATGGACAGCAAACATTTGATACTTTTTTATGTTAAACTACTTTCATTCTTAGATCAGCATTTAACCTAAGTTAAATGCCGATAAACTAATTGGAAGGTGACAATTGGCCACTAATCACATATTCATTCGTTTCCATTAACGTTTTGTTGGTGCCTTACAGTTCACAATATTTCGCTTAATTGGCTTCTGCAGGCTCCAAACCAGCCGATCGGTTTGTCGTCCAGACAGACAGCACACGTAAGACCACTGTTTGGAACGTGTGAAGAAGGTGGTGATTAGGCCATTCGTCAATATATCGTGCGTAAAATGAAATGAACACGGACGGATATCAGAAAACGTACCACCTGTCAATAACACCGCTCAATATTCAGAATTTACTGGAATATCGTAGTCTCCTGTAAATGTGTTAATGGTTCTACACTCCCCATCAGAATACGTTAGTCATATTCTTAGTTGTATGTATTCTGTTAGCTCTTGCTGAACGTTGCAGAATTTGTTTTATTGTATTCGTAACTAGTACAGAGATGGGTTGTTGTTCGATAAACATGTTGTTTTCTGAATGCATTATAATAACATTAATTTCCACTTATCTCTTCTTTTAAACGTCGGCAGTCATCTTATCTTATAGCTTGCCTATTGCAGCGTTCCTCCCTCCCCGTCCCCCTCATTTTCTTCTTTTTTATGTTCCGTTCGTGAATAGTTACTGTGAGTAAATCTTTGCGCAAATTTAATTTATTAGATTCTGCTGCCATTGTCAGTTCGTGAGGGATGCGTGGAAGAAATTAATTTGCTATATGACAGCAACGAGCGTTCACAGAAGGACAATGGTCTCTTGCAGCCGCGCTGGATTATCCGAGCGGACTGAGGCGCTGCAGTCATCGACTGTGCAGCTAGTGCCGGCGGAGGTTCGAGTCCTCCCTCGGGCATGGGTGTGTGTGTTTGTCCTTAGGATAATTTAGGTTAAGTAGTGTGTAAGCTTAGGGACTGATGACCTTAGCAGTTAAGTCCCATACGATTTCACACACATTTGAATATTTTTTTGGTCTGTTGCATCGTCTTCCACTGGAATCGGTTGATCACATACGTCTGTTTCACGCGACCATGTGTCCCAGGATTTTTAATGCCTTCACTAGCGTGCACTGATTTTACTTATGTTATTTACCTAAAAAAAAGGGACTCAGAACAGGATGCGCCTAAAGCATGCCATCGTCGATTTGGACAATGTGACATTTATGCGTACTGCTGACATATATTGATATTGCGTGAACCAACTTTATCTATGCTGTAGTCCCACTGTCTTTGTATGATTTTCACGAAAACTTTCACGACTTCTCTGACATGCACTTTCATATAGGTCCAAAGCAGGAATTATAATTTTGTTACTCTGTGTTATTCAGTGGTTATCTAGGCCTGCCAACATAATTTTACTGTCTATATGAAGCAAATAGTCGAACTTCGTAATCGCTGGTAAACTCGTAATACTGTTTGTTTAGGATAATGAGGTGCTGCAAAATCAAGTTAAAAAACGTGTAAGGACTGGAAAGAGGTGGGAAAAAATGTCAGAAAGCGGAAAAGGAACAGTGGTGAAGAATACGTGAACGCCTAAAACAAGGTAGTCCCATGGAAAGAGCAAGGAAACGGATGCCTTTGTAGCTAACGAGATAAATGTAAGGTTACATTATTATACCAATTTTCGAAACTTTCACAAGAAGAAAAGACGAATATCGAAGTTATACAGGCCGGCCGCGGTGGTCTCGCGGTTCTAGGCGCACAGTCCGGAACCGTGCGACTGCTACGGTCGCAGGTTCGAATCCTGCCTCGGGCATGGATGTGTGTGATGTCCTTAGGTTAGTTAGGTTTAAATAGTTCTAAGTTCTAGGGGATTGATGACCACAGCTGTTAAGTCCGATAGTGCTCAGAGCAATTTGAACCATTTTGAAGTTATACAGAAAGAAGGGATATCACCACCAAACCCGAAGGTGATGTACCTTTCAGAAATTTTACAATGATGAGGTTTCCAACAGAGAGCCGGAAACTTTTACTTAAAGTAACAAAAAAATTGCTCTGAGCACTATGGGACTTAATATATGAGGTCATCAGAACTTAGAACTACTTAAACATAACTAACCTAAGGACATCATACACATCCATGCCCGAGGCAGAATTCGAGCCTGCGACCGTAGCGGTTGCGCGGTTCCAGACTGAAGCGCCTAGAACCGCTTGGCTACAACGGCCAGCTTTAAAGTAACAAATTCTTCGTTGGAGGCTTAGTAAGTCACCATGTTCTGCAAGTCAGTTCGAGGGAGACCACAATGCATCATTTTGCCACACTTTGTACATGCCTTGGAAAATCGGGTACCCAAATATGTAGTCGGAAAGCAAATATCAACCTTGAAACACAAAGAAAAAACCTTGATTTCCTGTCTAAAGTGGACAGACAGTTCTATCTGAACCTCAAGCCACAGAATGTGCTTAATAAAAATGATTAAAACGAGGACCATCAAGTATTAGGGTAGGTCATAACTGTGTGTGTGTGTGTGTGTGTGTGTGTGTGTGTGTGTGTGTGTGTGTGTGTGTGTGCGCGTGTGTGTGCGTGTGTCTGTGTGTGTGTCTGTGTGTGTGTCTGTGTGTGTGTCTATGTGTGTGGCTGTGTGTGTTTGCGTGTGTTACATGTAGTATCTGTTCTCTATACTCTGATTCTACTTCCATATTAATTATAAAATTGACAGCCCTCAAAAAGACACTATTGCCACCAGCCTATACACGGTAGTACCATCATCTTCGGCGTACGACGAAGAAAAAAATGGTTCAAATGGCTCTGAGCACTATGGGACTTAACATCTGAGGTCATCAGTCCCCTAGAACTTAGAACTACCTAAACCAAACTAACCTAAGGACATCACACACATCCATGCCCGAGGCAAGATTCGAACCTGCGACCGTACCGGTCGCGCGGTTCCAGACTGAAGCGCCTAGAACCGCTCGGCCACACTGGCCGACTCGACGAAGTAATTCAGAGTCCTCCACAGCGGTGGTTAGGTATTTCCTTGTGTTTACAGCTCTTCACTGATGAAAGGATATTAACTTCAATAGTCATGAAATTGCTGAAGAATAACCTTCGGCGGTCATAACGGCGTGTAAAGTGTCAATGACTTCTCTTAAGTTCTTTCTTTCGGATATTCAGTTTTTAGTCGTTCTTCCTTCCTCAGTGACGGTCAGCGGCAGTTTCACGAGAACGCACAATTAACAGCTACGAAACTGTGAGCTACAGTTTATTTGATACTGCAGGGCAGGCGCTTCCTTCGCCGAGCGTCGCTGGAACAACGTTGTCAGGAGAGCGACACTTCGGCGATAAATTGCCGCGTAATGCACGGCTGCGTCGGTGACCGTAGCCGCGACTAATCGAATATACCGAGCAGTAAACAGCAGCAAGGATTCGATTTATCTGAAACGAGTTGCACTTCTGACCTCTCAAATAAAGTCCCGTCGTAAATTGCGCCGTTGATAACTGGCTCGGTCGTAAACATAATGCAGCGCATGCTGTTACTCCGACATGAAATACTGCGGTAGGGACACTGAAAACCATATAGTTCATTAACTTCACTCCGTTATATTTATGTGCATTTCTTCTGCAGTATTTACAGTAGTGGGATATTTTAGTACCGCTAAATCTTCAGAGACGTCCGAACACCCTAATTATTCTCCGTTTTAGTGATTTCTTGCGCTGTCTGTATTTGTGTTTCAACGTATTATGTGACTGGGAGACGCTACAGACTCGTAGGGACAATAGCAGTTAGTTTAACAGCATTAAATGTGTCTTACTTCCCATTTACGAAGTAGCCGTTTCTTGAAGGATATTTTAATATAAAGTTCTGCACGACAGTGCATCCTTAACGGGTTGCATTGACGAGATGACTTCAACATTTTCTAGTGTGAGACACGAAACGATATTTAGAACTGTCAGTTCTGAAACATCACTCAATATGCAGACGAATTTATGGAAGCAATACAGTAATTATTACACCTTTATAACGTTGCATACTTAACATTTATTGTGACAAGTGCAAGTAAGAAGATGATAGGTCGAAGGTAAAGGTTATCAAGTACCAGCGAATTATCAGAAGATGTGAAATGCCAAGAGGACATTCACAGAGTACCAGAAAATAATACACTCCCCACTGACTATTTTTGGGAAAACATGGCGACCAGTCTGATTATATCGTGAATGACATTTTTCTTTTATATCTCTATAGACACAGCGGAACTTCATTACCCATTTAGTTTCAGCCACACAGTGATTATCTTCAGACTAAAGTGTTTCAACGCATTGTTTACATCTGTCACTCTATGGGTTGATCAGTTTTCTGAAATTTTGTTCTCATTCTATTTTTGTACACGAAATAAATGCAATAGAATAAAACCAATAGTTACACAGTGGAAACTCAGGGTGTAAGTGAAATAAGGAGAATAGATGTGAATTTTGTGGGGTATACGAAACGTTCTCTGAATTGACCAACACAAAGAAATCGGCAAATCTTTCTTGTCTTCTAGAGGTTTATAGGAATTACTTGCAATAAAACTTCTTATGACATACATTCTAGGAAATATGTTCACTGTAAAAGCTACTGAATGAAACAAATACAAAAATGAACAGATGAACTTCAAGATACGCTTATCTTGAATTATACGAATCACTATATGTTCCGATACTACGTAAACTGTGTGACAAAACAGTCATCTGATGAGGTTTCGTTCATCCAACTGTAAAACTTACAATGCGCATGTATCTACAATGTTTCACAGAAAATTTTTCTTTGGGCAGGATTTTTTAAAACGGGGTGCCTGAAATCTGCGTTACCCTAGAGACAGCTTCCGTAGTGAAGCATTATTTTGTAGTTTGGAAGAAACTTACGGTACCGATGAATCGCTTAATGTAGTTACGATAGCTGGGCTCTGCCGTATCTTACTTTGCTTACTGGAATAAATAATTTACAGAAAGGGAGCCTTCACAGAACACAACAAGTATTGTTACTTGACGTTTACAATGTTTATGTGGTCTGCAATTTTGCCGTGATGTTACGCTGTCACTCACAAATGTGAGGAATAATGTAACGTTTCAGATTCACTTTCGCGACATGCAATCGCATCTGCGATACAGTTATAGTAATCTACCCTTGCGTCAAACACTGTTACTAAATGCTTTCCATGACACTGGTAAATGTTTGCTCAGCAATAAAAGATTTAGTTCTGTCAGATTTACTTTTTCATTGTATCACTGTCAATGGCATCTCTACTCGTTTTCTTGCACTAGAAGAAAAACTTAGAAACAAGGTTTCTAATATTCCCTCTAGGCTAAGATTATATATTGCCAACTCTACTTTGGCATAGCATGACGGAAAATGGAACAACACAAACTAGAGACGGTGTTTCGATAGCCTCCACGTAGGAAAAAAGCACCCGGATGTGTTAAAGCACCAGTGACTGTGAAAGGTTTGAGATACGTACGGCACGTCTTTGAAGTGGAGTCCTGAAGACGCTGACGTAACGGTAACCCTTCTCATGATTTAGGACGACTGCTCGTTTCGTAAGGTGACAGCTTAAAAGCGACTCCACTACCCGCCAGACAAACATCAGCGCGGCTATCCAGACACCACACTGCTCTATGGGAAGATGGACAGGTTCCAAGGTGCCAGAGGAGCATACAGCAGCTCTTACCCTGAATAAGACATTCTCATCAACTCAGTGGACGTGTCATCAGTTACATAAAAAAATGAAGGACTCATTACTTGCAAATGGAAACGTTTCCAACATCTAAACGGCTACGACATATTCTCGATTACAGAAAGAAAAGGAAAACCTAAATGCAAGAATACCCAAACAGGGCAAATATTCGTCAGGTCTCTTCGCGAATGCGAGAAGTCGCTTCAGGATGAAGGTACGATACACGTTTGAAATTCTTAAGGCAGCAGAGTAGAATACACGAAGTGACACGTTATTAACAACTTGTATAGAAACCAGACTATTGTTATAAGAATCGAGGGAAGCAGTAGACTATCACTGATATTGTTCTATATACAAAGTAAGAAGCTGTGAAGAAAAGCATCTGTAAATTTAGAGAGAGTATTAAAATTCACGGAGAATAAATAAAAACTTTAAGGTTTCGTGATGACGTATAGTTCTGCCAGAGATGGCAAGACACTGGGGGTGCCGTCGAACGGAATGTTTGGTGCCTTGAATCGAGGTTGTCAGATGGGTATCAACAATAACAAAACAATGACAAAGAAATGTATTTGAATTAAATCATACGGTGCTAGGGAATGAGATTAGGATATGACACAAAGCAGTAAGTGAGCTTTGTTATTTAAGCAGCAAAGTAAATAACGATGTCCGAAGTAAAAAAAATTGTGTAATTTTTTTACAATGCGCATACAAATTTTTGTAGTGATCATTTGAGGTAAAAGAAACACTTCTTTAAGAGACAATAAGTCGGTAAGGCGTCTTTGAAGGATTTGATGTTATTGATTTTCGAAGATGGTTTCAGGCTGCTGTTTAAAGAAAACTGTTTTAGAGATCTTTTGAAAAAGTCGTCCGCTTACATCACTGCACATTTACCATTTGTTTCCCGATGATCGCCAAAAAATAATCAGCTGTTACATGATCATGACTGCAGCTTCTCCAGTGTATCGTTGTCTCGTACATTAAATGCTTCCCCTCTGCCTTCCCACCCTTCTACAAAAGAAATACGTGGTCTATTCGTTTATAAACGTCCGATTAGTCGCGAAATGGAAACAACAGTAAATACCAAGAATCTAGTATTTTCAGTATTTACTACAACTTCCAGCTACTTCCCTATATAGTCGCCGCTCCGACTTATACGTTTGGCATAGCGTTGTACAAACTTTCCAATACCCTGGTCAAAAAGGCAGCCGCCTATGATTTCCACCAATTGTCTATGGTAGGCTGCAGCTCGTTGCCTGTGCCAGAATGTTGTCTCCATAGGCAGCAGTTCATATTAACAGGGATGAAAATCAGAGAGATCCAAGTCGTGGCTGCATGGTGGATGATCAAACACTTCTCGTTGCAAAACCCTGCAGGAGCGCCTTCATTGTCCCTGCACTGTGCAAACGAAAATTGTCATGAAGAAGGAAATGTATAACATTTATGTTATGTGGGTTGCATGAAATCAGGCGAAATCTCTCAGCAGGTACTCGTACTCTGCGGGGGACATTATTTTCTAGGCGTAGTTACGTGCTGACTGGCGCTGAGAACTAAAAATAGCGACATGAAGTGATTGACGAGAATACTACAGACAATGAACAACACAGCTGTGTAAAGTTGCATCAGAATTTCACATCGTTTAGATTTCACAACCGATCGGGCCTTAATAAGTGAATAGTCTTTGTACACTGGAGTGAGGGTGGGAGAAAATTTGCGATTGATGTCAGGGAACATTTAGATTTTGTTTCCTCCAATTGCTGAATTGAGCGGGTAAGGCTAGTAATGTGGGCATCCCCTTCCCTTCCTGGTCTCCTGCAGACACAGTTATACTGTGGCACTGAGAAGATGTGCATCATAGTGTGCGAGTGAAATGGTGCAGCAACTGGAAACTTAACCCGAAGCTGAAGCACTGGGATAGTATGAGTCTTATTGGAAAAACGTCGAAATTGCACACAGATTCACCGTGAAATCCTAATGATAAGTGGGCCTGATGCAAATCCAGCTGTAGTGAAATGGTGCTAGCAAGAATGTACAGACTTGGATAATGCTGATCTGGAAGGAGGGGCAAGAGAACCTGAAGGAAAAGAGGTTTTCCAACAATGAGGTCGTTCACACTGCAATTCTCTAATGACTCCGTGTCCAAGGAGCGGATTTCTATTTTCGATGAACTGAAGTAAAGTTCTGGTCGTTGTTTTCAGAGATTTTGTAACTATGTTGAAAAATAATTTCATGTATCTGTCTCACTATGAAGTGAAGTACTGAATTCAATAAAAAATTCTGTGATCTGCCATAATAACGTGATGTTTCCTTCCTGAAGTCCCATAGTACTGTACGCGGTCTAATAATATTCTGGTTGAGGTGGCTGATAGGTGTAAGTGAACGGTGAGAACAGAATAACACTAACCGGTACAGGTTACTTTTCTCCCACTGTTTACTCTACACAGCAGACAATAAATGATGAGCGCGCGCCAAACATACCAACAATTTGAATGTCGCGTATATCGTTTCAATGTTCGTTAACTGCGCCAATGAGTTATCTTTTAGTACACTAAACACGGTGCTAAATAAAGTGGGCCATGGCCAGGAAGCAGTGAGAACCGATCGATGACGTCTGATTTCTATAGACTGAGTTACTTGCATCAAACACCGCGTCGAGTGGTGTATATTGTATTAAAACAACCGTTTATCCACGGCAATAGTGCAATACTTCTGCAATGTTCTAATTTCCGCTTTAACATGTCGTATAAGTAAAAAAGGCTGATATAGATTATCATCACTCACTGTTGTCCTACAGCATCTCTTAAGTTTCTCATGTTATTGGGTGACTTTAGTGCAAGTCAAGTTGAGTTAAACCACCATAATCCAGTTTGAAAATGATACTTTACGATTTTTTGCAGGGCGATTATCGTCTGCGAGCTGCAAATATATTAATTGTGGGGGCCTTTAAAAATAGAAAAATTTGTCTTATTCAACAGTGTAGTTTCGTAATTTTCGTTCTTGACATCCTGTAAGGAGCGAAGTATTTAGCAACAGCGCGCTGTACAGTTTGAAAATTTAAAGAAATTGACAAGGGGTTGCTGAATGAACCGTTCCAATATTAACCTGGAGTGTTTTTAGGAAAACAAGCGGAAATTATGTTATGGTGTCCTGACAAGACGTTTCAGCCTCCATTTAACACAGTGATGCGTTACCCGGGATATTTGGTGAAGGTTGTTGTTTATTTGATAAACATAGGTGGGTAGTTGCTTAATCCACTTTGTTTCCCCGAAAAATAAGCTAGGTAGAAAAAGTGATACCGGGAAAGCCCGACATAGAAGAGTAACAGTTCCAAATTATACGTTTTAAAAACAGAGTCTGCATACTCTTTAGGTATATGACAATTAAAACAATCGTTGGCTGTTGTCTAAGTTACTTTTTAAGTCGAAACATTGCTATACTAAATAATTCTGATACGGAGTCAACTGAGTGCCTTATTCAGTATTTCAGTAAAGTAGTGGAATTATTCCTGTAAATAACACAGCACGTTTATAAATTATTTACACAGAAATAATATTTAATTGCGAAAAGGGTAAATCACTTACATGGACATTTGACACAACACTGAGTGCAGTATATCGTCAAGATTATTTGCGCCTAACATTGTTAGTTCCTGACGTTCCCGCTAGACGGCTTGCCTGAATGTGTTATTTCAAAAAATGGTTCAAATGGCTCTGAGCATTATGCGACAACTTCTGAGGTCATCAGTCCCCTAGAATTTAGAACTACTTAAACCTAACTAACCTAAGGACATCACACACATCCATGCCCGAAGCAGGACTCGAACCTGCGACCGTAGCGGTCGCGCGGCTCCTGACTGAAGCGCCTAGAACCATTCGCCCACTCCGGCCGACAGTGTGTTATTTCAGTAGTCATAAAGGAGTAGTATAATGGTGCAGAGTGTGTGCAGTTTTGTTTACACAGTCGCGAATCCATATCCACTAGTACAGTTCAGAGGCAAATCAGGACTTAACATCCAGTAGTGTATGACGTAGCAATTTGACAGACTTATATTCGTTGTCGGGTAAGTCAACGAGACTTGCAGTTCAGAACCGAATACGTCTAGTGTTACAGAATGGAAAGTATTACGGAAACGCCTCAGATGCAGACCCTACAAACTGGAACTGTAGCAAGCTTTAAGAGAAAGTGACCATGAAAAACAAGCTGAGTTTTGTGTACAAATTTTTAAAGAAATGCAGAGTGAACATAATTTTCTAAATTAAATGGTGTTCAGTGACGATACCATCTTCCAGATCTATGTTAAAGTGAATGGGCGTAATGTTCGGATATGGGATGAGCGGAAATGGCATCACATAAATCAGACATTTACGTATACACTTAAGGCAAATTTTTTTGTACTGTAAAATGTAATAAGACTTACTGTGATTCTTTTTTGTCGAGTCAACTGTAACTGGCATTTCGTACTTGGACATGCTTGAAAATTATCTAATCCTCAGTTACAACAGAATATGGGTACAGAATTTATTTTCCATCAACAGGGCGTGCATCCACATTATCATCGTGAAGTTGTCGCATGTCTCGTAATAATGTGTCAACTTTCATCAAACGCGGTAGAACAATATCCCGGCCACGATGAACACCTAATTTAACCCCAATGGCCTCCTATGTAAGGGGTTACATGAAAGACAGAGCAGTTGTTTCTGCACCTCGGAAAATGTGGACGAACTGCACCAACGCATAACGTAAGCAGTTGCCAGCATACATCAAGAGTCTCTTTATAGATTTTGACAGGAAATTGATTACAGATGGGCATTTTCCATGTTACTGAAAATTTATAAATAAAAGTTCTAAACAAAGTTGAAGATAAACTACATTCAGTGATGTGCCAAACACTTCTGTAAGTTATTTACGGTTTTCACAAATAAAGGTTACTTTGGTATAACCAGTTTATAAACAATCTGTACGTTAGGTTAGGTTTCCGCTAGTTACTGTTTCGATATTTGAAAGGCCACGGGAGAAGCTCAGATAACTATCAGTGGACAAATCCTCGGATGACTAAATGAGGGTAGTCCGACGGGCCCATATCGCTCGCTACGGTCAGTTACCAGTCAGCTGGTAAGTTAAGGCAGTCCGGTTCCACCCTCAACATCAATTTATGCTCTCCTAAAGACCGTTCCGGACGACCGCAGGGCATGGCTAACACTTTCCACATCGGAACTGACCGCCAGCCTCCGGCTGCTCCCTTTAGGAATAAATGATGGGGCACGTGACTCTCTGTGAAATCGGTAACCACACAACTATGCACGGCATACAAAATCGAGAATGGAATTTATCAGCTTGAGGCATTATGATCAGGAAAGCTATTGTGCTATGTAATGGCAGCTATTTTAACTCTTTTAAGGATTAGTATCTCTAATCTTGTCTGGTTTATAGTTTTCGTATTGTGAACATTCCTCGTACTGAAATTAAGTTTGTGTTTATACCCAAATAGTTTTTCCTCGATTATAATAATTCTCAGCGATTTCTTTCCGACTGAGTCTTCTTCGTAGAAGTGCTGCACAACCAACACTGTGAAACGGTGAAGATTAATGAGAGATAAATAGGGGATTTTAATGTTATTATACTTCCACTGAAATACCATAGCTTAATAGTAATTAGTGGAGATAAAGAAGTGAGATCATCATATAAAGCCATACGTGCCGTTTGCTACACGGAGAAATCATAACGAATCTGAGGGATTCTGTCAGAAGGAAAATTGCTTTCAATACTTTAAAGAGGTAAATCTCGGCAAAATGAGGGACAACAATAAACAGATATGCATCAGAAATAATACGTAAAAAAGCTGTAAAATTACTTACAGAAAATATAACTACAAGAAATGGGGGCGTATCTTAACAATTACAAATTCGTGTGCTTTCTTGTAATTTTGTAAATGTCATAGGCTATCAAGAAAATTGGAAACATCCTCTGGTCCAGAGGAAAGACATTCAAATATCAAAGATAATCAAATGTTATAGTCCTGAGATACACAGAATAACTTAAATAAATTATAGAATAGATGAATAGATCAGAGACTTATGTTGTCAATGCGGTGAAATATCCAATACATTTAATGTAGTGGCCGGTCGCGGTGGTCTCGCGGTTCCAGGCGCGCAGTCCGGAACCGCGCGACTGCTACGGTCGCAGGTTCGAATCCTGCCTCGGGCATGAATGTGTGTGATGTCCTTAGGTTGGATAGGTTTAAGTAGTTCTAAGTTGTAGGGGACTGATGACCACAGCTGTTAAGTCCTATAGTGCTCAGAGCCATTTGAACAAGTTTTAATGTAGTGTTGTAATTCACTGTCTGTATAATTAGGAAAATTTCGTCTGCAGACGGTTAACGGTCCAACAAGTTCTCCTGAGGAAAGTATGACGCATCTTCATTTATTGGACTTTTTTTCCACTCTAGTGATGGCCTCCTGGAACAATCGATGATTTAGGCACAGCCTTCCATAGGACCTCTACGATTCCATTGGGCGCTTTCGACGAATGCTAAAACCCATCCTTCGAAGAAACTTTAAATTACAGTAAGGAAAACAGTGGTATTCGCGACAAATGCATGGTTTGGATGTATCTGTAATGTCAAAGAACACACTGTCCACAGTGAAAGCAACTAACTTGATTCGATATTTGGCTTCTAGTCGATGTTTTTTAAGTCCCAGTACTACAACACTGAAACAGTGCACTTCAGCAATGATTCGTTATGACATTCGATCCCTGTTAGGTGCTCCTAAGTACAATGAATTCTCTTTTAAAGTAAACAGCCCGAAAGTGTTAATGCAGTGAAGAGACAAAAATGTTAAATGACACATTAAATATGTGTTCCTAAACAGCAGTTAAATAATGACTGCCCATTGTAAGCGTCAAGTGGCGATGGGCTTCGCTAAAAGACGTTTAACATAGGAGAGAATCTGAGTGCCAGAAATAAAAAAACCGTCATCGGGAAAAAATAATGATTTACAGAAACATGACGAATGTAAAAGGAACAGCATAAAATGGGATTTCTCTTATACCAGAAAACTTCGTTGAAATGGATTGGAAGCTGTATATGATTCAGTAAAGTTAACAGACATACATTGCACAGAACTGTTAACGCTTTCGTAGTCACTTGTTGATGTACTGCCTTTTAGCTTTTGTCTCGCTCTCTTCGGCCAATGTTTCTTTAGTGATTGTTCTAATGTTTCGACAACACCAGCGGCTGGCATTGTCAAAGATTTAGCTTACACTGCTGGCGCCGCCAACAATCTCTTACAGTGCCACCACTGAACTTCGTAAGGCGTTGTGTTTGCAAAAAAAAAAAAAAAAAAAAAATGGTTCAAATGGCTCTGAGCACTATGGGACTTAACATCTATGGTCATCAGTCCCCTACAACTTAGAACTACTTAAACCTAACTAACCTAAGGACAACACACAACACCCAGGCATCACGAGGCAGAGAAAATCCCTGACCCCGCCGGGAATCGAACCCGGGAAACCGGGTGCGGGAAACGAGAACGCTTCCGCTCGACCACGAGATGCGGGCCGTTGTGTTCGCCCATGATACGCTGTGTATGCGTTAGCTGTCTACAATACTGTGCAAAAATTACTGTCATAATTCAGCTTAACGTCCAAGTGATGCTGCTATAAAAAGCGTCCATTTGTACGTTCTTAAGACAATTTTATTGGTACACCACAGTGATGAGGCACTGCATTAATTATTTGACTTATTTATCAGGACGCCCATGGTTCGAAATCGAGCCCACCCAACAGATGAGTTTCCTCCAGTGGCGCAATATCGCTAAACCTCTACCATGCCGTCTCTGGTAAACTGAATCATGGTTTATGATGAGATTTTGTATTTATACACTTCGGTTTGTACCGATCACGAAAATTGACAACGGCCTGGATAGCGATGTGCTTACCGCATGCCCCTCCGTATCAAAATCCGGTAGCACCCGAGGGCTGAGGACTGAATGGTGTCCGGTCGGTACCGTTAGGCCTTCAAAGCATGTTCGTAAGTTTTCTTGTATACTTCAGTCTGTAGCACAGCAGTCTTCTACAATATTAAAGATTCTTTTCGATTCATTCACAGATGAAGCATTATAATGTTTAGCTATTTTCTCCAGCTGAAATCGTAATGGATCCTCCGTCTTGGCGATCGCTATGGAACCATTACGTAAGGATCTTTGAAATAAGTAGGAAATGCCTACAGCCTTGTCTTTCAACTTAATTGACCAGATTTCAACTAGTTAATGAAAAGATTGGTTCAAATGGCTCTGAGCACTATGGGACTTAACATCTGAGGTCATCAGTCCCCTAGAACTTAGAACTACTGAAACCTAACCAGCCTAAGGACATCACACATCACAACATCCATGCCCGAGGCATGATTCGAACCTGCAACCGTAGCGATCGCGCGGTTCCAGACTGAAGCGCCTAGAACCCCACGGCCACACCGGTCGGCTAATAAAAAGAATGTTATCCTCTTTCTGGTATATTTGACTGCACTTTTGCGACCACTTTAAAGTGAGTCAGACAATCATGTTACCATTTGTTTTCCACTACACTGCATATACAACGAATTACTGTAGTTTCATGTGGATCCCTCGCACACACAGACGACATTCCAACTGTCAAAAATTTAATACTGCATTTCTTAGGCAGGTTACGGTTTATAGTATCAGGTAATCACGAAGAACATACTTACTGTACGGCGAAGGTTTGTGGTAATTTTACTTTTATATCCCCATGCATTGTTACTCCTGTGTACTTGCATATCCGGCACAACTGTAAAGTACTGATGGTATGGTCAAATGCTGTTATACTAACTCTCTTAAGAGCCATACAACTACACATTTCTCTAGATTCAGGGCTTATTTTTTTCTGAAAAGTTTTAACCAACAGATTACTTTGTAATCTCCTAAGAAAATTGACGTTTCCATTAGTGACATCGTGTTTCAGTTCGCTAAATACTACGACATGAAAGAAATGAGGATACTCACACTACAAAGAAACTATTCATCGTCGCGTATTATTTCGAAACTGCGATCTTCAACTTTGTCCTTACACTGTATCAAGTTTGAACAAAAGTTATCTACTTAGTTGCAACTGACGAGCAGTTTACTATAATCGTTCTCTTGCATTCGGTCAAAGTGCAAGAACAATGGAAGGAACTTACGCGCAATCTCACGGTAAACGAAATGCAGAAATATTTTGGGCAGTGGAAGGACATCCGGAGTGCGAGGACTCAAACGGGTTCTACATCGAGGGTGGTCAACGCTGACTGAACATATTTGGTAAATCACACATTTTATGGCACCAGTCTGTTCTTATTGTGTTTACGAGCCTCGTATACGACTTTTACCGCAGGAGTGAATCAACAGGTTTGTAAAAACCGCTCATTCACTGCTCGTTCCCAGAACTGTCGAAGGTATGTTCGGCGTTACTTATGTGTGTATGTTTTCCTTCAAGGAAACCGTCTAATTCATGAAATGTGTATGTCGTTGTTGGTGACCTGTACCTTCACTGCCCAGTTTTCCTTACGTCCGTCCATGTGTCCAAGACTTGTACATGTTATCTGCATGACGGTCAGCTCTGTATTGTACAGGGTCATGGCACAGTAGATTTGTTAGTCATCGGAACAGTAAAGTATCTTTCATCACGCGCTTAATGCCGGGGCTTTTCAATAAACGGAAGAAAGTACACCGCAGGTCAGAGGTCGAAGTGCACTCGCGTGCGGTCGTAAAATAGCCGATCGGACAGGGGGGTGTCGGTTACAGCTGAGCATGAAATATTTTACCGCTCGCCTCGTAGCGTAGCGCCTGATAACTCCCGCCATAAAATGTTATCCGGTTAAAGGTTACACGGCGGATGTTGGGATTCTAGAACTCTTCTTTCCTTTTCTTAAACAGTCACTAGTACAGTGACCCCGTGATTCACCAGGCTGCCGCTCTCCCATCTCTGTGCTTCCCGCAAGAGGAAGTTTGTCGGTTTCCAAGATTTGAACACGATTGCTGGGATCATCATAAACACCACAGCTGCCTGAGATAGAATACGCTCTTTATATTTTAGCCCAGTAGTCATAAAATGCTTCCTGGATAATGTATCATGGTTTATCGTTAAGTATTTTTCGTAGTGAACCGTAAACGGAAGAAAACTGCATTACGGGAACTAAATCCTCACAAAGTGTTTTCAGTGATTCCAGTAATTTTCAGCGACTGCGGAGAATTAGTCCGAAACATTTTGAAGTATCTGGCAGCCCGAGTAAGTTTTATGATTTAAGTATGCGGATACTAAATTCGAAATAACGGTGTTGTACGTTACTCATGTAACCATTTACAGAAATTATTCCAAAGGGTTCCTATATCTAAAAACAAGAGCCCCCACATAGCCGATCAGTTTAGGTGGTTGTCTTTCAAACTGAACATTCAGTAATGTGATTCACATGAACTGCAATTTACTTACACTAAGTCTAGTCTTTCTTGAAGCTGCAGGGACTTCACTCTTTCTTCGTCAAGCACGGATAAGACTTACACGAAAAAAAAAAAAAAAAAAAGGTGACGGCATTTATTTCATCTCGTATTAAAACTTCTTGCAAATGATTCAGCAAGGGAATAATTCAGAGTATTAAGAGTATGTACACAACCTCCAGTATTGTCAAAGAAAAGAAAATGTGGAGAAATGGAGTTTACACATATTTCTTCATTGCATTGCACTACATCCCCCTGTGTTCACAATTTTCGAAACGAGTAATGAAGACGGAGAAATTTACCTTTCACCAAATCCTTGTGCATCATTCACACCTTAATTAGTAGCACAGAAACAGCAGCGCCTCTGAATTTCAGTTATATGATCGACAACTCTCTGAGGCAGACATTTTTGTATTGTGGGCGTCCGCAGCTGTAGAATTCTGTCACGACGAAAAAGGCTGATTCAGCTGCATGACAAATATTAGATTTGATCCAATTAGTTTTATGGCATTAGAGTGAAATCTTCAGGGATATACATTTATTTCATAATTTTGTTCTTTACGGTAACCAGACGGGTGAGCCCATTTATTACAAATGGACAGAATTTTAGGTTGTCTATTGGTTATTGTTTGAACCAAGCTATTAAATAAACATTTACCCCTGAAGACGTGAGTCTAAAGCCATGTAACTAGTTGGGTCGTAAGTAAATAGTTACGATACTGCTGAAGCGGTCTTTTCATCATGAAACTGTTGGGAGGGTAAACGAATTTGGGTATCATTTTTCGTTAAAAATGGTTATATCTGTAAGTATTTACGAAAACAAAAGCAGATGTGACAAGTGCGTAGTTGGGTCTGATTACGAAGACTGCCCAGGCCACCACACGTGGTAACGTTTACTCTGTTAGCGCACAGTGTGCCAAGCGTCCCCAGCATCGCACTCCGTAGCTCATGCGCAGTAAGGCCAAGTCCACGTGTTCCGCGAGCGTTTGTCCGTAAAACAACGTTCAACGCTAAGCTACGAGATTTAAGCGGTCATCTAGTGGTAGATTTGAACAGCTTTCACACTTGGAACCAGTACCCTATAGTCACTTTCTTCTATCTTTCGCACTAGGCATTTCTGGAATATTAATAACTCTTTTGTCAGCCTAGTATGAACGTGGTGTGTGGAGAGAAACGATGTTCCTTAACGAACTCATGCATTACTGTAAACGGTAATGTCTTAAAATGTCTTAAAATGACACACTGAGCAGTATAGTATAGTAAAAAAGTGAAAATGCGAAGACCGATGTGAGAATAATAGATTTTCTTAAAGAGGGGCTCAAGTTTTACGTTGTGTTATGTAACCTTAGATATATATACGGTTGGAAACAAAATACAAATGAAAATATTTCAAATATTACGTATGCTAAAAAATCATTACAACAATCTCTCGAAAACTGGGGAGGCATATCTTGGCTCACGTAAGACAAACCTTGCACTGCGTCATACAACAATATGTAACGTACAGAGCATATGAACGAAGAAAATGTGCTTTCTATGAGGCACCGAAAAGAAAGCACGCGGGACAGGTAAAAATTTAAAAGTAACTGAGTGTCTGTTATTTTAAATAAACGGTAGTGTTGGAAAGCAAGTGTCACTGTTGATGATAGCTTTCAATCGAGTTGGTTACAGGCTTAGTATTTCTGTCATGGAGTCGTTATTGTTAAACGAGTAACTGTACGAGAAACATAATCAAGCTGCCGTCAACAACGAGCAGATTTGTGTTCAGTGGTCACGATGCAGCAGCAACACAGTATATCGAATGAATACAGAGACTCACCAGAAAAATCACATGATCGGCACTGTCCACAGCGCAGCACAGGGTATACTCCTAGCAACCGTAGTTGAATACTTATGTGACGCCAAAGAAATATAAGAAATCGATCGAACGTCGGAACACACACGAACGACACGACCTGCACTGCACCTCGGCGAGAACTCGGCTGGCGACACTCTGGTGAGGCGTGGATCCGGCGGCGAGCGAGAGGCTGCTCCCGCGGAGGCCGGCTGGGCGAGAGTCCGGAGAGCGTGGGGCACAGTGGCAGAGTGGCGGTGCTCGCGCCTGGACAGTCGGCGGCAGACTGACGGCCCGCCAGCCGCCAGCGGTAGGCAGCCGGCGGCGCACAACAGGTCCCTGCCGCGCCAGCACGCCCTTCCCTTCCCTTCCTGGCGCTGCGCTTCCCTTCCTTCGCTGCCTGCTGCCTGCCGCGCTGCCAGCAGTTGCTCACAATCGGCACTGGCCTGCCCCTGCCTGCACAGCGGCGCGCCGTCCACCCACTGTGCCATTCTTCCGGTGGGCTTCCTCTGCTAGGTCTACCGCGATGTTTCCACAGCCAGCGGAAACCTGCACATGCTTACCTCGAGAGAGCTCAGAGCCTGGAAAGTAGATTCATAGAGTGTGGGACAACTGCGAAGAGGCCCGTATGCATTCTTCTCCAATGCCCCACTGCAGACTCCTAACTAAGGTACGAGCATATGGGATTGGTTCCCAAGTATGTGAGTGGCTCGAAGACTTCTTAAGTAATAAAACCTAGTACGCTGTCCTCGATGGTGAGTGTTCATCGGAGGAGAGGGTATCATCTGGAGTGCCCCAGGGAAGTGTGGTAGGTCCTCTGTTGTTTTCTGTCTACATAAATAATCTTTTGGATAAGGTTGATGGCAATGTGCGGCTGTTTGCTGATGATGCTGTAGTGTACAGAAAGGTGTCGTCGTTGAGTGACTGTAGGAGGATACAAGATGACTTGGACAGGATCTGTGAGTGGTGTAAAGAATGACAGCTAACTCTAAATACAGATAAATGTAAATTAATGGAGATGAATAGGAACAAGAATACTGTAATGTTTGAATATTCCATTAGTATTGTAGCGCTTAACGCGGCCACGTCGATTAAATATTTGGGCGTATCATTGCAGAGCGGCTACGTGGGGTTTCCTACCGTGGGGTTTCCTACAAGGGTGCAGCAGGTAAAGAATCTGTCCAGAGCAACCGGTTCCCTAATGAGATGTATGCAAACTGAGCCTCCCCCACTGTTTGTCTACACCAGTCGCTGACCCTCAGATCAGGTGTTGTCACCGTTTATCAGACAGTGTCGTCGTCGATTAGCATCAATAATTTCGCAAAGTTAACTTGCCGATCTGGAGTTTCGTCATATATGTCATACGAAACTAATTATTTGTATTTGGTGGATCTAATTCAAAAAAGAACGTTTTTAACGGTTTTTCTAAAATTATGATTCACAATCTGCTATTTGTTGAATTTTTATATCAACAAAACTGAAATTTTACTTGGTAAATTTCTTACATAACATGGTCACTCGTCCTGTGAAGTTTCTAGAATTTTTGGTGAGAAAGGCGGAATGAGGACTCAGACAGCTGGTTGCCCACTTTTCTGTCAGAGACTTTTATACACGATCATGTTTCCCGTTATTGTGCTCCCACAGGCGCATTTTTCAGCTGATTATTATGAAGTTCATTTTATAAAGTTGAAATTCCAACTAGATGAATTTAGGTTGGAACGAATTTGATCATCTGTATTCATCAAGAACAACACTCTCGTTATCGAGACTTTACACGCCGCATCTAACCATAGGGAAATATTCTGTAATTTCTTTCAGATGAACACGCCCATTGTCGCGTACATCTTTATCTAATTACTAAAAGAAAACCCGCCGTTGTCCGGATATTTAATCATCCCAGTTTTATGTCACTTCATCCCCTCTTCCCTCATCTGTCTTGTCCATTTTGTCCTATCTCGTCTCCGTATCCACATCCTCCTTCCGCCTATCCGTCTCTCTTTCCATCTCCTCCACCTGCCCCCCTCTCTCACAACCCCTCCTCCTCCTCTCCATCCTCCTCTACTTCTCCATACATCCTCCCGTGTCTGTCCAACTCCTCCTTTTCTAATAGCACATCAGATTCACAATAACACCCCGAATTTATGTATTTATTACAGTGTTCCATTAGTCATTCATCACCTTCCCCCTTTTTCTGTTTACCTGCTACTCCCTCTCTCTTTTAATCTGCTTCTCTCACTTCTCTGGATGCACCTCCTGCCCCCTCCCCGTCCCCACACGTTCTGCTCTCTCCGTATATCTCCTCCTCCGCCTCCGTCATGCCATCTCCTCTTTCCCCGTCTATGAAAAAATACGTATATCTGCCTACTTTCATGCTGATTGACGAGACGATGTAGAATTTATTTAAAGGTAGGCCAACCATCCGCCATCCAGCATACGTTGGCTTGAGTAAATGCCTTCACCACGAAAACATACATACACGAGCCAACTCCCAAGCTGACAGGCAAATGGTTCAAATGGCTCTGAGCACTATGGGACTCAACTGCTGTGGTCATTAGTCCCCGAGAACTTAGAACTACTTAAACCTAACCAACCTAAGGACTTCACACACATCCATGCCCGAGGCAAGATTCGAACTTGCGACCGTAGCAGTCGGACAGGCAAATGGTATGTAATTCTGTTGTAAGGCACCCTCCGCCATACACCGTATGGAATTTCACGTAGGCGGTGAGGTTCCCCTTGTTTTTAAGATTAAATGTACAAAATTTCATGAAGATCGGAGCAACACTGTGGCTTTTGTTGAAATCCGTAAGTAAAGTATCCTCCACCGTGCACTGAACGAAGTTTTATGTACACAGTGACCTTCCTCTTGGTTTGGGAAATTGGAATTCATTTTTATACACCCCACCAGCTCTATGACGACTTAGTTGCGAAACATAAATAATAGATTCGAACAACAGATGTCATGTAATGATTTCTGTCGTATAAGGGGCGACATAGCTTTTAAATAATATTAATGAGATTACGAAAACAGTCACTTTCAGTGTTACGTCAAATAACGTTATACTTTATAAATTATCACGATACAAAATGAAGATGATAAGCAATGTGGGACTTCCTTCCGCTTGCGTTTGAAACTCTCGGAGAAATCCTGTGTGGTGAGGAGGGTGGGAGGGGGCAGCGAACGGAGTCTCGATTTGTTTTGCCGGCCGGGGCCTCTGACAGGTTTAGTGTCCCACTGCTCGTAGGAAACCACATGGTAGGATACCCCACGGTAGGAAACGCCCCAAGATAGAAACCCCACGACACCTGCAGAGCGATATGAAGTGAGACGAGCATATAATGGCAGTTGTGGGGAAGGCGGATAGTCGTCTTCGGTTCATTGGTAGAATTCTGGAAAGATATGGTTCACCTGTAAAGGAGACCGCTTATAAAAACCTAAAACGGCCTATTCTTGAGTACTGCTCGAGCGTTTGAGATCCCCATCAGGTCGGATTGAGGGAGGACATAGAAGCATTTCAGAGGCAGGCTGCTACATTTGTTACTGGTAGGTTTGATCATCACGCGGGTGTTACGGAAATGGTTCAGGAACTCGGGTGGGAGTCTCTAGAGTAAAGGAGGTGTTCTTTTCGTGAACTGCTACTGAGGAAATTTAGAGAAACAGCATTTGAGGCTGACTGAAGTACAATTTTACTGCCGCCAACTTACATTCCGCGGAAAGACCACACAGAAAAGATAAAAGAGATTAGGACTCGTACAGAGGCATATAGGCAGCCATTTTTCCCTCGTCCTGTTTGGGAGTGGAACAGGGAGAGAAGATACTAGTTGTGGAACGAGGTACCCTCCACCACGCACAGTTGGTGGATGGCGGAATATGTATGCAGATGGAGATTCAGAATGTCAGGGAGTGACTGAGAATGATACGTGTCAATCGCAGCCGGGGCATGATTCAATTCTGAACCAGAGACGGCTCATACCCCAAGCATTTGCTGCGCTTAAAACTCGGAGGAAGAAGAAAGAGGGTGATAGAGAACAGATGGCGGATCCACAGTTACACTTTCGGAAAACCATCATCCACACGATTCCGAAGACTGCAAGAGCCGACAAGTTTGAGAACTATCGCACAATCATCTTAACAGTTCAGCATCCAAGTTGCTGACAAGAGCAATATTCATAATAACGGGAGAGAAAACTAAGGATGCGTTAGATGAGCAGCAGTTGGTCTTTAGGAAAAGTATAGGCACCAGAGAGGTAGAATGAAATTTTCACTCTACAGCGGGTGTGCGCTGATATGAAACTTCCTGGCATATTAAAAGTGTGTGCCGGACCGAGACTCGTAATCGGGACCTTTGTCTTTCGCGGGCAAGTGCTCTACCAACTGAGCTACCCAAGCACGACTCACGTCCCGTTCTCACAGCTTTCATTCCGCCAGTACCTCGACTCCTACCTTCCCAACTTCACAGAAGCTCTCCTGCGAACCTTGCGCACACACCGCTGTAGAGTGAAAATTTCAATCTAGAAACAACCCCCAGGCTGCGGCTAAGCCATGTATCCGCAATATCCTTTCTTCCAGGAGTGCTAGTTCTGCTGTTTCCGCAGGAGAGCTTCTGTGAAGTTTGGACGGTAGGAGACGAGGTACTGGCGGAGCCGTGCTTGGGTAGCTCAGCTGGTATAGCACTTGCCCGCGAAAGGCAAAGGTTCGAGTTGGAGTCTCGGCCCGGCACAAAGTTTTAATCTGCCAGGAAGTTTCACCAGAGATTTAGTTCTGATGTTGCGGTTGATAACGAAAGCAAGACTGAAGAAAAATCCAGACACAATCATAGAAGTTGTCGAACTGGAGAAAGTCTTCGACAATGTAAAATGGTGCAAGAGTTTCTAAATTATAATAGGGGGTAAGCTATAGGGAAAGACAGGTGATACACAATATGTGCAAGAACTAAGAGGGAACAATAAGGTTGGACGAACAAGAACGAAATGCTTCACAAGAGTGTTGAAAATTGAGTGGATTGGAAACATAATGAGGAGGTTCTGCGAAGAGTCGGCGAGGAAAGCAATTCAGTTGGTTCAATAGGCTCTGAGCACTATGGTGATTAACTTTTGAGGTTATCAGTCCACTATAACTTTGAACTAATTGAACCTAAGTAACCTAAGGACATCACAAACATCCATGCTCGAGGCAGGATTCGAACCTGCTACCGTAGCGGTCGCGCAGTTCCAGACTGTAGCGCCTAGAACCGCTCGGCCACTCCGGCCGGCCGAGGAAAGCACTCTGTGGAAAACACTGACAAGAAAAAGAGACAGGATCATAGGACGTCTGTTAAGACATTAGGGAATAACTTCCTACAGAGAGAGTTGTAGAAGGTAAAAACGGTAGATAAGAGAAGAGATTTGAATAAATACAGGAAATAACTAAGGACGTAAGTCGCTAGTGGTACAATTACACGACGACATAACACAGTCAGTTGAGAGACGAGACCGTGTGAACCAATAGCAACGACAGTGCACGTAGAGTATCTACAGCGCTGCCTGAAGAGTACTTGCAGCGACGAGGGCACAGGCGGCCACGAACAGAGGCGGCGAAAGACTCCACAGACACATAGGAGGCAGGCGAACATCAGGTTATACCTTCCATTCGGAAAGTGGAAGCACTCACCGACTGTTACGTGACTTATAAACTATAGAGTGCGGCAGTCACTCGTTCTTTTTTAGATTTTATTGCGCAAATCCAGATATCGGCTAGTAGTTAGCCATTCTCAATGCACTATGTTCTATTCTCAGTGCATGTAAGTACCTTTGTTCTGGTTTCAATCACAGTTCTTTGAATCAAGGAACTGTGACTGACATCGGAAAATCTGGGATTTAAATGCATCCCATACTGCTGTGTGAGTACAGCAATTTTTAACCTCAAAACAAATTTCAGTACTACCACAGCCATCTTATTCACCAGATATAGCTCCGTGCGGCTTCTTTCTGTTTTCAAGACTCAAAGCGGCGGTCAGGGGACACCATTTTTAAATACAACACAAAATGTCCAAAAAGCTGTGACGTGTGTCTTGGAGGATATTACCGAAGATGAATTCCAGAAATGTTACCATCAGTGGCCGAAGCGCTGGAAAAAATGTGTGCAATCAGAAGAGAACTACTTTGAAGGAGACAACACTAAAACGATAAGCAACATTTTTTTTTACATCAGTCTCATTACTTTATTGTCGCACCTAGTAGATATGTGTAACAGGTTATATGCTAGTTATTGAACTATGACTGAAGTTATGATCGTTTGTGTTTGCCTTGCAACTCTGCGAAAGAACCTTGGTTATTTTTGAACGAAAATTCACTTAGGGGAGCAATTAACTGCACTAATGGTCGGATTTTAATAAATGTTTTAGTGATGTCTATATTTAGGTGTATTCCCTCTCAACCCGGCACCATCCGCTCTCACTGGGATTCTGCCCTTGCTACAGAAACTGTTTTACGCAATTTGAAATATTACGTAGCTTGCGACCAGATTGTCAGAGATCATATAACAGCGAACAATGACTTACAGCGTTATGCGCCCTATGAGAATAGAGACAAATTGTTCCTTGTACTGATTTTGTGGATGAGAGAGGAAGATATTTATACACCCTTTGTGAAAGTAACGAATTTAAATGGACTGGAAGTAACCTGATCTGTAATTATCATTGACTGCTTGCTGCAGTGTCGATTATATAATAACACTTTCTCAAATTGCGAATAAAGACGTCTTCCTATGGATGAGTCTAACAATTATTCTTCTACCAGTTACTAGGGAGAATTTCTATGACCATAAACAAACTATATTTGCGTATTAGATAAGGTAATTTTCAAGCATCTTTGTTAACTTATTCGATCCTTAATATTTCATGTACGTACTTGACGTTTCATAAATCGTGGGCTTTTGTGCTGGATGATTGGATAGTACGAACCTGCACTCCGGTCAAATCCCACATGGGCAAGTATTCCTTTCACTTCAATTCTCATATTAAGTACAGCACTACCATAACTACCATTTCAACATTTATCCCGTGGGCCATCAAAGCACACAGCCGGCCTCCCCTCTATTTGTCACTACGAAATACTGTAAGTTCATCGTAGGTGCTCAGATTCATGCACTATCCCCAGAGTATTTCAGTTTCAAAGCAGAACAGCTATGTTAAAGTGACCTAAGCGACATGTAGGTAACTTCTCAGAATCGATGGTAGAGGAATATACCATTTCATTGACAAAAGAAAAACCTACTTTATACAAGCTCAGTATCTTTATGTGCACCAAATTAACAACACTTGTGAACAAAATTTACTGGCGACCATGATACCACTTTGTGTAGTACAATACTGCATTTGTACTAACCTGATCTTTGTATTCTCTTCCATTTATCCGCCCTGAACAAGGAAGTGTGTCGATTGACTCATGCATCGCATTGCAATATTTTGTTGAGGGAAGTAAATACACGTTAACTGTAAATGGTATTTAATGTGTACCACTTACGTAATCTAAGTAGATCATTAGCTTCCTTATTAATTGACTAACGTGTTCCAGCCTTTTCTTAGTTTCCTGTTATTAGTAGAATATATTTGTCTCCCTACCTCCTAAGTACTTCTTGTGAAAATATTCTGTGGTACACCGTATACCTTTTTTTTCAGAATTTCGCATGTGCATGACCCAACTTGATGTAGTTTGCTGCGTCTGTATAACCAGTTAGTATGCAGCTATTTTACAGATGACAGTTCTAGGTAGCACTGACGTACTTCCAGATATTCATATACTGATCAAGGATACCGAGACAACTGTTAGTAGAAATAAATATGAACGCTGCTGTGGACACTTTCAGTAAGCTTCTAGCTCAAGCGGCGAAAACACAGGAGGTAGTGATACTAAACGCTGTGATCTGAAGCAAATTTGACATTCGAACTGATCCCAAATGTGTTGCATTGGATACAGGTAGAGACTCTTGGAAAGTCAATATAAATCAGGTATATTATTGTGCCTAAACACATACAAAGTACCTCACAGATGCAGCGGTGCATTGTCGTGCTGATACTCCCATCGTTCCCGAAATGTTCCTCTACAGTACGCTCTACACGATGCCATAAATTTGTCCATAGCCTTCGGCCCGTAGTATTTTCTTAAGCGCAATCAAAATACGTTCGTATCACCTGACGATCTGCAAAAAGCGTTCGACAGTGTAAAATGGTGAAAAATGTTCAAAATTTGGAGAAAAATAGGGGTAAGCTGTAGGGAGAGGGTTAATATATAATATGTACAAGAGCCAAGAGGAAATAATAAGTGTGGACAACCAAGAACGAAGTGCTCGGATTAAGAATGAGTGTAAGGCAAGGATGTAGTCTTCCGCCACTACTGTTCAATCTGTAAGTCGAATAAGCTACGGTCGCAGGTTCGAATCCTGCCTCGGGCATGGATGTGTGTGATGTCCTTAGGTTAGTTAGGTTTAATTAGTTCTAAGTTCTAGGCGACTGATGACCTTAGAAGTTAAGTGCTCAGAGCGATTTGAACCATTTGAAGAGTTACATGATAGGCTGAATGGAATGAAGAGTCTAAGAAGTGCAGTAAATCGGAGAAAGACGAAAGTAATGACAAGTAGCAGAAATGAGAACAGCGAGAAAACATCAGGATTGATGGTCACGAAGTAGATGAAGTTAAGGAATTCTGCTGCCTAGGCACCAAAATAACCAATGATGGACGGAACAAGGATGACATCAAAAGCAGATTAGCACTGGCAAAAGAGCATTTCTGGCCAAGAGAAGTATACTAGTATCAAACAAAGGCCTTAAATTGAGGAAGAAATTTCCGAGAATGTACGTTTGGAGCACAGAATTGTATGGTAGCGAAACATGGACTGTGGGAAAACCGGAACTGAAGAGATTAGAAGCATTTGCGATTTTGTGCTACAGACGAATGCTGAAAATTAGGTGGACTGATAAGGTAAGAAATGAGGTGGTTTTGCGCAGTATCGGAGAGAAAAGTATAGGTGGAAAACACTGACAAGGAGAAGGGACAGGATGACAGGACATCTGTTAGGACATCGGGGAATGACTTCCATGGTACTAGGTGGAGCTGTAGAGGGCAAAAATAGACACAGATTGAAATACATACAGCAAATTGTTGACGATGTAGGTTGCAAGTGATACTCTGAGATTAAGAGGTTGGTACGGGTCAGGAATTCGATCAGCATCAAACCAGTCAGAACACTAATGACCTCTCCCTCTCTCCTCCACCCCAAAAAAGTGCAATAATTGGAGCACACCTTAACATCCCGATACCACAACACTTGACGACAAATAACGTCTCCAGGTAGCCCACAAACGGAAACACTTCCGTCGGGTTGAGATGGGGTACAGCGTGATTGATCATTCCAAATCACCCGTTTCCAATCATCCATGTCCAGTGGTGTCGCTGTTTATAGCTCTAGCGTCACTTACAATTTATTTAGATCGGTGGTGCATGAGGACGTACTCAACCGTTGTACCTCATTCTTTTTAACTCCTTACACATAGTTACTGTGCTAACTGAAATGCTGGTGGAGCTGGGAACTAAATAGTGATTCCTTTTGCTGATATGATGCAATTTTTACAACACTCAACATCTCTGTCCGTCAGTACTTGAAATATGCCTGCTCTTGGTTTAGGTATGGCTGTTCCTTCATGTTTCCGCCACCAATCACATCACCAACAGTCGACTTGGGCAGCTTTAGAATGATTAAGATATCCCTGATGTATCTGTTATTCAGGTGGCGCCCAATGGCTGGACCACCATTCTCGTGTTAATCCTTCTCTACTCACAACACAGTGCTCACCGCCTCCTTTTGTACTGGTGGGTCCGTCTCTCATGACGTTTAGTAACAAATTCTTGGGGTTTCTGGATACAGTTGATCAGATACTGCATTTTGAGTCAGTTTTTACATGTTTTGACGACATTTTCATCCATTTATGGAGGTCAGTATTCTTTCAAGAGGCGTTATTCCCGTTCCAGGCATCCTTCATTTCGACTTGCAACAAGCAGTGCCAGAATATGCTTAGCAGAATGAGATCTGCCATCATAACTCAAAAATCTAACAAAGTGTGCATATTTTATACGTTCAAGAAGTCCCATGTAAAATCTGAGTTGACCGGCTGTACACAGCACCGACTGAGCAACGCATATGTGGAGGGAGACAGTAAATATTTGTGTCCGTCCGGGGGCTGATGTGGCGATGGACAGCGACCCCGCACTGTATCCCCTCAGCGTGCGGCCAAACAAGCCGCACACGCCGTGGGGTGGAAACGACGCAACTTAACAGTCGTCGTAAAACACACAAACAGCGGCGCCGTAAACAGTAAGGGATCTGGAAAGAGAGCCTGTAGCGCCTCCCCCGCTGTTCCTTCTGTTTTACACGTTTCTTTTTATAACCTAAGGTAGAATTAAACTTCAGCTTAACATTTAAGTGCACTAATAGGTATAGTTAATGTGTTAATGTGGCCTGTTATTCATTAGCAAGTATAGCATAAGAAGCTGCGAAAATTACTTCTTAGTTTGATGTGTTAATTAGCTGGGCGCCACATTTTGTTTGACTTAGCGACTGCACAGTCATAAAAGATGTTTCCGTTTTCATAGTTGTGGTTGTTGTGGTCCTCAATCCGAATGCTGATACGCTGCAGCTCTCGGTGCCCGTCTATCCTGTGCATATCTTCTCGACTCTGCGTAACAGCATAACCTAAATCACTCTGAATGTGCTTACTGTATTTAAGCCATGTTTCCATCTACAATTTTTTATCTCCCACACTACCCTCCGCTACCAAACTGACGATTCCTTGGTAGCTCAAGTTGTATCAACCGATTATTTCTTTTAGTCAATTTATGTTATCTCTAGTTCGATTCAGTGCCTCCTTCCTCCAATACATTATCCATTCCGTTCAACTACTCTTCCAAGTTCCTTCCCGACACTTGCAGAGTTATAGTGTCATTGGTAAACCTCAAAGGTTTAATTGATTCATTAACAAACAATCCCTTGGTTCGGGGTGGCTAGTTTATTCTTCAGTAAGGCTCATTTGAAAGTAAAATTATAAAGAATGTAGCAACCAGTCGCGGAAACATAATTTATTTATGTTGTTGCAAATCGATTTCGACTGATATCAGTCATCATCGGTGCCTTTTTCTAACCGATACATGGCATAAGTGGAAGTACTGTTCTTGGCGGATTTCTGTCATCTATGACTTCATGATAGAAATCTGCCAAGGACAGTACTTCCTCTTATGGCATGTATCGGTTACAAAAAGCCACCGATGATGACTGATATCGGTCGAAATGGATTTGCAACAAAATAAATTAATTATGTTTCCGCGACTGGTTGCTACATTCTGTATAATTTTATATTCCGCAGTCGCTGCATAGAAAGGGAACCTTATGGAAGCCAACATTCATGTGAAAGTGTTGAGTGAACTATTATGATAGAAAAAATGTTAGCTGTTAATGACTGAACCGCGTGCATCGGGAGGCGGACCGAAAATGAGTGTCCGGGAGGTATAGAGTTAACCTCCTGTGGGATGTAAAGTACTACACGCCACAAAATGGACATCGCCCACATTCAAGAAATGTTCAAAACAAACCATTAACTAGTATCATGAACTCTGAATAAGAAATGGAGCTCCTCAAATCTTCGCAAGATCAAGCTCGGAGGCGAACACTTCCGTTGCTACAATCCGTGCAGGACGTTCAGATCGGTACCCACTTTTAAAGAATGCATATAGAATCAAATTAGTGCAACGGGGTGGTGAGCGCTGATGAAATGTGAAGGCACACAGCTGAATGCGAATTCGTCGTGGACCTTATCGTGAAAATGGCTATCCTTAAAGGCATAGCGACAGATAGTATGATGATATGTGTCAGAGACACGTAAAAGAACCAACATTCAGAGGCTGAATTTGTCAAGTGGTTCCAGGTGGTATGAATTGCTAAGTCACACATTCTTCCGGAGCAACAGTTAGTTCTAATGGAACATGATTTTAATACTCAGACCAGGAATCAAGCAAAAGCAAACTGTTTTCACCATCAATTGACCGAAAGTAGTGCTTAAGCCATAGCTGTTGTTCACTTCCGCCCATTTTCGCACTCTTGCCTGCCTGTGACGTAAATATTCCCTAGTGCCATTGCAAGGTCACCCGCACGACAAAGAATCATAGGCGCACAGCACCTCCAGATTCTCGCAGCTCAATAAATAACTATCCAACAAATTTTCCATCCAGATTAACAGTCGGCATAACTGCATACGAACACGCTAAGGCGTTGGTGTTAGCTGATTTTGATACAACAAGTCTAATTTCCAGGGTTTTTTCATATGCATTTCCTATTTAAATCTTGTTTGTCCGGAGTTGAAAACAAATTCATTACGGAAGGACGGGTAAGTTTGTTTATCTCATCTACAAATTTTTGGGCTGACTCTGTAGTTTGCTGTGCATCGTCAGATTGACGCTTGGCCCTGTTCTGCTCTCTTAGGCAGCACACCGCGTCTGGTACACTCATCGCTCGGGGACCACAGCACAGCTGCGACAACTGAGGATGGGCTTATAATACTCCAAAACTGGTCGTGTGAAAGTAAAGTAATTTACAACTGAAGCGGTATTTTCAACCTCCTGTATAATGCTCAGTTGCGGATGTTTTTCCAACAGGATTGTTTTCTTGAATTTTAAGTAAATTCTAACTTGTATTTGGCATTAAACTACGGCAGATGTGACGTGACGTAATCATTTTGTGTTGTCCTTCTTCCATTTTTGTTGGGGCCCAAGATGAAATTCGACTTTCGAAGGGAGGGCGTTCACAGACATACAGCTGGACACTTTTCAGCTGCCTGGTCAGTGTATGTTTCCACAGATGATCAGTCGATTCAGGGCTCTTCAAAGTTTATGACTGGAAGATGAGGGTACACTGAAATCACTATATAGCACCCTTTTTTGTTAAGTTTTCGACCGATGCCACAGACATCCATTGATGTAATTCCATTCTCTTCAAGGTGCGCACTGTACAGTGAAGTTGGAGGTGTTCAACATAACGTTATGCAGAGCAAACAAAAAATGGTTCAAATAGCTCTGAGCACTATGGGACTTAACTTCTAAGGTCACCAGTCCCCTAGAACTTAGAACTAATTAAACCTAACTAACCTAAGGACATCACACACAACCATGCCCGAGGCAGGATTCGAACCTGCGACCGTAGCGGTCGCGCGGTTCCAGACTGTAGCTCCTAGAACCACTCGGCCACTCTGGTCGGCCAAAGCAAACACTACTGTCATAATATTCGTTGGAAATATAGTCCTCCCTACATCACTTAACGTACTGCACCACAAGTGTACAACCAACAGAGTTTTAGTATATTTTCAGATACTAGACTATTCGTCTAGTAAACTAAGGTCTGAGCTCATGCACAAATAAAATATTTTATGTGATGTCAGTGACACGTTGAGGGAGATATCGCCAGGCCCCAATAAAACCAATGTACGTGATGAAGTCATAGAAGGGTCTTGGATAATTTCAATATGTATCTTCCCCTAGGAATATTTATTTATGGAGAAGAAGATATTCTACAGTAACAACCAAGACTAACTGTAACAACTGATTACGGTTTTTCATTTACTAGCTTACTACATGTAAACCCGAATGGTACGTTCGTTTGTTACACGGTATTATATGAATGCTGCGAATATTTTCAACACTCATCTATATGCGTGGCTTCATATTTCGCGTCATATGCGCTTTGATACCTAAGATAAATTGAGTCTCCTTTTCAAGTAACATGTCATCCCAGTAAGTCCTCATATGTAGATTCCCGAGTGAAAACTGCTACATGCTATGAACATTAGCCGTGTCAAAGCGTCGTTGTATTCGACCTACAATGCGAATATTTGAACTCTCTGGGGTTTAATCTTCAACGTGACGTGGCCTATAAATCCTATGTCACGGAGTGATTCTACTTAGTTTATTTATAGGACTGCTAGGTAAGCTTGGGTGATCGCAAAATAATATTAACAACGTCCACTGAGGTGTATTCATAAAGAAGCAGCTGTTGGCAATCTGCGTTCCACTACGGAGCCTTTATAATCAGCTATCTCTCACAATCCACACGAGATTGAGCCTACTTTCTTCCTTTCTCATATGCTCCCGATGTAGATGTTATCTCTCTCTCTCTCTCTCTCTCTCTCTCTCTCTCTCTCTCTCTCTCTCTCTCGCTCTCTTTCTCTCTCTCTCTCTCTGTCCCCCTCGCTCCCTGTCTCTCTAGCTCAACCGCATTGCTCCAATAATTTCTATTTTGTGGAGGCCCGTTTCCTTTTCTATCTCTGATTCGCTCTCACTGAGCACACGTTTGTGTGTGTGCGTGCGTGCTTGTGCGTTTATGTGCACGCGCGCTTTGGGTAGATCGAAGAGAGGCAAGACACGGAAACATTAAAACTCTGCAGTACTTATCCCTATTGGATTTTATCTGTCTTTAATTTAATAGTCTCCCTCCTTCTCATTTTGTCTCGGAAATGATAGTTCGACAACATTGGACCAGATTGACTGACTCAGATGTCTTCTGTCGCTCTCGCAATACAATCTACTCTTCTATTGTCAAAGCATGAGTTATCATTTAGAAAGAAGTAATCCCCACTGGCTATAGAATTTATTAAAAGTCACGATCGATTTCACACCACAAGAAGACGCATCCTCGAGATTCTTTTTAACAAGGCATCGTCAAAATTGTCTTACAGTTAGAGACACCCCCCCCCCCCCCTCCTAGTCTTTCACGTCAAGATGTAAACAAATAGTGCTCTAAATGCAGTAATCCATATTTCACACGAAGGGGATAGCAGAACCGCGCCACTATCAAGAAGGTGGTTGAGCGGCAGCAGGCAATACTGACCACTATGAAATCAAATAAAATAGCATGTATAAGCTGTCAACAGTGGCAAAAATTACTTTCGCGAACCGCTCAACCTCTGTTTCTCGTGCAGCACTACTGTGACAAAAAATAGACTCAAAACTAATGTCCATTACTTTATGCTATCGGGAATTATTGTTTGTTTCCTGTACATTTTCTCTTATTTATGAAATGCTACCATAAAATGTAGAGGAAATAAGAAAGAAAATTATTTACAAGCGCACCCACGTTTTAGTTCGTGGAGCAGTTGTACTATACGGCCACTAAATGTGTGCTAAGTTCGCTCATTTTCAAATGTAAAGTCATGGTCACTAAACGTAAAGTAAGACGACATGGCAACTTTGTCAAGTGCTGTAACAGTAATTGGCCAATGTTATCGTCACTATTGGGAATCTTGATGTATCCGACTCAGTCTAATATTAATACCGACGTGTTCGACCTAATTAAATAGTTATCATAGCATATTGTGCTATAGTTATTAATTTGCAATGAGGTAGCACTACACATACCGCTTATTTTGGTTCCAAAACAAGCCAAAATTACGACTGATAAGGCTGCCAAAACTATTTTATTAGCAGCGGTTTTTACCGACTTACAAATGAAGACGAAATGTTCACATCCGAGCTCATTACTTCAGATCCTTTTTGACAAGCATTCTCTGTAATCAGAGTACCAATCGTAAGACCGTTTATTGAACTAAATTCTACAATTCAAAAAGATGCCAAACAATCCCCTATAAGAATTTCTATCTAACTAAATTCTGCAACCCAAAAAGATAACGAAACATGCTCAGCTCTCATTACCGTACAACCACAGAGAAGAACTGGAGTAAAGCCGTAGCGTGCATAATCGTATCAGAAGTGTCATACCACACTTAATTCCCACATCCCCCCCCCCCCAAAAAAAATGGGACAAACGTTTATCCAGTACGTCTCTACTGCGCAATCAGTTGTGACTGTTGTCCATTCTAATATCTGACGGCTAGTGTTAAATAAATTACTGAGCAGCACGTATCCAGAACTGTGGATAAAATATCAATAAACTGTGTCACTCCAATAACTTACATCTGTACCTTATGGAATGACAATGACAGTAAATAGCGTTAGTAACTTAACTGATAAAAAATATTGTAAGATTGATCCTATGTTTTTAAACATACTGCTCAAAATATTAGGGGAACACGTTCAAAGACGTCCGGTGTCGCAAATCTATTTTTGATACAGGCGGTAGCTGTGGTCTTTTTGCAGAGCATGAGACCTTGTCTCTCAAAGCACGCAACAACTAAAGTCCATCATCTGTCCGCTGTGTTATGCATTATAGCGTCAGGTCACCTCTCACAAAGAGGTGAACACCAGTGTCCCAGTGTTCTCTAGTTCGTTACACAGACGGCAGTCGTCCGTTGTGAACACTGTATTCAACGAAGCGCATGCTATGCAACTTCTTAATGCAATGCATATTGATTAGGTAGTCTATTTGATCGTAGAAGGATGGACTTCCCATCGTGTTGCTGCAGATGGCAATGTCTCTCCATCTGTCATCCATAGATAATGCACACGCTACAGGGAAACAAATCAGCACACACGGCGACTTGGACAAGGTCGCCAATAAATGACAACCCCATGTGAAGACCGGTCTTTGGCCACAACTGTGTTGCAGCTTCGTACGACTACCGCCAGAGCCCTGCGAGACCATTTCAGAACGATCACTGGAGGTGCTGTGTCTTATCAGACTGTAAGCAACAGGTCACGAGGAAGACCTTACAACCCAGACGTACTGTTCGGGTATAATGCTCGACACGAAGACATCTTGCAGTTGGCCTTCTGTTCTGTCGTTCCCATCTCACTGGCAAATTCGTCACAGGCGAAACGCGTTACTAACATACAAAGCCAGATATAGTTTGACACCAGGAGATAGTTGTATTCTTGTGTGGAGAGAGGTACTTGCCAAGTGCTGTTTAGGAAATCGACAGATTCGGTCAAGGTCCTGTGGTGGTTCGGGGAGGCATCTGTGTGGACAGCCGTGCGGATCTCGTCGTTGTTGTCGATGACCGCACTGCCGCCAGGCAGTGCATATCCTGTTTGACAGTGTGGTGATTGTTGTATAAGTGGTGGCTCTGAAATCCTTCTCACGCTAATGCCAGAGCATATGTGGCGGGGGACACCAGAGATGTCTTGCTTGGCCTGGACACTGAAGTAATGGAATGGCCAGCGGTGAGTTTCGACCTGAACCCTATCGAGTGTGTGTAGGACTGGCTTGACAGACACGTTAGTGGTAGTCTTGTATCACCACCGGCTCTCCAAGAACTCTAGGGCTCTCATTGAAGTCGGATACCGTATGGTGGCTTCCATAGTCATATGTGAACCATGACACTTGGCTGTCAGGCGGTTATTAACCCCCACGGAAAGCTTACGGAAAGCATACACTTTACTGAAGCTCTCAATCAAATAAAAAGCATCCAACCTGACGAGATTGATGAATTTTTCCATTTTATTTTCGACACTTGCAAGATATCATTTGGTATCATTTCTAGTCCTCAGTTATTGCTCAGAATCTTGTTGCGTAATTCTTTTCAGCAATCTGGATGTATTTAACTGTAAGGAGTACAAGCTCCCCCCCCCCCCCCCCATGAACCATGGACCTTGCCGTTGGTGGGGAGGCTTGCGTGCCTCAGCGATACAGATAGCCGTATCGTAGGTACAACCACAACGGAGGGGTATCTGTTGAGAGGCCAGACAAACGTGTGGTCCCTGAAGAGGGGCAGCAGCCTTTTCAGTAGTTGCAGGGGCAACAGTCTGGATGATTGACTGATCTGGCCTTGAAACACTAACCAAAATGACCTTGCTGTTATGGTACTGCGAACGGCTGAAAGCAAGGGGAAACTACAGCCGTAACTTTTCCCGAGGGCATGCAGCTCTACTGTATGATTAAATGATGATGGCGTCCTCTTGGGTAAAACATTCCGGAGGAAAAAAAGTCCCCCATTCAGATCTCCTGGCGGGGACTACTCAAGAGGATGTCGTTATCAGGAGAAAGAAAACTGGCGTTCTACGGATCGGAGCGTGGAATGTCAGATCCCTTAATCGGGCAGGTAGGTCAGAAAATTTTAAAAGGAAAATGGATAGGTTAAATTTAGACATAGTGGGAATTAGTGAAGTTCGGTGGCAGGAGGAACAAGACTTCTGGTCAGGTGACAACATCGTTATAAACACAAAATCAAATAGAGGTAATGCAGGAGTAGGTTTAATAATGAATAGGAAAATAGGAATGAGGGTAAGCTACTAAAAACAGCATAGTGAACGCATTATTGTAGGCACGATAGATACGAAGCCCACACCTACTACAGTAGTACAAGTTTATATGCCAACTAGCTCTGCAGATGACGAAGAAATTGAAGAAATTAATCAGGTAGTGAAGGGAGACGAAAATTTAATATCCATGGGTGACTGGAATTCGAGTGTAGGGAAAGGGAGAGAAGGAAACGTATTAGGTGAATATAAATTGGGGCTAAGAAATGAAAGAGGAAGCCGCCTGGTAGAATTTTGCACAGAGCACAACTTAATCATAGCTAACACTTGGTTTAAGAACCATGAAAGAAGGTTGTATACATAGAAGAACCCTGGAGATACTAAAAGGTATCAAATAGATTATATAATGGTAAGACAGAGATTTAGGAATCAGGTTTTAAATTGTAAGACATTTCCAGGGGCTGATGCAGACTCTGACCACAATCTGTTGGTTATGACCGGGAGATTAAAACTGAAGAAACTGCAAAAAGGTGGAAATTTAAGGAGATGGGACCTGGATAAACTGACTAAACCAGAGGTTGTATAGAGTTTCAGGGAGAGCATAAGGGAACAATTGACAGGAATGGGGGAAAGAAATACAGTAGAAGAAGAATGGGTAGCTTTGAGGGATGAAGTAGTGAAGGCAGCTGAGGAACGAGTAAGTAAAAAGACGAGGGCTAATAGAAATCCTTGGGTAACAGAAGAAATATTGAATTTAATTGATGAAAGGAGAAAATATAAAAATGCAGTAAATGAAGCAGGCAAAAAGGAATACAAACGTCTCAAAAATGAGATCGACAGGAAATGCAAAATGGCTAAGCAGGGATGGCTAGAGGACAAATGTAAGGATGTAAAGGCTTATCTCACAAGGGGTAAGATAGATACTGCCTACAGGAAAATTAAAGAGACCTTTGGAAAAAGAGAAACACTTGTATGAATATCAAGAGCTCAGATGGAAACCCGGTTCTAAGCAAAGAAGGGAAAGCAGAAAGGTGGAAGGAGAATATAGAGGGTCTATACAAGGGCGATGTACTTGAGGACAATATTATGGAAATGGAAGAGGATGTAGATGAAGATGAAATGGGAGATAAGATACTGCGTGAAGAATTTGACATAGCACAGAAAGATTTGAGTCGAAACAAGGCCCCCGGAGTAGACAACATTCCATTGGAACTACTGACGACCTTGTGAGAGCCAGTCCTGACAAAACTCTACCATCTGGTGAGCAAGATGTATGAAACAGGCGAAACACCCTCAGACTTCAAGAAGAATATAATAATTCCAATCCCGAAGAAAGCAGGTGTTGACAGATGTGAAAATTACCGAACCATCAGTTTAATAAGCCACAGCTGCAAAATACTAACACGAATTCTTTACAGACGAATGGAAAAACTAGTAGAAGCCTACCTCGGGGAAGATCAGTTTGGATTCCGTAGAAACACTGGAACACGTGAGGCAATACTGACCTTACGCCTTATCTTAGAAGAAAGATTAAGGAAAGGCAAACCTACGTTTCTAGCATTTGTAGACTTAGAGAAAGTTTTTGACAATGTTGACTGGAATACTCTCTTTCAAATTCTAAAGATGGCAGGGGTAAAATACAGGGAGCGAAAGACTATTTACAATCTGTACAGAAACCAGATTGAACTTTTAAGAGTCGAGGGGCACGAAAGGGAGGCAGTGGTTGTGAAGGGAGTGAGACAGGGTTGTAGCCTATCCCCGATGTTATTCAATCTGTATATTGAGCAAGCAGTAAAGGAAACAAAACAAAATTTCGGAGTAGGTATTAAAGTCCATGGAGAAGAAATAAAAACTTTGAGGTTCGCCGATGACATTGTAATTGTGTCAGAGACAGCAAAGGACTTGGAAGAGCAGTTGAACGGAATGGACAGTGTCTTGAAAGGAGGATATAAGATGAACATCAACAAAAGCAAAACGAGGATAATGGAATGTAGTCGAGTTAAGTCGGGTGATGCTGAGGGAATTAGATTAGGAAATGAGAAACTTAAGGTAGTAAAGTAGTTTTCCTATTTGGGGAGCAAAATAACCGATGATGGTCGAAGTACAGAGGATATAAAATGTAGACTGGCAATGGCAAGGAAAGCGTTTCTGAAGAAGAAAAATTTGTTTACATCGAGTATAGATTTAAGTGTGAGGAAGTCATTTCTGAAAGTATTTATATGGCGTGTTGCCATGTATGGAAGTGAAAAATGGACGATAAATAGTTTGGACAAGAAGAGAATAGAAGCTTTAGAAATGTGGTGCTACAAAAGAATGCTGAAGATTAGATGGGTAGGTCACATAACTAATGAGGATGTATTGAATAGGATTGGGGAGAAGAGAAGTTTGTGGCACAACTTGACCAGAAGAAGGGATCGGTTGGTAGGACATGTTCTGAGGCATCAAGGGATCACCAATTTAGTATTGGAGGGCAGCGTGGAGAGTAAAAATCGTAGAGGGAGACCAAGAGATGAATACACTAAGCAGATTCAGAAGGACGTAGGTTGCAGTAGGTACTGTGAGATGAAGAAGCTTGCACATGATAGAGTAGCTTGGAGAGCTGCATCAAACCAGTCTCAGGACTGAAGACCACAACAACAACAACAACAACGAGTACAAGCTCTGTCAACTGTAACGGATATGATTTTAAACGGCAATGCTTCCCCTACGATGCGATCTGTTGATTTTGGGAGACCCGTAATCATTACTGAGTGATGGTAAGCTCTTTGCTTTTTCTCTAAGCGTGCCGATTCAGTGCCATAACCCCACCCTATAGCGTTGCCAGGCGGCCAAATTATTAGGTCCCCTCCAGTTTGACATCTGATTAGTGTATCAATTTTTTTAAACATCAGCATTGTTGGTCTCCACACTCAACCAATACCTACGACCACTTGAATCTAATTTTACACTTTTCAAAACCATTTGCTTGCTAGTGTCGTAGGGATTTATTTTTAAGCTATTGTTGAAGACTTCTAAAATGCAAAGTAACACAGCGTGTATGATTTAATTATATTTCATCTTACGCCTATGCTAGCTGAATATTGTACTGGATGTAAATGAAAAATGGATAGACTACATTGTCCCATCACATCTTCATCTCAAATGATGTGTTAATGTAAGTCCATTCTTGGACTAGCGAGAGGTTCAATAATTCTTTCGTAATATAATACAGTGTTTAGATATAGCTGGTTTACACTTGCAAACTGTTGTTCTATAAGACGAGAGTGTGTTCCATATTATCTTTATACCACCAATATTAGACAACGTCCCCATTAGAAATAACTATTGGTTGCGTTATGTCGTCTGTCGAACCGAAGCTGCTTATCATCACATTTAAGATAAATGCTAGATTGAAACTTCTTAGTTGTTCTGAATGGCATGTAGTGTGTCTTTATGAAATTTGACGACAAATAACTACCTCTAAACCAACTAGTGCTCTCCATGAAAATTTCTTTAGCTGCTATCTCTATATCTCGTTTGTTATGTACCGAAATGTTTGTATCATCTACAATCAAAAGAAACTTGGTATCCGGGAATAGTACTGGAGTGTTAGAGTAATACAGGATTTTCCCCAATTAACAATTATTGTTGCCTATTAGAGAAAAACGACTTGAGGCATTTGTGAAATTTCCTATGACAGATTTCTGATTTGCGACAGATTTGTAATTTGCTTAAAGGGATGTTGTGCTATAAACAGTCAAATGTCTTTGCTAGATCTTAAATCATACCAGTAGCCTTAATTTAATGAATTGTCAGTTAAATTCAATCTCGCTGTATGAATAGACACCTCAATACAGCAACCTTTTAGAAATCTAGACTATGAGTTTATTTGTAGTCAGATGGAAAAGAAACCGCTTACATAAACACAAAAGACAAAAAAATATTCACTCGCAGGAGACATCTCTCTAATACCGTGTAACGCCTGTCGTAGCCGCGGTAATGGACTGGGTAAAGCAAGAAACAGAGGCCACAAGATATCGAGCTGAAGCCTGTCAGTGACGATGAGATCCCGAGATCTACCAAAGTGCAGTGCCGCTGGTTGCTACTTTTCCTCGCTGTTAAAAATAGTCCCAGCCTTTTGTATGTGACTAAAGTACTGTGATTTAGCGGGAAAATCGAAGTGCGATATGGTGCCTAAGTGTTTGTCAGGCCAGAAATGATGCATACAGCTTTGTGAGAAAACCTGTCATCATCGGCATCTTAGATGCATCTGTATTCCACACGTCACCTTACAGATTATGGAAGATAAGAATGTACAAAGCTACATCTCGATCTACAACTGTATTCCACAAAACACCTCTTCCTAGGTATTGGTAGAACATTGCAATTTTTGGAGGGAAGACAGGTCGATTGGGCTATCACTACTAACCTAAAAAAAATGGCTGGAGAGAAAGGGCTCTTGGACTACCTCCACTATCCTAAGTCATCGGACAGCCCGCTCGTCCTTGGAAATGGTGGGAAGAGGACTCGACCTGTGCTGGACGTAACTCTTTATTTTGCATGCACTATTTATTTAAACAATTAGAGGCAGTGACATCATCAAGCGTAGTCGCCATGGGGTATGGATTCCAACTGAACTAGTTCAAGGTACTGTCATCAGAGGGCGCTATCGTCTGTTCCATGACACAACCCACCATGGCTGTATGCAGGGAAATAAAATTGCTCAGCCTGCTCTGAGCTGCTGGAGAGAGTAAGGAGTGAACTATATTTATTTTGGAACAATTTATTTAGGGACGGATTTGGGTTATATATTTATCACACTGACAGAAAACACACACTCTGGCATGCTGGGGATCACGCCGCACAGCCTACAGACCTGTAAACTACTCCTAAATTACCGAAATAACGGTCTGCAGACACACAAACAACTCCTAAATTACCGAAATAATTTCACTATACAAAACACAGACACGCAAACTCCCCCTAAATAATTCAGTACTCTGATGTGCATACACATAATCAACTTGTAAACTGTCCAAGTAATGCATAGCACAGCCTACAGGCCTACTCGCAAAATAATGCAACAGACACACAACCAACGTGCAGATACACCACCCGCCACCCCCTGTCAGCTGTACCTCACAGAAGGCTACCGCACTTGCCCCTAAAAGTCGAGACGCACCGACAGTCCCCGCAGCCATCAGCTGCCAAGCCAGAGACAGGTGCCCGTTCGGAGCCGTCAAGCATGAGGTAGCGACATCCTATTCATACTAGACACATGAGAAATTCCTCTCGAAAAACGTGATCACCCAGGCAACATTGCTGATGCAACTGGACAGGATTGAAGACATATTTGCAGAGCCCTGACGCTCTAAGGGCACTTATGCTTCCACACTGCCGCGACCCACCACCAGATGCAAGCCAGTGTGAGCCATCACTCTCACGATGCTGCCGATGACATGTCAAAGTCACCTCTACAGTTAAAGTTCTTTGAGTGTTATACTCACATCACACGTCTATCTAAATAAGCGCCAAGTCATCCTCTGGGTAATGTGTGCTTGTTTTCAGCACTGCTGATGTGATCCCTCTCTCTACCTGCAGTCCAGCGAAGATGTTATAGCCGAGTGACTCAACCTCACAGATGCTGCAGAAATCCGTTCCAGAATAGCACAAGCTGCTTTCTTCCTAGCGATTCTAATGAGACATGCATGTTGCTGACGCATAGCTGCACACAGCTACATACCATTCCAAGTGCTTCTAGCAGCCCCACGCTCTCACTAATTGAGTAGAGCCCCAGAAGTACTTAACGTGTGCTTTTGTAGGAACTTTCATGATGTCTCTTCTTGTATGAACAGAAATTCTTGCCCAAACAGAAACTGTTTACGAAAATAGCTCAGAATAACATCTAATGCAATCTGCCTCGTGATCCTAGTATGGCACCCCACCCATCATGTGTTACCCTTCCTTCTTAGAACATAATCAAACGTTCTTACCCTATGTAGAGACTCCTATATCGCAGCACAAAGGATGTCTTGTGAATGAATTGCACATTATAATTGGCTCTTATAGAATTTACCTGACGAATTACTGATGCCGCCAATGTGGAAGCACCGTCCACTATTTTTTTCTCTCTGCAGTTGTGGCTTTCAGCGGTAAAAAAATTATTTTACACAGATCACCCCACTGCACTGACAATTAAACTGTGCTAACTGCCACTACATATCGTCAAATACTGAAAAAACTGATACTCAATTACACTGCTCTCCCACTGAGGACAGGAGTCTTAATATTAGAGTGTGAAACTCATCTCCAAACCAGCAATATATCACAATATACTGTGTAGATGTAGTAAACATACAATTCATATCCTGCGCCGTACAAAGTCTGCCCTTGTACATCATTCCTACAGATACTGTGAAGACAGACAGCACCATAGGTATACTTGTGGCACCAGGTATTTACCGTGAGGTTGGGCGGGCATCCACCGCCAATTTATGATCGGAGTGCCCTCAGTGGATCGAAGTCCCTCTCGACACTGTTCCACAAATTCAGCTTTGTTTCCTATCTCAGCACAAACGCATTAATATTTCTTGTCTGGACCTGCTTGCTACCTTTCTCTCTTTTCTACAGCCATCTCCAGGCTCTGGGATTACAGGGACATATCTAATTTCGCATGGTTTGCCATAATATTACGGTCCAGAGCAAACGCACGTCCATATTAAATCTTCTCAAATTTCCATATGATTTCGAATGCTATCCAACACAAACTAAGTAAAGTTCGCTATTCGTTCGTCTAGAGGACTACACGGTTAATTCATCTACCCTCCTACAATCCAACAGGCCTCTCCATTTGGACAGCTCCTACTCTTAATGGGAAATGTGAATCATCCCCGCACAGGTCATCGGCATTGCATGCCAATCACGCACAGGTAGAGTGTTGATCCTAAAAAATATTTCCATATATATTTTATTCCTGTACTTACAATTAAATGTTACGATGGCGGTTTCAGTTGCATGACATTCGACAATGAGCGAGGTATCTGATATACACCTTGCTGACAGCTGTGGGTCTGGAAATAGCAATATCGCTACCAAGCTATACTCTTTCCTCTGCTATCACAGTACTCCACGTCAGTCCTTGCGACTGGACATAGTCATTTCCTTTGCACATATTGGAACACAAACACACACTTTATAAGCCTCATGCTCAAGGCAAACCTATCACGCATCCCCTACTACTAAGTATAATACTCCACCGATAAATTATTGCAAATGATACAAAATAATACTGACAGAAATCAGCGATGGTTGGGCATGTCTCATAAGTTTTTCTTGCGTCTGGTACCACTGTGTCTTAGAAAGAGAGGTGTAATCGTCTTACAAACCACTAGCTTTTAAAAAACCCGATCGTAACAACTAATGTGTGCTACTGTCACAAGCGGTCTTGGTTCTACAGGTGCACACAAGTATAAATGTTAAAAGCTGTAAATCGAGGTACGACATTACCTGTGAATGAGCGAGTTGCAGACAAATACCGTGATGGTGATCGCTGGAGTATATAGTATCAGAGCAACAGTGCCCTTACATATTGCTGATGGTGCAAACTCGCAATAAAATTTAGAAAATGATTCAGCTAAGGAACATGGTATTTGCGACTCGCTCATGCCATTACAGCGAGATATTTCTACAGTATTTGTAATGAATTCTGCCTCGGTGCCATGTCAGACGTTCTGTGATGTATGCAGGCGGCTATAGGCGATGGTTTATTGAGAAGGATCACAAACACTAGATGATGTGCTGATTGATGTCATAAGATACGTAGACTAACTTTTCACATCTCTAGTGCTACGCTGTCAGCTAGAAATTCTGTCTGGTATTTCGAATCAAGTCCCTCCATTCGAGCACATACCTGCATTGGATCCTATAGAGAAGTCGTTTAATGATTACAGTCACTAGTGAATCATATTTCTGACACTCTCAAATCTCGAAACGAGTCATCTTTCTCGAACCTATTTGCTACAGTAAAATTCCAGCCTCATTTTAGGTAGTCCCAATGCATCCTGCAACAGTACTCTCAGACTCTGCACTACCATCTCTGTAGCTTTGCACATGTGATCGCTCCAATGTAAGTCGGAATTGAGAAGAAATAAGAGAAAACTATGTCTACCACCTTCTTCATACTGTGTAGAAACAGGCTAATCTGCAACAGGACTGTGTTTTGACCATTCAGTGGAAACGGTTACTGAGAGAAGGAGAAGGAAGTTTGTTACAGCACTGTGGTGCACCCTAAAACTACATACAAGTACTACAAATCCACATCCATGCACATCTATCTCCCCTACATGCTATCTTCGTTATTCTCTACCATCCATCAGAGAAAAATTATGAACCATAAAAGCTCAACCACCTTCATCACATATAGAACTAGATAAGATTTTTACCATATCTCCCTCCTCCCATATATCGAAAACAAGGGGGGTGGCACTTACAAAGCATCTTGGGTAACAATACTCGCATCATCAGATGACGTCACGGCAACCATCTTGAATGACGTCGATCACGTCAAGAGTTGATGTCACAGCAACCATCTTGAATGAGGTCAATCAGGTCACAATGCGACGTCTTGGATAGCGGTACTTTGGGGTGATTTCCTTGCTGGCTGTTAGAGGCAGTGGATCAGAAAGTCTTAATGCCAATTTAGACCCTGCCACAGACCTCAAAGTAGAGGCGGAAAAAAAATTTTGGCAGTGAAAAAACATATTAGAGCAGAAAAATATAATGTTTCAAACGACGAGACAGGGCCACAGGGGGCGTCTCTTACGACTTACAGTACAGTCTGCAGGATACAGTCATCCTCCTAGAGTACAGCTGATGGAACTTTAAACTCGCCTGTGCAGTTGATGAATGCCTGTACATTTAATAGGATCGTCACACGTGTTCGATGCCTGCATGCATGCAGTATTTGTTTTCGATATATGGGAGGAGGGAGATACGCTAAAAATTTTATTTAGTTCTATATGGGATGAACTTAGTTGCGCTTTTACAGTTCGTAATTTTTCTCTGATGGATGGTATGTAATAATGAAGATAGCATGTTGGGGAGATAGATGTGAATGGATGTGAATCTATAGTACTTCTATGTAGTGTGGGGGTGCACCCCAGTGCAGTAGCAAGATTCCTCATTCTTCTCTCAGTGCCCGTTTCCATCGAATGGTCAAAGCACAGTCCTGTCGCAGCTTAGTCTGTTTCTACATGGTATGCAGAGGGTGGCATATGTAGTTTCCTCTGACTCTACTCATTTCCGACTTACATTGGAACGATCACATGCATAAAGCTACAGGGATGGTAGTGCCGTCTGAGAGTGCTGTAACGGGATGTATGGGGACTACTTAAAACGAGGCTGGCATTTTACTGTAGCAGATAAGTTCGAGAAAGAGGACTCGCTTCGAGATATGAGAGTGCCAAAAATATCATTCACTGGTGGCTGTAATCATTAAACGCCTTCTCCATAAGATCAATTGGCGACATATAAGCGCACTGTTGCTCTGATATTATATACTCCAGCAATCACCGTCATGGTACTTGTCTGGATAAAGAACCACCTCATTCAGAGGTAATGTCGTACCTCGATTTATAAAGCCAGTACAGCTTTTAACATGGATACTTGTGTGCACCTGTAGAACCAAGAAAGTTGTTGCGGTCGGGTTTTTTAACATCTGGCGGTTTGTAAGACGATTACACCTCTTTTTCTAAGACACAGTGGTACCATACACGAGAAAAACTGATGAGTTATGTTCACCCATCGCTAATTTTCTGTCAGTATTATTTTGTATCGCCTGCAATCATTTTTTGGCGGAGTATCATACTTAGTAGTAGGGGATGCATGATAGGTTTGCCTTGAGCATGAGGCTTATAAAGTATGTGTTTTTGTTCCCATATGTGCAAAGGAAATGACTATGTCCAGTCGCAAGGAAGGTATGGATTTGACGTGGAGTACTGTGATAGCAAATGGAAGAGTATCTCAAGTCATAAGAAAGGTACCGATAGTTCTATTTGCAGAGCTGCAGCTGACACCAGGGTGTATTTCCAATGCCGACTGAGACCGCGATCGTAACATTTAATTGTAAGTACAGGGATAAAATATATATATGACAGATTTCTTAGGACGATGATTCTTCATGTGCGTGCCTGGCATGCAACGCCAAAATCTGTGCAGGGATGATTCACGTTTCCTGTTGAGAGAGGCCTGTTGGATTGCAGAAATGTAGATGAGTTAACCGTGTTGTCCTCTAGGCGACCTAATAGCGATCTAATACTTAGTATGAGTTAGATAGATTCCGTGAACGAGTGGAAATTTGAGAAGAATAAATATGGAGGTGTGTTTGCGCTGGACTGTTATTCCTTCCCATGTAAAATGTTTGGTTGACTGCTTCTGCACCTTTCGCGCCTTTATTTAGTTGAGAGAAGATCGATTGTAGTGCGTGCATCTGGCATTTGGAAGACATGTTTGCCAGATCTCTTTACATGAGAAACACCTAAATTGAGCTACTAAATTATAGGAATGATTTGGAATCTGCTAAAGCACTGACAACAGTATTTTGCGAGTGGAAATATTAGTTTCCCATTTTTTTTTTCGAGTTTCCATGTAAATGGCTTCACAGACACGGCAAGTAGCAAGTTAGTTAGTGGTTTACAGTACTCCCCACCTAGTTAAAGTTTCAGGTTTTGTAGAGAAATAGTTTCTAGTCTATATTTTCGGAATTATGTTGCCTGAGTGATCGGTAGGATACTGCTGTGTACTTGATATCAAGACGTACCGCGAGAATGGTATAATATTATCGCAAACCATGCGAAATTAGATATGTTGTTATAACCCCAGAGTCCGGAGATGGGTGTAGAAAAGCGAGCAAGGAAGCAAGCAGGTCTGGACCAGAAACAGTAACGAGTTTGTGTTGAGATCGGAAATGAGGCCGAATTTGTAGAACGGTTCTGAGAGTGACTTTGATCCACCGCGGGCACTCTGGTCACACATTGGGGATGGATGCCTGACTGACCTCACGGTAAATGCTTAGTGCCACGAGTATGCCTACGATGCTGCCTGTCTTCACAGTATCTGTGCAAATGATGTGAAAGGGCTGACTTTGCATGGTGCAGGATATGAACTGTATGTTTCCTACATCGACTCAGTACACAGTGACACATTGCTGGGTTGGAGACTGGCTTCGCACTCTAATATTCAAGCTCCTGTCATCAGTGGAAAGGCAGTGGAATTGAGTATTAGTTTTTTTCAGTATTTGACTTCCAAGTCTTAATTGTCAGTGCAACATGGCAATCTGCTGAAAGCCTCATCTGCAGAGAGAAAACAAAATCCGGGATGGTGGCATCAGTAATTCGTCAGGTAAATTTCGTAAGAGCCATGCAATTCATTCACAAGACATCCTTTGTGCTGGGATATAGGAGTCTCTACATAGGGTGAGTACATTTGCGTGTGTTGAAAGAAGGAAGGGTAATACATGATGGACAGGGTGCCACATTAGGATCACAAAGCAGAATGCATTCGATGTTATTCTGTGATAGTTTTGTAAACAGGTTTCTTTGGGCAAGAATTTCCGTTCATACAAGCCTAGACATCACAAAAGCTTCTAAAAGAGCGCGCGTTAAGTATTTCTTGGGTGCTGTACAATTTTCGAGAGTTCGACTTGATTTTTATTTTAGGCATGTAGCTTCACTATAACATTGAAAATTTTCACTGGACTGCAGTTAGAGAGAGGAACCACACCAGCAGTGGTGAACACACTCGTGTGTGGCCAACAGGATGACTTGGGGATTATTTCGATAGACATTTGACACCAGTATAACAATCGAAGAACTTTAACTGTAGAGGTGAATTTGACGTGCTGTCGGCAGCGCCATGAGAGTTATGGTTCATGCTGGCTTCCTTCCGGCACTGGCTCGTGTTGGTGTCGACACACGTGTACCCTTGGAGAGTATGTGCTGTGCTAATAGATGTCCATTCCTGTCCAGTTGCATCACCAACAGTGTCTACACGATCACGTATTTCGAGAGGAATATCTCAATTGTCAATTATGAAAGGGATGCTGCCACCTCATGCATGAAGGGCCCAAATGGGCACCTGTATGTGGCTTGGCAGCTGAATTCCGCGGTGGCTGTCAATACATACCGACTTCTGGGAGTGTGTGCAGTAGCCTCCTGTGTGGTCCACTGGACAATGTGCAGGGGGTGGTGCCTGTGCACATTGGTTGCGTGTCTGTTGCATTATTTTGTGAGCAGGTGTGTAGGCTGTGCTCTGCATTATTTGGACAGTTTAAAAGTTAATTATATGTCTGCAGATCAGAGTACTGAATCATTTAGAAGGAGTCTGCATGTCTGTGTGTTGTCTTCTGAAATTATTTCTGTAATTTAGGAGGTGTTTGCGTATCTGCAGAACGTTATTTCCGTAATTTTGGCGTAGTTGACAGCTCTGTAGGCTGTTTGGTGTGACCCTAAACATGCCATAGCGTGTGTTTTGTATCAGTGTGTCAAATATAGAACTAAAATCCGTCCCTAAGTAAATTGTTACAAAATAAAGAAAGTTGACTCCTTCCTCTCTCCAGCAACCCAGCGCAGGCTGAGTAATTTTCTTCCTCTCCAGACAGCCATCTTAGGTAATGTCACGGAACAGACGACATCCCCCTCTGGTGGTGGTACTGTGTACTAGTCCTGAACCCCCTTATGAACACACTGTTTCCCTCCATTTCCCCTCCATCTTGAATTACATTACAGAATGGACCACAGCGCCCTCCTTTGGCAGCAGTTTGTACACTTGATGGTTGTACTGCCTCCGATTGTTTAAATAAATAGTGTGTGCAAAGTAGAGACTTATGTCCAGCACAGGTTGAGTCCTCTCCTGTCCATTTCCTAGGACGAAATGGCAGCCGGATGAGTTAGGTTAGTGGTGGTAGTCCAAGTGCTGTTTCTTTCCTGCATTTTCGTAGTTTAGTGGACATAGCCCAATTGACCTATCTTCCCCCCAAAATTCAAACTTACTGCCAGTTCGTAGGAAGAGATGGCGGTCAGATGACTTAGGTTAGTGGAGGTAGCCCAAGTGAACCATCTTCTCACCATGTTCTTAGGTTAGTAGAGGCTGCATTGACATGATGGAATCTGAATTTCTTGCCTCTGGGACGAGGCCAGGGTGTGTGGCACTTTCCCAATGTCTTGAGGTACTTTTGTCATCAGCTGAAATCATAGCCACCATCTTGGATGACGTCATGCACTGTTGGCAAGTCTACAGGCTGCTATCTTGGATGACGTCATCGCCGTTATCTTGGATGCATCTGGCAACAGTGGAAAGTGGGGTGGCGTTCTCCTACCTCTACTACTTAGGACTTCCTTGGCGCGCTGGCGTCATAGTTATCTGAAAATTTTGTAATCTATTCTGACTGTTATTCGCTGGCAATTTATTGTTGAATAAATATATATAATTTATGTGTTCTTCTTTGGGTTCCTTCCATGACAGAATTGGGTGTATATAAGTTTTTTGTCCAGTGGTAAATCAAGAATTGTTCATTGGTAGCAGAGCGTGATTTTTGTTAACTCTAGCTACCATTATCAATAGCAACGTCACAACGCCTCTCTGGTTGACTTTGCCTTTCCTAAAACCGCATTGATAGTCATTTAACAGGTCCTAAATTAATTTTTCCATTCTTCTGTATATTATTGCTGTCAGCAACTTGAATTGATGAGCTGTTCGGCGGATTGTGTGGTAGTTACATCTCCTTGCTATCTGTGGGATTCTGTGGATGATATTTTCCCGAATGTGTGATAGTATGAGGCTAATCTCATAGATTCTACACACGCTTGGTTCGCATTTTCTCCAGTAGTTTCAGAGATTCAGATGGAATTTTATCTGTGCCATTCTCCTCATCTGATCGCGATTCTTCCAATGCTCCATTACGTGCTAACTTTGAAGCAACTGCATTCTCGACTTCGGCTCCCATTTCTTGTTTGCAGAATATAATGTGCGGAAACGGTAAGCTGAGTTTCGCATGAACCTGTTGATCTGTGGATGCGCGAGTAGCTGTGGAACTGTATACTTCATCAGCCCTGGATGCGAACACTCGACGGCGCGGCGCCCAGACATACACACACGTCACGATGCTGCGTGCAGAGCGGCGCCCCAGCCCCAGCCGGAGTCACGGCGAGGCGCGCACAGTGATTCAGGCCGGCCGCTACGCCTCGCCTCATCGCCGTTATTAATTGCCGGCCCTGGAGGCGGACTTCCCCTGCCCTCGTCGGCCGTCCTTCGGCGCCTCTTCCGTTGTTTTGCTTTGTTTACGCCGCTGCGAGGGAGGAGAGCGTTCGAGTTGGGGGCGGAACACGACCTCCGCCACCTTTTGGCCTCCACACTACATCCTGTCTAATTTTTTATTCCACCTTCTTTTATCTTTTTGTCCTTTTTTTCCACGGGCCGCGTTACCGCTGTTAACCGATGCTAATCATGTGTCGGGAACTCAAAGCGTTAGGGTAGAAATTCTTAAGTCTCCGGGGGTTCCAACCTCCTAACCGCTTGCGCTAAGAGAATTTATTTTCTGTCTCTACTGGCTCAGGGGTCCCTCTACTCAGCAAGATTGTGGCTACCGTTCTGTGAAGAGGCTTGTCAAACGAGAGACCTCTACGCGTAAAAAGCACTATCGTTAGCTTTGCAAGACTGAAAACATACACGTGTAATACAGTCAACAACAGCGCCACGTGCTTCAGAAGGTGCGTCCTTTCTATTGTTACTGTTGCTTTCCGTATGAAACTATTGCTTGAATGCGTAATAGGCAGAAACTGTAAAATTTTATTTTTGTCAAAGTAAAGAAGCAAAAATAATCGTAACGTGCACAGAAAGTTACTGAAAGTCTGTTTGTACCGGTTATGATACAGATAGCATATGAGAACGAAGTTATTTCCTTACGTATCCGCCTTGTATCTTAATTGAAACCAATAAAAATGTATTAAAGTGAAAAATAAATATCCATTATGTATAAATGAAAGGATAATAAAATGAAGAGGTTAGTTCTTTTTGTAATGCTCATCTCAACATAACATTTTTAGCGCTGTTGATATTCGGGCACAAAATAGTGCCCTAATCACGCATGACAAATACCCACGTTTTGCCAGTTCTTGAGAAAACGGAAATTTATTTCGTCTTCCTGAACGAGATGAAATTCAGTGAGCATAAGCATCTTATAAAGTATTGCACTTTAAATACTGTTTCATAATACGCCACACCACACTATACCCCACTGTGCCAGTCAGACTGGTCAACACGCGAAGTGTAACCTTGTTGACCTGTAATAGTAAGCCCGACTGTCACGTCAAGAGATGTCTGACTAGTAACAATCTGTTTAACAAAGACCGGTGTCGGGTCGATAGTGGGAACGCGCCAACTGGCTTTCAGCAACGTCTGCCTCACGACGCTCAAACTGATAGGAAGACTGCACAACATTGAAGACTGGAATTTGTGACAAGATTGATCGAACGCACAATGCGCTAGACTTTTAGCATATGAAACTTAATCCCAATTTGTCAGTTTCATAGGATTTTACTCTTACAGGGAAGGGAAAGGAGAAAGCGCAAAGAAAAATCATAATCCTGATTTACCATTTTTCGTGTGAACATAGAAAACAGAGGGAAAGTGCCAAACATGAACCAGGATTTTCGAAAAGTTTTCTGGAACAAATGGTTATGTATACAGCTTTTCTTCAAAAGGAGTTACAGAGATGCAAATTAAGTGTGTCCATTATTGTTTATTTACGTCTTCACGACATGTTACGATGAAAAGGAAGAGTGTTTTTGTATTTATCTTGAAATGCTTCAGGAAAAACAGATTTCAGTGTACAATTTCTCACGACTTGTGCGTCTATCATTCTTCTCCTAGCCATAATGGAAACGAAAATAGTACGTTCTGTCGAAGGAGCTTTGTGACATATCATTTCGTGCCCGCGGCTGCGACCATTTCTCTGTTGCTATTGTTTATGTTACAGACGGTTTCCGCTATCTGTGGGAAGCTGGTTGTAAACTGACTATATTGTAGGGCACCTCAGATGTCACCCCACATTTTTATTAATGCCTAGATGATTACAATGTTTTTGTATGTAAAGGGATACGTAAATTAGCTCCTGAACCCATTGCCCCACTGCTGTAGGTGTTTACACAAACGAACATTCTCACATGAGTATAGCACTACTTCGACGATCGCGTGAATGACACGTTTTGTTGCTGTCCAGCCCTGAGTGCTGCTTACGTGACAACACCGTGGTATGCAGGTAGAGGCACTTGCAGTGAGAGGACAGAGTTGGATGTGGATGTGCTGGGAGTGCACGCGGAGAACTGATGAAATTAACATGTGGGATAGGATGCCGACGTCCCAGGAAGAAACGAATATTACGAGTAACATAATGAAACAAACACAGAAGCTCTTTCAATGTTCGACAAAGTTTCTTAACATGACTGATCAAGGTTGTCCCAGTGGTACTAGTATCGTACGTTCACAGCTGACACTGAGAACTAAAGTTAATAACACTACTCTGAAAGTGCAAAAAGACTAATTCAATGTTTCTTCTATAATTTAATCACCTCTCACAAAAGCTACTGCAGCGGAAGTTTACAATGATGACACAATGCAAGGAGCAATGCACTTGACCGCCACGATGTAAGTAAAACAAACCACATTCCTGGCATGCTCCATAAATTACCATTTCAAGTGTAGAAGAAAGATCAAAACCCACTTTAACATCAAGACAATGGGATTCAATACTCAAGAACAGATATTACACGTTGTACAATGTTTCACTAGCAATTTCTTTCGTAGTCAGATTAGATCACACAAAAATAAAACAGTTGCACAAATAAGAGTAAAACTAACATTTCAGGGATATAAGCGTTAATAGACAGCTCTTATACTAACGAATAAAAGCAAAGCAATTAATTAATTACGTACGAACTGCAGTAACAACTTCATTTCACCGAGTTACGGATGTAGTATGAAGTTACGTTGAGATGATGAGCTGATCTCTCCATAAGACACCTAAACGGGAATTTTATGACGCCAGTTCAAGGACAGGTGGCTTTAAAGGATGGCGGGTGTTTCGAAGCACATGTTGGAAGCACACATTTGAAAATTATTGTTAGGAAGCAATATTTTGAATACCAGTGTCACTATGGCACTAGAGAAAGCAGCGAAAGTGGAAAACAGTCAGCCAAATTCAGTGCATTTGGCTACTGAGTCTAACTGGCCGAAAGGCCGGGAAAACATTTTTTTTTTTTTTGAGTGGTTTGTAGCTCATAAAATTGAAGAAATAGCTGACAGCCCTCACGGGACTGACGTGGCAAGTTGTAGAGGCAGAAGAGCAGGACTGGTATTTTAAAGCGTTAACCTGAAGTCAGGAGCTACTGATCCTTAGTGGTCACCAAAGGTATTTTTAAAATACGGAAAGACTATAGGGATCAAAAGGTGAATTCTGTTTAGTCCGTTTCGGTTTTCTAAGCAGGTGTTGCCTTTTAGTGCGTGTGTAAGTGCTCGATAGGAGGGTCTTACATCAGAATGTAAAGAGATTGGTTAACTTGGGCAGTGTTCGTTGAGTGAAGCGAATTTGACGTGGTTTACTTCAAGTAAATAAACCGTATTTGTTTCCGCTGGAACTTGAGTGTGATCTACGTGACTTTTTTCTTATTGTCATTGAATTGTGTTCCAGTTATGTTGTGTGGAGATTAGCAGCCGGCGTTGTTAGAAGCTAGACAGACAGAAAATAGTTCAAATAGCTCTAAGCCCTATGAAACTTAACATCTGAAGTCGTCACTCTCCTAGACTTAGAACTACTTAAACCTAACTAACTTACGGACATCACACACATCCATGCCCGACGCAGGATTAGAACTTGCGCCCGTAGCAGCAGCGCAGTTCCGGACTGAAGCGCCTAGAGCCGCTCGGCCATAGCGGCTGGCGATAGACAGAAGCAGTGGTCGGAACTCTGAAAGCTGTTGGATACCTCCAGAGCTTTAATTATAGTCTTTGGGGCAGTGAGAAGCTTAATCTTATATACATATTGATTATATTATATACATACTATATTAGGTACATACACTCCTGGAAATGGAAAAAAGAACACATTGACACCGGTGTGTCAGACCCACCATACTTGCTCCGGACACTGCGAGAGGGCTGTACAAGCAATGATCACACGCACGGCACAGCGGACACACCAGGAACCGCGGTGTTGGCCGTCGAATGGCGCTAGCTGCGCAGCATTTGTGCACCGCCGCCGTCAGTGTCAGCCAGTTTGCCGTGGCATACGGAGCTCCATCGCAGTCTTCAACACTGGTAGCATGCCGCGACAGCGTGGACGTGAACCGTATGTGCAGTTGACGGACTTTGAGCGAGGGCGTATAGTGGGCATGCGGGAGGCCGGGTGGACGTACCGCCGAATTGCTCAACACGTGGGGCGTGAGGTCTCCACAGTACATCGATGTTGTCGCCAGTGGTCGGCGGAAGGTGCACGTGTCCGTCGACCTGGGACCGGACCGCAGCGACGCACGGATGCACGCCAAGACCGTAGGATCCTACGCAGTGCCGTAGGGGACCGCACCGCCACTTCCCAGCAAATTAGGGACACTGTTGCTCCTGGGGTATCGGCGAGGACCATTCGCAACCGTCTCCATGAAGCTGGGCTACGGTCCCGCACACCCTTAGGCCGTCGTCCGCTCACGCCCCAACATCGTGCAGCCCGCCTCCAGTGGTGTCGCGACAGGCGTGAATGGAGGGACGAATGGAGACGTGTCGTCTTCAGCTATGAGAGTCGCTTCTGCCTTGGTGCCAATGATGGTCGTATGCGTGTTTGGCGCCGTGCAGGTGAGCGCCACAATCAGGACTGCATACGACCGAGGCACACAGGGCCAACACCCGGCATCATGGTGTGGGGAGCGATCTCCTACACTGGCCGTACTCCTCTGGTGATCGTCGAGGGGACACTGAATAGTGCACGGTACATCCAAACCGTCATCGAACCCATCGTTCTACCATTCCTAGACTGGCAAGGGAACTTGCTGTTCCAACAGGACAATGCACGTCCGCATGTATCCCGTGCCACCCAACGTGCTGTAGAAGGTGTAGGTCAACTACCCTGGCCAGCAAGATCTCCGGATCTGTCCCCCATTGAGCAATTTTGAGACTGGATGAAGCGTCGTCTCACGCGGTCTGCACGTCCAGCACGAACGCTGGTCCCACTGAGGCGCCAGGTGGAAATGGCATGGCAAGCCGTTCCACAGGACTGCATCCAGCATCTCTACGATTGTCTCCATGGGAGAATAGCAGCCTGCATTGCTGCGAAAGGTGGATATACACTGTACTAGTGCCGACATTGAGCATGCTCTGTTGCCTGTGTCTATGTGCCTGTGGTTCTGTCAGTGTGATCATGTGATGTATCTGACCCCAGGAAAGTGTCAATAAAGTTTCCCCTTCCTGGGACAATGAATTCACGGTGTTCTTATTTCAATTTCCAAGAGTGTATATATTTTAGCCCAGAAAATGAGCATGGGTCCTCCAGTGACATTTCCGAACTGTACCTATAGCGCATGTAAGTCGCAAACTCTAACGGTGTGGATTCTGGCCGCGGCAACAAAGTAGGACCTCGCACGAGCCTACGGAAGTCCGAAGCACGGACATAAGAATCATTTAAGAATTTTAATTAAATATTGGATAAATAGTAACAATAGTAACAAGAAGGTCCAATGAAGTTCTCGTAGCTTCAGACTTGTCATTAGACAGGTAATAGTTCAAGTTAAGAAAGGTCGGTAATGACACTGAAAGGTCTCCATGTGAGACTCTTCATGGGATCTTATTTAATGTAACCTCATGTCAATATCTCTGGCACATCAGCCTAAGGTACGGATAGTAAATTTTGCCGGTAGTAAATTTCCTCCGGTATAAAAACAGTGAGTAGTTGCGTGCGTTTATATCAGTCACAGTTCACACCTTTTCCGTATTTTATGATAAACTTGTCCGTTAATTGTCTGATTCAGACGTACTTTCGCAAAGTCCATTAACTTTTGCTACTTCTCTGAGTTCCACACTCATGTATACCACGTCTCAGTGCTATATTCCATTGCACCTGTCCTTTCCTTTATGTCTTGGAATAACAGATCTAATGAAAGTGTGTACCCAGTTACGTATTTTATGTGCATAACTGTGGAAATAGAGTAGTCTGCCTTTGTGACAGTAAGCCCAACTTGAGGACATGCATGGTGGGTAGCAAAATGATATATGTGTTTGTTTTGGTCAAACATTTTGTGCAGGTTGGCACAGTACAGTAGGCCTGGTGCCTGTTCACTTCAGTTGGAAGCATAAGCTCCCGGAGTGCTTGCTTCTCAATAGTTTAGTTAATGTCTGAATTTGTGTACGTTACTAACTAACGCTTCTTTTTGTTATAACTTTGTAGTGTACTGCCGGCCATTGTGGCCGAGCGTTTCTAGGCGCTTCAGTCTGGAACCGCGTGACCGCTACGGTCGCAAGTTCGAATCCTGCCTCGCGCATGGATGTGTGTGATGTCCTTAGGTTAGTTAGGTTTAAGTAGTTCTAAGTTCTAGGGGACTGATGTTAAGTCCCATAGTGCTCAGAGCCATTTGAACCATTATAGTCTACTAGTTCACGTGACGAATTTTATTTTTACTAGCCTGAGTACTGACTACTTTTAAATTTAGGTCATTTCTTAAGCCATCGTTTGATTCAACTTGTCACTTGAAGACGTGGAGGTGTATTCAGTAGGGTAACGATAAATATCAGTCAGCTTTTCATTTTTTTCTAATTTTGAGTGCATGTGCATTACACAGTATGATGCCATTATGATTTTGTCACTGATTTTTCAATCTGTTTTATTCCATACCCTCCACTTTTTGATTATTGGTTTATTCATTACCACCATGTGTTAGCTTTCATGCTGTGCAAATCTAATCTGTGCATCCTGATATTCCTTTTTGTTCGGTACTTGTTTTGTTAGTTACCACGTGCTCGAGTTAAAGAGCCGTTTAGGCTGCAGCTTCCGAAATCTTCCTCTTATACTGTGCATTTAAATGAAATGTGTTCCTTAGGTCATGTTTCGATCTTCATTAATATATTTAAACGGTAACCTTACATTTTCATTCCTCATGATAAAACTGAGGGAGCCACTTCTCTTTGCTTGTTATGTGTGGTCATGGTGGAGGGCCCACATTCTTTTCTTACCTCCTTCGTGTTAACGGCATATGTTAAGTACGTATACGGTTAATTCATCCTTTGATTTTTCCCGTTCCATAAACCACGAATTTAGTACAGGATTCAGAACCAAGTCTTAAGTTCTATCGCGTATGGAAATTAATATACATCAGACACCAGCACTGGTCACGTCTTATTGTATTCACTTGTGTTTTTAATTGACTTACCGAAGTCAATAAAGGTTCATTTCTACCCTAACTACGTTCAGGCTTTACATAACTGAAATTCATCCCATGCCCCATCCACTTCTGATCCACGAAGCATCCCACAGCTATTTGTTGCGCAATAATTGCGCACAGGCCTTTGTTTTTCATGAATCATGAATTATTTACATAACACGAAAGTTAGATAGGTTGGATTTCGCATTCTTAAATGCACAACTTTCAACTACCAAACCAGAGGCAAGACTATTCAGGCTGCAGCCGCACCTTATTTAATATTGGTACCTTGCACAACGAACGTAGCAACCTTTTAACAAACTACGAGCCCTATTCTCATAATTTTAAGATACTGGTTTCAGTAAGCCCCTTTCTTATTCTGCAGAATAAGGCACCCTAATATTATTGCCTAGAGGGCAACGACAATGATTTGTGCCATCATTTCTCTTTTGAGAAGTGCGCATGGGCTTGGAAACTTAGTAGTCTTGTATTCTTTTACACTCTTAATACCATTTAGATCTCCACAAATGACTGTGCCCATTAAATCATTCATTATGTCCTATGTGTAGTGCCAAGAAAGGACTTCGTATTATATGTGTAACATTAGTACCGGCGTGGATAATTCGCTCACTTTTATTAATACATGCTTCACTGCGCGTACTTTTACACATGCAAACAGACTTCTTTCTCAAAAGAGATTAGTTTACTTGTACGGACCTGGTTTGCAGGAGTGTCGCCGTCACGTAAGTTTTGTATCTGTCTTCTTTAATTGTGGAGCGTGTCTCGCACTCCATGATGTGTCATCGTTCACATTCCAATAGAATTTATTACAGATACAGATGAGAGCAGATATTCATCTATTACAAAAAAACTCCAGATGTTTACTTCGCAAGCCACTGCATGGTTCACGATGAAAGATAACTTGCATTGAGATCAATCACGATGGAAAAACTGAATATCTGTACGGTTTTGTATACGCCCTGACGTCCAAAGCTTATTCTCTTAAATGGAGGTAAAATACAGGAAGGAGAACTACTGAAAACTATCCCTCGAATTTATTTACTTTTATCCAACAGGATATCCCGAAAATAGTGAGGAATTTGTCACAACTATTTCTAGCGCTTTTACAGTTTCGTTTGGGCTTTACTACAGTTACTATTCGTTATGCATGTACTGTTTTCCGTCGACGTCTTCCGCTAAATCGTCTTGGGAATGATTCGAAACTAAGGTGAAATTTTCCAGAATATAACACACAATAGATACATAAGTGATGTTATTAACTGGTGAACAGTTCATTCCGACAATTCCACTGCACATCTAAGCCCGGTCGCTTGCCTTACTGATATTTTCAAGCATTTGTTCTATTTCATGTAATTACATCTCGTTTTCTATGGGTATTAAAAGGATGGTGCATATTCCAGAGGTTCCCAAACATCATTGTATACAGAAAAAATATTTGCTGCTTTCCTTACGATGTTGCATTTATTCAGTTTCAAAGATTACAGCTGTTCAATGCACCATATGTTAATATTACAAATGATCTGTTACTGAATTTGAAACAGGGTGATAAATAATTATTAAATAAGTCATTAATTATGAGATAATAGCCTGCAAAAAGCTATCCGGCAATGTTACCAAGATCCTCGCCACTTTGGAAGCACCCATTTCTCGTGCTACTCGAAATTTTCTAGTGGAAAGGCAGTCATCTCACTTATCAAACACATAGAGAATCGTAATTCTTCATGCTTTCCCGGCGATCTGTTGACATCTTGGATATTCGGGAATCCAGCCGGGTGTTCGCGTCGATCTCGCACGATATTTCAACAGCGTGCCTCGCTGTCTTCTTCAGGTGCTACCTGAGACTGGTCCTTGGGTCGATCGAGTCCAGTATTAATGCCTGGGAGGAGCTGGGCGTTCCCTAATCGGTCTCCGCCGAATCGAGTGTTCCATCTGTGGTCCGCGCCCGCCAGACGCGGCTACATTGTCCGTCTCTGGTCGCCGGTGTTCCCTCCGCCGTCCGCGCCCCGCCTGGCCGTCTTCTGAAGTCAAGTACATGATCTGGGGTGTGTCAGATCTGGTCTCTAATGTCCGACACCTTGTCTCACTGCTGTTCTCTCGGTCTCCACTTCTATTTCTTGTAGAATCCTGGAGTTTCCTGCGTTGAGTTTTCACAAGTTCAAGCGCTGGATTCCAGGCAGTGCTGATTTGGTATCCTTAATCACGGTTGACTAGATTGTCTGTGACCTTAATCTCAATGGCTTCTTTAATGACACTGTCCCAAAATCTTGAGGTCTGTGTCACAATCTTGGTGTCATTGTAATCCATTGAATGACCAAGTTCCAGACAATGCTCTGCTATGGCTGATTTAGTTGCCTGCCTGAGTCTGGTATGTCTCTGGTGTTCTTTACACCTGATGTCCACAGTTCAGGTGGTCTGGCCAATGTATGACATCCCACACTGGCATGGTATATTGTAAATACCTGGCTTGCGTAGCCCCAGGTCATCTTTTACATTCCCCAGCATAGCCCCAATTTTGGTGGGTGGGCAAAATATGCTCTTGATGTCATATTTCTGGAGAATCCTGCTGATCTTGGCAGAGATAGGTCCGGCATATGTCAGGTATGCCATCTTCTTTGCCCCTTCTGGTTCTTCTTCTGGATCCTCTGGCCGGTTGGTAGGTTGAAGTGCCTTCTGGATATCTCTAGAGGAGTACCCATTCCTGCTGAACACTGATTGTAAGTGTTCTATTTCTGTGACCAGACTATCAGGATCTGACAGAGTTTGTGCTCTGTGGACCAGTGTTTTGAGCACTCCATTCTTCTGTGTCGGATGGTGGCAACAGCTGGCTTGTAGGTATAAGTCAGTGTGCGTAGGTTTGCGGTACACACTATGTCCAAATGTGCCATCTGCCTTTCTCTTTACAAGAACATCCAAGAACGGAAATAGTCCATCCTTCTCCATTTCCATTGAGAACTGAATGTTCGGATGGCAAGAGTTCAGATGTAGCAGTAACTCATCTAACTTCTCTCTACCATGGGGCCAGATGACAAAGGTATCATCCACATACCTAAAAAAGCACTTGGGTTGATATGTGGCTAAAGATAGTGCCTCCTCTTGAAACCTTTCCATAAATAGGTTGGCCACCACTGGTGATAGAGGATTTCCCATCGCCACCCCTTCTGTTTGTTCGTAAAACTGACCCCCATATAGGAAGTATGTTGAGGTCAGTACATGCCTGAATAGGTCAAGAAGAGCCCCATCGAACTTCTCTCCAATAAGCTCAAGTGACTCCTTCAGTGGTACACGTGTGAAGAGAGACACCACATCGAAACTAACCATGATGTCTGTGTCTGTGATGTGTTGCTGGCCCAGTCGTTGCAGGAAATCCTCTGAGTTCCGGATGCGATGTGCACATTTACCCACATGTGGTGTCAACATAATTTTCAGGTATTTCGCAGTGGGGTAAGTTGCTGCGCCAATATTGCTGACAATAGGTCGCAGTGGAACCCCATCCTTGTGAACCTTGGGGAGTCCATAAAGTGTAGGTGGCGCTGGCGCTTTGCGATGCAGCTCCTTGATGACTTGTTCAGGCAGGCCCGTCTCCTTCAACAGAGCCCTGGTATTTTTGTCCACTTTGTCTGTAGGGTCGCTAGCTATTGACCTGTATGCAGGGTCCTCCAGAAGTTGTTGCACCTTTCTGTCATATTCTGTTTTCTTTAGGATGACTGTGTGGAGTTCCCCTTGTCTGCAGGCAACACCACAATGCTGTCATCCTCCCAGAGTCACCTCAGTGCCACCCTTTCATCAGCTGAAATGTTGGATTTGGGTAGCGTGGTCTTGGTGAGAGGCCTGCAGGTCTCTCTTCGGATCCCTTCGGCCACACTAGAAGGTAGCGTGTTGCCCACTTGCTCAACTGCACTGACAAAGGCTGTGACAGGAACGTTTCTAGGGGTCACTGCGAAATTGAGGCCCTTGCTAAGTACTTTTAAGGTGGCCTCATCGAGCTGCTTGCCACTAAGATTGACCACCGTGCGTGTGTCCCCAGTCTGTTGCACCTTGTTGTTGAGGCGTTCAATCTTGGCTAGTTGGAAGAAGAACCAGAAGAGGCAAAGAAGATGGCATACCTGACATATGCCAGACCTATCTCTGCCAAGATCAGCAGGATTCTCCAGAAATATGACATCAAGAGCATATTTTGCCCACCCACCAAAATTGGGGCTATGCTGGGGAATGTAAAAGATGACCTGGGGCTACGCAAGCCAGGTATTTACAATATACCATGCCAGTGTGGGATGTCATACATTGGCCAGACCACCTGAACTGTGGACATCAGGTGTAAAGAACACCAGAGACATACCAGACTCAGGCAGGCAACTAAATCAGCCATAGCAGAGCATTGTCTGGAACTTGGTCATTCAATGGATTACAATGACACCAAGTTTGTGACACAGACCTCAAGATTTTGGGACAGTGTCATTAAAGAAGCCATTGAGATTAAGGTCACAGACAATCTAGTCAACCGTGATTAAGGATACCAAATCAGCACTGCCTGGAATCCAGCGCTTGAACTTGTGAAAACTCAACGCAGGAAACTCCAGGATTCTACAAGAAATAGAAGTGGAGACCGAGAGAACAGCAGTGAGACAAGGTGTCGGACATTAGAGACCAGATCTGACACACCCCAGATCACGTACTCGACGTCAGAAGACGGCCAGGCGGGGTGCGGACGGCGGAGGGAACACCTGCGACCAGAGACGGACAATGTAGTTGCGTCTGGCGGGCGCGGACCACAGATAGAACACTCGACTCGGCGGAGACCGATTAGGGAATGCCCAGCTACTCTCAGGCATAAATACTGGACTCGATCGAACCAAGGACCAAGTTGCCACGGACGCACGCACGAGTCGCTGAGATATGCAGCCGCGAGAAGGTCGTAACTGCGCTTGCTAGCGACGCGAAGGGTGTGGCAGATCGCCGTCCGGCCGCGCTTGCACCGTCGGCAGCCCCATCTGGCCGCCCACTTATGACGACCAGTGCTATGGCTATGGATATGATGAACACAGCTCTAGAAAGTATGAAGACAGCGGTGTCTGCTCCGCTCCCGGATTCTGAAGATGAGAGCTCCACAGCCCCTCAGCCACGCGGACGAAGCGGGAAACAGAAGAGGAGGGCAACAGCCGCGACGTCCGCTGTTCGCAGCTCGCCGATCGAGAAGAGGGCCAAGCAAGATTTCGCCCCTGACGCTGTTGGTTTTGTCCCGGCCCGGCGGACTGCAAGACGCATGCAGTCATCGACGACGCTTCCAACTGCCGTCGCCAACTCATTCGACGCGCTCGTTGGCGCGCCGGACCAGCTGCCGCGCAATCCTGCTCCGAAGAAAGACTTCCATCTTCCACCGGTGGTCCTCGAGTTTCGGCCGCCCTATGAGGAACTGCAGAAGCTGTTGCGCAGCTGGACAACGGCCGTGTATACCGTGAAGCCTGCCGGACGTGTCCTGTACAGGGTCACACTCCGCACTGCTGACGACTATCGCCGGGTCACTCAGGAGGCGTCTGAGCGTGGTATCCCGTTCTATACCCACGCTTCCGCACCTGACAAGGTCTTGAAGATTGTAATCCGGGACCTCCCTTTCAACATGGAAGCTCATCACCTGCATCGCGAACTCGCTGACCTGGGCTTCTACAACTGGGCAGTTGTGAAGATGAAGTCGCCTAAATCACACGATGATATGCCGCTCTTCCTGGTCGTCTGCTCCGACACCGTGGAGAACCGCAAACTCTACCAATTGACGCGGGTCGCCGACGTTCCGGTTCAGACCGAAGATCATCGCTCCAGGAGAGGCCCTGTGCAGTGCTTTCGCTGCCAGGGGATCAATCACGTGGCGCGCCACTGCTCTATGCCGGACATATGTGTTAAATGCTCCGGCGTCCACGCAGGAAGTGCGTGCCCCCGTCCGCCCACTGAGAAGCCGACATGTGCACTCTGTGGCGGTGCTCACGTGGCCAGCTACCGTGGGTGTGAGATGTGGAAGCGTGCCATCGCTCGCCAACGTGGCCAAACACCAGCGCCGCGTCCGAAGAAGCCAGCAACGAGACGGCCTGGCGTCTCTTTCGCAGTGGCAACGTCGGGGGCGCCCTTCGTCGACCCGTCTGCCCCTGCTCCTGCCGCGTCCGATGCAGTGCCGATACCTGAGGCTCCTGCGCCTCCACCACAGCTGCTAGTGGCGGACCTGGGTACTGCCTCTCCCGGGACGTAGGCCGGACCGCGCCCCGCTGATCGCCGGCGCGGGGGTCAGCGCCCGGTGGGTACCCAGCGCTCAGCACCGTCAGTCGAGCAGCCCCAGGTGGACTCTCACAGCGAGTCAGCCACGCCTCCCCCTTCCAGCAACGGGGCCGCGCCGGCTACCTCCACCGCTGACCTGGCCAATCTCGTCGCGCAGCTCACTGCCTTGGTGACCAGTGCAACGTAGTTAACTGAAGTCCTGTCGCAGCAACTCAACGCTGCAGTGCCGATGGCCTCTCCGGCCCCGACCGCTGTCAACACTTACCAGCTGCACCATGGGCAGCGTTAGAGGGCTCACGGTCGTCGCATGGAATGCCAACGGCGTCCGCACTCAGGCTGGTGAACTTCGCCAATTTCTTCGAGATGAAGTCGTCGACGTCTGCCTTATAAACGAAACCCACCTGAAGCCTGGTGTCGACGTCAGGGCGGCCAACTACTCCAGCTATCGCACCGATCGCCTGACGGCGGTTGGTGGGACAGCCGTTTACGTCCGCAATGGCATTCGTCATCACGTGATACAACTTCCACCACTGGCAACCCTGGAGGCCACTGGTGTCGTCGTTCACACCTCGGCAGGCGCCATCACGTTCGTCGCTGCTTATCGACTGCCGTCTCGTCCACTGGACCCTGCTGACATCGATGCTCTGCTCTCCTTGAGGGGGCAGGTGTTCGTCGCCGGGGACTTCAATAGTAAATATGCCTCCTGGAATTCCAGGATTACCAACGCCGCCGATGGCTGCCTGCTCCGGGTAGCGGAACGCCACCATGCGCTTGTGGTGGGGCCGTACGACCCGACAATTTTCCCTGCCCGTGGCCTCCCGGATATAATCGGCATCGCGGTCGTCAAGGGCATCCCTCATCAGATCACCGCCACGACGAGGACGGCACTGTCTTCTGATCATGACCCAGTGGTTTTTGATATCGACTTAGACGCCCTCCAACAGCCCAGGCGAGGCATCTCACTTACTGGCATCGACTGGGGCAGGTTTCAAGCAGCCGTGACGGACTCACTCGCCGCCGCGTCGCCCCTGCGGAAGCTGGAGCGGACGCAGCACTTCTGCACTTTGCGGCAACCACGATCGACGCTGCCACTATAGCAACGCCGCCCCGACCTCGCACTCCGCCTGACTACTCCCGCCAGCTGCCGCCGGACATCCTTGCGGCCATCACTGAGAAGAACCGGGTCTACCGGGAGTGGCAGCGGACAAGAAATGCCGACACCAAGCGCCTCCTCAACAGGATGCGTCGGGACATCCGGGTCGCCATTGACAACCATCGCAATCGCGACTGGAATAACAAGGTCGCCACCCTCTGTCTTGACGACAGCACGGCCTGGCAGACGACGAAGCGTTTCCTACGCCGTTCGCAACGTATCCCTCCGCTGCTGGTCAATGGTCAGGCTGTCTGCGAACCAGTTCCAAAGACTGATGCCCTCGCAGACGTCTTTGTGGCTGCGTTTACGCCGATCGAAGACCCGACCGACGCTGTCCACGACGACCTGGTTGCTGACCGGCTCCCACGCTACTTGGAGGCACGCGACGACGATGACGTCATTGAAGAGACCACGGCGGAGGTGTCATTCATCCTGCGTGCCCTGAACCCCAGGAAAGCTGCGGGCCCAGACGAGGTTCCAATGCCCTCCTCCAGAAGTTGCCGCCGGTGGTTTTCACTCATCTCGGCGACGTCTTTGACGTAATCCTCCGGTCCTGCAGTTTTCCTCAGTCCTGGAAGCATGCAGAAATCGTGGCGATTTCGAAGATGGGGAAGGATCTGCGTCAGCCCGCAAACTACAGACCTATTAGTTTACTGCCGGCCGTCTCCAAGGTCTTTGAAAGGGTGCACATCAGACGGCTCCACCGCCACGTTGACGAGGAAGCCCCCTGCCCGAAGAGCAGTTCGGCTTTCGCAGGGGCCACTCGGCAGTTCACCAACTCCTACGGCTAGTGGAAGATGCGTTCGTCGCCCTCGAGCAGCGCGAGTTCTTCGGCGCAGTGTTCCTGGAGGTGTCGCGTGCTTTCGACAGTGTATGGCCCCGCGGCCTCTTGTTCAAACTTATTGAACTTGGGGTTCCGACGTCGCATTTCCGTCTCATCCATTCCTATCTTGCCGATAGGACCTTCCATGTGCGGGCCACGCATGGCTTGTCCTTCGTCCGCCGCATCAACGCCGGTGTGCCACAGGGTTCGGTCTTGGGACCACTCCTGTATTCGCTGTACACTTCTGATGCGCCGAAGATCGACCGTGTGCGGCTCGCCCTGTACGCGGATGACAATGCTCTATACAAGGAGCCTCAATGCCGCCGTCATGCGCCGCCGTCTGCAGCTCGCCGTTCACACCTTGGCAGCCTGGGCTAACAAGTGGCGTCTACAATTCAATGGGGCCAAGACGCAGTTCCTGATCGTCACCAGACGACTCGTTCGTGCAGGTCTGCAACCGCTCACCGTCGGTGGCAGCCCTGTCCCGTGGCGTCCCACGGCGCATTACCTCGGCGTCACCATCGACCGCCGACTCACGTGGGTTCCGCACATCCGCGAAGTGAAGGCCAAAGTGCGGAACCGGCTCCACATCCTGTACCCGGTGCTGAACCCCGGCTCCCGTCTACCACCGCTGCTGGGCATCACTCTCTACAAGGCGCTGCTCCGCCCTGTACTCCAATACGCCGCCGTCGTCCGGGGGAACGCCGCCGACACGAACCTGAAGAAGCTGGAGACACTGCAAAATCGCATCCTTCGCCTGGCCTTGCACCTGCCTTACGATTTCCCCACCGCTCATCTTCACGACATCGCGGAAGTACCTCTGCTCCGTGACCTCTTCCAGGCGACCGCCCGCACCTGTTACGAACGTGCTGGCCGGTCACACAACGCCCAAATCCGGACGCTGGGGCGCAAACTGCCGCGCAGCGACACCACCCGCTGGCCACACCTGCTCGCTGCATAGCTAGCACTGCAGAACTGTGCTGAGGAGACAACCAAGAAGACAATCTACATGTGAAGACGCATTACATCGGCATGCATGGGAGGCAAAGCACTAACTGCTGCGAACTCCATCACACATCGGAGCACAAGTTATCTCCGTGCAGATCCACGCGAGACCGAACCGAAGGACCAGTCTCAGGCAGCACCTGAAGAAGACAGCGAGGCACGCTGTTGAAATATCGTGCGAGAACGACGCGAACGTCCGGCTGGATTCCCGAATATAAAAGATGTCACATAGAGAATTACACAGACCAGGCAGTGGTATCTGTTTGGAAGGGCTGAATTAATTCTATAGTTTGAGGCTGAAGTTTCTTCATAACAGGTGTGGTCAAAGCTGCCGGCCTCAACGAACCCGAAACGCACTGAGTTTTCCCTAATATCAGGAGAGGGGCACTCGTGTCATCGCAGATTTCCATCGACTCCACCGAAGCGGACCACCAGTTACCGACAGTGTATTCTTGAAAATTCCCTAGAACTGCCTCTATCGAAGACAAGCGAAAAACCGAACGATTTGATACGGGTACGGATGAAGCAACATCAACCCATGGTGTGGCGTCACCGTCCAGAGCACAGCCCCGCCGCATCTTCCTGGGACATGTCAATGACAGTCTTACGAAAATCAGGTGTTAACTCACAGAGGACGAGACAGACCGTTGGGCTTCGTTTGAATAATTTGTGACACACATGCTGGACGAAACTCTTTCCGGATGAAGTTAATTTGTATTTAAAAGGAAAGATAAAGAAAGAGACTCAGAGACACTGGTCAGATGTCAAACAACTCAAAGCAGGTAAATTGCTTACAGAAGGTAATAATGTGGTGCCAGAACATCGGGTTCTTGCATTGTTGACATTCTTCATTCAAGATACGTCGACCATAGGCCATTATCTGCATTTGTTAAATTGTCTGCACTTGTTAGACGAAGATATATTGCTGTCACATGCATCTGAAGGCTGGACATTTCCACCTGTCTTTCAGAGCGATTGTGACCCACCTCTTTAAGTGCTGTATGTTTGGCATACGTCGAAAGCCAGTTTTCCCACAGACGGATGGGTCGCAGAGGTTCAGTGAAATGGCACCACGTTACATTTTCAGCCATGGGATATGTGCTGACAGTCGAGTATTCTGTGAAGGTCACAAACCATGTACAAATCGGGGAATGGATTGTTGATGCTTGTGCTGTAACACTCCGTTACTCGTTAAGCCAACATATAAGGGATACGTAAATCAGATGCCAACAACCTTATAACATGATGGACAACACCTCAAGCACATCCTGTAGCCCTTATGTGTTATCCACAGCATTTACCTTCTTATATTCAAAACGCAATGGAACTCGAGAAGAAATGAAACTATGTTTAAAGAAAAGACATCATTGTCTTTCTCGTTCAATTATCTATGTGCTTCTTATGACACATAATCCCTTCCCGTATAAAAATTTCTAGTGGCATTCAGTATGGCAGGCTCCAAAATGATCGTTATGTTGATAACACTGTGCCGTGAATTTGAAATTCGTGGTACGTCTTTCACTATGCCCCGCCCAGCCTGATGTGTCAGCGCTGCCATCGCACTAGTGCTCGGCGTTGGTGGAGCAGCTAACGCCATTCGGTGTGTTTACGGGGCAGCGCGAAGCGGAGGAGGACCAGTGACCTGCTCCGTATTCAGCTCATAAATGTGTCCCACAAGCAAGTGTCGTGACGGCGGGGCAGCTGTCGGGAAACATGGGGCGTCACCTTACGGTCAGAAGCAGTGGCTGAGGCTGCTGGGACGGGCAGTCAGCGGAGCAGCAGATGGGATGACAACATCTCCCTCTACAGACTACCATAGTACCGCTGGCTGACAAGTCGCGACGAGGCACCAGTCAAGTATTGGGGCATTGGTCCTACCTGTCTCGATCAACATAGAATGCCTAAGCTGTCGTAGGGGCTGATGCTGCAGGTTTAAGGGGTGTCTACGACAGGAGTCTGTGGACAGCCAAAAATGGGAAGCCGTTTCGAAAGCTGGTGTGTCCAGGAGCCAAGGCTGGGAATTCAGGTATGGTCTGTGCGGGGCGTGCCTGCTGTATAGAAACAAGCAACCCTTTGGGTCAGCTGACGTCTTTTCCCAGGCGAGAAGAGCCTGATTGGAAGAGACGAAGACAGGGGCTTCCCCTTTACAAAAGGGACGCTAACTGGTTGCTTTAGTGTAATACAGATACAGGGAAGAGCATAGGTTGTGCGTTTAGTGTGACGAATTACGAGAAATATTTTACAGGGAAATAGTCTGTACAGTGAAGCGTGTTGAGTTTATTCCGTGGGCACAGGGGCAAACGGTTATTTTCTCTAAGCAAATGCCATATTGATCTTGCTAATTTTAAGTTGCCAGCGTGACTGATTTTGTATAGGCTGTATAGAAAATTGTCTTGTAATTATTGCACTCTGAACTTTTGAACTGTATATGTACCAATTTACCACTAATTATAATTGCAAGAGTTATGTAGGCTGTTTGTTGTGATTTGGCAGTAGTGCTGTTTTGGTGACTAGTTGATGATGGGGGTGGTCGTATGTATTGAGTTAACTGTTAATGTATGTAAGCCGTAATTAGGCTAATCGACTCTCTTCTGATCTTTTACCAGCTCTAAATGGTTGCTTATTTAAGCTACAGTCTGTTAAGTGAGGGTGTGGACGGCATTGCACACAGATGTTGAGAGATATATCGCCTTAGCTCTTTCAGAACCCAAGAGAGAGAACCTTCGTCCCACATTCAATGTACATAAAGCATTAGTTTACTTTGATTTCTTGACTGAGATACACAAGAACGAGACATGAGTGCATCTGATGCGTCTCGTTTATCACGGATGTTTGATTCTGGCTATCGAACATTGGTTCATCGACAAAAATGAAAATTGCATACTGCAGGAGGACAATGATCCGAAGCACCGCTGTAGGCTTTGCAGCGACTGGAAAAAGGACAAAGGTGTGCAGGTACTGGATTGGCCCTCAGAGTCGCCTGACATTAATCCTATTGAAAATGTATGGTCTTACATAAAAAAGAAGCTGCAAGGATAAAAAGCTTTGAAACAACGGACAACGCAGTTTAGACGCATTTGGTGGTCTGCTCCACGCGAAAAACTTGGTTTCAAGCATGCCTCAGAGATGTCAAGCAATTATGAACATTGCGACTGACTGGACGTGTTATTAATGTAGGTCGATTCTTACAAAGAAGAAAACAGCAAGCAGCCACTATTAATACTGCTATTTAACTAAATAGCACCGTAACCGGTTTCGAACTGACAAGTTCATCATCAGACGGCTGTTCACGAGATTCACAAGATACATTATACATGATCGTCAGTTTTCTTCTTTGTAAGACTCAAGCTACATTAATTGAACACAGCCACGGTCTCACCATGTCAGTTTTAGACAAAATAGCACAATTTCAATCTTCTTTTGTTCGTTTGTGTTGTATGTATATGTTTTAGTTGGCTGTCAAATAAATTTTTCTGCTGTTGAATCCGACCACGATCTTACTTATGAGACTAAATTTACATTTGCCATTTTTGCGTCTGTGACGAAGGGCCAAACACTGTGGAACATTCTTGTAGTTGGCCAAATTTTCCTTATTAGTGTGAAGTCTAATTTAAATTTTATCATATTCTGCTGGAGGAATTTTATGTTGTTTCCACTTAACGCAAGCACTGCCTTCGAGAACTGTAATTGGTCTGCACACTAAGTTCAATTGTCAAGAAGGATAGTTTATCAGAATGAGATTTTCACTCTGCAGCGGAGTTTGCGCTGATATGAAACTTCCGGCAGGTTAAAACTGTGTTGCGGTTCGAGACTCGAACCATTTGCGGGTAAGTGCTCTAGCATCTGAGCTACCCAGACACTACTCACGCGCTATCCTCACAGCTTCACTTCCACCAGTAGCTCTTCTCCTACCTTCCAAGCTTCACAGAAGCTCTCCTGCGAACCTTACAGATCTATCGCAGCTGGTAGAAAGGATATTGCAGAGACATGGCTTAGCCTTAGCCTGGGGGACGTCTCGCTCCGACACACAGTATTTATCTGCCAGGAAGTTTCAGGATTGTTTATGTTTAATAACGTGTTTCTAAAAGCCTGCACAGCCTCCAGCCCGAAATCAACTCCGCCCAGATCCTATGCTACAACATAGTCCTCATGATATCCTGCTCTCTCATATCACACTACAGTTAAATTTTTGTTCACAAGTCCTGTTTTGATATTTGAAGGGTGGATCCATACTTCGGACCTCCTTTTATTGTGCTTAAGTATCGTGCGAGTTAATAAGGTGACGTTGTTTTGGTGCAAGACTACTTACTTCTGGATAATGTAAGCGTGTAAGAGTTCTACTACATGTATGCTGATTTGCAGTTCCTGACGTGGTCACTCAGCTAAACCGACACTTTATTAGAAATTGAGAAAAACATATCAACTGTCTGTCGACTACCGGATAACCGATAATTGGGTTAAACAGCATTTGTGTCCAAAGACACTTGTAACATAGAAAGATTTGACCTCGTACTAGGTCCTTCATGAAAATGTGGCAAGCTGCCCGAAAAATCAGAATCTGTTTCATGTTGTTTGCTCCAGGTACGGCACGTGATTCACAAAAGATATTGTGAAGATTTAGTCTATAGGAAAAATAAATTTCGTGTAGTTCACTTCTTCTCACATATGTTTCGTAAATATTACACTAATGTCAGTAATAATAATAAAAAGAACCATACCAATATTATTTTACTGCGAATTATTATATGTAATATTGGTCTGAAAAATACACATGGGTTAGGATTCTGCTCATTAAATTTACAAAAGTGTTTCAACGAATATGTTGTACCTTAAGAGTACATTGGTTATTCTGTTGCCTTCAGTCTTGAATAGCACGCAAAGTCTTGTAATCTCGACGAGGTAATCGACGTCATTATGCACACCTCTTGCGCGGTCGCTAGGCGCAGCACTGAGTAATGCATCCTCCAGGGCCAAGTCAGGCGGATAAACAATAGTCTCGGCCTCAGTTGCCTCAGATCGCTGACGTGTACCACACGCTCTCCGCTGGACTTACTAACACTACCTTGAGATGCTTAGCTATTTTCTGGACATTGATTTGGGCTCTCTTATTTTCGGTCGTCAACGTTTAACCTTCACATAGACCTACCTTACACTGACTTGTGATCGTGCAATGCTAATCACTTCAATATGTTAACAAGACAAATTTCTTCCCGAAATTTCATTATTCTGCACTACTCTTTTGTTTTCTTTGCGTTGAGATTTTTTCCGCCAGTGTATTTTATTTAGTCTGTTGCATGCAGCTAATAATGTCCTTTCGCAATGCTGTTATTTCTATGAAACGAACACTTTGACTTAAATTTCAATTACTGAGGTTTCAACTATTTTTTCATTTAGTAATGTTTGTTTATTTACTAGTCGCACTTAATTCTTAGCACTTCCTGCACACTCTTAAATTAATTGTGTCGAGATGTTTACGATTTTCTTTTTCTAAAAGAGTTATAATATGGAAAAATGTTAAAAATTTTAAAAATGTGTTACTCGAGTTGATATTCATGATTTTACGGCGTATTAGGACGTGAATTGCCTTAAATGAATTTTATTGTGATTGGCGGTGGTTTCAGGTCATCATAACTCTACAAACAGTTTTCACAACATGCAGTGTCTCAAATCTACAACAGTCAATTGTTTCAGTGTTTGAATGTATAATGCAAGTAACTTTACTCTGTACGAACCCTTCGTCAGACGGCACACGACTCCCCCACAACTATAGGTCCACTCTCGACAATTCCCATAACTTCAGAGATGCTTGAAAACGCTATAGAAATTTTCAGGCTAAAACTTGTGGTAAGTAACAGTTTCTCCGTCATAATGACAGCATGAGGCGAAGAACGCTTTAATTTCACTAGATTCCTTGATGATGCATCCAGATGTGGAAGAGATGCTGATCGGGTGTACACCGACTGTGCAAAAATTTACGAAGCTAATTTTATTCCCGGTGTATGAACGACGTTAGCGCAGTAGCTATGGCAGCCGGTTCTTCTAGCAACTGTAAGGAACAGATCTGTATTGTTGTGAGCAGGTAGTGTTACCCTAGTGTGGCAGTGTTGATGTGTCAGAAATCGCAGTGGAGCAAACATCTGTATTCAAGAAATTCTCAAGAATGTTTTGAACAAGAGAACAACGTATGACGTTCGTTCTACACATCTTGACTCCAGAACAATGACCCGTGGACGCCTGAATCAACTTGATTCAGATGCAAAGTACCGACGTACAGTTCCTTTTTCGAAAAAGTCGTCAGGGGTGACGAGATTTGGTGTTGCCACTACACAACTACCACAAAACTACAATACGCTTTGATGACGAAATCGACATTCATGCCAATGTGAAGAGTAACTTGTACAACGTCCTAAAGAAGGACTTTTGTGACAGTTTTACATGGTAGCATAAACGTTCCGTGCGTTGTACGCAAGTCAGTGGACACTATGTAGAACACCTGAAGCACTGAAACACTGTCTACCTTTTTTTTCCATTAGCCGAGCACCTAAAACGTAAACCAACAGGCGCTCAGTAACAGGGACCAGTTTGCTGCAGACGCTAAGTTTCATAAAAGAGAGCGCGGACTGTATTTCTTTTCAGTTTTTATCCGAGCGGCACCTTACGCAGCTCTGACGTTTGACTCTTGCTTCTCAGAAGTCAGGGTTTAACACCGCTCACAGCTGCCCTAGTAGCCTTCCACGCCGAGGAAGCTTTGAAAAGAACCGCTCAGTGTAAAATCATATGCCCCTTTACACCGGAACAATAAAAAGAAAATCTGCTCACACACACACACACACACACACACACACACACAACACATACAGACACAATAGCGCTGTACTTGAAATGCTGCGAGGGAGTGTTCAGACGGGGAAACGCGGCAGCAGAAACGAAGAAAGGGGAAGGGAGAGGTCTCCGCCGAGCTCGGCCAGCCTGGGGTAGCTGTCAGTGAGCGGGTGGGGGCGGGGGGGGGGGGGGAGGAAGGGGGGAATTGCGTTCAAAAGCTGAAAGGAGTAGCGCTGGCGCTGTCATACGCAAAGCTGCACAAAGCTGTGCAAACAGAGCGCGCGGGCCGGGCTTTAATCCCGGGCATTGTGCGCGCGGGACGGGGGCCTCCTAAACACCGGGGCTGTCGCCCCTCAGCCACTCGTGTGCTGCCCCCACCACTCCCCCATCCTACTCCTCCTCCTGCGCCCACTGGTTCACCCTCCACCCACTACTTCCCCAGCAACTGGGCGCAACAAAAGAGAGTGAGCGCGCTGACATATGTGCATCCGCTTAGGGGCGCTGCGCCCGCAGCGCCACCGTTGGCGTGCCGGCGGTGGAATGTGCGCGCAGAACTGTCAGGGGGTCCTCACGAGCCACCCGGGCAGAAGACAGTTCTCCGTGGGGAGTAAAGACGGCACACAGGATGAGGTCTGCCTTCTCGAGGCGGCTCCACCGAGAGTAGTGGTCGTCTTCAACTTTTAGTGAAGAGAAACATGCTCGATGACGTTACATAATCACCGAACGAGAAAGTACTGTGGTTAACACACTGTACTCGCATTCGGGAGGGCGATGTTTCAAATCCCTGTCCGGCCATCGGGTATTTCCCTAGGTCCCTTAAGGTAAATGCCCGGATGGTACCTTTCAAATAGGACGTGGCCAGTTTCTATCCCCATCTCTCCCCAATAAGAGCTTTTCTCGGTCTGTAAATGACATCGTTGAAGACGAGACGTTCAACTCTAACCTTCCTTCCTTCAGCTTACCCATTTTGAGCCGCAACGGGTGATCTACGATTCTTTGCCAAGATCGCTAATAATAGCCTTTATTCTCGATATGCAGTAACCTGTTTGTCGAAATCTGAAGATGGTAATACTGATTACCTACTGATACCAGTAACCAAAAAAAAAGTTTATTATTAGCGATCTTGACAATGAACTTTATCTCTCCAATCTTCGTTCCTTCATTTCTTGCTACAATGTCATCGGTAAGTAAAATGTCGATGAATAATGGCAGCTTTTCATGACCAGTTTTCAGTAACTTTAGAAAAATTAGTTATTTCGTAAACTACAACATTGGAAAATACGCTGTTTAAAAGAATTACGGGAGCTTGTGCACTGACATACGGCAGGTAAAATCTTTTTTGCCACAGGCAACACCTGTGCTCCTACGACAGGGCTTGAGATCTTCGCTTTCAATAATGGCATGTAGGCAATTCGCCATCTATTGGCTGTATTATATATTACACTGTCAGGTTATCCCTCAGAAGGAAGTGAGTACTGTTGTCTCATTATTTTTAGTGCGGTACGCAGGTGACAACTGTCAATTGTGATAGTTGTATTCAACAAAGCACAAGCCGTGCGGCATCTTAATGCACTGTAAGTTACACAGGCGGTCTGTTTCATCCAAAGAGGATGGCCTTCCGGTCGTGCTACTGGAAATGCCAACTCCTGTCCATATGCATCCATAGCCTGCGGACAAGCTGCAGGAAGACAGGTCAGCACACCAGGCAAGAGGGGCATGTCCGCCGACGCCTTACAACACCACGTGAAGATCGACATATTGCCATGTCTGCATTGCGGCGTCGTACAGATACCGTTAGAACACTGCAGCTGTGTCCGATCAGACCATAATGAAAAGGTTACGAGAAAGTACTTTACCACCGGGCGTCCTCTTCGAGCATCCATCCTAAAACGACAGTATATTGCCACTCTACTTGAGTCTTCCCATGTCAATAGGCAACATCGCCAGTGGGGAGATATGTTATTACTAAATAAGCGCAGATATCCCCTGACGCTAGATGATGCAACTGCTCGTGTGCGGTGACCCGCGGTGAGCGGTACCTCCCAAAATTTTCCCAGTAATCGACTGATTTCCAAGGTTCTATCATGTTGTGGGCAGGCTTTAGTACTGACAGCGATACGCATCTTCACCTTGCCCACGGTCGCCTTAGTACCAGCCAGTGTATCGAACAGATCCTTTTTTTTGAGAAGTGTAGGCATTTGCAGGGACTTCTGACGAAACCTGGACATTGAAGTAACGGAATAGCAAGCGGGGAGTCCTGACTTAAACCTCACTTGTTGTCCTGTTCCATTACAGACTCCCCGAGAACTCCCATGAGCTCTCGTTGAAGAATGGGAACGAATACCACAGGGTGGTGTCCGTAGACCTTTGCAAAATGTGCCATGTTGGTGTCAGACCGTGATAAACGCTCACGGAGGGCACATACGTCACTGAAGCTCTCAAAATCCAGTGAAAAGCGTCCTGTATGGTCAAAGGAATGTTTCCACTTTGTTTCTGACAACTGTCGGACATTTCCGTCCTTTCTATCTAAGCGATAGAGGATGTAATGTTTTGTTCAGTACTTAGTTTGTTGAGAGATAACGGCATAATTTGGTAACATATTCCGTCCTCAATTCTTGCTCAATGGAGAATGTAAGACGCTCAAAGTCATGTTCCCTTCTTTTGAGCAGTGTATTACTTCTTTGCTACTTATTAAAGCTTTCACAGGCTGAGAAAGGAACACAAAAATATTTGATCATATGCCCAATGACATAAAATATCAGACAAGCAGAAAAGGAAACTTCTGTATCTGACGTTGAATAATTTTTTCTGAGAAAGTCCTATTCAGAAAAAGAATTTTTAACTGAAAACTGTAAAGGTTTACTGCCAGTTACATAAGTAGCAGTGAGGATTTATTTTCATTCTTGTTCAGACGACGACCGTGTGCAATTTCGTAATCTGTAAATGCCCAGCGCGTAACCATATTCACAATCAAATTATTTGCACACAGGTAAAAATATTGGAAATGATCTATGGACCACCCAACTAAGTTAAAATACGTTTTATTTCTTCGAGTCGACTTTGCGTGGGCAGTACATTGGTTCAATATGGTTCAAATGGTTCTGAGCACTATGGGACTTAACTACTGTGGTCATCAGTCCCCTAGAACTTAGAACTACTTAAACCTAACTAACCTAAGGACATCACACAACACCCAGCCATCACGAGGCAGAGAAAATCCCTGACCCCGCCGTGAATCGAACCCAGGAACCCGGGCGTGGGAAGCGAGAACGCTACCGCACGAACACGAGAGAGCAGTACGTTAAATGCTGTATTAAATACAAGTGTCACTCTCTGCCCGACTTTATAAAGAAACAAAAAAAATATGTGCACACTGCAATGTTCTAAAACCTACATCTATTACATCTGTACTTCTTAAGCCACCTTATACTATGTAACGGAGGGTACTGTATGTACCATTGTCGCTTCCTTCCTTTAATGATGCAAACGCGAATGGTGGGACTATTCCTAGTTGCGAGTGGTGCGAGGAAGGATGGTGAACTGCCTTGTGAGTTCCAAGTCTCTCTCAGTTTACCTGCATGGTCTTTTTGCGAGAAATACGCAAGAAGAAACAATATGTTGGTTGACTTTCTTAGGAAAATACGGTAGAATTTAGGCGTGACACATACCATGACATCTTTCACCTCCCTTGTAACGTAAGTTATAAAGATATCTGTTAATGAGTTAGCACCTTCGGCAAAAAAAAAAATCGAAATAAAGCTAACCTGCACGACTAGTTTCCAAGTTCACGGCCACCTCATGCTCTCACAGTATAAACTCATTGAGTACTTAACTGGAACTTGACAATATTGTATATATAACCATAGACAACCAGAATAAGATTTCCACTCTGCATCGTAGTGTGCGCTGATATGAAATTTCCTGGCAGATTAAAACTGTGTGCTCGACCGAGACTCGAACTTGGGACTTTTGCCTTTCGCGGGCAAGTGCTCTATCATCTGAGCTACCTAAGCACGACTCACGCCCGCTGCTCACAGCTGTACTTCTGGCAGTATCGCGTCTCCTACCTTCCAAACTTTACAGAAGCTCCTCTTCGGTGGCTCAGATTGTAGAGCACTAGCCCGCGAAAGGAAAAGGTCCCGAGTTCGAGTCTCGGTCGGTCACAGCTTTAATCTGCCAGGAACTTTCAGAATGTGATTGATTTGCAAAATGCTACAGCTGTTAACGGTTTCAAAATGGTTATAGAGCCAGCATTCGATTACTTGCTTTCTTATTCCGTCAAGATACAGGTGAGTGTTTAAGGGGTAACATCACTGTATTACAAAAAAATTTCGTTGGAAAATATTACATATTGGCGACATTGAGGCAATTCTCCCGAGACATGATGATTTTGAGGCGAACTGCGGCACTCACTATAACTGAAAAAAAGAAAAAAAATGTGATCTACATGAGTGTAGCTAGTGAACCACGTAGGGAATTTTAGAAATATTGATTTTTGTCTAATCGGCGAGTGTTTGAAGTGTTTCAACAAATGAAAGGACAATCATTTAAATTAACTAATCTTAAATCGACGGCATAGTTAACTTTGAAATGTTATTTTCAAATTGCGGTTAAATTGTCGAGTAAAAAGATTGAAAGTTGATTTAATTATTCCGCGTGCCGTTTTGAAATATTACCTTCCGAGAAAAAGGCATTTGAAGTTTTTAAATGTATTATAGACATGAAAATGAAAAAACTCTACTTAAAATTTTTTTATCATTAATCTGCTATCCCAGAATTGGCCTGTCGTACTGTTGCCGTTGCGATCGAAATCACATACGCTTGTTTGTCATAGAACGATTGTTATATCGGTTGTGTCAGTTCCATGAAGGCACAAAACTTTATATTCCGTTTTGCCCTATTCCAAGTAGGCGCACTGCTAGGACGATTCGAGTTTTGATTTCACATGCGTTCTGTATAATTTTAGTACTTGGTATAAAATCTTCTGGGCAGTTTTCTCAAGCAATAATTATTGTAGGCCTAAGCCTCGGGGACTTCGTACTTGCAACGTGATGTCTGCGTTGCTCGTTTTATATACATTTCACGTATGGAGAAATAACACAAAAACCGCAAAAGTTTATAATCCAATAGCTCAATACGTAATTCACATCAAAATCCTGGTCACGTCTTTAGCAGAATCCGTGGAGCTCTCAGCTTCATATCTGTTCTTTGGACACTTTTTGACTTACTGTTGCGGCTCCACTTGGATACCATGCTTTTTCTACTTTTTTTGCCCGCGTACACTTTCTTACAACCCATTCTCACTTGAAAGTAAGGACTGTATGCTATAAGAATAAGATCAAAAATACAATATCAATACTGCACAAAAATCAAGATTGGAAGCGAATTGATTGTCTTTTTCGTATACGTACTAAGGCTTGCTGATGCAAAGCTAAGTTATTATTGCTGTGGAATGCTTCTAACTATACCTATATACTACAAGGGGTATCGAGCTGCCGGAGGGAGGCCGTTTCGGGTCATGTGAGGCGCTGTAAATGGAGCTCGAAATTCCACAGGCCAAGTTTTTTTTCTTTTTTCCCGGGATTAGAATTCTTCTCTCATATTTTAGCGTGTCCAAAGCATCTTTTAAGCCAGTAAAAATTATTTTTTAAAAATAATACAACAGTGTAGCCTCTCAAGACATTATGGCGTGCATTCGCTAGGAAAATGGGATGAAAATATTCCGAACCCAGCAGAGTAAATAATAGTTCCTAACTACGGCATTAGTGGTACTTTAGCATCAACAGTTCGAATTTAAAAGCGCTCTTTGCTGCCAATGATATCAGAACTCGTTTCTATAACTGCTTCTCTGCTGACGTACGTTAATCATGTTGTTCAGAATTATGATAGTGTTCGTGTATAACGCCATATGCTTCTGACGTTCAGAAATTTATTTCTTGTCTTCAGTTTGCATATCGTTCTTCATTGCACCATTTTCCTTTATCTACACTACTGGCCATTAAAATTCCTACACTGAGAAGAAATGCAGTTGATAAACTGGTATTCATTGGACAAATATATTATACTAGAACTGACATGTGATTACATTTTCACGCAACTTGGGTGCATAGATCCTGAGAAATCAGTTCCCAGGACAACCACCCCTGGCCGTAATAATGTCCTCGATATGCCTGGGCATTGAGTCAAACAGTGATTCGATGGCGTGTACAGGTACAGCTGCCTATACAGCTTCACCACGATACCACAGTTCATCAAGAGTAGTGACTGGCGTATTGTGACGAGCCAGTTGCTCAGCCACCATTGACCAGACGCTTTCAACTGGTGAGAGATCTGGAGAATGTGCTGGCCAGGGCAGCAGTCGAACATTTTCTGTATCCACAAAAGACCCGTACAGGACCTGCAACATGCGGTCGTGCATTATCCCGCTGAAATGTAGGGTTTCGCAGGGACTGAATGAAGGGAAGAGCCACGTGTCCTAACACATCTGAAATGTAACGTCTACTGTTCAAAGTGCCGTCAATGCGAACGAGAGGTGACCGAGACGTGTAACCAATGGTAGCCCATAACATCACGCCGGGTGATACGCCAGTATGGCGATGACGAATACACGCTTCCAATGTGCGTTCACCGCGATGTCGCCAAACACAGATGCGACGATCATGATGCTGTAAACAGAACCTGGATTCATCCAAAAAAATGATTTTTTGCCCTTCGTGCACCCAGGTTCGTCGTTGAGTACACCATCGCAGGCGCTCCTGTTTGTGATGCAGCGTCAAGGGTAACCGCAGCTATGGTCTCCGAGCTGATAGTTCATGTTGCTGCAAACGTCGTCGAACTGTTCGTGCAGATGGTCGTTGTCTTGAAAACGTCCCATCTTGTTGACTCAGGGATCGAGACGTGGCTGCACGATCCGTTACAGCCCTACGGTTAAGATGCCTGTCATTTCGAATGCTAGTGAAATGAGGCTGATGGGATCCAGCACGGCGTTCCGTATTACCCTCCTGAACCCACCGATTCCATATTATGCTAACAGCCATTGGATCTCGACCAACGCGAGTAGCGATGCCGTGATACGATAGACCGTAATCGCGATAGGCTACAATCCGACATTTAAAGTCGGAAACGTGATGGTACGCATTTCTCCTCCTTACGCGAGGCATCACAACAATGTTTCACCAGGCAACGCCGGTCAACTGCTGTTTGTGTATGAGAAATCGGTTGGAAACTTTCCTCATTTCATGTTGTAGGTGTCGTCACCGGCGCCAACCTTGTGTGCGTGTTCTGAAAAGCTAATCATTTGCATATCACAGCATCTTCTTTCTGTCGGTTAAATATGGCGTCTGTAGCACGTCGTCTTCGTGGTGTAGCAATTTCAATGGCCAGTAGTGTGCCAGAGCAAGAGAATGGCAATGGCTCTCGGCTCTTACTATTCATGATAAACTTGTTCACATTCACGCGCAATTTGTAAGGCTGTTCGCCACAAAGTTCCGAAATAATCTTCGTAATTCCAATTATTCTTGGCCAACAGTATCATCACACTTCACAACACCAAATAGCAAAATTTCACAACATTAAATTGCTTCCGGTGACGATAAGGCTGTGAACAACGCTGTTGCTTTTAATTTCAGCGGATTACTTTCGGAACATATGATGGCGACTGCCCGGTGTCCGCTTTCCGCCCTTTCTCGGCGCCTCTACAGGATGACATTTACTGAGCTATATGACCGAAAATAGAGTATAATAGTTAGAAACAACGGTGTGCACATTGGCATCAGACCGACCGGAGTAAGAGCACAGCGAGCAGTGTGATGGAACTCACCAGACAGCATAGTGACGAAAGGATGGACATTAAAGCCTATAAACGAAAAATGAGAAGGAATTCTTGCCACATGCTGCTATTCGCTACGCACGTAATTTTACTTACTACAATATGAAAAGCATCGTTGCTCGCTAGGTCTAAGCTAAAGGACGCGTGGCACGGTCTGATCTCCACAGCTATGTTTAGCATTTCGAAGGAACACTTTCACTCGGGGAGGAGATGAGGAGCGCAAAATAACTAAATTCCATCGCTGAGGGCAAACTTTCCGTTTAAACAGCTCAAAACAATTAGAGTGATTGTGATGACAAGTGGCATGACCGCGCAGGAAGGACTAACATCAAAGTTGCTGCATGGCGTTTTAAAATTACGCGAGTATGTAGAACGAGGTCTCTGAAAATTTTGTGGATAAACACACGTTTAACTGAGGAATGAATTAATTTATGAGAGGATAAGTCCATGGATTTATAGACACACACCTACATCTTCTCACGGGCAAAGATTTCGATACTAAACCGCGCCTTACACATGAAATTCGAATAAATAACCCATAGAATATAATTGGAAAACTGTCATCAGAATGACACTTCTGAGCGAAACAGTTTGAAATCCGTTATATTTCTAAATTAATCGTACTATCATCTAATAATGAACTACACCTGTAAGGTCCGAAGAGGTACCATCATGCACGTCCCGGAAGCTAAAGTGCTTGATTGTCCGTAATTTCGGTCGTACTCGTTTACCGTAAAGTAGTGCAGAGGGCCTCAACCGCACCGCCGTCCAGCGGCGTTTAAGAGAAATGGTATATCTTTGATTCACCCTGCCTTTACTGCTGCATCCCCCCAAATACCAGAATGTGGTTAGATTGGTACAGACTGAGTCATTCATCCAGTTACACAGAAAAGATACACAAGAAACAACGATAACGTAATAAATAAACACATCCCCCAGCACATTTTTCTTCTAGAGGCTCGTCACAACAGCAGAAGAGTGAGGTCCTGCATGACTCAGATGTTACTAAAACATTCGGAAATTCTAAGAGATAAATCGTTTGAATGAAACTGAAAGTACTGTTCTAGAATGTAAACGTTAAAGTGATAGTGTTTACATTCTGAAACAGACGACATGTAAAATGCATGCTACACTGCAGAAGGACATTCACAATATGTAATCATTACAGTTGTGGGATCCTGTATGGGTTTTGTGACTGCTCCGAAATTACCAACTCGGTAGCAGAAAATTAAGTAACTAGAACAACACTGAACTGTATCATGCAGTTCAGTGTTGTGTTATAATTGAGAGTGGATTAGGCTGATTCTTACCGGACGATGGAAGACAAATCCACACTTACTGTCTTCTTTTGCCACGATTCCACAATTAAATGGCTCTGAGCACTATGGGACATAACAGCTATGGTCATCAGACCTCTAAACCTTAGAACTACTTAAACCTAACTAACCTAAGGACAGCACACAACACCCAGTCATCACGAGGCAGAGAAAATCCCTGACCCCGCCAGGACTCGAACCCGGGCTTGGGTGATTCCACAATTAGTAATAGTGAACAATTTTCACTTTTCAAATTGTATCTTCGATTTTTGACGAAAACCTGTTGATTTTTAAACTTTATTCAAACTTTTGTGTGGGCACACTACTGCTTTTACCGATTTTGCTCCCGGGAGTCTCGGCGAAAGCCAAGAACCTCCAGCTAGCCTTCGGCAGCGTTCTGTTGACAGAAGTATTCGCTCGTCGGTTGGTTTTCGGCCCTTGAAGGTCGCATCAAGTTTCACATTAATTATTTATTGGTTTCTTTGCTTTGAAGCATTATCATCCATTAGCACTTCTATTGTTTTAGTCACCTCACGAATCAGAGGTAATCTGAGTAATTTCTTTCAGTCGCAGCAATTACTGGACACAGAAAAGAATGGCTCTGAGCACTATGGGACTTAACTGCTGAGGTCATCAGTCCCCTAGAACTTAGAACTACTTAAACCTAACTAACCTAAGGACATCACACACATCCATGTCCGAGGCAGGATTGGAACCTGCGTCCGTAGCAGCAGCGTGGTTCCGGACTGAAGCGCCTAGAACCGCTCGGCCACAACGGCCGGCTATGGCAGAAGGAAAATGAATAGTTACAAACTGTAGCAATAGATGGAACTGTAATTTTTTTAATGTGTATTCATGAATTTCCCTGAACGTTTTTGTACTTCCTTCTTTTATCGCACAACTGAACTAAATACAGAGTAAATAATACAGTGAAAAACGATGCTGTTGTTTTAGCTCTGGGGTAGCCAAGATTTTTGCATGCAAGAGGGATCCGGCTCGTGTGCCACAGTTCGCTCGCCTTTCTGCACGCTTCCCTCACTGCGCTGTCTGAGCATGAGGAGAGGCATGAGGGGGAAACTGCGAAAGCGCCACATTTAAATGGCAATACTGTCAGACGGCGTACTACTTGGTTTCATATTTGGATCATAGATCACAAACAAACAAATTTTCAGTATTATTTAATAATTTAAGACGTAATACAACTTATATCTGATACATGATGATGATGAGTCCCATACTCCGTTTACCGAGCGTAGGGGAGCGACGCGGGAGACCCGCGCCGCCATACTAGGCAAGGTCCTAGTGGAGGTGGTTTGCCATTGCCTTCCTCCGACCGTAATGGGGATGATTGATGATGATGATGAAGACGACACAAACACCCAGTCATCACGAGGCAGGTGAAAAATCCCTGACCCCGCCGGGAATCGAACCCGGGACCCCGTGCTCGGGAAGCGAGAACGCTACCGCGAGACCACGAGCTGCGGACCATATCTGATACAAACTATCAGCATATGGTCAGATGCAGATAATTTCACGGATTTTTCACACTGAGGTTGCCACGCAATCGTCAACTATTTAGTTTCATAATCGAAAAGAGCCTGTCTTACAAATATGTTGATCGAAAAGTTTTATCACTTTGTCGCCTTCATTACGAGGATGAGGAAACTCTTCCTGAGGAAAATAACCCGGATGTTCTGGACGGCAAAAGAATTTTCCTTTCAAACGGGAATTCCACTGCAAGAGCAAAAGCACAGGGCTGCTTTCAGTAGAAATTGCAAGCGGTCTCGAAAATAGCTCGAAAACAGCTGTAACATTGCCGGTGTTCTCAAAATTTTTGGCAAGCTAGCCTTGTAATTCAGTCAACGCCACAATGAATGCTTCTCCCTTAATGCCACTGTGGTTAGGGAACTGGACTGTGTTTGTCACAATGTGTTCCTATCACGATTTTCTTTTTAAAGGCATTTCTATTAAATCAGAAATAAGTTGATTCGCTCCTATCAGTATCTTGCTGTGGACTGTGTGCAGTCAAGTTCACTTAAAATGTGAGGTCTGCAAATCCATTCTGGATATTCTTTCTGCCCTGCTCTCCTTTTTCCTTCACAAATTGAACAATGGTGTTTCAAATGAAAAAATGGTTCTAGGCATACCTCTTGACTTACCCAACTTACTTTGCAGTAATGTATAAAATAAATGCTCTTCATTCATTTCCATAAAAAATTGTTGCATCCAATATTGAAATTATGCGTGTGAATTTAAAAGAATTTCTTCTTTTACCACTAATTTCGTCATGTGATCTATACTTGCAAGTTTAGCACAAAGTGCTTGTTGACATACAGAACAGTGTATACTGTCCGACGATAATTTAAAATTTTTGCTCTGTCATTGTAACTAAGTCATGATATTCTTTCTGCGTAATGTTGTCATGTCGTTCAATAGCAAACCTGTGATACATGTTGGTTATACAACTATACATCACATGACAGATATTGAGAATTCTTATTCTTTTCTTCGGTCATTCCCATTCATTTTTAAAGATTTGTGAATACAGAACACTAGACTGACACTTATTGTACAAATAGCCACTGGATTCGTAAACCTCTTCTATACTAAGAACAAATAGCCAACGGTAAACACGCTGACACCACGATTCTGCTAATCTAAAGAATACAGTGCCGACCGGAAAATTACGCACTGCAGTGCTAAATAAAATATCATACAGCGTCCAGTATTTCGGGAAAGGACCGAGGAAACTTGAGGCTGGCCAAGCGTCAGTCACACGGAGCTCACACATCGTGTTGGCGTGCAGTTTGGCATGACATAGCCGACCGCATTGTTTCTGCGTCGCCCCGAAGTTTATTCCACTTTGCACTCTCCATTCAGATTGACATATCAGTTTTCATGGCGGCACTAGTTTCCGTAGACAGTGACGTAAGTTTCTGAGTTGTACAGCATTTCAACGTGTACAGCAGCACCACAAAAATCCCCATACTCACCTATCTTTTCCTTACTGCAAAATTTCTTCTCAGCCATACGAGAGTGTTGCAATAATTATTGTTTCACGTACAAATCTGCTACTATGGGAGAAAAACTTTCATAGTTCTGATGTAATATAGTGCATCTGATCGTTTTATTTATGTAGCTGCTTCACTTACGTGACTTTTCAGAAGCGTAAGTAGATAAGACCAAGTGGAAGACCCGTTCATATGATCTGTCGACTAGGAAAAATCGTCAGACAATGTCAAACGGGTAAGAAGTAGGAAATTATGAGAAAAATAGGGGTAAGCCAAAGAAAAAAGTGGGATAATACATAATACGTACAAGAGCTAAGGGGGAGCAATGAGGCCAAGGACGAAGTGCTCGGATTAAGAAGGGTGTTAGACTGGGACGTTGGTCTTTTTCCCCTTCTGTTCAATTTATTCATTATGGTACGCGCTGATGACGTCGCCATTCTCAGTGAAAGTGAAAAAGAATCACAGGATCTGCTGAAGGAATGAGTACGGAATATAGATTGATAGTAAATCGAAGAAAAACGGAAGTAAAGAGTGGAAGCAGAAATGAGAATAGCGAGAAAGTTGATGTGAGGATTGGTAATCACGAAGTAGATGAAGAACAACCTGAGACGGAAGGAGCAAGGGAGACTTAAAAAGCAGACTAGCACTGGAAAAAGGAAAGAATTTCTGATAACGTACGTTTGGAGCACAGCATGTATGGAAAACCGGAAAAGAAGAGAATCGAAGCATTTAATCTGTTGTGTAACAGAAGAATATTGAAAATTACATTGACTGTTAAGGTAAGGAATGTTAAGAAATGAGGAAGTTCTCCGGAGAATCAGTGAGAAATAGATATATAGAAAACACTGACAAGAAGGAGGAACAGGATGGTAGGACATCTCTTAACGCAACAGTGAATAACTTCCATGATACTAGAGGCAGCTGTAGAGTGTATAAACTGTAAAGGGAGACAGATACTGGAAAACATTCAACAACCAACTGAAGCCGTACATTGCAAGTGCTACTCTCAGTTGAAGAGGTTGGCAGAGGAGAGGAATCCGTAGTGGCCCGCCGTATCAAACCAGTCAGAAGGCTGATTACTCAACAAAAAAGGAGCCTTAACTTTTGTATTCATTTTTATGTATTGCAACATTTGTTTTGTTTTTTAGTGTGTTTCACTATATTTTATTTTATTTTTAACTGCTGGTTCCATCATAAGTGGAACATTACTACACAAGTTCTCTAGATTATAATGGTACATTCACGATATATCATAACTCATAATCTTTGAATTACACAGTGAGCTTGATCACAAGATTTAGGAGGTGCCAATTTTTCACCGTTTACCATAAACTATATATTAAATATACTTATTGTTATATCCCTGTCCTGATATGTATTACCTTTTGTATTTTATTTTACACGCTGATGTTCGTCTCTGCAAAATTATTACATACTAAATGCGCTTCTTACCACTTCCTACAATTTACTATGCAAATTTTGTTATATGTTATGGTTAGAATACTAATATCTTGACTGCAACGTTTTTTTTTTTTTTTTTTTTTTTTTGTATAGGCGCTCCTGTACACTAGGTTAAGCTAGTGTTTTTATTTTATTCAACAACTGCATGTTCACTTATTTTAATTACATTTCTATACATTGACACCATCTTACAGTGATGATATTTGCCATCTCCTCACACCAGATGGATGTTTGTTAGATAATGAACTTAGTGATATAATAGATATAAGAGAATATTATTTGTAATTTAAAACTACATTATAGCAAACCATTGTATCAGTTTTGTTGTATTTCTAAACATGTGATCTTCATAAACGTCGTATAGTACTGCCATCCGGCGGTCTTCTTTACCTAATACTTATACACGTATAGCGGGTCAGTTTGCACTCAGATTCCATCAACCAATATAGACCAGAGCCCGCCCGGCTAGCCGCGCGATCTAACGTGCTTCTTCCCGAGAGGGAAGGTGTGCCAGTCCCCGGCACGAATCCGCCCGGTGGATTAGAGTTTTTTAAGACGGTTTTCCATCTCCCTCGGCGAATGCGTGCTGGTTCCCCTTATTCCGCCTCAGTTACACTGTGTCGGCGATTGCTGCGCAAACGTACGTGTACGCCATAATTACTATACCACACAAACCTCGTAGCCTCGTCTGGTATGAGTCGTTCCGCTGCGGGTGGCGGCGCAACTGTCCTCTGGGGGCCGACTCTTACAATAACCCTGGGTTCGTTGTGGGGCGGCGGTGAGATGCGTGGATTGCTGTAGCCTGCTGTCGGGTAGGAAACCACCGAGGGCTAGGGTGGGACGAAGCCTCTCCATAGTTTCTAAATCCAAGGTTTAATACACAGTACACAATATACATCAGACATCTATGTCTGACAAATTTATTTAATAATTTGTTATAGATATTTTATGAGTTCTGTCTGTCTTCAAATGCTTCAAATGGCTCTGAGCACTATGGGACTTAACATCTGAGGTCATCAGTCCCCTAGAACTTAGAACTACTTAAACCTAACTAACCTAAGGACATCACACACATCCATGCCCAAGACAGGATTCGAACCTGCGACCGTAATGGCAGCGCGGTTCCAGACTGAAGCGCCTAGAACCGTTTGGTCACAGCGGCCGGATACCTCTCTTCGTTTCTTATGATGTGCATTTCATGTTTTTACGAATTCTTTTTTTCGTTTAAGGCTTGCTTCTTCCGCTTTTACGATGTGCGCTTTACGTAGTTCTACCAATATTTTTCATTGAACCCTTTCATGTGTTTCTCTTGTAGAGCCTTTGAGAATAACGCAGGCCGAAACGAGTTCGGCAGTATAAAATTAATAAATGCAGTTGTCAAGGCTAATATAGATTTTTGCGTGCATTAAAAATAGCCATGATATTTCTCAATGCGCTTATGCCTTTTTGCGACGAAAATATATTGCCAACACCACACCTTGCTTAATGGAAAAATAGGTACACACTCTATTTGACAACCACTGCTGTTTTTGTGTTCTTGACTGGTAGTCGTGTGGGTCTGATTCTGCAGTCTTGACCCGGTTTTAACTTTAGGTTCTGATATGAACAGAGGTAGCAACTAATGATTAACATCACTTTGGGAACTACAACGTGGATGCGGATGATAAATTTAGCACTGTACATTGTTTAGTTTACGCGTTTATTTCTGTTGATGTTGTTTTCAGTTCTTGAAATGCCAAATTATCGTTATACTGCGATATGATGGGCTCCGATATATTATAACCGTGCCTATAGTAGCAATACAAGAAAACAATATTAAATTCACAGTTCGATAAGCAGAAATTTAGCATGAATAATACTGAAGAATAATTAGAAATTATGTTCATAGCAACAAAAGAAAGATGCTTCGATGCTTTAGTAGAACTGTAGATCTAACTTGCAAAAAGAAAGAAGCCAGACAGATTGTTTAATGAGCAATACGAACTTGCTGGTTGAACGTACTTTAACATTTATGATGATGTACTCGGTTGAAACGGGTGCTGCCGTTTATTTCTGCTAGTGTTGGCTGGTGGCCGCTCTGAGGTTCTGGTCGCATCGTCCAACTCATGGCGGCGGTGCCTTGCAAATAAACAGCAACGTGAACATCCTACTGTCTCAAGATGAGCGTCACCAATGGTCGACATAACGTCCTACAGTGTATCCTCTTACATATGTGTATTACAGTGACTGTAATTGTTTTAACTTTAAATAAAACCCTGGTTTTCATTTTTTATGAGACGTACCCTGTCCCCATTCTAATAACAAAGATCATGTTACGCTTCGTCAACTTAGAAATATTTGTCATGATCCATACTCCGTGCCTTAGAGGATTCATAAACAGATTATTTTATGCCACAAAGGAAATAAAATTAAATTTACTTCACTTCCGATTATAAAAATTTTGTCGTGTCCAGTCCTATTTATCGGCAGTTACTATCTAACAGAACGTCACATAAGAGAATCTAAAGTCATCAACGTAGACTGTTTGAAAATATGAAAATTTTGCTTTTTTGCATTTGAGAGATCGCTACAAGACAAATTTTGTTGACTGTTTAACGAAACAACGTGTTTCAAGGTATAAACATCGTCCTCAGTATTCAATGGCAATACAATAACATTTACAAAGTTACACATGTACGTTAAACTTCTTCCGTTAATATCTTGGCACGTGCTGTGGTCATCCTGCGAATAAGGGCAAGAATAGCCTAATATGAGGGAGCAAACACTTCGTACGTTTATATGCTTTCATAAAAATGTTTTAAAAATAGTCATTCGCTTTGAAACTTCCTGGCAGATTAAAACAGTGTGCTGCACCGAGACTAGGACTCGGAACCTTTGCCTTTCATGGACAAGTGCTCTACCATGTGAGCTACCTTTCTGCTTTGGTAGCTCAGATGTAGAGCACTTTCCCGCAAAAGGCGAAGGTCCCGAGTTCGTGTCTCGGTCTGGGACACAGTTTTAATCTGCAAGGAAGTTTCATATAAGAGCACACTCCAGTGCAGAGTGAAGATTACATTCGGGAATCATTCGCTTTGTTTTTACGAATTTTGTAACTGGTAAATGTCTCATAAAAACCTTTTCATATCACGGCTCTTCTATCTGATGGGCAAGTTTCAACGTTCGGACATGGGGTTTAGTATACATTTCCTTAACCTTTTCTGGGATCTAATTTCACCCTACGCTTGGGATCCGAGCGAGATGGATCAGGGATAATGCATTGCACTTCCGTTCTAGTGGGCGGCAACGAAATCCCCATCTGGAGGTATACTGAGAACTTTATGACCACCTACCTAATAGCCGGCACGTCCACTTTCAGCATGGGTAATAGAAGTGACGCGTCGTTGCGTGGTACAAATGAGGCCTTGATAGGTCGCTGGATGGAGATGACACCACATCTGCACATACAAGTTAGCTAATTCCCGAAAATTACAGGGGGGGGGGGGGGGGGGGAGGACGATGGGTTCTGATGCCACCTACAGTCACATTCTTGATGTGTTCCATCGTCTTCAGAACTGGCGAATTGAGGAGGCTAGCAAGTCGATTGCAGCTCCCCACCGTATTCCTAGAAACACTCCAATATACAACTAGCCTTGTGACGTGGTGCATTGTCTTAATGAAAAATGCCACAGACATCGGGAAATATTATCGTCATGTCAGGGTGTACGTAGTCTGCAACCAGTCAACGCAACTCCTTGGCCGTCATGGTGCCTTGCACGAGCTCCACTGGACGCATGGAGGCCCACGTGCATTTTCCCTAGAGCACAATGAGCCGTCGCCAGCACGTCTTTGTCGTGCAGTACAGGTGTCAAGGAGCTGTTCCCCTGGAAAACGACGGATTGGCGCCCTCCCATCGGCATGGTGGGATTCATTACACCATGCAACGTTCTGCCACTGCACTAGTGTCCAGTGCCGATGATCACGTGCCCATTTCAGTCGTAGTTGCCTATGTCGTGACGATAACATTGGCACATGCATGGTTCATAGGCTGCGGAGGCCCATTATTAGTGTTTCGTGCATTGTGTGTTCAGACACACTTTTATTCTTCCGATCTTTATAGCCTGATGTTAGTTCCGCCACAGTTCGTCGGCTGTCCTATTTCAGTAGTCTGCCCAGCCTATGACGTCCGACATCTGTAATGAGGGGTGGCCACCCAACCCCACTACGTCTGGACGTGGTTTCACCTCGCTTCCACCACATGTTGAAGATACTCACCACAGCACTACTCGAACACTCGACAAGTCATGCAGTTTCCTAAATGCTCGTGCCGAGCTTCTGGGCCATCACATTCTGCTCTTCGTCATACTCAGATCGTGAACCTTCTCCAGTGTACACATGCACGGTACTAACAGTGATACTGCATGCATTGTGCTTGTGTCTGTCTAGCAGTCATTCCTCGCCAGGTGACGCTACTATCAGCTGAAAGGATTTATATCGATAGGATGTAAGTGGTCATAGTGTTCTGACTGATCAATGTACAGCTTTATGTTTTCTGTAGAGTACGTAAATCAAGTAAGGTAAATATCGGAATAGTTTCTTTGAAAAGGATATGGACGGTTTCCTTCACCATTCCGTGCCAGTCTGGAGTCGTGTTCTCTCTCAAATGACCTAGACGTCGGTAGGATATTAAACCTGGAACTTTCTTCCTCCAACCGTTTTTACCTTCACGACAGAACATTTGAGCTGATCGTCAGATAAACTGTATGTTATGTGTAAGTACGCTTGATGTGGACCATGGCCAGTTAATTGCTCCTTGCCATAAGTTCGATTTGTGGCCAGTATAACGGATTCCTCTCTCTCTCTCTCTCTCTCTCTCTCTCTCTCTCTCTCTCTCTCTCACACACACACACACACACACACACACACACCCTTACACACTCACACATACACACACGTAGACACAGCAGCACAACGCAGCAGACTGTTGTTCTCACACTTCACTTGGCCGAGCTTTAAATGAAAGGTAATACGCTAGGAGCGATTCTCTTATTATCATGACCGCGTACTTCCTGTGTGAGAACTAAATCCGCTAGCACCGTGTCGATTTCCCTTGCTTAGAAGCCTGGCGTCCCCCCGGTAACCGGCATGCCCCGACAAAGGAGCACGTGCGCGCCGCTCACCGCTTCGCCCTGCCGCACGGGCCTATGAAACCGTAGACGCGCTGCCATCCGGCGGGCCTACTGGTTGCCGCGCAACGAGTCGCAGCTGCAGATAATCCAGGCCCACGCGGCTGCCACCCCCGCGGCCAGCGAGGATTATTCGGCGGAAAGCGTTGGCCCGAAGCGGGGGAGCGCTGCCAAAGACGGGGGCTTAAAAATTAATAACGCGGGGTGCCCAATTTGTCCTGACCGTCAGGGCGCACCCGATTCCGCCCCTGCCACTCTCGATGGCTTATACGAATTTATAGCCGGGTAACGATACCCAACTGCGACAATCGCTTTATGGGCACCGCTGCGTTATTAGGGGCTACGCTAACCACCCGTAAAAAAAAGGCAGCATTTTGTTCGGTGATTACACGATAGGTAAGTCACTAAACAATTCTCTTTCTCTTTATATTTTTTTTAAGTACTTAAGAGCTTTCATGGTCGAACATTGGGTAAGTATAGTCTCACTAATTTACGTAACGTTTTTAGGAAAATTAATTTTCCAAGCATATTACTGTTTATGACACACCTGATGTACTTGTGTAGTGCAATGATATAATTTTTCAGGTACGAAGGCTATTCGGAAAGTAAGGTCCGATCGGTCGCGAAATGCAAACCACTATGAAAATAAAAAAAAAAAAAAATTATTCGCAACAGTTACGTAGCGTAGCGTAGCGCTGTACCAACGTTCCTGTACCGTCGCCATGGTTTGCAGCCGCCTATGCTTTACTCCAGTTCTCTACGCTGGTTCACAGCTCATTGTCTGTGCCAAAACGTTGCCTTCATAGCCAGCGGTTCACGCGAACAGAGTTGAATTCAGAGGGAGCCAATTACGTGCTGTGGGCTGGGCAATCAAACACTTCCCATCCAAAACGCTGCAAGATCGTCTTCATAGCCCTCGCAGAGTGCGGCGGAACATTTTCACGGAAAATGAAACTCCTGACAGCAATGTTACGTGTGTTGCATGACATCAGGCGAAATCTCTAACCAGACCTCATTCTTGGCGGGAGGCATTATTTTCTGGGCATCTTTGTGTACTCACTGTGAGCTCAGAACTGAAAAAGGCACCACCTAACATTTCTGTGTAAAGTTTCGTCGAATGTTCACAGTATTTTCCACTTCGCCCCGTTACTTAGACCTCGTACATCAGTGGTTTTCTTGGATACTGCCTGCAGAATGTCTTTCGAGTTGAACTAGAAGTAAAGCAGTAATAAATTATAACGTAATACCTGGTGCTGAAGTTTTACTGCATGAACAGCGGGAGTCTTGCGAGTGATAATCAATTTTCCTTCCATTACTTGGCCAGAGCTTTAGTCGGGAAGAGTTTCGAAAAGGCTCGAAATTAAATATAAAGCTTGCTGGAAGCTGCTAAGTGCTCTCATTCTCAAACACTGAATGAATAAAATTGGGATAAACTGCGTGCTGATAGTTACTATGCCTTAAAATATATACACAATTTCTAACTTTAATACTTGACTTATTGTGTTGAATCACCATCGTAAAATTATGCCTATTAATGAGTAGATTATGGTGGCATTTAAAATGTTTAAATTAGGTCAATAATTATAGAAAATACAGAGAATCCAACTTTAGGGGCTCCTAGAAGCTGTTAGATAAGCAAACTGCAACTAGGCGACTGGGTTACCGTTTTAGTCATTCAGTGACACGGTTGAACATATTAAGAGTCGAAAGCTATGAAAGGGAAACTGTATGTAAACCACAGACTTTTCGTGAGCAGACCCAGGAAGTTATAAAGCCTCCCAGACTACCCTATTCTCCACCAGGATATAAAGAGAGAGAGATATAGGGCGTACTACAATTAATTCCCAAAATCCGATTACAATCTCATAAGGCTGAAGAGATGGCGAGAGTATCGTACCTACGCTCGGAAGTATTAACCACATATTTAAAGGTTTCGCTGATTACATCAATCAATTTGCGTATCGAAACAAATTTTTTCCACACAAAACACTCTACCTATGTGAAGCCTACGTGACAGGTTATCCTCCGGGGGGGCCAAACTATTTTTCCCGTTCACCATGATATTAAAATCGCTCAGACGGAGAGTTTCCTTAAAGATCGAGCCATTACTTTCAGACCGTGTTACTTTCAAAACCGTCGAGAAGGCACACTGTCACGTAGGGACACCAGTTGTCCGTGTGACAGTGCTTCAGTCAGGTTTTCAGTTCTGGTTCTTTAGCTTTCTACTGATCAACCAGCAGATGAAGCGCGACTTGGGCGATTATAAGTGTGTTATTTACATATAACTGAATAATTGCGGCAGACTCGCCTCATCTATTTAGAAAGCTCTTGTATTTTTTCCAGTTACAGGAGCCTTATTTAAGAAAAGCATTTCTTGTTGTGATCTCTCATTGCTCACTATGATGATAGAACTAATGAAATTATTAGAGGTAACACTCTCAATCTTTTCTTCGTAAAGTACAGATAATTTTAAAGCTATGGTAGCCACAGTTAAAGTAATTATACATAACTGACTGTCCATTCATACATTATAAGATGTATTTACGTACACAAGTGAAAATATTAAAATATAAAACAATGAAAACTCCAGTAGTAGACAATAGCTGTATTTGTTGAATTCGACACACCCGGTTTCGCAGGTTTTAAGTTGGTTCTTATGTTGTGTACGTGCACAGAAATTTTTATAAATTAATACTTTAATAATGTGTAAATGAAGATATCTGAGATATTTAGAAGTACTGAGTGACTAGAATCAAATAGGAAAGAAATATTATGGAACCAGTTTTAAACTGGGCGTGGAATATTATGATACATAAGTTTCTTAGCAAGAGATGATTACTTACAGTGTTACGTCATATGGTGTATGGAGCTGTTAGAGAATGCCACAGAGTAACAGTCGGCGTAGCTAGGCAAAATTATCAGCCTTCTTCAGTTGGTACAGTCATCATCAGTGATGAATGTCCTTCTTTATAAAAGTGAAGGAATGGTATTAGGAATCAGAAACTGATCCTTCACTAAAACAGTAGAGTAGTAACTAAAATCGAGAAGAGATGAGGATAGTCGTACGTATGGTGGAACAACTGACAGAAACAGGACTGAAATGTTTTAAAATCACTGTGGACTGTAATTACTCGAGCGATTGAAATATGTTCCTGCATGGCTGTGTCTACGTCTACATTTCTTCCTCGTTTAAACCTATTCACTCAGTACTTTAAAACATATCAAATAACTTCATTTCCCCTTTATCAAATTATTAATTTATAAAACTTTCTCTACAGACATACGCTAGAAAATGCAACTTTAAAGTAGCGAAACGCATTGTGTGAGACTGTGATCGACTTCAATAAATAATGACTATTGGACTTTTCATTGAGTTTTATGTTTTAATTGTTTAACAGTTGTATATAAAAACTTGTTACCTACACTGTGCGAACTGTCAGTCAATTATCTACACTTCCTAGAGTAGCCACAGATAAGACACGAACCATTCTGGATTATAAGATTTTCCGATCTTTCGTGGAAACTTTTGACGGAACATGATTGGAGAAAATGTTTATGTGTTATCACTGACATCTAGCTCCAATGACGGAACAATGTGATTCAATTGTAAGCAACAATTACTCTTAGGAAATATATCCTTCGAATATTTACTGACTTTCAGCATAACTTGGCGCTCTTCCCTAGACTTTCACAACAGACACAATACAAATACACATATTTTTTATTTATGTATGAAACAATGGTAAAGAAAAACTGAAAAGCTTTTGGTGAGATTCCCTCGTATATAAGTCAGATGCTGAAACTGATAATACCCTCTTATTTATTCCTATCTGGGAATCTCACTGTTCCGCTAACAACTTACCTTTTAATTGGCTGGAAAGACCTAAGGCTCTATTATGGTCTGAATCTTAAAAATGTCACGCAACCACTTGGAGTAGAGAATGAAAAGTACATAAAATATAACCTTCTGCAATCTTGTCCTACAGAACTACTGCTCTTTATCTACTCGTAATAATCCCGAGATAGATGCTATATTTAAGTCTCACTGACCAGTCTTTATTCTGATTTATCTTTCCATACTTCTCGCATTCTCTTTTCTCTAGTAGTCTTTATTTACGTACTTCTGCTACCTATTTCATATCACCACGCTTCTGGCATCAAATTTCAAGTATTTTTAATACAGTAAATCTAGACAACTTCGTGACTCCGGTTTCACTCCCTGGCAACAGAGCGCTCAGGTCGTTATCCCTTACACTGTAACAAGGGTCGACATTCAATACACAGCTCCGCTGCAGTGTGTTCTTACATAGTGTTGCCATTAGTAATGAATTATTCTTGAGCTGTTAACAAGGTCATTTTGTTTGAGGGTAGAAAATCGAGTTTGTAGATTTGTTCGAACCTCGCTGCTATTGAAGATAACTTTGAACAGTTGATTAAAAAAAGGTAAGTTCATATAAATTAGTTAAATGTTGCAAAACTTTTCTTCGTCCATTGGAAAATGAGAAAAGCTACTGCTGTAGATTATAGGGGGTAAATTTTTTTACAGTACACATACCAGTAGAAAAAAGTGTAACAATTGAAATTGTAGTAAACAAGCCTCATTAATGAACTGCTCAGAATATTGTATTAAATATACCATGGCTGTATTTCAGACCATACCACTGAACTAGTAAGAATGTACTAAATATGTCACAACTTTGTTTCTTTCTCATGTTATAGAGCTAGTAAGTATCTCAAAGTCTGAACTAATTAGTTGGCTTGGAGGATATCTTGTTAAACATAAATACTGTGACTTTTTTTCTAGATGTCTCCACTTAACAGATGCTCAAATAACAGAGTAAAGATGTTGTTTTATTACCTTGCTTAATGCAGTTTCGTATGTTTTCATCCTTATTTTGTTTCAGTGAGGAGAAGCCTTTAGCTACTTGGAGTTTAAGCAAATTAGAAAATAAGTCTCTCGAAACTGAAGAACCTTGTGATGAATGTTTATTTGAGCATGGATAAAACAATCCACACGGAATTGAGCAAATTTGTAACGATGTCATAACAGTGTAGCATAAAAAAAGCACTAGGTAAGCCATTCTTCTTGACAGATAAAATTAACTCTACTTCCCGTATCTTAAACTTCTTATCATAATGTTGTCCTGAGCTGGTGTCAATTATCTCACGAATGCCTGGAAAGTACAGTATTAAGAAATGGAACTGCCAATCCTGCAGTATAGAACAGAGTAACAAAAGGATCTAAGCTTTTCATCAAGCGGGAAACCTTGTGCGGGAGAAGAAAGTTCTTGTGACAACAAAAGAGACCACGTTTAAGACATATCTCTTGCCGATTAATATATACATTGGAGAGCTGTGTGATTAACAAGGAAGATATGAGGAAGTTGCAAACCTTCGAAATACAATTTCATGATTAGCCACACTAAGACTAAAAGAATAAAATTAAAATGAAGACATCAGAGGAGAGATACAGGTAGAACTGTCAATGACCGAGAGCCTGGGTACTGCACGGCTGAAGTGGTTTGGACGTGCAAAGGGGAATGAAAAACTACCGTCCACCAAAACAATACTTGGACAGAAATGTGCTGGGGAAAAGGCCAATAGGACGACCCAAAAAAAGATGACTGGATCAGATTAAGGAAGACCTAAAGACTAGAGGCGAAAACTGGGAAAGAGGATCAAGGCAAGACGTACATCAAGATAGAACAAAATGCAGACAAATTTCCATAACAACCCTACCCAGCTGGCTGGAGGGAGATACAGATGACGATAATTCCTAATAGCTCACTGCACTTAAAAATTTTAATGCCATCAATGTTAAAGGGTAAAGGTTAAAAAAATCCATATGTGTGGAAATTAAATATCGCTGGACATATTTGTATAAAATCATGTTGTAAAACTCCTAAAAGTATCACAAAGTTACGCAGTTTTGCGGTACTTTTTATCTAATCCCATACTTGAGTAGACAAGTGGTTCAAGTGGTTCTACGATTTTAATGTTTAAATAATTGAATACAGAAATACATTTCATTTAAGTGCGTGCTCCTCACATATTGTGTCTAGAGAAAGTTTGGACAGTACATGTACATTTCGCAGTTATCTGCACATAGATTTCTTGGAAATGGACATAAAGGACTAAATCAATTGAAGCTACAAGACGCATAGCTCTTTTGTTAATTATTACTGCAAAAAGTGGATAATAACTTCCCTTTGTAATTATGCGAGGCACTGCTGACCTTCCGACGTTTCTTAAAAGGGAAACCTATGTTCATAGCGTAGGTAGACTTAGAGGAAGCTTTTGACAATGTTGCCTGCAGTACTCTCTTTGAAATTCTGGAGGTAGCAAAGGGTAAAACACAGGGACTGAGAGACTATTTACAACCCGTACAGAAACCAGATCGCAGTTGTAAGAGTTAAGGGACATGAAAGAGTAGCAGTGATTGCGAAGGGAGTGTGAAAGGGTTGCAGCCCTTCCCCAAAGTTATTCAATCCGCACTGACCAAACAGTAAAGGAAACCAAAGAACAAACTTGGAGAAGGAATTAAAATTCAGGGAGAAGAAATAAAAACTTGACAATGGCATCGTTATTCTGTCAGTGAATGTAAAGGAATTGGAGGAGCAGCTGAACTGAATAGACAGTGATTTGAGAGGAGGGTATAATATGGGCATGAACAAAAGTAAAACATAGATTATGGAATGAAGTCGTATTAAATCAGGTGATGGTGAAGGAATTAGATTAGGAAATGAGGCACTGAAAGTAGTATATGTGTTTAGTTATTTCGGCAGCAAAATAACTGATGATGGCCGAAGTAGAGGGAATATTAAATGTAGACCGGCAACGGCAAGACAAGCGATACTGAAAAGGAGAATTTTGTTAACAACTAATATAGATATAAGTGTTAGAAACTCTTTTCTCGAAGTGTTAGTATAGAGTGTAACCACGGGTGAAAGTGAAAGATGGATGACAAACTGTTTAGGCAAGAAGGGAATAGAAGCTTTTGAAGTGGGGAGCGGCTGAAGGCTAGATGTATAGATCACGTAACTAATGAGGAGGTACAGAATAGAATTGGGCAAAAAAAAAATTTGTGCACAACCTGGCAAGAAGAAGGGGTCGTTTGGTACAGGCTCTCTTGCTGGGCAGAACAGAGAGCTGCATCAAATCAGTCTTCGGACTGAAGACTGCAGCAATGAAAGAATTGTATGTAGATTGCGATTGAAATGAAATCGACATCTCTTTCAAACAGGTGCTTTCGTGGCGAACCCACTCTTGAGGTACAAAATACAGACAATGAAGAACTCGTGGAAGCTACATAAACCGCTGCCAAGACAGCTCCAAGAGCAACGTCGTTCAGAAGCTAAGAGACAGCACAAGGGGAGCACATCTGAACGTCCTTCCCTCACCGTGCCTCTAAGGAGCTGAGCACGCTACACCAGTCCTACACCAGTCTGGAGGGAACCAGCCCGTGCTGATCAAGCCCGTACAGGACCTAATGACACACTGCGAACAATAAAGGCTTGCCTAAGACCAACTCAAGTCAATAAGATTTTCCCGCTCATTGACATGGCACACCTAGATATCGTAAGAACAGTAGCAGCAGATATGGAAAATACGAAGCGTGCACAACATCAGAAACTTGGACTTGACCACAGTCCTTCAGCGATGAGTTGGTGGAAAAATTTACAGAAGACAAAGTCATTAATTTCACCTTAGCTTTCACCTGAAGCCTACTCCATCGATCGTGAGATGTCAGAAAATCTGTAGTATTCTGAGATATCAAGGAGACTCTTAAGGCTGGCTACCACCAACCATTTCGGACTTGAAAGGTATTTACCCAATTCACAACAGGTGAGACATGGAGGAAGAACAATACGTGGAAGCGGGACTATACGGAAGAAGGCGAACTATGATCTTGTGAATACGTTTAGGTTCCTGAAAACCTCTTGGTCTGCAACAGCTTGAGAGACGTGTGTTCAGTGAAGTACATAGACTATAACGGGTGTAGTTTAGCTGTAGCTGTAAATTTAACTGCTATGTTTTATGTTGCCCCTTGTGCTCCAGGCTCGAGGAAATGAATAAAATTAGAGAGATAAATCTGGAAGTTTGGCACTGTGCTACTTTTCGTCCAGTCAGGCATTCTTCGCAAATTGCAGCTGTTGGGCCGAAATTAGAGCGCATTTATACTGTTACAGGTCCTTGAGACGCAATTCTGGCAGCCCACACGCACGCATGCGCACAGACACACCGCACTCACCACCGAGATTAGCAGAGGCTCGTGACCGCAGGACTTCCAGGAATCCCCGCGGGATGTCGTCATCCTGGCTCACTGGATGACGAACAAGGCTGAGTGTGTCCGGCTGACACACGGACCGTTTTTTAACACTGAAAGCGAGTAATACAGCGAAATAAGTGGCCCGTTGACGAACATCTGCTTTAATAAGGCAGTGCTTGGCCCCGCAATCGGTGATAGCAATGAAACTTCGATTCTAATTGATCGAATGTGAGTCATATTTGAGCGCAAAGTTTGTGAGTCTTCAGAATATATGTTACATATTAACAACACCCAGTGACAAGGCTGAGAATTAGTCTTCTACTTAAAATTTAATTAGTGCCAGTCAGGTATCACGACTAAAGAAGCTGCAATACTGGTCATTCTCTGTCTTACGCTCATGTCTGTTTTGAAACTTAACGTTCTTTTCTATCTCTTACGTTAAGGGAAGTCAGTGAAGCAATCAGTTATTCGCGGACTGTCCTATTAAGAGATCGATTTAGTAGAAGTTCACTAGATCTATGACTTCGTCCTGATGGGCAATGGTTTCAGAAAGTTGATCCGAATTCACAAGACTATATCTTCTACACGAATGAAGATAGAAACTACGGATCAATTTTAACTTACACATACGACTGCAAAGTCTTTATTTTCAAAAGAACCATGCAATTCCACAAGTGTGTACCTTTCACATTCATACAGAAGGGATACATTTAATGGTTACGTTTAGGGTCGAAACTGTTGTTGTGGTCTTCAGTCCAGAACTGGTTTGAAGCAACTCTCCTTGCTACTCTATCCTGAGCAAGCTTCTTCATTGTCCAGTACCTACTGCAACCTACATCCTACTGAATCTGCTTAATGTATTCATCTCTTGCTCTCCACTACTATTTTGACCCCCCCCCCCCCCCAAGCTGCCCTCCAATACTAAATTGGTGATCCCTTGATGCCTCAGAAAACGTCCTACCAATCGATTCCTTCTTCTAGTCAAGTTGTGCCACAAATTTCTCTCCTCTCCAATTCTATTCAATACCTCCTAATTTGTTATGTGATTCACCCATCTAATCATCAGCACTCTTCTGTAGCACCAAATTTCGAAAGCTTCTGTTCTCTAATTGTCTAATATATTTATCGTCCATGTTTCACTTCCATACATGCCTATACTCCACACAAATACTTTCAGAAATGACTTCCTTAGTCTATACTCGATGTTAACAAATTTCTATTCCTCAGAAATGCTTTTCTTGCCACTGACAGTCTACACTTTATATCCTCTCTACTTCGACCATCATCAGTTGTTTTGCTCCATAAATAGCAAAACTACTTTACTACTTTAAGTAGTTTCCAAATCTAATTCCCTCGGCATCACCCGATTTAATTTGACTACATTCCATTATCCTCTTCTTGCTGTTGTTGATGTTAATCTTATATCCTCCTTTCAAAACACTGTCCATTCCGTTCAACTGCTCTTCCAGGTCCTTTGCTGTCTCTGACAGAATTACAGTGTCATCGGGAAACCTCAAAGCTTTTATTTTTTATCCATGGATTTTAATTCCTACTCCGAATTTTCCTTTTTTTTTTACTGCTTGTTCCATATACAGATTGAATAACATCGGGTATATGCTATAGCCCTGTCTCACTCCCTTCCCAACCATTGCTTCCCTTACATGTCCCTCGACTCTTATAACTGCCATCTGGTTTTTGTACAAATAGTTAATAGCCTTTCGCTCCCTGTATTAGATGCCTGCCGGCCAAGTACATTTAGATTTGCCTTGGTTGCCATATCACTCTTTGTTTTTAATTACTTAAAAAAAAAATAACCTCACCTGGTAGCACAGAGGCATGGCAACTGTAAGGAGTAACACTTGTCATACATACATTTGTGTCGTTTCTCTAAGCTACTCCAACTAAACTGCATTTCTTTCCAAATTATTAACGATGACGCACGTTTCTATGAGGGTGAAGCTAACTGAATCAGAACTAATCTTGATACAGGCACTCACTTGAGACTTAATGCTGCAATAAAAGTAGGTAATGGGTTTATTAATGCTGCGAAAGATCGTGGCCCCAGCAGTGAATATTATGGTGGGGACATTGCATTTTGCCTTGAAAAACATCAAATGTGATAAGGGAGGCAGCATCTACTCGAATCAAAAGCTTGATTTAAGTGAACTCTTTAGCTTATTATAAAAATCATTAGAATGGACAAGCATCTGCAGTCACACCAATTACAGGGCTAAAGTATTAAAAACGATAATCATAAATGTGAACTAGAGGTTTGAAAAGTTATTTGCTGGGGATTAGAATTAGTTAATAATCATGTATCTGACTTTGTGAATTTTGTGTAGACCTGCCCTCAAGGCAGAAAACTGCAAAAATCCATGCAAATGAGAATGCCCTGACTAATGTGGGAAACAGATACGATCATGTATCTGAATTACTAGTTGATGATGGTCCTAACATGCTGGAGCGGCAAATTATGCTCATTACTATCGTCAGTGAGATATGAACAGGTTAGCAGCAAAGTAGTTTGCTGCCCTAAAGTAGACCCTAGATTAGCTCTGCCAAAAACTGGAACATCGGACCCCACTTCTCTGCAGGGGACTGTTGTTCCAGAGGAGAGTGCACCCGTGGAGTACGGATGTGATCACTGTCAAGTCCAAAGACGACGTCTTCTGTTTTTGCAGTCAGTGAAGAAATGATTCCAGTCTTAGTCCCGCCAAGAATCTAACCAACTAATTCTCTTTAAAGCTATATCGACCTGCCAATGGCGTGATTTTCCTTCAAAGAATATCCCTCCAAGAACAGACGAACCGTTAAAAAAAGACAATAATTTTGATTTTCTTCACAGTTTTCTCAAAAACTTACTTGTTACATCCTCCTGATACCACATCAGTTTCGCCTGTCAGTGACCTCTCACGCTGCAGCTACCCTCACACTACAGGCCATGGGGAAAACTGAAATACTTGAGGCTAGCCACCAACTGTGAGGTGTCTTCTGAACCTGTAGTACGTCGAAGCTGTTTTGGCATGTTTTTTGGAAAGCAGTGAGATTTTTATCAGCTGAATGCACGTTTCTTAACATGCTGGGAATGCGTATCTCCTGACAGCAGAGTTCTGCCATCTGGAATGAATGCTCTCAGCTTGGCCACCCAAATTATATATGTGCAATAAACAGCACAATAGGCCCTGTGCTAGTATGACTCTAGCCAAGGCGACTTTCTCAAGACAATTCGAGGGCAGCTACCCCACTAGCGATTCTGTGTTCCTTAGCCCGGCTGGGGCTGCTGTCGCCATGCCACTTGTGACTTCTGTCAGGTACCTGTGGCGCTCTTTAGTCTTAAAGCTCATCCAGAACAGCAGCCAATATAGCCACCACCAGACTACATTAAAAATGCTAAAAAAGATGAAATGGAGGCAGTGCATACAGTCACTGTAATCTCATTAAGCTTCCTAAACTTTTATATAGAGTCTGTCTAACTCAACTCCCATCCAGTCGAATTATTTACTATAAACAAATGAAAAGAGGTGAGCCAAGAGTTTACCCCTTTTAAAGTGACTGCTGCATTTTTAATTGGTGGGTATTTCATCATTTCAAGTTCTCTTACAAAATGTACATAGTTTTTTTTTAACTGTGAAAGAAGATTGAAAATTTCGTTAAAATAGTTTCAAATGATTTATTCTAAAAATGGTTCCTTCACACTTCCAAAGAACATGCCCAGGAATGAACAAAAATAAAAGTCAAGAAGAATATCAAAGAGGACCTTTAATCATTGGATATATTGAACCAAAGCATCCGCTGAATGTTTTTTTCTGCTCAATATCCTCGAATCGTTGTACACCGGTCCACACACATTGTAACCTTACACGCTAACTACGCACATTAAAAAAAGTTGTATGGCAATTGGAAACAAGTTCTTTGCTGTCTAAAAGGTTTACCCAACACATGATGGACGTCGTTCAACGTTCAATGGGGAGTGGCTTTGCATCAACTTTATGTAATACTACGCAGTTAAAAGAAAACGTGCTTAACGGCGGCAAGCACTCTACGGAAATCTCAACATTAACAGCGAATCACAAGTAATGTCATTGTTCACATTACTACTCAACAGTTACTTGTACACAAAGTTGTACTTTAAATGACATGACCAACGTCTTCGTTCTGGACGTGGATGCAAACTCAGAACGTAAAGTCATTGTTAACCAAGCAAAGCTTTATGCCTTATCGAGAGTCGATCAGTAGGCAGAAAGAGACGTCAAATATTGACGTTTGTACCAGTATCAGTTATCAATTCTCAACGTGAACGTAAATTGCGATAATGTTAGTACGAAACCAGGAACCCTAACATGACAATTACCGTCTTCGTAATTAATCTCGGAAGACGTTGTATATTCTTGCATTGTCAAGGAGCAAATGATGCACTTGTTTAAAACTGAAATGTCATCATGTAATGCTGGTGAGAAGGATGCGAACCCAGCACCTCATCAGATTGTTGAATAAGTACGTAAAATCAGAATGTAGATATCACAGTTTGTCATCAGCAGTGAGGTTGGAACCTTAAATGACGACTGAAGTTGTATTGCCTGAACGGGATTCGAACCCGGTGCCTACCGCCTTCGTTGTCTAACCAGGAACAGGAGAGAAATGTCCAATGTTGTTCCACCATTAGCGAGATGTGCGCAATTTAAACTAGAAATAAGGAGACGAAAACGTCTATGCTGACTGAGAGTCGAACGCCGCACACATGGTTATGAAGACATGTTAATAATCAAATTCTCATTCAGTAGTAGCTAGGAGTAGCATGTTTAGTTGCAAACCTTAAGGCCTTTCTCATCCGTAGTAACGTTGTAGTATATGCGATATCATGGTGTTAATTTAGAAGTGGATTGACTGCCGTAAAGAGCAATGTTCTCAAGAAGTCGTGTATCATAGAGATGTAAATGAAGTGCCTCAGCAGAAGGTAATTTCCGGCGTGCAGCACATATTGTTTCAGAGAGACTGAGTACATGTGATAAGTGTACAAAATGTATATTATATACTACGTATATACTATTATTTGGAGAAGTTGCCGCCAAACCTGTTTAATTTTACATTTCGGTTAGTTGTCGTGGTTAAATAAACGTTTTCTTAAGGCTACATCTAAAGCAGAGCGCTTACAAGAAAGAATAGTTTCCTGCGTCATACTATTGCTAGCTAGGTGAAATATTATGTGGTAGCTAAGTTTAAAATGAATGTAGATTTGAACATATTGTTGGTCAAATATTTGAATGAATCGCCAACTGTAGATGTACCTGCATATGTTATAGCATAATAGCTGTTGCTGCGTAAGTTTATACTACAGACTTGGGTAGGTTAGGTGTAACTTTTGATCCGGCCGGAGTGGACGAGCGGTCCTAGGCGCTTCAATCTGGAGCCGCGCGACCGCTACAGTCGCAGGTTCGAATCCTGGCTCGGGCATGGATGTGTACGATGTCCTTAGGTTAGTTAGATTTAATTAGTTCTAAGTTCTAGGGGACTGATGACCTTAGAAGTTAAGTCCCATAGTACTCAGAATCATGTCAACCATTTTTGATACGCCACATCTGAAATGTAACGTCCACTGTTCAAAGCGCCGCCAATGCGAACAAGAGGTGACCGAGAAGTGTAACCAATGGCACCTCATACCAACACTCCGGGTGATACGCCAGTATGACGACAACGAATACACGATTCCAATGTCTTTTCACAGTGATGTCGCTAAACACGGATGCGACCGTCATGATGGTGTAAACAGAACCTGGATTCATCCGAAAAAATGAAGTTTTGCCATTCGTGCACCTTGAATTTAGTTACGTTTATTCATCAGCATGATTTTAAAAGAAAATCAAATCTCTGTCCAGTAATGTGTAATTGTTATATCTTAGGACCCAAATGTAAAGCCTTTTGTAAACAATGCATCATGAAAACTTTGTTATGTTTTTGGACACAAATGTGAAACTTGCAAACAGTTCACGCTACCATCTGACAGTGGGGTCAGTCCTGAAACTAACTGTGATATAATACACTATTGGCCATTAAAATTGCTACACGAAGAAGGAATGAAGATGATAAACGTGTATTCATTGGACAAATATATTATACTAGAACTGACATGTGACTACATTTTCACGCAATTTGGATGATTAGATCCTGAGATCAGTACCCAGAACGACCACCTCTGGTCGTAACAACGGCCTTGATGCGCCTGGGCATTGAGTCAAACAGAGCTTGGATGGCGTGTACAGGTATAGCTGCCCATGCAGCTTCAACACGATACCACAGTTGATCAAGAGTAGTGACTGGCGTATTGTGACGAGCCAGTTGCTCGACCATCATTGACCAGACATTTTCAATTGGTGAGAGATCTGGAGAATGTGCTGCCCAGGGCAGCAGTCGAACACTTTCTGTATCCAGAAAAACCCCTAATAGGACCTGCGACATGCAGTCGTGCATTATCCTGCTGAAATGCAGGGTTTGGTAGGGATAGAATGAAGGGTAGAGCCACGGGTCGTAGCACATTTGAAATGTGACGCCCACTGTTCTAAGTGCCGTCAATGCGAACAAGAGGTGACCGAGAGGTGTAACCAATGGCACCCCATACCATCAGGTCGGGTGATACGCCAGTATGGCGATGACAAATACACGGTTCCAATGTGCGTTCACAGCTACGTCGCCAAACACGGATGCGACCATCGTGATGCTGTAAACAGAACATGGATTCATCTGGAAAAAATGACGTTTTGCCATTCGTGCATCCAGGTTCATCGTTGAGTACACCATCGCAGGCGCTCCTGTCTGTGGTGCAGCGTCAAGGATAACCGCAGCCATGGTGTCCGAACTGATAGTACAAGCTGCTGCAAACGTCGTCGAACTGTTGGTGCAGATGGTTTTTGCAAACGTCCCCCTCTGTTGACTCAGGGATCGTGAAGTGGCTGCACGATCCGTTACAGCCATGCGGATAAGGTGCCTGTCATCTCGACTGCTAGTGATACGAGGCCGTTTGAATCCTGCTCCTTATTACCCTCCTGAACCCACCGATTCCATATTGAGTCATTGGATCTCGACCAACGCGAGCAGTAATGTCGCGATACGATAAACCGCAATAGTGATAAGCTAAAATCCGACCTTTATCAAAGTCGGAAACGTGATGGTACGCATTCCTCCTCTTTACACGAGGTATCACAACAACGTTTCACCAGGCAACGCCGGTCAACTGCTGTTTGTGTATGAGAAATCGGTTGGAAACTTTCCTCATGTCAGCACGTTGTAGGTGTCACCACTGCCACCAACCTTGTTTGAATGGTCTGAAAAGCTAATCATTTGCATATCACAGCATCTTCTTCCTGCCGGTTAAATTTGGCGTCTGTAGCACGTCATCTTCGTGGTGTAGCAATTTTAATGGTCAATAGTGTACGATCGAATCGAAGTCCAAACGCAAAACTAAAACAAATGCGAGTATTTTAAAACAACCCGCCATCCGATAGAAGTCACTCGATATACTCCTGAAATTACCTGTCGACTGCGCTCCGTTAACAACGCCTTTAATTCCCCGTGCAATAAACTTTGAAGCCAGTCACAAATCTGGCGCAATTCTTCGTAATCTCTTGGCACGTGTACCGGACTGGACAGTGAGCGCCTCCTCCACAGCGACATGAAGTGTGGTTGCTCTCAATGGAGAGCAGAGCTGGCTGCCCGCCGATAGCGGGGCACGTGTCCCGCGAGCCGCGAGGCGCGCCCTTCGCGTTGGACACGCTGGGTGCCCGCCGGCTGCCCCCCCCCCCCCCCCCCCCCTTCCTCCCACTCACGCCCAACCCCGCTGCACGCGCTGCGCCCTGATGTAATTATGACAGCCGGCGTGGCACGACGGCACGTGACGCCCTTCCTTCCTCCCACTCACCGCCCGCGCACTCAGCCCACGAGCCAATACCCCGCTGCCGTTCCCGTTTATCGGTACAGTTAACGTCCTAATGGCATGGGAACGCGCTTTTAAGGTTTGTCCTCTCTGGAATGTGCGAAGAAGATTCATCGCAAATCAAATTAAATTCAGGGGAGCATTTGCGAGTCTCATTCAGCTACTCTTGTTCCTTACGTAAAACTCTATCCGAACAAGACTCGGAAGGGCAAACAGTACCCACCGGCAGTCATGTCAGCCTCAGACCTTCAGCCAATGAGCGTCACTGGATGCAGATATGAAGGGGCGTGTAATCAGCGAATCACTCTCCCAGCATTTGTCAATTTTCATTATCGGTGTCGCTACTTCTCAAGCAAGTAACTCCTCAATTGGGCTCACAAGGGCTGAGTGCGCCCCGCTTACCAACAACACTAGGCGAAGAATAGGACGGTTACCCAGGCAAAAACTAGCCAAACCAGATAGCGCTTGACTTTGGTGATATGACAGGAACCGATGTTACTACCGCGGCAACATTGTTGGCGTTCTGTATATAGGGTTCCCGTTCAACACATACTCGTCGGTTGGAGTGCTGTAGAGAGGTTTAGGTGTGACGTTAAAATTCAGGGTGGGCAATCTGGATGATGAGATTCGCTGATGGCACTAATAGCATCAAAGTAAGGTAGAGCTGCGGGGCTTGGTCAACGAAATGAGGAGCCTATCTAGAAAACATTATGAATTGAGAGTAAACAGAAGAAAGGAAAGTAGTGATATACTAAATATCAAAATTGGGCACCACAAAGTAGGTAAACCGAAGGAATACGGATACCTTGAAAAAGAAATAACACATGACGAACGATGCAAGGAGGATGAAACCTGGTAGTCAACGGAAGGCAGGATTCCGTTACGATTGTGAACGGGACCATAATCAGTTACTATTGGTTGCCTTTTACAGTTACACTCAATTTATTTTAAACCTGTAATTCTAGACTCAACAGTAAATAAAAATACCACACGTTATCAATAAAGGAATAAACAACTGTGTAAATAATAGTGTTTTTAGTGAATTACAATTTAGCAAATCACCACCAAATACAGATACAAAAGATAATGTTTTAAAAGCTGCAGCCATTAGCATACGCGTCTCGTCAGTTACCATTGCCGAGGTTAAATATTCTGTTTATGAATGTGAGGCTTAGGACGTCTTGTTCGCGCTGGATAAGTATCGGTTTTATCTCTAACATAATTTCAGCTAGAGACTGACAATCAAGCCTTAAGCTAGGTGCTAGTCAGGCCGCGTAAAACTGGCCCTATCGAGGGGTGGTCGGTACGCATTTCGGCTTTTCAGTTCTAGTTTAAGCACATTAGAGGCACTGAGAGTGGGCTCTCGGACGTCCTCAGCCGTATGTTTACTGAACAAGCATCTATTGAGGGCGCCCAAGAAGCTACGGAAGGCAATCTTTGTTGCGTCGTGTTAGGCTGTATTTGTTTAGTGACATTGCCGACCATCAGGATCGGCGAGGGAGCGTTTGGATGAATACATTATCAAGAAAGGTATTTTTTGTAAAAGGGTGGGACGTACCAAGAACATTAATATTTGTCTACCAGGCACCCTAGTAAGCCCCGTTTTCTATTATTTTCACAATTCGTTGATTGGCGGACATTTAGGAACCTGTAAGACCTTGCAGAAGATTAAGGAGCATTTGACTTCGCCATCTATTGACCGAGGCGTTATAGAAATGGTTTCTCAGCACGGTTTCTTGACTTCTGAGCGCGATTCCTGCCCCATGCACAAACTCTATATCGATTGCGTGGGACCTTTACCTCGCACCAATAGAGGCCACAGGTGTGTACTGGTTATTATAGACGCGTTTTAGAGGCTTACCTGGCTTCTCCCGAGTCGTAACTTGACTGCTGCTACCACTATCTCTCATTTAAGTAACGTTTTCAGTGTTTTTGAACCCCCTAAGCAAATCGTTAGTGATAATGCGCCGGACTCTCTTTCGGCTCCCTTCAAAGCCTTCTGTTTTCAAAACGGTGTTACACACGTGACTACCAGGCCGTACTACCCGCAGGGTTCCTTTGCGGAAAGGGTCAATCGTAATCTCAAACACGCATTGATTATTTTCCATCAGATGACGCCTAGTAAGTGGGATTCTAGTGTCCCTTGGCTTAGTTTCGCCTTCAATACCGCCAGCCTAGAGGCTTTGAAGGCTACTCCGGTTTCAAAAAAATGGTTCAAATGGCTCTGAGCACTATGGGACTTAACTTCTGAGGTCATCAGTCCCCTAGAACTTAGAACTACTTAAACCTAACTAACCTGAGGACATCACACACATCCATGCCCGAGACAGGATTCGAACCTGCGACCGTAGCGGTCAAGCGATTCCAGACTGTAGCGCCTAGAACCGCTCGGTCACCCCGGCCGGCGACTCCCGTTTCCTTGCGGTTTGCTTATCCTGTTAATTACCACCTTTCGAACTTATGGGGGATTCAAGATCTAATTCCTGGGGAGATCACCCCTCAGACTGTCAAAGAAAACTGGAACCGAGCTATGCGTAATATTCTCAGATCCTACAATAGACAAGCTGGTAGTTATAACCGTAGTCGACGAGGCTTCAGGGGTAAACCGGGAGATCAAGTGTACGTCCGTAGTTTTCCCGGGAGGCAGGTGCGTGTTGGCAACCTTGGTAAGTTTATTCCCTGTTTCCTGGGTCCGTGTACGATTATGCGGATTTAATTTCCAAGGAGGGGGCGATGAGCTGTGACGCCACGTTTAGTCACCTCCCAGATTGTTCGAACGGGTTCAGATCTGGCGAGTTGGGAGGCCATCAGATTAAGTGGAACTCCCCACTCTGTTCCTCCAATCGTTCCATTAAACTCATGGCCTTGTTTCATGGCTCATTATCTGGTTGAAAAGTGCCACTGCCGTCTCCAGAGCATAATGGAGCCGCGGCGACCTTGTCTCCATCACGCAGGTGTCAGGGAGCTGTTCCCCTGGAGAACGACGGATTCGTGCCCTCCAATCGGCATAATGAAGAAGGTATCGAGATCCATCAGATCACGCAACGCTCTGCCACTGCGACAACGTCTAGTGACGATGGTCACGTACCCATTTCAGTCGCAGTTGCCCGTGTCTTAGTCCAAACACTGGTACATGCGTGGATCATCGGCTGAGGCCCATCGTTAGTAGTGTTCGGTGCACTGTGTGTTCAGACACACTTGTACTCTGCCCAGCACGAAAGTCTGATGTTAGTTTCATCACAGCTCGCCGCCTGTTCTATCTTATCAGTCTGCCCCTGCCTACGACATCTGCAATAACGAGTGGTCGGCCAACCCCGAGACGTCTGGGCGTTGTTTCACCTTGGCATCGCCTCGTGTTGAAGACTCTCGCCATAGCACTCCTCAACAACCAACAAATCTTGAAGTTCAAGAAATGATCATGCCGAGCCTATGGGCCATCTCAATCTGCCGTCGGTCAAACTCGGATATAGTTCTCCATTCTACACATGGACAGCACTCGGTGATGTTATAAGTACGGGTCTGATTAGCAGTCATTCCTCGCCAAGTGCCGTTGCTATCGCCTCGATGAGTTTATATCGATAGTAGATCATTCTGGCTGATAAGAGTAATTCTTAAAATTAACGAGAACAAATGGCTGAAACAGCTTTACTTCCCAAACTGGTATAGGCCAACATGTTTTGAGTGCTTTTATTAAGCACAATGGAATATGAAAACAAACACTAAGAAACTTCGCCCAAGAGCTTATTTCCAATTCATGTGGAAGCGTTGCTCACAAAATACGAAACACTCGAAGGCTACCATGCATACACTTATGCCTTGCGTTGCAGTTACCCATACTGACAACTTCCGCCAAAGCGCAAATACCAATAGAGTCAATTACATTTTAAACTTATAGCATTTCCTATAATACAGCTGAACAACATACTTTTGCAGAATTCATGGTCAGTCTGAAAGCTGAGTGATATGTCGGCATACCACATAAGTACTGGGGCGGCCATAGTACACAAGCAACAGAAACGCTCACCAAAATAATTAATAACTGTCGTTTTGACAAAATGGCCAGATGGGTAGATACATGCCCTTTCCTGGCGTAGACAACGGCATCGAAGTGCACGAAACTCAGCACAAGACCTTCCACCGATGAGAGCCGCGAGGCACATCACAATAACCATGTATGTGACTCGGTATATGATCCGCGGTGGCTAACCACCCAAAATTCACTCTCACAGCCACGTGTCAACGACTGGCCATGCCTTGCCGGACATGTACACGGTATGGCAGCTCACGGGAGCCACAGTGAGCCGTCACTCCAGACTACCTCACTGGCCGGGTTGAGAATGACCGACCACAAAACAGAGCTCTGTGTACAATCCCTGTAGTAATACCAGCGTGGCGTTCAATCAAAGATAACGAGTACTGTATATAGTCTTCACGGGTGTGCCGCCGATGGCGTTGTGTAAATTCCAGAATATTTCCTAGCGACAGCTCTCCGACATCTTCGGGTGGATGAAACTTGCTGGTGGCTATGTAGGTTTGACGGTATCCACAGGTCGGCGCCCTGCATATAGAACACGCGAGGAAGGAATGCGCAGGCGCCGAAATCACGAGTGCGCAATGATTTGCAGATAAATGGCGCCATACTCAAAACGCCATTTGCTGCAAAACGCAGAGTAGCTCTCCTGCGCTTGCGCTGTACGCTATGTTTACTAACAGTGAGGCCAGATGTCACTCACTAAAAAACCATACTCGACATGGGTCGACGTGCGGAAACCGTCAGTCGCACCCAGCCACCAGCAAGATTCAACTACCCGAAGATGTTGGACAGTTGCTGCGAGGAGATACTGTGGAATTTACACAATTTCATCCGGCGGCAAACCCTTGAAGACTATTTACAACATATCCGGCGGAAAAGCTTGAAGAGCCACATAACGGCAATTAAAACCGATAGCAGCCTACGCGGCTCAAACACTAGTCTCCGTTCCTTGTCTGTTTCTGCAACCAGTATTTTGCAACGTGCCACATGGCTGCGCACGATGCACCATTACTTGTAGAGACAGTCGACAAACAACGGCAATAAACTAACCAGTCTGGCAACTCCATTCATGGAATGGTTACGGGCATGTGGAGATACAATAGCTTCTTTCTCCCACGACTCCACGTTGATCTGCGCGCTGATTTTATTCAAATGACTTGCTCATACTCACCACTTACCGCCATGATCTGTGTTTGAAGTGGTCACCTGAGTGCTTGAGACGAGTTTCACACTTCTTTTCATTTCGTTTCTGACTTGTTAGAAGTGGCCCGCCACGGATTCCTCATCGATTCCAAACTTTTAATCCCACACTACCACTTCCTCCCAGTGTGCTTATTTATTGGATATATTCCAAGCATTGTCTAGCTCCTACCGTTTCTACCCTTCAAAGCTATCAATAGTACCGTTTTGGTCATTAATTGATGCCTTAAGAGATGCCCTATCGACCTGCCCCTTCTTGCCAATGCTTTCCACATATTCCTTTCCTGGTCGATTCTGTGTAGAGCCTCCTCCTTCCTTACTGTATCAGTCCACCCAATTTTCTAAATTCTCTGTAGCACCATATCTCAAATGCTTCGATTCTGTTCCGCTCTGATTTCCCTTTCACTACCATGCAACGCTGTTCCTAAACGTACATGTTTATAAATTTCTTCCTGAAATTGAGGCCTACGTTTGATACTAAAAATGGTTCAAATGGCTCAAAGCACTAACATCTGACGTCATCAGTCCCCTAGACTTAAAACTACTTAAACCTAACTAACCTAAGGACATCACACACATCCATGCCCGAGGCAGGATTCGAACCTGCGACCGTAGCAGCCGTGTGGTTCCAGACTAAAGCGTCTAGGACCGCTCGACCACAGCGGCCGGCTACGTTTGATAGTAGTAGACTTCTTTTGGCCAGGAGCACACCAATGAGGCGCTTAACCATGAATAAGTAGAGGGTGTTATTCAGCTGTGATCCTGTCATATTTTGGGGGTGTTTTTCACACCGTGTCTTGGGACCACTCATTTAAGTTACTGTGAACATGAACCAGAGCGTCTCATTCAGCATTTTCTGTGGTCAGGAGTTGCCCTGTCTTTTACATCTTCGTGATGAGAATGCTTTGGTCATCCCCCCCCTTCCAAGGTACAGTCGTCATGTTCACAGCGCTGTATGGATGCATTCCTGGTCTGAAGAACATTCATGCACCCAATCGCACCTCGACTGAAATGCTAAATCTACCGACGTTTATGCTCTGGAAAATAATTTGCAGCATTTAGAACAGCGAGTGGGAAGGCGCTCCCAACTGTCCCATAATTTAGTTGCTCTGTAAAATCTAATCATCAATGAGTAGCTTGAGGTGGATAAGACATATCTTAAAAAAAGCTTTTCAGCTCTTTGCTTCACCGAATTGAGGCAAGAGGTAGTGTTGAACGATAATAGCGGGTGTCTCCTGGGTGTGGCTTGTTGTTTTGTGAGGCGGCATATACAGAGTTTGCGACACAGCATGCTGTGCTTCCGCTTCGGAGCACAGGCACTGCATAGCCACAGGTAGCAGCAACATTCCCCGGTATTGTACTATCCAGGAAGTGCTAAAATAGAGCACGCGATACTCTTGACTGCTTCCTGTTGGAGCAACAGTGTTGATGTACACCAGGTTATGCACGTGGTAGGAGAGCTGTTGCACAGTGATGGAATGGCAAACGGTTTCATCGCAAGAAAATCTGTCCAGCACTCATCCAAGTTAATGCGCTGGCAAGCTCCAGAAATAGTTAGGTTCCCCAAACTGAAAAGTGCGGAGAAGACAGAGGAATGATTAGAGAAATTGTATTAAGCACTTGCAATTTCACTGTCAAACGTAACTGAACTTTTGCTCGATTAAATTCGTCTACAGTTTTTGATCCTTGATGTTTTCAAATAAAAGAAACTACAGTCTGGCGGCATTTATCCGAAACAGTTAGTGATTTTTTTTGTTGGGTGGATGGGGAATACCTGATTTTTCGGACACATATCATTTACGAAAACGTATTGCATCAGTATACATTGGAATATGAAACACATTTAAACACAAAACTATATATATATATATATATATATATATATATATATATATATATATATATATATATTCCTGGAAATGGAAAAAGGAACACATTGACACCGGTGTGTCAGACCCACCATACTTGCTCCGGACACTGCGAGAGGGCTGTACAAGCAATGATCACACGCACGGCACAGCGGACACACCAGGAACCGCGGTGTTGGCAGTCGAATGGCGCTAGCTGCGCAGCATTTGTGCACCGCCGCCGTCAGTGTCAGCCAGTTTGCCGTGGCATACGGAGCTCCATCGCTGTCTTTAACACTGTTAGCATGCCGCGACAGCGTGGACGTGAACCGTATGTGCAGTTGACGGACTTTGAGCGAGGGCGTATAGTGGGCACGCGGGAGGACGGGTGGACGTACCGCCGAATTGCTCAACACGTGGGGCGTGAGGTCTCCACAGTACTCGATGTTGTCGCCAGTGGTCAGCGGAAGGTGCACGTGCCCGTCGACCTGGGACCGGACCGCAGCGACGCACGGATGCACACCAAGACCGTAGGATCCTACGCAGTGCCGTAGGGGACCGCACCGCCACTTCCCAGCAAATTAGGGACACTATTGCTCCTGGGGTATCGGCGAGGACCATTCGCAACCGTCTCCATGAAGCTGGGCTACGGTCCCGCACACCGTTAGGCCGTCTTCCGCTCACGCCCCAACATCGTGCAACCCGCGCCCAGTGGTGTCGCGACAGGCGTGAATAGAGGAACGAATGGAGACGTGTCGCTTCTGCCTTGGAGCCAATGATGGTCGTATGCGTGTTTGGCGCCGTGCAGGCGAGCGCCACAATCAGGACTGCATACGACCGAGGCACACAGGGCCAACACCCGGCATCATGGTGTGGGGAGCGATCTCCTACACTGGCCGTACACCTCTGGTGATCGTCGAGGGGACACTGAATAGTGCACGGTACATCCAAACCGTCATCGAACCCATCGTTCTACCATTCCTAGACCGGCAAGGGAACTTGCTGTTCCAACAGGACAATGCAAGTCCGCATGTATCCCGTGCCACCCAACGTGCTCTAGAAGGTGTAAGTCAACTACCCTGGCCAGTAAGATCTCCGGATCTGTCCCTCATTGAGCATGTTTGGGACTGGATGAAGCATCGTCTCACGCGGTCTGCACGTTCAGCACGAACGCTGGTCCAACTGAGGCGCCAGATGGAAATGGCATGGCAAGCCGTTCCACAGGACTACATCCAGCATCTCTACGATCGTCTCCATGGGAGAATAGCAGCCTGCATTGCTGCGAAAGGTGGATATACACTGTACTAGTGCCGACATTGTGCATGCTCTGTTGCCTGTGTCTATGTGCCTGTGGTTCTGTCAGTGTGATCATGTGATGTATCTGACCCCAGGAATGTGTCAATAAAGTTTCCCCTTCCTGGGACAATGAATTCACGGTGTTCTTATTTCAATTTCCAGGAGGAGTCTATATATATATATATATATATATATATATATATATATATATATATATATATATATATACTCCTGGAAATGGAAAAAAGAACACATTGACACCGGTGTGTCAGACCCACCATACTTGCTCCGGACACTGCGAGAGGGCTGTACAAGCAATGATCACACGCACGGCACAGCGGACACACCAGGAACCGCGGTGTTGGCCGTCGAATGGCGTTAGCTGCGCAGCATTTGTGCACCGCCGCCGTCAGTGTCAGCCAGTTTGCCGTGGCATACGGAGCTCCATCGCAGTCTTTAACACTGGTAGCATGCCCCGACAGCGTGGACGTGAACCGTATGTGCAGTTGACGGACTTTGAGCGAGGGCGTATAGTGGGCATGCGGGAGGCCGGCTGGACGTACCGCCGAATTGCTCAACACGTGGGGCGTGAGGTCTCCACAGTACATCGATGTTGTCGCCAGTGGTCGGCGGAAGGTGCACGTGCCCGTCGACCTGGGACCGGACCGCAGCGACGCATGGATGCACGCCAAGACCGTAGGATCCTACGCAGTGCCGTAGGGGACCGTACCGCCACTTCCCAGCAAATTAGGGACACTGTTGCTCCTTGGGTATCGGCGAGGACCATTCGCAACCGTCTCCATGAAGCTGGGCTACGGCCCCGCACACCGTTAGGCCGTCTTCCGCTCACGCCCCAACACCGTGCAGCCCGCCTCCTGTGGTGTCGCGACAAGCGTGAATGGAGGAACGAATGGAGACGTGTCGTCTTCAGCGATGAGAGTCGCTTCTGCCTTGGTGCCAATGATGGTCCTATGCGTGTTTGGCGCCGTGCAGGTGAGCGCCACAACCAGGACTGCATACGACCGAGGCACACAGGGCCATCACCCGGCATCATGGTGTGGGGAGCGATCTCCTACACTGGCCGTACACCTTTGGTGATCGTCGAGGGGACACTGAATAGGGCACGGTACATCCAAACCGTCATCGAACCCATCGTTCTACTATTCCTAGACCGGCAAGGGAACTTGCTGTTCCAACAGGACAATGCACGTCCGCATGTATCCCGTGCCACCCAACGTGCTCTAGAAGGTGTAAGTGAACTACCCTGGCCAGCAAGATCTCCGGATCTGTCCCCCATTGAGCATGTTTGGGACTGGATGAAGCGTCGTTTCATGCGGCCTGCACGTCCAGCACGAACGCTGGTCCAACTGAGGCGCCAGGTGGAAATGGCATGGCAAGCCGTTCCACAGGACTACATCCAGCATCTCTACGATCGTCTCCATGGGAGAATAGCAGCCTGCATTGCTGCGGAAGGTGGATATACACTGTACTTGAGCCGACATTGTGCATGCTCTGGTGCCTGTGTCCATGTGCCTGTGGTTCTGTCAGTATGATCATGTGATGTATCTGACCCCAGGAATGTGTCAATAAAGTTTCCCCTTCCTGGGATAATGAATTCACGGTGTTCTTATTTCAATTTCCAGGAGTATATATATATATATATATATATATATATATATATATATATATATATATATATATATATATATATACATATATATATCACATCTTACGGTTATCATAGTGAACAGAATACGAAACCTATTTTTAAATTCCAGAATGACCACCGAATTAAGCCTACAGTTTAGGAATGAGGTAGAGCTCTTCTTTCTGTATCTTATGAACATTCTAAGGACAGGAAATGGACAGCGTGATAATTTCCTTGTTGTTTTAATCAGTTCATAGCCGCATCAGAAAGGCATCCTCACTGGGTGGTCCTTTATCGGCACTGTCGTTCTCTAGGCTGTCCGTCGTCATAGCAACGAAGTCGTCGATGGCACCGCCTGTTATTTCATCATTCGCCAACACTTTTTAGCCAGGGTCATCAATGTATCATTATAGCTAGTGTTGAATACTTTTATGATCGTGTTCTCTATTCAGACCTGCCCTTTCAGGCACAAATTGGCTGTTTGATTGCTTTTCAAATGCGGTTATAATATCATCTGACGGAAGGAGTTTATTCCGAACTTCGTATTTCTGTGGAAGCAACAAACATTACTATCAGGTACACTCACAAATTTTATAATAGTATCCTTGTTTATTTTAATGTTAGGTAATCTTGCTTAAATATGACTCCATATTCTCAAGCTAAGATTGATCCAGAAGCATCTTTACACAACTGGAAACGGTGCGACGGCAGCAAGCAATGTCTGTCAAAGGGGAACTTCAGCTTAGAACACTACGGGGACACTTAGTAGCCAACACAGCGCCACAGAAAATTTATCAGGGCGTAAGCGCAAATTTGAATTTACGGGCTTGAGCACTTTCTGTTAACGAATGTGTCTGGGGTTCGGAGTTGCGATGGTCAAAAAATGCTTCAATTGGCTCTGAGCACTATGGAACTTAAATTCTAATGTCATCAGTCCCCTAGAACTTAGAACTACTTAAACCTAACTAACGTAAGGACATCACACACAACAATTCCCGGGGCAGGATTCCAACCTGCGACTGTAGCGGTCGCGCGGTTCCAGACTGAAGCGCCTGGAACCGCTCGGCCACTCTGGCCGGCACGATAATCAGTGCTGTAACCTAATCAAGGGATCACAAATTTAGCATTGCAGGACAGTGCGGAAGGTAAAAATCGTAGAGGGAGGCCAAGGGATGAATACACTAAGCAGATATTTGTCTTCTACGGTTTTTATGCTCTCAAGTTCCCTCCAGTACGATGGAAGTTATTTCACATAATCTTAACAAATGTCCTTCTGTCCTGTTCCTCTTTCTTGACATCTTTTATCCACATATTGCTTACCTCGACCTAATGCATTATTTTATCAGTCTATTTCATTTTCTGCGTTCTTCTGAAGCACCGTTTCTCAAACGCTTTGTTTCATTTGTTTTCTAGTTTTTCTCTGTCAGTAACTCACTACTGTACGATATTGTGATTCAGATGTACAGACTCAGAGTTTCTTCCTCAAATTAAGGCCTAATTTTAGTTCTCATAGACTTTCTATGGCCAGGAATGTCCTACTTGTCTGGCCTCGTCTGATTGCTGTGTCTTCCATCCTTCGTCCGTCGTGAATTATTTTGCTACCAGTGCAGTAGACTCCCTTGACTTCGTCAACTTCTTGGTCACCAGGTTTGGTATTAACTACTTCGCTAATCCCTTTTCTGCTTCTCCTCATTACTTTCCTCTTTCTTCGGTTTATTCATAATCCGTATTCTATAGGCAGTAGATTGTTCATTCCATTCAATACATCCTTCAATTAATCTTCACTTTCTCTGAGGATAGTAATATCATCAGCCAATCTCATCATTGGTATCTTTTCACGATGAATTTTAATCCCCCGATGAACTTTCTTTTTCTTATTTTCGTCGCTGCTTCACCAGTATATAGATTGAACAGTATGGACGAAAGACTGGATCCCTGTCTTATACACTTTTAATCTCCCAGTCTTACTGTCCCCTCTTGGTTGTAGTATATACATACTGTACGTCGCCCGCCTTTAGATATAGTTTACCCCTTATTCTGATCATCATGCACCATTTCATTTTGTCAAGCGATTTCCCTAGGTTGACAGATCCAATGAACGAGCCTTCAATCTTGCTTCCATTAACAAGCACAACGTCAGAACTGCCATTCTTACTGTTCCCTCTTGTATCCTGTGCATACTGTATACAGGGTGTTACAAAAAGGTACGGCCATACTTTCAGGAAACATTCCTCACACACAAATAAAGAAAAGATGTTATGTGGCGTCCGGAAACTTTTAATTTCCATGTTAGTGCTCACTTTAGTTTCGTCAGTATGTACTGTACTTCCTCGATTCACCGCCATCATTTCATACGGGATACTCTACCTGTGCTGCTAGAACATGTGCCTTTAAAAGTACGACACAACATATGGTTCATGCACGATGGAGATCCTCCACATTTCAGTGGAAGTGTTCGTACGCTTCTCAACAACAGATGGGGGACCGATGGATTGGTAGAGGCGGACCAATTCCATCGCCTCCACGCTCTCCTGACCTCAAACCTTTTGACTTTCATTTATGGGGGCATTTGAAAGCTCTTGTCTACGCAACACCGGTACCAAATGTAGAGACTCCTCGTGCTCGTATTGTGAACGGCTGTGATACAACACGCCATTCTCCAGGGCTACATCAGCGCATCAGAGATTCCATGCGACGGAGGGTGGATGCATGTATCCTCGCTAACGGAGGACATTTTGAACGTATCCTGTCTGTTGCTGTGTGTTTCCACTCCATGATTAATGTGATTTCAAGAGAAGTAATAAAATGAGTTCTAACGTGGAAAACTAAGCGTTTCCGGACACATGTCCACATAACATATTTTCTTTCTTTGTGTGTGAGGAATGTTTCCTGAAAGTTTGGCCGTACCTTTTTGTAACACACTGTATAACCTTATTCCTCTATTTCTGAGAATTTAGAACGTCTTGCACTATCTTACACTGCAGAAAATATTTCTTAGGTCGACAAGTCTTATCAATGTGTCATGATTTTTCTGTAAGTCTTCCATTACCAGTGTGAGAACTGCCCCTGTAGTGCTTCTACCTTTGCTAAAACCAAACTGATATCCAACAGCTGTCCGACTTGTTTTCCATTCTTCTTTCCTTTTGCCTAAACTATGTGCAGTTGTATAGCGAGCTAGTTAGGACGCGATAGGGAAGGTGCCTTCCTCTCGAACACTGCAGGGTGGCTTCCGTAACTCAGGCAGTGGTTGCCGGGTGTTATCCAATTCACAGATGTATATAAGCTGAATACCTCATAATAGTTTCACGATGTCCAGACGAAGTATCGATGAATGATAGTACGCTACAGGTACAGTAATTTTCTCCACCATTGTGACGATCCTCTCTCCTGAGTCCCGCTGATTTTGGTGTGGTCTTGGGGACTTACAGGCAGCAACCAGCCACCGGACACCAGGCGTTTCCACTAGCAGGCGGCCGGACTGCTGCTGTAGTCATTCATCTGCACAAAGGACAGCCGCCTAACGGTTCCAGCGACCGTGAAAAGGTTGTCAGGAAAGGCCGACGCGCTTTGTGAAAGGGTGTCCAGAAGAAACCAGCTTCCACTACATGCTAGTGAACTGAGGCGATGTGGCCTCTTCTCCTTGCTGGGCGGTGGCCGAATGTTAGACGTCGCTGTTGAGCGCGAGAAAGGATGGAAGATTCAATCGTGCAGAGCCTGTCTGGAGGGACTATGACCGCCAGTTATACGCAGGAGGCGTCTGTGGAGGAGAAGCAGTTGTCCCGAGTTGATACAGAAAACTGGACGCATATGGTGTCCGTAGAGAGAAGCAGTGCTTTGTTATGTATGTAGTTCTCTGTTATTCTCTGTTGGCAATGCAAAGTTACGTCTTTACGAGAAAACCGGGTCAGAAGAATTTATATATGACACATGTCTGCTGACCCAATAAACCAGTCTTGCAGAGGCAGAAAAAATAGTGGCTAAGGATCTACGAATATAAGATATTTCAGGAGATGGAAGCGAAAATCAAACCATCTGGAGAGAGAAACAGGAGCAGCAGCCAATTTGAGAAACAAATATACAGACAACTGTCGGAGGTAATACACAGAAATGGTGTATTAGAATGCAACAGCAACTCACAGTATCCGCGCGTCATTTTGAAGAGGTCGCTTACCTACAGGCTATATCTTCGGTAAAAAGATGCAGAAATGAAGAGCTGCAACAATTTGTTGCTGAAGGTAACTGAACTTCTTGAGTAGCCGATGCCGACTCTATGAGTACCACGGCACTGGCTTTTGTTTATCCATCAACTGAGTGTTGTTCAGCTGTATGAGTCAACAAATAAATGGCTCTGAGCAATATGGGACTGAACATCTTTGGTCATCAGTCCCCTAGAACTTAGAACTACTTAAACCAAACTAACCTAAGGACATCACGCACGTCTATGCCCGAGGCAGGATTCGAACCTGCGACCGTAGCGGCCACGCGGTTCCGGACTGAAGCGACTAGAACCGCACTGCCACACCGGCCGGCTATGAGTCAACAGTTACCACACCAAACTAGTGGATGATCAGTTTCATATGCTAGATGCATAGATCTGGTGCGTCTTGGTTATGGCCGTTCAGCACAAGCAACGATACGCAGCACCACTCCACCTTGTGTGAGAACACAGAGACCTTTCACCCATTTCGGTACCAGACAACAGAAGAACCAGTCTCTTCATTATATATGGTATCATTCAGCAAGGTTTTACAATCCGACTAAAGCGTCGTCAACCAGCTTAGCGAGCTGCCGTGAGGCTGTTAGCCAGCGCTTCCAATGCTGTGGTCCCGTGTAAGTCGTGGTGGTCCTCTATATCCCAGCAAGACTTCAGAATAGTCGAATATCCAGCTGTGGAAGAACTGCATCAACCTGGTTCTAAGGCACACGTGTGGGTAGCAAACCTGATCGTTGGTCTTTGATTTTTCCTGTTGTTGATATAATGGAAAGTTTACAGTTATTTAATTTTTAAAGTATTTGTAATTGTCCAAGTCCGTCAATCGCTAAATAAATAAATAAATTACGAAGCAATGGTTTTCCAACACGTTTTAATATTTAAGGTAACCAGTTAGGCTAATACAGCGAGCACTTTGTTCTGAGTTGCTACTGGGTGTTTATTACCACTTAACGTCGTCTCTGTCGACCTTTACTGATGTATACTTCAAGTACGTCATCCACTTTCTCTCGTACGCGTAACACATAAACACCCACACTACGTCTACCTGCATTTGCCTGGGTCGTATCATACCTGAAAGACAATGAAAACAGCTGCAATTGCAGTCACGGATTTCGAGAGATTTCACATCGTAAGACAAATACCCTAACTTGGTATCCCCTCCCAAATATTTCCCGTGACAACCAGCTCTGATTTGACTGAAAAGACTTGAGACGGGGAGAATGGACTGATATCCATGGCAGACATATAGCTTCAAATTATATTATTAAATCTTTCAGTAATTAACTTTCCACCATTTATTCCAGACTACATTTCTTTATCGCGTTTACTTTGTTGCGCTAAATGTATTCTTCAGTATGTTTAATCCTCCCCGGCCCTTGTAAAAATGTCGAATCTTGATTTGTTCCTCCTATTACCGTACACTATGTTTTGTCTATATTGATTTGAAGGCCCCATTTTTATAATCCTCTATTAACTTCCTGGTGATATATTAAATGTCTTATTCATTTTATGACTTCTGGAAATCACGATTGGTAGGACAGTTCTTCTGAAAGATCACCATCGGGATGAGGTATTCCTTTGTTCTTCCGAATCCGAACTTTTGCTATGTCCCTTATGATTCCCTCGCCGATGGAACATAAAAACAGTATTCTTCTTTCGTAGCTTTTGTCTTCTTGGTACAGAAAGTGCGTAAAAATGCAAGCAGAGGATTTGTTTCCGTATCTCTCTTTGTGATCACCTTTGCGGCGAGGGCTCATGCCGACAGAGCACCGGCGGCTCGCTACTGTTCTGAATCGGCCCTTCACAAGTCGCGGCAGTGCCTTTTGTGCTGCCTCCGATCCGGTGCCGCCTCTGTTAATGATAATAGGCTATTGTTCCAGGCGGCATCTGGTTTCTCTGCCTGGCTGGCCGACCTAACGCGCCATTCAGCATCGCGCGTCCCAGATATACGAAACGATACCCGTCCCATTCCGTTCCGCATGATGCAGCTGTCGCTTCCGCTGGGGAGTCGATCGCCCGCAATAGAGCTGTCATGGGGAGGCTGCCCAAAACAGTCTGTCTGTACTACGTTTCCGCCTGCCTTAATCATGTAAATATACTTTAAATGACAATTGTCGCGTGCCACTTTCGATTAGGGGAAATTTCATTCCTAAGACAAAACTGATATGAAACAGAAACTAAACGACAGACATTGAACTTATAAAAGGTGAACTAAAAGTATGAATGGCATTTTATGCATGTTACGATTTTGTCAAGGAAGGAAATGTTCCCCCTTTGGCATGTATGCTAGATGAACAAACAACAATATACATGAGGACATGTACAGGGCTAATAGATCAAAGACAGGCGAAATACGCTCAGACTTCAAGAAGAACATAATAGTTCCAGTTGCTGACAGGTGTGAAAATTATCGGACTACCAATTTCATGAGTCATGTGTGCAAAATACTAACACCAATTCCTTACGAAAGAACGGGAGTCGGGGAAGATTAGTTCAGGTTCAGGAGAAATGCAGGAACACACAGGGTGACCCTACTACTTTCTTAGAAAATGGTTTAAAGAAAGGCAAACCTCCGCTGGTAGACTTAGGAAGAGATTTGACAGTGTAGACTGTAATACTCTCTCTGAAATTCTGAACGAAGCAGGGTAACCTACAGGGTGCGAAAGGCTATTTACAACTTGTACGGAAACTAGACGGCAGCTACGAAAGTCGAAGGACAAGACAGGGAAATAGTGATTGACAAGGGAGTGAGACAGGTTTGTAGCCTAACCCCGATATTATGCAATGTCTACTTTGAGCGAGCATTGAAGGGAACCAAAGAAAAATTTGGAGTGGGAATTAAAGTTCAGGGAGAAGAAACTAAAAACTTTGAGGTTTGCCGATGACACTGTAATTCTGTCGGAGACTTGGAAGAGCATTTTAACGGGATGGACAGTGTCTCGAAAAGAGAATGTGAAATGAATATCAACAAAAGCAAAACAAGGATAACGGAATGTAGTCGAATTAATTTACGTGATACTGATGGAATTAGATTAGGAAACGAAACACTTAAAGTAGTAGATGAGTTTTATTGTTTGGACAGATGAAAGAAAATGTACACTGGCAATGACAAGAAACCCTAATTTGTTAACAACGAACGTAGACTTGGGCCTTAGGAAGTCTTTCATAGTGTTTGTCAGAAATGGAGCCATGTATGGAAGTGAAACATGGACGATAAACAGTTTAGACAAAAGGGGAATAGACCAAGAGATGAATACATTAAGCAGATTCAGAAGGATGTAGGTTACAGTAGTTATTCGGAGGTGAAGAGTCTTTAAGAGGATAGAGTAGTACCATGGAGTGCTGTATCGAACCAGTCTTTGGACTAAAGGCCAGAACAACAACAACAACAGATCAAATAAACTTAATTCTTTATTGTTCAGAGCAGATGCCATTACACAGATCTGAAGATGATCCAGAGTGATCGAAATGTGTAACCGATTTAAAAAAAAGAGTGCTACTGGGACGGAACAATAAATGAGGATTGTCTTAAATAGTTGGCCGGAGTGGCCGAGCGGTTGTAGGCGCTACAGCCTGGAACGCGACCTCTACGGTCGCAGGTTCGAATCCTGCCTTGCGCATGGATATGTGTGATGTCCTTAGGTTAGATAGGTTTCATTAGTTCTAAGTTCTAGGCGACTGATGACCTCAGAAGTCAAGTCGCATAGTGCTCAGAGTCATTTGAACCATTTTTGATGGAAACGACTAAATCGCGGCTAAGACGGCTGAATGCAAAATTAATACTATATTTTCGACGAAACACCCTTACAAACCCTACAAATGCGAAACAGAAAAAAATCAAGAACATCAGAAATATCACTGCGATAGGATGAGCTCATTGCAACATCAAGTACGACTGTAGATTATGAAAATGTTAGTAGCTGAACCATTAGAGCCACCTGATCATATGAAGTGTCAAACGAAAACTCACGACGGAAGTAAACACCACAGCAAACTACTTTTCAAATCATGCATGTGTATAGAGGATAATAGTAAAGCGTATTATAAGTCTATATGCAAGAGTGCCAATACTATGAATCCGGCACGGTTACACTCAGTATAAAGGCAGCATGATTTACCTAAATTCGTACCAATATATCCTGCTGGATTAGTACCCATAAATTATTATCTGATACGTGAATAACCAATGACAAAATTCTATAAGACCGCCGTGTAAGCGTGCATTGTAATGAATAAAACATGAAAACAATAATATTTTAAACATTTTGTGGCTGTGGGCTGAGCAACCGTGTAAGCAATTATATAAAATATATTAGTCAACCAACCAGACGCACACAATTAAAAAAACCACACACACACATTAACCAGGTTTCGATAGTTCTAAGACTGTCTTCATCAGAATGGTAAACGTTACCTAGGAAAATATGTAAGGTCTAGATAATACACATAAAATAGATACATATGTGAAAATTCTGATTTTGGTTGAGAATTTTCACGAATGTATCTTATGTATATTGGCAACACCTTATATATTTTTTCAAAAAAAAATTGTGCATCCAGTAGGCTGACTATTACATTTTATTTGAAAATAATAGACATTCCAGCTAAGCAGCAGGAGGACGCCAGGTTGTATAACCAGATGTAGGAGTGCTATGTGAATTTTGTTGATAACTTATTTAATTGATAACTGGCTTAATATCGTGATCGTGATAGAAAAATGACGACAATGATTTTAACACTATCCGAGTATTTAAATAGTATTTAAATGCAATGCATCAGCTTCAGGTGCGGTCTGTATTTAAATTTCCAACATTGATCAGTAACGTGTGTTATCACAGAAAATATTTAAAGGAGAGTTGTAGCGCACACGTGACCTTCGGTTTTTTCTGGTCAATGTTCACTGTGTTTTTGTCGAGAGGGCCCTGTAGCCGAGCAACCATGTGAATCATTTAGGCACTGTAACTTCTTTAGATTTGGAATGATTTTCGTGAGCGAGTGTTACATACTTTAACTTATCACTGCACTCAGATCATTTGACTCCGATTTCAACGACTGATGTTGCGCGGCTTAAGAACTTAAATTTTGCTTATGTGGTTCGGGGCAGCTGTGAACTGTGACTATTTGTTGATATTTTATATTGTGTGAGGGGCCTGTTGCTCGGTTTTTGCGGCGGTTAGTCACCAAAACGAACTTTAGGTTACGACTGATTAGGTGAAACTGTACTTCAAGACTTTGGGTGCTTGCTGTTGAATTTTCGTCGATTTACTTATTTACTTCTATTTTGATTCATCGTCTCCCGACCTACTGTAAGCGACTCGCCACCAATTTCTCTCCTGTGTCAACCCCTTCATCTCAGAGTAGCACTTGTATCCTACGTCCTCGGCTATTTGTTGGATACACTCCAATCTCTGCTTTCACTACAGTTTTCACCTGTGTCAGCTCCCTCTAATACCACGAAGATTATTCCCTGATCTCTTAACACGTTTCATAACATCCTATCCATTCTTCCTGTAATTTTCTTCCCATATTTTCCTTTCTTCGTCGATTCTGAGGAGAACCCCCACATTCTTTACCTTATCAGTCCACCTAATTCTCACGTTCTCCTGTAGCATCATAGCATAAACGCTTCGATTCTCTTCTGTTCCGGTTCTACCTACTGAGTTATTCCTCATTACAGCATCCACATCTTTGGCGAACTTTTAACGCGTCTCTTCATTCCTCACTAGTTAAGTATCCTACTTCATTCAAAATTATCCTTCTGTACGATTCTCTTAGCCTTCAGTCTACACTTCATCATCACTAAACTCTAATGCGAGCCTGTATCTGTTACTGGGTACGGATTACAATCCTGTTTCCGATTTTGGATTTCTGTCTGGCAATGATATAGTCGAACTAGAATCTTCCCGTATCTCCGGTTGTTTTCCGAATATATCCCTTCCTTTTGTGGTTTTTGACCAATGTATATGCAATTACTAGCCGAAATTTATTGCAGAACTCAGTTAGTCCTTGTCCTCTCTCATTCCTACCGCGAAACCCATGTTCTCCGATAATCATTTCTCTTATTCCCTCTCATACAATCGCGTCCCAATGTCCCTTGATTATTACATTCTCGTTTCCCTTTGCATGCCGAATTACCCGTTCAGTATTGTGACATACTTTTGTCTGTTTACCCTGTCTCTTCATCTTCGCTTGGGACGTTAGAATTTACATCTGAACAATTGTTGTCGGCGTTGGTTTGCTGTCGAACACCGTCACTTGATTGTTCACAGCGACTCGGTCTCTGCCTTGGCTTCCTGTTCATAGCGCACCGCCGGCCGGGATGGCCGAGCGGTTCTAGGCGTTACAGTCTGGAGTCGCCCGACCGCTAGGGTCGCAGGTTCGAGTCCTGCCTCGAGTATGGATGTGCGTGATGTCCTTAGGTTAGCTAGGTTTAAGTAGTTCTAAGTTCTAGGGGACTTATGACCTCATATGTTAAGTCCCATAGTGCTCAGAGCCATTTGAACCATAACGCACCCTACTCCCGTTTTACCATATTCCCCTGCTGTTGATATTTTCCTGTATTTTCCGACCATCAACCCTTATCTTCTTTCCAAATCGCTTTACTGATTCCCACTATATTTAGACTCGCTCTTCGCATTTTCTTTCTCAGATTTTCTAGTCTACCTTCACTTTCCAAGTTTTGATATTCCACGCTCCAGCTCTTAGAATATTATCTTTTAGTTATTCCATCTTTCCCTCATCGTCACCAGCCCCATGGGAGTTATCTCCCGAAAATCCGAAAGGGGGACTCATCCGTAGTCTTTTAACGATCGAGAGATCATCACGACACTTCTTTGCGTATAAAGCGCAATGGTTTTGTTACATTGGTAACATCGGTTCCTGTCCATTCTAGAAGTTAAAGAAGTCCGGTTTGTTTTATCCCCTAAGTGGAGTCCAATTGATAGACCTGCACCAGTCTTGCCACACGACACCCCACCCCCTTTTTTTAAATTACAGGATACATGTCCCGTGGATATATCACTTGTGTCTTTATAATGCCTTCCGCATCGTCATGTCGTTTATCACTGCCGATTCTTCCACCGTGTAGGGGCTGGTTTCATCACCATGGGCAAGATAAAGCAGTGAATTACCAACCGATCCTTGTGTCTCTTTTACAAGGTCATTGGAATAATGTCTTCTTATGGAGGAAGTCTTCAGCCACTATTGCTGATGATTTGTATTCTGAACTTCCGCAGTGGGCGATAAATTCAAACCCGGCTCAATGGCTTTATGATTATTAGTCCCAGAAGTTACCCCTAGATTGCTCGTCGAATAACGCACACATAAATCAGTTTTGCTAATTTATATTTTGGTATTCGATGCTCTACTTACACAACATACACTACTGGAAATTGAAATAAGAACACCGTGAATTCATTATCCCAGGAAGGGGAAACTTTATTGACACATTCCTGGGGTCAGACGCATCACATGATCACACTGACAGAACAACAGGCACATAGACACAGGCAACAGAGCATGCACAATGTCGGCACTAGTACAGTGTATATCCACCTTTCGCAGCAATGCAGGATGCTAATCTCTCATGGAGACGATCGTAGAGATGCTGGATGTAGTCCTGTGGAACGGCTTGCCATGCCATTTCCACCTGGCGCCTCAGTTGGACCAGCGTTCGTGCTGGACGTGCAGACCGCGTGAGACGACGTTTCATCCAGTCCCAAACATGCTCAATGGGGGACAGATCCGGAGATCTTACTGGCCAGGGTAGTTGACTTACACCTTCTAGAGCACGTTGGGTGGCACGGGATACATGCGGACGTGCATTGTCCTCTTGGAACAGCAAGTTCCCTTGCCGGTCTAGGAATGGTAGAACGATGGGTTCGATGACGGTTTGGATGTACCGTGCACTATTCAGTGTCCCCTCGACGATCACCAGAGGTGTACGGCCAGTGTAGGAGATCGCTCCCCACACCAATGTTGCCGGGTGTTGGCCCTGTGTGCCTCGGTCGTATGCAGGCCTGATTGTGGCGCTCACCTGCACGGCGCCAAACACGCATACGACCATCATTGGCACCAAGGCAGAAGCGACTCTCATCGCTGAAGACGACACGTCTCCATTCGTCCCTCCATTCACGCCTGTCGCGACACCACTGGAGGCGGGCTGCACGATGTTGGGGCGTCAGCGGAAGACGGCCTAACGGTGTGCGGGACCGTAGCCCAGCTTCATGGAGACGGTTGCGAATGGTCCTCGCCGATACCCCAGGAGCAACAGTGTCCCTAATTTGCTGGGAAGTGGCGGTGCGGTCCCCTACGGCAGTGCGTAGGATCCTTCGGTCTTGGCGTGCATCCGTGCGTCGCTGCGATCCGGTCCCAGGTCGACGGGCACGTGCACCTTCCGCCGACCACTGGCGACAACATCGATGTACTGTGGAGACCTCACGCCCCACGTGTTGAGCAATTCGGCGGTACGTCCACCCGGCCTCCCGCATGCCCACTATACGCCCTCGCTCAAAGTCCGTCAACTGCACATACGGTTCACGTCCACGCTGTCGCGGCATGCTACCAGTGTTAAAGACTGCGATGGAGCTCCGTATGCCACGGCAAACTGGCTGACACTGACGGCGGCGGCGCACAAATGCTACGCAGTTAGCGCCATTCGGCGGACAACACCGCGGTTCCTGGTGTGTCCGCTGTGCCGTGTGTGTGATCATTGCTTGTACAGCCCTCTCGCAGTGTCCGCAGCAAGTATGGTCGGTGTGACACACCGGTGTCAATGTGTTCTTTTTTCCATTTCCAGGAGTATATTTTAATTAGTCTTCAATAATCTGCAATTTATGTAAAGTCACCATTGACACTTATATCAATACTGCTCAGTAATTTATTAGGTTCAAACTACAGTCCTCTGGTTTTGACATCACTAAATGCATGTGCTTTAACAACATGGTGCATGTTCGCCACTTGTCATACCGTAACAAGTATACACTACGGTATCTGGGATAGCGATGTACGGAAATATAGGTGGCAGTAGTACCGCGTACCAAGGTATAATAGGGCAGTACTTTGTGCGAGCTGTCATTTCTATTCTGGCGATTCATGTGAAGACTTTTCCGACGTGATTATGGCAGCACGACGGGAATTATCCGAACGCAGAATGATAGTTGGAGCTAGGCCCACAGGAAATTCCATTTCGGAAATCGTTAGGGAACTCAGTCTTCCGAGATCCACAGAATCAAGAGTGTGCCGAGAACACCTAATTTCAGGCAAGGCAGTTGCTGGCGGCTTTCGCTTAACGACCGAGAATAGCGACGTTTACGTAGAGCTGTCAGCGCTAACAGGGAAGCAATACTGCGTGAAATATCCGCAGAAATCAATGTGGTACCTTCGACGAACGTACCCTTTAGGAAAAATGGCTCTGAGCACTATGGGACTCAACTGCTGTGGTTATCAGTCCCCTAGAGCTTAGAACTACTTAAACCTAACTAACCTAAGGAACTTAGAACTACTTAAACCTAACTAACCTAAGGACATCACACACGCAAACCTCGTAGCCTCGTCTGGTATGAGTCGTTCCGAGGCGGGTGGTGGCGCAAGTGTCCACTGGGGGCCGACTCTTACAATGACCCTGGGTTTGTTGTGGGGCGCCGGTGAGATGCGTGGATTGCTGTAGCCTGCTGTGGGGTTGTAAACCACTGAGGACTACGGTGGGACGAAGTCTCTCCATCGTTTCTAAGTCCAAGGTTTAATACACAGTACACAATATAGATCAGACATCTATGTATGACAAATTTACGTAATAATTTGTTATAGATATTTTATGAGTTCTACCTGTTTTCAAATGCTTCAAATGGCTCTGAGCACTATGGGACTTAACATCTGAGGTCATCAGTCCCCTAGAACTTAGAACTACTTAAACCTAACTAACCTAAGGACATCACACACATCCATGCCCGAGGCAGGATTCGAACCTGCGACCGTAGCAGTCGCACGGTTCCGGACTGCGTACCTAGAACCGCGAGACCACCGCGGCCGGCCATACCCTTTAGGACAGTTGGGTGAAATTTGGCCGTAATGAACTATGACAAAAGACGACCGATGGGAGTACCTTCTCTAATAGCTCGATAGCACCTGTAGCGCCTCTTCTCCTCACGTGACCGTATCGGTTGGACCCTAGGTGACTAGAATACTCTGCCCCGCTCAGATGAGTCCCGATTTCAATTGATAAGAGGTGATGGCAGGGTTCGAGTGTGGCGCAGAGTCCACAAAGCCCTGGACTCAAGTTCTCGACAAGGCACTGTGCGAGCGGGTCGATGCTTCATAATGGTGTGGACTGTATTTACATGGAATGGGCTGGATCCGCTGGTCCAACTGAACCGATCATTGACCACAAGCTGGAGACCATTATAAGCCAATCATGGGCTTCATGTTCCCAAATAAGATGGAATTCTTATGGATGCATTGGCTCCTTATTTAGCTTGCATTTATCGCGAATCTCTTGCCCAACGTAAAGTCCAGAGAGACTGATGATGCTGTGGTATACGGGAAGGTGTCTTCGTTGAGTGACTGTAGGAGGATACAAGATGACTTGGTCAGGATTTGTGATTGGTGTAAAGAATGGCAGCTAACTCTAAATATAGATAAATGTAAATTAATGCAGATGAATAGGAAAAAGAATCCTGTAATGTTTGAATACTCCATTAGTAGTGTAGTGCTTGACACAGTCACGTCGATTAAATATTTGGGGGTAACATTGCAGAGCGATATGAAGTGGGACAAGCATGTAATGGCAGTTGTGGGGAAGGCGGATAGTCGTCTTCGGAAGACGTGGTTCGTCTGTAAAGGAGACCGCTTATAAAACACTAATACGACCTATTCTTGAGTACTGCTCGATCGTTTTGGATCCCTATCAGGTCTGATTGAGGGAGGCGGGCTGTTACTGGTAGGTTTGGTCATCACGCGAGTGTTACGGAAATTCTTCAGGAACTCGGGTGAGAGTCTCTAGAGGAAAGGAGGCATTCTTTTCGTGAATCGCTACTGAGGACATTTAGAGAACCAGCATTTGAGGCTGACTGCAGTACAATTTTACTGCTGCCAACTTACATTTCGCGGAAAGACCACCAAGATAAGATAAGAGAGATTAGGGCTCGTACAGAGGCATATACGCCGTCATTTTTCCCTCGTTCTGTTTGGGAGTGGAACATGGAGAGAAGATACTAGTTATGGTACGAGGTACCCTCCACCGATGTAGATGTAGACGGCAATGCGATATGCCATCAGGCCACAGACATCTGCGATTGGCTTGAAGGACATTCTGGACAATTCCGGGGAATGATTTGGCTATCCAAATCGCCCGACATCAATCTTATCGGACACTTATCTATAATCGAGAGGTCAGGTCGTCCAAAAAATCCTGCACCGGCAACACTTAAGCAATTATGGACGGCTATAGAGGCACCATGGCTCAACATTTCTGCCAGGGGCTTCCAACGACTTGTTGAATCCATGTCACGTCAAGGCGGAGAAAAGGGACTCCGAAGCGATATTTTGCCATGACTTATGTCACTTCAGTGTACGTCCTGCTCAGCGGACCATAAAATCACCGTTGCCTTCGTGTAATGCTGAGCTCTAAAATACAGTCTCAGAAATTTCTTGTTAAAATAAGACCTGTCTTTGGTGTAAGTGGACTTCATTTCTCCAGGCAAGGCAATCTTTACCTGTGCTATTCTTCTTTTCACATCCTCTTTGCTTCGTCTGTCATGCTTTAGTTTGTTTCCAAGGCAAAGCTCCTTCACTTCATGTACCTCACAGTCTCGAACTTTGATGTTATTTTTAATGCTAATCTAATTTTTATTAGTCCTCAATACCTTCGACACACTTTAGTTTGCTTTCACTCCATAGGGTGTTCGTTCCATTCAATAGCTCCAGCAGTTCTTCCTGAATTTGACCGCGGATAATAATGTCATCATTGATAATCTTCCCGCCAGGATTTTAATTCCACTCTCCAAACTTCTTTTATTCATGCAATTGCTTCTTCGAGAGACAGGTTGGAGTAGCGGTGATAGGCTACACTTCTGCCTTACATCCATTCTAAAGCGAGTACTTCGTTCTTGCTCTTTTAGTCCTATGTTTATTTATTTATTTATTTGAATATTGACTTATGGTTCGTGCTGATACATCCAACTCAATAGCGGAAAGATGATAAGACAGTGTGTTTTAGGCTACTTTTGTGTCAGTTTTGACGATACGAAGGACAACATAGCACCCCCTTACTGGATGGAGAAAATCTGCGACGTGACCCCTTCCGTTAGTAATCTGCCACACTGACTCCCACAACCACCGAATAGAGCATTATTATGTTTATCTCTTAGGTCTTATACGTATTGTTTATTTCCCGCTGTTTCCAATAGTTTTCATCTTTTTTCTTGAGAATTTCGAACATCTAGCACCACTTTGTATTGTCGAACGCTTTTTCTAAGCCCACAAATCCTCTGAACGTGTTATGATTTTTCTTCTGTCTTGCTTCCGTTTTCAAGGGCAACTTCACAATTTTTCTCCGGTGCCTTTACGTTTCCTAAAACCAACACCCTTACCGTGTGACGACTGTGAAACGTCCCCTTAGAAAAATTGTACAAGACTGTGCTTAAACTGACACACAATATTTTTAACTCAACGCACTCTGACTTTCAAAAAGAATGGCCCTGACTAACATTAACCTATACGTTTCACAATTCACTTACCTCACAAAAATCTTCATTACTCGAACTACTGCAATACAGCCAGCGCCACTACTGCCAGCTAAATAAAAGATTCATACTACTGAAGGCACTAACTACTGGCAGGCATAGTTAGCAAATGAAAGATTTTGATAGAGAACAAACAATGTATTTACCTTACTAGTGTTCAAAAGTCATAATGTATATAGCAGTTCATGACATCCAGTCTTACAAATTTCAAAACTCCGCCATCTCTCTCCCCACATCCACCACTGCTAGTGGCTCACCTCCAACGGCGCAACGCTACGCGCTGTTAACATCCAGCTGCCCAACACTGCAATGGGAGACAACAATGCAAACCAGCCACAGACTGCACACAGCACAGCCAGTGATTTTCAAACAGAGAGCTACGTGGCGGCGGCGTTACCAATATAAGAACCTAAACAGCCTACTTTCAACTGTACTGGCTTGGACATAAAAAAAATCCATATTAAATTTTTAACAACAACCGAATCGTTTCCAAGTCACAGTCACTGCAAGACTAATGTCTTCGAACATAGTACTAGTAACTGTAAATAAGCTTAAAACTAGCCATCATTAACCTGTGAATTCAGTTCATGCGAGAAACTTCGAAACTGAGCATGTTGTATTCTTTGATAATTATTCTATCTAATTTCTGTAACTACACAACATTTACGCAGTTTATCTTTGAGGAGTAGGCATCACGTGGAAATGTATGAGTTGTTAATTGAAGTCCGTCTTTAATGAGTTGCTGGTGAATTGTTCGTATTGTATCGTCGTGGTCCATGAAATAGTTTGTTTCCACCGTTTCGTCTAGAGTTGTGTTGGACATCTTCAGAGGTGCTCTTAGTTCGGCAGCTTTCTTCCAACCGACGACTGTCGATAGCAAGTTACATTCTAACAGACAAATGATCATTGAGACTAAAGCAAATTTTAAAACAACAACATAATGATGCTGTTGACACCACCATACAGGTAATGGTATCTAGAAAAGAAATTGAGTATTTACGTAAAATAAATAAATCTGAGAATAATAAAGAAAGCAGAAATAAGGTATATTTTAATGCTACATAATGGCTTTGTCGCCCTAACACTAAGAACTACACCGCAATTCGTTGAGACGATACTGTCATTATGTTTGCTGTGGCATCTTTTTTCAAAAAACGGTCAAGAAATTCCGCGAAGTTCAACATATAGTGCGGGTTTATTCAGGGAGTTCGCTGTGTTCTGGTTCACAAACTTTCCTATATTGTGTTTATCCACGAAATTATTTAAATACACGAGTCTGGAAAACTTTACAACCATGTACATTAAATAGTCGACCTGCGAAGTATTTTGGAGTATGGAATCCCTACAAATCATGCTCTGGCATAGCGCTGTTAGTTTTCCATTACGTTGACGCCGGCGGAATAACAATACCGCCGGCACCAAAACGCCGCCACCATTTGTCGGGAAGCGACGCTGTGTGCGCAGTACACCGCCGGCGAGCGAGCCACATATTTCGAGGAAAAATAAAAAGGCTAGGCTCAAATATTTGACTGATGTTTAATTAATTTCACTTTATGTTTAAATATTTACATGTGGGTGAAAACTAAACCTAATAAATGCCACACATTCTTCGGCCACGCTCATTAAGCGAAGTTTTCACTCGGCATTTTCATTTAAAAGCAAATATTTAGCGAGGTTTTAATTAATTTTATCTTCCGGTTTAAAAAAGCGGGGGGGACCTGGCGTGCGGTTGGCTAAAAGTAGGGGCGAATTAAACGCAGGCCCGCCACACCACAGCTCGGCCGCCCGGTTAGAGGGGCGCCTCCCTTCATTAGCGCACTCGCGCTGCCGGCCCAGGCGTCGAGACGCGCCGGAAGTTTTGGCGGGTCGACGACCGCTCCTGAAATAAGCCGTCCATGATCCGAGCGGCTCGGCGCGGCGCCGGGTCGCTCTGGAGGGCAGCGCGTGGGCAGTCGCCGGCGCCGCACCTACCACGACGAATTACGCACCACTTAGTCGCCAGGCCCCCACATCCGCCCTCCTTGCCAGGGAGCCGGTAGCTCTCTGCGTCTCTTGCAGTGAAAGCCAAGCTGATGGAGCGGCACAGTCGTAGATTACGCAACCTCTTTACCGAACCTCGAAGAATTCGAGAATTTGCGTTACGCTATGTACTATATTGTCGGAAATACTGCAACCAGTCACAAGTGTTTTTGAAATTATATTACACTAATGGGCATCAAAATTGCTACACCACGAAGACGAAGTGCTATAGACGCGAAAGTTAACCGACAGGAAGAAGATGCTGTGATATGCAAATGATTAGCTTTTCAGAGCATTCACACAAGGTTGGCACCGGCACCGGTGGCGACACCTATAACGTGCTGACATGATGAAAGTTTCCAACCTATTTCTCATAACACACAACAGTTGACCGGAGTTTCCCAGTGAAACGTTGTCGTGGTGCCTCGTGTAAGGAGGAGAAACGCTTACCATCATGTTTTCGACATTGATAAAGGTCGGATTGTAGCCTATCGCGATTGCTGTTTATCGTATCGCGACATTGCTGCTCGCGTTTTCCGAGATCCACTGACTGTTAGCAGAATATGGAATCGGTGGCTTCAAGAAGGTAATACGGAACGCCGTGCTGAATCCCAACGGCCTCGTATCACTAGCAGTCGAGATGACAGGCATCTTATCCGCATGGAAGTAACGGATCGTGCAGCCACATCTCGATCCCTGAGTCAGCAGATGGGGATGTTTGCAAGACAACAACCATCTGCACGAACAGTTCAATGACGTTTTCAGCATCATGAACTATCAGCTCGGAGACCATGTGTGCGGTTACCCTTGACGTTGCATCACAGACTGGAGCGCCTGGGATAGTGTACTCAACGACGAATCTGGATGCACGAATGGCAAAGCGTCATTTTTTTCAGATGAATCCATGTTCTGTTTACTGCATCATCATGGTCACATCCGTATTTGGCGACGTAGCTGTGAACGCACATTGGAACGGTGTATTTGTCATCGCCATCCTGCCGTATCACCCGACGTGATTGTATGGAGTGCCACTGGTTACACCTCTCGGTCACCTCTTGTTTGCATTGACGGCACTTTGAACAGTGGACGTCACATTTCAAATGTGTTACTACCCGTGGCTCTACCCTTCATTCGATCCCTACCACACCCTGAATTTCATCAGGATAATGCACGACTGCAGGTCGCAGGTCCTGTACAGGCCTTTCTGGATATAGAAAGTGTTCGACTGCTGCCCTGGGCAGCACATTCTCCAGATCTCTCACCAATTGAAAACGTCTGGTCAATGATGGCCAAGCAACTGGCTCGTCACAATGCGCCAGTCACTACTCTTGATCAACTGTGGTATCGTGTTGAAGCTGCATGGGCAGCTGTACCTGTACACGCCATCCAAGCCCTGTTTGACTCAATGCCCAGGCGCATCAAGGTGGTTGTTACGACCAGAGGTGGTTGTTCTCGGTACTGATCTCAGGATCTATGTATCCAAATTGGGCGAAAATGTAATCACATGTCAGTTCTCAAATGGTTCAAATGGCTCTGAGCACTATGGGACTCAACATCTAGGTCATAAGTCCCCTAGAACTTAGAATTACTTAAACCTAACCAACCCAAGGTAATCACACACACCCATGCCCGAGGCAGGATTCAAACCTGCGATCGTAGCAGCCCCACGGTTCCGGACTGCAGCGCCAGAACCGTATGGCCACTGCGGCCGGCATGTCAGTTCTAGTATAATATATTGGTCCAATGAATACTCGTTTATCATCTGCATTTCTTCTTCGTGTAGCAATTTTAATGGTCAATAGTGTATTATACCACTATTAGTTTCAGGACTGGCCCCACTGTCAGATGGTAGCGTGAACTGTTTGCAAGTTTCACATTTGTGTCCAAAAACATAACAAAGCTTTCATGATGCATAGTTTACAAAAGGCTTTACATTTGGGTCCTAAGATATAACAATTACATATTACTGGACAGAGATTAGATTTTCTTTCAAAATCATGCCGACGAATAAACGTAAATGAATCCAAGATGGCCGACACACTTTGTTATAGTGGCTAATGATGATTTGATGTGGCAAATAATGTGATATGTGTACAGGTATGGCACATGTCTGGAATTACTTGAAAGATAACTTTATACATGTAGACAATTAAATTTTTAGGTTTGAAAGGTGGTGGTAATGACCAATGAAGATGTTTCTGTCTGTCTGTTAAGTATTACAATCAAATTAATAGACCACAGTAAAAGATACAGCTCTGATACCATTAGTAATTTTCATAATACAATCAAAAACAAAAACAATAGCAAAGATAGCTCGAAATTCAAATTAAACAGCACTTTATCATAAACAGCTCCTCAAAACTCTGTGAAATGTGTCTGATACTATACATTGGTAAAGTGACATTAAGATCAAAAACTTATTCCGTGCCAAAAATATCAAAATAAAATATTCCGCAAACATTAAATTGAAAAAGAAAATGGTTCACAGCTTCAATTTTAAAAAAAAGGAAGTACTTTATAGTGCTAGTTCCGTGTGCCCCAAATTTTACATTGGCCAAAGTGGTAGGAGTTTCAACGTACAGTACTGTGAACACACGAATCCCCTATAGTTAAGTAAATCAACTTTCATTACTCACTTGGCCCAACAAGAGAAGACAGAGATAAACATCGAAAAAAATTTAGAGTTTGTACATTTTGCCCAAAACATAGTACTCTATACTGAATGATCAGCTAGAATTCTTTTAAAAAAAGAATGTGATTTCAAAATTTCTTGTAGCTCCTATAGTCTGAAATGATAGAGATAATAAGTGACAGAGTGAAAACTCTTCAATGGCCATTAACAGCATCTTTCAAACCAATATACACACATCAAGAAGAATTTTGCATCACCTCGGTTCCGAGAGTTCCAGATCAACATAAACATCATTACCGACCTTTTTATTGCTCATGAAAACCACACATTGAATGTGAGCCACCAAGCAGCGAGACCTTCAGAGGTGGTGGTTCAGACTGCTGTACACACCGGTATCTCTAATACCCAGTAGCACATCCTCTTGCATTCATACATGCCTGTATTCCTCGTGCCAAACAATCCACAAGTTCATCAAGGCACTGTTGGTCCAGATTGTCCCACTCCTCAACCGCGATTCCGCGTAGATCCCTCAGAGTGGTTGGTTGGTCATGTCGTCGATAAACAGCCTTTTTTTAATGTAATCCGGCTTGCTCGATAGGGTTAATGTCTGGCCACTATCGTCGAGCGATGTCGTTATCTTGATGGAAGTCATTCACAAGATGTGCACGATGGCGGCGCGAACTGTCGTCCATGAAGACGAATGCCTCCCCAATATGCTGCCGATATGGTTGTACTATCGGTCGCAGGATGGCATTCACATATCGTGCAGCCGTTACAGCGGCGTAGGTCGGCCCACGTAGCGCCACCCAAAAACAGCAGGGAGACTCCACCTTGCTGCACTCGCTGGACAGTGTGTCTAAGGCATTAATCCTGACCGTGTTGCCTCCAAACACGTCTCTGACGACTGTGCGGTTGAAGGCATATGCGACACTCATCAGTGAAGAGAACGTGATGCCAACCCTGAGCGGTTCATTCAGCACGTTGTTGTGACCATCTGTACCGTGCTGCATTGTGTCGCGGTTGCAAAGATTGACCTCGCCATGGACTTCGGGAGTGAAGTTGCGCATCATGCAGCCTACTGCACACAGTTTGAGTCGCTACACGACGTCCTGTGGCTGCATGGAAAGCATTGTTCAATATGGTGGCGTTGCTGTCAGTGTTCCTCCGAGCCGTAAGCCGTAGGCAACGGTCAGCCATTGCAATAGTAGCCCTCGAGCGGCCTGAGGGAGGCATGTCATCGACAGCTCCTGTCTCTCTGTATCTCCTACATGTCCTAGAAACATCGCTTTGGTTGACTCCGAGACGCCTAGACATCTCCCTTGTTAAGAATCCATCCTGGCACAAAGAAACAATGCGGACGCGATCGAACCGCGGTATTGACCGTGAAGTCATGGTTGAAGTACAGGCAACACGAGCCTTATACCTTCATCCTGGTGGAATAATTGGAACTGATCAGCTGCCGGACCCCTTCCGTCTAATAGGCGCTGCTCATGAACGGTTGTTTACACCTTTTGGCGGGTTTAGTGACATCTCTAAACCGTCAAAAGGACTGTGTCTCAGATGCAATATCCACAGTCAACGTCTATGTTCAGGAGTTCTGGGAACCGAGGTGATCCAAAACTTTTTTTGATGTGTGTAATTAAATGTCTAAATGTGTAAAATTATCTGTACTCTGAAGTATCTTTGAAGTAATTCCAGAAATGTACCATATCTGTACACATATCACGTTCTTTGGCACACCAAATCAGCTGTCGATGTAAGTAAATCTGTCCGCCATTTTGTATTTATTCAGTTTATTCGTCAGCATGGATTGTAAAAGAAAATCAAACCTCTGTTTTGCAATGTGTAAAGGAGGGCTCTTCGGGAAGTAAATACACTCCTGGAAATGGAAAAAATAACACATTGACACCGGTGTGTCAGACCCACCATACTTGCTCCGGACACTGCGACAGGGCTGTACAAGCAATGATCACACGCACGGCACAGCGGACACACCAGGAACCGCGGTGTTGGCCGTCGAATGGCGCTAGCTGCGTAGCATTTGTGCACCGCCGCCGTCAGTGTCAGCCAGTTTGCCGTGGCATACGGAGCTCCATCGCAGTCTTTAACACTGGTAGCATGCCGCGACAGCGTGGACGTGAACCGTATGTGCAGTTGACGGACTTTGAGCGAGGGCGTATAGTGGGCATGCGGGAGGGCGGGTGGACGTACCGCCGAATTGCTCAACACGTGGGGCGTGAGGTCTCCACAGTACATCGATGTTGTCACCAGTGGTCGGCGGAAGGTGCACGTGCCCGTCGACCTGGGACCGGACCGCAGCGACGCACGGATGCACGCCAAGACCGTAGGATCCTACGCAGTGCCGTAGGGGACCGCACCGCCACTTCCCAGCAAATTAGGGACACTGTTGCTCCTGGGGTATCGGCGAGGACCATTCGCAACCGTCTCCATGAAGCTGGGCTACGGTCCCGCACACCGTTAGGCCGTCTTCCGCTGACGCCCCAACATCGTGCAGCCCGCCTCCAGTGGTGTCGCGACAGGCGTGAATGGAGGAACGAATGGAGACGTGTCGTCTTCAGCGATGAGAGTCGCTTCTGCCTTGGTGCCAATGATGGTCGTATGCGTGTTTGGCGCCGTGCAGGTGAGCGCCACAATCAGGCCTGCATACGACCGAGGCACACAGGGCCAACACCCGGCATCATGGTGTGGGGAGCGATCTCCTACACTGGCCGTACACCTCTGGTGATCGTCGAGGGGACACTGAATAGTGCACGGTACATCCAAACCGTCATCGAACCCATCGTTCTACCATTCCTAGACCGGCAAGGGAACTTGCTGTTCCAAGAGGACAATGCACGTCCGCATGTATCCCGTGCCACCCAACGTGCTCTAGAAGGTGTAAGTCAACTATCCTGGCCAGCAAGATCTCCGGATCTGTCCCCCACTGAGCATGTTTGGGACTGGATGAAGCGCCGTCTCACGTGGTCTGCACGTCCAGCACGAACGCTGGTCCAACTGAGGCGCCAGGTGGAAATGGCATGGCAAGCCGTTCCACAGGACTACATCCAGCATCTCTACGATCGTCTCCATGGGAGAATAGCAGCCTGCATTGCTGCGAAAGGTGGATATACACTGCACTAGTGCCGACATTGTGCATGCTCTTTTGCCTGTGTCTATGTGCCTGTGGTTCTGTCAGTGTGATCATGTGATGTATCTGACCCCAGGAATGTGTCAATAAAGTTTCCCCTTCCTGGGACAATGAATTCACGGTGTTCTTATTTCAATTTCCGAGAGTGTATAATGCATAGTGCATATATAAGGGTAAATCTACGTGAGCACAAGAACTTTTGTTGTGTAGTAGGACGCAAATGTAAAACCTTTTGTAAATCACTCCATCACAAAAACTCTGTCTTATTTTAGGACACAACTGTAAAACTTGCAAGAAAATCACGCTACTCTCTCACGATGGGCTCAGGCCCAAAACTAGTAATAGTGTAATAAAATCAGTTAAAAATTAAATTTGTGAGTGGTTGCAGTACTTTCTACATGGTATTTTGCGAAAAAAGCTATGGTGTTCTCCAACCAAAATTGATTTAATAAAGTCGTTACTGAAATGATGGAAGGCTCCTGTAGCCACCTTTCATTAGTCCGGTAGCCCATTTTCATTACCATTTCTCTTTCTTTTTTTTTGTTTCTCTTTTCTCTTTACTCTCATTGTGGCGCGATTGAATGAATGTCACGTTGCTAGACGGTGGCATAGTCTGCTGCAGAAAGTCTGCGATAGTTGTACAGAATAGCCAACTCGCGAAGTGGTCAAGTAGGCAAAGAGGTTCTCGCTACTTGTGAGAAATCCACCTGCGTTAGGTTGGTCGCGGAAATGGCATCTTTGGGTTTTCTGGGCCACGCGGCGCAAGGAAGAGGCTGGACAAGAAGCGGGAGGGCAGTTTGCCGCCGGTACGGGAAGCGTCCACAGCTGTGCTCCAATCGAAGAAGGGTGAGTTAGATTGTCCGCGTGGTGCGTTGTTACTTGGCGAGAGGAGAGCTGTTAGCTTTAGGTCTCGCTTTTCAACTGTGAAAGATTGCTTTGTCTTGTCGCAGCAAGGAATTTCTATAGCAGACTTGGATCCGCCGGAAGAGAGTCACACGAAGGTGTCGATAAAGCGTGAGCACTCGCTCCAAATATGAATGTCTGTTTGCCTTCAGTTTTACCTGTATAAGCTTTTGTTTTTCTAAATATTAATAGCTTTACCTTCACGTAAATTTTCCTTGCTTTATGTATCTTTCGTCCGTGTGAAGCCAACCACGTGGTTGAACATTAAAGTTTTTTTTGGGTTACCGTCATTACTAACTGTCTCATGTTAACCGCTCATGATTGTGTGATGTGATATTGTTGCAACTTGGACACGATACCTGATAAGTGCGTCTCCACAAACCACGTGGGCACGAGGGTGTACTGCGAAACGTGTACCGCTTTACGAGTTATTGCGATCAGGCAACAGCAGTGGTATGAATGATTCACACCAATGATTTTAGGTGTAGATTATAACGGTGATAGTATCGATGCTTTTCTTTAATGTCTTAGGAATAAATGATTTTATCCAGAATTTTCTCTTGTGTTCCGAGGTTACGATTTTGCACCTAAGCCACTCACCTCAAAGCTTTCCCGTTAGCACATCCGACGCGTTTCCTTACGCACAGATCCAGTGATTAGTTTCCTCTTTTATTTTAATACAAGTGTTTTAGATTAAGTCTTATTTTCAGGTGTGTTGCTGGAGGGTGATCTTATGCAATGCTCATGCGTGTTCTATTTTATTTTAAATGTTTGATTGTCGTGAACAGTGCACGGGCAATACTGTTAATTACATTGTATCCGCTATGAGCGACATCACAACTTATGCATTTTTGTGTGTTTTTGGTCTGTGATCAAATTAATTTATTTTCCGACTCGACCAAACCTTCGATTAGTTGTATGGTTAGAGTCGGTGGCGACCTTAATCTTCTCACGTTAACTTCCCTAGCAATAACTATTTACATTCCCAACAATAACGTAATAACCCGTAGTAACAGGTTAGTTACAATGATGTTTTAGACTATACAATCCTTCCCTCTATCTCGGCTGTCTTACAGTGACACGTCGCATAGCGATAAGTGACCATTTGCGGAATGCGATATTAAGTCCGTTACTGTAGGTCCCGTATGTTATATATCTACAGACAACAAAAGGATCCGGACACCTGTACGTGATGTATAATGGACCACCAGATATTGCAACAGCCGGACGCGCCAGTAAAAGAAAGACACAAAAGACTTACAGGCATTGGCTGTGAGCGCGAATTGATTTAAATCAACCGCTCGGCCACTCCGACCGGCAAGTAGGTAAAAAGACGAGGGCTAGTAGAAATCCTTTGACAACAGAAGAGATATTGCATTATTGATGAAAGGAGAAAATATAAAAATGCGTTAAATGAAACAGGCCAAAAGGAATACAAACGTCTCAAAACTGAGATCGACAAGAAGCAGGAATGGATAGAGAACAAATGTAAGGATGTAGAGTCATATATCACTAGGGGTAAGATGCATATTGCCTACAGGAAAATTAAAGAGACCTTTGGAGAAAAGAGGACTACTTGCATGAATATCAAGATCTCAGATGGGAAACCAGTACTAAACAAAGAAGGGAAAGCAGAAAGTGTGGGAGCAGAATATAGAGGGTCTATGTAAGGGAGATGTACTTGACGGCAATATTATATAGATGGAAGAGGACGCAGATCAAGAAGAAATGGGAGATATGATACTGCGTGAAGGGTTCGACTGATCACTGAAAGATCTAACTAGAAACAAAGCCCTGGGAGTAGACAACATTCCATTAGGATAGCAAGCCGTGACAAAAGTCTACTATCTGGTGAGCAAGATGAACGAGACAGGTGAAACACTCTCAGACTCAAGAAGAATATGATAACTCCGATCGCAAAGAAAGCAGGTGCTGACAGATGTGAAAATTACCGAACTATCAGTTTAATAAGTCACGGCTGCAAAATACTAATATGAAATTTGTATAGACGAATGGAAAAAGTGGTAGAAGTCGACCGCGGGGTAAATCAGTTTCAGTTTCGTAGAAATGTTGGAACACGTGAGGCAATACTGACCCTGCGACTTAGAAGATAGATTAAGGAAAGGCAAACCTAAGCACCTGGCATTTGTCGACTTGGAGAAAGCTTTTGACAATGTTGACTGGAATACTCTCTTTCAAATTCTGAAGGTCGCAGGGGTCAAATACATGGAGGGAAAGACTATTTACAATTTGTACAGAAACCAGATGGCAGTATAAGAGTCAAGGGGCATGAAAGGGAGGCAGTGGTTGTGAAGAGAGTAAGACAGGGCTGTAGCCTACCCGGATGTTGTTCAATCTATATATTGAGCAAGCAGCAGAGGAAACGAAAGAAAAATTTAGAGTAGGAATTAAAATCCACAGAGAAGATATAAAAACTTTGAGGTTTGCCGATGACAGTGTAAATCTGTCAGAGACAGCAAAGGATCTGGAAGAGCAGATGGACTATCAACAAAAACAAAACTATAATAATGGAATGTAGTCGAATTAAATCAGGTGATGCTGAGGGAATTAGGTTAGGAAATGAGACACTTAAAGTAGTAGATGTGTTTTGCTATTTGAGGAGATAAATAACTGATGATGGTCGAAGTAGAGAGGATATAAAATACAGACTGGCAATGGCAAGGAAAGCGTTTCTGAAAAAGAGGAATTTGTTGACATTGAAACGTCCCCTTAGAAAAATTATACAAGAGTGTCCTTAAACTGACACACAATAGTTTTTAGCGCAACGCAATCTGACTTTCAATAATCCCTACAAAAGAATGGCCCTGACTAACATTAACCTATACCTTTCACAAATCACTTACCTCACAAAAAATCTTTGTTACTCGAACTACTGAAATACAGCGAGCACCACTACTGCCAGCTAAATAAAAGATTCAAACTACGGAAGGCACTAACTACTGATAGGTATAGTTAGCAAATGAAAGATTTTAATAGAGAACAAACAGTGTATTTACCTTAATAGTCAAAATAAATATGATAATTCATGACATCCAGTCTTACAAATTACAAAACTCCGCCATCTCTCTCCCCACGTCCACCACTGCTGGCGGCTCACCTCCAACTGCGCAACGCTACGCGCTGTTAGCATCCAGCTGCCGCTGCTCAACACTACAATGGCAGACAACAATGCAAACCAGCCACAAACTGCACACGGCACAGCCAGTGATTTTTATACAGAGCGCTACGTGGCGGCGGCGTTACCAATACAAAACCTAAACAGCCTACTTACAACATATAGATTTAAGTGTCAGGAAATTTTTTCTGAAAGTGTTTGTATGGAGTGTAGCCATGTATGAAAGTGTAACGTGGACGATAAGTAGTTTAGGCAAGAAGAGAATAGAAGTATTCGAAATGTGGTGTTATAGAAGAGTGCTGAAGATTAGATGGCTAGATCACGTAACTAAAGAGGAGGTATTGGATGGACTTGGGCAGAAGGGGAATTTGTGGCACAGCTAGACTAGAAGAAGGGATCGGTTGGTAGGACATGTTCTGAGGCATCATGGGATCACCAATTTAGTACTGGAGGGCAGCGTGGATGGTGAAAATCGTAGAGGGAGACGAATGCACTAAGCAGATTCAGAAGATGTAGGTTTCAGGAGAAGAAATAGAAAAGATGAAGAAGCTTGCACAGGATAGAGTAGCATGGTGAGCTGTATCAAACCAGTCTCTGGACTGAAGCCCACAACAACACAACACTAATGTAGTACACTTGCCCATCATCCATACAGATGGCATGCTAGAGTTGGCCGTCCGTGTTTCCCTGGCCATTGTGTCGGGATGGCGCAGTGGTCAGTGCATCTGCCTAGTAAGTAGGAGACTCAGGTTCTAAACCCGACCTGCCACAAATTTCCATTCTCCCCCACTGATTTAAATCAGTTTCCACTTGCAGCCAATGTCTGTGATTCCTTTGTATCTTAATTCTGGATCAAAAATAGCGTCTGTTCTTTCGGACATGTCTGAAAGCTTAGATTTTTTGTTTTAATTTTTTTATCTTTATAGATATAAACTCTGATAAGTGTTAAGTCATCCATATTAGTACTAAAAAGAATCCGCTAAATTTTGGTTACGTAATATCACATAAGAAATCTAAAGGCTGTAAATTCTACTGAATACTTATCGATTACAATTATGTATATCTTAAATTGGAAACATCACCTAGATAATGTTGTGGGAAAAGTAAGTCAAAGACCGCGATTTGCAGGAAGAGCACTTACACAATGCAACGGGTCTACTAAAGAGACTGCTTACATTACGCTTCTCCGCCCTCTTCTGGAGCATTGCTGTACGGTGAGGGATTCGCATCTGGTAGGATTGACGAGGACATTGGAAACAAAGGATATTATCGAAAAATGGGGGAGATAGTGCCACGGATACGATAGACGAATTGGACTGGCAGTCATTAAAGCAAAGGCAGTTACCGTTGTTGCAGGATCTTCTCATGAATTTAAATCACCACCTATGTCCTCAGACTGTAATAATATTTTTTTGGCGCCTATCTGCGCAGGTACAAATGATCTTCATTATAAAATAAGAGAATTCAGAACTCACGCAGAAAGATTTAAGTTTTCGTTTTTCCTTTGCGATTTTCGAGAATTAAAAGGTAGTGAAATAGCTTGAAGGTGTTTCGATGAACCACCTGCCAGACACTTAATTATGAACTCCTGAGTAAAAATGTACATGTAGATGTGATTGCGAAGACAGCTAAACCAAGACCAGGCTGAAACATGTTCCCATACGAGAACCGTTAAGTACTTCGGATGGCGTTTGTGACAAATCGTGTGAAATCAGCGGAATGAATCTCTCGCTAGTCCCAAAACGGTATTTAGAAAGACTGCTGAGTCTAGCTAGTACAATGAATGTGCGCAATGAGTTAAAAAGAATGGGGTAGCAATGAGCGAGCAGTAACGTAATTCCGTAGTCAGTGGTTAGCGATGCCACGGGACAGTGAATGAGTAATTTGAAGTGATAAGGCACGCTATACCCTACGGCAGTCGGGTGGAAGGGGGCGGATTTGGGCCTGAGAAACGTTATTTGCCATCAAGTGTCGTGCCAACAGTGATGTATGCAGCAGATGCTGCTACGGTACAGGGATATATTTCGTGGTTTGGGTATAGTTCCCTTACTGCGCTTAAAAAACGCTAAAGGCACAAGGCTGTCAAGACATTTTACAGCACTGTGTTCTGCGAACATTAGAGGAACACTTTGGAGACATTGTCGTAAAGCAGTGCCTGTGAACCAATGATTTGCGGACAGTAACGTTCCTAAAATGAAATAGCCTGTCCAAAATTCCAATCTGAACCCGAAGGAACACGTACAGGATGAGTTAGAGCGTCGACTTCGCTCTAGAACCCAATGTCGAACGTCACCACCTTCTCTCGTTTCGGCTGTTGAGGAAGAATTTCTCTAGTGGCATTCAGATACCTCAATGACAATGTCCCCAAACGAGTTCATAGAGTAATAAAAGGGGAGGGTGGATACACGTCACATTAATGTCCGCTAATACGTGTCCAGATACTTTTCAGCAGATAGTGTAGTTCACATTCCTTTTACCACGTGTTCTGTCTTCCATTCATTGCTGAGGAAGAAACTGCAGGATGTCACTAAGCAAAACTTCGTAGCATATTGATTCTGCAGCTGCTGCCAGGCAGCACCAATACGTCGATCCAGGAGCGTGCCATTGAAATTATTCGCAGCAGATTTCAGATTTCACGCCGTCGTATTAAAGTCCACTAATAACTGTCCAGCATTTTTGGTCAGTGTATGGTCAGTCCCAACATCAAACTCCTTCAGTATGCCAGCGATGTTTGTATAAACATCCATTCACCACGTTTTTGGGTGACAAAACTATGGCTGAACGCAATATGTGAAATGCTTGCCATTTGGGTGTTGGGAAATGGACTATTCTATCGCAGAAAAGAGTGTTGTTGTGATATTCAAGAGGAAAACCCATAATTAGTTATCAACACGAATGCGGTTTAGATGGTACAGATTTCCCATACAGTCAGATGATAATCTACTTAAAGGCTGCTTTGACTGCAACATAACTTGGAATAGTGATATTGAGTTCCTAATAAACAAGGTCGTGAAAAGCTAGAATATTCCTACACGTTACGAAATTACCTTTCTTTCGACATCTGTTTGACATCTTTAATACAGCGCCGGTGTCCTACTTAGCACACGATTTAAGAAACAGCAAGGACGTCAGTTACTAACTAGGACAATTTATTGTACGATATGGACCATAGCACGCAATTGTATACGCAATTGCCTCTAAAATAGTCTCTCTAATGGCACCTACTGAATGATGTCACTTCTACCTACAACCTCTAGGAGCAGATTTAAACTCATTTTGATGCACACTGGATTCCAAAGAGTTTTCCAGACATTAAAAAATCCTAAATTCAACAAGGAAACTAAATAGGTATGAGTCGTGGTGCCGTAGACTTTGTTTCAGTGTCTGTATCCTTGCCTGCTATCATGCTCTTGTTTCGAGGCTCTGGTTACTAGAGCACCTCTGGCACGACTAGTTGAAAGGCCGAGCAGACATGCCTGTGAAGTACAGAAAAGGGTGAAGGAATGGAAACAACAATCTTGGGAGGAGAGAATGACAGAACGTCTTCTACGAACGAAAGATGAGTGGCAGGTAGTAAACAACAGCCGACTCAAGCGATCCCCTAAAAGGGCAATTCGAGGACCATATGGACTCATTACCGACTCGCTCGCCCAGGCGGAGCTTATAACCGCTCTTTAGAGAGTGGGTATTCAGAAACGAATATTAGATTAAATTCTGTAATACGAAATGACCCAAGAGCCAAAAAACGGTAGTTGTTCAAAATGGTTCAAATGGCTCTGAGCACTATGGGACTTAACTACTGTGGTCATTAGTCCCCTAGAACTTAGAACTACTTAAACCTAACTAACCTAAGGACATCACACACATCCATGCCCGAGGCTGGATTCGAACCTGCGACTGTAGCGGTCGCGCACGGTAGTTGTATTTGGAAGTAATAGTTAGTTAAACTTTTACGGTGAGTAGATATTTGAAATAGAGCAACGCAAAGTAGTACAAAGGGAATCCAAGGAAGATATAACAGAGCTGCGCTTTGTTTTGAATATAATATACAAACCAATGCGCAGCATTGTTAGCTCTATTGAGTCTTTGTTTTCAATGGTGCATGTTCGCAGTCTTACGTAGTAGTCGGTAGTTAGGGATTATAAGTCTAATTAAATATCATTCAGACAACTGGATTAGACACTGGAGTAGTGGATAATAGATTATTTAGAGATACTGGGACAGAAAAATAGTTGGACCTTATCATACTATTGTCTTTGCCGATGGCTGTCAAGGCGATTCTGCTAATAAATGAGACGTGGGATATAGTGCCAGTGAAAAGACTAAATTTGTGCAGAACAGACATTAAAATAACTCGAACTTATAATTAATATCGTGTCGTGAGTATTAAGAAGCTTAGACATCGTAAATCCAGAGACATATTTGTGATTTATCAGATATTAATGGTAAAGGACAGTTTCAAGGGAAATCATCTCTTTGGTGATAGCAACGCGAAGGAATGTGGCACGGACTGACTGTTGTTATACATAAACGGTACAGCTCCTTCCTCATTGATTCCCAGTGCCATCTCTCATTAATTCAAGAAGTGAATTGTGTCAATAAGACACAGTATGTATGAGACTTCCTCCTTTTTTTTCTAAATCCCTGAAATCGGCTAGTACATAGACAATTATATCTGTGAACTTTCAAGGGTTTTTGAGAAAAGCTTACCAATCTGTTACCAACAGGTAATAAGATTTAACAAAGGCATATTGACTCGAAGGTAACTAAATCGAATTATTTAGGGAACAAAAATTAGAAAAAATAGACGGGAACCCGATTGCTAGGCTATTCCCGAGTAATAACTAAAATCACTGTCTTCGGATACGTCGTGGTTGAAAGTGTATGAAACATCTCTGGAAATAAAAAACGAACTTTCAACTGCTGGTTAACACAATTAGATTCACAACGTGATTCAAAGATGTTTGGTTCTCTGATAGCCGGGACAATATATATACAAACTAGTGAGATCAGCTCCGATGTCAACTCCCAACGATGCGAATGACGAACACCTACGCCGCGTTGAGGCCGAAATCATGATCCACTGCGATACAATACGAAACATTCCACCCTCTGCTAACTACACCGGCAAAAATCAAACGAATCATCGAATCTAGGAAGAGCAGCTCACCCGGCAAAGACTTCACCGGCAACACGGACCTAAAGAACTTACCACGGAAACCGATAATACTATTTACAAGAATTATCAAGAGTTGCTTGAAATTAGGGTACTTTCAGGAATCGTGGAAGGCGGCCAGGGTGGTAACCACACCCAAGCCAAAAAGAGACCTCTCCCAGCTGGAGAACTACGAGTAGAAGAGAACAGTTTGGGTTTTTCATGAAAAGCTATCAGCAGAAATGCTGTTACTGCAAATAACCGGAGCTGTACAGGACAATTTCAATAAGAAGAACTCTATCATCGGAGTTTGGCGTCACAGTCTGATTATCAAGTTACGACAAAACGTGCCGCTTCCAGACTGTTACGACGAGATAATCAACAGCTTTCTCGAAGAGAGAAGCCAATATGTCCGCATCGACGACCAAAACTCAACAGTTCGATTTGCCAAGGCTCAGCTGTCTCACTGCTGCTTTTTAACACATACGTTAATTATATGTACCACTAGTACCCGTCAGCCTATTTTCAGACGACGCGGCTTTCTTAACTACTTGAAAGAAGCTTAGCCCACTTCTATCACGAATCCAGCGCCACCTAGGTGTCTTGGAGCAGTGGGCACACGAGAACAAAACACAAGTGTATCCAAACAAGACGAAGGTTGTCATATTTACGAAGAAGAGACCTGCCATTGATGACAGACATTCGAAGCCCACATTCGGAAAATGAAGAGAGCTGTATTGAGAATGATAGGTGCACTAACCCCATTCCTGAAGAGCACAGACCAGAATCCTCGCAACTTTGCCATGTCACGGTAGAACCAATTTTACTGTACAGATCAACATCGTACGGACAACGTATGAAGAAAACTACAAGAACCTACAAGCCTTGCAAAATCGATGTTTACGCAGCATCACAGGAGCCCCTCTAAGGGTGAGAAACCGAGATGTTCACAGCGATTTCGGCGAGAAATACCTTAATGACGAAGTAAAAGACAGGGCCCAAAGTCGTTCGACAAGCTCGATGCCCTCCGATTCATAGCACGCCAAACATATTCGGTAGGGACAGTTGAACACGCACCAAGACACAAGTGCAACGTTCCCAAAACAGTAGTGTTCGACCCTCCACAAACTAAGACTTTAAGACGCAGAGAGATTGTCGATCCTACAAATCCACCCATACGAAAAACAAATAAATGAGCAACACCAGGTTCATGGAAACAAGTGAGTGCCAAAAACCTGTCTGACTGAAGCAATAAATCAAATGAGCGAATCTCTTACCTGTTCCATGCACTTAGGAAGTAAAAGTTACCAAAGGTCATGAGACTTCGCACAATGCCCACATCTCTATCAGGCGGAATGAACTGCACTCCGTGTCTGCACTCGGCGCGTGTTATCTTGGCTTAGTTCGAAGAGTGGTTCGCGGTTCTCGACAAATGTAACGTTATTCACTACTGAAGGCACCGCTCCCGGTGCAGCTTGTGGAACAAGCTATTGTCGATAGTGACTGCAGCGCGACTAGCTTTGGATGGCACTCGAACTGCGCTGATGTCTATGGGACCAGAGTTAATATGCTAATGGTGAAGAACGCAATTAGAGTTTGATTATTGGTAAGCACTTACCCTTTCCTAATTATACGTGTTGAAGTAAACTTGTGTGAGGAATTCGATCCCGATTGCCAACCATAGATTTTTATTTCAGTTAAGTGATACAATATTTAAATTTGCTAGTTGTTGCTGTTGTTCATTTTCGTGATCTGTCCTGATTTGCTTAGGGAAGTAAACTGTGGTGTCAGCCGTTTTTTATGCTCACGTGTGTTTCGTAATTGCTATAGCTGTTCGATGCAACTGTTGACTAAAGCACTGGTAACGCACAAGATACTTCTAGCGATTAAAATGATCATCATCCTATTAATTCTGGGCTTCTTTTCTTATTAGTTAATAAACATGATTGGTGAGCTACATTCTTTGTTTTAAATTAAATGAAGTAAACATCAATTAATGCTGCGAAGTCCTGGTGGTATAAAGATTTAAAGGATTATATGCTAATTCACGTTTCCCGGATATTGTATATGCTGAATAGCATTTATGTTATTGATAATGGAGTACAGCAGCCAGCCACAAAATATTTGTTGCTGTTTGCTGTACACCTTCAGCAATTTATTTCACATAACAGCCACAGTTTCCACCCATGTCTTTATTTGGCAAAATTAAATTAAGTTTTTATGTTTCAGGAGCTATTGCTATGTGATGAAGTTTGTACTACTAAACTGAAGTGAAGCCTGACTTAGCATTTACAAGTGATTTGTGAAGAGTGCTCAGTCTAGAGTTAATATTTTCATGTAAATGGCCTCATTTTGGATACGAGGAGCTTAACTTTCATTTAGTCTGAAGGTCGTTGGCCTAGATTTGAGATTTTATTGCTTATCTTTCAAGTGACCTTATTGTCCTAAATTTTGAAATGTCTTGGTGTTTCATTAATTTTTGTATAGTTTTGGTTATAGAATGTTGAAGTTATGAAAGCTTTAATGTTTTTTGTAAGTACCTGTGTTTTCCTTAACTTTGAAAAGGTTAATTGCACTGTCACGATTTTGTAGTAAAAGTAAATGAATGCACTACCTAAATTACAGGAGACTTTAGGAAGTTTTAATTTTGAAATTCCTGGTCTTTGATATTTACTACCATAAATAAATTCTTTTAAATTAGTTGTTAAACATTTCTTGTCCAAATACCTCTCCTACTCCAGAAGCTTATAACCGTCCATTTCGTCCATATTAATTAAAATTTGTCTGCTTAAAAGTTTGTTAAAGCATCTACTTAAGATATGAGACCAGCATATATTTGGTATATATTGGAGACCGTCACAGAATCAAGGAAACCTGAAATATAGACGTATATTTGCTACGGATAAAAGTACGTCATGAAATCTCACTTAGTCGATCTCGTATCAAGGAGAAGCATTACTGGAGGTCATTTCCCTCTAACACCAGTTCCTCATACTGATTTCAAATCTACGATCTGTGGCGTGTCGGCTCGTGTCGATTACGGTCTGCATATCGTATCCCTGGTTCATATTCCTTCAGGACACCGGGTGGCGCTCTTGCACCGTGTCTTCCGCTTTGAAACGTTCGCGAGCCTGGCGTGTTGTAGAACGGACGTCTCCGGCGGACTAGGAGGAAGGAAGTCGGTTGGAGCATACGTATGTTGCCACGCGCCAGTGGTTGGTGTCTTGACCGACTCGCTCTGAGGGAACCGTTGCAACGGGAACGACTTTGAGTATGATTATCTGATTCCGGTGCTCTGAAGGGCACCGCGTTCCTGTTGTCGGCCCGGGTCGCGTGGTCTAGTTTGGCGGCGTTAGAGGGTTGGCGTTAGCGGGCTGTATTGTTACTATCCTGTCCCATGTGATTCTTCCACGATTCGTAAATTTGTGCTTTCCAGTAAGTTTAAATTCGCCGTAATGTGGTCTGCATCGTTTACAGGAACAGAGCCTATCCACCTGGGAGTTCGCTGAGCGCTCTGTGTTGCTTTCCTGCAACATAACTTAGTTGTGGTTCCCAGGCGTGGTGATATTTTTATTCTTTGGTTTTAGTAGTGTTGCCCCTTCCCCAATGATGCCTAACACCATTACTCTCACCATCTGTGCAAGTGGTGGGAATGTGATGGCTCCTGAAGGTGCTACAGGTGATGACATGAACATTTATGACTAATGTGGTCATTTAATTATGTTTTACATTCTGATCTGGCAGGATCTATTAGCATACAGCGTGTACTGTTGACCCCCTTGGGTATTGTAAAGCGAGATTCCTTACATGATTCTTGGAGCCTGTTGGGTCTGCTGGCCGTTTCTTACTGGTATTTGCCCGTTATATTATTAATACGACCAGTACTTGAACCCGGAAGGGAAGGACAAAAATATTATTTAATATTATTATTACGTTTGTAGATTAGTTACGTTAATATAATTAAATTGTACTACTCTTGATATTCTTAGTTTCATCCGTCAATCACTGTTGGGGAGGGGGGGGGGGATTTTGTACTTAATTCTGTATTGTTTGTTCAGACAGCTCTTTGCTGAAAGTGTCTTATCGTATTAATTGTCCTGTTGGGGCTTATAGGCATCTTCTTGTGCATGACGCTTATGTTATGAGCGCCCTTCTGTTGCATGATAAGTCAGTCAGTGTTTCTGCAATGTGTGCGTGCAATTGGGCTGGCCTGAGAAGAGTGAGCGCACCGGCAGCTCGATATTACTGGACAACATCTGGAATACCTTGTGTGAAGCAGCTATGTGGCACGCTGACTGCTGTATAAAGTTTGTTCTTCTCTGCTTCGGTTGGACATAAATCTCTCAGAGTTCGCGTATCTTTGTCTTTGGGCTTGGATCCCTTTTGGTGCCGTGACCTTTCTGTATCAAGCTTTCTGTAGCCATCCGGGACATATGCTGGACCTTGTTGAAATTTGTTGGGTTTCTCAAAAAACCGTGTTACATTTAGATTTCTTAATTAAAACCATTCTGCTAGCTTTGACTTTTAACTTTGTTTAAACATTTTAACCAATGCTAATTTTGTGCCACTTGTCGTTTCATTTGATATCTAAAAATCTTACTTTAAATTAGTCAGCTCTCTTAAAGTACCATGTACAATTTTGATCTGTAATTTTAGAACGTTGTTAGCTTGGCCATTTGAATTTTTTAAAAGGCTTTTCACATGTTACTAATTTCGTGCTAGTCATTGTTGCATTTGACCTTCAAAATTTTGCTTTAATTTTTTCATGTCTCTTAAACGACCATGTTAAATCTTGGGTGTGTAATTCAATACCATTGTGTTAGCCTGGTGCCATTTTCCCATCATACTATTTTACTATTGTTGCATTTTTAAACAAATTGTTCAATAAGTGTGAATCAAATATTTACTACTAAAAACCGTCTTGATCACAATGTATTTATGAAGGTGACCGGTTTCGGCCACTACTGTGGTCATCTTCAGACCTACAAGTTGTATACAAAGCTTTAATTAGAGGGCTACATACATTAAAGAAAATACAAACAGTTATAAAGCTATAAAACGATGATTTTCCATTGAGTAGGAATCTCTTTCTGCTGGAGATTCATTACTGGAGAAACCAGTGCACGCCTTACTATATATAATAAAGGCTCCACCTACTTCTGACTGCATGATGTCATTCCTAACCAATGAGTTAAAAGTCGAATTACAATTTAAAATTTCTTAGTTAAAACAACATTGTCAAGAATTAAAAATAAATACACACTAAACATAGCTTATTAAACAGCTATTGTCAATTAAGAAGCGTTAAAAATATTTATATATGTAGGAAAAATGAACTTCGGTTTGGCAGTACATGGGTTGCCCTCTCAAGGCTTGTTAGTGAACCATTTGGAACCAGTGCTGCTTTAGAATGTTTACTCTTCTGTCCTTTGTTTTTTAAACTTTTTAAAATTATTAAGACTTTTAGGAAACATTTTATCTTTACATTGTAATTTTATTTAACCAAAAATTATTTTATGATTGACTGTCTGTTTTAGAATTTTTGCTTATATGCTTGTAGACTGCATATTGCTAATTCATATCTTTTTATTTTTGACACTATGGCTCATAATATTATAATTTTAAATTCCCTCCATTTTCATTATTTTGATTTGTTATAAGACTGGCATATAAGTTAAGGAATAGCAATGCATTTTAAAAATTCTCACATGTAATTTACATACCAACTTCATAGACAATATTTCATACATAAGGACCACTGCTTCGTATCGTATTTGTGCAGCATGTAGTATACATGTCAGCTACAGATTATTGCAGCTTACTCTTTGAAAATCGTTTCAATAAAGACATGTTGCTGCTCAACAATACATCGTTTGACGTGACAGTCTTCGCCATTCCACTTTCGCAACAACTTCTTTGGAAAGAAGCCTGCTGCCACGTCTTTGCACTGGCGGTTGTACTCACCATGGCAACCACTAGTTCGACTATCGACTTTACAACTTCAGTCGAAAGAAGCCTGCTGCATCATCTTTGCAACGGCATCCAACTTCACCATGGCAACCACTGGTTCCAAATGGTTCACTAACAGGCCTCAAGTGGTCAACCCACGTACTGCCAAACAGAAGTTCATTTTTCCTACATATATAAATATTTTTAACGCTTCTTAATTGACAATAGCTGTTTAATAAGCTAATTTTAGTGTGTATTTATTTTTGATTCTTGACAATGTTGTTTTAACTAAGAAATTTAAAATTGTAATTCGACTTATAACTCATTGGTTAGGAATGACATCATGCAGTCAGAAGTAGGTGGAGCCTCTATTATATATAGTAAGACGAGCACTGGTTTCTCCAGTAGTGAATCTCCAGCAGAAAGAGGTTCCTACTCAATGGTAAATCATCGTTTTATAGCTTTATAACTTTATGTATTTTCTTTAATGTATGTAGCCCCCTAAATAAAGCTTTGTATACAACTTGTAGGTCTGACGATGACCACAGTAGTGGTCGAAACCGGTCACCTTGATAAATAAATTGTGATCAAGGCTGTTTTTAATAGTAAATATTTGTAAGACATTGATCACTGCCTTTCCCATGATGTATTCAAAAGTAAATGTGAATCACTTGGCAAATAATGAATTATGTCATATTCTGAGCTTAGGCTCTTCCATGAATTCCTGCTAGCCTGGTTTCCTGGAGCTCACCATCAAGAAAGTTGCTTATCGTGACTGGAACCGTAAATGGTTTGTATCTCAACAGCTGTTGGAAATCTCTCCTCGACCGTGGTTCGACTGTGTGAAGCTAAGTAAACACTGACGTCCACCATTCGTATGAGGCTGAGACTCTGGAATCTTGCGCATTCACATCGAATAGAAGTTCTACTTTCTGGAAGCTGTGATCACACTGATATTGATGATCTGAATCATATAATATTGGCAGTCATAAAGTACACAGACGCACAAGACGTATTGTACATGAAAATGGTTACAAGAGGTTTCCCCTACCTACATCTGTTGCGTCCTCAGCTACAGATTCGACGTGTTTAGTACAGTTTGATGGAGGGAAATAAACTTATACACAGATTTATACTCTGTACTGCTACAATTGCACTTGGTTTCAGTAATCGAGAAAGGTTAGAATATTGTGTATTATGTTTATATGTAGGGTGTGACGGGTATAAGTGTAGTTATTTTTATTGGAGTCTGAGAACAGTGTACTGAACAATATTACATAAGTATTTACTTCATTTTCAGAATAACCAGTATAGCTATTAGGATTAGTACATATTTAGGTTGGTTGGAACTTCCAACTTCATTTGGCCATAGCAAGCCACACATGCTTAATTTCTCCGGGGCAACAAGTCAGGTGTTGAATTGTGGATGCATGGATAAAAACGATTAGCCTATAATGCACGCTGTAAGCCATATGTTGCCTTAACTCAGAATTTGCTAATCACGGTACATGAGATGGGTCTGTTATCTCAAGACTTTATTGAATGCTAGTGAAAGCAGCTCTCGTTAGTTATTTCTCATATAAATTAATTAAATTGGCTACCACACATATATAGTTGAACGTACGGGCACCGGCTCTACAACGGAATGCTGTTCAAGTGTGTGTGAATTCCGTTAGGGACCAAACTGCTGAGGTTATTGGTCCCTAGACTTACTCAGTACTTAAACTAACTTATGCTAAGAACGACACACACACCCATGCCCGAAGGAGGACTCAAACCTACGGTCTGAGGGGCCCCGCAATCCGTGACATGGCGCCTGTAACCACGCGGCACTCCGCGCGGCCCGGAATGCTGTCACAGTAAGAGCACAGTTCAGTTACGCAGAAGAAATTAATCATATCTGTTATTTAATGAATGTCACCTGACCTGATCGGTTGCGCGACAATAATAAAAAAAACGGGGAACGGGGGAGGGAAAAAATTAATTCTCTTAAAAATTGAATTTTTTCTCTAAATTGTTTCACAATTAAAATGATTGGTTATTCGTAACTGAGACACAAATTGTTTACTGGAAGCTCAGTGAAGGATAAATTAACTCTGGAAATTCTAACGAATTTTATTCCACAATGGAATGCTCAAAAGTACAGTAAAGGATTGCTTGAGCGAAGCTCGCTTGGGACCGACTGCTCTCTTAACAAGTGTTGGAAACCTGCAAATGAGCAGAAGAATGTTACGGAGCCGAGACTGGCTTTCCAAAATCTGTGCAGCTCGCATATGCAAGGTAATACCGGATACAAGATCCAAATAAGACACTAGAAAGCAACATGTGTTACGCACTTGCTCTCTAAAAATTGTGAGCTTCTCAGAGAAAAAGCAGCATACAGCTAAAAAAGGCGACAGTGCTCCAGGCCGTGATCAGGCGCCATTCTCTCTTGATATGGCCTCCTGACCACGCATCATTACACTCTCACGTCGACTCCCTCCTGTTCCACTACACTCCCAGAAAACCACCGCTAGAAAGGAACGATTCTCAACTTTCACTACGGTGACAAGCAAGAATCCCTCTCAACACGATGGAACGCAAGAGAAGCCTGCCGAAACTTCTCCATCATCGCTGGCAGCATGCCTGTTAACTAGCCATAGACTGGTATAGTGTGTATGCTTATGTCGCCACACATTGGTTCATATGTTCAAGCTGCAACGACTACGCTGATGACCCCTCTGATTGTCTGACATCCTCTGGACGGTTAGATTCACACTGAACACGGCACTACGTCATTGTTGCGTATTTTCAAACGCCAACAGGAAATGCAAATTCGTTAGACAAGAAATGCTCAAGAGGCTGTGGTAGTCCGCAATAATTTTTTGGATCCTGCAGCATCACAGATAACAGAATCTTGCCTCCCGCACTATTAAGAACATTAGGCTGGTGTTTTTACTTATTTCCGCAATACGCGATACTGTGTATGTAACACCCCACCCGTCACTTAGCTGGTTTTGGCGTGTGTTCACCCCAACTAATTGATCAACAGATCAACAGAGAGTGCAAAACTGCCGCAAGATCGGACAACGCAAAAAAGTAATATGGCCCTGTGACTCCTGATTGAACTGGGGTGGCAGTGTTGACATTAATTTATTCAGAATTGATCACTTCTAATTAAAAATGGGTGCACATTGATGTCATATTCAGCTATTGAACACCAGATGCGAATGTTGAACATAAAATTAATTCAGAAAGTGACTTGGTATATCAACTACTTGATTGAAAACAGATGCAGTCGATTAGCACAAATTTAGTTTTTAACTCCCGACCTTCAATCATCATATTACAAGACTCTCCTATCAGGCAGTGGTAATAAATTGCGTTTGCATGGAGTAAAGCGCGACAACTTAAAAGTAATTTCTATCGATTGACCCAGGCATAATGCGAAGTGCGAGAAGAAGTCTACAATACATGGCCCATGAAATCCTCATGGAAACTTTGCCGACGTGATCCAACAAATTAATCAGTGACCAGAGCGGGCGCAATATCACGGAATACAGCGTGGCGGAGCGGCGTCGTTGTGTGAAAGTCGGCCGACCTCGTGGTGCTGCAAGGCTGCGCTCGTCTATTCACTCCTAGCTATCTTACTCAGTACATAGCTGAACCAAAACTTTCTATCTCCAAGCTCAATCGCTCCATTTGCTAAGTCTTAAACTGCAGAGAAGCTCACTCTTTCTCAGGCAAGCTGAGTAAAAAACGCCACGTCCACATTCTAGGCAAGCTGAGAACGGAAGACCTCTACGGAGACTTCTCACAGTCCTCTCTACGCATCGGTTTCCCCTCCAGCAAAATCACTTACGCCAATTGCAGCCCAAGTCGCGTTAATTATGCGTCGCAGCCTAGCGCTGACCAATGCCTGCTCTGGGAAGTGAACAAATTCCCACTGTCTGCACAAACACCAATTTTTTCGGAATTCTGACTCCCAGGAGAGTACTTCAAATTCCTCGGTCCTACGTTCCCATCGGTGGCCGGCGTGTTTTATTCTGTCGCTCTGCACCTGATTTACTTCAGACTGTGCAGACCGTGAATTCAGCGTGAAGTTGCTATAGTCACGAATACGCATATTTTGACCTCTGTTGACTGCTCCACCATAGCTTTGCGTGGCTTTCTCGCATGTTTAACTGAAAACGGGACGACGGACATTTATTAACAGGTGTACAAGTTCTCCATCTGCTTCACGGTACACCAGCATGGGGTCAGGGTCAACCACCCATGCTGTCACTCATCTTAAGGCGGCTGGAGGCCGTGCCCCATTACCACTTTCTCAGAGCTTGAGCCGCCATAAACTGCCTATTGTCGCTTCCCTTTGCCACTCTCCAGCCGCATGCCGTGGTCATTTCTGGGTACTTCCCTGGAATAAACTAGCGTCCAGTAAATTGATGCGTTTCCACAAGGTTTTCATGTCTTGTGAATTACTTTAAAACCATCACCCGACAATGATTATTCCAATATGTCCATACTATACCACCTACAAGATGCATTGTGCCTTGTCAGTCATTTTGTTCAGCCCTACTGTTCGCTCAACATGAGTTAGGTGATCTTTAGTGACTTCATGTAAGGGGCATGGTTCTTGCCATCTTACAACTGTACTGACAGATCACCCAATCATCTCCTATTTTCGAAGGATGGCGGTCTTCGATCATCATTGATTAATGACTCCACTAGAGAAAATAATTTTATTCCAAATTCATCACCGAAAATCTAAAAGTTCCGAAATTCCAGGAGTCATCTATTCAATGAGAAGAGAAAAAATAAAAATGAAAACTATGGGAAACTTTGTCTCTGAATGAATGGAATATTAACACACTTGCATATTTACCGTGGGTTTGACGTGTCAGGCTTGTAATGACATTTAAAAAGAGTTAGTTACTTTATCTTGCTATATCTATCAAGACCGTTTTCAGATTACTTGAACATGTGGCCGTGTATAAAGAAAGAAGTAACACTGCTCTAGCCAACAAACAGTAAGATTGTATTCGCTGCGCTTTTGGCCAGACTTGTGCATGAAGTCAAAAAAAAAGGAAAAGTCAAATTACTTAAGCATGATCAACTCCAATAAATGTTGGCTTGTGCCTTATTTATTACTCTGATGTCTTCAGTGTGTAGTGTTGTGCATGTGCCGTGGTTCTTAAAACAATTAAAAATGTATTTGTGAGGGCTAATTTGGTAGCTCAGTGTGGGTGCATTATTCGCCTAAAGCGAGAATGCAAGAAGGATAACCCAGATGGCCCACAGGTTGCGTCCAGAAACGCCGAGACAGCAGGCACGCGACCTGCCGTCTTTCGAGGGATTAGTGTCAGGCAAGCGATACGCTCCTTCCGTCCCTCTATTATCCTCGACGCCACCCATTTAGGACGGCTAATACCGTCAGGACCGGCAGTACCGTTGCTTCTGAAACATTCGGAGAGTCCTGTGTGCTTAACAAATCTTGTTTATCTTTTTCTTTACAACGCTGTGAGTCGATCCTAACTTGTAATCTTAAGTGATAGTGGAACTGTGATATTACTTTTACTATTTGAAATGATCTGTATAAAAAGAAAAAGTACGGTATCCAGTGTGACAAACACAGTGAAGAAAGGGAATGTCAAATTCCATCGTGTAATGAAAGCAAGGCAAAGAACTGATTATTTCCTCCCTAAAAAACTTACATCTATACGTACAGTTTGTACTCTTATTCTAAATGAGTCTTCATAATAGGTAATTATGAGTTGGAATTTCTACATAATACGTTCGGCCGTGGTGACTATATGTGTTGACTGCATTTACGAAATAATTCATTAGGGTGAAGGCGAGATACTATAAGTAATTTATCTCAACATGAACATCTCGTCTAGCTTGCACAGTGCTCTCATTGCTTAACCCGGCGATTGGAAAGAAACATCATTACGAAAGGCAGGGGAAAACGAAATATACTTTCACAGTTTCATGTCAAAGGGACCACTCCCATCGATATATGCATAAAGGTAGTACCCATCCAAACTCTATTAATCCATGGCACACATCAATGGTCTCCCATTGAATTGAGGTCCTGCACACGACAATCATAAGTTCTGTCCACTGAGCTCCAGAGAGTTTCAACGTCACCCGCGAACAGATAGGGTTCTCTGTAATAGGGGATGCTCACACCCAGAAGACTCAGTGTGCTGCAAATGTCTGAAGTAGGTAACCAGGCCACAGAGATGCCTCCTGCTTCCCACAGCCAACTGAGCGAGTTTGAAGGGTCACGTTGTGGCCTTCCGAGTACCTGCATGGTCCTTTAGAAGAATTGCCATACTGTATTAACGTTGAGACAGTGAAAGCATCTCCATCGAACGGCGGTAAGAGTTAACACCACAACGCGTTTGTACATGGACAAATACAAACTCTCCGAAACAACAATCGAATTGCGCAGATTACTCCCCCAGCGAAGCAACTAAATGGATATCTACCCCTAGCAAAGACAAGGAAAACACTGCATAAGGGATATTCTAAAGGAAACACTTACTTCTGTTATTGAACACACCATCCCTTCTGCGTTATCCATCCCCGCCAACAAGTCATTTCTGTATTTAGACATGTTTTACTATTTTAAGAATGGAAACACGCAATAGAATCAGAACTGCGGGCTCTGGCGTGAAGCAGGATAGCGTAATTCTATTTATTATTCAAACAGCTCCGTTTTCTCGCTCCATCGGCGGATACAACTTTCCGTGACCCCTGACGCTTCTCTTCCCCAAACTGCTGTGGCTTTTTGCTACTCCACTAACGGCTATGAAGCATGGCTTCTGTTGCCTTTAGTGTTTTTGTCAACATTCGTGTTCACACGCTCGCTATTCCAACCCTTTCCTTATTGGTGTGTTTTATAAGCAACGCCATGTCTCTTTTCCTTATGGCTAAAACCATCCCGGTCAAACAGAACTAATCTAAAAGCCTCAACGTCGTTCTTTTGCACACCAATAAGCGTCCGTTTTTGCTCTGTTTGCATCGAGCATAAAAATTATAACTGTATCTGCTCGCCACCGTAAAGTGGATGATCGAGACTTCTAGTTTTTCTAAGAATTGTCGAAATACATGTCATGCGACTGATAACCATTCGCTACAAGGGCGAGGCTTTAATAATCCTCAAGTGTGCCCCGTTCTGTTCCGCCGCCGATGCAAACGACTCCATTGTTTCACTCTCAAAGCCCATGCTCGTTGCGCAGTTTTGTATTAATAGCGACAGCCCAGGAATGACTTTGGCGCTCAAGTGGATATTAATAAATATATAATCCACATATATAGTAGGCTATAATTCGGGCCATCCAAGTTTCGAAACGTAGGCTCAAACCTCAAGTTTAGGTTAAAAATTTCCTTAACGAAGACCGAGTGCCTATTATCAAACGACCTCTCGTATGTAGACGCGGACCCCGATGCTGTTCTCGTTTCTCTAGAGAGACTCTCCGTACCGAATAGTGACATTCTACTAGGCTGCGAATTCTCGCAGGAAAGATTCACCTTTTCAGATACTTTTAAACGGCACTCTGTCATTTGTAGTCACTCAATTCTTCTTTTGGCATTTCCAAAATTGCATTTCATTGAAACAAACTCTTCAATTTCAACGAGTTGTACCGTTTCGGTCGCTTCCGAATCTGGCAGTTCTTCCAAATATTCCGCTCTTTGCGCAAGTTCTTTGTTCTTACTTTCCATCGTTTTCATTTTCTTGTCAAGGGCCGGCCGCGGTGGTCGTGCGGCTCTGGCGCTGCAGTCCGGAACCGCGGGGCTGCTACGATCGCAGGTTTGAATCCTGCCTCGGGCATGGGTGTGCGTGATGTCCTTAGGTTAGTTAGGATTAAGTAGTTCTAAGTTCTAGGGGACTTATGACCTAAGATGTTGAGTCCCATAGTGCTCAGAGCCATTTGAACCATCTTGTCAAGGAAGGTACTGCTCGTCTCTACTTTCCCAATTCTAGTTTTGACCTATAATAGCAATTTCTTACTATATTTTACCATTTTCGAGTGTTTCTAGATTTTCTCTTCGACAGCCGCTATACGAGGATGGTATTTTCTTTCTAGTTCCACCATCTTCTCCCTAAACTGCTCTCTTTCTTTATCTGCGACTTCCCTCTCTGCATTAGTTTTGGCCTAACTGGTTCAGCTTTTTTATTACTCTCCTCCATACTCTGTAACCACTCTGTAGCTCGTAGTCGCATGTTTCCCATAGCTCCAGAATTTGAACAACTAGGCGCTCATTCGTTTCGCCTTCACCAATTTGATCACTTCCACTCCGCTCATAAGCATGTTCGCTTCCCTCGGTTTCAGTCATGCTAACTGTAGCTACCGCATCTCGCCTTAGAAAATTCCAGGTTAGTTTTCATCCGTCTGTACCGAACTGTTGTTTTGCAAATTTTTCTTACCTTTTCTCGATCTAGCACGATTTACTCTTTTCGTGCGCTAGAAGAACGCAAATTTAATTTATTGTTCAACGATCACACACTGCACAAAAATATAACAAACAAATATACATCTTATACATATAAATGTCTTCCCCCTCACTCTTAATTTATCTTCACACGCAGCATCATTAAGAAAAAATAGGACCTCAAAATACAAATAAAACATATACATTTCTAGCCTGCTAAGCTTGCCGCTGCCGAAAAAGAATGCAAGCGAGGAAATTGGTGAACGCAAAATGGTCACTATAACAATATTCTGCACACTAAGTTGCGACTCACTGTGCCGTTTCCAACTGCGATTGTCAAACGATTCCACAAGTAGGGATCCTGGATCAAGGTCGACATGAAATATCCACCATCTGTTGTTGATGGCTGCTGTTTGTTGATTGCATGCTGAGGCTCAGGCACACTTGCGTACTCAACAGACAAACGGTGTCCAAACTGGTGTGTGTAGTTCTGCGTAGAAACACCTGCTTCACAGCAGAAAGCAGTCACAGTAAGAGCACGGTTCAGTTATGCAGAATAAATAGGTCATATTTTTTATTTAAAGATGTTTGCCTGACCTGAACTGTTGTAGGCCAATAAAAAATGGGGAAAAATAAATCGGCCTTTTTAAACACTGGACATATTTTCTCTAAAGTGCTTCAACAAACGCAAATAAAAATAGGATTCCAGATCCAAGTAAGTAAAGACAGTGAAAAGCAACACAAGTTGCGGGGATGATCTCGAAAATTGTTAGCTGCTCAGGTGAAAAGCAATGCTAGCGCTGGAAAAGCGACGTTTACAAGAACTATTCAGTGAAAACAGTGCCAGGTCCTGACCAGGCTCTTCTCTCTCACGGTATGTGCCCCTTTTCAGCCACGCGTTACACCATCGACTCACTCCCGTCCCTCTCCACCTCCAGAAAAAAAAGGTTCATATGGCTCTAAGCGCTATGGGACAACATCAGAAGTCATCAGTCCCCTAGACTTAGAACTACTTAAACCTAACTAACCTAAGGACATCATACACATCCATGGCCGAGGAGCGGTTCCGGACTGAAGCGCCTAGAACCGCTCGGCCACAGTGCCCAGCACTTCCAGAAAGGGACCGCTTGGAAGGGAGGATACATAACTTTTGCCACAGTGACAACCAATAACTCCACGAAACACGCTGAAGCACGTGGGAAGCCCGCCTAAATTTCTCCACTATCGCTTACACTATGAACATAAACGGACGGATGTTGGTACACTGCACATGCTGTATCGCCACGCATTGATTCAGAAACCGATGAAACGGGGCCTTCTAGTTGGCTGAAGTCATTTATCTACACTGAACACGGCACAATGTCTTTGTCGCCTATTTGCAACCACCAACAGGATATGTAGGTTTGTCTCATCAAAAATTACTTCTAAGGCCTTAACACTTCGTGGACAGTGGAAACCGGCCACAGCAATTTGAAAGGTCTCTGTTGGATTCCTTTCATGTTAATTTCTTAAAACTGTTGTCATTTACGGCATACATTCCATTTCTAAATTTACTGTGGTGTTTCTGACTATCTGGGAGGAGACTCAGCAGTGGAACGTGTTACTTTTACACATAATCTAGAACGATCTGTCACACTACTACACTTTAAAACACAGTATATATGTAATTCATGTCACACAGTCTCACACGGAACCTACATCCGCTTTCTTTTATATACTGTATATGATAAGATACTGTCATCCCCCTTCCCTTCTGTGTGAAAAGATGAATGAGTAAATGTATTTCTAGTTGCATGCTTGATGGTAGCAGACAAGCCTGTCTGCTAGAGAACAGTAGGACCAACGTCGGAACTGGTAGCTACGCTTTATAAAAGCAAAGAGGTTTCTATTCTTAGTATGGTCCTGTCCGTCCCTTGTCATGTTGGTACTGGAAGCTGCCTCTCTGGTCTTTTCCGTTTTGAATCTGGAAGCACCCTTGGTAGGGGCCCACGGGCAGTCTGAAGTGGTAATATCTTCGGCTAAGCGCGTGTCTGCTAAGTCCGTAGGACAATGGATTTCTTAAGTTCAGCCTAACTGAAAATTTAATCACCTTTATTTCAGGTTTAGATCTAAAATATCTAATGTTATCTTAAATTGCAAAGCTGTGTAATTCGAGTGTGAAGTTCAGAATATCTTCCAGTAGTTGCTTTGTGAGTAAAGTGGAACCAAATGTGGAAGATCCGTAACTCTAACTAAGATCAGCAATCGTAAATCCGAATGTGCGTGAGATTATAACGTCTTGTCTAGACAATATTTATCAATAAAGCAAGTTTTCTTTATGTTCAAACCACGTGGAGTGTACTTTCTGAGACCAGTATCACGTGCTTATACAACTGTTTGACCCAACAGGTTAATAGTAAGACGATAGTAACCAGTTCGAGGTTTGCTTTTATTATAGGTGTTTCAATGTAATTTATTTTAATTATCAAAATGATTATGGAGCTACACAAGCTAAACCAAGTTGACCACGTCAAGCATGTAGTGTAATCATCAAAGTTTTCTTTTCGGGAAGATTTCACAGAGAGTTAGTATGAATTTAGTATACCAGTGTGTGGTGATTTCTTGACGGACAGGATTGCGCCACGAACGTAACTTCTTTGGATGAAAATTGAATCGGTAGATTGTGGCTATTTTCCTCTTGCATATGTTTCAACGTTATTCGTGTGTTATTTTATTAATGCAGTGTTGTATGCAGTCTCCCAATCTTGGCTCCATATTTCATGTGTTCTGTAAGATTACAAACTCAAATTTTCGCAATCCTAAATAAGGCACCAGTTTAGTTATGAATCAAGTTTAATATGCTGAAATTTTAACGGAACAATGATAAATGTTAAAATAAATGTCCAAAGATAAACTGATTTATTTCTTTAAATGTCATCGGTTGCCGTAACATGACGATTAAAAGATTATAATTAACGTTAGTCTAGTTGGGAATTTGGTAAGCTAGACTGGATACCAGGTGAAACAGTTGCTCAGTAACGGAAGGCTAACTTCCCCAGATAGCTCGCAGCTTTTAACCCGCTTTTATTGTCTTGAATATCAGCACCGCCTTCAGAACAAATTAATGCATCAACACTACAAGTTCAACGAACCAGCACCACAGCACTGCCACCACTTAGGTCCGTCACCGCATTCTCTCAGTCCTTCTTCAGCGATGGGAAATTCACGAATCTCACACCAAGAACCACTAATTATGCGGTTACCTCTACAACAGTTAGTGACATTAAGCTGCCAGTTTTACTTATTATCGCAAAAGCGATAGATGTGGTTTTACTATCACCGTCTTCAAATCAAAGCCACCTCAAATTTTTGGAAATGATCATATTGACCAAAAGATTGGCACAGATGTATTTTCGTGAGCATCAAGGACACTTGACTGTCTTACCAAGGTGTGGATAGCAAAATCTGTGGGCCAAATATTGTCCCACAAATCACAGCACAGAGATAATAAGAGAAATAAAACAATTATTGAAACTAGCGCTTACGAGAGAGAAATAGTAACTTACGACAGAGACAAATCTGACTGGGACAAGAACACTAATACAAGCAGATAAGTAACTTACGACAGAGACAAATCTGACTGAGACAAGAACACTAATACAAGCAGATAATTAAAAAATGAATAGTAAAAGTAAGAGAAGGGAGCGGGGGATTTGACCACACTGTGATCGGGTAGGTGCTGACCTAGCAGGACGTGCAACCTTCCCAGGATTATCTCTCACTTGCGTCAGACGAAATTTTTTGGAAATTTGTGGTAAGGTCTTATGGGGCCAAACTGCTGAGGTCATCGATCCCTAAGCTTAAGCACTACTTAATCTAACTTACGCTAAGGACAACACACAACCCCATGCCCGTGGGAGAACTCGAACCTTCTACGGGGGGAGCCACGCGAACCGTGGCAAGACGCCTGAGACCGCGCGGCTATCACTGAGAGGCCTGGTAGGGTTAAGAGATAGCTGAAACTTCGCTATATTTAAATATCATCTTCAAAGCAGTTCCTCAGGGACAGAACATACTGATCCCAAAATTTCTGCAACTTCTGGAATGAGTTTAGTTCTAGGAATCCGTTTTGCATCCCTTCCATTGTATCAGATATTTGGCCCTTCAGTTTTATTTTCATCTTGGAGAAACAAAGTGGTGATACGGCAGATGAGAAGCAACTGTCTTCTTTTTCTGCTGTAAAAGTAATAATACAGGACGTATGAAGTTTTGCAGTGTCATGTTGGAATAACCAACGGTTTGTACGCTCCTTCTGTGGATGGTTTCTCCCTCAAATGTCGTACAACATTGCGACGGAACACTTTATTGATCTTCGGACCTGGAGGGTCGAATGCTTATTGGACAATTCCGTCAGAAAGAAATAGAGACAGACAGAGAGAGGGGGAGGGAGGGAGAGAGAGAGAGAGAGAGAGAGAGAGAGACAAACACGGACTTCATGTTACTCTTCAGCCTTTGTTGGCTGAGGCGAAGAATGATTCTCCGAGTGCAATGACTACTGCCTAGCTTCAGGGCCATAGCCATGAACTCGAGCCGTAACAACCTTTGACAGAAACTCTGGATCTTTGTGAAGCAGATACGTAATGTTTTCACGTGATATTACGTAATATTGTCTTGTGCACTCGTGTCACAGACTTCGCCGCAGTCCCTATAATGTTAAATTCCTCTGACAGAATATGTTCAAATGGAACATAACATATTCCCAGAGTGTTACAGAGGTGTTGAATGCTCTGTCTCCGATCTTGCGGAATCAGATTTTTCTATTTGTGGACGTTTGCTGGTGTGATACTAGTTGACGGACGACCGGAACGGCCGTCATCATCAGTTAATGACCTCCTTTTTTTAAATTCCAGTCAGAACCACACTGTGCTTGATAGATGGGGTTGTTTCTGGACTTCCACCGGCCGCTGGGGTGACCGCGTGACAGGGAAAACCCCTCCGTTTTGCGGCACAATGGCTGCTCGTTTCTCATGGTCGGTTTTCGCGTCCAGTGCAAAAATTAAGCTTGCCCCAAAATTAATAACTATTGAACCATATGAGTCATGGAAGAGGCAGTGAGGTCGTTTGAAGTGTGAAAGATGGACGATTACGCGTGTGAAACCGAACCTTCGATATCCGCATTAGTTAATAGGTCATTGTAAGTTAAACGTTACAAATAATTCCTGAACGAGAAAAGTGAATATCTCGGCAGCGCATTATGCGATTGCAGCAGACCAGATGTCTATGAATACATTTCATAGAATGTATCGGACTGTGATATATATTTACTGAAATTATCCACATGTTTAAATAAGAGCCAGAATAGCGTATTTCGCGCAATTAGAAACAACTTCTCTTACTAACTATATAGAGAAATATTAAAGTATTGGTTAAAACAATTTTGGCTGCAATTTTAGTTTTTTAGTTTTTAACTACGCGTTGCGCCTTATTTAGGCATCTTCAGGTTATCTTAATTTGGTATTTCTTAGAAGGATCCTTTAGACAGTGTAGCCAAAGGGCATCGTCGAATATATTAGACCAACATCGCCTTCGTTAAACTCAGTAAAAAGTTTTCTAGATGGACGCGAGTGACTCCAAGACCTGCATCACGCGTCCTCGTTCACAGGAGCGAGTAAAATTAAAAGCGGTGGGATTACTGAAAACTTTTGACATATAGGAAATTATTTAGTGTATAATTTCAAACAATGGAAAATCCAGGATGGAATGTAACAATACCAGAGAAGGAAAGTTGCTGCTCACCATAGAGCGGAGATGCTGAGTCGCGATAGGCGCAACACAATTATAGCTTTCGGCCATTAAGGTCTTTGTCAGCAGCAGACACACATACACATACGCCGCACACATACACACTCACGCAAACACTACTTGCACACACGTCTGCAGTCTCAGAGAGCTGAAACTACTTTGCAGTGCAGTCATTTACATCATATGCACATTCCCATGCAACATATACAGTTGCAAATGTCCCAAGCACCTAGCATATTTCGTTGCAATTTCGCGGTAGATATTGCAGGCTCTGGAGAATGAGTACGTTCCCTTCATCATGTCCCATATGTGCCTAATGGCGGGATATTTGATCCTCTTACTGGCCGCAGCTGTTGATAAAGCACATCACCTCTCCGTCGAAGAAATGGTGGCAACAAGCGGATAAAAACCTATGCTACGGTATAGAGCGGTCATTGTTTACTATGCTCCTGAGAAACACCAAATGCGACTGCGAGTTGGAACTGATGGCCACCAAAAACCATGACGTCCTCTGTGGAACCTGTGTTTCGTGGACAAATGCACTCTGTAAAAGGCCACTTATCATGTGTACGCCGTACACATGTACGTATATCACTCTCGTACAGATACATCCTTCCCTCATCAATGAAGACTGCGTCATTCCACCCACCAGTCGACTCTTTCGCGACACGAGAGTAGCCACGCTTGAAGACTGTTGAAAGATTCTTCTGCCACCTACAAACATGGCGCTTAAGGACCACAAAGATGAGATACGAGAAATTAGGGCTCATACGGAGGCATACAGACAACCGTCTTTCCCTCGCTTTATTTGCGAGTGATACATGAGAGGACCGTCCGACAGGCACCGTACAGTGGCTTGCGGAGTATCTACAGTATGTAGATGTACTTGTAGAACCTTATGTTAGTGGTAACCTGTGCAGGGGCACATGCGATCTTCGTCCTGCTGCACAGTCCGTTGGTTTTCGGTGACACAGCAGGTACAGCTATTGCCCGGATTTCTTCCCTGAATGCACACACACTGTACCGATATTGATATGCGTCTGTATTACCCAGACCCCCTGGTCTTCTGGTGTGGGGATCTCCCACAGGGCACTGCTCGCCGCAGCGATACACCACTGATACACTGATCGTAACATCAGCGTAACAGCAGGTACAGCTATTGCCCGGATTTCTTCCCTGAATGCACACACACTGTACCGATATTGATATGCGTCTGTATTACCCAGACCCCCTGGTCTTCTGGTGTGGGGATCTCCCACAGGGCACTGCTCGCCGCAGCGATACACCACTGATACACTGATCGTAACATCTATATCTACATCTACCTCTATATTCCGCAGGCCACACTGCGGTGTGTAGCGGACGGTTCTTTGTATACCACTGCAAAGGTCTTCTTGCGAGGTATACGTAGGAGGAAGTAATATATTTGTCTTTTAGGATCTTACGCTCGCCACACTTTAACAATAAACCACACCTTCAGGAAGAACGCCTCACTCTCAGCGTCTGCCTCTGGAGTTGGTTGATCATCTCTACTAAATAACCCTGCAGCAAAACGAGTTGCTCTTCCTTCGATCTCCTTCCTTGGATCAGCCTCGTCCGGTACGAGTTCAACAGTGGCGAGAAATATTTAGGGAATGGTTAAACGACTGTTTCCCAAGCTATTTTCTTTCCTGAGGACTCGTTCATTGAGTCTCTGTTCAGCATCTGCTTTACTCTCGATTAATTTTATGTGGTCGTTCCATTCCAAATCGCTTCGTACGCATACTTACAGATATTTTACGGAAGTTACTGCTTGTTAGTTATTCCGAAATTCTGTAACCGTGCACTGAAGGGTCACTCTTACTACTTACTCGTATTTGCAAAACGTCACATCTGTTTATGTTGAGGGTCAGTTGCTACTCCCTGCAACTGTCGATACGTTCATCAGTCGACACGTCCATCCAGCTTCCCGCAGTCCTACAGCAAGACCTGTTCGAAAGGGTAAGTTTATCAGCATCGGTACGTATTCGTCAGCGGGGCTTGGTTGTACTCTAGAATGAATGTTGCAAACTCTGTTAATCTCTAAACTCAGCCAACAGGCCGGCCGGTGTGGCCGAGCGGTACTAGGCGCTTCAGTCAGGAATCGCACGACCGCTACGGTCGCAGGTTCGAATCCTACCTCGGGCATGGATGTGTGTGATGTCCTTAGGTTAGTGAGGTTTAAGTAGTTCTAAGTTCTAGGGGACTGATGACCTTAGCTGTTAAGTCCCATAGTGCTCAGAGCCATTTCAGCCAACAGAGTCAAAACAGAAGGTAAACAGACAGGTCGCCATCTAATGGCTGATGGCAATTGACTATGAAAAATCAGTCGCTAACAACACAGCCCCTCAGTGTGCCACTGAATTCAGCCCTTAAAGGTGTTGCATTTTTCTTTTTTCCTTGAAAGTTAATATTTCAGAAACCTTCCGATATCACCTCCTAGAAAAAATTTGGAAACTTCCTGCAAGGTCCAATGTGATTAAACTGCTGAGGTCATCGGTCCTAAGATTACACAGTAATTAATCTAACGTAAGCTAACTTAATTCATGACAACACGCTCACCCATGACCGAGAGAGGACTCAAACCTCCCACTGGCGTGGGAGCCGCGCGAACCATGACATGGCGACGTAGACTGCACGTCTACCCCGCGCACACCTCCTAGAGTCTTGGAACATATTCTAAGCTCCAACATAATGAGGTACCTTGAACAGAATGACATCTTCCGTGCCAACCAGCATGTATTCGGGAAACAACCAAATCTTACTGTTCTCAAATGTCATAACGAAAGTCATTTGTCATGGCAATCGGGTAGATGCAACATTCCTTGCTTTCCTTTTCTTATCATTGAAAATACGATCGTATGGGTTATCAAGCAAAATTTGATATTGGATCGAGGATTTCTTAACTGGGAGAAGGGAGCAGGTTATCTTGGTCGGAGAGTCATGGAAAGATGTAGAAGTACTTGGTGTGTCCCAGGAATGTGTGTTGAGACCCTTGCCGTTCATGTCGTATGTTAATGACCCTAGAGACAATACTGATAAGAAACTCAGACTTTTCATAGATGGGGTAATGAAGTACTGTCTGAAATTAGTCGCACAAATATTAATGAGCATCTTCATAAGGTTCCAAAGTGGTTTAGAGATTGGTCATTTATTTTATTATGCAATCCACATAAGATAGGTAAGTAGTATCCCATGACTACAACGTCAATAATTCTACTCATACACATACTGGGGCTAACAATTGACAGTGATATGAAAAGGAACGATCAGATAGGCTGAGTCGAAGGTACAGCAGGTAGCATTGCCAGGCTACTGGGAGAATACAGTCACTCTACAAAGGAACTGTATATAAACTTGTGCGTTGCTTAACAGGGGTTACTGAAGTGTACAAAGAAGAGCAACACTACTTTTCACAAGTTTGATGTACAGGAGACCATCACTGAACTGTTGGAAAAGTGGACTGGTACACGTTTGAAGATAGACTCAAATTATACTCTGAAAACCTATTTACAAAGTTTCAAGAACCAGTAATAAGTGTATAATGAAGAAACATACTACAACCCACGCCCACCGCACCCCCCCCCCCCCCTTTTACGTTTTCAAACCGACGTTGAGACAATAGAGTGATTATGGCACACACTGTCATATTTAAGCAGCCTTCATCCCGCGCTTGCCACAGTGGTAGCAACGGTTCTTTACGGATTACCGAAGTTCAGCGCTGTCGGGTTTGACCAGCACTTGGATGAGTGACCGACCGGGTCTTCCGAGGCGTGTTGGCAAGCGGGTTGCACTGAGACCTTGTGAGCCACACTAAGGACTTGCTTCATTGAGAAGTAGCGACTCTCGTAAACTGACAACTGCATCCGCATCCAGTGACGCCTATAGACTGAGGATGACACGGTGGTTGGTTGGTGCCTCTGTGTCTTTAAAACTTGTTCAAGCGGAGTTTATTCTTCATCCCGTGCTCCATACGCGAATGGTACGATGCACTACTAAGTACCCACTGCCATGTAGTTTACAGTGTTTTAGAAAGTACGTAGTTGTAGAAGCCTTGGCAGTTAATTGATCCCCTAGCAACGCACAGCCAATCGTCACTTACTCAATTTAGTTCTCAAGCTCAACTGAGAGTGCTAATTGAACGGAAATTTCTTCTGATAACATCCGCCCCTAGCAACCAACTTCTTATCGCTATTCTGGTAGGCGAAGCCAACTACCAGGCTACACTTTCACAAATAGATTCTTTTTTGCAGCGAGAAGGCAAACTATTGTATAGTACTTTCGGTATGGAACTAACAGTGCATCGTATTTTATAGGAGGCACCTAGTTAGATAATGAGAGAGTAGTTCGTAATTTCGTTGGAAACTTGTCCTGTGCATCAGATAATAACACACAATGACAGACAGCTGGTAAAACATGTCAGCTTTTATACAGAGGTCTGACGATAACAACTTAAGTTAGTTATCAAACTAGACTTAGTGAACTCCCTAGTTTGGAGGTTTTCAAAGTTTTATGCGCCTGCACTACACTTTTCCTGTTTCTTTTATTTCACTAATTGGTTCATTTGTTTAACTATTTATTTAATTTTAATTTGCTTTTACTATATACCACTAAAAAATTAAGTGGAAGCATGAAATGCAAAATGAAGAGCTGTGAAAAAAACGGAGGAGAAAGAAATTACAAGAGGAAGATTAATCAACATCTGCTGTGGAATAAATTACTTGGCGCTGAAAAGAGCGTAAACGGGTTAATAGTACCGATAGATAAACGCTGGAATATGCAAATGGTTCAAATGCCTCTGAGCTCGAGGCAGGATTCGAACCTGCGACCGTAGCAGTCGCGCGGTTCCGGACTGCAGCGCCTAGAACCACGTGGCCAGCACGGTCGGCACTGGAATATGCAAAAACATGTTATAGTAGCTACGTTGATAAGAACAGATTAGAAGAAGAAAGTAAAATATGAACAACGGTATCAAGCCACAAGAAAGATTAGCAAATAGCAAAAAATACTACTTTAACTCAAGTGATAAATACATAATGGTCAGAGGAATAAAGATCATCGAGACACCGAGTAGTCAAGCAAAGGCCAGCTGAATAGTCCGCCTCACGTAGACATACACTAATACACTAATGCTTCATACTGAAACATAGTCAGAAATTGGACAATGGTTGCTGGATAGGATGTCGGAAGATTACAGAACAGCGTAAAAATTAATCACAAAACATTTGGAAGGGAAGAGTTTCCAAAACATGTAATTCAGAATTTTATGAAAATTAACAGACAAAAACCTAGGTACGTTACATCCATATTCCAAGACACTGAGGTGGATTCCTTCAGAAGAGAGAAATTCTTCCAATGAACTGCTCTGTGGAGAAAGCTGTCATCATCATTGAAGAGGATGTCTGGACCAACTGCATGTGTGAAAAGCTTCGCATGTAGTTGTGGCAACTCATTCTCGTCCCTTCGCATATCCGGTCACTGAAGCGATCAGCAGAGGAGGTACAGGGCGATACAGCTGTCCCTCTGACATTTCAAAAGCCGTGGGTGACCTTTTCATATTTTCTACGCACAAACTACCAGCCCTACAGAAAAATGTACGGGACCTTCATGTAGGAAATTTAATATATTTAAATTCTGTGCAGGGATATGTTTACGCTGAGGCCATAGTTTTACAGCTATTCAAGAAAAATATACAAAAGTGACCTTCAAACGCACCCCTACTCAAACACTCAGCCCCCACCAGTCAGGATTTCTATTACGTTGTTCGCGGCACTCCGTCCTACAAATGTACAAAAAGTTTCGACTGCGTGAATCATTTCCCAAATTCGACTTTTTATGGTCTTCATTGACTAGCTTTTTTACGCTGGCTTAATCGAGCACTTTCAAATTGTAAAATTGATGTTTCTGTAAATTTCACCTAACAGTTTTATGAATTTTAACAGCATAAAATAAACAATTACATCATTGTATTCGTTTGGCCTTCTGACTACGAAACTAGTGTGCTTGTAAGGGTTACGTTAGGATGGAATTGTCAGCATTGTTAGTTTTAGTGTAAAGTTTTCGAAAGTCGTTTTACTTTCATTATCCATGTAAATTAGTAACGGTAATAAAATTGCCGACTGTGCTAGTGGCGTAATGACCCAGTCAATAGAGACCAAAAAAGTTGGATATCGGGAATAGTTTGTGTTGTCGGAAATTTTTGTACAGTGGTAGGAATGAGTGGCACGAATAAAATACCAGAAATCAAGTCTGGTGAGGGATGAGTGTAGGAGTGAAGCTGCATTTGAAGGTCACCTTTGTATTTTTATCCTCCCCTCCAGCGAAAGTGTTCGCAGTACAAAACTTAACTGCACTATACTTCCTACAAAACGAGCCTGTGCATATTTTCTGTAGGACTAATAGCTCGCACGTAGCGAGCGAGAAAATATGACCATCTCCCACGTCGTTTCGGAAGGCATAATATAAGAGGATTTCGGGTTGCATCAGAAGACGTCTGTAGATGCAACAGAATCACCCTTTACGAAGTTTCACACGCTGATGGCAGATGAGGCGTCCCACACCAGGACCTCGCCACCACAACTGAGCTGATCCCTTCACCTTCTTCAGGTAACTGTCTTATGACTCCTTGCAGAAACGTCTAGCCTACAATCGATCACCTCACATTATACGTTTCCATAAACACAATGACAACGATATGTCGAGTAACATCAATGGCTGTAAGCTCTGCAGACAATTTCTTTGCGGTCATTATTGGATTTAGCATATAGTGTCAGATAATGGTCTGGTCGTTGACTGGTTACTATTGTTCGACCTTGTATTAGCCTATGTTGATCAGATAATATTTCTAGGAAACATTGCCAGAACCTTGGAACGACACTTTGCTGCACAATAAATGCTGGTACGTCTACTGAATTCCTCTGACCTGATCCAAGGTATCTGCTGATTACATCCTCGAGGAAAGGAAAATCAGCGTCGGCATGGTATTGGGTTCTAAACGTAGCCAAAAGACTCTAACACACTCATAACAATGGTGTAAACACGAATGTAATGTTTGATTTGTGCTGTGTCTGAAGCAGGCAGTACTTCGTTCCCACAAAGACAACGTGATTCTGATTTGAAACGGAATTCTTTACAATTTCCACCTTTTCTCTTTCCCTTTCTGTTTCCAGTTATGTTAAAATTTTTGAGAATAATGTAAATACTGAATTTAGAGGTATTAACAGCAGAATGCATATCTACATCTACATCTATATCTACATCCATACTCCGCAAGCCACCTGACGATGTGTGGCGGAGGGTACCATGAGTACCTTTATCGGTTCTCCCTTCTATTGTAGTCTCGTATTGTTCGTGGGAAGAAGG